>NC_052241.1:4392827-5746741 GCF_013401445.1 Tripterygium wilfordii
AAGACGTGTATAATTTAATGGCAGTTTAATTAGTAACTGTTTATAGACGATATAGTGTCTTAATACACAGTCAGAATTTCAGTGATATCTTTGGTAGGAGAAAAGGTGGGTTAGATATTCCTTGTCGAGATGAGTCCATTGGTGGTGTCAGTTTCCTCCAAATGTGATCAAATTGTCTGGATCGGTCGATTTTCCTCGTAATGGCCACGAACTTCCTAGCATGATTTTGACAACTATGGTGGACGAAACTCAGGATTTGTTGGGTTTTGTTCCTCATCTCTTTGTGATTATTTTGGTACCAGCAACATCATGAACAGTGGTCAAACGGTAAATACGCCATTTGTGTATTGGTGAGCTCGGGGTAAAAGAGAGATGAGAGAAAAAAGGAATGAAGAGAGAGAATAATGGAGAAAGAAAAATAAAAAGGTATGAAATTTTTGAGTAGAGAGAAAACAAATGAATTGAGGAGAGAGAAGTGAGAAAACCTATGTCATGTTTTTTTTTAAAAAAAATCTAGGTGGCATGTTGAGTTTGCATGCCACCTAGATTATGAAAAATTATGGATGGTAAAATTATAGACACATCTCATTTTCGAAAACTAAATTGGTCTACTTTGACAAATTTTAACAAGTTGTCCAAATGTGATTATTGGCCCAATGGGTTTAGTGAGCCCATTTTGGGATTAGGCCGATTATTGGCCATTTTTTTATCCATTTAAAACAATTGAATTCAATAGGACATTTTGACCAATTGTTTAACATGGTAAATAAGTGGGCCTATGGCCCAGTGGGTCAGTACATACCGAATAAATAATTAAAATATTGAGAAAATTACTTTGGATAGTCTAGTAATTTATTTTAGACGTTTTATTAACCCGCTATAGGCTAATATATCTTTAGGTTAGACACAGTAGATGCTTAGCTTTGTTTGTACTGCTATCGATGTAGGGGTTATGATCTTTTTGTCTTCTAACCTTTCATTTTATTATAAATTATAAGATATTACTCCCCTTGTTATATGTTCACTCGTTGAATTCCTTAATGTTATTTACATTGGGAATTATTAGCATTTTGTTGTCTCTAATTGGATTCGTTTGGAGTTTCGTTTGTTTTGTTGCTTGTTTTGCTCCTATCATGGCATGTAGGGGTTTTTCACTTATTGACCTCTAGTGCCCGATACTTTGTTGGCCTCTAGTGCCCGATACTTTGTGTTTTGAAGATTCTTTGATATATTTACTTGCATGTTAAATACATGTTTCTTTGAATCGTTCTTTGTTGCCCATTCATTGATTCGCAGTTATTCGAGCTTGATTATATTCCTTTCGACATGTGGTTAGGCATGCACTATTGGATATGGGGGTAAAAATGTTTGACATGATTAGGACTCTTCGTAGAGTTTTGCTTTTTATTCTTTAGAAAATAAATATTTTCTAAACTAATTTTGGAATTTGTTTCGGGTGTATGGAAAACTTATTGAAATACATGCATCATTGACAGTGTGTTTGGATTGATTGGATTGTGGATGTGTGGAGTTGGGATGGCCTTGTTGTTGTTGTTGATGTCTGGCTTTGGTTTTGTGCGGTGGTTATGATTCGCGACACACCACCATGAGATGTCATCATTGACGCGTTCTGTTGATTGGATATGGATGATTTGTGGCACTATGAGCATTGGGAGGAGACGCGTGATTGCATATGTATTTGCATGGTTATATATATGCATATTGGATGGTGATCGTGGCATAATTCATTTTTATATTGTCTCTTCTTTGTGTCACTTTGAGTTGTTTGTCATATCCATAGGTTTGTTCTACTTTCTTTCATATATTGTATGTGACTATTTTGTGGTTGGTTCACTCAGGTATCCGTTTCATGGATAATCAGGTTCTTATCGGGTATAAACCACTATTGGGCTATTTAGCTCAACCCCTATTTTGACTCCTTTTCAGGTGTGCATGCAGATGACGGTTGGCCTCCTAAGGCATGAGTGGTTTCCCCATGGATACGGTTGCGGGTTTATGGGTAGAGTAGGATTTGCTTATTTGAACTTTCACATACTTTTATCCTATTTATTATATTTAAGGATATGTTGGGATTTATTTTAAATTAAAATAAATACTTTGGACAATTTGTATGAAATATTCTGGTTGTGATGCACAAAGAAATTTTTGTTTTTAGATGTGCAAAACTACGAAGGGATGAATACTTTTTGAATGCAAAGTAGGATAACACGTGCCCCAAATGTGAGACACTTGAGTCGGTGTAAGCTGAGAAAGCTTTCTATGAACATGAAAGTAAATGAAACAGCAGAACGGATGTCCAATATATTAGCATTAAGTACTTTATGTACAAAGTTGTAGAAAACTTGTCTCCAACCCATTAAGTATTGGTAATGATGATTGATTGATAACTTCAACCCAACTTTGCTTGTTCTTGTTATTTATGAAAATGTTATTTATCCCAAAGAATCTCATATCTAGGTGACGCTAAGCTGGCGTGATTACTCATCATGCCAGCATGGATAAAGATAAAATAAATGAAGACTTCTTATTACATAGAGTTTCATTTTTCGCTCTTCCAAATAAAGTTCCCACTTCTCTTTGTAGAGACATCCTTTCGCAAGTTCTCTCTCTTGCTTTACACAATTTCTTTCTCTTGCTCTACAGAATTTCTCTCTCTTACTTTAAGGAAACTTTGAACTATCATCAAGGGCAAGCTCTGCCATTTGTGGGAACCGGATTGTGTTGAATTGGGTAGGTTCACGGCTGCTATCAAGGTCAGAGCAATCATTAGGCGTTAAGTTGTTCATGACTTGCCGTTGGTTTCAGAACAACTTTTGACTGTTCACAACCTAGATTCAAGGTAGGGAGTATAGATTTAGTCATTGGTGTAAATTTTCTCCAATTTCAAACTATATTGGTACTTCCATTGGTGTTAAGAACTTTGTAGGTGACCATTAAGCTGTCAACTTAAAATGGTTCGAGGTCAATTTGATACACGATGTTCTTTTAGGATTTTGTAGTAAAGTTGCTATCACCATAGTGCATTTTCATGCTAGTTTAAGTTCGGTGACACATTTGAGTGTCAGATTACTTGTTAAGTTGTTTAGGTAGCTTTTTTCGAATACATTATTATGTAATACATGTTGGACCAAGACTTAGTGTCTAGGTCAACATTGTGTTTTTGATGATTGTGTGTGATTGTATGCTAAAATGTGTATGAGCATGGTTGACTTGAACATAACCTAAAATGCTAGAAAACATGTTTAAATGGTTATTTGGTTAATTGTTTAATATCTTAATTGTGCATATACGCTTAAATGAAGGCTTATGCATATCTCTATGTGAATTTGACATCTATTATATATGTTGGAGATAGTGCCTGAAATTCAATTTTGAAAATAAGCATACATGGACTAAGTTAGGGCATTAATCTTCTAGTGATCATAATTTATCCGACTTAGGTGCTAATGACTTGAAACTTGAACCACATGTTCATGAGGATCTAATATATGTTCTAGGACAAGAATCAAGTGAAATTAAGTGCATTACATTTACATTTGGTCATATGCTTAAATTCCGTCAAAACTAAGTTTTTACGTAAAACTTAAGTTTTGGGTATACGTGTTCTCCTTTATGAACGTGGTAAACCAAATGAACTCCAATTTACATCAAAACTTGTATGCAACTTACTTTTATCATTATGAACATACTTGACTAAGGATGGTTCAAGGGAAAATATAATTTAGATTGAGTTTACTATATGTGCCCTATTTTGTGTAGTCAACTTGGTTAGGCCATAACTTTGTCACTTGGGAACCAATTAACTTGAAATTTGATGTGTGCATTATATTCACTGTGATCTTTCATATGAATGCTTAACAGCTAAATTTCGACCACCACATATTGGGGCTGCACAGTGCAGTAGCTGTACACTTAGGATTTATCGGGTTTTAGACTATTTTAAGCTACTTGCTTCGTTGAGTGATCAAACCTTACCCAAATGCTATGAAACTATATATACACATTCTAACATGCCTAAAATGATTTATCATGCATGAATTAGAATTTTCTGGGCTGGTTTGAATTATGGTTAACCTAAGTGCTCTATATGAAGGGAGTTCTATCTTCTATTTCTTTGTAGGTTAATCATCACGATGATTTCACATCACTCAAGATTCAGTTTTGGAATTGATTATGATTCGGTTTTCAAGTACGAGCTTGGAGCTCTAGGAAACCAAGATAATCCTAAGTTCACCGACTTTCCACTAAGGAGAAATATTTGAGCTAAAATACCTGTGTCAATTTTCTTGATTGCTTTGCTTGCTTATTTGCTTCTTGATTGACGAAGTGTTTAATTGCTTTCAAAATTGATTGTAAGTCATTGCAAGACCTTGCATTAAAATTGATTTTATGCCCGTGTGTTGATCATTTGCTTGAGGTTGTTAATTGCATTAGTGGAGGTTTCTCTAAATCATTAGGACAAGTGTTTTGAATTGTAGAATTTTTTGGACCCTAATCTGTCCATAAATAACAGGCTGCCTTAGAGTTTGAATTTTGATATGAATTTTTGATATAGTATTCATTAGGGTGTTTCGAATTTCGACTTGCTTTGTTAGGTGAAATTTGAGTTGTAAAATATGTGGACAGTGTGTTGTTTGAAAAATTATATCACATCTTGTATTGAATTGAATATTGATTAGGATAATCATTAGAGTCTAAATTTGTGTGCTACTTGTTAATTGATGTTGATTTATATAGAATGAGATACAGATACAATATATAAAAGTGTTCACAAATATATAAGTTTTCTCTTATATATATAACCATGCATCAACTATGTAAAATGGCTTTGTAATATATATACATCTTTTTTTCTTCATATATTTCTTACACATATACATTATATTGACATTTGGCAATGAAGTGTACAAGTGAATAGTATATGGATAATGATCATCCACTTTATGATATATATATACATATATATATATATATATATATACATATATATGTATATATATATATATATATATATATATATCACAACACTCCCCCTTGGATGATTATTAATACAAGGTAAATATGCCTTGTTAAAAAAAATTCCTAAGGAAAACCCCAGTGGGATAAAAACCTTAGTGAAGGAAAAGAGTACATCCTTCTTGTGTATGAATTGGATCCATGTGGGATAGAATAGCCTCATTAAAACCTTATCAACGAAAAACCCTGTGGGATAAAAACGTTGAGCGAAGTAAAAAGAGTATTATCCATAATACATTGCTTACTTTGTGTGTTATATTTGATGAATTTTGCAGGGTCTTACATTGACTTCAATGTAGAAATGGAAGGAAATAATGATTTATATCCCCTTTCGGAGACGAGGAAATTGAGGGATTAAACAATATGATATACAATGGAGATTGAGGGGATTTTTAGCCATGTAAATGTAGAGGCAAGCCCATAGATTTAGTAAAGAAATGGAAGGGCATGATGAGCCATATCCGTTGTGGGAGGACTTGGAGATTGAGAGGATTTTTTTGTAAGGGTTGTAGATTGTTTACTCTTAGGGAAGCTGTGAGATATATATATATATATATATATATAAAAGAGAACATATGTTGTTTTCAGCCAATGTTTAATGTAATATGCATATTGCTAATTTTCACAAAGGAAACCACAATACATAGATAAAATAGTTCAACATAGTAGCAAAAACAATATTTACAATGTACTTCTTCCTAAGCTAGCTTGGCACTATCATCTTCATTGGAAACAAGGACTAGGTTATCTTTCTATCCCATACATGACCATTGTCATTGAGAAGCACAAGCATAACGTGAGTCGTAAACCTAAGAAGATTTTCCTTGGACAAAGTCTTCGGGATAGGTTTGTTGGTGAAGATGTACTCCATCATGTGCATGACAACAATGCCAAAATCCACACTGTTTGACAACAAAGACAATAAAATAGTTCAACATAGTAGCAAAAACAATATTTACAATGTACTTCTTCCTAAGCTATCTTGGCACTATCATCTTCATTGAAAACAAGAACTAGGTTATCTTTCTCATCCCATACATGACCATTGTCATTGAGAAGAACAAACATAACGTGAGTCCTAAACCTAAGACGATTTTCCTCGGACAAAGTCTTCGGGATAGGTTTGTTGGTGAAAATGTACTCCATCATGTGCATGACGACAATGCCAAAATCCACACTATTTGACAACAAAGACAATGAATATAGATGCATAAGATAATTATTAATATTCAAAGTAATATAAATGTTTTAGTAGTTATTGGAAAACTTACGATCCTAGAGGTTGTTGAGGTGCGTCCCTAATTGACAACTTCAAATCCAAGTTACTTTGTCATTGGAAACAATGCAATCTTCAGAAAAAGAAGAAGAAGAAGAAGAAGAAGAAAATTACATGGAAGCCTACTGTGTAGCCAACAAAAATAATGTAATAAATTTGGAGCAAGACAATGCAATGAACAAAACAACGTATCCATGTGAACAAACCAAAATGGGTTCATGGATCATGGGATCTGGTTGTCAAATGAGTTCTCAAAGATTAACAAAAATCAATGGAATACAAAGCAATAGAGCCATATGGTTTCAAATCCTTCCTAAGGAACTTTATTATTCATGTAATCCCCCAGAACAAGGATGAAGGGTATCTCCTTTGGGTAGGTTACATGGTTTTATAAAACAATGCAATGAACAAAATCAGGGGGCAAATGGGAGATGGATGTCAAATGATTCGTCAAACCTTAACAAACATCAATGGTATACAAAGAAACACATCCATATGGTTTCAAATCCTTTCCAAACAACTTCATTATTCAAGCAATTGGTCCATAAAATGGAGGAAGGACATCTCCTTTGGCTAATTTACATTGTATTATCAAACAATGCAATGACCAAAATGATGGTACATTGGATCTGGTTGTCAAATGAGTCCTCAAACCTTAACAAAAAATTAATTGAATACAAAGGAACACAACCATATGGTTTCAAAACAATGCAAGCACAAAATATGTGCATAACCATTCTGGGAACCAAGATGGCATAGAAACCAATCAAAATCAATAAAGACATGCAATATGGTTAGGGAGATTCCAATTCCAACTTTATGGTCAATTCCATTGTGTTTAAGAACAAAGTAAGCGCAAAATATGCCCACATAGACTCTTTGAACCAAGATGGCATAGAAACAAAACAAAGCAAGAAAGAAAGAAATGAAACTTGATATAATTCAATGTATACGAGGTTCAAACAAAACCAAATGAACTCCACAGCTTTTTTGGTCTTTTGTATTGAGTTTAAAGACAATGTTAGTTGACAATAAGCTAACAAAAACTATGAGAACCACGATAGATAGAACCCAACCAAAATCAACAAAGAAATGCAAAATGGTCCGGGAAGATTCAAATTCCAAGTGGAAACGTCTCAAAATATTTTACTTTTGTCAACAAAGGTCACTTCCATTGTGTTTAAGAACAAAGTAATCGCAAATTTAGTTTCACATACCCTATAAACGTCTGAACAACAAGAATGTAATGCACAGTCGTTGCAAGAACATATACCTTGAAATTAGGCCTCGAATACCTTGAAACAATGTAAGGATCAAAGTACCCCATACATTCAGGTCTTCTCCATTAATCAAAGAGTTATATGGTATTTTGCATTGATTTTACAAATAAGGTAAGCACCAAAATAGTTCCACACATACTATAGGGCCCATGAAAACCAAGAAGCCAGCCAGTAACAAGCATGAAGCTATGAAATTTACGTGGGTCAGCACACACTGAAAGGGAAAGCCATAAAAATTCAATGTATCCAATTAACAATCAAAACTAGAAGAATCAGAGAGCTATATGGTCTTTTCCATTGATTTTTTAAACAAGGTAAGCAACAAGAATAAAATATACGATACTCGCATGACATACCTGGTAAATTCAAGGTATACCATTGAAAAAGAAACCCAGATGAAGAAGATGTATTAGGAAGCTTTACCGTCTGTGTCCATAAGAAACCCAGAGAAACACAAAAATTAGCAAGAACTTGAAAAGGATAACATAAACACACATCAATTTTGTTGGAAACAAACAAAATACATTGAAATTAGGGTTCCCTTACACTGAAAACACCTTGAAATTAGGGTTTCTCGAATGCTTGATGGTTAGGAAACAATGTGATAGTTCATCGACACTACAATCGCTGCTTGGAATTGAAAGAACAAGACCGAGAAAGCTTCTGCGAAAGTAAATATATTTGAAGAGAATGAGTTATTGTGATTGCATGTTTCAATGTATAAAAACCTCAAATCCTGATAGGTTTTAAATGGTCTAGAAATTAGAATTTCAAATTTTGAAATGAAATTTCAATTTTGCCACATGGATTGGCTGATTAGGCATACCACATCAACTTGGGAAGTATTGAGACTATATTCTTTGGGCTATGTAGCAGCACCATTTTATTTAATTTGATCTAAATTTCATGCGACAATCATATGCTGCATACGAAAGCTGACATGGACACATTCAAAACATCTTAGTCCTTCACAATATTATATGTATTGATTGATGATTGATTGATAGATAGATAGATAAAAAAAAAGTGTTTAGCTTGGAAAAAATTATCCGAAGCAAATAAAATCTTTATTATATTTAATATTACGCAACTAACCCTTGTTTTGAGGTACAAATAATGTTTATTTATGAAATTTTTGCCTCATACGGATATGCGAAGTGGGCCAGGACCTAGGACAATTTGCAGCCCATATTTGCAGGAAGCCGAATCACAGGCCAGTCCAAATATTCTATATTCAAGCAAAATTAATTTCAAACGCGCATTCATTAGTTTGAATTTTCACATATTGCGAGCGAATATCCCAATAACGCTTCTCGTTTTTAGGGATCTTCGCTCGTTGCCTGAAGATATCTGATCTCTCTCGGGTTCTCAGATCTCACCGCTTCCACTTGTACTGCATCGTGTAATTTCAGTGAAGCGGAGGCTTTTTGAGATCCCACTTCTATCTCTTTGATCTTTACTTCTCGGGTGAGATCAAACTTTTTCCCAGAAAACATGGGAACAAAGAGTTTCTGAAATTTTGATCTTATTTTCTGGCTCGTCAAACGGATCCCCATTTGCATAATTCATCTCATATAATGGGATTTCGTTCAAGTCATAGAAGTTTCACTTTCTATGTCTATCTTCTCCTTGCCGCCGGCTTATTGCTATTGGCTGTTGTTCGCGTCTCTGCTCAGGTCCCTAATTATCTCTTTATATATGTTGGATTTGTGCTATGTATTGTGGGATTGGATGGGGTCTAATTGTTTGCACACTACAGGAGTCTGTGATTGATTCCGAGAAGGACGAATTGAGTGACTGGGGTAAAGATCTGGGCCGGCGTGGCATGGTGAGAATTGGAATTTTGTTGGTTTTTTTGCATTTGAAATAAAAATCTCATACAGTTTATAGAGTTTCAAGATATTAGGTTTTACATTCAGTCTTTTGCATGCGTATTTTCTCAAATGAAGTTGAATTGGCAGCTAGGCCTTGTGGTAGTGATAGAAGGAAGGGATTCAATGTGTATATATTTCCCTATATGTTTACCTACAATTAATTATGCATCCAAAAATTGACTCTCTCAGTGCAAAGAGTATTTGAAGCCATGTCATTGTAGCTCGTATTTTAGTTTCTTTTGCTATTGGCATACTAACGGAAGAATTTTTGGTGCAGATTGATAAGAGTGCTCTTGGGGTAGGAGGCAAGAATGATGTGAATGCCATTGGTTTAAGTATTAATTTGGATCACGGTCTTGGAATTTTCAATGCATTTTTTGCCAGTTTTTCAATGATTATGGTCAGCGAGGTTTGTTTGCTTTCCCTTCTCTGACATTGATGTGATCAGTTGGGAATGCTAACAGGTAGATTTAACCATGAAGATTATGTTAATCCAATGTGCTTATACTAGGATGCCAAATCATAAAAATAATTGATTCTAATAGTTTTATATAATTTTATGTGCTGGAATATGGAATCACTAATTTAAATTCTTGGAAGAAGTTTATCAGTTGAGCAATATTGGGAGGTTCCATACAAAAGGTGTCGATCTTCCAGTACTGATATAATTACTGCAAGTCCTCTTGCTGTGTGCTCATCTAATGAGTGCCTTCTAACTGTAAATTATGCTGTCAGATTGGAGATGAGACTTTTATCATAGCAGCTCTTATGGCAATGCGTCACCCCAAGTCTATTGTATTATCGGGAGCACTGACTGCATTGGTTGTTATGACAGTAAGTTAATTATTTTTCCAATCTCTTTTCAAATTTGACCTGAAGAATTATCTTTCTTATTTGATTCCTTCTCTAATTTATTTCTTTTAATGTAATTCATTTGCATGGTGAGGTAATAGAATGGCCCAGTAATGCCTGGAATGTTCTCTTTCTCTTATTCTCGAATCTGATCAAGCTTAAAGCTGTTGTAAATAGGTACTTTCCACTGGACTTGGTAGGATTTTGCCGAATTTGATCTCGAGGAAGCATACAAATAGCGCAGCTACTGGTATAGTATATTTCTTATCGTAGTTCATTGCATCGATTCCTCATTAATTTTAAAGTCACTGATATGAGCTAGTGGCATTTGATTAAACTGGCTTTGTGTTTTTTCTTATGTACACAGTTCTTTATGCATTTTTTGGGCTGCGATTACTATATATTGCTTGGAGATCAGATTCAAAATCATCCCAGAAAAAGGAAATGGAGGAGGTATGTATTGCTAGTATTCAAAGAGCTTTTTCTCCTGCAGCCAAATGTATTTTACTTTTTTGCATAACGTATTAGTAAACAAATTGAATACGATGTCAGGGTGGTTCACATTTGTGGGTTCTTTATTTGACACATAGTATTAGGTGCCAGTCTGCTAGAGATCCTTCATTTATAAACTCTCTCTCTCTCTCTCTCTCTCACACACACACACACACACACACAAACACACACGCGCGCACTTGATGAAAATGTCAAAAGAAAACAGCCTTCCCCAAATTTTTGTGCTTATTGATAGTTATGCGATATTTTCGAGGCTATATTTCCTAAGCTGTCAATTGTGGAAACATCCTTGGGGAAGACAAAGAAACTCACACTTACAGCAACTGGCGATGGTTCCTTTGCAGAAATGGTTGAACGGGATATTTTTACCTTTTTATACTTTGCGAAAGATAGAAAGATAGCATCCTAGAGGCATGAAAAATAAATCATTTGCTAGATCTTCTAATCTTCTGAAATCAAAACAATGCATGTTTACATAGTCAATTCAGATTGGGCTTGAGAGTCAATTATTAACAATAACTACTAATTGTCTGCTTTATATTGAATTATCCAGAGGTAGAGTTGCAGGTGCAACCTAGAGGTTGTAGGTTCAATTCCTGGAAAGATCTCCACATATTATGTGGGATAACTGGATAAGGTTTGTGTACATCTTGACTGCCCCCAACCCTATAGTGCGCCCAATGCAGAAGCCTTGTGCACTGATAGTTTTTTCAATTGACATATGTAAAACTGTAAAAGTTATTTTTATCTCTTTTTTTCCAGCTTATGTTTGCATGGTGCAATATGGTCGTCAGGATCATATAAAATTTTTACCCCTTTGGTGTGAGATTGTGGTACCTGATTGATGGAGGATATCACATTAGGTAGCACTTGTGAGCTTAATTGTACTGTCCTGATTGCTTCTAGTTGATCATTCAGGTAGAAGAGAAACTCGAGTCAGGGCAGGGGAAAACGGCCTTCCGCCGCTTTTTTTCAAGATTCTGCACCCCTATATTTTTGGAGGTGTGTTATGTACCTTTTAACCTTTTGTAGTATTTAGATGCTTGAAAGCTGGTTCTTCAAATCATTGAAAATTTTACTGGCAGCAAGTATGTGTAGCTAGGATGAGTGTGTGTCTTCTAATTATTATCTAAGCTGACATATATTCTTCACTGTCCAGTCATTTGTTTTAACCTTTCTAGCAGAGTGGGGCGATCGTAGCCAGATAGCAACAATTGCGGTAAGACGTTCTCTTGTCTGTTTGTTATTGTTTTCTACTAATAGCCTATCTCTTTATGGCTGATTTCTCATGTTCCTGGCTTCCTATGCCCTTTTTTATTTCCTTCGTATTGTTCCTCTTACCTGTGGTAGAATTTGGATTTCTCAAGGTAGTTCAGTCTCTCAACTTTGAGATGTTGTCGTCCAATATTTGCATTGTAATTATATGTTTGAGGCCAGCGTTCCTCTTTTTCTTTCGTAGTGTGTGGGGGCCATATGGGGGTTGAGGAACCTGGATGATGTTTGAAACTCTGATGATGGCAACGATGTTGCCAGGGAAACAGCAAAGCCAGTTGTGGAACATTACCAATTTTGTCAATTGCATGAACCAGTGGGCCTTTCTCACACTTCATATAAGCACCACAACCGGCAAAATGTTGCAGTTCCATAATCCTTTAGTCCCATTGCAGTTGGACAATGATTTCTTAACCATTTTAGCGCCATCCCCTGAAGCTGGAACAGAGGAAAAGTCAGGTACCATTAGCAGCTAGCAAAATTGACGGCCCAAAAGTGAATAGTCTTCAGTTTAACATCATGTTTACTGACAACCCTGTTGGAACTACTTCCTTTTAACCAAATTCATTAGCATTTGTGAAAGCTCTTGTATATAGGTTTGAAAATGCATCTTGTGATGTCTTCCTACTTATCTTGCAGCTGGCAACACACAAAAACGCAGTTGGAGTGGCTATTGGGGCTACAATAGGACATACTGTCTGTACGTCACTGGCGGTGATAGGTGGAAGCATACTAGCCTCTAAGATCTCGCAAAAGACAGTTGCTACAGTTGGAGGCCTGCTTTTCCTTGGCTTTTCCTTGTCTTCGTATTTCTATCCTCCTCTATAGCTGATTTTGCAGGCTAACCAGAGTCTTTGTACTGCAAATTGCCTTTCTTATCTTCATGTTACAGATTTTGTACCCATGTTTAACACCAGATCTTAACAGGAAATTCTTCTTGTGTAATTAGTGTAGTTATATATTTTCGCTTCAAAACTTTCATGACTGATGGTAAACACTCATATGTGCCATATGATGTTTGATGTTGCTTTTTGTGCGATTTAGTCCAGTGATACCAAGGGTGCTCATGGTCCAGCTTAACCGGACCATGAAGCTCAATCCGAAACCAAACCAATAGTAGCGGTTTGGCATATGTTGGACTGATGGTAAACACTCATATGTGCCATATGATGTTTGATGTTGCTTTTTGTGCGATTTAGTCCAGTGATACCAAGGGTGCTCATGGTCCAGCTTAACCGGACCATGAAGCTCAATCCGAAACCAAACCAATAGTAGCGGTTTGGCATATGTTGGAACAAAAACTAAACCATGTAACATCAAAATTGTTAGAAACGGTTAATAGGTCCAATTTTGGTTTGGTTATGGATTTAGGCCTTATTTGAGTTTTGAAGAAATATATATCCTAACTTAAAAAATTCTTGAGCCGCACATTATACGATTAATTCATCGACACATATCAAACAAAATCTATTTTATTATATTAAATTTCTAATCTGTAAATTATAATTTCTATTTTAGTATTTTCTAGTTATTCTAACGGTAGATAACATATGTAATAATATATATTATATATTAATGGTCTATTTTAAAATACATTATAGTATTAAATATTATATATATCGGTCCGGTCCGATCCGGTAAACCAACGGTTACAAAAATTTCAAATCATGTCCAGACTGGCTTAACTCAGTTGGTTTCAGTTTTTAAAACCGTTTGACCAAACTCGATCAACCAACCGATTCAAATCGGATTGACTGGTTCAATTACCGATTTTGGTATGGTTTTTGGTTTCATTTGCACAGCCCTAATACTATATATGTGCTCACTAACAGGTACTGAAAGAAATGCAGTCCTTTAGTCGATAATACATCAAGCATTAATCTTATGTCGGAAAGGTTTTGTCTATATCGAAGAGGATAGCAGTTGGTGCTGTAGTTCTGTACTTAATATGATTCCTGCAGTTCTTGGTATGATCCGTGACTCATGCATCTTAACAACATAAGCTTCTAAAATTATGTTGTCGACTCTCGTGGAGGGGTCCGACTATTTTGCTTTCTTCTTTGCAAAGTCGTCTCTCTTGAGTTACTCTACTAACGATGCTTTCCATTTCGGGAACTTTATTTTGGCTTTTAGAAACTTAGAAACTGAATCAATCAACAAATAAAAGCTTGGAAACTTAAACCTTCCAGTGTTGCTTAATTAAAAAGGCAGGCTCACAGTAGTCGAATCTTATCAAATTGATAAAAATGGCATATAAAAAACCCATATTAGCATATTGTCAAATTTATAAGAGAAGCTCAATCAATGTTACAATATCCCACATTGGTTTGGGATATCAAAGCCGTGTGGTTTATAATGAGATCCAAGTCCATACCACACTAAGAGAAACAAAGTCATTAAGTGAGACAACCCAAGAGAAACAAAGTCCTATGTATCCATGAGAATCGATAAACACAAAGCGAACAATATCTTTGATACGGGTAGGGCTAAGATTCACTTTTAAAACGAGTTCACTTTTCTTCTCTAGTTACAACAGCCACGGGTGTTGTCGTGAACAACCCTGACTTTCTTCAACAATATCAAACCCAAAGTCATGGTTCTTCAGTGTCAGGTGGAATTTCTTCAACAATACCAAACCCAAAGTCACTCTTCAATGTCTGGTGATTCCACAAATGTGTTAATGGTAGAGACACTTCATGCACGGTTAAAATATATGCATGCCTGATATTGTACCAACACTACGTATGATATTATTATCATTGTCTTGAATCCACCACATGACTGTTAAAATATTTAGTACACCAACTTGGGTTTGAGGGAGACTGTTAAAATATGTGCACGCATACCGACATTACATTTGTTTTTATTACCGTTGTCTCAATCCCATCACATGACTGTTTGATGTATTACCTACATGTTATATTCTTTCACTACATGTTATTTACAACTAATGAATACAAATATTATTCTCTTTACCTTCTTCCAACTTCTTGTTCTCTTCTTCTTTTTCTTAATTTCTTTGTTACTTGACGATCTACAATCGACATTAAGCTTCTTCTAAAAACAACATGCACGGTTTGTGAAAACGAATCTCTTCTAAATCTTGCTATGAATATTTATCAATGCTTGGAATGTGGGATATGATTGCTAGAACCAAATCCCATGATTATAATCGTGACTTATTGTTAGAATAAAATTTCATGATGTTAGTTTTGACTTATTGTAAATTCCTTGATCATAGTATAGGAATATTGTACATTATTTATTTCCTTTTTTGAGGGGAAAATA
This sequence comes from Tripterygium wilfordii, assembly GCF_013401445.1. Taxonomy (NCBI): domain Eukaryota; kingdom Viridiplantae; phylum Streptophyta; class Magnoliopsida; order Celastrales; family Celastraceae; genus Tripterygium; species Tripterygium wilfordii. Next base: position 4,408,220 of record NC_052241.1, read on the forward strand.
TTAGGGTTGGGACTGGGTCGGTTTTATTGGCCATTACTGGCCAACCGATCTATTATCGACCGGTCGATAATCAACCATCAACCGACCCACATAGTTGGGTCGATAATATCACCCGACCCATGTATAGATGGGTTGGTTGATGGTTTTTAAAATACTGTAGCATTGGTTTGTCGATAATTATCGGCTAACCAACTATTTTAAAGAAAATTAAAAAATAGTACTAATCATTTTATTTTGTTGTTATTGGCTATTACCGATCAATAGATCCATTATCGGCTGGCCGATAATCAACCATCAATCGACCCCAAAAAATCAGTTGCTAACCGACATCCGACCCATAAAAGTCAGGCCGATAATGGTTTTCACATTTGGCCAAAATCAGTTGGTCGGGTCGGTTGCATTATCGGCCGATTATCAATTGACCCGACCCAGATGCTCTAGAAGCACCGATACACAAGCTGCAAAGAGGGTGGGACCTCATGCATAATGACCACAGATGCTTTAGAAGCACCGATAGAGGCTAGAACATCAACCATTTTGTTGGCATTTTATGGGGTATACAAAACTTGACACTCCAGTAACCATTTGGACCAAGAGACTCTTGATTGATGTTGATTGCCTGGAGCATCTCTCTTCAAAAGGGAATTATTGAAACCGTATGCTTGAGCTAAATCAAAATCGAACTTGAAAGCCATAAATTCTACCATAGAGGGGCCTCCTGCATCAAAAATCATCTTCATTTCCGCCTTTGTAACACATCCATTATGGTATTTGATAATAGCACCAACATTGCCAAATTTCTCACCAATTCTCCAAGATCCATCAACATTGATTTTAAACTTAGCGAAGGAAAGGGGCTGCCTAAGCATTCCTGACGACCCAAGGTAGGCTATTGCCAGTATCCATCACTTTGAGAGCTTGAAAGTCTGAGATCAATTTAGAGGAGGACATAACTATAGAGTTAAGGAGAATTTGGGTTTCATCATGAACTTTCATATTCCTTGCAAGCCAGATATGGTAAAGTATGCCAAATAAATTCTCCAAGGTCGCTGGAGGAAGAGTCCTTAGCAGATGCACTAGCCATTTTTTAAAACAGTCATGGGGAAGATTATGGGCACTAATGGGCTGGGACCAAAACTGTAAGATAACACCAAGATTAAGGCAACTTTTGAAAAGGTGAAGAGAGGACTCAGGCTCCAACCCGTAGAGAGTACGGACTAGGTCTACATCAGTGCCACATAGAATAAGCTTGTCTTTTGTTGGGAGACTATCATGAAAAATTTACCAAGCAAAATTTTTTATTTTTGGCCTCTCTAAGCTTCAAAGAAGGAGGTCCTCGAATAGTAGCAAAACTTCAAAATTTTGGCAAATAGAGATTGAGCATTAGTTAGAAGTCTCCAGCCTTGTTTTGCAAGGAGAGCCATATTAAAGGATTGAAAATCGCAAAAACCCAATCCACCCAAGTGCTTGTGGTCACAAACTTGTAGCCATTTAACCCATGCCATTTTTCCTCTATTTGGACTACGACCCTATCAAAAATTGTGAACAATTCTATTCAACTCATCACACAGATTTGGAGGAAAATGGTAGATGCTCATCACATTTCTTTCTTAGAATAGCTTCTTTGTATCATACTATCATAATATATTGGTGTGTATACTATTATATAGAATCACCGTAATATTAAATATTCCATCAAATACAATCTCCGTCTCTAATAAATCATCCTAGCCGTTTTACCCACCTTTTGTAAGATTGGATTTACCTTTTGATTTATATGATGCTTTTCATCTCCTCTATCGATCTACCATGGGAGATATTAATGATTCTTCCTTGAAACCAAAACGCAGTTTTGATCTGTTAAGCCATTATTATTTCTATCATTCAGACAATGTATCCACCCCACTCTGTTCACAGTTGTTGAATAGCGATAATTGGGCTACATGGAGCAAGTCTGTTGAAATTGTCTTTTAATAAAGAACAAGTTAGGCTTTATTAATGGCATATTCAAGAAGCCTTCCTGACCTAACCATTCAGATGAAAATAAATTATGGGAGAAAGCCAACGATATGTTGATTTCATGGTTTTCTAAGTTAGTATCATATAATCTTGTTCCAAGTGCACTTTTTGATTCGTCCACCTAACATGTATGAAAAGATTTTCGAGCCTGCTTCTCCCAAGGTAATCTTCCTCGTATTTTTCAAACTAAAGGTTCTATTGCTTCTCATGTTCAGGGAACGATGTCAGTCACAAACTACTTGATAGAGCTATCAACATGCTATTGCTACCAATACGATGACGGGAGAACCGAAAAGTCACACCATAATGAGGATCTTTCACGTAATTCCCATTGGGACTCAATATTCTTAAATTTCAGTTCGGCCAAATTTTAATTATGAAACCTATACTCGATATTCGAGAGATCTACAACATGGTTACTCAAGAGGAGAAGCAGCAAGAAATCAGTAGTAAGCATTCACTTACTCGAATTTTTTCGATTGCAGCGGCAATACAAAGCTTCAAGAACTCCAACAATATATTTTATGATAGACCATTATCTCATTCCAACACTGTGGGATTATTTTGTAACTATTCTAAGAAAGACACGCATACTATTCAAAGTTGTCCTAAATTGCATGGTTACCCAGTTGGTCATCCACACCATGATCCAAATTCCAAATCCAGAGTATGTCAGCCACTTTATTGCTCCTGAATTCATTGTCTAACTTGTATGAACATTTAGTCACCACTCTTCTATATGGAAAGAAAGAGATTAAATTTGAATAAATTTGCAATGCATTGAATAACAACGGCTACAGAAAGAAAGACAAGCATGTTCACAGTGGCTCTTCTATTGAGACATGGACTGTTATTGGAAGGCCAGAGAGTGAGAATTTTGGGAAGCATGGTAAGTTTTGATTCAAGTCGAGAAAAGAGACTTGCAAAAGATGAATGTACCTACTGCAAATAGATTGGGCATTAGAAGAAGGATTGTATGAACTTGAAGAGTAACGACAAAAAGGATACCAATGTCATTGTTGTATATGACAATGATAAAGATTCTGATGCGTTTATTGGTTCACCATTAGTTAGCTACATTGATGAGTAGATTTTAAATTCTAGTTGTACCTATCAAATGTGCCCTCTCAGGAATTGGTTCTCCACATTTGAAAAGCTGGATGGTGGAGCTATTTTGGTGGATGATAATTAGACTTGTAAAATTGAAGGAGTAGGGAGCATCAGTTTGAGACTTCATGATGATGTCACTCTAATGTTACACAGTGTCAGGCATGTCCCTAACTTGAAGAAGAATCTTATTTTCATCGATACTTCAGAGGCCAAGGGATATAGAATCATTTTAGAAAGTGGAGCCTTAAAGGTGATTTATGGGTCACTTGTCTTAATGAGTGGAAGTATAATTTTTGGTAGAGCAATTTCATCATCAACCAAAACAGTGAAGACTACACTTGTGGCTATTGATTCTGGACATACTTATTTTGGGCACTGTAGTGGGGAGGTTTCAAAGGGACTAGTAGAACCTTATGTAATGATTGGTGTCGTGGTGTGCAAACTTATTTTGGTAGTCATTGTGTATTAGGTAAAAAGACTAGTCCATTGGTATTTGGGGCTCTAACATTGGCGTACAATAATACATACAGCCCTATGATAGTTCCAACTTTGTGAGTAAATTAATCTTTTGGAACCTATTTGTTTAACTTAACTGCATATGCTTGTTTTTGGGCTTCTTATTTAGTTTATGAACTTTATTGGTGTGATACTTTGGATTTGATTAGTCTTCTATTGGTGATGATCATACACATTTTTCTATTGCATCTATTTCATTTGAGTTTGCCTTGGTAGCCCATAATTTTGTAGTTCATGATGGTTGGTTGAACACCTGGGCTTTGGTTGCATGGATTTGTAAGTAGTCTTTGGAATTTTTTAGTCTTGTGTCTTTTACCGCTTTGATTTTGTTCTCTGTAATTGTTCTACCTTGTATTTTGTTATTGGTTTACTTAATCTATTATGTGCATTGTTTTCAAAATACTTTTTGCACAATAATTTCATGTTCCAAAACATGTAACTGTTAGAATGATTAGTTGACTAATTGAACCACATATAGTAGTATCAATTAACATAACTATATTCTAATAAAAAAATAGTCAAAACAAATCTACATAATTATGTTGTCTTATATAGCACAATTTAGAGCTTTGTATTTTGTATATTTCTTTTGATCATTTATTTTATTGTGTTGTTTGTGTGGTTGCAATTTATCCTTCATTAGTTCAAGACTTTGATTCATTTGATAAGCTTTGTAAACGTAAGATGAGGTTAACATTACAGGACTAAACAACAAAAACATATGCCAGATTAGATGACAACGAATGGGTAATACATAATATAATCAATAATAGATAATTCTTATTTATAATTCAAGAGTTAAATCTTTTAAACTTGTTTGTCAACAGTTTTTTCTTCACTTCTTTGTCAATTAATCTTAGAAATACTTTCGACAATCATGCTACGGTTGATTCATTACCTTGAAAGATAAGCAATTTCTTAGATGCCAAGGCATCAAAATATTAATGATGATAGCACTTTTTAAGACATTCTCCATGGATTAGATGTTTTATTTCCTTGAAAAAAGATAAAGAATGAAATCGGATTTATACATTATGTGATTAACTTTTGATATAAGTGACACATAATACAAAGACACTTTTTTTGACTAATATTTTTGTGGTGGTTGAATAGTTTATCACTTGATATATTCTTTTTTGGGGTGTTTATGTGTTTACAAGTTCTATATGAATGTGTATGTGTTTGGTTACTGAGCTTCATAGATTGCTGCTATGATATCATTTTGTAAAGCTTCACATAATGTATAATAATTGAAATTATCTATACTATTCTGTATAAATATTCATGTTAACATGATACTTTTATAACAATGATTATAATTACAATTGTTTTTTTTTTCTTTGTCATATATTTATTGATGAATTTTCATTAGTGTAATTGTTAGAATAAAAATGTTTGTAGGTGTATCATATGAATATTCATATTTGTTTCTTTGGTTGGTTTTGTTTTATCTTTTTACTTCTGTCTATTTTATCTGTGATGAAAAATTATTGACATTTTGACAATTATAGAGTGTCTGGTGTTGCTTTTGTTTGAATGTCATGTTGGTGTATAATTTTTCAGCTTTGTGGTTTCTTTGAATTTGGTCTTTTATTATTTTTTGGTTTACTTGGAGTTTTGTTATTTATTTTTTATATTGGAGTTTTGATATGATATGAATTTCATGGATTTCTATACATGATGTATCAAATTGATCGGTATTTAATTCTTTTGGTTAGATCAAGTTTAGGGATATTTGATTATTTTTATTTCATAATTGACATTTGATATGAATTGGAAGAATTATTATACATGATGGACCAAGTTGATGAATGTTGATTTTTCAATTTGGATCAAGTTTGTATTATTTCATTCTTTCTATTTGATAATTATTATCCCATACAAATCACATTGATTATTATGCATAATTGATCAAATTGATGAATATTTGATTATTACTTGTGATATTAATTGGAATTACCTGTTATGGCTATTTGATAGTTGGGTATACTTTTTCTTTATTTACTGGTATGAGAGGATGCTTTTCCATTGATTTGTTGTCTATTTGTTACTTAGATTATGTATGCAATCCAAACACAATGAAGAACAAAGAAAAAACCAAGAATTATGAACTAAAAGCTAATCATAAAATATATGGTTAACAACAAATGAAATAGAGGGCATCGAGAATAGTACTTTGAATAGATCAGTAGTTAAGTGGATTATCAGGGATTTAACCTCACAAATCCCTACCACAATTATAGAAAATCAATTATTTCAGAATCATATAAAAAGGGACCTCCACTCGTGTGAAACTCTCACACCTTTTCACTTTTCAACTATTAGCTAAAGAGAGGCCTCTCAATATCGAACATCCTCCTTAGCCTTCTTTTTAATCGAACTGACTTGATCGTCACAATGTCCCCTAGGGTACACCTCAGGGAGCCCATCGTTCACGTTTATTACATGTGCAGAGAAGAACGCTACTCAACAGTTCCAAGTCTAATCAACTGAGATGACTGTAGGTCTAAGCAACATCTTACCAAGCTACTAGTTAGCTAATCTAATTTTGCACATCATCAGTTTTCAAACATTGCATAGAATTTCAGGGTCTAAAAGATTTGACGAGGTTTCTTTCAAAGGAGTTATATTTTATGTTATGTTTATTTTGAAGTTATTTTCACAAATTATCTAAATAATGAGCAACCATAAAAGTAAAGTAATGAATGTATAAGCACTTGGATTTTCCTATATATATTTGAAGAACAAGAAAGCTATAAATTACATATCTTCCTTCGGTTAGATGAGGTTATACCAACTTGAACAAAAATACAGTACGCCAAATATTTTGCATTTTAAAAGCAAAATGCTTTTATCATAAATTATATATACTATATGACTAAATTCATTATCCTTACTCTTTGTTAGGAATTTGGACCGGGAGTGAGGCCACATTACATAGATCTAACACATGTGGGTTTCCTTGGCACAATGACTTGGCAATGGAGGAAAACCCATCTTACTCAAAAACTTAAGCCAATGAGTTGGATCTTACCATGCTTTATAAATCACACTTCAATTTTCTATTTTCTCAATATGGGATTTTGTGTTGGGCTTCAACACTCCCTCCTCAAACATAAGTTCCTTCATCCTCAAACCCATCACACTTGTCACATCTTTTTTGTGCTTAGAGATGGAAGACCTTTTTTTTTTGTCGGGTCTTTTTGGGCCTCAAAGACACACCCCCAGAACCGGATTTCGATACCATGTTAGGAATTTGGACTGGGGGTGAGCCCAACACATGTGAGTTTACTTTGTAATGGAGGAAAACTCATTTTCTCAGACGTTTATGTCAATGAATGAGACCTTCCCGTGCCTTATAAACCACACTTCAACTTTCTATTTTTTCAATGTGGGACTTTATGTTGAGTTTCAATACCCTTGAACTACTTAGGAGAGCAATAAACCCACAGCGAAGCATGGGTGCATTGCTAGTTAAGCCATAAGGCACAAAGCACAAGTCACAACATTAAATATCAAAGAGTACTTCTGATAAGAGTGGCCATGTTTCATATACAAGATATGCAATTTACTTTTACAAAGAAAGGAAAGGACACATTAAGAACACAAACTGAAGCCCAAAACAAAGAACTCAAAAGCTTCACTTGACGTAGTAAGGTAGGTCGAGGACATAAAGGAGGTAGTAAGCCCAAATGACACCAGAGATCCCTCCAAAGAAGAACCCACCAGTGAACTTGGCCCACCCATCAGCAGTTTGGAGCTGATCAGGCTCCTTCTTCCTCCCAGTCAATGTCAGTGATGGAGCAGTGGACGGCTCTCCTTCATTGAAGGATGCAACTCCATACATTGTCAAGCAGATGCTGAGTATCACAACAAGTCCTGCAGCTGCAAGAGACCCTGCTCCTCCTGCATAAGGGGTGTTCCTCAACGGGCCGGTTATAACGAATGGGCCAACAAGAAGGTACCCATGGGCCAGGCCCACTTCAATGCCCCTTAGGAGTGGGCTGACTGCAGTCCTGTAGGCTGGAAGGTTAGAGAGGTACCAGGCAATCAATGGGCTTGAGGTTATTGGTGTTTCAAGGCTCCCAATGAATGGGTCTCCGTTGATGGGTTGTATCACTTGATAGGTGGGCTGTCATATGAAATAATTAAAACAAATTTAAATTAAAAGAGGTCTCCAATTATAATTAACTAGGCATCGTATGATGAAAAAGAAGCATTATGTGCTTCAACACCACCATTGATCCCATCATGGCTTCAACAGATTATATAAAACTATATAAGCATTATATGTATAATGTCAAGACTAAGAATCTCTTATCGATCTTATATAACCTAGCTGAATGATTTATAAGACAAAGCTAAGCTCTCTCACATTGTAAATGCATTTTTCGGGCTTAAGAACCAATGGCAACGATCAATGCCCGTAACCCAAAACGAACAATATCTTAAATGTGTTTGGGCAAGAAATTTCAATCATATTATCATATAGTTTCTTAGAACATTGAAAATACTAAACTACCAAGTTGAGTAGCAAAGACCAAACGAAGTTTGTTGTTCCCAAAAGAATTTAGAGGAAAAAGAAGGAAGCACAAATGTTTGATGTTTCCCTGTATATTATTAGTTCAGTAGTTTTACCTTTTCAGATTGGATGGCCTTGATGGTCGAGTAAGAAAATCTCCTAGAAGGCAGAACCCTAAAAGCAGCGCCTGATAGACCTTTGGGGGAGACCAGAGTTCTTGTGATTGGTGAAGTGAATGTAGACTTGAGTTGGCTAGCCATTGGAGAAGCAGTAGCCATATATAATTGAATCCTGATTGATCTTGGATTCTTCAAAATAGAGAAATGTGCAAAGGTCTGGTCTGGTTTTGATGGGTGTAACAATGTGAGGGCAAGATGTTTGAGGGTGTGGCTGCGGTTGTGTTATTGTGCTATCATTTCATTGGATGAAATTGGCAAAAACGTTATCCCTTTATCCAACCCCACCTCAATCAAACATTTTGGGTTTGGGTCGGGTTTACCCAGGTTCAAACTGGGTCGGGTAATAGTATCTGAAATTTGAGTTCCAAAAGTCAAAATCGTATCCGTTAGACTCAAAAAAATGGACAGGAATTACTTCTTTTTAATTTGAGAAATTAACACTAATTAATTTTGAATTTTCCATTAAAATTACGCACGAAACTCTCTAAAAAAAGCAGCTCTGCCTCGCCTTCAGAAGCTGTCGCAAAAGGAATCGTAGCAAGAATCGGAAACTGGAAACCTCTATCCACGACGTCGTTTTAATATCCCTTTTGTCATTCCTGCAAACAATGACTCTTTCACCTTCTCCTTTTCGGGTTGCATTGCCTGGTTTTATTCAAATTCATAGCGTTCGCTTTTGCTTTGTTTCTATACGAGACAATTTATTTGATTTTTGTTATTAAGAGAACAACAAGATAGAAGCAGTGGAACGAGACAGAATGTGTGTCATCATGGAAGCCGAGGAAGGTTTGGTGCCTCCTGGGAACTTTTCGATGGTGGAAGACGGCATTTACAGATCTGGGTTCCCTCAACCTGCGAATTTCGCTTTTCTTGAAACCCTAAATCTTCGCACTGTTATGTATGTTTCATTGTTTATTCATATGCATACTTTTTTTATCTAACTCGAGAAACTTAAATTCTTGTGCTTTCTTTCTTCTTCGTGTTTTTTTCAATTAATGAACCAAATAGTCAGCGAATTTCTAGAGTTCGGAAATTTTAAAATTGTGGGCTTTTTGATTGCCAAGAAACCTGCTGATACAATGGAAGAAACTTCTTTTTGTTAATTTTGTTGTCATGGATTCTGCAAAGGATGAGAAAGAAAGAAAGAAAGAAAGAAAAAAAAAAGAAAAAGATTGTCGATCAAGAGAAAATGCAATGAAGGTTTTTGTTTGTTTTGGTATGGATTTTGCTATTCTTTGATGAAATAATATGACTAGTGATTCTAACTTTTCGGCAGATACTTGTGTCCTGAACCCTATCCAGAAGAGAATTTGGAGTTCCCTCAATCTCAAAATATTCAGCTGTTCCAGTTTTGAAATTGAGGGGAAGACGGTGATTACTTTCTTCCTTCTCTGGTCTTTTATATGCAATACTTATTTTAAACATGCAATTTATTACATTTACGTGTATTGAATATGAATGTTTGTGGTATAATTATGTAAATTCTATTTCTTATATGATAATAATTTTTAATGAAGCATATTTTCTTTTGGGACTTAACAGCCAGTGTGTAATCATACATGCATCAATTTTTTGCGAATTGTCATTTTCATTTTCTAGTTTTGAAATCATGACTAGCAATTTTTTGCATCAACCACGTGTGGTAGCCAGGAATTGGAGCTGAAGGGAGGTTTTTTATCTTGCCATTAGACAATCGTTGCAGTTGCAGTTGCTTGCTAAGAAATCATAATAACTCGGTGATACTTGATATGAATTTAATTGCAAGCGTACAAATCGCACAAGTAATAAAGAAATGAGTAAATTATCGTTCCCACAAGGATATGTTAACAATAGAAATCTGACGCAGACGCGGAAGCTAGAACACTTGAATTCGTTCACGACGAAATCAAGAAACTTGGAATCCACCAAGAACAATTGAGAAAACCTCAAGAAATTTTATTAATAAAACTGAATGTATTGAATTGTATCAATTACAAACGTTTATGAAACTATTTATAGACGGACAAAACAATCAAACCCTTGTTGGACTCCTAATTAAACTAGAATTGAAAAATTGGAAACATAAAACGTGCAGGAAACTTAATTAACTTCTTTGGACACCAAAACGATGCCTTTTCGATCTCCTTCCAATTCCAAACTTTAGGTCTTCAAAATCAGTCCTCCGAAACATATTATAATAAGGAAACACACGAGGGAATCAAAAGTTATGGACGGTCAAAGTTGGAAACTGAATCTTTAACTCCCAAAAACAACAACTTCAATTCTGATTTCGATTTGACTTCCTTCGAACACGTTCCAACTTCTCAAGGAACTTTTCCACAGACCGTTCTACGTCAAAATCAATGTCAAATCATGCAACAACTATGTAAATTAGGGAAAATGATTCGTGATTGGTTTTTGTTTTTTGTTTTTACCTAACTAAATCAAAGAGCAAAAGAGCAATCAAGAAATCACAAATGTAATCAAAGATCAAAAGCACTAGGATACTTAATTTCACCTCAACTATCCAATTCAACTCCCTTGATCCCTTAATCCCTAATTCCTCTCTCAATAATGACAATCGGTCTCCCAATCCTATCCAATGTTTTATGTTTAGTCACACTAGAAGTATCTCTATCCATAACCCCTGTTATTCCTAACAATCGGGTTCAAGAGACAAAGACCCATTAAGATTTGTGGATTAACCGTGTAGCGATTGCATAGGTCATGCCCCTATATTCCTATGGTTCATGCAATCTATGTCATCTATGGCAAGAGGCAAATCTTAAAGATCTCCTTCCGGTCTCAATCTAAACAACGAATCAATTGAATGATGGTCAAACATCCAAAAGCATTAAACACACCCATAAACAATCAACAAGAGAGAGAAATCAAGAAATAAGGACACCCAGGTTTATTGCATCATCAAGGTTTGGTTATATTAAGACCCTAGTAAAGAAATCTAGTCACTCATGGAAGCAAAATACATCAATAAACACAGAAAATCAACCATAGAAAATAGGATAGAAAAGGAGAGAGGAAACCCCCTTGTAGACCCTCTTCTTCTCCAAGCTGCAAAGGTGCCTCCAAGCTCTCTAATGGTGGTAGAATGTGTGAGAATGTGAGAGAGATCCCCCCTAAAACCCTAAAGACTCTCTATTTATACCCCTCTAAACCCCATAGTCATTTGACCCAAATGAGAAATCAAGAAATAAGGAAACCAAGTTTATTGCATTATCAAGGTTTTTTTTTTTTTTTGAGTACAAGTACAAACACAATATACGACACACCACCATATCAAGCCTATGAAAGTACAGGTGTCAACAGGCCCCATGCAGGAGGCACAAATCAAGCCCACGCAGGGGCAGACTATCAAGCCCACGTAGGGGCAGACGAAGCCCACACACCTCCTTGTAAATATTCGGAGGAGGTGAGACTAGAACCCATGACCTCATTCAAGGACATGCAAAGTCATTGCCACTCAACCAATGGCTCATTTGTTGCATTATCAAGGTTTGGTTACATTAAGACCTTAATAAAGAAATCTAGCCACTCATGGACGCAGAATACATCAATAAACATAGAAAATCAACCATAGAAACTAGGATAGAAAAGGGGAGAGAGGAAACCCCCTTGTAGACCCTCTTCTTCTCCAAGCTCCAAAGGTGCCTCCAAGCTCTCTAATGGTGGTAGAATGTGAGCGAATGTGAGAGAGATCCCCCCTAAAACCCTAAAGACTCTTTATTTATACCCCTCTAAACCCCATAGTCGTTTATGATGATGATTGATGTTGTTTTAAGTCGGACTCACATGAGTTTAGGGTGTTTTTGGAAATCTGAAAAGTGCAGAAATCGCGATCTGGGCTGGTCCGATCGATCGGATTTTCATTTTGGGAAGTCTTCATTAAACGGGTCCGATTGATCGGAATTGGGCCCGATCGATCAGATTTCTTTACTTGCAGATTATGCAACTTTCTTCAATCTTTGCTCCGATTTGACTCCAATTCGTCCTGTATGCTCCTAGGCACTTACAATGTGCAAATATACAATTTTTAGGTAACAAAAATCCCAATTTGACTCTAAACAATACAAGATTGCATATAAAGGATGTATAATTATATGTATATAATTATCACATCAATGTCGTTTGGTTTTTGGTAATTCTGATTGGTATTATAGCAAAGACAAAATGACCAGTATGTAATCCAAGAGTTGAGAAGTTGGGAAAATGGGAATGCATTGCTGTGCACGCAAGGGAAAATCTTATTGTAGGAGGTATTCTAGGGAACTTAAGTAATTAACATTATTGTCAATGGGTCATTCTTTAGGCTATAACACTGATTATATCATGAAGGTGAACAATATTTTATCTACCATGTGCAATTGTGCATGATTGTGTGTTTTCAGTCGTCAATAACATGCTTATGCTATATGATGATGGATATACTATGCTGATATTCAAATCTACATTACATGCATTTGCAGGAGCCTCCTGTATCGATACCCAAAGATCCTATCATGAAGGTGTTGGACCATAGGTCCTACATGTATAATTTTGATGATTCACCATCTCATACTATTTGATTATTTAATGAATTTGTAAATATGTCAAGCAAGTGAATTGATATGTATTGATAATCATGCTTAACTTTTGAGAATATACTATTGGATTAAGATAATCATGAAATCATATTTGAACATCATAACATACTTTTATAATCATGATTCATCATATTTTAAGTGACTTGAGTGACTTGGAACCTGATATGTCTTGTGCATTTAAAACTGTTGAAAAGTTAGTGTGCGCAAACTAACTTCTAAATGCCATAACTTAGTCATATGAATTATGATTAATGTGTTTCTTGAACTAAAATTTAGTTAAGACATAAATGAACACATCATATGCAGCGTAAATGATCAAATTTCACCTTTTTACTGTTCAATTTTATGTTCGAAGTTGTTGCATCTGTGAAAACCTGAAACTGTGCTAGTTGAGCTTTCTGTTCTATATTGAATGACCATATGAAGGAATATTGCTTTGAAATTTGACATGTACATTCTAATGTGCTCAGTATGATGTATCATACATAAATTAGAATATATTGAATCCTATTTCTATTGATTGATCTAAGTGCAAGGCATGAAGCTTTTACAAGCTTACAAGCCCAATGAGGTGTCTATACACCAAAATTCTTTGTAGGAACAATCAATTGGGAGTTCAGTTATGTCTAGAGTTCAGTTCTGAGGAGTAATGTATTCCAGCTACCTAAGAATGGTCTTGATCCTAGGTCTATAGTCTTTACAAAGTTACAGAGAAGCTTGCTTAAAGATTGGAGGGAATGTTAAAGAGCCCATTTGAATTCAAGAGAGATACATGTTTAATTTGCTTGGCTATGAAGTTGCCAACAAGGTCTTTTCAAGAATGTTATTGCAAGCACGTGTGAGGGGTCGGCCTTGCTATTGGGACATGTTTCGTCACGTGAAGGAGAACATATGTGTTTGATGAGGTCAATGATCAGATTTTACTAGGCTTACAGTCTATATCTCTTTGATCCAACGGCCTAGTTGTTTATTGAAGGGCTGAGATGAGAAACTATAACTTTGTGACAAGACAACTGATGAAGCTAAAGGACAAATGGAACGGCTGAAATTTGTAAGGTTGAGATCAATTTTCAGTCTCATCTAGGGGCCATGGATGCTAGATTATATGGACGGTTAAGATCAGCTTTTCAAAGAAGATCTAAGGGCTGTAAATGAAAGCCCCATTTCCATCAAAGAAAGAGTTTGCCCGATATTCATTTTTGGAGAAGTTTTGTGCAAGAAGAACCTACTTTAATAAAAGATTTCCAATTCCAATTCATTTTTTTGCAGTTGGTCCAATGGCTAGTTATTTTTCTTTTCTTATTGAAGCTCAATATCCCTTGCTCTTAATCATTCCCTCTGGTGAATATGTGAAGAACACAATTTGTTGATTGCTTTTCATGTCCTTGAATTGCTTTCCAGTTTATCTTGAAAACATTGTTTTTAATAAATTTGATCACACGTGCTTAGATAATTAAATAGCAAATGCCATATAAATACCCATTTGACAAATGTCTGACACATAGGTCCATTTAAAATTCTTTGAGGGGAAAGAGAGTGAGCAAGGTCGGAAAAACCTTGTGGTTTATCTCTTGATATATTTCTTGGGGGTTCGAATATGAGTTCAAGGGTGTGAGAATATAAGAAGTTCAAGATGTAGAATCTTATAGGGGATAGGCTGAATTGGGGCTTATGAAAAATCTCTAGGGTTCTTGAGTAGAGAGATGTCACTAATAATATGTTTGTAACAATTTCATATAGTCAAAGTTTCTCTGATTGTCTCTGACAACAGTCATAATTTTTTCTCCGAGAGACAACACCCATGGTTTTCTTTGGTTTGAAGTTTTTTCACATAAATCTTGTGTTTATTGATTGTGTTATTTCAATTTCTCTTTACTTTGTTGATAGTTTTGAAAGAAAGATCATGGAGGGTAATTCCCCAACAGAGGGTGGGAGTTTCTTTTGATAAGTTTAGATATGATATCTATTCTTAGATCTGACATCATATTCTTCTTCTTCTTACCTATCGGCATCTGCAAATTGAGCTATGCAAGATCTAGCGACAGCAAAATCATGTTGTCTTTTAGTTATATTTCTCTACAACAACACCAAAGAACCAAATCAACCATAAAAATGGTCTCTAAGGCTTGCATTAGCCTCAAAATCAAGCGTATTCAAGGTATCTTTTGACAGAAATCGAACTTGAGATTGATGTTTCTTTTGCAATTCAACGGCACTTCACACAGCTCCTTTAAACCATATTCTATAATTTAAAATATTCATTTCTTCAATCACTTTTAATATCTTTTCTATTTAATTTTTATTGACTATATTTCAAACGAAGAAATATATTTTTGACAACATTATATTTAAATAAGATAAATAATAATATAAAAAAAATATTTTATATAGACATTTTGTTCAGTTAAGTATTTCAATGATCACTTTCCAACGGTCAAAATTTCAAATACCAACAATCAAAATTGTACAACATGATTGTTGAAGATGAGCAACATCTACACCTTCCACAAAAATTTTTCCTTCACATGTGATCAGACCGATGAAAATCCTCTGTCAATAGAAGTGTCACATGACCATGCATATGAACTTCACGATTTTATAGATCAACATTATCAAATCAGCGATAAAGAAGCTCATTCTCTACTTCATAGTGATCTTATCGAGCATTTATGAAATATTTATAGTAAATCATAATTCGTACTGTTTACCTCCTAATTATTTTCGTAGAGAAGTTTAACTTTATGTAATTTTAAGTCAATCTAATACGAATTTGTTTTTATTTATATTACTATAATGTAAATTGGTAATTGAAATTAATAGTGATTCATGGTATCATATAATGTAGTCAAAGCGGACCACTATAGCTTTGCTACATGAATTTTTATAATTAAAATATTCTTTTTATGTCTTTTGAATCTTTTTTATTATTTAACTAAAAATTTGGACATTTGACTACATTTTATGATACGTAGCGGACCACTGTAGATCTGCGATCAGGGCAAATGCAATGGTGAAGTGGTATTGGGCCAACAAAGATGTTGTCTTTTGCTGATGTGGCTGTATTGTAAAATGTGTTTTGCTTATGTGGCTGTATTGGGATAAGTGTTTTGCTGATGTGGATGTATTGATATTTAATGTTTTGGTGTAGTTTTGTTGTGGATAATATGGAGGAATGGAATGTTGTTGGGTTGGGTGGAAAGAGAAAGTGTGTAGGAAGAAAAAGTGTATAGAAATTTGTGTTTTACTAATGTGGCTGTATTAGAATACGTGTTTGACTTGACTTTTTGTGTAATAGAGGTGAGACCGGGCTAACAAAAATGTTGGCCCAGTAAATTGTTTCTTATTGCATTTGCCCTCATTATATCTTATTTTACAAAAGCTTATGTGATGTCACTTTTTGATGCTTTGTACACCTCTATCTTGTAAAATGGGATGTCGGGTGACTTTACAAGAGCCGATATTGGTGCGCTTAGCATGTCCAATGGGTGACTTATAATAGGTAAAAAACTATTTTAGGTTACCCCTTTTCAATTTCATGCCAACCAATACCCTATTTTCTTACATATTTTTGGTGTTTTAGTTTTGGTTGCCCAAGTACGTCCACCATCCCCTAAAACCTATCAAATGAATAAAAAAAATTCTCTCTCCTCCTCTCTTTTCTCAAAAAAATATTACAATGATATTGAAACATGGGATATGGGTTGGAGGGGTATTAAAATAGAAATCACCTAAAATAAAAATGCTCTAAGATGTCTAGAAATTCCAAAATGGGTATTGACATGAAATTTGTCCTAAATTAAATGGGCCGAAGCCCCAAAGCCCATGGCCAAAGCACATGATCACTAGATCATAGGATAGCACACACGGATAAGTCGAATATTAATACTAGAATATACATTCAATCATTCAAGGGACAAGTAACAAAAAGACCACTCTATTTACTATAAAGGGTCAACTAGGCCCTTCTACTTTTTTTCGTACCAACAAAGCCCCTCTACTATGAATAACGGACCACATTAGCCCTTTGAGCTCATTTTCTGTCAAATGCTGCTAACATGGACCTCATTATTTGACATGGATTTGTTACAAGTTTAAATGAAAAATAGGTGTAAATTATAACAAATATCAAAATGGTGTGTTTCTTCATTTGAGCTAAACCCTAGAATTTATCCTTTTCTTCTCTCACATATGTGCACATCGTCCTCCAACCCCTCACTCTAGTTGCAGCTCTCTTCTCCCTCTTTTTTAGGTATGTATTCATTTTTGCTAGCTAAATGATTATTTTGTCATTTTTTAGTTTCATTTTAGGCTTTCTTTTGGTTTGGGTTGGAATATGATGTCGGGTTTCAATTTTGGCTTGTAGCTCATGTTAGGGGTTTCAATTTGGCTTAGATTTCATTTTAAGGGTTTTCGAACTAGGGTTTATAGTTTTCAAATTTGGGTTTCGTTATGTGGGTTTCAGTTACTATTTCAATTTTGAATTTTAGTTTTTTTATGGAAATTGATGTTGGATTCAAATTCGTCTCTGTGTTTATTTCAAGTTTCATCTCTCTATATTATTGTTTATTCCATTGAAATGGTGAATAGGAAGAGCAAAGCTATGAGAAGACCTATTTCAATTGATGACATTAGTCTGATTTTGGTTTAAGTTTGCATATGATATGGAGTTGTTTTGACCACTCTACTGTTGTTGTGACAAGGAGCATCTAGTGGGTATAGCAGTGACGACAATGAACAAGAAGAGCAAAAGAAAGAGGAAGAATTCCTCCCCGAAGATAATTCTTTAGATGATGATGAAGAATTTATTGTAGTGAGAGAGAAGGTGAAAACTATGTAGAGATTGGAAATCTGTGACTCTACTATAGGAAAGTGATAATGATGATGATGGTGCTGGTGCAAATGAGTCTGAAAGTGATGTTGGCAGTGTTAAAGTTAATGTTGGGGATGCTGAAATGGATGTTGGAGATGCTGGTGGTGAGTTAGATGGTCCATACAATGAGTACTTAAAGTCTTCCGATCCTGGTAGTTATAGAGATAGCACTGATATGGATTTGTATTGACATGTGTTTAAGCTCATGAATTATGTCTAATTTATACCATTCATGTTAATTGAAGCCTGTTAATTATCTTCTTGGTTTTAATTTGAATATTTGCAATACAGGGCTTTTTTGTAACTAGTTGAAATGAGGGTGTCAATTGGCCCTTTTTTTTAAAACTTCAAGTATTTGACTCATTTCTAAAAGTACAAGAGTTTTAAACAATTGATAATTATAACTTTCTAGAATTCCATAATTCAAGTTTTGAAATTAACCATTTAAAATTTTTCATGACACATGTCAAACATTTATTGGTCAATGACCCCTGCATTACACGTGGAATATAAACAAAAATAATTAAATTCCATGTCATCTACTAATGACAATGTCAGCAATACTTCAAGAAAAATGTGTTCGAAAGGCTAATGTGGTTTATTGTTCATAATAGAGAAGATTCGTTGGCACGAAAAAAAATAGAAGAGTTTGGTTGACTCAAATATAGGTTATGTCCACAATCCCTAAAATCCTATCAAATCAATAAAAAATTCTCTCTCCTGTCTCTTCTCAAAAAAATATTAAAATATTAAAATGATATTGAAACATGGGATATGGGTTGGAGGGACATTAAAATAGAAATCACCTGAAATATATTATCATTTATTATTTATAATATATGCTATAATATATATTATTGTCAAAATTATTTACCAAACGGGCACTTTAAGATATTCAAAAATTCCAAAATGAGTACCAACATAAAATTTGCCCTAAATTAAATGGGCCGAAGCCCCAACGCCCAAAGCCCATGGCCGAAGTCCATATCACCGGATCATAGGACAGCACACACGGATAAGCCGAGTATTAATACTAGAATATTCATTCAATCATTCAATCATCGTCAAAACGAAACCTAGGGTTTCTCATTCATCAATAACCCAGAATCCAATCAATCACCTAATCATAGCCGTCCAATTATGACAGGGAAGGCGAAGCCGAAGAAGCACACGGCCAAGGAGATCGCGGCGAAGCTCGACGCGGCGACAACGAACAGGGGCGGAGGCAAGGCCGGCCTTGCTGATCGGACCGGTGTGGAAAAGGGCGGACACGCCAAACTGGAATGCCCTCACTGCAAGGTTACGGCTCCTGATGTCAAGTCTATGCAGATCCATCACGAGGCGAAGCACCCTAAGATCCCTTTCGAGGAGTCCAAGATCATCAATCTCCACTCCTCCCTTGCCCCTGAGCCGAGCAAGACTAAACCTGGTGTTCGGGGAAGCCTCAAGAAGTGAACTTCAAAATTATACGGCTACAATATTGTGTTCTTCTGGTGGTTTGCGTGTCTTTGTTGTGTTTGTTGGGTCGTTTTGGGTCTTACTACTTGGTGGTGTTTTTGGTTCCGAGTTTGGCGGATGACGATGAATTTCTTGGAATCGTAGATGCTACCTATGTTTGCATGGAAAAGTAATCAGAAAACTTTAAGGATGTATTAGCTATGTTTTATTTCTTGGTTGTGTGATCGCAACGAGATTTGTGAGATATTTTTTAGTGCTTGAATGTGAGTGTGCTTAATATCCTGCTCTTTTAAGTATGATTTAGTTTACGCTTTAGTGTTAATTGGTTTTTTCTTTGATGAGTACGTTTTTTTTGACGAGTATGTTAATTATTTTGTTATTCAGAACATAGGGATGGATAGCGTATGCCTGGTTTTGACGTGGTTTGATTGTGAAGTCTAATAATGATTAGGTTGTTGAGCTTTCCATGGTTGGTTTTTTGAGACTTCCATGGTTGGCAATTTAGGATCCATGAGGACACTCGGTTAGGGTCTGTTTCTCTGTCATCTGTTCTTAATCTTTTGGAGTTTTTTTTTTTTAATATACAGGATTCAAATAGGTGATGCTTAGCCTTGTTCTTAATTATGCTGTTTCTTTGAATATAAGGGATATTACTTGGGAATTTTAGTTGTATTTTGGTGTTGACCCCTTCAAGCTAAGCCGATGGCACTAGGTATAATTTTGGAGAACACTCGCCCTGTGGGGTGGTGGGAATTTGGTTTTCTCTCCATTTTTCTTCTGCCGAGAGTATAAAAATCAATTATGCTTAAATATTACTAGTTATGTGGTTACGTCGAGGATAGAAACAGGTAGTGCCTGGTGTAGTCAATTTGTCATTAAAAATTGTTTTACTAGGATAGTGGGGGTTGAATGATGTTAAAGTATGCTGGATTTTGCAGATATCATGATTCCATCAAACTTGAGAAAGACACTGATGAACCATATACGTATTGGTTCCTTCTGCAGTGCTCTTACTCATTATTAATGCTTTTAAGTGATTTGGGATATTGTAATATGACAATGTACTTGTTTCTTGTTTTGATATTCGTTTTGGTGATAGGAGATTGATATTTCTACATTGTGTTATCCTTCACACTCCTGGCTGCGCTTCTCACTGCTTTGGATGGTCTTAGGAAGAGGATGTCACGTGGGTGCGGATATAATATATGTTGAATTGAAGGTACATTTTAAAGACTCATGCTAGTCTGGCCTTTTATAGCATTCAGACTATTTCAACTTCGATAATACACAATTTTAGAATGATATATCTGTTAGTAACTGGGATGAGGTGCGATGTGTGAATGACATGCTTCTCAACTGGACTGAATAAGCTTATGGGCATTGTATATGCATGGCAGTTAGTTTGTAGTTTTCTGACGAAGTTTATGTAGGTGGTAAGTCTTTTGGTGGTGGTTAAGTATACTGGTTTAACGTCCAACTTGTCGTTATGCTTATGAGATGTCAATATTGAAATAAAAAAACTTTGATTGGAGACTTTCTTTCGGTGGAAGGAGAATGAAATACTTGTATTTTTCCTTGTTCGAGTTTGTAATGAAGCGAGTCTTGGAAATTTGAGAGACATTTTTCGCGCCCCTGCTGAAGTGTTACCAGTTTTGTTTTTGGTTGTAATGTTTTTCGTTGTCAGATGGTGTGGATAAAATGCTGTAGATTGCTTACCTGAAGAAGAAATGGAATGCCTACATGTGGTTTATATCTCTCACTATCTTGAGTTTTTTGTTGGTGGTTGCATCCCTTGTGGTTCTCATTAATGGATGATGATTTCAATGCTTACGATCGTACCAGAGGGAGGAATGTTGTTGCATGGATGAATGTCTTGCATCAGTTGTATGCAAGGATGGTTCATGGTTGGAAATTGCCAGAAACCATTCACTGAATTATTCAGCGGACAGGAAGAAAAAGAATGTATGAGCTCTTGGTCTATGGATTCACTTCGAGCCGGAAGAAAAACAATGAATGGGCTGAATCTGATTCAGTAATATGATTCGAGACTTTTACACATTTGAACTTGTCTTATTCTTTGATGGAGGAAGCTCAAAAACCTCCCCATGAGACCAGCTTTAGCCAAATTTGCATCACTTTGCAGCTCTACGAGACTATTACTGGTAACGATCGACTATCATGTTCATAAAAGAAGTAAATATAATAAATTGAAGCAAATAAATATAATAAATTGAAGCAAATGGTTGAGTGACAGCACAGAAAATACGTCTGAGTCTGAGTCACTAGTGGAGTGTTCCAAAAAAAAAAAAGAGCACAGAAAATAAATGACCATGAAATCAATGAGTTAAGCCAGTCATTGTAGAATTCATTTACGGCAATGAAAGCTCAGCTCAGCTCATATCTTCTCACATTTTTTCCAATAGGATGACAGAAATCGAAAAAAAAAATGTTGCAATGTGGTAGTAATTTCACAACAATGGATAATAGAAAACACAAATGCAACTTTCCAGTCTAGTAAATAAGCTGAGAGAACTAAGTCGCAGTCAGGCGCGAGATCTAAGTCGTGCATTGGGGTTTAAAGTGAAAGATAATCAAGGTAAATACTTGGGAGTTCCTCTCTTTCATGAACGTGTTGGACCCCATTCTTTTCAGTTTATTATGGACAAGGTTATGGGTCGTCTTAGTAATTGGAAAGCTTCGAACATGTCTTTGGCGGGGAGGATTACTCTTGCTCAAAGTGTTTTAGCAGCTATGCCGATTTATACTATGCAAACTGCCAAACTTCCAGTCTCTATTTGCAAGAATTTGGAGCAATGTTGCTGCCAGTTTATATGGGGGTCACAAGGTGCACTTCGGAAAATTCATTCGGTCAGTTGGGATCGGGTTTGTAAAGATCGTAAGGATGGTGGACTCGGGTTTAAAAGATTAAATATCCAGAATGATGCATTGTTATTGAAGCAAGGTTGGGCCACGTTAACAATGGGAGATTCTCTTTGGGTCCAGGTAGTTCGTCATAAATATGGTGTAGGTAATGAGTTCTTGCCTATATCGCTACCCGGTAGTGCAGGATCTAATTTTTGGAGGGGTTTGTAGCGGGCGTGGCCTAGCTTGATGGATGGGCTTCAATGGTCTATTGGGGATGGAAGGTTGGTGCGTTTTTGGCAGGATAAATGCGTGGGGGACGGCCCAATCCTGTCGAGCTGTGTGATGAATCAAATATCTGATGAGGATTCGCAAAAGGGTGGTAGCGGATTTTGAGGATGGTTCAGGTAAATGGAAGTGGCAGGAGTTTCAAGCTTATTTATCCGATAATGTGTGAGCAAGAATAGCTGCTATTTCTCCTCCTTGCGTTAATGCTGGCCCGGATCAGATTTACTAGAGTGGAGATGTTTCGGGGAACTACAGTTTCAAATCTGGATACAGAGTTTTAACTGCCGATTTTAGTACTACTCATGAGCTGGTTTGGAAGAAAATTTGGGATTGGGAGGGTCCTCAGAGGATTCGTCGTTTTCTGTGGTTGGCGGCTCAGGAGAGTACCAATAGTGCATGGCTGAGAAGAGGTATGGCTTCAGATGATTTTTGTTTTCGTTGCGTAAATCATGCGGAAACATGCCTTCATGTTCTTCGTGACTGTTCCTGGGCAATTAATGTTTGGAATAGTATTGGGTTGGACATTATTGACAGCCGATTCTTGTTTGTTAATACAAATTTTTGGTGTGACTTGCTGGTTGTTATGGCAATGGCGAAATCAATGTCTCTTTGAGAAGGACTTTGTTGAACCATTGAATCCTATGAAGGTTATTTTTCATAATGTAAAGTGTTTCATGTTGACGGATGATGTAGTTGGTAGATTGGCTGGAATGAAGAAGCTCAAGGTTGAGAAATTGATTAGGTGGATCCCCCAGAAGAAGGATGGGTGAAAGTAAATACTGATGGGGCTTGTCGGGCTAATTTAAACTGTGCTACTGTCGGAGGTTTAATCCGTGATAGTGTTGGATTTTGGTTAGCTGGTTTTGCGATGAATATAGGGTTGTGTTCAGTGCCTTATGTGGAGTTATGGGGAGTTTTGATTGGTTTGGAGAAGGCTCGGGAGTTGAGCTACAAGAGGATTATTGTTGAGGTTGATTCCAAGTTGGTTTATGATGCTTTGAATGGCCATGTATGTAATATCTTGACCCGATTATAAATTGTTTATGGTATTTTGGCATGTTCATCGAGGTGGAGTAAACCTCGGAGATCATGAACCGGGATTTGGGGAGAATAAAAATTAAATTACAAAAAGTATGAAAATATTTTCATACATAGAGGATTTTAAAAGAACATTTTTGGTGCAAGAATTACTTAAATCGGATTTAAATTGGATTTGTTATGAATTTTTGAAGTTAATTGGAACAATTTAGTTAGGGGTATTTTTTGAAAGGTGTGTGTTTTTGTAAGTAAAAGATTGTATAAAAGAAAAATTAAAATAATTAAAAAAATAAAAAATTTATTACAAAAATACCCTCTTCTCTAACGATTTCCTCTCTCCCCTCTTTCTCTCTCTAAAACGGGTTCAACGGTGATTTCTTGATTCCGGCAATGATGGTGGTCGTGGTTGGTACCAAAAGAAGCGTATGGACGAGACGAGTGTAACCCAACTTGAATCATGTTGAACGGAGCTCCGGTTTGGGAGAAATCTGAGATTGAAGTTCTAGCCACCGTGAACTTTCTTTGGTCGATCTGGCCGATTCCGGCGACGGTTTGGCTTGATTTAGTTACCTATGAGTTCATCTCAACGAGCTCTTCAATTTGGTGTAAGATTTGATAGGTTTAGGTTGCCGAATCGCCGGCGGTGACGTTAGCCGAGTTTGACTGGGTTTGGGCCGAGTTCGGCCGAGTTGACCCGGTTTGACCAGGTTTTGACCCATTTGACCCGGTTTGACCGTTGACTTTAATCGTTGACCATAGTTGACCGAACTTATTTTAACTGTATTTTCGTATATCGTATTTTTCGATGTAGACGGTGATCCCAGTTGAGATTCGGAGCTGGTTGACTTTTCGGAGTCACGGGTTAATCGGGGATGCGTGCTTGATATTTGCATCCTGATTTCCAGGTAGGGGTTTTTCGTGTCTTTCGCGTGTGGTTCTAGAGTTCCGGTTTCACGGAGTCTTGTTATATTGTGGTTTTCTCAGTTTCTAGGGACGGAAATTCGACCTGTTTGTATAGTTTATACGTATTCTCTGTTGATTATCATTATTGGCATGCTTTTAGGAGTGAGGTGATTGGAGGTAGTTGATGTAAACGGTGGGGCCCATATAGGAGCCCAATATATCGGATTATGATGGATTTTACAATAAATTGGGTACGTACCTGTAGACCGTCTGAAGTGAGGTGCATCACAGGGGACGCTCTCTGGTGTAGGCTATGCTATCGGGATATCCGATCCTCATCCAGTTTCGGTGTGGACCTGACTAGGAGACACCCTACGAGGATTAGGGTGGGTTCAGGGTGGATTATGGATTATGGATTATGGGTTACCGGAGACTAGTGTTTGTGGTTACGGTGTTGTATAGCCTTATCGGCTGTCATGTTATTTGGTTGGATTACTGATGGTTATGTATTTACTGTACCTCATATTCTAAATCATACTCCTGGATTTCTTATTTCTGGATATCGATGTTCCTTTTCTATGCCCTACTGAGCTTCTTGGCTCACCCCTCTTCTTGTTTCTCTTTCAGGTGAGATGGATATTGGTGACGCTGGTCAGCAGCGGGACGCATGAGCTGGTGTGTAGAGCCTCGAGCTGTTTCTTTAGCGAGTTTTGAGAATTTTGGCTGGTCAGCGGCGGGACGCATGAGCTGGCGTGTAGCCTCGAGCTGTTTCTTTAGCGAGTTTTGAAAATTTTGGGTATTGTATTTGTATATGTGTTACGTATTTACTCAGTCTGATATCGGTTAGATATGTTTTTTTTAATTTTATTTCCGCTGTTGTATAGATACTCCGACTATTTTAGGTGGGTGTATATAGGTGGTATTTTGGAGAGACTGTTTCCACATTATGTTTCAGGAGTTGTTACCATTTTATATAATTTACATATTATGTTTCAAGAGTTGTTACCATTTTATATAATTTACATATTGGATTAAGGGTTGGTTTGGGGGATGGAGTCCCTTGCCGGTCACATTCTTATGGATATAGGTACACTGCGGTATACTTTAGGAGAAAGGGGCGTGACAATGTAGTTTCTGTGAATGCTTCGTATCATTTAGTGGGCCGCATCCGGGAGCTTTTACACAAGACTAACTGGAAGGTTGATGTTATACATGTTTATCGTGAGGCTAATCAGTGTGCTGCTAGTTTAACTTCTCTTGCTTTTAAGTTAGATAGAGGTATTCATTATTTTATTTCTCCTCCTATTTCCTGCATTTCTCTATTGAAGGCTGATTATGTGGGGTAGTGATGTAGATCCAGGCCCAAGCCCAGCAACATGCAGGCCCTAACTAACCATTGGAAAACCGGTTGTCCAATGTTAGGTTTGACCCACTTATTTACTGCAACTCAAACCTTGAATCCACCGATGTGGTATTTCACATTCGGTATTTACATCATTCTCACTCTCTAAAAACAAAAAAACTGAAAGAACGAGAGGGGGATGGGGATTAATATCTCACATTCATCCAAGTAAATCCCTGTTCATAAGAAAGAACCTATAAGACTTTAAATACACGAAACTATGTAATTATATAATTTTTTTCCCTTTATATCAGATGCTGTAAATATAGGCATAGAAAAAGAAAAGAAATAAAAAAAAACAACCATAGCAACTGTGCCGAGAATCTAACGAAAAACTGGGGAACAATATAAAAACGCCTTCGAACCCAAAACAAGAAGATTCCAACTACTTCCCCTGGTTTAGAGGGAGAAAGTTGCTATAAATTTCTCATGACTGGTCATAGGACGTAGACCACGATGATGATGCATTTGCCCGATGACTGATTGGCATGCTTCCATTCTACAAATTATTGTCCTTTTGCTCTTGTTTAGGCCTCACAAACCTCACATTGCTCTCCATCAACTGCTGCTGTGAGAGAAAGGACTGAACTGGATCAATCAGATTCCCGCTGTTCTTAAAACCAAAACCAGCCAAAGAAAGATTCGCAGATGCAGGAAGATTTAGCGGTAATGAAGTTTGAAAATCTGGAACAGGACCAGCTTGATGCATGACATCAGGGTTAGTATTGAGTCCAAGGGAATCAAAAGGAACCATATTCTGCAAGGAAGAGAATTTGATGGGGCAAATGGAGGATGCCCCAAACTTCATTTCATTGCTGAAGTTTCCCGGATAATCATTGCTGAATTGAGGATTTCTGTGAAACTGAGGGGTAAAATTTTGAACATCCATTTCGCGCTTGGAGGCATTGTTATTTCTGGATAATGTCAATGCTGGTTGGGAACTAGCAGCCACTGGAGGTAAATTGCCCCCTGTTGTATTCACATGACTGCTATTTCTGGCTACAGGCACTTCATGGTTGTGTTTCCCCTCGTATGTTGTCAAGACAAATTTCAGATCATGGGAGGCTCTCTCCACATGCTTCCTCACTGAACATCCAGGACTTGTGCATTTGTAGTAGCTCCTGACAGAAAATACAAGGGGGAGAAAAAATTCAATGCGTGTTGTTACATTAGGAAACCACATCTGAAAGAAAATATAGAGACCTAGGGTAAAAAATAAATTAGATTGTAATGTGACATTCTATATCACGCAATGTAAAGCCTACACTCATCATCCTAATGGTTTTTCCTCGCTTATGTTATAATCAAAACTTTATAGAACCCACTATAGTGAGGTTTCCACTAACATAGATAAACACAAAAACGACGGCAGAAGGCACCACAAGTTATTTATACCTAGGATTTGGATTTCCTTTGACAACTTTCTGCCCATACTTCCTCCAACGGTATCCATCGTCAAGTATGTCTATTTCACTCTCTATTTGGACTACAACTCTTGGTTCTCGAAGACCCCTGGATGCCAAATTTGTTTCAACCATAAAGTTCTCTGTCTTCCTGCAACATCGAGGCAACACAAAAAATAATCTTATTATATTTGTTGCTGCCTGTAAGTCCATACGATTGAGGATAACTGGAATACAATTACCTTCTTTTTGAGTTGGACTCTTCATCATCAGCATCAACTCCAAGTGACATGCTTCCCTGAGTGGCCCCATCATCGTCAACATCATCATGACTGGCAAGGGTAGATGAAAGCTCTGGAGTTCCTGCTGATTGAAACGTACTAGCAGATTTACCTTGAGAGGTTGAAAACAGATCTGAAAGCTCAGTTACGACAGACGCTGAAGATGTCCTTTCATTACCATCAGCCCTCCAATCAGAAGCAGGTCTAACATCATTAGACCTAGACTGCACGTTTCTCCAAACTGGACCTCCTTCAACTTTAACAGATGTTCCATCGCCTTCAACCATTCCTGGCATCTCCTCAAATGTAGAAGTAGATCCAAGTGATGCTCGGCGATTTGGCTGAGGTTTAGGGTGATCATGTGCCCCCTTATAGATGATTTTTGTTATTTGACCATCGTGAGAACGTTCAATCTTTTTCTTCACCTGACAATTTGGATGAGTACATTTATAATAGCTCCTTGGATATTCACTACCTTTCACCTGTTTCTGCCCATACTTTCTCCAATTGTATCCATCTTCTGAAGTCCTTACCATTCCTGTTGCAGAATATGTTTCTTTCTGCCCTCCTCCTAAGGTGTGATGCGTCTTGACAGTGTCTTGGTGAACGGGTTCTCTTGCCACATCAGATTGACACATTTCCAAGTCACTACAATCAACATTTACTTTTAGAGAGGTAGCAGGATCCCAGGCACAACCTTTTGTGGTACTTCCACCAGGAAAATCCACTTGAAATTCAAAGTCCATACATGGTTTTGCAGGGACAGTAGCTTCATTGTCAACAGTAACTGTCTGAAAATAATATGAGGGATCAAGAAACTAGAGGAAAAAAAAATGCTAATTATAACTGTTATGTGTATTTGTAAGAGCCATTGCAATCGGAAAAGAACTTAAGAGCCATCGCAATCGACAAACAACCTTGACTTCAATCACAAGTCTCAACCAGCTTGGGATAAGCAAAACTGTAAACAAGTTTTATAATAGACACTAAAAAGGTTATTGAAGACTTCACGGAAGAACTTAGGATGGTCACAGAACTCAGAACCTTTGAGGTACAGACCTCTGTGATTTGTCAGCATGCATACTTTTTCCTGCTTTGAATTTCAAACAAAAATTTTCCTTGATAAGAAGATGGTAAGAGGAAAGGTGATACTGCATGCAACTTGGAATTACGAATTACAACCATCAGTTATTAGTGGCTATCCTAGAAGAGCTGACATGGTAGCCACTGCCAAGTGCCAAGTGCCAAGTATTAGAGTTAAAAGCCATGGATACTCTGACAGGTAAAAGAAGATGCAGATCACCAAAACCAGATTTTTTTTTTTAAAAAAAGTTGCAATTTAATTGAGACTTGCGCAATACACAAAAAAGAAAAATACAATAAACCAAACATAGTACTTTTGCAAGAGCCTAGATATACCTCAAATTTGACAACATGCCTATTGCAGATTATAAAATCAGCAATTACCTGATTTTCTAATCCAGAGAACCCTGACATGTGAACATTATTGTTCCTGTCTCCATCCACTGCAGTCATAGCATTCGGCATTGAACTCTCATGGTTGGCAAATGCCAATTGAAAAGTTCCAGTAGTAGGCGACAACTGTATCCAAAAGAAAAATATAATAGAGATCCAAAAGAAAAACGGCAACACAAATATATTCCACATCAAAGGAGAAATTATTATCTCACAATAACAGATGAGCACAGAGCAAGTTTATCTTTATACCTTCAAAGCAACAATAAGAACTACATAATAAACATAATCTCCATGGAAAAGAAAGAAGCAATATTCTGCCAGCTTTTGTGATGATATTCAATCCTAAAGAGTAAGATCTCAACTTCCAACCGAAAGAAAGGTGTATGTCGTTTGCCTTCTTTCTGGAAATTGCTAATTTGTGCCATTAAGTGATCTATTGAAGCCTGGACAAGCTATTAAACCATTTAAGACACACTGGCACTAATCGTGGATATATCCTATTGGCTTATAGACCTCCCAGTATAGTGACAATAAGATAATAATTGGTCATTTTAACAGACATTAAGGGCAAGTGGTCAAAGATAACGTGTTAAGTTGAAAGACATCTGAGAAGACAACATGCGCAGCTACTGCGGCATAGAGGAGGTATTGCTACTTCATAGAGGTTCAAACCATACTAGATCGCAGCTTTCTGGGATGTAATAGTACGATCTACACTAGCTAAAAATGTGTTACCACTTCAGCTTTGCATAGACTCCCTAATACTAATATAATTTTTTCTTTCATCACACAATGGATAAATATGAAAAGTAACACCCATCACAAGTTGTCTATAAACTGAAATAGAAGAAAGAAAGTTCTGGTGCTTTAAACATCTCATTATTTGTGAGAGAAAGATCTGGATACTGAAGCATAACAACCACCCTAGCAAATCCACAAATGGAATTTCGTAATTATTCTAAAATGTAGTAACAATAAGAACTACATAATAAACGTAATCTCCATGGAAAAGAAAGAAGCAATATTCTTCCAGCTTTTGTGACAATCAATCCTAAAGAGTAAGTGCAAATGCATAAGGAAGCTCCCAATATTTCCTTAATTTATGCAAAAGAACAAATGGCATTCAGCTTATCTAGAAACTAAGAAATACTCAATAAAAAGCAAATCAATTTATCGGCTAGAAGCGTTGCACTCCAAAGTAGCTCCCAAAAATAAGCCCAAAAGCAAATTAAAGAGGCCATCAATCTTAACCTTAAGAGGTAACTTCTCTTCTTCAATCAATTCCTCACATCACCAATATGTAAAAAGAACATTCTATAAACAAAAATCATCATTTCATTCCGGATACATACACTTTGATAATTCATATCAACAATTACATGATCAAGATCAAAATACAATCAATGCAAAATAACAATCCTGCACGCAATCATCATCAATTTTATGTTAGCCACAGAAAGCTCTAAAACAGTCACAGATCGAACAAATAGAGCAAAATCCACCTGCGAATTGGGCAGCATGATCGGCGAGTCAAGCAGAGCGGCAGGGCTGATCCCAGGCGGTATAGTGAGATAAGGCGATCGAATCGCCGCAGGAGAAGCCAGAGGACTAGCCGTCGCGGTCCGAAACCTAGCCGTGTTAATCCTCGGCGCGTTAAACCCGCACTTCGCTGCCCTTCTCTCGGCGATGCTCGCCTTGACTCCCGGCGCCACCTCATTTCCGGTGATATTCGGGTCTTGGGCGAATGAGTGTGGTGAATCGACGTCCATGGCGGTGATTGAGGTGTTTGCTAGGAACACATGGCTGTCAATTTCAAATGATGCACCTCAATAATATATGCAATATAAAGAAGGGGAAAAAAATAAAAAATAAAAAAACCACGTTTTTTGGTTTTCTCTAATGAAAAATTTAGAGACTGTTAAGAGAATCTTTTGGGAGTTCAGTTTCAGCTCCTATGATCTTGGGAGATGAAACAAATTCATGAATCAGATAGAAATCAGAAAAAAATAAAAATAAAATTAAAGAAAAAACCAGAGATTGATTGAATTTTGAAACAGATAGATAAATAGACAAGAAATGTTGCTGTCTTCATATAGGTGATAGGTCCCACCTAACACATATACTGGCCTGGGACCCACATATCTATTACTGAAAAAAAAATCAAAATAATTTTCAGAATTTTGTAAAATGGTATTGGATTTGTTTGCCAATAGTAGCAATAAAATTAATACAGAAACTCCATCTTTACTTTATGCAAACAAATTTAGACCAAAACAAATGAAGAGGAAACATCATAAATTATTGTGAATATGGATCCAAGTTAGGAAACTTTTTTACTGAATAATTAATTTAATCAAAATTACATTCACTATTGCTCTGAAAATTTTTGTTTGCGAAGAAATGTAAACTTCATTAAATCAAATTGGGGTTACAGTCCGAATCAAATACAATTCTAAGAAACTCTGGACACTCTCCAAACCAAGATCTAGAGTCAGAGCAAGAAATAGCCTTCTTAGCTAGAACATCAGCAGCAGAATTAGCAGTCCTTTTAACGTGGCTACAGCTAATCACAAGGAATTGACAAAATAACTCCTTAGCACTACTAACACATAACCCACCTTATGAAAGAGCATGTTCATCACTCCTCAAAGTTGAGACCACTATAGACGAGTCACCTTCTAAGACTATGGATCTACAATGGATGGAAATGGCAAACTTCAACGCCTCTTTAGTAGCTAGACACTCTGCAAAAAAAGCGTCCGAGGGGGCAACGATACAATGAAAACAAGAGGCTATATGTCTCCCCTTATCATCCCTAGCGATCACACCAATTCCAACATGAGGAGATTTGATAGTAGCATCAAAGTTGATCTTAAAAACATTTATTGGAGGGGGACTCCAAGTGTTCTTGTCATAACTGCCAAACAACTGCCTTGCCTATCATTTTCAATGGTCTAGGCCACCTTGTAATCATTCTGCATACGCTCAACTAAAATCCCCACCTCTTCGGGTTTGCCAACATAGGAATTGTGAAGGACTTTGTTCCTCAAGAGCCACACTTGCCATAAGCTAATAATCACTCGTTTAAAATCATCTTTATTTACATCCAAGGACAAAACACAAAGCCAAGCAAATATAGAATCACTCCTCGCAGGCTTAGTTATATGAGATAATCCAGCAGCATTCAAGGCCTGTCGGACTCACTTACACTCCGCTAACAAATGCCTTGACGATTCATCTTCCATTCCACACAATAAGCAGCCAGTATGGACCTCTATAGATCTCGATTGCAAATTTGAAAAGGTGAGAATAAAGTCTTTGCATAACCTCTAAATAAAAGACTTCACTTTAGGGGGCACTTCGGCCGACCAAATAGCCTTCCAGAATTTAGACTCTGAAGAATAACTGGATGAAGGGGCACCCATTGCATTTTGAATCCAATCCTCATAGACATGATAACAGTGGCGGAGTTGGGATGGATTGTCACTGGGGTCGCACTTTCTATAATGATAAACAATTATATATCAAAATAACCTATTAAGAGGACAAAATGATATTAGTTAAAATAACCCAAATAAAAAAAATTTAATATATGTAATATTTTATTTATTATTTGTCAAATTGTAATATGTTTATTTTTATAACTATGATTATTTGGGTTATTTTAACTAATATCATTTTGTCCTCTTAATAGGTTATTTTGATATATAATTGTTTATCATTATAGAAAGTGCGACCCCAGTGACAATCCATCCCAACTCCGCCACTGTTATCATGTCTATGAGGAATTTGCAAAATAGCATCCATATCTATGGGGTGGAATATTTCCTTTAAGAAGGTTACATTCCAACCCTCAATTTGATCATCAATAAGACTATGGACCCTCAAGTGCCCCAACTGAGCATGAATAGGAGTGATGAAGTCGAAATTCCATGGTCGGGGAATCCATTTATCATTCCAGACAAATATATCATGCCCATTCCCCACTCTCCAAATCAAACCTTTCTCCAGCACCGCCCTACCTTCACAAAGACTTCTCCAAGACCACGAGGGATTATGCCCCACACAAACTCTCTTGAAATCACAATCCGAAAAATCTTTTGCTTTGAGCACCTTAAAGCACAAGGACTTTTCATTTGATAAAAGTCTCCAGCCTTGCTTTGCAAGCAAAGCTAAGTTTAAGGACTCCAGATTCCAAAACCCCAGTCCCCCAAAGATTTTTGGTTGACACAGAGACTTCCATCTAGCCCAACAAATGCCCTTTCCTTGATTGCTTTTCCACTAAAACTTATTCAGAGCCACCATAAGCTCTTCAAAGAACGAATTAGGGAGACGAAAGACACGACATGGCATAAGTAGGGATAGATTGCTATTGCTCTAAAATTGTGAAGGAAGTTTATTACTTGTATCAGATTTACATATCTATAGTTATTTTCAAAGGGGCGAAGCCCAGCCCAAAGTATTATAAGAGTAGCATGGGCTAGAAGAGTCGCAACCCATTGGTCTGGGCTAAGTTGTGATGTAAGCACTTGCAATGGTGCAAGTGTTAATGTCCCCAACAAAATTAATCCCAGGTCTCGCCTCTATTACACAAAAAGTTAAGTCAAACACATATTCTAACATAGCCACATCAGCAAAACACATCTTCCAATACAGCTAAATCAGCAAAACATAAATTTCTATACACTTTCTCTTCCCACTCAACATGGAGGCCAACATTTCATTCCTCCATATTATCCACAACAAAACTACACCAAAACACAAAATATCAATACATCTACATCAGCAAAACACTTCTCCCAATACAATCACATAAGCAAAACACGTTTCACAATACAGCCACATCAGCAAAAGACAACATCTTTGTTGGCCCAATAACACTTTACCATTGCAAGTGCCCAGTCCCAAGTCCAAGTGTTTTATGTAACTTTAATTGCCACCATATTTAGGGATGGTAAAACTCTATCCGGTCCGAATAACCAAATTTTTCCGACCCTAATTAAATCAAGTTTGGACATAAGTTATAGGGAGAATGCCGGGCCAGTATCCGTTAGTAGGCTTTTGGCCATCTAGGTCCAGCGAAAAAACTGATGGACATAAAACTACACAGCACATGTACATTTACCTTACTACCTCTTAACATCATCACTGCACTTTCTTTGACGGATAGGGCATAAACGCGCGTTCACCTACCTTCTCCTTTCAAAGAAAAAATCGGAGAAATCAATGTTCATCGACGATCGAGCAACTTCCGCAACCACCTACAGCAAGTTTAAAATCAAAACGGAACAACTTTCATTTACAGGTGACTAACTTCCATTCTTCGTTCATTTAAATTTCAAAAAATATGGGGTAACAGTAACCTACAAATACAAAGATCTACGAAACCACCATATATCACTTCTACTTTCTATAAAGTTCAACAAATCAGTATATATGAGTAGAATAAAGTTGTTACTACTCCCATTTTCGAGTTTCGTAGAGGTAAGTACGGTAACCTAGAAACTAGTAAAACTTAACAACTACAACGTAACATCATGTTGTGGTCCCTTTCTATTATTTGTTTCATAGTGATGATAACGACTTCTGCTTCATTTATTATTCGAAATTCATTTCCTCTGATCGCTGAAATGAAAAGTCAACAACAAGAATAAGGAAGTGTTGACTGTAAAATCATAGTCTGTCAAATCATTGACAGAATCTGCAACAGCAAGAAAATTGAAGAAACAATGCCATTACATGAAATTAGAAAGTACAAAGCAAAAATGGTGTCAAATTTCATAAAGGACTTCAACGACAATGAATAGAAATTAAGTTGACGTTTGTAGATTGTTAATATCTTTTGTAGTAACATTGATTGTTGATTCTGTAATGTCTACTGACAAACATGTTAAGTTCAATATTATGTATCTTTCATGTTACTATTTCTTTTAATGTTACTGTATGATGAAGTTCCTGTCTCTTATTCAGTTGAAATTTTTAAACTCTAAATATGTACAAAGACAAAAATGCCAATCACAACAACTAAACATAAAAAAAAAACACAAAATATTGGATCTGAAATAATTAATCTGTCAAGTTCTGCAAAATCATTAAGACATGTTCATGTTACTGTTATGACAGTAACATAATATACAAAACCCTTGTCATATTTCTTACTAGAGCGAATGACCTTAAAAAAATACTCGATTTATAGTACATGGTTCTGCATCACAACATCAATACATTAACAGAATAATATAGGTAAATATTAGTCTAATATTAACTTTTGTAACAATAACATGATGAAACAGTAACATGAAAGAAAAAGTCTCAAATCCAGACGATTTTAGCAACGGTTCGCTGCATCACCACCACAGTTAGACTCCCCTCATTGAGATACACAATTCCCAATTAGATTCCGTCCAAAACAGTCACTGAAAAGGAAGACCCGAAGTTGGCACATTTTGCTCGTGTAATGTTATTGTTACTAACATTGAAATATTAACATACGATCTCAGATCTGTAGTAATATTAAAATAGTAACATATGATCTCATATCTGTATGATATCATATTTGAACCTAGATTATGATCTCATATATTATATTAAATCTCAAATCTAACAAGATGAAGACGAACACTAATAAAAATTATAATAAGAAGAAGAAGTATAAGAAAATGAAGAAGGTGATTGTGAAGGTGCGATAGTGATGGAGGAGCAATGGTAGTGGTGGAGTAGCCTACAACAACTTCATACCAAACCCAAGTAATGACTGGATCACAATACTCATATCCATGAAACGCGAACCATACATAATCTACAATTATTTCATACTACCGCAGCGTCGAGGAAGCCACCGTGGAATTTGCAAAAAACTTCATACCAAGGTGACTTCCAAGATCACCGATGGAACTTTACTTTTGGCATATTTTGAATCTTAACCATTCCATAACAGAAGGAGTACTCAAGACCCTTGGTTGGATGATTTCATTTAATTTACATAGGCACATAGGCAAAGTGTACAACATGGCTTCTTCTACAATTAAAGAAAGAGCTCAAGCTTGTAAAATAAACCATAAAACTACAACCTACTTCTACAAGTGGGTTATCACAAATCCTGTATTGTGGACAAGCTCAGATAGATAGTTCCATGCGAGAAATCAGGATGCCATCAGTGTCTGCATAAAGCCATTCCCCATCATAGATTTTGGTCCTGACAATGGTTATCGGGACATGTTTCTCCCCAATTCCTTTCTTATTGACTTTCATGGGA
Source organism: Tripterygium wilfordii (assembly GCF_013401445.1). Classification (NCBI taxonomy): domain Eukaryota; kingdom Viridiplantae; phylum Streptophyta; class Magnoliopsida; order Celastrales; family Celastraceae; genus Tripterygium; species Tripterygium wilfordii. The sequence continues at coordinate 4,444,385 of NC_052241.1, forward strand.
TGAGAAGCCAGAGCTCTAACACCAATAACACCAATATCACAACCATTGATTTCATCAACATCCATTATACAACCATTAACCACTATACCTGCCCATCCATTATTTTGAGCTTGTACTATAGGATTGCCTCCCAAAATGGCACACCTCAAACTCCCAGCACCATCTACAATAAGAACTCTACCATTTCCTTTCTCCTCAAGAAACTCATGAACCAAAATGTTGTCTTCAAACACCTTGAGGGTCACCATTGGTCCAGAGAACATCGGGCGTTTGCCATATATCTGAAAAGTTGGTTGGAGTGCTCGGAGTTCACCACTCAAAAGAAGTTGTGAGATTGCATTACAAACTTCAGCACATATATTCTGAAGAGCACCTTCAAAATTGAGAAAAATTAATCATATAACACAAGTACCTAAGAAAGTAGGCACCAAAAGCTCCTCCTACAATATTGTATAGTAATCATGTAAAGACATTTCTAGTGAAAGACACAGGCTGCAGCTTGCAGATTATATACCCAGGAACTATATTTCACTCACTGTAGGAGCTCAACAGACATTATGAAGAACATAATAATAGGATTCACATAAAAGTCAATAGGCCAAATTCTTTTCAAATGTTCTGTTCTGATTATCTATGTCAAGTCATTGACCCCATAATCACCAGTTTCGCATGAAATTGATTGCCAACATGTCTCCCCTAAAAACCTCACGTTCTCTCTTGTGAGCACAAACCCAAACACATCACTCCTTTGTAATCGAGTAACAAGACAGCAATGTTGTAAAAAGCGGTCTAGTCAGCCGACTAGTCGCCAGGAGGCGGTGGTCGCTTTGATTAGGGCCTAATCGGGTCGCATAATCGGTGACTCGATTAGGCACAGACTAATTAGCCTAATCAACCAAATCGGTGCTAGTTGATTTTTTTTTTGTCTGAGCTCTACCAAAACGACGTCGTTTTGGTGAGATTTGTTTAAAAAAATACAATTGCATGAGGCCATCCTCGACATCAAACGCTGCTGTCTACAACCCTAGTTTCCTTCATTGGCAATTTCATCTCGTGACTTCACACCACGATCGCCAAACAAGCATCAAGCATTTCCGATGAGATACATGGAGCAATTCTTAGATAATAAGCACTAGCTCCCAGTGCTTGAGTGCTCGATTGAATCTTCAAAAAGGTCAGGGCATCTTCTGAGTGCTCCAATTTTCGTCTTCAATCAGGTATCTGGACCATTGAGTTCATAATATAGCATATGTTAATTACATTTACATGTTGTTTTAATCAGCCTTTGTTTAATTTTGTCGAAGGAGGGGTATGATGCAAGGGTAAATGTACAATTTGTCATTTTGTTGCTTTTACGCTAGTTGTGCCTTGATATTAGGGAATTTATTATTTAGTGCAATTGCATATATTTTACTCCAAACTGAATTGAATGAAGAAAGGTTTTTAACATTTTATGTGAACTGAAGCAAAATATATTGAAGTCTAATCATCTGAAATGATAGATATTTTTGGTTCTGCTATTCTGGTTGTCTATTTTTATTTTTTAGGGATATGGCTACTTCATCAGCCGCTTCTAATTCCAATGCTAGTGAAACCACAAATGATGCGAACATTCAAAATGCATAGAAACGTGCATCCAGTGATATTGGTTGGGAGTTTGGTGAACTTGTTGATGCTAGTGCATTGGATAAAATCAAATGCAGTATGTTCAAAAGTTATATCCGCTATCAGCATTAGGTAGTCAAAATCGCGCTTATGCTCGTAAAATCGCTCGATCTTACGATCTTACCTAAGATTTCGAGTAGAATACTGGTAAACTCGTTGCCACATCAAGATCGACGCAGATCGACGCTTAAACTCGTTAAAATTGTTAAAATCACGATTTTAACCACGATTTTAACGATCTTGAGAACTGTTCTTATAAGCCTGTTTGTTAGATTGGGCCTTATTTTTTAGGCCAATTTTTATTATTCTGAGTTCTTATATTATTCTGGCCCAGTTCAACCTTAGCCCAAGTTCTTATATTATTCTGGCCTAGTTCAACTTTAGCCCAAGTTCTTATACAGCCCAAATTCTTATACAGCCAACTCCCTATTACAATTCACGAAATTTCTAACCCTAAAATACTTCATCGACTGAGAAGACGCCGACGAGCCGACGATTGGTCCTGGAGATGATGCGATAGTGATCTGATATTGGAGTTTCTCTTGACTCTGCAACTATTTTGCACCTCGACTCGAGTCCTTGACCATTCTGGTATGCAATTCTTTGATTTTCAATTAATAAAATGTCAACTTCTGGTTCTGGAAATGCAACTGCAAGTAGTAGGAGGAAAAATGCTTCAGGGAGTAGAAATGATATAGGATGGGAATATGGTATTGAGGTTGGTCATGATGCAAAGAAGGTGCAATGTAAATTTTGTGCCAAAATTAGCAGCGGAGGTATATATTGTTTCAAGCATCACCTTGCTTGTACAAACGATAATGTAGGCGCTTGTCGAAGTGTACCCGATGATGTGAGGAAGAGAATGTTGGAGATTTTGTCTCAAGGTATGGAAGCTAAGGAAAGGAAGAGTAATATGTTGTTGCGTCAACATGAAATTGGGAGCTCAGTCAGTGAAACACTACCTGAGTCTCAAACTGGGATGACATCAGCTATGTATAAGTGTAAAGGGAAAAAAAAGTTCTACTCAAGTGACCATGAATGAGCTATTCAAGAAAGATTTGAGAAAAAGTGCATGTAGAAGTACTGGGAGGTGGCTTTACACTTGTGGTATTCCTTTCAACACAGTCAGAAGTCCAGAGTTCACAAAAATGTTTGAAGAGGTAGCTAGACATGGTCCCGGTTTTAAAGCTCCCTCTTACCATGAAGTTAGGGAGACTATGCTCACAGAGGAAGTGAAGGAGACGAGGGATTACATTGAGATACATAAGGCTGAATGGAGAAAAGTAGGGTGTAGCATTATGTCTGATGGTTGGACAGATAAAAAGAGAAGAACAATATGCAATTTCTTGGTGAATAGTCCTGGAGGGACTGTCTTTTTGGAGTCCTTGGACACGTCAGATTTTTCAAAAACAGCACAAATTTTTTTTGAGATGTTGAATAGGGTTGTTGAGGAAGTTGGGGAAGAAAATGTTGTGCAAGTGATTACTGATAATGATGCATCTTATAAGGCGGCAGGTTCACTGTTGATGGAGAAGAGGAAACATTTATTTTGGACACCATGTGCAGCACATTGCATAGACTTGATGTTGGAGGATTTTGAGAAGAAATTGAAGGTCCATCGTGTGACTATCAAACAAGGTAGGAAGATAACGACATACATATATTCTAGAACATTGCTCATTTCCATGTTGAAACAGTTTACTGAGGGGAGAGATTTGATTAGACCTGCTGTTACTAGGTTTGCTACGACATATTTGACTTTAGGATGCCTTAGTGAGTACAAGGGTGCATTAATGACTATGTTTTCATCTTCAAAGTGGAAGGAAAGCAAGTTTGTACGCACTGAAGAAGGGAAAGGGGTTGAGAACATTGTACTTGATAGTAGATTTTGGGGAGATGTTGGCATATGTCTTAAGGCTGCATTACCATTGATGAAAGTGTTTCGCCTGGTGGATTCGGATGAGCAAGCCGCTATGCCTTTCTTATATGAAGAGATGGATTGTGCAAAGGAGAAAATTCAAGCTAATTTCAATAATGTGGCAAGAAGGTAGTAAATTTAGTAATTTTTCCATACCATATGCATTGTAATTTTTCACATACTAATTATTTTATTTTTTGGTTGTAGTTATACGCCTATTTGGAAGATTATTAATGAGAGGTGGACTAAGCAACTTCATAGGCCATTATATGCTGCAGCTCACTATCTAAACCCCCGAATTCATTACCGTCCAAGCTTCAACCCTAATGATAAAGAGGTTAAAAATGGGTTGTTTGATAGCTTGGATACGTTGGTGAAGGAACGAAACGAAAGAAATACAATAATCTCACAGCTTGATATAGTCCATCATGGTCAAGGTATGTTTTCTAGGATTGATGCTAGGGATTTATTAGAGAAAAAGCATCCTGATGATTGGTGGAACACTTACGGAGATGATGTTCCTGAACTTCAAAGATTTGCTATTCGAGTGCTTAGCTTAACTTGTAGCTCTTCTGGATGCGAGCGTAACTGTAGTGCATTTGAGATGGTAAGATTCGAGTTTATTTTTTAAGTTTGTTTGCTAAATGTTAGGAACTTCAATACTTCTTAATTAACTCATTGTGTGGTTTTAGGTTCATACCAAGAAAATGAATCGTCTTCACCAAAAGAAGATGAATGACTTGGTGTTTGTGATGTACAATTCCAAGTTGAAGAATAAGAAATTTAGAAGTATGGAGCTGTCAACCTTTGAAGATATTGGTTCGGATAATGAATGGACCACAGAGGGAGGTGTGGATGTTCCTTCTCCTAATGAGGATGTCAATGCTCAAATTGTTGAACCGGTTGGAAATGATGGGATTCATGATATGACAATTGAACTTGATAGCAACCCAATTGAGGATGAAGATATAGAAGAAATTGTGAATATGGAGGAGGGAGAGGGAGATGAATATAATGGGAGTGATGGTGGTGGGAGTGGTGAAGATGATGATCTTGATGATTTGTGTTAATTTATTAGTTTGTATTTTGGTTGTTGGAACATGAGATTGAACTTATGTAGTATGTGTTTAATTTTTAGTATGTTTGATTGTTAGAACTTTGAACATGTATGGCATTATCTAATTATTATTGCATTATGTTATTCTTGTTACATGTCTTAGGATTGAAAAATATGCTTATTTTTACATTGTATGTAAAATCTTACGATTTTACGATTCGATTTTGCGATTCCGATTTTACACCCCTCTCCGATTCCGATCCGATCTTACGTTTTCACTACCTTGAGTCAAATGTTATGTAGCCGGTAGGTCAGGCAATGTGAGGGCTTGTCATAAGACCAGTAAAGATGCAATAAAGGCATGTGTTGAAGCAGTAGATGGTAAGAAAAAAAAAAGACAGAGAAGCAAATTGAAGAGTCTGAACTTAGAAATGAAGTTTTGATATCTGGTGGTGCTACAAAGATGGATGTGGATATAGAATTCATGGGATCAAGGAGGAGAAGATGTGATCACGGGCCTATGGGTAGATTTGTGGAGATTAATTCACAACCAAACACTGATTCTACAAAGTTTACAAAGCAAGCTAGTTTGGTTGCATTGATGGACAAGAAGAAGGTCATCGATACGCAACAATACATAGCACGGTGGGCCATTGAGAATGGTATTGCTTTCAATGCCATTGAAAGTGACAGTTTCAAGCTAATGACAAAGGCTATTGGGCAGTTTGGTCCAGGATTACCTATACCAAGTCGGTATCGCTTGGGTGGTCCATATTTGAAAGCAGAGGTTGCTAGAGTTAAGAACTCCCTAAAGAAGCATGAAGATGAGTGGGTCATATCCGATTGTTCCATTATGACTGATGCTTGGACTGACGGTAAAAGAAGAAGCATTATGAACTTGTGTGTTCATTGTAGGGAAGGGATCTCTTTCATTTCCTCAAGGGAGGATTCCGACGCATCCCATACGGGAACCTACATATTTGACTATGTCAACAAATGCATTGAAGATGTAGGACCAGAAAAGGTGGTGCAAGTTGTGACGGATAACGCTTCTAATAACATGGCAGCTACAAGCTTGATGGAAAAGAAGAGACCTAACTTATTTTGGACTTCTTATGCCGCACATACGGTGAATCTTATGCTTGAGGCAATTGGTAAACTTCCAAGGTTCAAGAATGCAATTGATAAGGCAAGGGCTTTTACCATATTCATATATGCACATCACTCAACCCTAAGCATGATGAGAAAGATGACGAAGAAGTGTGACATAGTACAGTAGGGTGTTACACGCTTTGCTACTAATTACCTTTGTTTGCAAAGCTTGGTGGAGAAGAAGGAGCAACTAAGACTTATGTTTGCTTCAGAAGAATTGGCCTGAAATTCACATTCTAAAAGTGAGAAGGGAAAAGTGACATATGCGACAGTTGTTAGCATCTCTTTTTGAAAGTCTGTGAACTCTTGCTTGCTTGTTTTTCGTCCATTGGTGAAAGTATTTCGGCTTGTTGATAGTGACAGACCATCTATGCCATGGTTGTACGGAGAACTTCAAGTGACGATAAGAGAGATCAAAGAAGACGTATGTAGTGGACTTGAAAAGAATTATAAACCGATAATTGACATAATTGAGAGTAAATCCAAAGGAAGACTTGATTCCTCTTTGTACTTGGTGGGTTACTTGCTTAATCCGTACTACTTTGCAAAGAATAGGGTAAATATATGAGATGATACAACTATAATGGAAGCATTTCTTGATTGTGTGGAGAGATTCTTCCCTGATGATTTGACTACTCAAGGGATAGTGTCTGATGATGAATTGATCAAGTATAAGAAATTGGAGGGAATGTTTGGAAGAAAACAAACCATTTTTTCTTATGAAAGTAAAGGTGTCAATGAGTTCAATCCCGGAAGGTCTTAACTCCTAAACTCCTAGATCATTTTTTTAATTTTTTCTTCATAAATGAGAATTGATTAGTATTATTTTTTTATCATCATAAATATTAGCTGGATGGTGGAGTAACTATGGTGATAGTACACCAAACTTGAAGAAGATGGTGATAGCAATTTTCGATCGCTTAAAATAAGCAAACAAAAATCCCAAATTAAAATACTTGCAAGAGCACAAGACCGTAGTAGAATAGGCTATGCAAGAACGAGGTCGAACCACAAGGATTGGATAAACAATACGATTAACTACTATACTAAACTTAGCAAAAGGAATAATTATTGGGAGCTGATTGATTTTGGATAGCAAGTAACGAAATTAAAGCAACGAAGTAAAGGAAACACAAACTTGTTGATTTTGGTTGTGAAAGCAAATTTATGAAAGCACTAGGACAATGAATCCATCTTAATAATCCTCTCTAATTGTTGATTACCTCACCTTTAATCCACTCAATCGATGTTGTTGGCGAATCCACTAAGGCGTGAATTACCTATGGTATCTAGGCTAATTCCTTTATCTTAACATGCAATTTGGTTATGGTATCTAACTCAAATATGAACATGCAAGATGTCCTTAAGTTCAAGAATTCATTAACATGCCATGTAAACCCTAGGAGCATGGTATCTACCCTAGGCGTTCCCAATTCCTAATCACAAGAAGCTGGTCCCAAACCCCGTATGGTATCTACGTGAGCTTGCATCAATTTACTTAATTGAAAACTTAGTTGGTGGCCAATCATCCAAGCAATCAAACAAGTATATAGCACGGTGATTAGAAATCCAACATCAAAAGAGCAATCAAAGATAAGAACAATAAACAAACTAGAGAATCATATTAAGACTTCATCAAGCCCTAGCAAAAACGTTTAGTTACACATAGTCATGAATGAAAACCATAAGAAAGGTTGGAGAACACCCTAGAAAAGTCGGCTGAATATCTGAGTGTCTGAACCCCCGAAAGTTCCTCAGAATCCTATGAAGTCCTCCTTAAATAGCTCTCTCAAACCCTAGACTTCCTCTACAACAATTACTAAAACTCCAAGGAAATTTACCCTTGGTTTCCAAAACAATAAACCCAACAAAAAGGAAAGAGGTTGACTTCTTCTTTGATTAGGAAATTGGACTGCTGGATGTCTCGGACGTTTTTCCCATGTTACGCCCTTTAGAAAAATCTCCAAAAATATCTAAATTGAAGCTTGATGTCTTAGCTTTCCAGGGCTATCTCACACGTCTCTAGAAAAATTATGTGGAATCTTCTAGACCCACTTCTTCACAGATAGCGCAGTTCTGCCGAGATCATATTTTAGGTCAACTTGTCTTCAAATTCTGGGTTAATTGGCTTCACTGAAAATTCCCAAAATATTCTCCAACATTCTTCAAGGTCTTAGCTTTATTCTCCAATTCACGGTTCTTCAAAATGCTCAAAATATACCCTTTTCCATAAAAAACCATCCAAGTGCTCGAGAAAACTGAAAATGAGGAAAACAAAGTAATAAGTCCTTTTTAAAGCCAATCCTCTAACAAAAACCAAGTTTAAAGAGTACTAAAATGAGAGAATATATGAGCTTATCAGATGGCAATTAAGATTTTCTCATTGACCATAAGTTCATCGGGTTGTGAGAGGAATTTGAGTACATTCAAAGGGGTAAGTGACTTTGACTTTCTTTAATTAATTGTTTTTGGTATTTTTTTTCATCTAATTGGCAATCGCATTATCTTGTAGGTGCACACTAAAAGGAGGAATAGACTTGACTCAAAAAGGTTGAACAACTTGGTGTATGTTCAATTCAATGCAAAACTTCTCTACAAGAAGCAAAGAGTGAGTAATGATAAAGATGTCCTTCAAGCGGATGATTGTACTGAAGCTCAACATTGGTTGGTTGATGGTATTGATGACGAGAGTGATGTTGATCCCGTGGCCGGAGCAACATGGGAGGTATTTGATCAAGCGGTGGGAGCGGATGAAATGCTTCAACCTAGAAGGAGCACTAGGAATATAAGAGAAATTGATGAGGAAGAGTTTGTATCGGAGGAGTCGTCCAAAGAATATGATGGATATGACTTTGAGTCCGATGAAGAAAGAGATGTGCCTTTAGTAGAGGAGCAAGATGATATTTTTGAGAATGATGATTGATGAGTGATGCTTCTCCTTTTGTTTTTGTAATTTGTGTGTGTACTATTGGATTTAAATGGATTTTTGATTATGATTTATGATGATTTTTTGAGCTTGAATGATATGTTGATTGGATTGAATGGATTTTTGATTATGATTTAGTCTTATATTGATTGAATGGATTTTTGCTTTGATGCAGTTTTTTTTATCTTGGATTGCAGTTTATTTATGATGATTTTTGAGTCCAATGAATGGATTTTTGCTTGGATTACATGGCTAGGCTATTTACCATCGGGTTGCTTTGACGCAGTTTATTATATCTAAATTTAATTATATACAAAACTGAAACAGTGAAAAGCACTTGGTTGATTCATTTATATTGTGTTTTAATGTTTTTTTTTTATTTATTTTTTTACACATTTATATATGATATGTATTGCATATATATATATATATTAAATTAGAAAAACTCAAAATGATTAATCCGATTAGTCCCCGATTAGTCCCCGATTAATCTGATTAATAGTGAGTCTCCGTGAACCGCTTAGCGTCTGACTAGAAATTTTTGCAACCTTGCAAGAAAGCACATTTCCAATTACATAGGGTGACATTTTTTTCCACCCTTATATTTGTTTTTACTTCTGTGTTCTTCTGAATCAATAACTATATAACTGTTAACCACCTTCTTCATCTTATCATCCGAATCTCTCCTTATAGTTAGACGAAGTACCTGCCTTTTTGCAATAGCAGAGTGCAAACATTGATCGACAAGAATTTTTATTTTTATTTTATAATCAGATCTACTATTTAGATGAAGAGTAGTCGAGCTGAATCCTTGTCATAATATTATATATATCTTCCAAATATAGACAAAGAAATAATTCAATAATAGAAAATTATAATCATATGAAGCAATCTACGTAGACAAGAGAAGCAGACCCTAATCGGAATGAAAAGAAGATTAAATTAAATCCACCGAAAGCGATTGAAGATCTGAGAGCCATAGCATACATAAATTCAAACGCAACGCTAAATAATGAAAAAAATTTCAAATTTGAGGCAATACATTATAGATGCATCGAAGTATAAATGGTTGACTTCTTTCAATGTATTTGCATCTAAAACTTCAATCCCTTTTCGACATATAAAACAACATATTCAATCAGAAAATAGAAAACAAACAATCAAAAATCACGGAATCATCGAAGATACGATCAGACGGTCGAGAATTTACCTCCGATTGGTCCCGCAGAGAAATGTTGCGAGCGCCAACAACCCTCGGTGATTCAATTATGCAGAGACGAAGAGGAACTAAAATAGACAGACGAGAGTACGCGAGCATAGGGGTGTCAAAAATTAGATTCCCGGTCGTTTCAAGTAGGATAAGATTATGTTTACGAAATATTTACATATTCGGACTTAATCCGGATTGGATTTTAGACCTACTTAATTGATCAAATTCAGATTGGTTTCGTTGTGAGCATAGGGGTGGCAAAAATTGGATTCTGGGTTGGTTTCAGATCGGATAACATCATGAGTTTATGAAATATTTACATGTCTGGACCCTAATCCGGATTAGATTTCGAATGTACGTAATTGACCAAATTTAGATTGATTTAAATCCGGACAACCTAATCCGAGTTAGGGTTCAGACAAATAAATTAGCAAGATCTCTGTGTTTGGACACTAACCCCGTCTTAAATCGAAGAAAAAAGTTGTATTTGGACCCAAAATTCGAACATATAACTTATGTTCAAACTTGATTTAATTCGAGTCGTACAAATTCGGTCATCCGATTGGACATAGTTTTGCAATCCCTACGTGAGCGAGAATCTATAGTGGCTGTAAAGCGCGTGGGTCGAGCTTCAGGTCAATGGGTCAAGCTTCGGGCCGAGCTTAACTATTACTATTTTTTTGATATATACACACATATACATATACATATACATGCAGTCTGCATTAGACATATACACACACATATACACATATATATACACACACAGTAGATACATACATATATATATACACATATATATGCATGCAAAACATTCTGTTAACCAGTGTTTTAAAATACCGATTGAATCGGCCGGTTAAACCGGAAGTCGGAGGAGTCACCGGTACGATTTAATAAAATGTTAGTAACATACCAGTTTAATCGGCCGGTTTTTAGTAAATACCGATTGTCCGGTTTGAAAAATTCAAAATTGAGAACTTTTTGATAAAAAAATAAAATAAATATGAAAATAAAGAAGTAAAAAAAAAATTAAAAGAGTAAAAGTTGAACCTAATTGAGATTTAAATGGTTGTGTTGGACATGGATTTTCATAATTTATATAGTTATGTTGTACTTTCTTATAAGAATGTTTATTAATAGAAAATTAAATTTGGTAATATTATGTTTAACTAGTAATTGGACTCGTGCGATGCACGAACGACAAAAAAAATTATAATTTCATTAAAATGATTGATCATAAAAGAACCAGCACAAAATGAGTTTTAGAAAGGTGTATGCATAATTATGTTTGTCGTAGAATATTGATTTAAGAAGTTATTATTAAATACGTATTGGATTATGGCTATATAGTTTTCTTAAACACCTAACATAAAATTTTGGGGAAAAGAAACAAAACATAAACATTCATGCAGTATATCTGCTACTAAAATTGTCCAACATTCTGCTAACATATCTACTACTTTTTGGCTTTTTCATATGCAATACATTTGGATAAATATGAAGCATAAAACATGAACTTGGGCTTATAGAATATGTATTTTCTAGCATTTTGTCAAGAACCCCAAGTCCAATGTCAAGTTAAAATATGATATGCCCCTGTTCAAAAACTTAAAAGAAGAGCAAAAATAAGAACTAATTGACATTGATAAAACAAAACAAAAAAAAAAAAAGAGGAAAAATGGGAAATCAAATTAGCATACCCAGGCTTCATCAATCCCTAACATACAAATGCAAGAATTAAAAGTGCATGATCCACCTAGGATGGGAGTGACACCAATTCCTAACTCTAATTTTGACTTCATTTCTCTTCCAAAACTATGTTAAATCATGAAATAAAAGGTGTGATTGAGTGTCGTGGTGTTCATAATGTTATAATATAGTAGATTTTGAAAAAAAACTAAAATCTAAATTCTAAATCATATGTACTCAACCATAAACCTTAAACACAAAAAATTAAGTCCTAAAAGATAAATTTTAAACCTAAACTTTAAACCCCAAACACTAATTCTTAACTCATAAATTCTAATATGTTATTTTCAAAAAAAAATGATTTAACATGATTTTTTGATGGTAATTGGAGTTAAAAGTGGAGCCCCTCCCATCTTATCCACCTATCCACATTCCAAAGTCAAAAAGTTGAGTAATATTTGTAAAATTCAAATATAAGTTGATCACGAATTAGGAAAAAGGCTAAGTCGTAGGAACTACTCAACGGAATTTGTAACAATTAGGACAATACATTAATTTTAAATCCATCAAAATAAAAAAAGTTATGATCGCATTTGTTTTGAATATATGATCATAAACTAAACGAATATTCAAAATATAATGAAGAATATTCAAAATATAATGAAGATAATTGAGTAACTAATAGATATAAGATATATATTCAACATTTGTAGAGATACTGTTGACATTAACTTTAAATTTTTAGTAAAAATTTATTGAAGTGGAAGTATTATCAAAAGTAAAATAAGTTATTTTCTCATCTGGAACTAACGAAAACATAAAATCATTCATCAATTGCACAATTTCAAGTGTAGGGGCAAGAATCATTATTTTTTGAAGTAAAGAAGAATATGTGCTATCAATAATTGCTGCAAAGGGATATTCTGAAACCTTGATAAAGAGATCATCCGGAATTTCTATAATCCCCTCACTATCATTGTAATCTCGAATTTCATCACATCAATTTTTAATATTCATTATAAGAGCTCTTTTATATTGTTTAACTTAAATATTATTAACATTTGTCTAAAGATTCATATTTTTTTTGTCCATTTTAAGATATTACAAAATTTCCACAAATATGAAAAATTTATCGTTGCAAATACAATGTATTGTCTTGGATATCTGGGGCTCTACTGTAGTTTTTATTACAGCAAGCCCCGTTGTAGCTCCTTTGGAGCTTTTTTTTATTTTATTTTTAAAAATTATAAATGTGTAGTATTCGGTTTAACGAATCTAACGATATATTTTTTATTCGAAATAAAAATCAAATTCATCTTGATCGAGACATAGAATATTTTGAGTTTATATTCGACGACCTAAAATTGTTATTCATTTTTCATGTCGGATATGATTTTTGTTTGGAACAAAAAATTACATCATTGGACTCGTTGAACCTTATATTACACATTTATAATTTTTTTTTAAAAAAATAAAATGTTTCTAATCCTAAAAATACTATTATAGCATGACCTGCTATAATAAAATTACAGCAGGTCCCAGCCACCCCTTGTCTTGTCCCTTTAGAATAACAGACAATTAAAATCTATTTTTTGAATGGTCATATGTTGATGCTCAGAGATATTCTTTTCGTCAAGAATTACCAATTTTTAAATTCAGATTTAGTCTTGTGTGCGGTAGCAATCTTTAGAGAACTTGTCATGTATCTCTAGAAATTCTTTTGACTACAACAGTAAATAAAGACAGTTGAGATTTTCATGCATAAAATCTATTAAAAAAATCTCCGAACAGCAAAATAAAAATGACTATTCAATTCCTTATACACCCAAAACAAAAGCTAAATCCTCCCAGCAATGTTTTATTTGTTACATTTGATCCTCAAGACTTTGAGAGTCAAGTGAAACAATCAATCCCAAAAAAGAAACTGTATAATAAGATAAGAAAGGACTACCAGACAATCGCACTGTCTCATCCTCCCACAATCCACACCACAAAGAATTAATATTTCTATCGGTGTTTCTGAAGTTTTTCTTCAGTTTAAGAATACAAAATCTCAAGCTCCCACCGAGCCCTCAAAGCTACCCATCATTGTTAACCTCCAACAACTTGGTGACATGCCTCACTTATGGCTTCATGGCCTAGCCAAGAAGTATGGTTCAATCATATACTTACAACTTAGTCAGATCCCAACAATGATTTTTTCAGCTAGATAGGCCGAGGAAGTGATGAAAACTCATGATCATGCACTTTCAAGTCGTTCCCCAATTATTTTCAGCAAAACACCTTTTCTATGGTTGCCAATATATTGCGTTTGCTCCCTTTGGGGATTATTGCAGGAAGATTAGAAAGATTTCCATGGTTAGAACTACTCAATGCCAAGAAGGTCCAATCATACAGTTTTGTTAGAGAAGAAAAAGTTATACAACTTGAAATGTTGATAATCTACGTCTATATATGTTTGAAGTGTTGGTTATCACAATCTTTTTGAATATATTTAAAAATATAAATGTTTTGAAATGTTAGTTATCCCAATCTTTTTGAATATCTTTAAAATATTTTAAAAAAATAATAAAAGTTTGGGAGATATCCTATTGGTATTATCCACTATATCTTTAGTTTAAGAATACTTCAATTGGTTTAAGTGGAAAAAATAATTAATACTATAAAAAACTTTTAAATTTAGGAGGTAAAAATTTAAAATGTCTTCCACTTTTATAAATTGTATGATATCGTATGATTATTTAAATTATTATATATTTATATACAAAGTGATTAAATTTAATTAATGGTTGTTACCATAAAAATAGTCATTCTAATAAAGTGATAATTTTTTTTGAAACCTGAAGTCAATTTTTTTTAAGAGAACCTCAAGTTAATATTATTGCTTTATATACTAAACTCTGCATAGTATACCATCATACTATATTGGAATGTTTTTATTTTAGAAGATCTCTAATTCCATTACTTAAAGCATTAATGAGATAATGATGATGTTTTTGATATCTTACCTTTTTAATATCAAGACAGTTCGTGAATTTACAAAAGAATCCACATAAATTAATAGGACACATACATGAGTAAATCAAAGAAATCAATGACTAATTACCCAAAACATTAACAGGACACCATAAATATGACACAAACCAACATAGTTACAAATTTATAATTGAAGCTGGAGTTTAGGGCCTGATTATTTTATCGTAATGAAGTTCTTTCTCTGACTTTATATCATCGTACCAATACAAAGTGCTTTCGATTCCCCTGCAACACGTTTAATAATCACAAAATAGACTCAGAGTTTGCCATGGTGCATTAAAAATAACTTAAGCTACAAAGCAGGAGCAACAAAACAGACTTTGAATTTGTTATATAAAAAGCAACAAACTTAACCTTATTCAGGAGACTATTACCTTGTTAGGTCTCAAAAGCAAACAATCCAACATGGATAGACGCATATATACCCAAGAAGAAGAAATCCATTATGGGTAACAATGCATGCCATTTGCACAACAAACTGCACAAAGGCATCCTCCAAACAAAATGTTTAAATTAATTAGTTTCAATCAACATGCATAAGTGATCACCAAAACCCACATTAAGAAAATTTAGAAAATAAAAGAGAGAAACTCAAACCAAAATTACTCACCCACCAAAGTAAGATGTCTCGATCTAGATCCATGACTTCACCACATGTTCTCTTCCTCCCTCTCTCTCACCCATGATACGTAGACCTCACAATTTAAAGAAAATATTATCACATTCAAAATTCAAGAGATAATATTATCATGATGTATTTGAATATTTAAAAATTTAAATTGGAAATATCATTTAATGATAATCGACGTAAACTCCTTTATCCTTACATTTTAATGTTAATGAAATAATGTTTAAAATTTTAAAAACAATATCATCATAATTGGGAAGAAGATTTGATGTTTTAATTATAACAGAGAAAACTCCTTTATCCTTACATAAAAGAGTCATCATTGATATTGAATTAAGTAACTAAATTACATAGTGATAAAAGAAAATTACATAAAAGATTATCACAATTTTTTGAATATATTTTAAAAAATCTGAAAAAATCATGTAGTTGGTTAAAAAGATATTGTTTTAGTTAACATTCTCTATATATCCTATTATCAACTATATCTTTGATTTAAAAATATTTTAATATTGATATTGATTGAGGAAGGAAAAAAATTAATATTGTAAAAATCTTTGAAGTTTGGGAGGGAAAAGAAGATGAAGGTGTCTTCTACTTTTATATATATATATAGATTTGAGATTGAGAGTGTTATTATTGAAGGTGTCTTCTAATTTTTCTAGTATTTTAATAAAAATTACAGATTTTCTATAATTTAATATTAATTATCAAAAAATTTAATTAATCAAATCAAATGGACCGGCCCGTCAAACCGGTTGAACCGATTAAACCGGTTATCAGTGGTCTACCGGCACGATTCGAAATCCGGTTTTTAAAACATTGGTGTTAACACACAGTAGACATATATATATATCTATATATATATATATATAATGTATGGTGCAATTGGTCGAGTCTCGGTCTCGGGCTCGAGTCAGCCCAACGTTGGCCCAAGGTGTCAGGCCCAGTCCCAAAAATGGAGTCCAGGCCTGCCCAAGGCTAGGGTTGGGCTGCCCAGGCCCGATGTAATTTCGGGCCTAGGCAGGGCTTTGGACCACGGGCCAAATGATGACCCCTATGTGGGAGGCTTTACCATGGACAAAAGTAATTGCTTATTTGTTCTTTCTCGTCCTGTCTTGTCCCCATTAAGTGAATATGATTGATCATTTGATCTTTTGTGATTGAGATTATGACGACACATTTCTTCTTAACAAAATATAATGAAGAGGTAAGTATGGATTTAGTCCTTGTCCTTCACTAGTATTAAGTTTCGTTTTGTTAGGGTTTTGTTCATCATTGATTGAAATTTAAATGTACATATTTTGTAGAACTAAAATGAAAATGGTGAAGACTATAGAGGAAGAGCAGAGCTATTCGGCTCCCTCCTTCAGAGATTCAGGTGAGTATTTTTGTAGCATTTGAATTTTGGTTTGGTTGTTGTTCTGTCGTGTTATTGATTTTGGAGTACTTTTGATTTTAGTGGTTGTAGGACTATACTAGTTCTGATAGTGGGCATGGTAGTGAAGACATAGAAGAAGAGGAAGAAGAGTTCCTGCCAAAAGACAATTCATCTGAAAATGATGAAGTGCTTGCTGCACGAGAAAAAGTTAAAAGGGGCTAATTCAAGCGAATTAAAGGGGCTTAAATGACCCTTTATCAAAGTAACAAGTGATTCTTTGAGCCATTTATGCACTTAAACACACAAATGGTGATTCACATACAGAGCATGTCTGAAAATTTATTTTAAAAAATGTAGTCAAGTGTCACCATTTTATAGGTTACATCCACATGTATGTCACATTAGAAATAAAAAAATAAAAAATACACTTAAGTGTCACATCAGCATTTTGTAACGGCCATTAGACAGAAGGGTTTATCATGTTTCATTATGATAAGTGCAAAGACTTGTTTGATTCCAAAAAATAAAATTCAGGGACTTAATCGACTCAAAAAGCAAAATACAGAGGCTAAATCCAAACTTACTCCTATAATGAAATCTACTCATTTTCCATTTTGTACCTTCTTGATAAGATGTCCATTGATAAGTATCATTACGCTTCAGGAAAAATGTCAAAATAATTAGTTCGTGTTTTGGGTAATGAAAATGTAAATGACTACTGTTGTGCTAATTATATACATATAATTACGTACCATTTACATGGTATTTTATGGTTCTAAAAGTGAATTGAGGATTGATATTGTCTAAGAATTGTATATTTCCCATCTTTGATTACATTTGTGTTTATTTAATTGCTCTTTTGTTCTTTGTTTTAGTTTAGTTAAAAACAAAACCAATCACTCATCATTTTCACCCAATTTACATAGTTGTTGCTTGTTTGACATTAATTTTAATTGTCAATACATCCTCATTCTCGTGAGAACGATAATTTACTCATCAACTGCGTAAACATATAATAAAAAAAAATCTTCTTATCATAGTGACTCTGTATCATTATCAACCAAATCAAGAATTAAGGTAGAGAGATCAAGTAATCCTTAACAAGAGCACAAGCCGGACCAGTACCCAAATTCGACATAATAATCCATGGAAAATAACAGTTTTCAGGAAGATTAAAGGACTTTCAAATAAATATAACTTGAACAAGATATGTTGTCATAATCTCAATCAAGGAAGATGAGAAGCTAATGACAACAAAAATACCAATTTGCATGGAACTCTCCTCATGCTTAGGCTTATTGGATTAAGTGCTACTGGTGCTACCATTATTAGACAGTCTCGAGTAGTCTCTATGACATTCTTAGGTCAATTTATGAATGGTTTTCATGTCAACGGCTTCCTTGAGAGTTCCTTTCTCAACATGATCCCACCATTTGAACAAGAAGTTTTCCACGACTAGTCGGAACCACGGTGAGAGTTTTAGACCTTCCTCACCAGCATCTGCTTTCCTCATCAGCTCTTTCAACTGATCGCGAGTTACGTATTTAATATCAGCCACTTCATCAGGGTTGGAATTAACATTAACATCTCTGACGATGAAGAGTAGGTAATCCACTGCATACAAAGTGAAGAATAAACATGCTCAATATAAAAATTTTAAGAGGAAAATATAGAATGTTAAGGACACTAAGGGTTTACAGATGAAACCAAAGTCAAGTGATGAGTTAAGACAAATAGTCAATACCTGCAAACATAATGTTTACACTTACAAATTACAATGCCAAGTCGGATTGCAAGACCATGTTTGGTTCACTTTGCTTAGCAATAGTAGGATTTCCTAAGAACTAAAATACACGATCTCATTTCCAGGTAAAAATAGGCTACTTAATAAGAAAAGAGACTTATCAATTTAAACTACTATGGGCGATCCCATTACCCTGCAACCCATATGTGTGGGAGAAAAACCCTAAACGCCCCTTCAAACCCTACCGAAACCTTTTGTTGTTGTTGTTCGTGTTGCTTCAAAAGAGTATTATATCGGGCCATAATAAATGGTATATGATGATAATCTAGACAATGAAATTTTAATAATATGAATATCTGACGAAAAAAGCAATATATGAAAACACTCATCTTCCAAGAGTTTTTTACCAATATAGCACTATGGGTCTAATTATATACCAATATAGCACTGCTTTCAAATTATTTATCAATATAGCACTATACGCCAGTTTGAATGGCGTGATTAGTATTGTGTTTTTTCATTGACGTCGTTGACACTGGCGTGACTGAATGTTACTCAATCACGCCATTGAAGATGACGGTATTACAAATCTTGGTTAATCACGCCGTTGTCAACGGCGTGATTAACCAAAAAAAAAAAGCTTTCATTTCCTCAATTGGTCATGGACAAATCTTGTTCAAATTGCTTCCTGTGGTAGATGTCATGATTCCAAGACTAAACGGCTGCACCCAAGCAAAGCCTCTAGTTGGACTGATGCTAACAATTTTACTGCAGAAATGAAAGAAATCTTACAGAAGCAAATTGACGATGGATTGTCCGCCCCTCTTTTCTCTATTGGTTGACGATACTCTTGAGCGGGTCTCTTCCTTCTCCGATTTGCGACCTTCGCCATCCTTGTTTCTCATCCACGGATCTGGTGGGTTCGTGGGTTTCGATTAAACCCAAACTTGGTATGGTTGATCTAATCTGGCTATTTTAGGCGTTTGAGTTTCTGGGTGTTAGATTGGTTGACGGTTCCGGTGGTGACGAAAGGGATGTTGATGATTATGGGTGGAGTTTATCAGCGTCAAAATGAGAGTTTATCGACGTCAAAATGGGTAGCAGATTTGTGTTTTTGGGTGTCAAAATGAGACTGGTGATGACGATTTGGGGGCTCAGGTGGTTCGCATGCAATTGTGGTGTGGAATTTGGAGTTCTGATATTACATTTAAGAAGTGTGCTGCTCTCGATTCAGAAACGGAAGTTCTCTCAAGGCTAAGCCTTGAAGAATCAGGTGTGGTTTTTTTGTTAATCACGTCGTTGTAGACGGCGTGATTGAACAAAATTAGTAATGACGCCACTGGCAGTGGCGTCAATGACATTTTTGCCTAATAACGTCATTTTGAATGGCGTGATTGAGCAAGATTCAATCACGCCAACGTAAACGGCGTGAATGAAACTAGTCACGCCATTCAAACTGGCGTATAGCGCTATATTGGTAAATAATTTGAAACCAGTGCTATATTGGTATAAAATTATACCCATAGTGCTATATTGGTAAAAAACTCCATCTTCCAATCCTATAAATAAGATTGATGGCATCACCTTATTCCTAATTATATTACTTGTGAAAGAAACATGGCCTGTATGTAAATACGTAACTAGTATACCAAGACTGCAGCAGCGTCAATATCATCTACCCAGCTTAAAGAAAGGAACATAAACCACCGATAAAATAAAATGCAATAACAAACAAGTTAGGAGTTTTACATTCATGCTCCCCCCACTTTCCATCAGAATGTGCCTTGTACAGCATTCGACCTAGCGGGGTGAACTGGTCAAGCGGCACATCTTCAGCAGGGATACCAAGCTCATCCAGAAGCTTCCTTTGTGCAGCATTTCTCACCCCTGGGTAAATGATTAAAAGAAATGAACATATATCCTCTTACAACCAATTCCTAGCTTTGGAATTGATAAACCATATACATGAATATGTACCTAGAGCATCCTCATCAATGAGCTCGGATTCACGGTATAAAGGATGGCTACAGCAAGTGTTCGTCCACACAAGAGGGAATGTAACCTTTGTTGCAGATCGTTGCTGCCAAGAAATAAAATAAAATCCTATCACACCCCCACATCTCATGAAGGGACTAATGCTACGAGTTTAGAATGCAATATAGCTAATCCACAATATTTTCAATATTTTGGAGCCACAAAGTGGTTGGGCAAAGGAGACTGCACCATTATGAAAGATATTGGACAACGCACTAAAGTATTAAACAGGATATCAAGAGAACCACAATAAAATCCCCTGCCTCATAATATGGTATAATTCAGTGTTAAAATGGCCATTTTAATTTATTTTAACCACCTAGTCACCCATTAAGGATCGCCACCAAATTGTGACTAAGAAGGATCGGAAACGGTTCACAACATGTGTTGATCATTTACCATCTCCAAAGTATAAGCATCTTACGAACATTCTTATTTTAAAATTATAATCATTGCAATTTGATAGCATTTCAAGTTTCCTCATACTTTGATAGCATCCTCCTATTAACCTACTATTAGTGATGGATTTCCCATTACATCAAAGAAATATTTGATTTTATGAACTATGTTGGGTCCCAAAAAAATAGTTAGCAAGACCTGTAAGCCGCAAACACTTTCCACCCTTAAAAAGATTACCACATACCTGCAGAAGAAGCTCATATTTTGAGTTGAACAAAAATACACTGAAAGCCCTATGCAGTGCATTTCCAGCTAAGATATTTTCCCACAAGTGACCTGCAGATTTGCAAAAGCATCAAGTAATTAGAAAATTGTGCTAACTTTCTAGTTAGTTCATGTTTATTAGAAGGGAAGTCGCATAAGGAGCTGAATAGTATTGAGATTTGAGAGTGAACAACCCATTTAGTAAACTAAATCCAGAGGAAAACAAAAATTACTTGGAACCATCAACCCCAGTAGAAACTCTCTTCCATTCATTTTTACAGAAAATTTACCAAATATCCAGAATATCAGATCTGGTACAAATAACTCAGTTACAGTAAGATTAAAATCCAGAAAGCAAACTGGGAATCCGAACATTACGTACAATTGTATTTGGTATCATGCCCAACCACACGGTCACTTTCGTCCAATAGAATGCATCTGCAAAGTAAAAACGCTTTGTTAAATTTAAAAGTCAAAAGGCAAAGAACCGTGACGAACAGAAATCGATTGATATGAAAAAGGCAATACAAATACATTCAGAGATGGGTAAAACATATGCACTTGTTTCCCTATTTGTTTTGAATAGTAGATGCAGAAAAGACGAAATCAGAACAAACAACTTTCCGTTAGGTTGCCGAGAAACGCGAAGAAAACTTCGATTGATATAGCTAAGTTGGCTAACACAGGATTCCAATTCCCAGAACCAAACATACTGCTAAATAAATCCGGCTAGGCAATCGAAAAAACTGATCAAGAATCGATACAACCAGATCAACATTTAAACTTCAAAGGGCAAAAAAAACAGATAAAAGTTCGAAAGAGATATGAAAATCGATTTATGTGAAAAGAAAACAAGAGAGGGGAAGAAACGAGAACATACTCGTCCTCGAACATGAGGCGTCGTTGGACAGCGTCCATACCAACATCGGCGGCGTCTCCCATTGCCGAGCTCGTGGTGGCTGCACGAAAGGCAAAAACTGACCTTGCGGAGGGAGGAGAAGACGAATTAAGATGTAAGGGACATCCAGCGAGAGCTGGAGAGGCGAATCTGAGAGAGGAGTAGTAGTTAGCTTTGAAGGGACGAAGCGTCGTATATAAAAGGCCAGAGAGCACTGACATCGAGGATCCACATATATGATGGAACAGCCCAACGGCACGCCATCGTTGAATTGAAATGGCTGTTTATTTATTTTTTCTGGGTAGTAGTTGCAATTACAATTTTGCCCTGGCAGACATTTTTTAGAAAGGGTTTTTTTGAAAAATAACCCTCGTTTATAAACATTTTTCAAATCTAACCCTTCTTTTCAAAACACTTAAATATAACCCTTTTGCCAAAGGAAAAGACATTCATATCCTTTCACGTCTTTTCATGCACCACCTCTCTCTCTTAAACCCTAAAAATGATTTTCCCTCCCAAAAACACTCATCTCCCTCTGCGAAACCACTCTCTCTCTCCTTCAAACCCAGTAAAACCGCCCATGTATACCTCTTTCATTCGAAATTTGTCACAGATCTAGTGAAATCGATAAGCCAAAAGCTCAAATCTTCAAGGTTGAAGTATCGGGACGTATAAGCTCGGTAAGCTGCCATAGCGACGTCGTCGAAGACGCAAACGAGCCTAAAGTCGGCAACGCAATCTCCGAATTCGTTCCCCTAGAACATATAAGTGCTCACCGTGGTCGCTACATGTCCAACCCTTCGTCTCCTACTTCAGCGAGTTTGTATTTTACCATACAACATCTTGTGCTAAAACATCTTGTCATTTAAGTCGAGAAGGCAGATAGCACCAAACTAAGGTTAGTGTAGTGCATTTTATGAGTTAATATACCAGTACAAATATTTCGTTGATAAATGATTTTTCGTTGATGTGAGACAAATTTTTCGTTGGTTACTTCGTTAGTTTTCGTTTAACTCAGACAATTTTTCGTTGATAAAACATTTATATGGTTGATAATATAACGATTTCAATGAAGTGGGTTTCTCACCCAACAACTTTAACCATGGCTAGATGTATAGCGCAGAAGATGTTCGACCAATCGTAAATGGCAGAAAGTTTACACTTACACTTCACCATTCTGTTAGTGTAATAAAAACTCCAGTAAATATTTTTCGTTGCTAAACTTGTGTATTTTCATTGCTAAACGTGTATATTTTGGTTGCTAAACGTGTGTAATCTCGTATCTAAATGACTGTATTGTCGTTGATATCGACAGCTTTTTTAGTTGATAACTGTTTTACTTTTCTTATATCATACCAATTGCAGTTATTTCGTTGATAACTGTTTAAATTTTCGTTGCTAAACGTGTATAATTTATGTCTGTTTCGTTGATAAACCTGTTACTTTTCGTTGAGTTTTTTGGTTGAATACTCACTTATTTTGTGATTCAGAAATGGAAGAGGTTAGCATATTGGTTCGTTATTGTGGGTCTTGGGAAAAGGTTGGTCTCAGTTATGCATATAAGGGTGGGAAGAGTAAGGGCATGATCATTCCAAATGACATTTCCTACAACCAATTATTGGATATGGTGTACGAATTGACGAATATCGATCGTCGGACACATAACATCCAATTGAAGTATATTTTCAATGTCCATGGTCCAACTGAACCTGTTGAGATTGAAGGTGACAGGGATGTTCATTTTTTTGTACGATGCAACAGCGACAAGAACATACCTGGGACATCTCTATGCATTTCAAACACTGATAGAGAGGTATATGATGATGATACTGAGGTAAATTTTGAGTTAAATGATGATCGATATGATATTGCAGATACAGAATTGTTTGAAGAACCTGACATAGTTGGATTCAGCCGGAACATTGATGATCGTAACGAACCTCAGATAAATATATCAGAAGTTAACGCCAATGATCATACAACTGCCCAGGAAAATTTTTCTTCTGAGGGTAATGCTGGATTTGCCGGTTCTAATTCAATTGGTGCGTCACAAAGCTGTGGTAATATGATCTCACCTGTTGTACATGATGATTCATATGCTGTTTTGAAAGTCGGAGAAATATTTCCAGACAAGAAGAGCTTGTTTAAAAAGTTATGCATGCATGCGCTGCATTTGCACTTCGAATTCAAAGTGGCAAAATCGACAAAAACTCTTTTTGTTGTTCGATGCAAAGTAAGTGAATGCAAGTGGTGGCTTCGAGCAACGAGAGTTGATGACACTTGTTTTTTCGTCATAAAGGTATATCGTGACGAACATTTGTCTTCTTCTTGTTTTGAATTTCATGAAGCTCGTCAAGCAACAGGTTGGGTTGTGGGGGAATGCATTAAGTCTAAATATGAGGGGGTTAGTTGCATTTATAGACCAAATGACATTGTCAAGGATTTTCAGAGAGTGCATGGAGTTTCAATCACTTATGGGAAAGCTTGGAGGGCTAGAGAAAGTGCCCTACATTCATTACATGGTACGCCAGAACAATCTTTTGCTGAACTTCCCTATTTTTTTGCACAATTGGAATCAAACAATCCAGGAACGGTTACACATATTGAGTTGGATTCTATCAATCGATTCAAATACTGTTTCATGGCCATTGGACCATCATTAAGAGGTTTTCGTACTTGTATAAGACCTGTAATTTGTGTTGATGGAACTCATTTGAAAGGTAAGTATCTTGGAACATTATTCGTTGCCACATGTTTGGATGGAAACAACCAGGTTTATCCTTTGGCTTTTGGAGTAGGGGATTCAGAAAATGATGATGCGTGGACATGGTTCTTTGAAAAATTGAATGGAGCTATTGGAAGCATGGATTCACTTGTTTTTATATCGGATAGGAATGCAAGTATTGAAAAAAGTATCCGGAGAGTTTTTCCAGAGGCCATACATGGTGCTTGTATGTATCACCTTGGTCAGAATTTGAAGTCCAAAAAGTTTAGTGATTCTGTCATCCCTCTATTCTACAAGGCAGCAAAGTCATACAATAAGGTGGAGTTTCACCATATCATGAATCAAATACTCAGATTCGATGCAGGTAATGTTTTCAAGTATTTAAGTGAAGCTGGTTTTGAGAAATGGTCTAGGGCTTATTTTCCTGGACAACGGTATAACATCATGACAACAAATATAGCTGAATGCTTAAATGGAATATTGAGGGATGCTCGAACCTTACCTATTACGAAGTTGATGGATCATCTGCAATCTTTATTACAACGATGGTTTCATGAGAGACGATCAATAGCTCTTGAAATGAAAGGTGAACTGACTGACTATTACGATAAAGTTGCAGAAGAAAGAAGGAATAGGTATTTAAAGTAATTTAATTCTCATTGATAACCTTGAGAAATTTCGTTGATGATTTGTTTATTTCGTTTAGAATTTAGTTATTTTGGTTGATAAAACTTCGAGAATTTTCGTTGATGATTTAAATATTTCGTTTAGAATTTTGTTGTTGTAGTTGATAAAATGTATCGTTGATAACTTTGATGATTTTGGTTGATGATTTATATATTTCGTTGAGAATTGTGTTTTTCGTTTACTAAAGTTTCGTTGATAACTATTATTTTCTCGTTGACTATTACAATTTTATCGTTGATAATTAAAATTTTGAAACTTTTCAGGGCTAGGGTCATGACTGTGGAGCTTATTAGTATAAATACTTTTCTTGTTAAAGATGGTGATGATGGAGGACAAGTGGATTTGGCCAGCAAGACTTGCTCCTGCAGAGTTTTTGATATTGACCATATACCCTGCATCCACGCCTTTGCAGCATGTAGAGTTAGAAAATTACCAATAATTTCATTGTGTTCGCAATATTATCGTACTGATATGCTGCTGCTGGCATACGCAGAACCAATCAACCCTGTCTTGAACACAGATGCTAATGTTCTAACTGAGGAATTGAGGGTTGTCTTACCTCCAGAAACCAGGAGAAAAAGTGGACGACCAAAGAAACGTCGAATTCCATCATCCGGTGAGCAAATACAAAAAAGAAAATGCAGTCGTTGCAAACAAGATGGTCACAACCGTCAAACTTGTAGCGAGCCCATTTGTTTACACCCTAGCACGTCAGCACAATGAGTTATGATTGAACTTGATCGTTGGTATTTATTTGTTAGGCTATCTCATGTTTCGTTGATAACTATTACTTGTAACGTTGATAAGTCTTACTGTTTCCGTTGGTAGTTATGTTATGGTGCATAGTTTTTCGTTGATAACTATTATTCGTAACGTTGATAAGTCTTATTGTTTCCGTTGGTAGTTATGTTATGGTGCATAGTTTTTCGTTGATAACTATTATTAGTAACGTTGATAAGTCTTATTGTTTCCGTTGGTAGTTATGTTATGGTGCATAGTTTTTCGTTGATAACTATTATTAGTAACGTTGATAAGTCTTACTGTTTCCGTTGGTAGTTATGTTATGGTGCATAGTTTTTCGTTGATAACTATTATTCGTAACGTTGATAAATCTTACTGTTTCCGTTGGTAGTTATGTTATGGTGCATAGTTTTTCGTTGATAACTATTATTCGTAACGTTGATAAATCTTACTGTTTCCGTTGGTAGTTATGTTATGGTGCATAGTTTTTCGTTGATAACTATTATTCGTAACGTTGATAAGTCTTATTGTTTCCGTTGGTAGTTATGTTATGTTATGATGCATAGTTTTTCGTTGATAACTATTATTCGTAACGTTGATAAGTCTTACTGTTTCCGTTGGTAGTTATGTTATGGTGCATAGTTTTTCGTTGATAACTATTACTTGTAACGTTGATTACTCATACTGTCTTCGTTGGTAAATATAGAATATCATATATATAAATGAAATAATTACAGTTGTATATATTAAATAAACATAATATGTTAATCAAATAGAAATTACATTCTCATCGTGCCCATTTTCCATGTCTCGACTGCAAATTTTTTCCTAATAAATCCCATGTTCTCAGGTTTCAAAATGGTCACGTCCTTATCGGCTGAGAGAATCTCTATGAATTTTATACAGAACATGCCGCAGTCCGAACTGAACGAAAAAGCAAGCGAAATTAGGTCAATTATTTATTAGAAGATTATTTATTAAAGGAATATAAAACCTTACCCATTTTGTTGTTGAGGAACTTCAGGTTGACGCTCTATGGTCCATGGAGATTCATCGTCGATGACGTTGGCCCGCTTCAGCATCTTGGGGATCAATGTTGCAATGGATTTCATTTCATTACTAAATGTCTCCTGTCTGGTGTGCTTGATAAGTGAATCATAACAAATGATCCTCTTTTCTTGAAGGTCTATCACACCAGCAGCCCAATGATCAGCAGTTATATTAATTGGGAAATAAACCCTATCCAAATTGGACCAAGAGACCATATTTTCCTTAGATCCGTCAACAAAATGCAGTAGAAGATCATCACGGTCCCAATGTGAAGGCTCATTGTTCTCTTCGTGCAATTTGTAACGGATGTTGAGATATGTCTGGAAAAAAAATTATATTGAAATATCAACGAAAAAATATTTATGTTATCAACGAAAAAGTGTATATTATAAACGAAGAGTGTAATATAAATGTCAACCTAAACATAGATAAAATCAACGAGAATTAAAATACTTACATGAAAAGGTGTATCCATAATCGCACATTTTTGTCTGAAAATATCAGTATTCTCAGACATTCTTTTACGAATGAACTCGAATGCAACGTCAAGATGCTGCAGAACATATTTATATCATTATAAGAAATAAAGTAAGTTTATCAACCATAAACACCAAAACAAATACAGTTATCAACCAAATCTATATGCATATATCAACCAAATCTATATGCATATACCAACCTAAATAAAAGCAGTAGTCAACGTAAAAGTAATTCAGTTATAAACATAATTTAAAAACTTTCATTAACATAATAACTAATTTATAAATTTCTATATCATTAACAGAAAACGTAATATACAAATTAAGAGTTATAAGTGCGTACCGTGTCTAGTAGCCACTTGCTTTGGTCGATGATTGTATCAAACCAATCCTTTTTTGCATCAATTGTTTTTAGATCAATTGTCTTATCATGATTGATGGGATTCTTAAAGAATTCATTCATTTCAACTTCCCATTCGTTAGGAAACTCTGAAATAGGATTGAACTCTGGGAGGATCTTTCTCTTCTTCTTGGAAGGGTCAGTATATGGTGACACTTGGTACGGACCCCTCTTCTTCAATCTTTTGCTCTGATACTGTTGACCTTCTGTTGCAAGCTTTGCCAACAAACGTAATTTATTCGCATCAGTATCATCCTCCTCATTAGCAATTGAACTACTCCCATCAACCATTTCTTCGACTGAGGCATCAACCAGTTCATCAGGTTGATCAACCTTAACTTCAGAGATACCAACCATAAATTCATTGGTATCAACCTTATCTGAAGTCGTTGCAACCGTGTGGTCAACCATAAACGTAAGGTTATCAACCTTAAGTTCACTGTTATCAACTTCAAACTGGTAATTATCAACTTTATCATCAACCTTGATATCAACACTGTGACCCTTCTCAATTGCTACAGAAGGATTATCAAGATGACGATCATCATCATCAACAATCTCATCGACATGGGGGGCAACATAAAATCTATCTGCATCATCATCATCATCGGTTGTTTCAGTTGGCAACTGATCCACCTTTTCAATAATATCGCTAATAACTTTATCAAAAACTTCTTTGGATTCAGTTGCCAAGTTCTCGTCCCCCTCGATGAATGTTATATCACCCTTCTCCAGGTGCCCAATTTCCACCTGCTCAGCTTCAACTTCATCTTTATCATCATTTAAAGAAGGCTTCTTCTTCATTGAAGCCTTCTTTCTCCTGGAAATCAGCTCTTCCAAACCCACTTTTTTCTTCTTCTCCAACTCTTGTAACTCTGATATTTCTTTGGCTGCCTTCGGCATTAAACGTGAGCTCCTTCTCAGAGTATTTTTCTTTACATGCTTCCCCTTTTTTATCGCCCTCATCTTCACAATCTTCCTCTTAATCCCCACCTTTTCTTCATTTTCCTCAACTTTATCATGTGCAATTTTCTTTTCTTCTTCTTCTGTTTTGCTCAACTTCTGAGCAGATTTTAGGCTCACAATCTCGTGCTCAATAGAACTGAGTCTCACCGAGATATCATTTATCTTCTCATCCAGTTTATTTTCTAATGCAGCAAGAGTATCCTTGACCAATCCCCTGATCAACGAACTCACAAGCAATCCCATCTCAAATGTATCATCTGACTTTTTAACTGAACTGACATCAGAGTCAGCTCCAGGGTGCTGAATGGGTTGCTTGGCTTTCTTTGCCTTCTTTAACAAGACACCAACATTCCCTTCACAATTAAATGTATAGTCTTGCTCACTTTCTGAGTGTGTGTTAACCATTTCAAAGACTGTAACCTGAAGATGAAACAATAATATAATATAAAACATCTAAATTATATTATCAACGTAAATAAATAAAATACCAACGTAAATAAATAAAATACCAACTTAAATATATACAATACCAACGTAAATAAATAAAATACCAACTTAAATATATACAATACCAACGTAAAATTATACAATACCAACGTAAAATTATACAATACCAACGTAAATATATATAATACCAACGTAAATATATACAATATCAAAGTAAAAAATAAAATATCAACGTAAATATATACAATACCAACGTAAATATATACAATACCAACGTAAACTATATACAATACCAACGTAAAATTCTCAATAACAAATAAAACATATAAATTGTAAATCATCAAACTTCACATTTTCATTATAAACCAGAAAAATATAATTACCTCATCCGCCTCCAATATATCGTTGACAGTCTTGGACTTTGGTGCCTTAGTTGATGACCATTTCAACATTCTAGGCAACAAATTCAGATCAACACAGTCTGCAAAACTTGCTGCAATACTTGGAATAACCTCGTATACCCATAGTTGGAAAGCCCAAGGAAAGCCCAATAGATTGTACCATTCAAAATCATTCTGCTTGGCCTTAAATTTGTCGGACCTTCCAACAAGACAATTAGTTAGGGACTGTATTGTCTTCTTGTAGGACAAAGTCCCCCATGGGTACTTGTTGAACTCATCAACATAATCAACCAGATTCAAGAAATCAACATCAATCAACAGCTTCACATCTCTACCTAAGAGTACATACTCAACAAAATATACAAGTGCCAACTTATATACATCTTCTGGATCTTGGCACTGCATAAAAGTCATTCGTAACTCTTGGCATGAAATATGATAGCTTCCATTGAAATACTTATTCTGCAAGCCCACCCTAGGTTCACCAGACTTCTCCATCTCTTTCAAATATAATGAGATGTCTGGTAGGGAATGACACCTCAATCCAGTTATGAGGTTAAATTCCCTTATTGAAAAACTAGTTTCTCTTCCACCAATCAAAAACACCAACTTCCCTTTCTTTTCATCCTCTTTTGATTGTACTTGCCGAAGGAGGAGTTGGTGTACAATCTGTGGAGCCCATTTAATGTTTTTCAGTTGTAAGAAAGTACCAAAACAGGTTCCCCTAAACAAAGTCAGCTGATCTTCGCTCAGCTTACTCCTAATATCGCTTATTGTTTCATGTAACTTTGAAAAAGAAAGAACCTTGGCACCAAATCTCTCGTTGATGGGAATCTTGTATGCCATTTTATGTTAAATCTGCATGTATATGAAAGGTGGAAAATAAGCTTATCAAACATAAACACAAAACCAAAACAGTTATCAACTAAATATATATGTATTTATCAACGAAAAAGTCATACAGTTCCCAACGAAAAAGTAATAAAGTTATCAACCTAAAAGTAATACAGTTATCAACCAAAAAGTAATACAATTATCAACCAAAAATTAATACAGTTATCAACCAAAAAGTAATACAGTTGTCAACATAAATAAAAGCAGTTATCAACGAAAAAGGTACAAACTTTCATGAACAGTACAACAACTTTCTACGTGTACTGCAAAACTGATAACAACGAACATGCACGCCTTTACCAACGAAACCCAACACCCTATAACATATATATTACACGCATGACTGTACTGTTTCTCTAACCTCTTCCAAAAATCTCATACATATGAACGAATATTCAAACACCGTAAATCCATGAAATGAAACTAACCTTAGAGTCGCGTTTGTTGTTGTTGTTGTTCGTTCGTAAAAAACCAGAAGAAATTCCAACAAATAATATTCTCGGAAGAACGAAGAAGTTGAAGGAAGAAGATACAGATGTGAGAGAATTTTTTATGCTCGTGTGTGAATAAACGAAGAAGAAGATGAAAGGACGGGTTTTACGCAATTCGAGACGGTAACTGTTGACTTTTAGGATTTTGAACTGTGCAATGGGTAATTTTGTCTTTTCCTTTGTCAAAAGGGTTATATTTAAGTGTTTTAAAAAGATGGGTTAGATTTGAAAAATGTTTATAAACGAGGGTTATTTTTCAAAAAAACCCTTTTAGAAAACTGGAAATTAAATATTTTTAATTCGGTCAGAGGTTGACCGAATTATAAGTAAATTACTTGAAATTAGGACTCACTTATGGCAAAGTCCACAACTCACCTAGATAAATGATACCCTTTTGGCTTCAACACTTGGGTTGGATTCCCTATTTTCTTTTTTCCTTTATATGTACAATATTATTAATTATCTTTAACGACGCTTATCATCATCATTATCCGAACTTTTATCTCAAAAATTTGAGGTCAGCTACATGAATTTATGAGTAAAGCAAAGAGAATACATCGTTTCCGTCATTCACTTCTATATAACCATGCTTTCATCAATGCTTATTGTGATAATTTGAAAAATGGGGAATTTATGAGTAAAGCAAAGGAATACATTACATGTATTCGTTTCCGCCATTCACTTCTATATAATCATGCTTTCATCAACTCTTATTGTGATAATTTGAAAAATAGATAAAGGAGAATGGTTGGACCCAACAACACTTGAGGTATTGTCCCACATTGGGTTAAAAGTCCATAAGAGTTTTGTCCTTAGAAGGGTTCTCAAGTGTTTGAGCGTTCGACACTGCTTATAAATTGGATGAGAATCTCACATCTAAACGATGTGAGATTTAGATGTGAGACTCTTAACACTTATTGAATCCATGTAATTTATTACAATTTCAAATCATATCTTTTTGGGTATTACTCCTTTTTTCCTACTCTTCTTTTATACAAATTTTCTCAAAATTTCTTATTGTCGCACTGATATCTCTACGTTGTACATGCTAATATAATCTTACACAGTTTTCAAACAACTTATCTTCAATTGGGTGTTACTCCTAACTTTTTAGATTTAATACTCTTATTTCTTACATTGTCTAGCAAATATATATATATATATATATATATATATATATACATATAATTGTTTATATTTATGTGTGTTGAAAATTATTTCTTTTCAACTTCGTAAAGTCAAAAATAACGTGCCATGGTAAAGGAAAAAAAAAATACCGTCCCATCCTAATAATAGCATGATTGCAATTGAACAAATGTGTACTTGATTTTATTTATTTTTTTAAATTGAGTATGACATTTTTTGTTTTGGCACGCCAAAATCGGTAAAAACACGTTACACGTGATTTGATGAATCAAATGGGTCCAAAATAAAAATTTCCGCGAAATTTGATGAATCAAATTTCGCGGGTCGAAAATAAAAATTATAGCAATAAATAAACACAAGTGTATGGACTAAGGACCTGGCATCATAAAATATCCCTCTACCTACCATTAAGCAACACACTACTGATAAGAATATAATAAATAATATATATATATATATATATTCCACACGTAATCTTATTTAATGAAAGATAATTTTCATTGATAAAAAAAAATGTTGTTGTCTTGAAAATTGTGGAGTGGATTGAGAGTCTTACTTTACTCATTGGAGGTTGGTATTGACTGAGATGCCTGAATTCCCAGGAGAGGTAATGTGCTTGAAGTCAAAAAAACTCAACTTTGAACGTGTTAGAAAAAAACAAATGTGAGTAATAGAAAAATCAGAATATTGAAGACTTTTGAAGTGCGAATAATTCGCTATTTTAGAGACAATATTTGTACTCACACGAATTATAGTTATTGGGTTGAAGTAAATTAGTTTTCAAGGTACAACAGAGTCTAGCCTTCTGCAGTTAGTAAAATTAGAGAAAACTTTTAGAAATTTGTATGGAATTGTACTAAAAAGTTAAGTCAATATTTTGAAGAAGGAATGTTTGTATATACTTCCTTGGTAGTTTTTGGACATAGGTTACCGTGTTTGGCTTTTAAAATCAAAGTAACTTCTTTTTGCAAAAAACTAACTCAAGGGATAATGATTTCATGTGATTAAGTCATTTAAACCACCAAACATATCCACCATAAACTTTCCTTCTATTCTATATTACAATCTTTCATATATTTGTCCAAATATATATCAATCCTACTCTGGGGTTGTAATAGTGAATATAACATCATTACCATATAATTATGCATAAAAAAATGTTTTTTTTAGCTTAAACTTTCTCTTAATATTGTAATAACTTCAAAATTCTGCTGGGTTTATGGTTATCTTAGTTTAAACCAAACTATGTTTAGTTAGAACCGAAAATTATACACACATAGTTATAAATTCCATTATGTATTCCATATATAGGTTTAGCATTATTATGGCCATATGCTACATCCTGATTTCATAAACATATATTTACAAGAATAAACTTCTCAATTCTTGTTGAAAGCGGTACGACTTCTATGTTAATATAGGTAAAGTTCCTTAATAATGACCATGTTACAAATGCATTTGTTTTAAAAAATTGAACTTTATTAAGATCATATATAACTCATCCTTCTTATCGTAACAATCACTTGACACTTTATCCATCTTGAAAGGAACCTTTTGTTTTAGTCTAATTCCTATGACAATACTTTGATTGCTTTCCATAAGAGAGTTACGCAGGCATCTTTCCTTTATTATTTAAGTTATGCATTGCCTTTGTTATTGGTATTATGTTTTGATGTTAAGACTGTTTCTTATTAAGGAGTGATTCCTTGTTCAATAAAATATCAGAGAGTGATTCTCAAAAGCTAGTGTTATTTTCCTGCAAGTTCTATTCTGGTTGTGATTACCAGTGTTATTTGCATTATAAACCCTTAGTAAAAGGGTCAGCCAAGTTATTACTTGACTTTACATATGTAACATTGATAATTACATATTTAATCCATTGTCTAACACTACCATGTCTTATGCTTATGAATCTATTTTTACCATTATAAATATTTTTTATAAACATTAGACATCGTACTTTAGCTATCGCAATGCAAGGATATGACCGGCATTGGTTGTGACCACAACTCTATATTTAATAACATATTTCTTAACCATTCTGTTTCTTTGCCTGCGGTTTCCAAAACTATATATATATATATTCAAATTCCATTAATGTGGATCTTGTAATCAATGTTTGTGTAACACTCACGTGTAGGATTCTTAGGAATTCACGTGGAACATGCTGCTCGCAACCAAGTGAGTTATGCCATATAAAGGTTACTAATAATTACACAGTATGCCTGCCTATAATAGATGACCATAAATCAACAATAATAAGAATATTAGTAGTAATAACCATCATCATAATATTATTAGAACAACTACTAGTATAGGCCCATATTTTTATCATATCATCGGTGACAATAAAAATATATGATAAAAATAATGACAAAAACGTACTTTTCATCCCTCAACCATGGGGTGAGTTCATTTTCGTCCCTAAGTTTTTTTTCCCTCACATTTTCGTCCTTTAACTATTGGAAAGTATCATTTTCGTCCTTCACGTGAGATTGGGGTTGGGAAATGCTTGCGTTTGTTTGACACTTATGTGACACGTCGGAGAAATTTGATCTGATGAATAATAAGATGCCACATAGGATTTTTCCGTTGCCAAATTTATTCGAGGGACAAAAGGGGTACTTTTTCATAGTTGGGGGATGAAAAAAGGAGAAAAAACAAAGTTAAGGGACAAAAATAAAACTCGATCAATAGTTGAGGGATGAAAAATATCATTTTGTCTAAAAATAATTGATTGTCATATTCTTCTAAGCACCAAAAGTAGTCGTCCATGGAAGGGGTAATTGTCATCGTGGTAAAATGTGGGACAAAATAGAAATGACCAATAGATAAAGTGGTTTTTGATATGTGATGAAATGGTGTATAAAACGTGTAAGGCTATGTACCTAACAAGGAACATGTGGCAAGAAATGGAAAAAGCCAAAGAGGGAAAAGTAAAAATCAGAAGGACATATGGAGGAGAATATACCAAGCAAGGAGAAGAAAAACAATCACGAGGTAAGTACTTAAACACATGTTAAACGTAGGGGAGAAAAAGGTGTCCCAAAAGGCTGAGTTGGCACTACTTGAGTTGTTTGTAAGGAGTAGAAAGGGAAGTGAGAAATAAAAACAAGAGAGAGTAACCAGTGAATACCGAGAGGGAAAAGAAGAATACTTGTATGTTTTTGAGTTTTTTTTCAATATGACATTCCTATAACTTTTTATTATACATATAACACCCGGTCTAGTTTATTAGTAATATAACACCATGTCGCTGTTGTCAACAGCGACATCAATTTGTTTGTTTTGATGCCGTTAATGAAAGTAGCGGCATTAATTTGTCTGGTATATTGCCGCTACTTACAGTAACGGCATCCGTTTGTCACTTCTATTCAAAGAGTGGCATCTAAGAATCCAAGGTGATACCACCATGACATAGAACGAGTGGTGTTTACGTTTGAGGAAGGATTTGATAGGAATCAGGAAGAAATTGAGAAGGGAAAAGCCCAAAAGAGCTACAGAGAAGAAACAATCATAACTTTTGACTCGGTTAGCAGATTAGCTATTTATTTCCGAAGATTGATTTTTGTCCTCCATAGCGTCCCAATCGGGGCCTACCCGGTTGAGATCGTTTTGAAGCTTAATTACCTGTTTAAGACAGGTTGGTTGGTGGTCAAAGTTTTATTAATTTGATCAACTTTTCGTTTTAGTTTGTTTTGTTTTAGTTAATGTCTTTGTTGGTATTTTTACTTAATTAGGGTTTTCTAGTGACTATTTAAGCTACTGGTCGGTTGTTATTTGAATTATTATTGACGTTAATAAACTCTTTGGTTTACAACCAGTTTTCCGTGGTGGATTCCAAGA
Organism: Tripterygium wilfordii; assembly: GCF_013401445.1. Taxonomy (NCBI): domain Eukaryota; kingdom Viridiplantae; phylum Streptophyta; class Magnoliopsida; order Celastrales; family Celastraceae; genus Tripterygium; species Tripterygium wilfordii. Next base: position 4,480,659 of record NC_052241.1, read on the forward strand.
TTGTTCTTGAGGATTTACACTTGTATTTCCGTTGATTGTTTCGTGCTGCATCACACAACCATGAACAACGGCATTTTTGCGTTAGAAACTCAGCCCAACAAGATGTTGCTAAAGTAGTTTATTCACCCACCAAGAAACACATTCTTCTATTAATTTTAATTACTAACTAATAAAGGGCTTGCTTATAAAGGTCAAATTGAGCAGAAATCAAATCATCTATACAGATCAAATTGAGCACTAATCAAATCATCTATGCAACTCATGCTATTACAGATCAAATTGGTAAACAAACTAAAGATAAACTGCCAACTCATCAACTCACCCAGAGAAGGATGCGGAAGCAAAGGTCTGACGAGGACAGCGAAAGCAAAGAAGGCTATGGAAGCAACGGCTGAGGAGGTGGCTGCAGAAGCGTCGGCGGTGGAGGAGCGGCCGCTCGACATATATGAATTGATGCCGCTATTCTTAATCGTGAACTTTTAAAAGAACTTTACAATCTGTAATGCCGTTGTTATAAACTACGACATTGGGGTAAAAAATCAAAATGTAATATGCCGCATTTCAGAATAGCGGTTTCGCTAAAAACAAGATGTTGTCGTTGTTTCTAACAGCGTCATGGGGCTATATTACTAATAAATTATAACTGCGTGATATATGCCTAATAAAAAGTTACAGACATGTCATATTAAAAAAAAAAAACTCTAGGTTTTTTTTGGAGACATCAAGAGCTTAGGTAAGGGGAGTTTAACTTTGGTTTAATTTATATCACATGGAAGAAATTCTAAGTGGTTGTTGAGCTTAGACATGAAGAGTTTTTGATAATTGTGTATGATCGTATGTCAAAATGTGTGTGAGCATGCTTAACTTGAATATATGCCAAGTGTTGGCCTTGTGTCACCTACTTGAGGAATATGTAATCACATGTACTAAGCAAGGCTTACGCCTATTTCTATGTGAATTTGACATCCATATATGTTTGGGATAGTGCTAGAAATTCAGCTTTGAAAATGAATATACATGGACTAAGTTAGGGTATTACTCTTCCAATAATCATAATTTAATTGACTTAGGTTCTCATGACTTGAAACTTGAACCACATGTCCACGAGTGTCTAATATATGTTCTACGATCAAGTCAAAGTAAGTGCATTACATTTAGATTTGGTCATATGCTTAAATTCCGCCAAAACTATGTTTTCGCGTAAAACTCGAGTTTTGTGCATGTGTTTTTTTGTGAACATGGTGAACCAAATGAACTCCAATTGACATGAAATTTAGTATACGCCTTAGTTTTATCAATATGAACATATTTGACTAGGGATGGCTCAAGAGAAAATGTCATTTAAACTGAGTTTGCTATATATGCCCTATTTGTGTAGTCAACTTGGTTAGGCCATAACTTTATCATTTGTGAACCAATTGACTTGAAATCTGGTATGTGCATTAAATTCATCATGATATTTCATCTGAATTCTTATTGGCTGAATTTCGACCACCACACGTAGCGGTTGCATAGTGCAGTGGCTATACACGAAGTTTCATCAGTTTTTAACTATTTTGAGCTACTTTGTCACGCCCCTCTCTCCTAAGGTATACCAAAGTGTACCTATATCCATAAGAACGTGACCGGCAGGGGACCCCATCCCCCGAACCAAGCCTTAATCCAATAAGGAAACAGTCCCTTCAAAACATCATATATACATCCACCAAAACCATCGGAGTATCTATACAACAGCGGAAATACGAAGACATATGTACCCGAGACCAAACTGAGTAAATACGTAATATATAAGCAAATACAATACCCAAAATCCTCAAAACTTGCTAAAGAAACAGCTCGAGACTACACACCAACTCATGCGTCCCGCCGCTGACCAGCATTACCTAAATCAAACTCACCTGAAAGGGAAACAAGAAGAGGGGTGAGCTCAGAAGCTCAGTAGGACATAGAAAGGGAACACCGATATCGAGAAATAAGAAATCCAGGAATATGACGCATAATATGCAGCACAATAAATATACAATCATTGGCAATTCAACCAAGTAATATGGTAGCCGATAAGGCTATACAGCACCGTAACCACAAACACCAGTCTCCGGTAATCCATAATCCACCCCTGAACCCACCCTAATCCCCGTAGGGTGTCTCCCAGTCCAGGCCCACACCGAAACTGGATGAGGATCGGATATCCCGATAGCATAGCCTACACCAGAAAGCGTCCCCTGTGATGCACCTCACCTCAGACGGTCTACAGGTACGTACTTAGTTTATTGTATAAACCATCATAAATCCATATCCAATAGATTGACTCCTAGATGGGCCCCCATAGTGTACATCAACCACCTCCAAGCACCTCACTCCCAAAACATACCAACAATGATAATCAATAGAGAATACGTATAAATCATACAAACAAGTCATATTTCCACCCCCGAAAACCGACAGAACCATAATATAATAAGAGTCCGTGAAACCGGAACTCTAGAATCACACCCAAGAGACAAAGAAACCCCTACCTGGAAATCAGGATGCAAATATCAAGCATGCATCTCTGATTACCCCCTGACTCCGAAAAGTCAACCCACTCCGAATCTCAATCGGGATCACCGTCTACATCGAAAAACACGATATACGGAAAAACAGTTAAAATACGTTCGGTCAACTATGGTCATCATCAAAGTCAACGGTCAACGGTCAAACCGGGTCAAACCAGGTGAAGTGGGTCAAACCGAGTCAAACCGGGTCAACTCGGCCGAACTCGGCCCAAACCCAGTCAAACTCGGCCAACGTCATTGCCGGCGATTCGGCAACCTAAACCTATCAAATCTTATATCAAATTGAAGAGCTCGATGAAATGAACTCATAGGTACCTGAATCAAGTCAAACCGTCATCGGAATCGGCCGAATCGACCAAAGAAAGTTTACGGTGGCAAGAGCTTCAATCTCAGATTTCTCCCAAATCGGAGCTCCGTTCGACGTGATTCAAGTTGGGTTACACTCCTCTAGTCAATACGCTTCTTTTGGTACCAACCACGACCACCACCGTCGTCGGACTCAAGAAATTGCCATTGAACCCGTTTTAGAGAGAGAAAGAGGAGAGAGAGAGAGAAAATCATGAAACAAGAGGGTATTTTTGAAATTTTATTTATTTATTTATTTTTCTTTTATACAATCTTTTACTTACAAAAACACTCACCTTTCAAAAACACCCCTAACTAAATTGTTCCAATTAACTTCAATAATTTATAATAAATCCAATTTAATCCGATTTGGGTAATTCTTGCGCCAAAAATGTTCTTTTAAAATCCTCTATGTAAGAAAAATATTTTCAGACTTTTCCATAATTTAATTTTTATTCTCCCCAAATCCCGATTCACAATCACCGAGGTTCACTCCACTTCGATGAACGTGCCAAAATACCATAAACAGTGTATAATCGGGTTAGGATATTACATCCTCTCCCCTTAAGAAAATTTCATCCTCGAAATTAAAATCATACCTAGGTAGTGAATAACTCCGGAAATCTAGCTCGCATGTCAGACTTCAACTCCCAGGTCGCCTCCTCAACACCATAGTGCTGCCATATCACCTTGACTAAGGGTATGGTCTTCGATCGTAGCTGTCTCTCCTGTCTATCCGCAATCCTGATAGGACGTGTCTCAAAAGTAGCGTCCTCACCAATCTCCAAGGTAGACCAATCTAATATATGAGAAGGGTCCCTATGGTATCTCCGTAACATAGACACATGAAACACACCATCCATCCCTCCACATCCTCAATGTCATCAAATAGTGCATCTCCCAACTGTGCATCCAACACCTGTTGTACAAGTGTCGGACGAGCAATCAAACTCCATAAACTCAATGAGTCTCCACGCTTCTTCATATCTAGTTGGTACTAACTAAGCGTATCCACTAACTCAAATTCACGGATAGCCAACCGAGCTATAACCAATCTCCTACTCAAGGCATCAGCCACCACATTGGCCTTGCCTGGATGATACTGTAAAGTAAAATCAAAGTCCTCAGGGTACTCCATCCATCTACGCTGTCTCTGGTTCAGATCTCTCTGAGTAAACAAATACTGAAGACTTCTATGATTTGAGAATACCTCGATCTCTCTCCATAAAGATAATATCTCCACTGCTTTAGTGCGAACACAACAGCAGCTAACTCCAAATCATGCACCGGATAATTCCTCTCATGCGGCTTCAGTAAACGTGAAGCATACTCAACCACTCTGTCCAGCTGCATCAACACACAACCCAATCCAACTCCTGAAGCATCATAATATACCTGATAGCCAATATCTCTGTCTGGTATCACCAACACTGGTGGCGACGTGAATCGAGTCTTTAACTCCTGAAAAGCTTGCTCACACTCGTCTGTCCATACAAATGGAACACCTTTCGGGTCAACTGTGTCATCGGCGCTGCAATCCGCGAGAACCCCTCAATAAAACGCCGATAATAACCTACTAACCCCAAGAAACTTAGAATCTCACCTACATTCTTCGATCTCCTCCATGCTATCACTGCCTCCACCTTAGCTGGATCCACTGTTATCCCCTCCTGGGATATCACATGCCCTAAAAATTTCACCTGAGTCACCCAAAATTCACATTTGTTCAGCTTGGCATACAATCTATGCTCGCTGAGCATCTGCAGCACAATCTCCAAATGTCTAACATGCTCCTCCTCAGTGGCTGAATAAATCAATATGTCATCAATGAACACAATCACAAACTGATCCAAATACAGCCTGAATACCCTATGAATCAAATCCATAAACGCTGCAAGTGCATTGGATAGCCCAAATGGCATAACCAAGTACTCATAATGGCCAAACCGTGTGCGAAAAGCTGTCTTCGGAATATCCTCCTTCCGGATCCGTAACTGGTGATATCCTGATCTGAGATCAATCTTGGAGTAATAGTGGCTACCCCTCAATTGATCAAACAGATCATTAATCCTCGGCAACGGATATTTATTCTTCACCGTCACCCGATTCAGCTGTCGGTAATCCACACACATCCGCATCGTACCATCCTTCTTTTTCACAAACAGAACAAGTGCTCCCCAAGGTGAAGTGCTCGGTCTAATAAAACCCAACTTCTGTAAACCTTTCAACTTAGCGTCTAACTCCTTCAGCTCTGCTGGTGCCATCCTATATAGTGGTATAAAAATAGGATCTATACCCGGATACAACTCAATCACAAAGTCAATCTCCCTCTGCGGTGGCAATCCTGGTAAATCATCAGGAAAAACATCCATATAGTGCTCCACAACAGGTATAGGCACAAAAAACTCCTCCCTAGACTCTGAGGTAATCAGACCCGCTACAACACAATCGGTGTACTGAGGATTATCTAGAAAATGTGGACACGGAAGAAGTCTCGTCCCACGAAATCTAACCCTCCCCGTAGGTGTGGTTAGTGTAATCCTCCTCTCAGCACACTCTATAATCGCCTCATACTCAGTCAACCAATCCAATCCAAGAATAACATCAAAATCAATACATGGCATCATAAACAAATCTGCTCTAAACTCATAGTCTACGAAACTAAATACGCAGTCCCTACAGATACCACTAATCATAGTACCTGATCCTAGGGGCAAATCAACTATAAATCTCCTCGCCACTCTCATAATCCTTAAACCCAATGCCTCAGCAAATGATGGAGAAATAAATGAATGCGTAGCACCAGTATCAAACAAAACACGTACCCAAGAACTGAATAAGAGAAACCTACCTCCCAAATGATCTCGCTCTGCTGGTACTGCATCAGGGCCGAGTGCATACACTCCACCTCTTTGAACCTGTTGCTGCTGCTGAGCTAATGGTCTACCACGTCCTGTAGGACCTCTCGGTGTTGGTGCTGGTGCTGGTGCTGGTGCTGGAGCTGGAGCTCTCTGACCTCGAGGTGCTGGCGAAGCAGGTCCTCCACCCTGTGGGCAATCTCTCCGAGTGCATACACTCCTTAGCTTTAGCTACACGCACTGTCTGTGGTACATACTGTGCTAGAAAAACTGTCTCAAACTCTGCCCATGGCATACCTTCCCTGCCCCAACTAACTGTCATCACCTCCCACCATGTAAAAGCATCACCCTCTAAAAACTCTACAGCCAATAAAGCCCTCATCTCCTCAGGAACCCGCAAGAAAGTCATCTTCCTGCGTAGTTGACGAAGCCACTCCTCTGCTGCCACTGGATAGAGAGAGAGAGAGAGAGAGAGAGATGTACCCAGTAGTAGTTGACGAAGCCACTCCTCTGCTGCCACTGGATCTATCACTCCTCCTCCTGTAATGTAGTCACTACTGCCTCTACCCCCTGTGGTACTGGTTGTACCAGTGGTACCTCTTGGTCCTCCCCAATATCATCTACTGGAGCTACATAAGCTCCTCGCCTGCCCCCGCCCTTCTCACGTCTCGCACCCCTACCTCTCCGTCCTTGCCCACGCTCTAATGGAACCACCTCGGGCATACCCGCCTCACCTACCTCCTGAGGCTCATCCGCCTCATGTTGTCCCCTACCCCTCCATGTCCTCACACCGAGTATTACGTATGTCAACCATATTTACAAAATGTAACACACATATACATAAATCTAAAAGCAAGAAACACAGAAATAAAAACTCACCGGGTTAGCCGGGAAGCGCATGATTGTAGCCAACGATATAACTTAGGTAACCTAATCACTGTAAGTATCTAAACCTACAGCTCAGATACCAAACTGTCACGCCCCTCTCTCCTAAGGTATACCAAAGTGTACCTCTATCCACAAGAACGTGACCGACAGGGGACCCCACCCCCAAACCAAGCCTTCATCCAATATATAAACCTAATAAAGTATATAAAGTGATACAACTCCTGAAACATGATATGGAAACAGTCCCTCCAAAACATCGTATATACATCCACCAAAATCATCGGAGTATCTATACAACAGCGGAAATAAGAAGACATACCTACTCGAGACCAAACTGAGTAAATACGTAATATATAAACAAATACAATACCTAAAATCCTCAAAACTTGCTAAAGAAACAGCTCGAGACTACACACCAGCTCATGCGTCCCGCCACTAACCAGCATCACCTAAATCCAACTCACCTGAAAGGGAAACAAGAAGAGGGGTGAGCCCAGAAGCTCAGTAGGACATAGAAAGGGAACACCGATATCCAGAAATAAGAAATCCAGGAATATGACGCATAATATACAGCACAATAAATATACAATCATTGGTAATTCAACCAAGTAATATGGTAGCCGATAAGGCTATACAGCACCGTAACCACAAACACCAATCTCTGGTAATCTATAATCCATAATCCACCCCTGGACCTACCCTAATCCTCGTAGGGTGTCTCCCAGTCCAGATCCACATCGAAACTGGATGAGGATCGGATATCCCGATAGCATAGCCTACACCAGAGAGCGTCCCCTGTGATGCACCTCACCTCAGATTGTCTATAGGTATGTACCCAGTTTATTGTATAATCCATCATAAATCCATATCCAATAGATTGGCTCCTACATGTGTCCCACAGTGTACATCAACCACCTCCAAGCACCCCACTCCCAAAAACATATCAACAATGATAATCAACAGAGAATACGTATAAATTATACAAACAGGTTGTATTTCCACCCCCGAAAATCGATAAAACCATATTATAATAAGAGTCTGTGAAACCGGAACTCTAGAATCACACGCGAGAGACAAAGAAATCCCTACCTGGAAATTAGGATGCAAATATCAAGCACGCGTTCCTGATTACCCCCTGACTCCTAAAAGTCAACCCAATCCGAATCTCAACCGGGATCACCGTCTACATCGAAAAACACGTCAAACCAGGTGAAATGGGTCAAACCGAGTCAAACCGGGTGAAATTGATCAAAATCGGGTCAAACCGGATCAACTCTGCTGAACTCAGCCCAAACCCAGTCAAACTCGGCCAACGTCACCGCCGGTGATCCGGCTACCTAAACCTATCAAATCTTATATCAAATTGAAGAGCTTGATGAAATGAACTCATAGGTACCTGAATCAAGCCAAACCGTCGCTGGAATCGGCCGGAACTTCAATCTCAGATTTCTCCCAAACCGGAGCTCCGTTCGACGTGATTCAAGTTCGGTTACACTCCTCTCGTCAATACGCTTCTTCTGGTACCAACCACGACCACCACCGTCGCCGAACTCATGAAATCGCCATTGAACCCGTTTTAGAGAGAGAAAGAGGAGAGAGAGAGGGAAAATCATGAAACAAGAGGGTATTTTTGAAAAAAAAAATTTTAATTATTTAAAATTTTCTTTTATACAATCTTTTACTTACAAAAACACCCACCTGTCAAAAACACCCCTAACTAAATTGTTCCAATTAACTTCAAGAATTTATAATAAATCCGATTTGAGTAATTCTTGCGCCAAAAATGTTCTTTTAAAATCCTCTATGTATGAAAAATATTTTCAGACTTTTCCGTAATTTAATTTTTATTCTCCCCAAATCCTGATTCACGATCACCGAGGTTCACTCTACCTCGATGAACGTGCCAAAATACCATAAACAGTGTATAATCGGGTTAGGATATTACATATTTGTTTCGTCGAATGATCAAACCTTAGCCAAATATTATGAAACTTTATATACACATTCCAACATGCCTAAAATGATTTATCATGCATGAATTAGAATTTTCTGGGATGGTTCAAATTATGATTAACCTAAGTGCCTTATATGAAGGTTTTTGAACTTATATACAATCGGAGAGTTTTATCTCCTATTTCTTTGTAGGTTAATTATTATGATGATCTCTTACCACAAAACATTTAATTTTGAAAGTGATTGAAGTCCGATTTCAAGTGTGAGCTTAGAGCTCTAGGAAACCAAGAACATCCTAGTTCACCAACTTACCACTAAGCACATTTGATCAAGTTTGTCGAGCATGGTGTTCAACATTTTGGTCTCGGAAATTAATATATAAGACATTTAGAAGACTTGTCTCACAAGGAGGGAGCCTCTCTCCCTCATGTCTGAATTAAAGAGAAAGTTTGTAGAGTCAAAATACTAGGCCATGGTGTTGACAGCACATCACTTACCAAAAACGTGTCATTATTTGCTACTGTAAAGGACAAGCCATCACCTCTCTCTATCATATCTGGACTATGACTTGTTTGGGTGACTTGAGAAGAACCGTGAGCTGTACTAAAGACCAAGTTGCTGCCAACAAACAAGACTTAATGAGAGAGATAGTCAATGTTTCAATTTGCACATCGTTGTTTCAAATGTTTCAATTTATCATCCAATGATAAATTTGTTTCAAGTTGGTCTCTCGGTTAAATTTTTCCCAGTTTGGACAGTCAAACTACTCTTGTGGCACGTTGACTGTCCATAGCCATATTCCACATGGACATAAACATTTTTTTTAAAAAACACACGTGGACCAATTCATATCATACACCTATTCTCTCAGATTTCCCAGGATAATCACATTCTCTCCAATACACAATGATTCAACCCCCGAGAAACTTTTAAAACCCTAACCCTAGTTCTTTTTCTTTTTCGCAGAGAAAGCAAGCTAATCAAGGATGGGTTTGAAGCAGAATGACTGAATGAGGGCACAAGCTTTCCACCATCAGAACCAAAGCTTGGCGTCAATGGCTGCGACTTCTTCGACACGCCTTCCAACATGAATCTCTGCTCCAAGTGCTATCGGGATCTTCATGCCAAGGAGGATTGAGAGGCTTCTGCGATAGTCACTATGGAGAAATCTTTCAGTTTCAAAGTGAAACAACAGGCGGAGGTTGATGGGTTTCAAGTGCAAGTGCGGGAGCACGTACTGGAAGATTTATCAATACCCTGAGTAGCATGATTGTACCTTTGATTACAAGACCTTTGGCCATGATGCAATTGCAAAGGCAAATCATATTGTTAAGGCTGAAAAAGTTTAGAGGTTATGATCGAACGTGAATTTCTGGGTAAATTTGGTATTTTTTTAAGGATCTTGCTTTGTTGGTTTCGGTTTCTATCTGGTTGGTCAAGGGGTCAATGTGCCACATGGATAGTCAACTTGCCACTTGGGCAGTTAATGTGCCACATGAGCAGTTTGACTGGCCAAAATTAGGAAAAATTGCTCGAGAGACCAACTTGAAACAAATTTATCGTTGGATGACTACATTGAAATATTTGAAACAACGATGTGCAAATTCAAACACTAACTATCTTTCGATGTGTAAAAGTGGTATTAACCCATAAAGACATCTAGAAGACTTGTCTCATAAGGAGGGAGCCTCTTTCTCTCATGTCAGAATTAAAGAGAAAGTTTGTAGAGTCAAAATACTAGGCCATGGTGTTGTCAGTACATCACTTACAAAAAAAGTGCCATTATTTCCTGCTGTAAAGGACAAGCCATCACCTCTCTCTATCATATCTGGACTATGGCTTGTTTGGGTGACTTGAGAAGAACCGTGAGCTGTACTAAAGACCAAGTTGCTGCCACCAAACAAGACTTAATGAGAGAGACATTTTGAAGCAATTTTGGTGCCAACCGTTATCTGATCAAGGGCTGATATCATTTTTGATCAAATGGATGAGATTGCCTGCTGCATTTAAGGTTAAGATTGAAGACTAAATTAGATCAAATGGTTGAGCTTCTGTCAACAATTATTTGCAAAGATATTTTTTTGGATCTGAAGACATGTGCAACGGCTACAATCCTAAATCCTAAGGGTTAGGATTTGATGTCATTCTTGATCCAATGGTCAAAACTAGCTACATAAATGGAAGGTCATGATGCGAAGTTAAACCCAATCCAAGGGTTGAGAATGCAAGAGCTTGGTGAATCAAAAAGAGGGAGAAGCCAAAATTACATTGAAGAAATCCTTTGCTCTTAAAGTTTTCAAGCTACTTTGTGCCATTGAATCCAAGCTTTTACCCGAGTCACTCTAAAGGCTTCCTCACTATTTTGCTTTTGAAAAGAGGGAGTGCTTCTCATTTGGTTTTGAATTTTCAGATTTGAAATCCGCTATATTCTTCATTCTTATCCTACCTGTGATGCATATTGGTTGTATTGAGAGAGTTTCACATTTCATTAGCTTAGTGCTATCCTTGTGAGAACCCATTTGAGCTTATACTTGTAAAAGTCCCTTCATTGGGCAAAAACCTTATTGGAGGTTGAGTTTGAGAGTGCTTTAAACCTTTGGTTATAAAGTTTGAAGATTGTCTTGAAATCTTCAGTTTCAAGGGTGACCTAAAAATCCTTGTGAGTTTTGTGGAGCTCTTGTGAAAACCACACCCTTAGTGGATTGAAAAGTCCTAGGTTGGTGAATCTAGGTAGTGAATGGAGGAGAAGGGTCTCCGAACCACTCTAAAATCCTTGTGTCGATGTTCTGTGATTTCTTACTCTTATTTGCTTACTTGTTTACAAGCTTTCTAAACCTATTTTGGTCATTGAAATACCTTGCATTAAAATCGATTTTATGTCTTGTATGTTCATCATTTGTCTAAGGTTGACTATTTGCATTAGTGGAGATCTCTCTAGATCATTAAGTTAGTTGTTCTATGGATTTACTTGTTCATTTAAATTCTGTCCCTAATCTACCCGTATTTGTTCCCACAGGTAGAGTTTGAATTTTGATTTGAATTTGGATATAGTGTTCATTAAGATGTTGTGATATAGCATATCAAATTTCATTACATTCCGACTTGATTTGCTAGGTCAAATTCTCTATACCGAATTGGTTCGTAGTTTTTGTGTTATTTATATTGTGTTGTGATGATTGGTAGTTCGGTGACTTGGCATTCACTACATATTGTATTAGACATTACACTTTATTGAAATTTGATTAGAATAATCATTAGAGGCCTAACTTGTGTGCTAAGTGAATTTTTGGTGGTTATTGTTTGAAATTGTCAAAGGGGATTCCAAGTGGAATTTGATGACACAATTCACTCCCTCTCTTGTGTTAAGCACAATCCTTCACCTATGATATCAACGAATCAATAAGAATAGCCTCCTTTGCAAGTAGACGCACAAAAGAATTAGATAATCTCCTCACATGATTAATTTCCCATGTATCAACCATCCTCAACAGATGATGATTTCTTCCAATACATTCCTCCAGTTGAGAAAATAACCACCACCAACAGTAATAACGTCCATAATGACTGTGGGATCCCCCTCCAACTATAGTTTATGAAAGCCCATGTCCATAGCAAACCTCACAATCGCCAACAAAGCCTCAACTTCTGCATCAACTACATTCGGGGCAGTAGAATGAGAACAAACTAAAGCTGCCACAAACCTCCCAACATCATCCCTGATTAGAACACCGTATCCTAATTTTTGCTGATGAATATTGATGGCTGCATCCCAGTTAATTTTAACAAAACTTGGCTTAGGAGGATGCCACAAACATGTAGTACTCTCACCTTATGGACCAGTGTTAATCCTTTGAGAAAAATTACGTGAAACTCTTGAAACCTCCAAAAAAGAATAGCCGACTCCTTGGCCCTTCAACGGATGGGAAAACTCTCCTCGATGGACAAACAAATTCTTTCTCTGCCATATCCTTCTCATAGTGGCAACCAAAATAGCCAAATCTACTCCACATAGTCTTGACAATACATTCTGCCAGACGCTCAAAAGGATGAATAATTAGCCTTTAGTTTGTGCAAATTCACCATCACTAGAAGCTGGACATTGCCATAAAGCATGCAAAATAGTTTCTTGAGCAGATAAACAGATAGGACAAGAATCATCCATCAGCACCCCATGTTCCTTCAATTTGTTCTTCTTAGGTAGACTATTATGTAAAACACGCCAAAGAAACATCTTAGAAGATTCATGGATTGGCAACTTGGATGCACCATTCCAAAGCATAGTATCGAAGGATGAAGAACCGAAAGGCTCATTTTGTTGTAAGATTTCCTTGACTTTTGTCGATGTGGGACACCTGTTAGGCCCAACCCACCCAAGCCTAGAAAAAGGCCTTGTTATGTGTTAGGGTGGGCTTTGTAGCCTTATAAATAAGACTTTAAGTTCCACATCTTTCGATGTGGGACAACACTCCCCCGCACTTGTCGGCTGGGTTATGCCAGACCCAACAAGTGGAGCAGAGGTCATGTCCAACAGGAACCTGGCTCCGATACCATGTTGTAAATCCACACCCCCATACACACCAACAATATTGTCCGCTTTGGGTTGTCCGGTTCCCGTAGATACATCGGGCCCGCATGACTTTGTTTCTCCTTAGGCCCAAGCAGGTGGGCTAGGCCCAACCCACCCAAGCCTAGGAAAATGCCTTGTTATGTGTTAGGGTGGGCTTTGTAGCCTTATAAATAAGACTTTAAGTCCCACATCTTTCGACGTGGGACAACAACTTTGTGATACGCGCTACGAATTGTGAAAGTACCATTGGATTTCCCACTCCAAAATAGGCAATCTGGTAAAAAGTTACGTGGCACTGGTTGTTTGAGAATCAACAATATCTCTTCAGGCCGAAATATATACTACAGTAAAGATATGTTCCACCATGAGGTTTGAGGATCACATAACTCGATAGGAAAATGACGGAGAGCCCAAATTTCTGGTAGCCCAAACAAGCCAAGTTTATGTGACAGTCCCACATCATTTGCCAGGCTGTATGATTTTTTAAATTTCAAAAATTTTATATTAGGCATGACAATCGTATTCTTACACAAACCCTACCACCCCCTCCCTCTTTCTCTGTTTCTCTCTCTCTCATTCCTTTCTCTTCCAAAGACCTTGAACCCTTCTGAGATCGATAGCGGCGGGTCTACATGGATTTTTTCGATTCCTGGTGAGGATCGATGGAGTGGTAGGAGATCTGGTCAAGAGAGCCCTTGCTGTGCTGATTCGTCCATCCTCCCACCAACAGCGTTGCTGCTCCGCTTTCCAACCAAGGCCAAGTAAGTGTAATAAGTCGCAGAGTTCGTGGATTGATTGACGAGGATATAGCCAGATTTGGTGGGAAGAGCTTCATCTGGAAAATAGTAGTGGTCGAAGCAGGTACATATGAGGCTTGTAGATGGTACAAGGATAGCGAGAGGGAGAGAATGAGGAAGGAGACTTGGCCTATTGACTCCATCTTGAAATATTATTAGCAAGGGGTTGTTTCCACCTTTTGGATTCAGATACATGGATTTTCATGTGTCGTTACTGTTGTATGACAAATGTCATTGGATTTGTATGGTTCTCAACAACTTTGCGTCATGTTGTAGTTAACTTTCAACTTTTTATCTAGTATGGAACATCTAGCAATTTTGGAAAATGTTATTTGTCCCAACACTTTTTGTCCCAAATCTTCCCAATCCCATGTGGCATTGCCACCTAAGCTTGTTGACATGGAAAGTGCTTACATGGATGAAACACATTTGAAATTTAAGTTTCCCTCTTCTCTCTCCACTTCTCTTTTGTTCAAATTTTAAAAATCAAATCTCCCTCTTTTATCTTCATATTCTCTCCTACTCTCATCTTCTCTCATATACCTTTATGCACACTGTTTTTTTGCATACAAAATTGTGATTACATTGTTTTTGTTGCACACAAACATTGCGAAATTGGCAAATTTCCAGCAATGTAGACATTGCGAAATTGCCAAAACAATGTAATTTCCAGCAATGTAAATTTTCAAATTTTCAACACAATGTAAATTGTCAAATTTCCAGAACAATGTAAATTGCCAAATTGCTAAAAAACAATGTAATTTCAAAATAATTTGAATTGCCAAATTTATTAAAACAATATAATTTTACAGAATAATGTGAATTGCCAAATTTATCAAAACAATGTAATTTCTAGCTATGTAAATTGCCAAATTTCCAACACAATGTAAATTGTCAAATTTCCAGAACAACGTAAATTGCCAAATTGAACAAAAACAATGTAATTTTCATTGTTTTTCCATATATAAGCTAGAGAAAAAATAGTCTATAAGCCAATCAAGAATAACAAAATAAAATAAATTGTCTCAAAAGCATATTCATTCAAATAAGTGTCAAACACATTGTTACATTGTTTTGAATACAGTGCAACTTCCAAAATATGTAAAAAAAAATAAGTGAGAAAACAAATTACATTGTTGCTGGAGCTGGAGCTGGTCGGAGACATGCTGGAGGTGGCTAGATGCCCGAATTGACAAATTACATTGTTTTTAAACAATGTAACTTGCATAATCCGGCAGCTATATGGTCGGAAAATGGTTGGGTAAGGTGTGTCTTGGTGTGTAGAGCCCAAATATGGGGTCGGTTGTCGGAGATGTCGCCGAAGGTGGCCGGATCGACACGATTTGTGTCGCGGTTACCTCCCTCTTTTGATGCTTTTTTCCGACGATACAAACGGCGATGAGTGGTGTGGAGGGTTGGGAAATGATCGTGGTGGTTAGGCGCTTCCGATCGGTGGGTCGATGACTCCGATCGGTGGCCGGACGGAGGAGCTCCAGTGGGAAGTGGTGGTGCTCTTGAGAGTGGGAGGGAGAAAATGAGAGAGGAGAGAGAGAGAGGGGAAAAGAGAATAAAGAGGGAGAGAGAGTGTGAGGTTTATATAGAGACAAAAAAGATGATGTGGAGTCTATGTGGCATGCCACATGGGATTGGGAACAATTGGGACCATTTTCTTTGGGTTATTTAGCAGGATTGAGCAATTTTGAAGAACAAAATAGCAGTACAAGAATAGTCAATTCCTATTGATGTCTTTGTAATTTCAATTGATACCGGGTATGCTTTGAACTCTTTTTTATGATGTTTTGCATCATTTTATTGGTTTACAATTATTATGGTTCAATAGAATAACTAATTCCACTCATTTATATCAGTGGAATAGCCAATTCACTAATTTAAATCAGCAAAATAGCAGTGGAATTTGCTATTTTATTGATTTAAATCAATGGGATAGCCAATTCCACTAATTAAAATCATTGGAATAACTAAATCAATTGAATTTCGTCTCAATTTGTGCCTATTTCATTGTTTTAAAAAACAATAGAACTAGTGCATGAATGGATAAAATACTTTGGTTTAGAGTTTAAATCTCAATTTCATTGTTTTAATCAGTTAAAAATACGTTCTAATATCTCATTTCAATGAAATTGGACCTAAAAAATGTCAATTCCGTAATATATAATGTTATTTTCTTATTTTAAAAAAATAAATTTGCTCATGAAAGCATAAAGCACGATGGTTCAGAGTTGAAACTTCAATTTTATCATTTTATTCCAAAATCTAATTTTGTTAAAGCACATTCCACAAACCATTGTATTTAGTCCATATTTCACTATTTTTTTTTTTGAAAACACGGTTCATAATCTATTGTATTTGAAAGCATAGTCCAAAATCCATTGTTTTTAGTCCAGATTCTATTGTTTTTTGAAAATACGATCTAGAATCCATTGTTTTCTAAAAATATAGTCCAGAATCCATTTTTTTTTGCACACACTGCCTAGTCATCAATCCAGTCACCATGCCACCTAGATTTGGGCTTTTTTGGGCTACTATATTTTGTGATACCCTAGACCATGCAAATAACCCAGCTTCATTCGCCAAACTAGTGAACACCAACTTAATTGGCAAGCAACGATTTTTCCATATAAGAACTGCGGAACAATCACCAATTCTCCACCTCAAAGCTTCTTGAACCAAATGCTTGATAGAAAGGAGACTTTGCCATACATAGGAAGCATTATACCCCTGATTTGTATTGAAATAATCTGAATGGCGAAAGTATTTTGCCTTGAAGATCCTACTAACCAAGGATGTAGGCTTCGTAATAATCCTCCACACCTGCTTGGCCAAAAGAGCATCAATAAATGCGGAAAAATCACGAAAACCGAAACCTCCTTGAGCCTTAGGGAGGCACATTACATCCCATGAAAGCCATGCAATTTTCCTGGAGTTAGGCTTCGTACCCCACCAAGCATCTCCCAATGTAGTTGATAAAATCAAACGTAAAGTCATTTAGACCAGGCGCCTTTGTTTGCTCAATTTGTTTTGCAGCTTCCATGACCTCATCTTTGCTTATCTCCAGACACCAAACTTCGTTAGACAAGTCATCAACCACTAAATCTAACCCATTAAAGAATGACATGCCAAAGCTGCTGCATGTGAACAAATCAGTAAAATAAGCATGGAAAAAAGACCAAGCATCTCCACATCTGAATGTTTCAGGAGACCATCTGAATCAAGCAACATATGGATATGATTTTTCTAACATCTTTGGCGAACAAAATGATAGAAAAAATTTGTCATTTGGATCCCCATCTTTAAGTTAGTATTGTTTTGCTCGTTCTTGCCACAATATAGCATCATCCTTTTACAATTTATCTAGCTGAATCCTCATGTCTTCAATGATTGGTTGATTTGAAGTAGACTCACTATTAATCTCCAGTTCGAAGCTATGCTCTAGTTGTTGTCTTATTCCATAATGTACATGTTTACATCGCTCAACCTAATGTTGGAAATGACGTTGACATGTTTTGAGATTTTTTTTACAATATGATGAAATGAAGGAACTCTTATAGCATGATATGTATATATCTGTTCATGATACGTGTGATAATTTAAAGAATGGGTGGAGGAGAAAGTTTGAGCTCAACAATACTTGAGCTATTGTCCCATATTGGGTCAAAGACTTATGTGAGTTTTATCCCTAAAAGGACCCTCGAGTGTTTGAGGGTTAGGCACCACTTATAAATTGGATGTGAATCCCACATCTAAACGATGTGAGCTCTTAACACTCTCCCACACTTGTGGGCTCGGTTACGCGAGGCCCAAAAAGTAGACTAGACGGTTAGGGTCCATCATGTGATATTTCTCACCTTGTGGGTGGTCTATATCCGAAAGGCCCATAGGTGACCCAAACACCATTGGGTGAAGGTCCTAAGGATTGAGTAAAGGCTTTGATACTATGTGATAATTTGAAAAGATTGGGTAGAGGAGAAAGGTTAAGCCCAACAACACTTGAGTTATTGTCCCATATTGGGACAAAGGCCCATGAGTAGAGAGAAATAGATAGCAAGAGGGAGCAAAGCATACGTGATTAATATCAATATAGCAAGTAAGAAGTTTCATTCCATCATATTTTCTTCATGTTTTCTTATTGTTCTTACCTCTGCCATGTCTAGGTAAGTTTCTTTTCTAGAATATGATAAAGCCAATAGTCAAATAACTTGGTTTTCTTGAGTTTACTTGACATTTCAATTTGTTTTATATGTGATTATTGTTCTATTTAGAGGATTATTCATTGGATAATTAGTCTATCATTCTATATCAATCTTCATATGAAACTTGTTATTTGAATCTTCTTTCTAATGATGGTTGAACTCAATAACATGTTTAAATACCTGTGATTTTAGATATGATAGTGAAACAATAATATTATGTTCTTTGTAATTAGATTATTTTATAATTCATGAAGAGTGGTGGATTCAATACTCTAGGCTTTTTCTATTAAAAATCATCATATCCATTGCACTCATTTAATTCTCAACATTTAGTTTAAGAAAAACAAAAACAATCAATCTTGTTCCATCCTTGAGATTAAACAGAGAGTGAATTGGACATATTCTCACAATTTACTGAAATAGTTCTTGTGGACCAACACCCTGAATACTTGCCTTACTCTTCAAGCTTGTGCACTTGCAAGGGACATAATTTACATTCAATTTAAGGTACTTATCAGATGAAGCAAACATCATAAATCACCTCTCGGTCTCATTATAATCAACAAATTCATAGAATGGTGATCAAACAATTCAAACGCACTAAGAACAGAGATAAATACTCCAATCCAAATAATAAACTCATATGAAATCAATCATAAGAATTTGTTCACATAGTTGGGCTACAAGGAGCTCTAGCCAAAGAGATTTAGTTCATAACGAATGAATACAAGACAAGAATAGAAGTTGAATCCATAGAAGGAAGAATCAAACACTAAAGATTGCAAGAACGGAGAAATTTCTTCATCTTCCCAACTCTTGCGTGGCTCTCTCTCCAAAGATCTTCTGTACTTTTTTTGTTAAGATGCTTGAGCGTGTGTTGAATGGCTATTGAGAGTAACTCTTGGGTAGGTTTGGGCTCATCTACGCTTGAGCATGGATTGGACGCTTGTCGAGTGCAAGTTCAACTTATCAAGAACATTTTCCTCTTCTTGAAAACACTACACAACCTGGCACATATACATAAGATACAAATTAATTAGTAGATACACAAATCTTGAACAAAGAAATTCAAAATGATGCTAAAAAATCTAGAAGAATGAGAAGAACTCCAGAATATTTATCTCAATATGAGTGTAACATAGTTGTGAAGCCTAAGACAGATTGCATTACATCTTATTCTCATGTCACACAGTTTGTAGATTCTTTAGCACTTCTTGGGAGCCATTAGCTCTCAACATGAACCTAAAAATTACCTAGAAGCTTCCAAAAATCCTCATTGGTGTGAAGTTATGGACAAAGAGATTATAGCTCTTAATAAGAATAACACATGGACAATAGTTCAACTGCCAAGGATAAGAAAGCAGTTGTTTCCAAATGGATATACAAAATTAAGTATAACCCTGATGGCACTGTGGAAAGGTATAAAGCAAGGCTACAACCAAACTTTAGGATTTGACTATCAGGAGACATTTTCTCCTGTGGTTAAGATGGTAACAGTTCGAATCTTCCTGGCCATTGTTTCTACAAACAATTGGATAGTCCACCATTTAGATGTGCATAATGCATTTCCAAATGGTGACTTAAATGAGGAGGAATACATGAAAATTCCCTTAGGATACCAAACTCAAGACTCAGTTCATGTATGCAAAATTAAACAAATCCCTATATGGTTTGAAGAAAGCTTCTAGACAATGGAACTTGAAGTGTAAAGAAGTCTTACTTAAATTTGGCTTTATAAAATTAAAGCGTGATTACTCATTATTCATATACACTAAAAAATCTTTCAAAATTATCTTATTACTTTATGTTGATAATATGACTATAGGAGGTAATAACCTTACAATGATTCAAGAAGTAAAAGATTACATTGGCACATGTTTTAAAACTAACAACTTGGGGGACTTAAATATTGATTCTAGAATGACTATATTTCAAAGAAAATACATATTAGACTTGCTTGTTGATAGCAATTTCAACGACGCTAGTACAACCAATTCCCCCATGGATGCTAATTCCAAGTTGTCTATCAAATGGGGACCTACTGGAAGATCCTATGGTGTACAGAAGACTGACATAAATTTTACGGTGAACAACCTAAGTCAATACATGAGAACTCCCACCACTATTCATCTCAAAGCTGCTTATAGGGTCTTGAGGTACTTGAAAGGAACTTGTAATCAAGCCTTTTTCTATCCAGTCAAATAAGATTTCATAATTCAAGCCTATTGTGATGCAGACAGGGCAGCTTGTAAAGATTCCAGAAGGTCTATCACAGGTTATCATATCATGTTGGGAGAAGCTTTATCGCCTAAAAATCTGAAAGGCAACAAACTATCTCAAGATCTTCAAGATCTTTCGCAGAAGCAGAGTATCGACCCATGGCCTTTGTTACAAGTGAAATTGTTTGGATCAATGCCCTGCTAAATGATCTTCGACAACCAATGATCAAACCAATTCCATTACACCGTGACAGTCGAGTTGTTATTCACATTGCCACCAATCATGTCTTCCATGAAAGGACAAAGCAAATCGAAATCGACTGCCATTTTGTTAGAGTAAAAGTGGAGAATAAGCTCATCAAACTTTTTCATATTCAAACACATCACAATCAGTAGATCTCTTCACTAAGCCAATGACAGTATCTCAGTTACAAGCCTCATGCTTAACATGATGGAAAATCACGTAAAGCTTGAGGGCGATGTTAGAGTATTGATTTTCAGATGATATTTTCTACCTATTATTCATGTTGGCAGGTCTTGTTGCCTCGACATCGTTTTATCTATTATCTCTTATTTTACCACACGACATCGCTTTCCTATCTCATAACGATGTCGTAGAGGTTGAGTCCTTCTCTCTTTGGATTAGACTGATAGCAATTTTTGAATGCTTAAAATAAACAAACAAAAATTCCAAAGTAAAATACTTGCAAGCGCACAAGATCGTAGTAGAATAGGTTATGCAAGAACGAGATCGAACCACAAGGATTTGACAAACAATACGATTAACTATTGTACTAAATTTAGCAAAAGAAATAGTTATTGAGAGATGATTGATTGTAGATAGCAAGCAATGAAATTAAATAACTAAGTAAAAAAAACACAAACTTGTTGATTTTGATTGAGAAAGCAAATTTATGAAAATACTAGGACAATGAATCCATCTTAATAATCCTCTCTAGTTGTTTCTTACCTCACCATTAATCCACTCAATTGATGTTGTTGGCGAATCCACTAAGACATGAATTACCTATGATATCTAGGCTAATTTGTTTATCTTCACATGCAATTTGGTTATGGTATCTAACTCAAATATGAACATGCAAGATGTCCTTAAGTTCAAGAATTCATTAGCATGCCATGTAAACCCTAGGAGTATGATATCTACCCTAGGCGTTCTCAATTCCTAATCACAAGAAACTGGTCTCAAACCCTATATGATATCTATGTGAGCTTGCATCAAATTACTTAATTGAGAACTTAGTTGGTGGCCAATCATCCAAGTAATCAAACAAGTATATAGCACGTTGATTAGAAATCCAACATCAAAAGAACAATCAAAGATAAGAGTAATAAAAAATTAGAAAATCATATTAAGACTTCATCACACCCTAGAAAAAGAGTTTAGTTACACATAATCATGAATGAAAATCACAAGAACGGTTGGAGAATACTCTAGAAAAGTCGACTGAGTGTCCGAGTGTCTGAACATGTGTGAGAGTTTATGAAGTCCTTAAATAAATTCTTTCAAACCCTAAACTTCCTCTAAAAGAAATACTAAAACTCCAAAGAAACCTCACATTACCCTTGCTTTCCAAAACAATAAACCCAACAAAAAAAAGAGGTTGACTTCTTCTTTGATTGAGAAATTGGACTGCTAGATGTCTCGAACATTTTTCCTAGGTTCTGCCTTCAGAAAAATCTCCAAAAATATGTAAATTGAAGCTTGATGTCTTATCTTTCCAGGGCTATCTCATACATCTCTAGCAAAATTCTTTGAAATCTTCTAGACTCACTTCTTCACAGGTAGCGCAGTTATGTCAAAATCACATTTCAGGTCAACTTGTCTTCAAATTCTGGTTAATTGGCTTCACCGAAAATCTCAAAATATTCTTCAAGGTCTTAGCTTCATTCTCCAATTGATGGTTCTTCATAATACTCAAAATTGACCGTTTTCCATCAAAAACCATCCAAGCTCGAGAAAAATTAAAATGAGGAAAACAAAGTAATAAGTCATTTTTAAAGCCAATCCTCCAATAAAAAGTAAGTTTAGAGAGTACTAAAATGAGAGAATATATGAGCTTATCATAGACCTTTGTTTGATTTTTGTATCTCTGGCAAGATGACCGTTGGTCGTCCCTGCCATATATAATTGTTGTTTCTTCTCTAGCTTGCCTCAAGCTTTGTAACCATTGTTTTATCTGATTAATGAAATCTTAATTCTCCCAATTCATTTATGCTAGTTTATTTTACCTATTATATCCAAACTTGTAAAATGTCCCCTACCTTTGAGAGGTTGAAGTTGTAGGGTGATCTTGAAACCCTTGTGAGAAGTTGGGAAGTTGTCTTGCGAAACTTCCAGCTTCAAGGGTGAACTTAAAATCCTTGTGAGTTTGGGGAGCTTGGCTAAAACCCTACGTTGTTGGTTGCCTTGGAAAACCTTTATTCCTTATTAGTGGATTTGGAAATCCTTGATTGGTGAATCTAGATAGTGGATGTAGGAGGGGACTTCTAACCACTATAAATCACTTGTGTTGATTTTTGATGTGCTAAGTATTTATTGCTTTCAAAATTATTTTGGTCATTATAGACCTGTGCATTAAAATCAGTTTTCTGTTCTTGTGTATTGACACATTTGTATAAGGTTGACATTGTGTGCTTAGTGGAGATCATTTGATCATTAGGTTGCTCGTTTCTTGATTTAGTGCTCAGTTGATTATACTTGTACAAATTTGCCATAGTGGAGACCAATTGGTCATTTAGGGTTTTGGATTGTGAGTTTGGTTATTTGATTGATACATATTGCTTATCATAGTATATTTAGAGCAACTCCAATGGTGCATGTGTTTCAAGCGCTCCATTTTGTCTTGTAATTCGTGCACCACCCAATTATATATCAAGAGTCTCCTCTACAATAGTACATGTTTCAAGCACTCTATCTTCCTCCCTCTTTTTTATTTTGTTATCTCTCTTGTGGGTCAGCTTACAAGTGTCAAGTTTTGAATGGTTATGTGGGTCCAAATAGTGCTCTTAAGTGGCTCTTGAAATATCAAGGGTCTTCAAAATTTACACCATATATCAAGAGTGTTTTTCCCCATTGTAGCCATCTAGCACTTTAAATTGTTGTTTCAAGTGCCTGATAATTGTAATTTCAAGCATCCATTGGAGATGCTCTTACCATAATCGTCATCTTGGTGATATTAAGTTGCTCATAGTGTCCAATACATATTGCTTGTACTCTTGGTCATGATCAAGTGTCCTACATTGCCTTACAGTGCATCTCACTATAATTTTATCACTTTCATCATTTTACCTGAAATTGAATTAGATGGACCAATTAGAGACCAACCTTGTTTGTGTGGTGTTAATTGATACACATTTATTGTTAAGTGAATTAGGGGATTCCTACTTAGAATTTGAGGACACAATTCACCCGCTCTTGTGTATGCCTATGTCTCTCAAACCTTTCTTTTATTCGTCTAAATATATATATCAAAACCTCACGGTCTCTCTCCCTGTACTAATGATGTAATGGTTATGTCTTGGATCGGCTTTGTCATTTAAGTGAATGATCTGGCATTGGCTAGTGGCTGCTCAAGCAGTCAAGCTACAATGGTACCCTTGTTTGCGCTTTTGATGCAATAATGGAACCAGTGACTGATTGGACCTCTATTTTGAGGTTCCAATGTCTTTTAATTAGAATGTTCCAGCACTTAGCTAATGTATTTGATTGCATTTTAGCTTAGTTTTACACTTACAAATGTTTCCCCTTGGTTTTGTAGGAATCGGACCTTGTTCGAGCAAGTTGGAGCACTTTTTGGGCACTTTTTGCTGTGAGGTGTCGGAACACCTCCCAAGGTGTCCGGACACCCACATTAGGCGTCCGGACACTTTCTTCACAAATCGAGACAGAGGCTCACAAAGTTGAATGATGCATGAAGTGTCCGGACACCCGTCCGGACACCTATCGCGAATCTGCAAGTTTCTACACTGAAATTTCAGGGGCATTTGGGGAAAATCATTTATGTAACCAATGGGGGACGTTATTGTAAGGGTAATTAGGTATTTTTCATTGTAAAAAGAAAGGAAAACCCTAAGATTGGGTCTTCTTCCTCATTGATTGGATTACACAACATCTAGCCTCCATAGTTTTTCTCTCTTTCTCTCTCTAGGGTTTTATTTAGTTCTTGTGATCTTGATTGTAAACATTGGTTTTTATCTATAAAATTGATGTTTATTCTCATTATAATGAGTGGCTAAGTTCCCTTTCTAGTTTCTAGTCCCGAACGGT
This sequence comes from Tripterygium wilfordii, assembly GCF_013401445.1. Lineage (NCBI taxonomy): Eukaryota > Viridiplantae > Streptophyta > Magnoliopsida > Celastrales > Celastraceae > Tripterygium > Tripterygium wilfordii. Next base: position 4,505,340 of record NC_052241.1, read on the forward strand.
GGGTGCAAGGTTTCGATTACTCAAGGTATGCTCAAAGAATCGTAGCTTCGATTTTTCTCTTTTAATTTCGTGATAGTTGTGTGATTGGATATATGAGAATGACATATTTGATTGTATTCTTGGATTGTCTAGTCTAGGGATTGCATCTAATGTGTTTGATTGAGAATTGTTAAATCCATTGCATGATTTCCTCAATTAATTGAGTTTTCCATTGCATAGCTATTAATTATGTGTATTGATGATGGGGTTTTGGGTTAATTTAGGAATGTGCATGGGAGAGTTATGGTTAATTGATCTTTGAGTGTGAAACTAGGGTGTTAGCCAAGCCGAGCCCCAAGGGGGAACATTAATCCATAATATTTGGTGTTTATCCCTTTGTGTTCATCGTAGATTAAGAGACCCGATGGCCTACATGTATGAATTGAAGTCTTATATCCTAATTCTCTTTGCATATGCATGATTGATAGTATCACACAATGCATTGTGTATGGTTGTGTGTGTTTGCAATGATACCTTGAGTATGAGAACCGAGTAGCCACCGGGACAGATTAGAGACTAGGTTTTTAATTAATTGTTTTAAATCCAATTCGTGTTTACTTTGATTACAAAATCGCTCATGCTACCGAGTCATTCGGGCCATTTCATTTACTTGCTTTTATTTGATATTCATTGTGTTTATTTGTGTTAGCTAGTCATTTGCATATCATTCACTTCAAATTTGCATTGCTTCCTCGTGGATCGATACCGGACTTACCGGTTTATTACTTGACGATACCCTACACTTGGGGTAAGTACACACACACTTTGGTGTCGGTCTGTGACCGGCCAACATTGAAAAATTAAGGCCCCGTGGAATATCCATTGTCAATGAGCTAATGAGCTAATGATTTATTGTCTCGTTTTGGGAGGGGGAAAAACATATTGTGATGACTTGAAGAACCTAGGTTTTATGAACCGATGAGTGATTCAATTTCCTTATGCTCTATTTGTTATAGGAAAATCAAAGTTTTTGAAAATGTGTGTTTGGTATACTTGTTTTTTATACGTCTTGCATGTTTTCATTTTCTGGAAAATAATGCATGAGACCATCAAAATATAACTCTCAATTAATGTAGAGTGTTGGATGTTAAGTAAACCCCATATGTGTGTTTATAATCAATGGCTATTTGCAAGCCACATATTTGGGGATATTTTGAGAGTATGTACAATACTCTTTCCGAATAACATAAAACAATCAGAAAACATTTTAGTTGCCTATTTAGAAGATACCAAAAATATAATTTATTTGCAAACAAAAAATGCAAAAGGCGTTTTCTAGAAATAGAAAACATAAACAAAAAAAATGAAAATACCGAAAACAGAAAATGAACTAAACGGATCCTTTAAAACACCACACATATGACGACCTCCTTTCTCTCTCAAAAGACATGAGTACTGACCATTCTCTCATTTTCTCACTTTCGAGTTAGGTTTGACCTGGGCTTCGAACGTGCTTCTGTCTCGGGCTGAATTTTGAGCCCATGTCGATATCGAGTAGAGCTACAGGCCCGGGCTGGGCTACGGGCCCAGGTCGAGTTTCGAGCTCAAGTCGATCCCAGACTAGGCTACGGGCCCTGGTCGATCTCAGGTCGGGCTTTGGGCCAAGCTGGTCCCAGGTCAGGATTCAGGGTCAAGTCTGTCCTGGGTCGGGCTACATCGAGCTACGGGCTCGGGATGATCTTTAGGGTTGGATCGATCTCTGAGCGAGCTTCAGGTTTGGGAAGATCGTCGAGGTCATGTCGATCTTCGGGGTCGGGTATGTCTCGGGACGGTCTTCAGGGTCGATCGGTCCTGGGACAATCGTCAGGGTTGGGTCGATCTCGGGATGGTCTTCAGGGGTCGGGTAGGTCTCGGGATGATCGTCGGGGTCGGTCTATCCCGGAACTATCTTTTGGTTGGGTCGGTCCCAGGACGATCATTAGGGTCGAGTCAATCTTGGGACGGTCATCAGGGTCGGGTCAATCCCGTGATGGCCTTTGGGGTTGGGTCTATCCCTGGACGATCTTAGGGGCCGGGTCGGGCTACTAACTTTGGACGATCGTCGGGGTCAGTTAGGTCCCGGGGTGGGCTTCGGGGCCAGGTCGGTCCTGGGACCGTCTTCGAGGTGGGTCAATCTCGGGACAATCTTCGGTCAGGTCGGTCTCGAGACGGTCTTCGGGCCTAGTTTTTTCCTGGGATGGTCATTAGGGTCGGGTATGTACCTTGTCAATCATGGAGGCCAGGTTGGGCTACGGGCCTGGGATTGTCTTCGGGGTCATGTAGGTCTTGGGACGGGCTTCTGGGTTGGGTGGTTGGACCTCTATTTTGAGGTTTCAATATCCTTTAATTAGGATGTTCTAGCACTTAGCTAACGTATTTTATTGCATTTTAGCTTAGTTTTACACTTACAAATGTTTCCCCTTGGTTTTGTAGGAATCAGACCTCGTTCGGGCAAGTTGGAACACTTTTTAGGCACTTTTTGCTGTGAGGTGTCGGGACACCTCCCAAGGTGTCCGGACACTTCCTTTGAAAAATGAAACAGAGCCTATAACGAAGAATTGATGAAGCCTAGGTGTCCAGACACATTCCGAATCCGTCCGGACACCTTGTCACGAACCAGCAGCTGCAACATAGATTTTTGAAGGGTTTTTCGGGTATTTCTTAATTGTAACCAATGGGGATTGATATTGTAAGGGTAATTAGCTATTTTCCATTGTAAAAAGAGGAGAAAACCTTAAGATTTGGGGTTCTACCGCATTCATTCACTCTTGAACATTTAGCTTTCATAGTTTTTCTCTCTCTTTCTCTCTCTAGGGTTTTGCTTGGTTCTTGTGATTTTGTTTGTAAACATTGATTTTCATCTATAAAATTGATGTTTATATCCATTATGATGAGTGGCTAAGTTCTCTTTCTAGTTTCTAATCCCGAACGGTGGGTGCAAGGTTTCAATTACTCAAGGTATACTCAAAGAATCGTAGCTTCGATTTCTCTCTTTTAATTTCGTGATAGTTGTGTGATTGGATATATGAGAATGACGTATTTGATTGTATTCTTGGATTGTCTAGTCTAGGGATTGCATCTAATGTGTTCGATTGAGATTTGTTAAATCCATTGCATGATTGCCTTAATTAATCAAGTTTTCCATTGCATAGCTATTAATTATGTGTATTGATGATGGGGTTTTGGATTAATTTAGGAATGTGCATGGGAGAGTTATGGTTAATTGATATGTGAGTGTGAAACTAGGGTGTTAGCCAAGCCGAGCCCCAAGGAGGAACATTAATCCATAATACGAGGTGATTATCCCTTTGCGTTCATCGTAGATTAAGAGACCCGATGGCATACATGTATGAATTGAAGTCTTATATCCCAATTCTCTTTGCATATGCATGATTGATAGTATCACACAATGCATTGTGTAAGGTTGTGTGTGTTTGCAATGATATCTTGAGTATGAGAACCGAGTAGCCACCGAGACGGATTAGAGACTAGGTTTTTAATTAATTGTTTTAAATCAAATTCTCACTTGCTTTGGTTACAAGAATCGCTTATGCTACCGAGACATTCGACCATTTTTATTACTTGTCTTTAGTTTGATATTCATTCGTTTAGTAGTGTTAGTTAGTCATTTGCATACCATTCACCTTCAAATTTGCATTACTTCCTCATGGATCGATACCGGACTTATCGGTTTATTACTTGTCGATACCCTATACTTGAGGTAAGTACACACATACTTTGGTATCGGTCATTGGGTTGGTCTAGGGATAGTTGTCATGGTCTGGGGCTGAGTCGGATTACAAGCCAAGGACTATTGTAGGGGTCGGGTCAGTCTCGGGGCTGGCTGTGTGTATGGTCAATCCCGGGCTGGGCTTTGGTGTCTGTTTGGGCCTAGGCCAAACTTCGGACATTGACTTTTTCTTTGAATCAAGAGCAGAGTTTCACGACATCTCTCTTGACGATCTCATCTTGAATTATGTTTATGTTTTCATTTTCTGTTTTAAATACGCAACCAAAAAAGTAGTCAAATTTATGTTTTCATTTTCAATTTTTTATTTATGTTTTTGTTTTTTATTTTTGTTTTAATAATTTTTGGAAGTTATACCAAAAGCACGTAACTATTTTTCAATGGAAAATTATGAATTTCTCAAAATCTTTATTTTACTTGAAACAAACAGAAGTTATTATGGAACAAATTTACATACAGTTATCGTTGTCTTAGGTGGGCACCCCTTTGGTTCACCTATCAAATAAAACTTTTTTGGCTCTCAAATAAGGGTTGAGAAAATATTATGCCTTGTTTAGGATTCTATTTATGTACTATGGCTTCTCTCAACTTAGTGAGCCTATTATTACTGACTGCCTATGGTTCTTTTTTGATAAAAAATAATATTTCGTCCATTAATCATAGGTGTGGTTTCATATTCATCCCTAAATATGATGTGGCACATCACATCGGAGAAATTTAATGTGATAATCTATTAATCTATTTATAATTTGAATGATATGTCCCTAAAGTATTTAAGTTTGAGACTTTTAATCCCTTAAATTACAGAAAAATATGTGTTATCTCTGTTCACATAACTTAAAACCTGCAACAATGTATTGACATTCCACTTTGACAGCCATAACAAAATTAAAAGAAACTCCATTTGTAATCCAACAGAGTAACATAAGTCAATGAGCTCCATCACAATTCACAGAACAAGATCCATCAAATAAAAAAAAAAGAAAGATCCATAAGAACAAGTTCAACAACAAAATGAAGAACTTTTTGAAATTATAGAGCATAACAACAATTCCCACAACAAAGTAGGCTCAGGTGGTGCAATAGAGCATAACAAACATGAGAATAAAAGGTTCAAGTGTGCTGTTCACCAGTTGTGAAATGGACGAAGTAAAATGGAAAAACATAATGGAAAAGTTGTAAGAAAAATGCCAAACAAGCTCAATTACTGCCAATCCATGACAGAGCATCCATAGGAACTTTAGTGATGCATACAAACCTAGCTGTAAAGCAAATGAAAATGCACATGCTTTCCCAAATGATATTCCTCTACCAACACAGGTGAAAAGACATGAATTGGCAATTATACCTTGGACAACATTGGAAAGGGAAACCCTAAACGAGGATTAACAAAAATAGAGAGAAGAAACAATAATTTAGACCTGGATTTGACGAGCGAGCTTCGAGGTAACTCTTTGGGGTATGTCCTATGGAGAGTATGTGGGGGATGTATGCTGCAAGGAGGCAATCGAAGCTCTCTGAGTGAGATGGTTGCTGCGATATGCCCTATGGAGAATATGGAGAGGAGAATGAAAATGAGGCAATTAAGGGGACTAGGGTTTTTTCATTCAGCTCAATAGCTGTAATACCCTGTACCTTTAGAGTCCTTGTAGGCTCGACATGTGTTGAGTACGTATTCATTTGAGTTGGATAGACAAGTTTGAATAGTTAAATTTGTTATTTAAAATTATTAGAATTAATACCGAGAGATTCGGAATGGATTATGTGTTCAGGGTTTCATTCGCAGTGTTAAAATCACTTAGAAATAGATTCGGATCGAACAAGAATGATATTTAGTAAACAAAAATACAAAAATAAATGTCAGAGTTGTAAGTCGATAGATCAGGGTTTGTAGCCGATAGATCGACATTCAAATCTGTCAAAAATGGGAGATGTGTGTACTCGTCCAGATGGCCTGTCCAGCCATCCTAACGGAACCCAAAAATATATCTACACGAAAATGAACTTTTAAAAACACCGTTTTCATGGGTTCTTCTTATTTTTTCGCCCACTTCGACCTAATACTCTCCAAAACTCAATTTTCTCTCAAAATCATTCTCTCCATGATCAAAGGGTCATTACCTAAGGTAAGATTCTTCAAATGAATTGTATTCAAGTTTGATTTTGGATTCTCTCTAGAGTTTATTATTTCATTATTTTTCTCTTTTGTCAAATTTTCAAGGTTTGAACCCAAACTTAAATCCTTGAGTTGTTGGACCTTTAAATGCCTAAAGAAAGCTTGAATTCCTTCCTTTTTACTTGTTCCTACACCCTTGGTAAAGCTCTTAAACCTAGAAGTTGTAATTAGGGAGTTGGGGTGATTTGAGATTTTAGGGTTCACGGGTATTTTTGAATTTTTTGTTTAAATCAATAATTTTAGGTTGTTAATGATAAAGTGCGTTGTTTATGGGTGATTGGTTCAATGGATAGTACTCGAAAAACATTTGGTGCGCACATGGGTGAATTTGTGGATTTTTTGGTAAAATGCTAATGAGGAGAAGTATGTGATTTCTTATCTTTGGGCTCTTAAGTTTCAATATTGTTGTTGTTACTTATTCTTGAGGTGATAATCCTTGTGGAAACCACTCTTTACATGACCATAGGTATTCATTGAATAAAATTTTATTAACCATTATTTCGGCTTTGGTGTTTTGAATGGCCATGGTGTATTTTTCTTGGACTTCTAATTTATTAAATTCCGAGTACTTGGTGTATTATGATCATTGATATTCTTGGACTCTTTCTATTGATTAAATTCATATTCCTTGGTGTATTCTGGATTATTGAACTCATTGCCTTCCTTTGATTAGGTTGTTAGAGTTGTTTATGAAATCTTACAAATTATCGGACTTATTCTTATAATTGTTTGTCCTTGGTGTCTCCCTTGGAATTTGTTGATCACCTGATTGATGAATATTTTTTATTTCTTCTGCGGAATAAAGTGGTACATGCATTCATGGTTTTGATATGAAATTATATATGTTTAAATATATAAGTTTAAATGTTATATGTAGTTAAATATTTAACACTTGATTTTTCTGGGCTCCATGGGTGTGGGACCTAGCTAGGCCTGGGAAGATAACTTGATTTTCTTAAACTTGCACGTCTTTGAAAAATTAGTGGATCAAGGTGATGGATCGTACTTAACACAAGAGGGGGGGTGAATTGTGTCCCCAAATTCCGATAGGAATCTCTTTTTAAAATTTAAAAGGAAATCAATGTCAATTAACAATTAGCACACAAATTTGGACTCTAATGATTATCTTAATCAATATTCATTTCAATGCAAGATGTGATACAATATGGTGAATGATCAATTATCAAATAATCAAGGAGTTGCAAAAACAGATTTTTTAAACAACACACTGCGCACAGATTTAACAACTCAAATTTCACCTAGCAAATCAAGTCAGAATTCAATGAAATTTGGTATGCAGTATCACAACACCCTAATGAATACTATATCAAAAATTCAGATTAAAATTCAAAGTTTAGCTATGTGAACAGTGCACGGACAGACTAGTGGTTCAGAAAATTCTGCAATCAAAACACTTAATCAATCAACAAGCAAGCAATGCAATCAAGAAAGTCCACACAGCAATTTATAGTAGTTCGGAGACTCTTCTCCTACATCTACTACCTAGGTTCACCAACCTAGGATTTTTCAACCTCCACTAAGGATGTGGTTTTCTCAAGAGCTCCACAAAACTCACAAGGGTTTTTAGGTCACCCTTAAAACTGAAGATTTCAAGATAATCTTCAAACTTTACAACCAAGGGTTTCAAGCACTCCCTTAAACTCAACCTCAACAAGGTTTTTGCCCAATGAAGGGACTTTTACAAGTGTTCGGTATAAATAGTTCACTCAAGGTTTGCACTAAGCAAATAGGGTTGAGGAACACTCAAGAATCACAATATCACCTCACGGGTTGGATAGAAAATGAAGAATAATGAGGATTTTCGAATCTGAAAATAAGAAGCCAAATAAGAAGCACTCCCTCTTTGCAAAAGCAAAATAGTGAGGAAGCCTTTAGAGTGGCTTGGGTAGAAGCTTGGATTCAATGGCACAAACTAGCTTGAAAGTTTTGAGAGCAAGAATTTCTTCAATGTAATTTTGGCTTCTCCAAGTTGGAATGAGGAAGAACCCCTCTTTATAATTTACCAAGCTCTTGTGATTTCCACCATTGGATCTTTTTCTATCTTCAAATCTCGACCTTTAATGACATGTGCAAATCTTGGCCATTGAATGAATAGATCATTAAATCTTGACCTTACAATATGTAGCCGTTGCACTTGCATTATTTTCCAAGTCTAGCTTTCCAAGATTTGAGTTGTCATGTGCACTTGCAGCCATCTTTGACAATTTGATCAAACTTGCACCAAATCTTGACCTTGGTATCTCCAACAATTTTGTCATCTTTGACCATTTGATCAAACTTACACCAAATCTTGGCCTTGGTATCTCCAACGATTTCCTACAAAATGTGTAGCAACTTGCAGCTATCTTTGACTCCAAAAATCAAGTAAGATCTTCTTTTAAGTCAAAAGTTTCAAGCAAGAATATGGTCTTATGCACAACCATTGGATTCACCTTTTAAATGGTCATCTTAACCCTTCAAGTCTTGTTGTAATCTGATCCATTCATAATTCAAAACAATTCAATCTCAGCCATAGATTAGTGTACCGTTGGAGCTTGTAGTCTTCAAGAATATCTTCATAATCTAAGTCTTGTCTAGTTGTAAAATATACTTTCTCATCTCTTACAAATTTCAACCATTGCATTTGTCCTTTAGCTTCATCAATTTTCTTCTCACAAAAATCTTATCATTGACCTCAATAAAGGAAGCATGTGCAAGATCTTGTTTGATGAAGATAAGAGATCCTTCACATGACCAAACATGTCCCTCCAATCTTGACTTCAAACTCTGAATTTGGCAGCACCAATATATCCATATTATACAGCTCCAAGGCTAATTCCAAACATCAATCAAAATGCCTTAGTGGAAGGTTGATGAACATAGGTTTTTCTTGGTTTTCTAGAGATCCAAGCTCATACTTGAAAACCGGACTTCAATTCACTTGAGCAAACTGAATTCTGAGTGATATAACATCCTCATGATGATTAACCTACAAAGAAATAGGAGGTAGAACTCCCCAATTGCATGTAAGCTCAAGGAGCTTCATATAGAGCGCATAGGTTAATTACATTAGAAAAACAACCCAGAAAATTCGTATTACTGCATGATAAATCATTTTATATATATTAGAATGTCCACATAAAATTTCATAACAATCGGAAATCGTTTGGTCACTCAACCAAGCAATTTGATCACTAATAGTGAAACCGATAAATTCTAAGTGTAAATTCAAAGTCATTTTGCAAACTCAGTGTAAATGACCTTTTCTCTTGAACTTTACTAAATCAAATATGTTCATAGTGATGAAACTAAGATGCACACGAAATTTCATTTAAATCGGAGTTCATTTGGTTCACTACGTTCACAAAGAACACATATGCACAAAATTAGGTAAAACCTAGTTTTGGCGGAATTTAAGCATATGACCAAATATATATGTGATGCACTTAATTTCTCATGATTATAGTCCTAGAACATATATTAAACCTTCATGTGCATGTGGTTCAAGTTTCAAGTAATTTGGACCTAAGTAAGATAAATTATGATCATTAGAAGATTAATACCCTAACTTAGTCCTTGTATATTTATTTTCAAAACTTAATTTCCAGCACTATCTCAAAAATATATAGATACCAAATTCACATAGAGATATGCATAAGCCTTCATTTGTATATGCACAATTAAGATATTAAACAATTAACCAAATAACCATTTAAGCATGTTTTCTAGCATTTTAGGATATGTTCAAGTAAAGCATGCTCACACACATTTTAGTATACAATCATACACAATCATCAAAAACACAATGTTGACTAGACACTAAGTCCTGGTCCAACAATCTCTTCATATTCCATTCGTATAAATATTCAAAAGTAAGAATCATCATAAACCAATATCTTTCTCAAGAAATCTTCAAGGATGGATACTCCTAACTCTCCACCTGTAAAAAGGTCTAGAACTGATGAAGGTTCTACTTCTAAAGAAGAAGAAGGTGGAGGTGATCCCAGATTCAACCTCTCCCCTATAAGGGAAGACGTATACGAGGACGATCCCCAGAAAACTATCGAATCTCTACAAGAAGCTTTGAGGGAAACCAAAAGGAGACTTAAAAAAGCAACCGACAAAGTTCAAGACTACAAAAGGCAACTTATGGTTTCAAGGTATGCCATACAAGGTGTTCGATATATGTCATGGGGCAGACAAGCAAGTACTCATGACCCAGATAAATTGCACGAAGCAATCACTGAGATCACAGTACAACTTGGATCTGTTGCAGATGGAATAGACAGTGTTCTTTATACCCTAGAATAAAATCTTTGTCCAACACAAGGGATATTGATGTGGAAATATTTTATACTCTTGAAAATGCATCATGAATTTTGATGGAATTTTGCATTGGAACTGTGGATTGGATAAATGTTTGACACAACCGGTAACTTGGACCTAACTGAGCTGAGCTTGGAGGAATAGGCTGAGGAACCAAAGCTATGGGGGATTGAGCAAAGCTCTCGGCCCAAGATTCTTTAGTCAGAAGTAGGTTGTTGGAATTGTATACTTCAATACCTAAGGTAAGGCTCTGGATATTCTGCTATGTGTACTTATAACCTAGTTAAGCATTAACTGGTGATCGATTTCCAGTGAAAGACCGGTAAAGGATCATGGCAGGGCTAAAGAGCGATTGATTGTTGAGGTTATTATTATTACACCCTCGATGACTGGTAATATTTAAAATGTACTTATTTTACTAAATAATTACATTGGATTTGAGCATAAGTTGATAAAATATTATATTATTGAGTGCATGGACATAGTTGATGGATCATCACATCTGATTTATTCTTTTTGTCTTCGAATTCTACTTTTAATTCTTTTCTGACATAAATCATTAGTTTTTCTATATTTTATTGGTCATTTGACTCACCCTATTCTTTTTCATTGTTCCTTGTTTACCTTTGTATTCAGGTGAGTAGGTTGAGGAGCAGCTAGGGGCGGACCTATTGTGTACCAAGGGGGACAGTTGACCCCTTTAAAAAAATTAGTACTAATTATATATAAAAATCTAATTTTATTATTACGTGTCCCCCTAATAGGCTATTATATTGTCCAAGTGATGCAAGTATGCAACATGTAAGATAATCGGGCCTTTATTATGAATATTACATAGAGCAGCCCACATTATATACATATGAAGTACCCCATTTGAAGTAAAAATGAAGCCTGTGGGGATAAAATTAGGGCTTTTTTTGTATCGTGATTTTCAACGAGATTGAGATACACAGGTATGTTGCTTGGGCCAGTCTCTTCTGCTATTAATAAAATAAAAAGAAACACGAAAGCCAATGCCTTTTGTATGGATTGAGTCATCGAGACGCAGTTCTTTACTCATTCCATACAAGTAACAAAAATTTCCCAAAATTTTTTTTCGGGGGATTCTCCCGGATCCCCACCTCTTATATTCCCCCCTTGATTCTTATCTTGGGTCTGCCCTTGGAAGCAATTGCTGGACACTGTGATGCGGACGTAATCCATTTTGTTCTATTTGTACTTCAAATTTTTAGTAGAAATATCTTATTTACTAGGATATTGGTTAATTCTGATCTTTAATATATTATGATGTTTGGCATGGTATTCCTAAATATATTTTAGATTATGTCCTATGTTATTTGCGTGTTTAAACACCGGATGAGAAATTCATATATTTGAATGTCCGGATGCGTTGATGAATTCTCATCATGCGTGTTAAGCATGGATTATATAGGTTGCATGGTTTGCGTCTTTAATTATGCTTCGTGAAAACTTTTAGGTATGGGATTGATTCGACTAGTTGGCGTCATTACTATGCAATGTTGCGCCACGTCCGTAGTTTGATCCCAAGGTATTTTCTTCTTTTCGTCACATGGATAGTTGTCCTATGTGGATGATTACATATCATTCCAACATGTGCAAATTCAGCCAATTCATATGCCACATGTGATTTTTCCATCATCGCACTTATTTGAGGGATAATCGAGGTACTTTCTCATAATTGGGACACGAAAAGGAGAAAAAAAGAAGCTTAAAGACAAAAATGAAACCACGTCTATAGTTGAGGGATGAAAGACTTGATTACTTGAAGAAAGTAAAAGTTAATAGAAATAGGTTTTGAAAAACAGAGCTGTAAAATCAGAAATTGGAAGCGGAAGCAGGAATCATTTCATTCAAAGAACTTAAGAAAAACAAGAACACAGATTGTACAAAAATATAGAGCTGAATCCTGACGAGAACAACGGCTCCAAGGACAAGACAGCTCCAACGGGCAGAAAACAACATCTATAGAAGAAGGGAAGAAGAAGATGTGAAACGATGTCGTATACAAGTCTTTGAAATAAAGACATAATACGACTTCGTTTCACTACAACTTAAAACAGAATTCTATCACCCCTCCTCAAGGTCAACATGGGTTAGTGTTAACCATGTTGAGCTTGCACATAAATTGATGAAGCTTCTCAACTGACATGGGTTTTGTGAGCATATCAGCAGGTTGAGCATGAGTACGAGTATGCTGAAGAGTGATGATCTTCTTGTCAACCTTTTCTCTCACAAAATAACAATCTATCTCGATGTGCTTGGTTCTCTCATGGAAAACAGGATTGTTTACAATATGTATAGCAGCCTGACTATCACAATGAATCACTATTGGCCTGTTAATGCGAATATGAAGTTCTTGAAGTAAAGCCCTGATCCAGATGATTTCACTTGTAACCGATGCAATTGATCTGTATTCTGATTCAGCCGATGATCTTGACACTGTTTGCTGTTTCTTTGATTTCCAAGCCACAAGAGACTGTCCAAGAAGAATGGTGTAACCTGTGATTGATCTTCTGCTATCTTGACAGGAAGCCCAACTAGCATCACAATAAGCTTGGAGAGTATTGGTTGAGCCATTGGGAAATAATAATCCTTGAGTTGATGTTCCTTTTAGATATCTGAGTACCCTGTATGCAGCTTGAAGATGTTGAGTTGTTGGAGCCTTCATGTATTGACTTAAAGAATTCACAGTGAAGCAAATATCTGGTCTTGTTAATGTCAAGTAGATTAGTTTTCCCACTAGCCTTCTATAAGTCATAGGATCTGGTAGAATGTCTCCTTGAGATTGGGAAAGTTTTGAATTCATATCCATTGGAGAGCTAATGTCCTTGCAATCCCTGAAATTGGCATCACAAAGAAGATCTAGAACATATTTGGTCTGACTTACAGTCATCCCTTGGTTAGTTCTATTAATTTCTAATCCCAAGAAGTATTTCAAAGCGCCCAGATCTTTAATCTTGAAGCAAGAGGCTATGTAAGATTTAACTTCTTCAATCAATTTCAAGTCATTGCCTCCAATAGCCATATCATCAACATATAATAGTAACAAAACTCTAGATTCATTTCTATTATATATAAATAAGGAATAATCACATCTAGATTGTATAAAACCAAAATTAATTAGAGCTTCTTTACATTTTAAGTTCCATTGTCTGGAGGCCTGTTTTAAACCATATAAGGATTTATTTAATTTGCATACGTAATTAGCATTATGAGTTTCAAAACCAGGAGGCATTTTCATATACACAGTTTCATCCAAATCTCCATTCAAAAATGCATTATGAACATCAAGATGGTGCACAATCCAATTGTTAGCTGATGCAAGAGCTAAGAAAATTCTTACTGTCACCATTTTAATAACAGGTGCAAATGTTTCTTGATAATCAAAACCTTGTGTTTGGCTATACCCTTGGGCAACTAATCTTGCCTTATATCTTTCTATAGTTCCATCAGGATTGTATTTTATTTTATATACCCATTTTGAGCCTATGGATTTCCTGTCTTGGGGTAATTTTACAACTGACCAAGTATTATTCTCATTAAGGGCAGAAATCTCTTTATTCATAGCATCACACCACTGTGGAGATTTAGAAGCTTCAAAATAATTCTTAGGTTCATGTTCTGAACTAATGGCAGCAATAAAACTATTATATGCAACATAGTCATTCACAGGTAAGGCAGATGCCACACATTTTGAATCTATCACTGCATTACAATCATAATCTTTTAGATATGCAGGTATTTTTCTATTTCTTTTGTTGTCAAGGTGACCAGAAGAGCTTTCTGGTTGAGATAAGGAACTGCCCTTTTGAGGTTCAAGTTCCTTGAAGATATCTTGAGTAGATACATTTGCATTCTCATAAGGGTAATTTTCTTCATAGAAAATCACATCTCTTGAAACAAATATTTCATTTGTTTCAATCTCCATAACTCTATATCCTTTCACATTAGAAGGGTAACCTAAGAAGACACATATCTTGGCTTTAGGATCAAATTTTGATCCTTGAGGTTTAAGGATTTTAGCAAAACAAAGACAACCAAAGATTTTCAGTACATCATAGTCTGGCTTCCTTTGATAAAGAATTTCATATGGACTTTTCTTGTCCAGAATTCTAGATGGGAGCCTATTAATAATGTATGCTGCAGTTAAAATGCAATATGACCAGAAGAATTCAGGTAAACTAGACTGCAGTCTTAATGATCTAGCTACATTAAGAAGGTGCTGATGTTTTCTCTCAACCACACCATTTTGTTGTGGTGTGTAGGGACAAGTCTTTTGATGTTCTATCCCTTCCTTTTTGTAAAAATCTAACATGTTAAATTCCAGCCCATTGTCAGTCCTTATTATTTTGATGTTTTTGCCAAACTGATTTTTCACATAAGCATTGAAATTTTCTATATGGTCTTTCACTTCAGTCTTATTCTTCATCAAAATTACCCAAGTGGCTCTAGTGTGATCATCAACTATAGTAAGAAAGTATCTAAAACCATCAATTGAAGGTACCCCATTTGGTCCCCAAATATCCATGTGTAGCAACTCAAAAGAATTTGTAGTTTTGGTTTCACTAAGCATAAAAGGTTTTCTCTTTATTTTAGATAAGCAGCAAATATTACAAACATCCAGTCTTTTACAAAAATCAGAGGGTAACATCTCTGTAATCTTAGTAGATGGGTGTCCTAATCTTAAGTGCCACAAAACATTTTCTTTTTCAGAAGTCACTGCTGCTATGTGCTTCCTAATTGGCTTTAGATGCTCAGCTGCTGCTACACTTCTCCTAACTGGCTTCAGGTGCTCAAGAAGGTAGTATAAGCCTCTATAGATGGTTCCTATCCCACTCCTCTTCAATGTGATTCTGTCCTGTAGATCACACTTGTTATAGGAATAAATCAAGTCATGTTTCCTATTCTTAGTCACTTTACTCGTAGATATCAAGTTCAAATTGAAATCTTTCACATGTAGAACATTTTTCAAGATCAAGTCATTTCCTAATTTAATGTCACCAATATGATGCACCTTATATTTTCTACCATCAGGCAATGTAACATAAGCATTTTCAACTTTCCTAAAAAATGTGTAAAAATCAGTTAAACATACAACATGATCATTGGCACCAGTATCAAGAATCCATTCAGAATCAAGTTTAGGATTGTAAAAGTTACCTCCAACTGCTGACACAGAAGAGTTTTGATTTTCAGCTCCTCCAATGTTTGCTTTTATGAAAGCCAGCAGCTGTTGACCCAATTGATCTTGTGAGAGTTGTACTGATTTTCCAGCATCAACATGATTAACATTATAATTCTTCCTCTCAGAGTGGGATGAAGGATTTGATTTCTGTCTCTTTTGCTGACCATCATTGTCATTTGGATAACCCACTAGCTTGAAGCATTTATCCACAGTGTGTCCAACTTTCTTGCAATATTTGCATGAAATCTTATCCCTTTCAGAGTGGGATCTTTTGTTTGATTTGAAGTCTTTTGTTGCAGTGCTTGTGCTTACTTGCATAGCCATAGTCTCCTGTGTGCTTACAGGCTGCTTCTTCTGGTTTATTGTAGTCTTTCTCTCAATTTACCCAATTTGTGCACAAGCCTTGTCTGCATCTGGCAGTGGTTCCATAATCAATATTTGGTTTGTAACATGCTCATATGCATCATCCAGACCCATCAGAAACTGAATTAATTTATCCATCTTCCTGTCAGCAAGTAAATCCTTTCCCAGATTACAAGTACAATTACCACATTTGCATACTCTAAGTGGCTTGCACTGATAGAACTCATTCCAATAAGCCTTTATCTTTGCAAAATATTCATCAACAGTTGCACCATTCTGCTTAATGGTTGTAATGGAACGAGATAAATCAAATACCCTAGTAGGGTTACCAGATGAATACCTAGATTTGAGGTCCATCCATAAATCAGCTGCTGTAGACGCAGTAGCCACACTTGGATAAAGCTCTTGAGATACACAATTTGTGATCCAAGTTTTCACCAAGCTATCACATTGGATCCAATCTTCATAAGAAGGATGAGTTTCAAGTGGCATAGGTAGAGATCCATCGACAAAGCACATCTTCTTCCTTGCTCGCAAAGCTGTCTCCATCTGATTCCTCCAGAGGTGGTAGTTCTTTCCATCAAGAACTCGGGGAACCAAAGTTGTAGTGAAATCAGAATTAGACAAGTAATATGGATTTCGGTAAGGATTTTGAAAACTTTGATTTTGACCCCCAAGTTCAAAATTAGGGTTGACAGGAGTTGGCTTTGGAACAGTGGAAGAAGAACTTGACTCCTCAGATGAGGTTGAATTCTCAGGATGTTTTGATTTATCAGTAGCCATCGATCGCCTCCGATACCATAAAAGTTAATAGAAATAGGTTTTGAAAAACAGAGCTGTAAAATCAGAAATTGGAAGCGGAAGCAAGAATCATTTCATTCAAAGAACTTAAGAAAAACAAGAACACAGATTGTACAAAAATATAGAGCTGAATCCTGACGAGAACAACGGCTCCAAGGACAAGACAGCTCCAACGGGCAGAAAACAACATCTATAGAAGAAGGGAAGAAGAAGATGTGAAACGATGTCGTATACAAGTCTTTGAAATAAAGACATAATACGACTTCGTTTCACTACAACTTAAAACAGAATTCTATCAGAAAGATTTAGACTTTCCATGCTATTTATGGTTAGGACAAGTAACAGCTTTGGGCTGATAGTAGTTGGATGTATGGTTATCTGCTGTAAGATAAGGTACTCCGCATCTGCCTTTGGATTTCTTTATGAACATTAATTATGCACAGAGAACTTGGTGTGTGTGAATGCTTTTCTGTCTATTCGGTTATTGTTCTTACGCATCTCTACTTAAATATATAAATTCCTAGGCAACATTCAAAAGGGTAGTTGCTGAATAGAAAGCATCAGTATGCCCCTCTACACCAGAAGTTGCGTCCCCATTTTGTTCTCTTTTGGCCTTTTCCTTTTCGCCCAATCACTGATCGACACAGCCAGCAAAGACATATTTATGTCATCTAGAGATCGAGAGAGAGAGACAAAGGCCGATGTATACATGTCTTGATAAATAATCAAGGTAGGCCAGGCTATATATGCACATTATAAGGTAGGGCATAAGGTCTTGTTTGGTAAATATTGGGGACTTGTTTAGGTGAGCAAACCTTGTCGTTGATTGAGAAGAAAGCAAAAGTAGCATTTCAATTTGTTTGTCCTCTTTTGAGTTTTTCAAAGGAGTCCTTTGTTTTCTAATGGATTTTGGTCAAGATATCATGGGTTGTCAATTATTTTCTTTACACTTTGTCTCCTCCAGATGAGACTGAGAAACTGTGGGTGATGAAAACAATGCAGAGAACATATATATATATTATATGTGCATGTGTCAACGCTATACCATTTTTTCAAATATACTTTTGAACTTCTTAGGAAAGTATGTACAAAAATGCCTAGACTTCTCCACATGAGCACTACAGTATAGACATAATTTCTAAGTTTAATAATGACCATATCTGCCTAATTTGAATGATTCAAGAGTATTAAGATATGAAATATAGTACATTTGACAATCTGGAATGGTATCATTTCTGTGTCATCAAATCAGATCCAGTGGTTAACCGTGAAACAAATTCAGATTTAGTGGTTCATTCACAAATGTTGAAATCCACTTAGGGCCCTTTTGGTTCAATGTATAGCGATAGTAATTGTAATCCAATTCTGATAATGTCATCTACAAGTTAATCCTATTAAGATGTTTGGGTTATAAAATGAAAATGTATTCCATTTTTTAGTGTTTTCTAAAATTACTCTCTTATACACATATATTAAAAAGATTATTGAAAAAAATCAAAAACTAGTCCTGAAGCCTAGCCCGACCCCGTTCCTGTACTGGACCCGATCCTAGACTAACCCAGGCCCGATCCCGAACCCCTGCATGACCCGAACCCAATCCCAAATCTCAACATGACTCGGAACGGATCCCAAACCCCGATTTGACACAGATCCGATCACAACCTGACCCGGGTTCTATCCCGAACCTCGGGCGTAACCATGGTCTGATCCCAGTTCATGCCTAACCCGATCTCAGATCCCAGATCCCAAGCGTGATCTCGGATCTCGGGCATGATCCAATATCACAGGCATGATGCTAGATCCTTGATCTCGGGCGTGATCCTGGGACTCGATCCCAAACTTGGATCCGATACCAATCCTGAATCCCATGTCTGATCCCGACCTAGATCCTAGATCCCGATCTTGGTTCTAAATCTCAAACACTCGCCTGGATCTCGACCTCGATCCCGAATCCCGACCCCGATCCTGGATCATGAGCCCGATCCCTAATCCCTACCTCGATCCTAGATCCCCGGTCGAATCTCGAGCCTCAACTCGATCTCAAGCTCGATCTTGAATCCCGACATCGATCTTGACCTCGATTTCGAATCCCAGCTTAGATCCCTGATCCCGGATCCCGGGCTTCATCCTAGATCCTTGACATGATCTTGTATCCCTAGCGCGATCCCGGATCCCAGCCCCGATCTCCAATCTAGGGTGCGATCCCGAATCCCTGCCTCGATCCCGGATCCTGGCCCAGATCGTAGATCTGAACTTGGATCTCGAATCCCGAGCTGGATCTCAGCCTTGATCCCGGATCCTCGCCTGGATCTTGAGCCTGATCCTGGATCCCAGACTCGATCCTTGATCCGAACTTTAATATGTAAGGATACAACTATAAATAATTTATAATCAATGGGGATGTATTTGTTCAAGGAACAAATATTTGATTTTGTAATCACAATACCAAATTTTAGATGGTATTTGGATTACTTGTTTTTGAAAATGACTTGATTACCAAGTAATTAGATTACACTACATTTTTAAATTAATGGATACCAAACATTGTAATGTAATGGGCAAAAAGGTACTTTTTGTCCCTTAACTATGGGACGAGTTCATTTTCATCCATAAGCTTTTTCTCCCATTTTCGTCCTTCAAGTGAGATTGGGGTTGAGAAATGCTTGTGTGGCACCTTTGTGGCACGCCGGAAAAATCTGATCTGATGAACAATAGGATGTCACATAGGATTTTTCCATCATCGAATTTATTCGAGGGACAAACGGGGTAGTTTCCCATAGCTGGAAGACGAAAAATGGAGAAAAAAAAAGCTGGGGGAAGAAAATGAAACCCCGATCAATAGTTGAAAGAAAAAAAAATCCTTTTGACTAATGTAATGTGAATACAATTACCATTACATTACATGGGTAACCAAACGAGCTCTTAGTTTAATATTAAAACCAGTCATGAATACCTAGCATTCATATTTTAAGTTACGAGGCATAATAAGTTAATCACCTAGCAATATCCTTGTGGCCACGTGTTAGGTTTTGTCCCAAGTTGTCTTGTCGTTTAAGTGATATATTTTTGTCATTTTGTGCACTGGAGTCTGAGAGCCCAAGTTTAAGCCCATATCAATGTCCAAATGAAAACCTTTTCTGGTGTTGTTCAAATTTAAACCTCACATTGATAGAATGTCCAAATGAAAACCTTATCTGGTGTTGTTCAAACTTAAACCTCACACTGATAGATAAGATTACTTACTAAAAATTTGAAAAAAGAAAAAGAAAGAGAGTGATATATTAACTAACAAAGTCCTCAAATTGAAGGAGTCGTTTTGGTTTATAATTTAGAAAGTTTATGATTTGTTATCATCTGAAATCTGATTTGATGTGGATTTTACATATTTTTATAGGTTAGTTGTGCTTGTTTCTTATTGCATGTGTTTCATGTGGAAACAAGTTAGCTGTCGATGATGTGGGAATCGTCTGCAACCTTGATTCTAGAAAAACTTCACAAGAGATAGAGCCTTGAGAAGCTCCAAGACCATAGTGGGGGAGTGTCGACCGTAGAGGTTCCAACGGTCAAGTCAGTGAGGTAAACAAAGAAGATGACTGTAGATGAAAAACTGGTTAGAGAATAGTGTTTGGGCTGACATTTCTGATGAGAAAGTCCTCGAGGGTAGGCTTAGTGTTTAAGCTTGTAATGAGTATCCACTTCCCAGAAATGGGGGAGCATTATATATAGGTGGTATCTATTTTGAAATTATGTGTAACAACTTGTGTTCTTTTGGATGAATATTTCGATAAAGTCTTTGTGGAAAGTAATGCATAAAGTAGTGACTCAGGATAAACAAAAAATGGATGTTGTCAGGTTAAATGTTTAAAAGGCATGTATATAGGCCACGTGTTATGTAGAGAGTGGAATATAGAGCTTTTATATGAAGCACACAAGCAAGCTTTATCTGATATTATATAGGAGAGTAATCATACTTGACAATGCCTTACCTCTCAAGTAAGGTTGTTAATGCATAAAGTAGTGAGTCAGGATAAAAAAAAAACGGTGTTGTCAGGTTAAATGTTTAAAAGGCATGTATATAGGGCACGTGTTATGTAGAGAGTGAAATATAGAGCTTTTTTGTGAAGCGTACAAGCAAGCTTTATCTGCATTATATGGGAGAGTAATCATACTTGACAATGCCTTACCTCTCAAGTAAGGTTGTTGATGTACAAACTGTTTTGCAGTCAATCTGTGAGTGACGGCCCAATGTGAGTTGAATTGGCGTTAGGCGTCTGGCGGCTAATGGGTTGTTGATTGGTATAACATTGGTGGCTATTGGGTGGTAGTTGGATTGTGTCAGACTATGATGTTATGTTGTCAATGTGCAGATGGTATTACGTCTGAAATCATGCTCATTGTGGATATCAGGTATGACGTAAAAATGACGTTTGTTTCTTGTGCTAGATGGAGGCGCCATATGGACTATGGGCCTAAATGGTTTGTGGTCCTGTAGAACATACAAGCATTGGGTTTGGACCCAAATTTCAAGGTTAGTGGGCCTATATGAATTTTGGCCACTACATTTTGTCCCCCACTCTCCAAGTTGAAACTTGGAGAGTAGTTTACAATATATCATTTTTATAAAGTAAGTAAGAATTGTATTTGAAGCTGGAATTATCATCAATTATGTGGTGCCTAAAAAGGCATATAGGAGCTGGAATTATGCATCATCTATATGGGGCCTAAGAAGGCGTATGGAAGTTGAAATTATACATCAACTGTATAGAACCTGAGAAGGCATATAGAAAGATTTCTATGGCCTTAGAAAGAAGAAAGTCAATGGATTTATATTTATTTTCCAAAGGAAGATGATATTTATGATAAACATAAATTAATATTTCAAAATTTTCAGGAAATCTAAAGGCAGGATAATCGCGAAACCCAAAAGATTAAATGTATAACAAATAAGACTATATTTCAGAGTCAATTAAATGTAGTTTCATATGTTGTAATTATAAAGACACAGACATTACATCGTAATGCGATAAAAATATGATTTTTACTATGCCATGTGTGAAGCAAAAAGCGTGTGCATTAATGGTGGAGAGACACGTTTAACTTTGAAGTGACGTTTATTTATTTCTTTGAAAAGTAAAATGCGTCGTTCCACATAGGGCATCGTTTTGAGAATCATAAAATCAAGTGATTAGTTTTGTTTTGAGAGTCGTATCTTTTCAAAATGACATTTCATTTGATATAAAACAGGGTCTGTGAGACTTTGCCATTTTGATACTAAATTCTTATCAAAGCATTTTTAGAGAGAGGATTTTCCTAGTAATCTGCTTTCATAAAGGTAATCCCTAATCCCTTGTTCTTTGAATTTTGAGAATGGTTCGTTCGAGCACTTTTGGGAGTGACAGTGAGGATAAGGTAGATAGTCTTAGGGCTTTTGCTTCTAATTCAAAAGGGATTTTCGATGAGAGAGATGTATCCAAGTATTGGCTTCCTGGGAAGGATGGAGAAGAGGAACAAATAGAGAGACATGATACCATTGTAGGGCCTATATTGCCTAAAGCTTCAAACCCGAAGTCTTTCATGTCTTTGGATGACATGGGACGCCTACAAAAATTGTACAAATTTCAAAATCGGTGGAAATTTGTCATACTTCATATTAAGAAGGTGTGGATCACGAGGTTCTTGGATGGTCTGTTTTCTACGAGATCATGTTTAAGGTATTTCTATCACATCGATCCCATAACTGCTAGCGGACGCATGTAGTTTCTATAGAGTCAGTCCTAGTCAGTGGATGCCAAACAGTTTGAGAATAATTCTTAGGATTCAATGCTTGAGGGAGATGGAAAACAAGGAATTCGACTTGCAAGAGTTATTAGAGATACTAAAGCTAGGAAGATACACTTCGGTACGAAAGGCGTGGCAAGAAGGATTTAATCCTTGGAATAGTGTCTAGCAACCACGGAAGAGACAATATTTCTTCGCCAGAGGACCATTGGTTTATGGCACTAGAGGGGATATGATATCTCATTGGCATCTGACAAATAGTAAGTATTTATCTTTCTAATTTCAAGTCTAATCTTACTGAGTCTTGTATATTTTTCATTTGCAGTAACCAAAAACACTCAGAAACATAGGCCAAAGAGTGAAGAGATGAGCAGACGAGTAGACGCACTCTACAACTTATCCGAGGCTACAAGATCGTGCAAGTATATTTTAACTGAGTACAATTTGAACAATTCTAGTCTATGGAAGTACTCGAGCAAATATTTGGTGCATAATGATTTCTTTATGCTATGATTCTGTAGGATTCTTACCTAAATTTTCAATTGCTCATTTTGCAGGAGACGGGATGTTTGATGATATAGAAGGTGATGCGTTATCCATGGACATACTCTTCAAGATGGTAAAATAGAGTGAGAATCGCTCGAAGTCTAGACATGATTTGTCTAGTCGTGAGAGGCCGATGGTAGAGAAGAGACAAAAAAAGAAAGAAGAGGAAGAAAGAAGCAACTGACACTTTCTAGTTGAGCAAGAACAGAAGAAGAAAAATAAAGAAAGGGAAGTGATCCTTACACTAATACCAAACTGATATTTGAGAGAAAATACATGATTAATTTGATTGTTCGAGATATCTTAGCCAAAATCCCTCCAATCAAGGAACCTCTAACACTTTTTGTGAATTTTGAAAGATTGCCAGTGACCCCTAGAATTATATATTTTATCGAAGTTTTCTCCCACACATACAGTGATGTATACATATTGTGTGTAATATCATCGATTTTTGTGGTTCTTATTAGCAATCCACAAATTCCGAAAGAATCTACAATCTCATTGTTTTTTTTCTTTCATATATCTCCCTCCTCACCAACTTTATCTATTAACAGACATACTTTTATAATTTAAATATGCAACCACATGCAATTCCATTACAACTGGGTTGTATTGTATATATATATTGTAAACATACTATTTGGTACAACTGTTAAAAAAACCGTCAAAATCGAATGACTTGATCGGGTTTTTTTATAAAAAAAATTTACACATTTTTTCACAAAAAATCGAACCGACAAAATCAACAAAAACCTGACAAAAGGGAAGCACTATTCAAACCCCCTCCCTATAACTCTATACAAACCGTCCCTATATCATCTCATCAATCAATGACATTAAGAATCTCAAAAAGCTTTCATCAAGACAAATGTGAGAAGAGATTCCCACGCCATCCCTTTGTTTTTCTTTTTTTTTTGCATGGGAATACGTGATAGATATTATTGTGAATTATATTGATTGGTTCCTCAAAAAAAAAAAACAAAAAAGAAAAGAATTGCATTTGATCCACAATTATAAGTTATCTCAATTATTTGAGCGGTAAATATGCAACACGAACTCACCTCATGAGAATCATATATATTCAGACCCCCACCTATAACTCTATAACCCAGCTCCAATTGCTTCTTTTTTTTTGTCTTTTTTTGATAATTCATGGTCAATAAACGTGAGACCACTATGCTCCAACAAGCGTGAATTCCTCTTGTACCTCTTGTATATACACCTATATATATCTCCCATTTTTCCTTGCATCTCTTGGAATTCCTCTTGTAACCCAACCTCGTCATTCCTACTGAAATCTCTTCCCAAAGTGGGCCTTTAGGACCCATCTCTTGTTACCTTGAATCGAGCCTACTTCTCATATTAATTAGTGCAAGTATCTCCACCTTTAGCCATCTCGACGAGATCGGTTCGTAACTCCCACTTTCGCTAAAGTGTAGCTGAGATTTATTGTGGATATGGATTACTTCAGCGATCTTTTCGACTATCATTTGCCAAACAATTTAAGCAAACATGTAAATACATATACTGATTTAATAATTTTATGTAAATATTTTTTATTTAGTGTATTTGTTATTTTGTTTATTTTTTATTTGGTAGGGTGATTTTATCTCAGCCGAAATAAAGCAAGAAGACGAACATGCGGATGAGATGGCAGATAATGTCAAAGTTGACGATAGATGTGAATTTGAAACCGATATGGTATAATGTTTTAGTCTATCAAAATATGAGTTCTTTTGTTATGTTGAATGAATATTCGTAAGTTTCTAATAAGATCTAACACATTATCAGGTGTTCAAATCACGGCAATCGTTGATCGATTGGGTTCAACAAACTGGAAGTAAATTGGGATATATCATCGTCATTTATAGATCAGATATTGGTGGGCTCAGTAAAAAATACAGATTACAATTCAAATGTGATCGCGGTGGCAATTATCAAAGCAAGAAACCCTCACTGAAGCAGACTGACACCAAAAAAATAGAATGTCCGTTCAAATTGAGAGGGAGGAAAATGACGCACGAAGATGATTGGATGGTGGAGGTGGTGTGTGCGGAGCATAATCATGATTCAACATCATATATGGAGAGACATCCATACCCCGGTCGGCTTTCTGAAGTTGAAATTCAAATTATGGTTGACATGTCTGCTCGGAATTCCAAGTCGCGAGACATATTGACGGAGTTGAAAAAACGAGATCCAAACAACTGAGCACCATCAGAACTATATACAATGCACGCAAGATTTATTCTTTGCACATCCTGGCTCGCTAGATCGATTGCGTGCATTCCCGAACGTGTTGTTGATGGATGCGACATATCAGACCAACAGGTAGGGGTTGCCTCTCGTAGAAATTGTTGGTATTACTTCAACTAGTCAGACTTTTTGCATAGTGTTTGCATATTTAAACTCAGAAAAAGAGGCCAGTTATACATGGGTTTTGGAATGTTTGCGGTTTTGGAATGTTTGCGATCCGCAATACATGGATGCACTAGCCCACAAGTTATCGTTACAGAGAGAGAGTTGGGACTGACGAAAGCGATTGCTCAGGTATTTCCAGAGGCTTCGAAACTACTTTGTAGATGACACATCTATCAAAGTATTTTAACCAAGTGCAAACCATCAATGCAAGACAATAGAGCATGGAATGCATTCTACCACATGTGGACTACGGTGATCGAGTCTAAAAATGAGAGCGCATACATAAGTAATATGGAACGCCTTGAAGTAGTCTTACAGAAGTTCCCGGTAGTGATAAAATATTTGAAAGATGTATGGCTGACACCATATAAGAAGATGTTTGTATCCGCCTAGACTGACAGATATCTGTATTTTGGGAATCACACGACTAATAGGGTCGAGAGTCAGCATGCCAAGCTAAAAAGATATTTGAGCTCATCACAGTCAGACATGGAGATATCCATGTCATGGATCCATGAGGTTATCTTGTCTCAGGATACAGCTATCAAAGCTAGCATTGAGAGAAGTCGAACCATCGTCCAACACCGATTCAATATACAGCACCTTCGGGATTTATGTGGTTTTGTTTCAATCAAGGCGTTGAATCTAATGTTGATCGAATTTGAGCGGTTGAAAGATGTTGAACAAATTGCTTACAAATGCGGATGTCACCTTCGTAGGAGCTATGGACTACCGTGTGCTCACGAACAAGCCATGTATGTGAGCAAGGGTCATTCTGTACCGCTTGATGCCATTGACAGATTTTGGAGAAAGCTTGATCTATTGCCTTGTCAGACGCTTGAGGATGATGGCATCGACTGTAGCGCTGATGTAGAAATGTTCGTAGAACATTTCAAGCAGCAGACAAGACATGTTAAACTCAGTTGGCTAAGGAAATTGAGGGAAATATTCAACCTGCAACAACTTCTCTCCGTGAACCGACTGTGAAGACCAACACTAGAGGGCGTCCGTCCACAAAGAAAAAGGTAGCCACCACCACCCGTAACAATCCAACTGCATCTATTGTTGATGGGACTGATTTTGTTCAGTCTCAGCCTCGGGAGCCTCACAGACACAATTCCTCATCCGGACGCCCCGAATCGAAGATTTTTTAGTACGATTTTTTCCAATCTTATGAACCAGAGAGACACAGTTGCCCCTCAATTTACAATACTCAGTCTCTCTCTACACAAGGAAGTTCGATGCTAAGAAAGGAAAACTACTCTTTACGATCCTATATTGATCAGTTTCCAGCTATACTGCATCCTTACATTAGGGACGTACAAGATGTAAAAACTGATGGAAATTGCGGCTTTCGATCGATAGCTGTGTGTCTTGGTCATGGGGAAGATGAATGACCCAATGTTCGGTATAACCTGATGGCAGAGTTGGACGCATTTTGGAAACAATATGTTGATATACTTGGCGGTGAAGAGAGGGCATACAGTGTTAAACACTCATTGAACTTTTTTCGAGATGATGTTGCAGCACCATTTGAGCACTGGATGACAATGCCAGACATGGGTCTATTGATTGCTTCTGCATACAATGTGATATCGCATGTTCTTCATCATGCAGAGAGTTGGACATATCTACCACTACGTACAGCTCCTCCATCACCCTATCAGCGCGTTGCCATCGCTATAGGGCACGTAAATGGTAATCACTACGTCAAAGTTGGTTTGACAAGGAACTATCCAATGCCTCCCATCACACCTGAGTGGGTTCACTGTAGACATACTTGAGCAGCTGCATGCGGAACGATTAGATGTGTACATACACTCATATGGATTCATCAAATCTTCATCCGAAACTTTTATCCATGTGCTTGAATAAATTATTGTCTATGTCTTACAAAATTATGAAATTAATATCAAAAAAATATAATTTCTCTTTTCTTTACACAAAAATTAAAAAGAAAAATAATAATTAAAAAACCCAAACATATTAATCAAAATCAAAGCATTTAAATTAATAAATGTATATGTATATATGTGTATA
Source organism: Tripterygium wilfordii (assembly GCF_013401445.1). Taxonomy (NCBI): domain Eukaryota; kingdom Viridiplantae; phylum Streptophyta; class Magnoliopsida; order Celastrales; family Celastraceae; genus Tripterygium; species Tripterygium wilfordii. Next base: position 4,532,763 of record NC_052241.1, read on the forward strand.
TATATATGTTTAGTATATGTATATATATATATATCTGTACGTAATACATACATATATATATATAAGAATATATATATGTGTGTGTGAGATGGGACATGATATATACTCAAAAAAAAAAAAAAAAAAAAAAAGAGGGGACATGACATGACAGTTTAGGGCAGGGATTTAAAATGAGGGGTTTATTTATCCAAACATCTGACAAAATCAACCACTTCACGGAAACCGATCTCCCTCTAAAATTTGCTTGTTATTTAACAGGAACTCTCACATTGCTGAAACAGTGACAAACATTGAGACCTCTTGTTACTTCCAATCCATTCCTCATCTCTCCCCCTAAAAAAAAGGCCACGTATTTTAGAGAACGGGTGTTTTGTTCTTGGGAATTTTGTAAAAATGACATTCTCAAAAAGTCAAACCAGAGAAATGACCCATTTTTTTATAAACCGCAAAAATGACCTACCTTGTAATTTTTTGGACCCAAATACCCCTAATGTTGAAATATCCTTTCTTCCACTCACAATACCAGAATACACATAACCCTCTTAACAGCTATTTCTCATAATCTTATCTGCACTCGATCGGCTATTTCTCATCATCTTATTTGTTCTATAGAGCTCGAAAAAGCCAGATCAGGTTCGGGTTCTGAGTTATTTGTGATCTTCGTTATCGCAAGTCTGAAGAGAGGTTCGTTGGTGAACATTTCATATCACTTTTGACAAGCGAGTACATCTATAGTCGAGCATTTGTGTTTTTATGGTCGAACATTTATGTTTTCATGGTCGAGCAAAGTTGTTTATGGTCGAGAATTTGTGTTTTTATGGTCGAGCAAAGTTGTTTATGGTCGAGAATTTGTGTTTTATGGTCGCGTAAAGTTGTATTATGGTCAAGCATTTGTGTTTTTATGGTCGATCAAAGTTGTTTATGGTCGAGCAAAGTTGTTTTTGGTCGAGCAAAGTTGTTTATGGTCGAGCATTTGTGTTTTTATGGTCGAGCATTTAAGTTTTTATGGTCGAGTAACTTATTATACTTTTTTTTATGGTTTTTTGTTATTTTCAGGAATGACATCTATTGATTTTGTGATCCTCTATGGTGGCCAATGGGAAATTTGTCGAGGGATTTGCAAATACAAAGGTGGGAAAAGCCAAGGTGTAATAGTGTCCGAAACAATTTCTTTTGCGGAATTTGTGGATTTGATATATGAGTTGATTGAAGTGGATCGTAGTGCTGGTGAATTGTTGATGAAATTTGCTTATAATACACATTTTGATATGGAACCGATGGTGCTAGGCAACGATCGTGACTTGCAATTCTTTCTTAGGCAAAATGATGATTCTCGAAGACCTGGAACTCCACTTTGTGTAACAATTCATCAGAGAGAGTTTGTTTCTCAAGATGTAAGTTTCGTTCCTGCTCAGCGGGAACAATTTCATTCACAAGATGTGGGCTTTGTTCCTAATACGCAGCAGTCGCGACAGTGTGGCAGTGAATTACCTTTACATGTTGATTTTGACAACGATCCGATTAGTCCGCAAGCCGGATGCATGGGTTTTAATGAATGTGGTTTTAGTCGATACGATAAAGATAATGCAGATATTGATGATGGGGCTGATGACTATCAAGAAAATATTGAGGTTGATGACTTTCAAGTGGATAATAATGGGATTGAAAGTTCGGTACTTCATCGACACCCGCCTCCATGTGCGGGCGGTAACTTAGCGGATGGGCCTCCTAGCAACAATAACATTGGCTCAAATTCGCTTGGTACGTCGAACTTTGTTGGGAGTAATAGTAGCAATAGCTATTGGGGTGGTAAAGTTGCGATTGGGCAGATTTATTCAGACAAAAAAGAGTTACAAAAATATATTGCTATGTATGCTATGAGCAAAAACTTCCAATTTCGCGTTATTAAGTCGACCAAAACTCTTTTTATGATTCAATGTGCTGCTAAAGGGTGCGAGTGGCGTATGCGATCTATAAGAGTCAAGGATTCGGAGTTGTTTAAGGTGACGAGGCTTAATGACAATCACAAATGCTCTTTGGACTTTATTAATCGAAGTCATATGCAAGCATCGGGAAAGGTTATTGGAGAATGCATTAAGTCAAAATATAATGGTGTTGGTCGTATTTACCGACCAAAAGACATAATACAGGATGTGCGGCAAGAATTTGGTGTTAATATTAGCTATGATAAAGCTTGGAGGGCTAGGGAAGCTGCCTTGGAATCAATGCGAGGAACGCCTGAAGATTCCTTTTCTTACTTGCCATACTATTGTGCCGAGTTAGAGAAGAATAATCCTGGTACGATAACTTATATAGAGTCCGATCACGAGAAAAGGTTTAAATATTTTTTCATGGCTCTCGGTGCTTCGTTAAGAGGATTTCGGAGTGCAATGCGACCTGTCATCGCCATTGATGGTACTCACCTAAAGGGCAAGTACATGGGCACGCTCTTTGTTGCCGCTGCTCAAGATGGCAACAAGAAAATTTATCCAGTGGCTTTTGGGGTTGGAGATTCCGAGAATAATGCATCTTGGGAATGGTTTTTCGAGAAACTGCGAGTTGCACTAGCACTTGAAGATTTCTCGGAACTATCATTGATATCGGATAGGCATAAAAGTATTGAGAGAGGTGTTTCACTTGTATTTCCGGAATCTTATCATGGGCACTGCATGCACCATATCAAACAGAACATGAAGGCCAAAAAAATTGATGATGCAGTGTTTCCCATATATTTCAAGGCAGCAAAGGCTTACCGTATTTCAGATTTTGAACATCTAATGACACAGATCCGTGGTTTTGAAGGTGGCAAGGCATATAAATATCTAGAGGATGCCGGATTCGATAAGTGGTCTCGTGCACATTTTCCCGGATATAGGTACAGTATACTCACTACCAACATTGCAGAAAGTATGAATGCTGCACTACGTGATGTGCGGGGTCTTCCAATAACAACGTTGGTTGAGCAATTGAGATCCTTAATTCAAAGGTGGTTTCATGAGCGTCGTACAAAAGCGGCATCCATAACGTCCCAATTGTGCAAGAAGGTTGAGAAAAAAATGACAAAGCGGAATGAAAGGGCTTTACGTATGTTGGTTGAACCAAGTAACTTCTCAATAACCTGCACAATGAAAAAAAATGTGAACAAATGAATTAATCTAAGAACAAAACAAAGAATTAATGTCCGACCACAAAAAAACATAAAAAAACAAAGAATAAACTTACTCTTCCCATTGGATCATCCTCCCGCTCAATCTCAGGGTTGTGGCGATTATTGTCCTCATCTCCAAACAAATTCTCAAACGCATCCACCGCAACATTGCCCTCATCCGTTACATTGCTCTTCTTCTTTGAGCTCTTCTTCTTTGTCTTGGAGCTCTCCACAACATTGGTCGTCTCCTTTAAGTTGGGGCTCCCAATACTACTCAAATATTCCTGCCCTAACTCTAAATCAGTAGGGACAAGCGTATCATGCACTTCTAGCTGTAACAAATAAGCATGGAAAACATTAATATATATATATATCATGCAATATATACCATGTAATATATACCTTTTTCATATCAAAAATATTGGAGACAATAGCATTAGATTCTGGAGTGGCAGTGCTGCTCCAGTTCAATATTCGGGGAAACCGGTTTTCTTCCCTCACATTTGCATAAGACTTACCGATGCGCGGCACCGCTTCATAAAGCCATATCTGCAAACAACATTATTTTTCAAAGATATATTCACAACAAACAAAGCATAAACTTGTTTCAAAATAATTTAAGTACTACCTGAAGTACTAGCGGGAATCCATATATGCTGTACTTTTCCATCTTTGTCGATCTTTTTTAAAATTTTTCAGCGTGACCTACCATGACAGATGCAAGAGACTTTGCAGTACGTGCATAGCTCACAGATCCCCATGGATACTTATTAAACACATTAACATTATCAACCAATTGCAACCACTGGATATCTATGTTCCTACTACGCTCCCTAGACAGTAAAACAGACTCCAAAAAATATACCAGAGCTAGCTTCAACACATCTTCTTCATTTCCAGGTTCAGGATCACAACTCATGAAAACTTCATCTAACTTATTTCTACCAATGCTCTTATTTCCACCAAAATACAAGTCCCTAATCCTATGCACAGAAGTGTCAATCAAGCTAGACAGGGGAGGGACATCACCACATAACAAACCAGTGATAAGAGCAAATTCAGCAATAGAAAATGTTGCCCTCTTTCCAGCAAATTTGAACCTGAATAATATCACACCAGATTCTTCTTTAGCAGAGTTTACAACTTGTCGTAGTAGAGCTTGATGTACCAACTGGCCAGAGAAATTCATGTGCCCCACATCCAGAAACATGCCAAAACATGTTCTCCTAAACATCTCCAGTTGATCCTCACTAAGCTTCCTTTTGATTTTGCTTATGGATTCAGATATATTTGAAAAAACACTAACCTTACCTGGGAAATGATTTTTCATTTCAATCATGTAATCCATTTCTTTGAAAAATTGTCTATCTGAAAAGAAATACAATAACCAAATTAATATTCACTTCAATCATCATACTCGACCAAAAAAACACATTTGCTCGACCACAAAAATAAATATGCTCGACCACAATTTCATAAAATGCTCGACCACATAAAATTAACAACATTAAATGCTCGACTACAACAACAATGCTCGACTACAACAATTCTGCTATGCTCGACTAATGCTCGACCTACACAACAATTAAGCCCGACTACAACAATTATGCTATGCTCGACTACAAAGTTAAGAATACTGGAACACACATAATGCCCGACCCTAAAAAAAACTGCTCGACTAATGCTCGACCTACACAACAATTAAGCTCGACTATAACAGTTATGCTATGCTCGACTACAAAGTTAAGAAAACTGGAACACTCATAATGCCCGACCGAAATAAAACTGCTCGACTAATGCTCGACCTACACAATAATTATGCTCGACTACAGAACATACATGCTCGACTACAAAGTTAAGAATACTGGAACACAGATAATGTCCGACCACCTGCATGCAAGCACCACCAAAAACCCAAGACTTCACCCACAATGTCACCCAATTAAATAGAGTTTCACCAAAAACCCAAGCCGGCCATAGGTATGTACCAAAATGCAAACCTTTTCATGTAATACCAAGTTAAAATCGAGTATATGTTAGGCAGAAAACTGAGCCAGTAAGATACTAACCTCAGAGGGGGAAAAATCTCTTATCTGTTGCCAAAAATTGATGATCGAAAGTTGTACGGTAATCGTCGAGCTGCCCGGCGAGCAAAATGAGTTTGAAAGAAGTGGGTTTTCGTGGGAAGGGGAAAAGCCAAAGGGTGGGTTATGTTTTCTAAGGATAATTTGGTCTTTGCAATATAAAACTAGGTCATTTTTGCGGTTTATAAAAAAATGGGTCATTTCTCTGGTTTGACTTTTTGAGAGGGTCATTTTTACAAAATTCCCTTTGTTCTTTGGTGGTTGCGATTTTCTCTCTGAATTCTACAAGATTTTCCTCCCTTAAAGCTCTACTTTTTTTGTTTCTTCTCCCTTCACTTTCTATTTCCAAAAGATTGTTACTTTCTCTCTACACACTCTCTCTTCAATTTCTGTTCTGGAAACCCATTTCTGTTCTTGTCTTTTGCTCCTTGAATTTGTGTTTCTCATGCCCAGAAACGAATTTTGCTTCTCTGTTCTCTTCACATTTGTCGTAGCGTAATTGGCTCTCTCTTTGTTCTTTTTCCAATTAGCTTTTACCTTCTGCTATTTATCTGCCGAGGCTTCATCTGATAAGAAGTTGGTTTTCTGGGCACTCCTGGGGAGAATTTGAAGCTCAACTTTTGTCAAAATTGGCAACAACTTTGGGATTTGCATCGAGTTTGGTGAGCAAGTATTGTGATTCCAATCACAATTGTTTTTAATTGGTAGCTGGTGGGGTTTGTGAGATTATTGTGTGGGAAGGGAGCTCGTTGTGGTGGATTTATTGCATATTAAGAATTCAAAAAGAAGTCATATTTTGTGCAGCAGATCTTTCAACACAGATCTGGTCTTTTATGATTCTTGTAACTTTTTAACTTTAATTATTTATTTTTTATCGAAAAGGGGGAAGAAGGAAGCCAGGTATTAATTCACCGTTGGTGCTTCAATCTCAAAAGGGCCTTTCCTTGCTTGGCAACTCCAGAGCTTTAAGAACTCATTCCATTTTCACTTCTTTCTTCTTTGTTGTTTGGTTTCGTTTTTATCAATTTTACCACATAATTCAAGAGCTTTATGTTTTTGGAAGATTAAGCCTTCAAATTCAATTGACTGCGGCTTCAAAAGGTTGTGTGGTGATTGTGTTTTGAAGGCAAGTTTATGTCGTTATCTGGTAATTAGGTTGTGATTGGAGAAGGCTTTTTGTATTTGGCTGTTATTTGAAAAGGCTTTAATTAATTGTTGGGCAGTGAATTGAAAAGGGTGCGGCGATGCTATGTTCTTAAGGCAAGTTTATGGATTTAATTTGGTAATGAGTTTGTGGTTTTGGAAGGCTTTGTAGACTCTCTCTCACGGGACATGATATAAGTGTGATAAGGGTGAATTTGGCTGATCATTTGAATTGTTTGGCTTTTACTCAATAGCCGTTCATAGAACTTTCTAAAGATTCACATTCAAGTGATATGAGGGTGAATTCAGTTGATATATAGGACTATAGGGAGTGAACTCATAAGACTTTTTGGGATTTCACCAAGTAGTTCTGACGGTTCCGTCTTCTAAAAGTAAGGGTTGTGATTGTCTGGCTGTTCTGGAGTGCATAATAAATATTGTCAGGGCCCTCAGAATGGGGTCCTGCTTGTCTGTGGAAAGCAGGAGCCCTATGCCTGGTTCACCGTCCTCTCCTGGCTTTGGGGTCAGGAAAAGGAAGAACTCCAAGAAGCGGCCAGGGTCACGGAATTCTTCCTTCGATTACCGGAGGGAAGAACCACTGCACAGGATTCTAGGGAGGTTGTTCTTGAATGGGTCAAGTGAGATTGCTTCATTGTTTACCCAACAAGGCAAGAAGGGGACCAACCAGGATGCCATGATTGTCTGGGAGGTAAGTTTCTCATTTTAGAATCTCAGATCTTAATTCCATTTCAGAATGAAAAGACATCTCTTGCAAATATTTTGACTTTTCATTTTCTGTGTTACTTGATTAGTCTCGCAACCAAAAGCATTGGAAAAGACATTGAGTTTCTTGACTGAATGCATGATATACTTTTTTGGTTGCTTTCCTAGCCAGTATCAGTGGAAATGGTACAATTATTTCTTTTGATGGATTTTTAATTTGTATGTATTACACTTGCACACTTATGTTTCTTATCTTGTCCTCATCTTTTGACTTGTTTTCGACTGAAATAAATTCAATTTTGGACATCCATATTCTCTGTTGTTTTCTTTTTGTTTTTGGCTCGAGAAAAAGCCCAGCGATTTTTTTAATAACTGGCTGCAGTTTCTATCCTTGGTTTCAGGATATTGTCCAAACTTTCAATTGCTTCACCAAACAAATCAAGGTTCCCATTTAGTGCCATTTCTTATCATTATCTATTTATTAAGTTCTTGCCATATGTACCAGAATCCTGAAGATTCTCTTCTTTTCCTCCCTTTTTCCGAAATTCTTTTGATGTTTATCTCTTTTATTTCATCCCTTCAATGTGCTACTTCTCATGGGATGACTGTCTCTGATCGTTCTTTCTTTCTTGCCCCCCTTCCAGCCTATGGCCTTGAGTGCATTTATTACATTCATGTGCTATTATCACTAAGGGAATGTACTGGTTCTAGCCGATGAGGATATGTTCTATTTAAGATACTGGCATTAACTCTGGTTGAGGTCATCTTTATACATTGGACAGTGTGATTTGAGTTCTATATAAGTTCTATTTTTCTGTTCCGTATTTTAATACAAGTGACATCAATCAATAAAATAACAGTGTACGAGAGAGGGAAAATGGATGAGAGAATATTGAAGTAAAGTCATCAGTTCAATAACAATGGGCATTCCATTATAGCAGAATGTAGACAACTTGTCAGTTATCTTGCTTACACTGCTAATGTTTTCTGAACTGGTTGATCAAAAAAGCTATTCAAACTCTTAATGTTTCCTTCTTGTGGTAGACTAAGCCAACTCATCTACTTGATTGGTTGGTCATTGTAGCTGTACCTCTTTTCCCTTGTTTCATATTAGATTGAAGAACTGCTAATACTAGACCAATATTATGCCATATATCTTCAATATCTACTTTTGTGTTGAAAGATTATTTTTGTATCTATCCCCAGTGCTCTTTGCATGTTATGCATTCCTTCCTTTTTCATTCCGTCACTTTCTAGAAACTTTCTATTTTCAGAACTTTGGCTCGAGGACAGATACGGTTTTCTGTGGCGTTTTTGATGGCCACGGTCCTTATGGTCATATGGTTGCAAAGAGAGTGAGAGATTCTCTTCCTTTGAAACTGAGTGCTCACTGGGAAGTGAATATAACCAGCGAGGATGTTTTGAAAGAGATCAGCCTCAATACCACAGGAAGCGTGAATTCTGAAGACACTGCTTTGATATCTGCGGACGAGGAATCTAGGTTGTCTGTCGATCTTGAGGATCCTGAAAAGCAACCAGATATATTTCAGACGCTGAAAGAGTCTTTTCTGAAGGCTTTCAAAGTAATGGATAGGGAATTGAGATTCCATGCAAATATTGATTGTTTCTGCAGTGGAACAACAGCAGTAACACTGGTCAAACAGGTGCCTACTTTTATTGGAATTAGCAAAAAAAAAAAAATTTATAATTTTTTTTAAAATGGATTCAAGGATGTTATGATAAATTTTTCTTAGTTAGTACGATGTTGGATGTTTATATAGCGTCAACATCTTGTCATTGGAAATGTTGGAGACTCCAGAGCTGTACTCGGTACAAGGGAAAAAGATGATTCCCTTATTGCAGTTCAATTGACTGTGGACCTCAAACCAAATCTTCCAGGTACCTCTCTCTCTCTCGCTCTCAATTTCACTGTGGCATTGAATATTCCTATTAGTGTGCCATGCTGAATACTACCTGAGTCTGGCGTTTGAGTTCTTCTGAAAATATTCTTTGACATTGAAGATGATAGCTTGTGTGCCATGCAAAACACTGTATGAGTTTGGCAGGACAGGAATGTATTATTCAAGTTCAATTTGCGCATATGTTGACTGTTAGATGATAGCCTAAGACTGGCGAGAAGGAGATGATAAAACTGAGAGACAAACAAAGAAAAAGCATAACTGTGGCCAGGATAAAGTTTGCCAAATGTCGCATATGTTTGAATTAACTGATAAGGGTCTGATCCAACAAACGACGTCATACGTTGAAATGTGCAAAGTTCAGTTTATGATATGAAATGATATGTGAAAATATTTCATAATTTTATTACTTGAGGGAGCTAAATGGTGTAAATGTTGTCTGTGAGTGGTTGGCATAGTGTACTTGTGTAAATGGTGTGATGTGTCCTGTTGGTGACTCGTAACTGTCTCTTGTGATCACTGCCCTTCTGGAGGATTATTTTCTTCTCATATGGTGAAGTGTTTTTGTATCGATGAGCCCTAGCAGATAGGTTGTTTTCTTGCCATTTGGTTTTCCCCCGGTCTTATAGTTTCATGTTTCTCTCATACCTTTACAGCGGAAGCAGAAAGAATTCGGAGATGTAGAGGGCGTGTCTTTGCTCTGCAGGATGAACCTGGAGTAGCCAGAGTCTGGCTGCCAAACTATGACTCGCCTGGCCTTGCCATGGCACGGGCTCTTGGAGATTTCTGCCTAAAAGATTTTGGTCTGATTTCTGTGCCAGAGATTTCTTATCGGTGCATATCGGAGAAGGATGAATTTATCATCTTGGCTACAGATGGGGTGAGGGAGTCAGCTTGAACTCTCATCCCTTGCTTTTCCAAAACATTATAGCTACAGACACCTTACATTGTTTTTGGATTTCCACAGATTTGGGATGTCCTTTCAAACAAGGAAGCAGTGGACATTGTAGCATCAGCACCTGCACGTTCCTCTGCTGCTCGTACCTTGGTTCAGTCCGCAGTTCGAGCTTGGAGATATAAGTACCCGACTTCCAAAGTTGATGACTGTGCTGTAGTTTGCCTGTTCCTGGACTCAAACACAAACAATGTATCTACGGCTTCAAATGTAAAGTCCCAAGAGCAGCCAATTTTAGCAGACGTAGTTGATGGGGGCCGCGAGAAAGGCAATGGTCTCTCCAGTCCAACTGGTCTGGATCGTTCAGGTACTGAAGACTTCTTGATGCAAGATGAAACACTTATAGAATCGGGGATAGAGTGGTCTGCTCTAGAAGGAGTGTCCCGTGTCAACACACTATTGAATCTACCAAGATTTGTGCCGGGGAAGGAGGACGAGAAGGCAACCAAGGGAAAGAAGGTTTGATTGGTTTCTGTAAGAACAGATGGACGAAATCAACAATGAAACTTGCTCCAAGACACGTTGCGTAGTCATTATCCTTATAAGACAATATTTGCATTCACAGATTTGTATACAAAAGTGTTCAATAAATTTGACTCCAGGATGCAATTAATTTTGATTGGCTCTTCTTTTATCATCAACCTAAATCCGATTTGATTCTAAGCAATATTTTCTAGGCTGAATGAATTCCAACATTTCTTCAGAACTTGAATTAACACTAAAAATAGAAAATAAATCATACATAAATTAAGTTAAGAGATCTGCAGGATCATCATAATCACCAGGTGCAAGGACTGGGTTGGGGGGGGGAGGGGTCACAAATTTACAGCGCACGAGTCCTATAAAGTTCATCTCTGATAATAGCCGAGAGGAGCATCACCATTTGTTAAATGAGAATAAAAAAAGCACAAGGCCTCAGGTAGCAATAATACTTTACTGAGTCGTCACACTCTTTGCAAGATTCCGGGGCTGATCCACATTATAACCCCTAAGAACCGTGAGATGATACGCCAGTAACTGCACCCAAAGAAGGAAAACAGCGCATTGTTATATATACACTAATACATCTTATTAGTGCTTCATGCCCTAAAACTACTCAAGGATGGCCTAAAACTTGATTTCTTCTTTCCATGATATTGCTTTATTTGCACATTAAAATACTTGGATACGCCTATAACTATGTGTAGGGGAAGCAAGAATACCTGTAATGGAATAATATTAACTACAGGTTGAAGACAATCCTCAACTTGAGGAACTTCGATTGCCCGACAAGACAACCCGGGATATACAGCTGCAGCATCACCTTTTGAACACATCACAATTAGGCGACCTTTACGAGCATGAAGTTGCTGAATGACCGACTGTTGCTTGCTGTTAGAAACATAGCAAGTGTTAAGCACCTAAATAAAAAATGAAAAAAAAAAAAAACACCTTGATACAGTGCATCTGATACAAAAGGCCAACCTGAAGCAAGCATCACGAGCAGCAATAACAAAGATTGGAAGGTTCTCGTCAACTAGTGCCAGAGGACCATGTTTCATCTCTCCCGCAAGTATCCCTTCGCTATGCATAAGTGCCACTTCTTTCACTTTCAAAGCACCCTCCAGTGCTGTGGCATAGTTGTAACCTCTTCCAAACACAAGAAGTGACTGCTCATCAATCAAAGATTTTGCAAGATCCTTCATTTCCATGTCAAGCTTAAGGACCTCTCTTACTTTGTCTGCCAAAAGAAATGCAAAAGAAAATTATTTAGCAGAAAATAATATGGGATTCGAAACTCCAGCTTGCATGGCGCATGTACGTGCATGTGTACATGTGCGCGCACGTGCGTGCCTGTAAATGTGCATGTGTATGTGTGAGCGTGCATGTAAATGTGCACGTGTCAGAGAGAAAGAGAGAAGGGACGCGGGTTGTCAAGCAAGACACTCACTTGGCAAGTCAAATAGGCCCTCTATTATAGCATCTCTTCTCGCTTCACTTGAAATTGCATCACCTCCAATAGCTAAAGCTAACATGACCATCACTACTATTTGACTCGTGTACGCCTGTAGATGAAGGGTTAACCATTAACATTGTCACTTACAGATGATAAAAATAACTACATCCGCAGATATCAAACAGATAAAGGTACGTCATTTACCTTGGTACTTGCAACACCTATTTCAGCACCAGCATTTATATGAACACCGCAGTGTGTATTCCTAGCTATAGCACTACCAACAGTATTTGTTATGCCAACACATAATGCACCATTTTCTAAAGCGTACTCCAAAGCGAGTAATGTATCAGCAGTTTCACCAGACTGACTGACAAATACTGCTGTATCTTCTCTATATATAGGTCCTTGCCTATCCAGCAAATCACTAGCAATTTCCATAGTAACAGGGATACCTACATTTTGCAAACAAATATAATCGATTCATCTACAATCTGCAAAATTTTAACAAGAGTGGGAAGTGCTGATACCAGAAAGTTCTTCCAAGATGGGTCTTGCAGCAAGAGCAGCATTATAACTTGTACCACAACCAATGAAAACAATCCGCCGGCTTCGTCTGATTGTTTTAAGGTGATCCTTTAATCCACCCAGAATAACAGACTTTGCTTTGGAGGAACCTCCACGCAGAAGCCTTCCCCTCATGGTGGTTATCAAAGACTCCGGCTGCTCATGAATTTCTTTCTGCATGTAATGCTCATAATGCCCTTTATTTATTTGTTCAACCTCCATCTCAAGAAATGATAATGCGCGTTGCACTGACGCAGGTCTAGAAAGGGCACCACCACCTCTTCCCTTGTCATTTTCAAATTTTAAGATTGACAAACCTCCATCCTGAAGCAAATAATCAATGTTACTAGCAAAGATATAGGTGCTGAGCTCTAGTAAAATATTTTCTCCTACTTCATTGACAATAATGTAAGTCTAAACAAAACACCAATTTAGGTGGATTGAACAAAAAATTACTCCACAAAATGCGATGAACAAAAACAATATTTGAAATGGTGTAAGGGGAAAACCAAGTCAGGGAAGAAAAACCAAAAGAAACTTACCTTAAGATGAAGTACTTCACCGTCCTCAATAACCAAAACCTTTTTTGTGTGTTCAACAAGAGCATTAGCATCACTAGCAAGAAAAAGTTCTTTAGGATTCCCATTTTCTGAGACGAATTTTGCATTATGAAATGCCGATCGGTTACTCCCATCTTCATTTAATTCCTGTAAACCCCCCAAAAATGGAAAACATTTGCATCAACAGTTTCTTCTTTTCATAAGCAAATCCATCAACCGGTCAAAAATTGAATGAAATCAACATAGAGAAAACATCATTGGCAATAAATGCTTAGACCATCACATTAAGAGCTCAAATAGTCAAAGCAGCAGTCTTCTACAAAAGCTTTTCAGTGATAACTAGCCCACTCATCAAAATATGATAATACAAAAACGAAAATGTAAACCGGGTAATTCTTAATGTATAGAACATACATCCCTTCACATCTGTATGCATAAAGTAACCAACATCAAGAGATTCACAAAGGCAGATCTAAAAGACCAGGCCCAATACAGAACTATAGTAACTAAATATCTATGCAACAGAGCTATGGTGACAGATAAATGATACATGCAACACAGCAAGAATGAGGGTAAGGGTGGTGGTGGGGAAGCTGTGTCTGGAAAAAAAAAGAAGTAACTAAAAACAAATGAGGCAATAATGCTCTAAGACACTCATATAAAGTGAATTTAGATATTCCTTTACTTACTTTGACGCCTAAGAGCAACGGACTACCACGTTTGCATGCTATCAACTCACTTGGATAGCGCCAGCTTTTGAAAATAAGAGCATACGCTCCTTCAAGATGTCTCATAACTTCAAGCACAACTTGACTAAATGTGACAGTCTGGTCACCTGCAGGCAAAAAAACACTTCGATGTCTTATATGAGATGGGCAAAAGATTCTCTGAGATATATTAAAACATGATTCAATAAATACATAATGTCCCAAGCAATAAGAATAAAGCAGACACAGAAACAACTAAAAGCCAAAGTAGTGAATGTCAAGGCAAGTAAATTTTTTGTTTGTGAGCATGCATTCATATCACACAACTTTACTATTAAGGCAGTTGAATAGTCCGACGAATGCAATACACGAAACCAAAATATGGTATAATGCTGCAAGAATCATAAAAATCTTCATTGGATGCAAAAGAACATCAAGAGAATAAATGCGAATAACTGCGAGACGGTAAGCCCGAGTATTATTTACAATTGTGAAGTGATGATTAATCCATTTATACTGCAACAGAAATTTACCTTCTTCATTAGCTTTATCAAAAACAAATTTTGCAAGCTTTGCTATTACTTCAGTGTCTGTCTCTGATTCAAAGGTGAACCCATGTCGAACTAGTGTTTCCTTTAACACCTGATTTTTTTTAACAACAGAGAAGAGACTCATCATAAACATCATGAATAACGAGGATATTGTCTATTTCAAAGATGGAAGTGAAATTACTTATTTACTCCATAATACACTAGCATGAGAGAGAGCAAGAGAGATGTGCTAGTCGCAAAGTGTTAAACGCAAGTAAGTGACAAATTGATAATAAGAAAAAGAAACTAAGAAAGAAGAGGTAAATACAGTTTTTAAATCTTTAAAACGAACCTCATAATTAGTAATAACCCCATTGTGAACAACCAAAAATTCGTTTCCATTTCCTGATGTCTGGGGATGGCTATTCCTTTGAGCTGGCTCTCCATGAGTAGCCCACCTGGTGTGCGCTATTCCAGCATGGACCGAGAAAGATTCTTCCAAATTTAAATTTATTGTAGCTACCTCTAGAAATACCAAAATCAATTAGTTCTATCATAATCATGCAAGGAAACTATAGCAAGATGAAGCAGACTAGACAAATGTGTAAGAGAATCAGAGGCACAAACTACTAAAATGCAAGAAATATAAACATCATATACTTTAATTTCTAAGAAATGAAACAAACACCAAGAAGAGAGAACATAGAGACACACAATCCTTTGCAATGAACTACAGAGTAAATTACAAAACGCTTTAGGATTTAGTATTACTGACTTCGAAAGGAATCAAAGAACAATAAAGAGTCTTGCAGCTGATTCCTTTACAAATCACATTTAAATTACAAGTGCCAATTTAAAAATACAAGTGAGAAATGTTCTTCCCTCATAAAATAAACAAAAGACAGAAGGAAGTAACTAAGTCCCTGAATCACAACCTGGAAGACTGATCCTCCAAAATTTCATAAGCAAATTTTCCATGGAACCACTATCTTTTCCCAGATCGGATCACTAACACCCTACTTAACACATTAAGCCGTAAACAGCGGACTCAAATTATAAGAGGAAAAACTGAATCACGTTAAACATTAAGAAATTGAAATAAAAAATTTATTTTCAATCTTAGGGACATCAATATTCAATAGGAATCCATGAAACATCATTCTCCTCCATAATTGACAGATGTCTTCCAATAAAGCACCACATGAACACATATTGCTCGTAAGCCAAAATTATGCTGCTTGAGCAAACAATAATTACCACAGGCACATAGAAAAGTCGAAAAAAGAAAAAGAAAAAAGAAGAGCTATTTGAGTAAATGCAAATATGTAGGCTTTCTTAGTTCTCACCAAGAAAGGAAAACTACCTAATTCAGTGAGAAAAAAAAAAACAACAAAAAAAAAAGTAATGGTGGCTGAGTAATAAATGAACGAATATTATAGACAACGGTTGGTTTATTTTTAACACAAGTAAGCTTGACCAGTACTACAACTCCTTCTTTTGAACAAATCAAAAACAGAATGAAAATAAGAGTTCTTTTTTCCCACCAGAGTAATCCATACAAACAAACAAAGGAAAGCAAGCTTGAGCTCGAAAAAGTCCGAAAACCCAAAAACCGACCCGACCCGACCCAATTAAGTGAACGTAATTACCATCTAAACCCGTTCATCAACTCGGTGGATGACTTCTACGTCACGAAAAGGACATCGAAAAGGGGTTCCGTAATCAAACAACAGCGAACCAGACAGCAACCACACGAACTCCAAACCAAATGCAAAATCGAAATTAGGAGAAACAAAACGAATGATTACCTTGGTAAACAGATTTGACTAGAGACTCGATGTTCCCTTCCTGTCGAAAAACAAGAGGAGGAGGAGGACATGTTGAAGAGGATTGAGGGGTTTTGCGATCGCTTACGGAATCATCAATAGAAATTCCAGCGGAATCGTAACCACGGTACTCAAGCCGACGGAGTCCATTGAAGAGAACTTGAAGGATGTACCTCCTCTCTCTATCGACTCCATAGTTCAAATACGCAAAAATCCCACACATTCTTTCTCCCTCTGGCTCTCTAAGATCGTTGTTTCTTCAGAAGAGAGAAGCGAAGAAGACGAGATCCTGTACAGATCTTTGACTTGTTGAAGATTTCAGTTTTAATGTGTTTGCTGAGTTTGACTCGCGACTTTTGGGGGTAATTTTTTTAATATGTGGTTTGTTTAGTAATTCCATTTTCTTTTGGGGGTAATTTTTTAATTACAAAATCGCGGAAGGAGCCACGGAGGGCTGCCCTTGTTCTAAACACCCCCTAGTCTTTCAGAATTTACATAACACCCCCTTGAACTATCTAAAATCAATCACCAGCCCCTTTTGTCTTGTTTGCTTGCTATCAAATATACCGTCAAAACATGCTTTGTGACAACCATCAATCCCTATGATGGCTCAGCATATCACTCTAAGGACCCCTTTTGCATGCATCGATACAGACATAACATCATGGAAAAAAATCTTCCATTTGTGATAAATCCTACACTACTCCATGAATCATATTTGTTTCCCTTCAAACAACTACAATGGTAAAATTTTATTGAACCAACAAAAATATATTGGATTTTATGTTTTATTGATATAGTTGTATTGAAATACGTGTTTTACTGATGTGATTGTATTAGGAGATGTATTTTGCTGTTGTGACTATATTGAGATTACGTGTTTTGGTGTAATTTTATTGGGGACAATATGGAATAATGGAATGTTGTTGACCTCCATGTTGGGTGGGAAGAGATAATGTATAGAAATTTATGTTTTGCTGATGTAACTGTATTGAAAGATGTGTTTTGTTGATGTGGTTGAGATACGTGTTTGACTTGACTTTTTATGTAATAGAGATGAAGTTTTTGTTGGCCCAATAAATATGCCCTATTGCATTTGGCTCTATATGACTTGTCCTTAGAGATTATGACACGACGATCCATCTGAACAAGAGTTTACAAGAGTATATGCATCCCATGTAGGGCAACCTCATTCATGCTTTGATTTGAAATGACAAGTTATCCTTTGAAGGTGGTGCATGAATTCTCCGACAACATTTTTGCTTGCTTGCAAACAACAGTAATCTTAACATTTTCGTTGTTAATGTAGGGCGTAAGTGCTCCAACTACAATAAAAAAAAGTCAAGGTAGACCGTCAGCAACCTACAAAACACGCAATTAAAGGACAATCGAAGAGACCTTTGCACCAATGGGATGTCGATCAAAGAAGTTTTGACGGTCAAGTCAATAAAGACGAAAAGCCAAAAAGAGAAATGCAAAAGACTGTCAAGTTACATATATGTTGCTTTTTCATTTTTAAAAAAATTATATAATATTATACATTGATGCCTCTCTCACATTTTTTCCAATGGCGCATAACATCATCAATTGTTAATTTTTTCGTTTTTCTTAAATGAAATTTCAAAATGATTTATCTCAAAATATATGACGAAATTTGAAAATAAAATTAAATATTCTAAATTAGCATGAAAAACTCTTTCACATAATATCCATAATCGATATAGTCTGAGATGAACTGCATGAAAACTATTTATCTACAAAGTATATAATTTATCAGAAATGTATGTAATTTATTTGTAATGTTAATTTAGTGTATATAAATTTCAATATATATATACTAACCACAACAAAACAAAGAACATATAATGCATATAGATTAATGCAGATAAATTTAGTGTACATAAATTTTAATATGTACTAACCATAGCAAACCACAACAGCTAATACATATAAATTTAGTGTAGATATGATTCATAGTCCGATACACAAACTTTGAGCCTTGATTTTACATCTAAAACATTTGAATCTTTAAATATTTCTTAGACATAATTCTTTGGGGCTTAGAATCTTGTTTTGAATGCCTTAAAAATCATTTCAATCGGAGCTCAAACAAGTGAGTTATGCATGTCCGAACACACTGACGTTAAAAACACAACTCCAATATACAAACATTAAGCCTTGATTTTACCTCTAAAATATTTGAATATCCAAATATATATTAGACACTATTCTGTGGGTCTTAGAGTATTCTTTTGAACGCCACAAAGATCATCTCAATCGGAGCTCAAACAAGTGAGTTATGATTATCCGAACACACTGATGTCAAAAACACAATAATATGAGACTATGAGACTTCGAGCCTTCTTTCGAATGCCATAAAAATCGTTTCAATCAAAACTTAAACGAGTGAATTATGACTGTCCAATCACAGTGACGTGGAAAAAGATATTTGATTGTTTTAGAAGTAAAATAAGGGTTGAGGGTAGTAGGATCAATAAAAATATACTTTAAATAAAAATAAATCTTATCCACAATACATCTTATGGGTTGAAAAAATTTAGAGTAGATCTATTGAAATAACAATTTTATTTGAGGGTACCATTGCTAATTAATCTTTAATAATATGGTATTAAAAGCCCTATTTGAGGTTCACGACACCTAAAGTACAAAATGTACAAGTTGGGCCTGGATTAATTGTAACAGTTGGGCCTGTTGTTCTTGGGTTTGCAAATTGCCTTTTGGGCCAAAGTTTAACAAACTTGGGCTACTGTTTACGGACTGGGGCATTTCTGTACTAATCGTCTGATCCTCCCTGTCTAAACTTGACACGTGCGGATGGAGGTGAGCGTGTTTACAGTTGTGTAAGCTAGCTTTGGTTTCATCGGCCAGAGCCATTGCTTCCGCTTTGGTTTCACTGACGGACTCTTCAATCTGTCTTCCTCTATAAAACCCAGCTCAGATTGATCAACTCTTTCACTGTAACGCGAACAAACCAATGGCTTCTTCGTCATTCTCCACGGCTGCAGCTGCTACGGCGTCCGCTGTGACTAAGACCACCTCTAGTTTCCCTCATTTGTTATGCAACACCAGCAACAACAACGTTCGCTCTTCCTCTCTCTCAAGAGTCTCCTTCCGGGTTTCTCCCAAACCCAAGCTCAGATTTTTCACCAAGGTAACAGAAACCCAGAACCCACTTGAATTGATCTCATTCAAAAAATTGAGCTTTATTGATTTCTGTGTGGATATAAATCTCAAGCTTGCTAGGGTTCTGTTTGGTTTTTTATAAGAATTTGAGGCCTTCTCAAGCTTCGCACTTATTGAGCTGTAGGCAATCTTTGTAATAAGAGATTTAGTTATTGAACCACACGTATTTGTGGCCCTTTTGTTCTGTCGATGAAGTTGGATAATTGGTTTTAGTGGAGGCTAATATTGTATGTTATGTATAATCTGTTATTAGAAGGTTAAAACGAAAAATGAAAATGTTTACTACAATTTTTTTTTTTTCAGTTTTGTTGTATTCTTCAGGTGGTTCTCCTCCACCCTACCTCGTTCAGTCAGAGTCTTGGATTGCGTTTGATTGAATTTGCAGCATTGAATCCCTAATAGAGTGATTACATTAATATGATTACTGTTTCCGCTGTTTGTTTTTGATGCAATAGATTATTATGTAACTTTGATGGGCTTCCAAATCAGAGTTGTTACTTAATACATTGTTTTGTTGATGGGTAACTGCATTTGTTAAACGGTTACATTTAAGAGTCGAGATACCTCTTCTGAATCGAGTGTCCACATTTGCATTGTAATGCTAGCGTGGTGTCACATCATGGAATGGTGTGATCTTGCTGTTATATTCCTGCCGACCGAATGACTATGAAATTACATTGATACTTCCACATAATACAGGTAACTTAGGAGACATCTCTATTTTTCTGTTTTTCCTCTGAGGAATCTTTAGAATTACCATTGCTTAGCTTTCAATTCCCCTCTGACCATCAAATAAAATGTGACTAAACCGTCCTCCTCTCTTTGAAACAAGGGGCGCTTTTGGTTTTGCTGGTGCTTGTCATCTATTGTAATCTCCAATGAGCAATTCTTCTCAAAAGAAAAGGTGTTGTGTTGGAATCCCATTCTAACTGAGGATTCTTGTGGTTCCAGAGGGTCCAGCTACAAGAGAACCCATAACGGAGATACCACTCTGGAATCTTTAGAATTACCATTGCTTAGTTTTCAATTCCCCTCTGACCATCAAATAAAATGTGACTAATCCGTCCTCCTCTCTTTGAAACAAGGGGCGCTTTTGGTTCTGCTGGTGCTTCTCATTTATTGTAATCTCCAATGAGCAATTCTTCTCAAAGGGAATCCCATTCTAACTGTGGTTCCAGAGGAAAGGATTCTTGATGGTCTGAATCACTGCACCTATACCTCTATGCTCATTTGGGTTGCTAAAGAGGAAAGAATTGCATTTTGAGAATTTTGGGCCTTTTACATTCTGACAATGTTAGGTTTGATATTTTTAGTTATTTTTTTTTTCCTTATAACGAGATAACAAAGAGATCGCATTACAAAACTTAATTGTTGGGGTCCTTTGTAGAAAGTTGAATTCTTTTTATATGGCCGAGAACGCAACTAAATACAAATTCTTATCATGGGTGGAGTAAATGAGATGTTTATCTTGTTATTTTCTGATACAATGTTAATAGAGAAAGTTAGTGTCTTCCTTTCTCAAGGATATGATGGATACCATAAATGGCACTGTCACCAAAATTTCCTAATGTTATAGGCTTTAAACAGGAATCAATATTCTCCTGCGTTCTATATTCCCTTTGCGAAATTTCTGGTCCACAATAAAATGAGTAATGCTGGGATACAACTATGCTTTGGTTGTGAAACTACGGAAAATTTTGAGTTAAATTGAGCATTTGCGATCGGTTTTGTGGCCTGAATTGATATGATATTGCAAAAATGTGCAAACTTTGTTTGATGTTGCTAAAATGTGAATATGGGGAAAGTCTAATCTGTTGTGTTTTCGCGAGATTAATTTAAGCTTGCTACTCTCTTTATAATATCTGGACTTCTGACTTCCCTTGGAAGCCACTTATGCAATTAATAAATTTGGAAACAAATTAAACATTTTATTTTCTTTAATTAATGGTACCTTATATGTAGTTTTAAAGTGTGAACTTGTTGTCCACACTGTGGGGTTTGCAGCCTGGTTGGAAGAGTTCTACGGTGGTGAAGGCCCAATTGAACGAGGTAAGCTTCTTTCAACGGTTTTCATTAGAAGATCTGTTTTCGAACTTTCTTTCCTTCTTGCAAATGCCTTTTGGGTCATTTCTTCTCTCGAAGGTTGCTATTGGTGGGCCATCAAATGATTCGACTACACCTCAATCTAAATCAGACACATCAGCAGTTGAATCAAAGGATTCGAAGCCATCAGATGAGTCGTCTGCTCCAGTCTTGGCTACGGAGGAATCAATTTCTGAGTTTATTGCTCAAGTTACTAGGCTTGTAAAGTGAGTGATCTCAGTCTTGATTTCTTTATTGTTCCTGGAGAATCTTTTAGATAATTGTTTTACTTTCATTGCAGACTCGTTGATTCGAGAGATATCGTGGAGTTGCAGTTGAAACAACTTGATTGCGAAGTAGTAATTCGGAAAAAGGAGGCATTGCCTCAACCACCATCACCTGCTCCAGTTGCTATGATGCATTCTTTTCCTCCTTCAATGGCAATGCCGGCAACCCCTCCTCCAGCTGTGCCTGCACCTTCCATCCCATCATCCTCTGCCCCAGCCACATCACCTCCACCTCCACCTGCAGCCAAATCATCCAAGTCATCAACCCCACCACTCAAATGCCCTATGGCAGGCACATTTTATAGAAGTGCAGCACCCGGTGAACCACCATTTGTGAAGGTGAATGATCTCTATTTAGTTTGTTGCTTGTATTGTATGGAAACTTTGCCCCTCCCTTCTAAGTTCTAACCTACAATATAAATAAATACTTTGCCGCTGCTCGTCCTCTTTCTTGTTGGCTTACCTGACTTCATTGCTTAGGTTGGAGACAAAGTACAGAAGGGACAGACTCTATGCATCATTGAGGCCATGAAATTGATGAATGAAATAGAAGTAAGTTTTACTTTTCTTCTGAGTGTAAAATGCTTTCATAATTCTAGTTCATCATCTTACGATTTTCAGCTTTCTTTTGGTATTTCATGAACCTTTTCATCTCTTTACTGCTTGTTAGCTTCTGCTCTCCTCACCAGTTGAGGAAGCTAATTTGGGGTCAAAACTATGAAGCAGTGTTAGGCGCAGGGAAGTGTAGCTCCTTGAGCTGTACTCTGGCTCTGCTCTTACACTAGGCACTATCTAGGCGCGCCCCTGACCTGAGGCGCAAGGGTCTCAATTCTCAAGGTCCTAAGGTGGCCGCCTCTCTAAGTCTGCAATATGGATTTGTTTTTCTGGGTCTTATTTAATAAAACTTCTTTTGGCTTTGCAAGATTTAAGTAAATTGAACCTGGTCCATATGTTTTAATTAAAGAATAAAAGAAAATACTTCAGATAAATACATACAAATTAAGGAAAAAAATACACATAAGATAATAGAGAAATAAGACTTGTGATCACTAACCAAACATATACCACATTTATTTTTCTCTTCCATTATTATTAGTTATTTTCTTTTTTTTGTGCCTTGCTTTGGTTAGGCGCACATGGGTTAAGTGCGCCTTGTGCCTCAAGGCGATTGGAGGCCATTGCGCCCTGGGTGCACTTTGAGGTGATCACACTGTAGTATCATATTTGCATAGGGTACTGTGCATTGTTCACTTGGGGATGATTCACTAGTTATATTACATGCAACAAAATTATTCTGTGAGAAAAAGTGACCGCAGAAAGCATTAAATGTTAGTTACTGATGGATAAGTGTTGAATAGTTTAGAAAATAAAGAATTTTGTGAGGGGATATTAGGGCGAATGGCTTTGGAGATTAAAGAGTGAAGGATATTAGGGAAATAACTGTTTGGATTAAAGATGTCATCTTTCCGCACCCAATCTTTGTAAAGAGTTGTCGCTACTTAAGTTGCGGCTTATGTCACAAAGTTCTTGTTTTGAACCCAGTATCATAAGCCAATTGAAATGATCTGATAGTTGTACCTGATGGATAAGTGTCAAATAGTTGAGGGAAAGAAGAATTAAGATGGGTGGTATTAGGGACAATGTCTTTTCATATCAAGGAGGAATTGATGTTATCAAAAATAATTCTTGGATTAAAGAGTATCTTTCTTATTGTAGCTGTTTTAAGGTAGTGTCTCAAAGTTCTTGTTTTTAACCCAGTGTCATAAGCCAATTGAAATGATCTTGTTATTATTGAAAGCCATGTAGTACGTCTGCTGTAGACTAACCAGTACTAAAAGATACTCTTCTATTACTTGTGGCACTAAAATTTTCCTTACCCAGCGACTAGGACTATTGTGGTTCCATAAGTTTCTCCTTCATGTTCTAGTCTCTTTGGCCTTTCTTACGCATGTTTTTACAACAGGAGTGTCTCTCAGCACTGGATTGGTCTACTGCAGAGACTAGGACCATCATGATTCCATAAGTTGCTCCATGTTCCTGTGTCTTTGGTCTTAAATGCCTTTTAACAACTGTAGTCAGTTTCTTCCCACCTTTGTGCCAAGTTTTATTGAATGAGTTTGCTTAGACTACAGGTTCTAATTTCCATCATTCCATATGACAAGGCATTATTCAATAAGAAACTAAACGTTATGATTGTGGCTTTTTTCTTGCCTAGTAAATCAATGGACTTTGGGTCCACAAAATGGCTTTGAAGTGTCCAACTCTTGAAATCCAAAATGAGTAGCTACAGCTCGAGCTTGTAATATGGCCAATGCTGATAAATGATTAGCACTAATTTCTCGAACGCTTGCGTTTGTATTATTGTTCCTTTTGATTTCAAGAAAGTGCATCCAATTTTAAGAATTTTGGTGGTTGTATATAAGGATTAGTACTCTGAATCAAGAAACATGATTATTGCTAACTTCTCGGAAGGTTGTGTTGATGTCATTGTTTCTTTTGATTTTAAGAATGCATGCATATCTTCATTGGCCATTTCCAGGGTTGTTGTGTAACTCGTGTTTGAGCATGTTATAACATACTGGAACAATTAGCTCCTGATGCGTTCTCACCTAATTTTGTCTGATGCTTTTTTTTTTTCAGGCCGATCGATCTGGAACCATAACTGAGATCCTTGTTGAAGATGGGAAGGCAGTCAGTGTTGACTTGGTGAGCTTTCTAGGTTACCTTTGCTGATGAATGAGACTAATACTAATTTCCATGTTAAGATTTTCCCTGTTTTCTCACATCCACAAAATCATTTGCTTTGCAGCCTCTTTTTGTGATCGAACCCTAGAGCTCGACTACAAAGTAGTCAAGTAAAGGGGTTCTGTAATGAGACCGAGTAAAGATCAAGATTTGGGAGGGGGAGCAGGAGCAGTTCTTGTAGGCTGTAGCATTGTGATATGAAGTGTTTGCTGGAAGAATGTTTTGTTCAGAGTGAGTTGGTAGAGATGTTAATGACTAATTATTGAGAGAGTTTTTTTGCATTACCTTTTGCCTTCTTTTTCAGAACCTCCATTGCTTAATCCGAGATTTTTTTGGCTTACACTGGAATTTTCCATCATATGTAATAAACACTGTATCTTTAATTCTTTAATCTTTGTGTTGGGGGTTCTAATTTAGGTGTTGTGAAGGGACATTTTAGTTTAATTTGAGACACTGATTAAAAGATATGAAGTGTGGTTTATTTGTTTCATTCTTGTGCTTTATTACATCACTAGCCATAGTGTTCTTACATCGTCTCCATTAGCACTGGAGTATAGGGGGTGTTTCTAAAGTAACTTCTCGGTGAAGCAAAGAATGAAGCAATATTTATACATTAATTAACTCCCCGTTTTCTTATTGGGCAAAAATGTACTTTTCGTGATTTTATTTTCATCCCTAAACTTCTGTTGTTTTCCCCAAGTATCCTTCAAATGAGATTGAGGTCGGAAAATGAATGCTTCGTATCTATGAGACATCCGAGAAATTTAATGTTATAAACTATTCTTAATTTGAATGATAACATGTCTCTAAACTACTGAAGTTTTAGATTTTTAATTCCTGAAATTACATAAAAATACATGAGTTATCCCCAAATTGAACTCAAGAACCTTAAATTAAAGGCGAATCAAACAAAACCAATAATATGAATTAGACCCAATTCAAGACCTTACTACACAGAGGTCAAAAGAACATTGACTAGAAAATCACTTATTCAAGCTCCATCCTTATCTTCACCAAAATTCAGCAACTAATGGCCCAAATTTGAAGAAAAAATAGATTAAACTAATCAGACCAAATAAATTGACACAATTCGAAAGAAACCCATAAATCAATCACTGTAGTACTCCCGAAAAGAAGGAAAAATTTCCAAGGAACTGATACATGTTTAGCTTTGGTTGGTTTGTTGACTCTTCGTGCATATAAGTAATGGAAGCAAGACGAAGGCCTTTGCCGACTGTGCTCAGTCAAAAGAACCCAAATCTCTCTGCCATACCATCCGATAATCCATGCCGTTCATCGCTGACGGTAGTTAACTGCAGTTAGGTTTGTAGAGAGGAGTTGATGTGATGTGGGAGGACGAGAAAGACGATTGTAGATCAATATAAAGCACTTGTGTTCACGTCCAACATGTAATTTGCGGAACCCTTGTAGTTTATGAACCCTAGACATACATATATATATATATATATATGCTTAACTCAATCAATTATCAATTAAATCACCTCACCTTGATATAAGTTATATTTTTTTGTTGATAGTTTGTTTGTTTGTTTTTCTATTTATCTTTTGTTTGCAATAGTGTATTGGGAAAATTAATGATAAGTTCCTTCACTAAAAGTTTTGTTCCAAAAAAGACATTCCAATAAGTTTTGTTTCATAAGATCCATTAAGTTTAAAAATATTCCACAAAGGACAAAAAGTTATTAATATTTATTTTGTTGGCAAAAATACCCTCATCTTCTCCATTTGACACCCAAATTGATTCTTCCTTTTGCAGTGACTATTCCGACCCACCAATAGGTAGGGATGGTGCGTCTAGGTATGGGTTACATTCCCATGGTGGTTGCTTGTGGCAGCAAAGTCTCCGGTGGCCGGATCAGACACTTCTCTTCACGGTTGGTCGTGACTTCAAAGTCAAAATCCAATGGAATCAACAATTGATGGCAGCAAATGATGGTTGGGGATTGGTCGTGGTGCTTCGGCGCTTCGTTTTGGAGGGTTGGAGACCTTGATCGGCGGCCGGACCATGGTGGTCCACCATTCCCACGAATCTGATAATTTGTTATCTGTTTCGACCTGCACCTGTTGATATGTTATTTGTTTCTAATATATAATATATGTTTATAGTAGATATCTTATTTTTATAAGGGAGAAGGAAAATTATGTGTATTAGATGTGAGAATTCAGGAAACCACGATAAAAAGACATGTAATGCTATCATCTTATTTTTTGTCATTTTTTTAAAGATTTTTTGATTGTATTCATGAACATATTATGATAGATAATGAAATTCTGAATTGTTGAATATATATGTTATCCGTAAATTTTTAGGCAGATGAAGCTGATTTGATTTAATTTTGTTATGTTTTTTAGACAGATTTCATTTGAAAATTTATGACAGATGAAATAGATAATATTTCGGAGAAACATATAAAATTTCAACATATCCAAAATTGATAATATATAAACAGATCCATCATAACCAAAATCAAAAGAAAAAAATGCGCATTATCATATGTAATTGCAGCATATGCAAAACAAATATAATATTAGCAGCTCCAAAACATATAAAATATCAGATTTGGTGATGACAATCGAATGACGGCTTTTTTCATTTTCGTTCTCTATTTCTTTCTCTAGATTAAAAGCTCTACTTTGTAGATCTGTCTTTGTCCCAAGCGAAGGAAGAAGAAAAAACCTCAATTTTAGTCGCAAGAAAGAAGAAGAATAAACACCGATCTATGTCGCTAGCAAAGGAAAAAAGAGAGAAGAAACAATGAATGAAGAAGATAGGAGGCACCGATCAAGGAAGAAGAAAGAAGAAAGAAGAAAGAAGAAAGAAGAAAGCAGAAGAGTATTTGTTGCAGAAAAGAAAAAAGCGGAAGGAAGAAGAAGAATAAGACAGGAGAATGTATGTATATGTAGGGGCATTTAAGTCACTTATTATCATTTGTCTTCTTCTCTAAACATTTTCCCGGTTTGTCCTTATTGGAGTACAAATATTGTATTTCATCATTCTATCTAATTTCCCCTAGTTTATTTATCCTATGATCTCTATAGCTGTTAATTTGCTACAACATAATTTTTAATTACGAAACTTTCTCAATTAGGTAGGTTTAATCAGGGACGGAGGAGCTACAGGGATCCGAGGGTGCAGGCGCTCCATGGATTTTAAAAAATTCCCAATATACTACATATTAGTCTGTATTTTGTTTAAAAATTGTTGGTTGGTCTAATGGTAGCATGTCTTCTTGTTTCTCCACAAGCCCGAGTTCAAGATTTTAACAGTGGTACTTATTGTACACAACCAAACATCCCAAAGTATCCATAAGTACTTTTTCTTTTCTTAACCGAAACTTCAAAATATTTTATCTCTCAAAATACATGTTAGATTTCGAAAAAAATTATATATTCGGAATCAGCATATAAAACACTTTCTAACAATACTCATTGTCGATATTTTTCGTCTGGTTGTACTTTATTACACTATCTAAAATAATAAAAACATGAATATTAACATTATTTCGGCCTCTTATTATATTGTTTCATACTCTTATTACATTATCTTGACCACCTATTACATTTTTTTCTCAATGAACTTGACTTCTTTCACCTTGTTTTTATAGCAGCGTCCAAATTGTCTGTGGCAAGCTAAACTCATTGGAATCGAGCTCAAGGTAGTGAGACAAGTCGGAATATGCTCTCAGTGTCGCCCGAAAACAAAAATTCAACAAGATCCAAGTCGGGGATTTTCTGGTGATTTCGACAACCGTGCTATTGGCACTAAAAATATTATGGGCTAGGCCTAATCCATGTACAAGGCCCAAGGTGCAACCCACACAGTCCATCATGTTTTGAATCAATCACAGCCAATGAGCCCATTATATTGAGAAGGAGATGAAGCCCAGTTGATAAGTATAAAGCCCCAAGAAGAAATATGCTGAGAGTGGTCCGTGTAAAGTGGAAGAGGTTGTGGCAGTTACAACAAGGTGGTCCAGGTGGCAGCCTATGAGAGAAATAAGGGAAAAACGGATATGAAAAGGTGGTAATGACTTCTAACTGACAGAAATGGCACAAATAAGGAAATAACTATAGTAAGATCAAGGTTTATGGAGGAAGAATTTCGTACAAGACAGAAAGTATAAAAGCTGGTAGATAGACAGAGAACACACACAAACAGTCAAACAGACAGACAGACAAAAACTCAAGCCCAAAGACACTTTCAAGCTTCCTAGCATTCTAGCATTCCAATTACTTTTCAAATCCTTGTCAATTTCAAGCAAATATCATGTTGTTCATTCCAAATTCTCCTTTATTTATTCCTTGTCAAGTTTCAGTGCCAACCATTGTTGTGTAAATTATTCTTGGTGTCTATTTATTTTTTTTCATTCCAATCTTAACAAAGCGCACTTCAGTGGACTTGGGGAACCTAGAACTATTGAGGTCCCAAGATAGTTCATTCAATCGTCTAGATAGAAGTCTTATTTACATTCGGTGCATTTCATTCAAATTAGTGTAAGAAACTATAAACCTTGGCACACCTACAAATCATCACCACCTTGGGCCACTTTTTGGTGACAACAGCCTTTTTTGGCACACCTGGTGCAACCAGAAAAGAAAAAGCTAAAAACTACGATGGCACCGCGCACTCGCTTGTAAGGAAAAGAACCAATCGCTGGGGAAAATCCGTAGGAGGAAAACTCATTGGTAGAAATGGAAGATGCTACCAATGATGGTAGCACTGAAGAAAAGCAAAAGCTCATTGAACGACCAACTGGCTTATCTGATGAAGCCGCCATTTTGTTTGAACATTTGGTTAAAACCATCAAAAATATGGAGGTACGTACTAACGAAACAATTGAAGATGCCATGAAGCAGGTTGAACGAAAGCTGGAGCAGAAGTTGGAAGATATGACTACGGGGGGCAATTCCCATCACAGAAAGGAACAAACTATCAGGCAGATGGTGGTTACAGCAAGTACACTCCTCCTCTAATGAGATTTCCATCTGGTAATGGTCAGAATTTCAGGCCTGTTGCATATGGAAATACTAATCCTATGAACAATCCAACTGCCTATGCAACCACTGAACCCACTGGACCAAGAGGCAACATCGTTGCAGGAATGGGTGCTACTCGAAGGGTTCAACCTAATATTCCACCTCAAACACCACTTGTTGATCTAGAGACTCTCAGACAGTTAGTTCAAGAATTATATGGCCACGGCCTTAGACAGGTTAGTCGGCCAGAGTATCACAAACCCTATCCAACTGTTGTGGATAGGGAGAATCCTTATCCACGGGGATTTAGAGTACTTGATTTCACTTTATTCTCAGGAGAAAAAGGACTGTCCACCGTGGTGCATATCGGTCGTTTCACTGTGCAATATAGTGAATTGGCGAACTATGACAATTTTGATAACCTTCGTCTCAGGTTTTCCAAACTCTTTGACAGGAGCTGCTTTTACTTGGTATTCCACTTTACCAAGAAATTTCATCAACACATAGTGGGAGATGGAACAGTCATTTCATACTCAGTTCTTTAGAGCTGAACTAGAGGTGTCTGTGGCTGAGCTATCCAGATTGGTGCAGAAGGCAAGAGCAACCATCGATGCTTATATTGCTCGTTTTAAGAGGCTAAGGAATAGATGCCGCATCTATCTACCTGAGTCAGAATTTGTCAAAATGGCCTAGTGAGGATTGGACATTAAATTGTGTAAAAAGTTCCAAGGTATGGAATTTTATGATTTTTATGAAATGGCAGCAAAGGTCGCGGAGTATGAAGAATTGTTGAAAGAAGAAAGTAGGCAAAAAAAATCTTCCATGGGAACTTACTACCAAGAGATGGAGATGAATGCTGTAGAGGTGACTTCAGAAAAGAAAGTGTGGGTTTGTCCCGCATTATCCAAACCAAAATCAACTGAACCAGTAAAGAAACAACCCATGGGTGGTAACATCAATTATACTTTTGATGTGACCAAAACGGAGGAGTTTTTTGATTTTCTATGTCAGGAAAAGTTTGTTACATTTCCAGCTGGACACAAAATACCATCTCAAGAAGATACAAAAGGGAAGGAGTACTGCAAATACCATGACCTATGGTCTCCTACCACTGACAACTGTTGGACTCTGAAGAACCTGATTCAAGAGAAAATAAACAAGGGTGTCATGCAATTCCCTGATAAGGAGTCAATGCTAGTAGATGAAGATCCATTTCCTCCGGTGGAAACCATTATGCATGCAATTGATGTAGATCTTCGTGACTACCTGGAGCTTGAAAGGAAACTGAAGGAGAAATCTCAGGTATAGGAACCAAAAGCTCACAATTCTAAAAAATTCTCAGGTCCGCAAGGAGAAGAAGGGACAAAAACCACGCTATGTGCGACCACCAACCAGCACCATTAACGACGGATGGCAGTTGGTGAAACATAAGAAGTTCCCAGCACCTTTAGCCAGAACTCAGTTGAGGAGAAAGCAGAGGTAGTATGCCGCCTATATGAGGAGCCACTACAAACCTCCAGTGATTAAACGCATGAGCTAGACATGGGTTCACAAAGAAAAGAAGCAAGAGGATAACCATCAAGTGAAAAAGGATCAACCACCTATAAAGGAGTTCATGGTGGGAGCAATTCAGGTACCATATGAATGTTCTACCACTATTTTAGTTTTGCCAGCTGCTTGGCAGGCTAAAAAGCACATAAAATAAAATCAAATGCCAAAGCTTGACTGGCTAGGGAAGGGTGATCAACCTTTCAGCTTAGTGGCGGTGCAGATAGTGGATGAAGAAACCCTCAAAAGGGTGATCTTGGAAAAACCTTCAATCCAAATGTCACAGCACATCAAGCCACTGTATGTCAGAGCATAGATGAATGACAGGCCAATTGACAGAGTCTTGGTGGACAACGGTTCTACAGTCAACACTATTCCACGATCAGTTCTCAGGCTACTGGGTAAGAAAGAAGATGATTTAATTCCAACTGACTGGACTATGACAGGTTTTACAGGTGAAGTTACAGGTGAAGTTACTAAGGTAGTTGGTATATTGCCAGTGGAGTTGACCATCGGGCAAAAATCTTCCATGACTGCTTTTTTTGTTATTGACAGTCAGGCCAAATACCAAGCTTTATTGGGAAGGGATTGGATTCATTCCAATTGGTGTATCCCATCCTCACTGCATTAGCTCTTAGTGTGCTGGAGAGGAAATGATGTAGAAATCATTTGGGCAGACAACTAGCTATTCAAGACTACATCAGATCAGGTGGAAGCTTGCTACTACCATGCCCAATGTGGACCAATTCAGTTCGTTATCAAGAAAGAAGAGATGCAGAAAATTACAAGACAATCATTGCAACGAACGACCATTGTTCCTTATAGGCCGAGGGGATCAGAACTAATCATTGAAGAAGTCCTATGATGTGGTCGAAGGACGAAGAGAAGATAGTGGTGACTGTAATAAATAAGATTGTAGTACAAGCTGCCATTGACAGAATTATAACAGAAGAAATTAATTAAAAAGAAATGATAATGGAAGATGATGGTTGTTTAGCCACGAATGAAAAAGAGGAATTGAACTGGAATAATTTGAAGGTAGCACCGGCCAAGTTAGATGATTTGAAGGCCGAAACCCAAGATCCTTTGGAAGAAGTGAATTTGGGGGGGGGGGGGGGCAAAAAGAGGCTAGAGTTACTTACATAAGTTCCACCTTGGATCCATTTATCAAGGTAAAACTAATGGCTTTACTTCAAGAGTTTCGTGGTTGTTTTGCTTGGGATTACCAGGAAATGCCAGGGTTGAATAGAAAGGTGGTAGAACACAGACTGCCTATTAAGCCAGGATACAAACCATACCAGCAACCATCTAGAAGAATGTCTTTAGAAGTGGAGTTGCGTGTCAAAGAAGAAATACAGAAGTTGGTTAAGGCCGGCTTCATACGGCTAACTAGGTATGTTGAATGGCTATCCAATATTGTACCGGTAGTTATGAAAAATGGCAAAATTCATATTTGTGTTGATTTTCGTGATTTAAACACTACTACGCCTAAAGATGTGTATGTTATGCCAATTGTTGATATGCTGATTGGTAGTGTGTCTCAACACGAGCTATTATCTATGATGAATGGTTATTCTGGATACAACCAGATATTTATTACAGAAGAAGATGTTTCAAAAATAGTGTTTAGATGTCCAGGAGCATTGGATACCTATGAGAGGGTAATGATGTCCTTTGGCTTAAAAGATGCTGGAGCCACCTACCGACGGGCAATGAATGCTATCTTCCATGACATGATAGGCAGGAAATTGGAAGTTTATATTGATGATATTATTGTCAAGTCAGTCAATGCCAATGACCATATGGCCGATCTCAAACTTGCATTTGAAAGGATGAGGCAATACCAACTAAAGCTCAATCCTTTGAAATGCACATTTGGAGTTAAAGCTAGAAACTTCCTGGGGTTTTTGGTTCATCAGAGAGGCATAGAGGTTGAGAACAAACAATAGCTCCAAAGTTTCCTTGGTCAGGTAAATTACCTTAGAAGATTTATTTCTAATCTTGTAGGTAAGACCAAGGTATTCTCTGAGCTATTGAAGTTAAAGAAGGAGGATGCATTCAGATGGGAGCCAAAACATGAAGAGGCCTTTTCAACCATTAAGGCCTACCCAAGCAAACCTCCAGTTCTCATGCCACCCAACAGGCACAAATCATTGAAGTTGTATATATCAGCTACTGATGATTCCATTGGATGCTTACTAGCTCAGGATGATGATGTTGGAAGAGAAAGGGAAGTCTACTACTTGAGTAGATTACTGACAGATACTGAAGGGCGATATTCTGTGGTGGAGAAGCTCTGCTTTGCATTATATTTTACATGTACCAAGTTGAGGCACTACTTGCTTCAAACTAAGGTGTACGTGATCTCAAAAATGGATTTGATTAAGCACATGTTGACCAAGCCATTGCTGACAGGAAGGATAGGTCGATGGTCATTGGCCTTGATAGAATACAACCTCAAATGGAGACCACAACAGGCAATCAAAGGGCAAGCACTTGCTGATTTCTTTGCTGACCATCCATGCCTAGAAATTCTTGAGACCTTACAAGGCATGATAGATGCACACACTACACCAACCTTTGAAGATGAAGGTGAATGGGTGCTAAAGTTCGATGGGTCTAGCATTGAGATGGCTGCTGGAGCTGGGGTAGTCATTCAATCCCCAAGAGGTACAAAAATCACCTTAGCTTTTAATTTGGATTTTGATTGCATTAACAACCAGGCAGAATATGAAGCATTGATAATTGGCTTGGAAATCTTACTTGAACTAAAAGCCAAAAATATTATGGTGGTTGGAGATTCTCAATTGGTGCTAAAACAACTGGCTGGAGAATACAAATGTGTTAGTTTTACATTGGCTCCATACTATAGTACAGCCTTGCAGTTGCTTGATGACTTCCAGAAGGTGGAGTTGAAGTACATTCCACGAGATCAAAATCATGAGGCCAATGGGTTGGCCCAACTAGCTTTTGGCATAATACTTCTAGCAAATTTGATACAACAAATCATCACGGTGGAAAGACGATCTCATCCATCTATCAGAGAGAGAGGCATATCTGTTGAATGCCTAGCTCTTGATGATCAAATGGAAGATTGGAGGAAAGATATCACTAACCATCTGACATACCCCAATGATCTAGCATCCAGAAAGGTCAATGTGTTGGCATAGAGCTAGGTAATGATCGAGGGTGAACTCTTCAGAAAAGGAGCTGATGGTTTGTTACTTCGCGGCCCTAGTTTTATTGAAAGTATGAAAATAATGTAACAGGCACACAAAGGTATCTATGGCACACATCAAGCCAGTCCAAAGATGAGATGGTTGATCAGGAGACATGGCTATTATTGGCCTACCATCTTGAAAGATTGCATTAAATATACAAAAGGCTGTCAACGATGCCAGAAATTTGGCAACATTCAAAAAGCACCAGCGACGGATATGCATCCTATCATTAAACCATAGCCATTCAGAGGGTGGGCGATCGATATCATAGGAAATATTTTTCCAGCTTCATCTAAGGGACATCACTTTATCCTGGTGGCTATCGACTATTTCACAAAGTGGGTAGAGGCAATACCCTTGGAAAAAGTCGAACAGGCAGAGGTGGTAGATTTCATCAAAGAACAACTTTTTTTTCTTTAGATTTGGCATCCCAGAAACCATCACAACTGAACAGGGGACAATGCTCACGACAGAGGCTTCAAATAAGGTGATCATTTCTATCTTGTAGAAAACTATCGAGGATAATCCCAGAGCATGGCATAGGATACTACCAAAGACATTATGGGCCTACCACATATCCAAGAGAACAAACATTGCAATTAGCTCTTTTGCTCTCACTTATGGGCATGATGCAATACTACCTATGGAGCTGGTGGTCCCATCTTTGAGGATCATGAAGCAAAATTATCTATCTACTGAAGAATATTCAGAAGCTATAAACATGGAGCTGAAAAAGTTGGATGAAAGCAGGATGGAGGTTGTGAACAGGATGATAGTCCAAAAGAAGAAGATAGCAAAGGCCTACAACAAGAAAGTAAAAAAGAAAGTGTTCCATGAAGGCCAAATGGTGTGGAAGGTGATTCTACCACCAGGAATCAAGGATAGAGAGTTGGGCAAATGGTCTCCAAACTGGGAAGGACCCTTCAAGGTCCACAGAATTCTCAAAGGCAATGCATATTGGCTGGCAGACCTAGATGGTCAGCCACATAAGATATTTATCAAAGGCAAATATTTAAAGCCATATTTCCCAAGCATTTGGGAATCTACATCTGTAATGATATAAAGAATGTAAAACATGCTTTTTAGTCTCAGCTATGAGCTGGCTTTGGTGGCCGCATATTATGAATAAAAATATTAGATGGCCACAGGCCACACAAAAGAAATTGCAAATAAATGGCTAGCAATTATAAAAAGGAAACATCCAAAATTAAGGCCAAATAATGGCCAAAATAAGTACCAGCTGAGTAAAAGAAGCCAATACAGATGGCAGTAAAATTATTTCCAAGGAACCAACCAAGGCCAAATATTGGCCAAAAATCCAAAAATCAATTCAACATATGTTTCAAAGCCGACCAGGTATTTTGATGTGCCTGAAGGCGTGCTTGAGTGAGCTGTAAATCTGAAGACTAAGTTTGAGTATCTGATAGTTGTGACTTGATGGAAGCACCCAGAGTATTGAGGTTTTGTTGAGCATTTTGGAATTTCTCATGCATCTGGTTTCTTGCATCATATTGCTGTAAAATCTGCTCTTTCAAACCTTGGATCTTGAGTTCTAAAGCCTTAATTTCTTCTTGAGCAGCAATGATATCCTTCTGAATCCCAAGGTCTTCAGCAGCCAGGCTTTCAGAGTTGGCAAGTAAAGTTTCGTAAGCAGCTCAGTTATTAGATAAATCTTCCAACTTGCTAGATAAAGCTTGCTCCAGAGAATAATCTTGATGAAAAACAGTTGGTAGATGATGCAAATCATGCTCCAGACGAATGAGCCTACTTTTACTCTCAGAAGCTATCTGAGGATCTATCAACTGAGCCTTCATATGCTTTAAAGCTTCCTTACTATGTGTTTCTTGAATATCTGGAATATTTTTCTCAAAGAGCTGGACCAACCTATTGGTGGCATGCTATAGTTCTTCCTCAGTTGGCACTTTACTAGTAAGAGGAGGCAGAGTTAGGAAGGAGAAGTCCAGACCTGCTAATGGATTTACCACACTAGTTAGAATGATGAAGGTATGTACTTTGAATGATGTTGCTGCCTGCATACATAAAGTACTATCATAAGTATCAAAGAATTATTTGTGGTAGCAAAATAAAGAAAGTGAAAGATATCAACCTGAGAAGAGAGAGGAGTAACTGAGCCAGAAGGTTAGTTAGAAATTTTGGGAGTAACAATTGGCTCATCTGATGGAGGAACTCCTGTATAACTGGTAGAAATCTTTTCACTCTCATCTTCAGAAGCTTCATGTAACGACCCATCCCACACACCCACCCCGCAGTAATGGGCTGTGCGTACAAGCCAGGCCCATGGTCCGCTACCCCCAACCCCTCTCCCCCTCGCAAGGCAGGCAGGTTGTTGCTAGGTTTCGAACCCTCCACCTAGCCTTTAACTTGGTGACATAGGTTGCCAAAGGCACTATGTTAAAGGCTAGGTGGAGGGTTCGAAACCTAACAACAACCTGCCTGCCTTGCGAGGGGGAGAGAGGTTGGGGGTAGCAGCCCATGGGCCCGGCTTGTACGCACAGCCCATTACTACAGGGTGGGTGTGTGGGATGGGTCGTTACATAAAAACTGCCTTTTTTACAAGTTTCCACACCCACCTCCCTGGACCTCAGCCCAGTAGGCATGCCGTAGGTACTTCCCTGGGCCATGGCCCAGACAGCCCAACCCCTCTCTCCTCGCAAGGAGTAGGTTGTTGAAGGTAGGAATCGAACTCCTCCACCTAGCCTATAACATAGTGCCTTTGGCAACCTATGTCACCAACTAAGTCATGGCTTAGTTGGTGACATAGGTTGCCTAAGGCACTATGTCAAAGGCTAGGTGGAGGGTTCGAAACCTAGCAACAACCTGCCTGCCTTGCGAAGGGGAGAGGGGTTGGGGGTAGCGGCCCATGGGCCCGGCTTGTACGCACAGCCCATTACTGCGGGGTGGGTGTGTGGGATGGGTCGTTACACTTCACTATCGTCATCTCCTGAAATTGTAACAGGCTCTGAACTGGATTAGGTGGTCTTTTTAATTCTAGTAGAAGATCATTGAGATCTTCTCACAGCCACCACCTTCCTATTGGTTTTTGACTTCTTCTTGGGGGAGATTGGCTCACTTTTAATATTCAATTTTCTAGAGGAAATTGGAATAGCAGGAGTAGTTGCACAATATGTTACCAGATCAGAATCTCATAGACAGACAAACAAATAGAAAAAGAGGTAAAGAAAATATATCAGGTGTAACATCTGCCTCAGATTCAATATTAAGAGGGGGAAGCGGATCAAGTGAAAGTAGACCTGTGTAATACCTTTCCCTCCAAGATAGATAGTCAGAAGTACAATCAAGACTGAACAGTGGTAGCAGCTGAAACACAAATCTTCTCAAAGCATTATTATTTGCAGCCACCTGGTTCTCAATCCTTTCTCTGGATTGAATACTGGTCCTCTCTTCTCCAGGAGGGTTGTAATGGGAGAGGCGGTTAAGAGGCACATTTTGAGTATAACCCAACTGCTAGCACAAAGTTGAGCATTGTAGGCCTCAAAGCCATAAGTAAGGTTCATGGGGTTATCAATGTTGGCACCTTCATGGAGATACCTGGGTATAGCAAGACTGGCCCAGAAATCATGAAGGATATGGTCCATCACCATAGATATGGTAACTTTGGAAGATAACAATGGCTTCAAAGGACCACCAGGCAAGGTATCAATGAACGAGAAATACTCAGAATCAGGTCTATTTGAAGGCAAGAACAAAAAGAAATTGAAGATTTCTACAAAAGACCTATCACTGACAAGATAAAACAAACTGCCCATAAGAAGGAAATTCGGTAGGTAGTTGATAGCCAAGAGCACATAAAGCAGGGAAGTAAGTAAACAGCCAAGACTGAAGAATCCAAAGGCTACCAGGAAAACGATAGTACTAAGGTTTCTCGAAGGTGAGCAAAGAGAGACAGTGATAAATACGGCCTAGCCATATACTCCCTAAAGCTACATTCTGGCCCTCAGCTAGGGCGCATGCAAGGGGAAGATAATCCTTGGCAGATTGATTTGCAAATGTGTCGAAGACATACCTGCAGAGTAAACACCACAAAAATAGAGCATGCTCTTTAAAGGTAGGTTCCCCAAGGTACTTTGTGGAGCTCAAACCCTGGTAGGAAAAAGTTTTATTTTCCTCCATTACTTTGACCTCAACAATTTTGATAGAAGTAAAGAGGCTGGGAGCATCTGGACTTGTAATGGGCAGCCCAGTTAGGGCATACATATCCCTCAGTGCGATGGTCATATGGCCACAGGGGAAAGCAAAAGAATTTGTCGAATGAGACCAGAAACAGCAGGCCGCTGAAATCAAAGCTGGGTCGAAGGGAATTGGCTTAGGAGTCATGTCAATAAATCGATCGAGTCCTTGCTTCATCCATTAGACACCGAAGTTAGTACGAAGTCGATTGATCCAGTCTCTCCACCCCAGAGGCGGTTTGGGTCAGGAAGGATGTCGTTCTAATATTGGTAACTCATTTGCATGGTTGGCAAGAAGTTCCTCACGAGAGAGAGATGAAAGGCTTGTCAGTTTCTCAGTGGAAAGGTGAGAGTCGATGGGAGCAGTATTTGGAAGGAAGGAAGCCATTGATTAAAGTTTAGAAAAAGAAGAAGAGAAGAAAAGAAAAGGTCAGGGCTTTCTCAAACAAATCCCGAAGTAAAGAGGCGTGCATGAGTGAGAGATTAAGAAGCAGCTGCTGATAAAATGGAATGAGGTAAGAGAAGAGTTTGAATTTTAAAAGGATTTTATTTGACAGTAAATGATATTTGAGAAGGATTTTTTTTAAGAGGGCCGAAAAATCAGCTTAAATCCAACTTTGAACAGTTGAATTCAAGATGGGGGCAATTGTTGGCACTAAAAATATTATGGGCTAGGCCTAATCCATGTACAAGGCCCAAGGTGCAGCCCATACGGTCCATCATGTTTTGAATCAATCACAGCCCATGAGCCCATTATATTGAGAAGGAGATGAAGCCCAGTTGATGAGTATAAAGTCCCAAGAAGAAGTATGCTGAGAGTGGTCCATGTAAAGTGGAAGAGGTTGTGCCAGTGACAACAAGGTGGTCCAAGTGGCAGCTTATGAGAGAAATAAGGGAAAAACTGATATGAAGACGTGACAATGACTTCTAACTGACAGAAAATGACGCAAAAAAGGAAATAACTGCAGTAAGATCATGGTTTATGGAGGGAGAATTTCGTGCAAGACAGAAAGTATAAAAACTAGTAGATAGATAGAGAACAGACACAAACAGTCAAATAGACAGACAGACAAAAACTCAGGCCCAAAGGCACTTTCAAGCTTCCTAGCATTCCAATTACTTTTCAAATCCTTGTCAATTTCAAGCAAATATCATGTTGTTCATTCCAAATTCTATTGTATTTATTCGTTGTCAAGTTTCAATACCAACCATCATTGTGTAAATTGTTCTTGGTGTCTATTTATTTTTCTTCATTACAATCTCAACAAAACACACTTCAATGGAGTAGGGGAACCTAGAACTATTGAGGTCCCAAGATAGTTCGTTCAATCATCTAGATAGAAGTCTTATTTACATTTGGTGCATTTCATTCAAATTAGTGTAGGAAACAATAAGTCTTGGCACATCTGCAAATCATCATCACCTTGGGCCACTTTTTGGTGATAACATGTGCATAAACCTTTATTACATTGTTTCAACATCTTATTACGTTGTTTCAGCCTTTATTATAATGTTTCAGACTCTTATTATTTTTGTATATATTTAACTGACATGTTATGGATACTTATGGATAAATAGTTGTTTGGAAGTTTAGCATTTTCTTTTTTTTAATAATTGATTTATCTTCTATCTTCTTTTTGTTTGTTTGCTTATTTTTATCGAAAAATATCTTCTCTCTTGCAATGCAATACTGTTTGTGATTGTAAATAGTTTATCTTACAAATTAAATGCTATCACGTATCCTGTTATGAGCTCTTAAAATGAGGTACTAATAGTCAAGGTGTAATTTTAGGATTCATTAAATTTTTTTAAAAAATATATTTGTATTTTGATCGGTTTTATGAACCCAACAATATTTTTTTTGTTCGAAACACAAATTAAATGCAACTTGAAAAATGTATAAATGTCATTTAAACCCTAAAAGTTAGGCCAAACTGATGAAACCCTTGATGTTAAAGGAATTAAGAATAAGGTTGGGTTGAGAGAAATCTGTCGATTTTGAGAACAAGTCTCGATTTTTGTTTAATTTCTTTGATTCCTTATACTAAGCACTTCTATTGGCTTATATAGCCAACGTTTACACACCAAACTCTATTGAAATTAGAAGTTCAAAACTTAATAGGAAACTATTTCAAAGGAAACCTAACTAGAAGGCAACAATTATTGAAATTAAATACTAAAGCAAATACTTAAGTTGACTCAAGTGTCCCTAACCAAATTGGTCTCCTAAACTCACGGCTTAGGTCTTTATCACAAACCTAAAACAATTTTATAGATATTTGATTTTGTATGACAATACCATGTTAAAAGGAAACAAGATTGATCCAAACTTAAACCATTCTCACGATTTCATTTGGGCAATATAACAGTCTGAAATATGGCTGTCATCGGTCTTCATATAAAACATTAAGAGAAAAATGTTCATTTATGCTCTGTTTATTTCAAGAAAATCAATTTTGTGGAGAATTCATATTTTTCCTAAGGAAAAATAATTAGTTTTTCGACGTTTATTATATAAAAGTTTGTAAAGGAAAACCCCTTGAAACAAAAATCGATATATGAGTTTCAAATTTTTGGTTTTTCTTGAAACAAACGGAACATTGAGTATTCACTCATTTTTATTTTTATTTTTCTGAAGTATTCACTCATTTGCCTAAGAAGGAGAATGATACCATATCTTTTCTTGTATATTGGGGCAACCAAATGTTGAAAATGCACATGAATGAAGTTTGAAATCCTTGTTGAATCATAGCCAAACCTCATTTAATTGATTTCGTCCACTTGAGTCTTGGTTGCAACGGATTGTAGCTACTTTTCCCAGCTTACCATTTATAGTACTTATAACGTTTTGTAGAACGTATTCATTGCCGGGTAATATATCTATTAAAAACATACATTGAATTATATATATGTGTGTGTTCAAAGTAAATATAAGAAATGAATATTTATTATAAACTGGGAAAATCATTCTTCCATGAAACTCACTTATCGCAAATCAGTCATATATAAATACCTTGGTCGAATGTGAAGAATTTCGATATAATGGCGGAATAGAAGAATTAGAGATTGAAGATGAAGAAAGATAGAAGAAGAAGAGAG
Source organism: Tripterygium wilfordii (assembly GCF_013401445.1). Lineage (NCBI taxonomy): Eukaryota > Viridiplantae > Streptophyta > Magnoliopsida > Celastrales > Celastraceae > Tripterygium > Tripterygium wilfordii. The sequence goes on from NC_052241.1 coordinate 4,574,253, forward strand.
TAGAGAGAAACCTGAAATATGCTTTTATTCATATGTTCAAGTTTGACAGTAGCAGATAAACTGTAAAATAGTACAAATGTTATTGTACAAGATTTAATAACATAAGATGCAACATGGGCTGAGCAAGTTAAAGACTGATTCATTTAGGTCCACTAAGGCCCAAAACGAAACCCAATAATGGAAGCCCAAAGACTAGGGCAAATAAGCTCAAACTCGTACACTTCATCCCTTCAACCAAAGCAAAACCAGAAACTGGTAAAACGAAATTGAAACCAGAAACCAGCAAACCTGTAATATCCTGACCCGTTTATACACTGTTCATAGTATTTTGACACGTTGATTGAGGTGGAGCGAACCTTGGTAATCGTGAATCGGGATTTGGGGAGAATAAAAAGTAAATCAAGATAAAAATATAAATTTATTTTTAATAAATGGGGATTTAAAAGGAAAATTTTTGGTGCAAGAATTACTTAAATCGGATTTAAATTGGATTTGTTATGAATTTTTGAAGTTAATTGGAACAATTTAGTTAGGGGTGTTTTTGAAATGTGGGTGTTTTTTGTAAGTAAAAGATTGTATAAAAGAAAAATTAAAATAATTAAATAATAAAAATTCCAAACAAGCCCTCTTCCTACGATTTTCTCTCTCTCTCTCCCATATTTCTCTCTCTTCTTCACGGTCACCGGCTGTTTTGACGATTCCGACGACGATGGTTGTCGTGGTTGGTACCAAAAGAAGCGTATTGACGATACGAGTGTAACCCAACTTGAATCACGTCGAACGGAGCTCCAGTTTGGGAGAAATATGAGATTGAAGTTCCGGCCACCGTGAACTTTCTTTGGTCGATCCGGCCTATTCCGGAGACGGTTTGACTTGATTCAGGTATCTATGAGTTCATTTCATCGAGCTCTTCAATTTGATATAAGATTTGACAGGTTTGGGTGGCCGGATCGCCGACGGTGGTGTTGAGTGGGTTTCGGCCGAGTTGACCGAGTCAGGCCGAGTTGACTGGTGTGTTGATAGGTCTGACCCGGTTTAACCCATTTCATCCGGTTTGACCCGATTTTGACCCATTTGACTCGGTTTGACCGTTCACCGTTCACTTTTGTTTACCGATCGTATTTTTAACTGTATTTTCGTATATCATGTTTTTCGATGTAGACGGTGATCCCAGTTGAGATTCGGAGCGGGTTGACTTTCAGAGTCAGGGGTTTGACGGGGACTCGTGCGTGGTATTTGCATTCCGATTTCCAGGTAGGGGTTTTCGTATCTCTCGCGTGTGATTCTAGAGTTCCGGTTTCACGGACTCTTATTATTTTATGGTTCTGTCGGTTTCCAGGGGTGGTAATACGACCTGTTTGTATGATTTATACGCATTCTCTATTGATTATCATTGTTGGTATGTTTTTGGGAGTGGGGTGATTGGAGGTGGTTGATATACACTGTGGGGCCCATATAGGAGCCAATATATTGGATATGGATTTATGATGGATTATAAAAGAAACTGGGTACGTACCTGTAGACCGTCTGAGGTGAGGTGCATCACAAGGGACGCTCCCTGGTGTAGGCTATGCTATCGGGATATCCGATCCTCATCCAGTACCTGGACTAGGAGACACCCTACGGGGATTAGGGTGGGTCCAGGGGTGGATTATGGATTATGGATTACCGGAGATTGGTGTTTCTGGTTACGGTGTTGTATAGCCTTATTGGCTGTCATGTTACTTGGTTGGATTACTGATAGTTACATATTTATTGTACTTCATATTATGCATCATATTCATTGATTTCTTATTTTTGGATATCGGTGTTCCCTTTCTATGCCCTACTGAGCTTCTTGGCTCACCCCTCTTCTTGTTTCCCTTTCAGGTGAGTTGGATATAGGTGACGATGGTCAATGACGGGATGCATGAGCTGGTGTGTAGCCTCGAGCTGTTTCTTTAACGAGTTTTGAGGATTTTAGGTATTGTATTTGTATATGTGTTACTTATTTACTCAGTCTGATATCAGATAGATATGTTTCTTATTTCCGCTATTGTATAGATACTCCGACTGTTTTGAGTGAGTGTATATAGGTGGTATTTTGGAGAGACTGTTTCCACATTATGTTTCAGGAGTTGTTACCATTTTATACAATTTACATATTGGATTAAGGGTTGGTTCGGGGGATAGGGTCCCCTGTCGGTCACGATCTTATGGATATAGGTACACTTCAGTATACCTTGGGAGAGAGGGGCGTGACAAAACCAGGTTTAACATCCCCCCTCAAGTTGAGCATAATCGACTTGATTGATCATGTTCAACTTGGAGGAAATATTCTCGAGACGACGTGCAGAGACTGCTTTGGTGAAGATGTCGCCCAGTTGCTCATCCGTTCTGAGGTAAGATAATTTCAGTAATCCTTCCTCGATCTTGTCTCGTGTGAAATGAAGGTCTATTTCTATATGTTTGGTTCTTTCATGAAACACCGGATTATTAGCAATATGTATCGCCGCTTGATTGTCCCAGTGAAGAACCATAGGAAGACCAATTTGAAACTTTAGTTCTGTGAATAGGTTGCGTAACCATGTGAGTTCACTAGTAGTATTTGCAACTGCTCTGTACTCTGTCTCTGCAGATGATTTTGAAACTGTATGTTGTTTCTTTGATTTCCATGAAATGAGTGATTGACCTAGCTTCACGCAATAACCAGTAACTGATCTTCTTGAGTTGATGCATGAAGCCCAGTCAGCATCACAATAAACTTGAACCTGCAAATGATTTGTGCTGGAATAGAAAAGACCTTTGTTTGGTGTACCTTTGAGATACCTCACTATTTTGTTAGCGGCATTAAGATGTTGTTCAGTAGGACTTATCATAAATTGACTTAAGGTATTAACAGCAAAGGTAATGTCTGGTCTTGTGATTGTTAGGTACATCAATTTTCCTAAAAGTCTTCTATATTGCAAGGGTTTTGCTATAGGTTTACCAGAATCCTTTGATGACTTGACAGTAGTATCTGTAGGAGATGTGCTTATTTTAGCATCTGTTAATTTTGTATCCTTTATTAAATCTAAAGTGTACTTTCTCTGACAGAGAATTAATCCTTCTCTGTTTCTATGTATTTCAAGACCTATGAAGTATTTAAGTTCTCCTAAATCCTTGATCTTGAAACAGCTAGAAATGTAATCCTTAACATTGTTAATTAAACTCAAATTATTGCCACCTAAGGCCATATCATCTACATAAAGGAGAAGCATAACAATGTTCTGTCCTTTATGATAATAGAAAAAAGAATAGTCAGATTTGCTTTGTGTGAATCCAAAATTTAGTAGTGCGTTTTTGCATTTCTCATTCCATGCCTAGAAGCTTGCTTCAAGCCATAAAGAGATTTATCTAGTTTACACACTATTTTTTATTGTTTGTATCATATCCAGGAGGAATTTTCATATATACTTCTTCTTTCAAATCCCCATTTAAGTAGGCATTATGTACATTCAAGTGATGTACAAGCCATTTATGCATACTAACCAAAGCTAGGAAAACCCTCACTGTAGTAATCTTAACCACAGGGGCAAAAGTTTCTTTATAGTCAAATCCTTCAGTTTGGTTGAAACCCTGTGCAACCAACCTAGCTTTATACCTTTCAACTGATCCATCTGTGTTGTATTTTATTTTAAATATCCATTTACACCCAATGGCCCTTCTTCCCTCAGGTAAAGTGGTCAAATGCCAAGTTTTATTCTTTTCTAAAGCTCCCATTTCTAAATTCATGGCATTTTTCCAATTTTCATCTTTCAAAGCCTCTGTATAATTCCTAGGTTCTTGATGCACAGATATATTAGCAAGGAAATGTGCATGAGAAGATATGATGTTGTTGTGAGATGCATGACCATGAATTGATGCAATGTAACAAACATAATCTTGCAAGTAACCAGGTGCTTTCCCTATTCTACTTTTCTTATTCTCTGTTTGTTCTTTCTCAGGTTCTGTGTTGTTTTCAGATTCATTATGTGTATCTGCTGTGTGATTTTCTTCAGGAATAGCATAATTCTTTTTTGTGTTATGGGGATATTCATCTTCATAGAATTTAACATCTCTAGACATGAATATTTCTTGAGTTTGCATATCAAGAAGTTTGTATCATTTGGTTCCCAATGGGTATCCCAAAAAAATACAAGGTCTAGCCTTGAGTTCAAATTTTGAACCTGCAGGCCTGTTTGTTTTTCCAATGCAATAACAGCCAAAGGCTTTGAATTTTGTATAGTCCACTGACTTATTGTATAAAAGCTAATGGGGTGACCTGCCATCTAGAATTCTACGAGGAAGTCTGTTTATGATAAATATTGTTGTTTGAATACAAAATGACCAATACATTTCAGATAAGCCACTTTGTATTTTAATAGTTTTAGCCACATTCATGATGTGTTGATGCTTCCTTTCCACTACTCCATTTTGCTGTGGAGTATATGGACAGGAAGTTTGATGTTGTATTCCTTGTTGTAAGAAAAATTCTCCCATTTTAAATTCCAAACCATTGTCTGTCCTGATTGTTTTGACTCCTTTTTCAAATTGATTCCTGACATATTGAATAAAACTTTGTATAAAGGTCCTGGTTTGTGACTTGGAGTGCATAAGATATGCCCAAGTCATTCTAGTATAGTCATCCACTACAGTCAGGAAGTATCTGTGACCATCTATGGATGTAGTGGAGTTTGGTCCCCATATATCCATGTGAACCAGCTCAAAACATTCGGTGGTAGAAGTTTCACTAATACCACAAAGCTTTCTATTCATTTTTCCCAAAGAACATTCCTTACAATTTTCCAAAACACTATTAAAATTGCTCTTAATGAGCTTAGATACATTCTTAGAAGGATGTCCTAGCCTTCTATGCCATATATTTGAACTAATAGTAGAGTTAACAAAATGTTCAATCTTCATTTCAGCTTTCTTTTCTTTGTCAAAGTGATATAGGTCTTTATGCTCCATCCCCAGCCCAATCTTCTTTATAGTGACCATGTCCTGCATGACACATTTTCCTCTTGTAAATATTAATGAACAATTTCCTTGTCTAGTTAACTTACTAACTCAAATAAGATTGTAAGTAACACTAGGCACACACAGGACATTTTTTAACAGTATTCCTTCAGTTAATTTGACCTCTCCAATGTGAGATATAGCATGCTCATCACCATTCGGAAGATAAACATATGAATGATGCACATTTTGACATGATGTAAATATGGATGGATGACATATGACATGATCTGTAGCTCTACTATCAATAATCCATTTTTGTAAATACTTTTTGCTTTTATTTAAAAAATTACCTGTTGTAAAGGCTATTGAAGCCACATTTCCAAGCTGAAAATGTTTTGTGGAAGATTGATCTTCCTGGTTGTTTTTGTTTTGAAGCAAAGCCATGAGTTGCTGATATTGAGCACTGGTTATTCCTGCTCCAGCTTGATCACTTGCATTTCCACTGACTTGATTGACTGCATGAGACTTATTGTTTGAATTGTTTTGTCTCTGCTTCTTGTAAGGTGGTTTAGGATTAGGATATCCATGAATCTTGAAGCACCTATCCACTGTGTGGTTGGTCAATTTGCAGTGTGTGCAGAATAAATTTTCTTTGCTTCCTTGTTGTGATATGGAATTGTCACTTTCCCTTTTCCCTTGATTATTCTTGTAGTAGGGTTTTGAGGAATTGTTGTTTGACTGAGGTTTCCTTTATTCACTGCCATTGCCTTTGCCTCCTGTGGAACACTTGCAGTGTTGTCTCCCATTTTCCGCTTTCTCTCCTCTTGATTCACTATGTTATAAGCCTTGTTCAAGTCTGGAAATGGCTCTTTGATAAGTACTTGATTGCTCACAGCACTGAAACAGTCATTCAATCCCATTAGGAATTGCATAACCTTTTGTTTCTCCTTTTTTAATCTGACTTGATCTAGTCCTCCACAACTCCATGAAGGCAGCTGATCATAGTCTTCTAATTCATCCCAAAGACTCTTTAACTTTGCATAGTAGTCAGTCACAAAATCACCACCTTGCCTCATATTGCAGATTTCTTTGATAATTTCGAAAACCCTTGTTTCATTCATCACTGAATACCTATCCTTGAGATCAATCCACAATTCTCTTGCTGTCTTCCAGTTTGAAATGCTCTTTAGGATTGCAGTTGAAACTAAGTTGTTGATCCAAGTTTTTATCATCCCATTTGCTTGCTTCCACAATACAAAATTTGGGTCTGTTGCCTCTGGTATGGGAGGAGTTCCATCAACAAAACCTACTTTGTTCCTTGCCTCCAATGCATTAGTGAAGTGTGCTCCACATGTGGTAGTTGTTGCTAGTCAGCTCCAATGAAATCAGTTTGGTAATAGACAAATCATTAGAAACCAGACTGTATGGGTTCATTAAAAAACTTTGGTTGTTTTGATTTATTGGAGTAACTGGGTTTGTTTGATGCATGTGGTGCAAAGAAGTAGTAGGAAATGTTGGTGGTTGGGAATATATTGGATTAGGTAGTGTAGGGTTAGGCAATAATGGAGGTTGATTTATGGGATTGTAAGCAGTTGATGTTCCTGAAATTCCAGGTATGATTCCTGGAGCTGAAGATCCATAACTTGTTGTTGAGCTTGCTATTCTTGCTGATAGCTCTTGAACAGTCGTCATTAATACTGCCATATCATTTGCTGATATGTTTGTTTGTGATTGTAGGCCGGAACTTCCAGTGCTTGTTGTCACTATTCATTGGTGGAACTCCACCAGCTAAAGAAGGTAATGGGTTTATTTGACCCACACCAGGAACTTTCTCCGATACCATGAAGAATTTCGATATAATAGCGGAATAGAAGAATTAGAGATTGAAGATGAAGAAAGATAGAAGAAGAAGAGAGTAGAGAGAAACCTGAAATATGCTTTTATTCATATGTTCAAGTTATGTTACAATTGCTGAGATAGCCTATACATAAACAAGTTTGAAAAAAGCAACGGCTACTGTCATGATTTGACAGTAGCAGATAAACAGTAAAATAGTACAAACGTTATTGTACAAGATTTAATAACATAAGATGCAACATGGGCTGAGCAAGTTAAAGACTGATTCATCTTAGGTCCACTAAGGCCCAAAACGAAACCCAATAATGGAAGCCCAAAGACTAGGGCAAATAAGCTCAAACTCGTACACTTCATCCCTTCAACCAAAGCAAAACCAAAAACTGGTAAAACGAAACTGAAACCAGAAACCAGCAAACCAGGTTTAACAGAATGTATCAAGAATGTCAAACTTTCTAGCTAAATGTAATGTAACCAAGAAGTAAAATATAGGATGATTGGGATAATCAAAACACATTCCATGCCTCTCAAATTGTGTCTGCCAGAAATATACAGTCCTACTAGAAAAATCACGAAGGTTAACATCTGCCCAATATGTCTCCATATCGTCGAGCGTATTGTAACTGGTAAATAGTTCCCTCTATTTGTTCCAACACATCAACCAAAACAAAGAGAGAGAAAAAAAAAAGAAAAAAGAAAAAAAAAGAGTTATAAGCTACAACTAGTTATGGTGTGATTGTATAAAATTATAATGAAATTCAGTGTATATCTATATATATATATATATATATAGACACACACCGAAATAGTAGAAGGGTTAGCTGGTGGCATATTAGTGCATCCATTGACTTCACCATAAGGAGGAACCAACCAAACTTGTCTATAAGGTGGCTCATCAAATACGTTCATATACGCCGGCCACAGGCGGTGTATGGTGTAGTAATCTCTATTTCTCCGGTGTTGCAACGTGATTGAGGCCATTGCCAACTAAGTATAAGAAAATTGTACGTACCTGTCGGCCTTTCTCGAACAGCTCTTGTATCAAATGCTAGAAATATTACGATGAGTGCCAAAATGAAAACAATAACATTACCAATCACTACTTCTTTACCCATTTCTCACCAAATTAAACCATAAATTTACACACTCAAAATTGTACATATAATCTGCCTATTTATACCTACTAGACCGACCAATGTAATATAAAATATTTGCTTTTTTTTTTTTTTTCTAAAACAAGAATGAAATATTTGAAGAGTCCACCAACAATAACTTTTTAACTTTTGTTGCATTCTTGTCTAGGGATTTTAAATTGGTCATCTCTCTGTATACAGATTCAACCGCACAAAGTTCCTTCTAATAACATTAAATTAAATTAAATTAAATTGCACAACGTTACTTTAGGAACGTCCGATTATGTTAAATTAAATTTCACAAAGTTCCTTTAGAGACGTCCGATTAGATTAGATTCGATTAGATTAAGTTTCACAAAGTTTCTTTAGAAACATCCGATTAGATTAAATTAAATTCAACATAGTTCCTGGAGAGGTCACCTAGGGGTGGCAAACTAAGTCCAATTTAGATGATCAAATTTGTCTGACTCATATTAAATAAAGTTTGGACATCAATTATATCTCCGCATTCGGTGTCTAATCACAAAAATCTTGTTTGGTTTAAAACTGGGTCAGAGTTCAAACACAAAATTTTGGTTTGATTTAAATCTGGACCTGAATTTCGACATATAATTGATGTATATTCTCATTATTCAAATAATATAAATATTGATTGATGGCATATGGTGTGATTGATTTATTGCAATTTTCTTAAAACTAATCGCACAAATTATCGAGAAGGAGAATAAGATATTTAAAGAGTCCACCAACAATAACTTTGTAACGTTTTGTTGCATTCTTGTTTATGGATTTCAAAATTGGCCATCTCTCTTGGGTTCCAAAATGCATATAGATTCAACCGCACAAAGTTCCTTCTAATAAAATTAACTTAAATTCCACAAATTTACTTCAAGAACATCCAATTATATTAAATTAAATTTCACAAAGTTTCTTTAGGAACATTCGATTAGATTAAATTTAAATTTCCTATTCTTTATACTTGGAGTGGCCACCCAATAATAGAGATCAATTGCATTCTCTTTGTAATTATACTTGGAGCGGCCACCCAGAATAATGTGTCTTTAATAAATCTGGGACCAAGTGATTGTATCTTCAAGTTCAAAACTTTGCTCAATAAGGTTTACAACATTCCACCAGCTACTATCCCAATCGATCAAAGACTCCACCAAGTTCGATTTATGGAACCCTACTTGTTCTGCCTTAACTCCAAAAGCTATCCCACGGGGAAGCCAATTACCATTGCAGATTTGTACAGAAGTTCCATTACCAATTCTCCACTTCAATCCATCTTGTAGTAGGTGTTTAGCATCAACTATACTTGCCCACACATAAGAAGCATTTCATCTTTTACTTGCATGAATAAAAGTTTTCTTATTGAAATATATATTTCGCTTCCAATACTCTAGATTGGATCGAGCATCCGGATTTGTAAGAATCCTCCACCCCTGCTTTTCAAGTAATGCCTCATTAAAAGTTTCAAAATTTCTGAAACCTATTCCCAAGAAGGTAATACAACATCAAGGGTGTCTACCACTGTTGTTACCAAAAATCGTGTGGCCCCACTGGGCCATATAACAACAAACCCAAACTGGACTACCCAAGTCCACAGGCCTAACCGATACATTTAGGCCCACATTAGGGCCCATTTTGAGGCCCACATGCAGCCTTCGAGGCACTGTCTAGTGACAGTACAGTTACACAAATCATGTCTAACTCTAACGGCTAATATCTTCCCTTATGCTTACTTTACGGTATTCACAGTAAGTTTCCCTCAGACAGGAACTATGTCTCGAAGTATCTTTACTGTATTGGCGCCCGCATGATGGCGCCGCCATATCAACGGCGTTGGCACACTCGAGTGCCAACTCATTGTATGATCATTCCCCAAGGGAGCCTCATCCAATCCTATTCACACCAACATTCATGGACGTGACAGGTACATATCCCCAGGTATGATCTTTTACCGTACAACATCTATGCATTAATTGTTGCTCACACTACTATCCATACCCCGATCAACACGTGTCGTAGTCACCTCATATGTCCTAACATCCTTAGCCTACTTTCCGTCTACCAGCCCTGACACCACCGAGATACTTGACTTTCATACACTTACACCATGCAGTCCCATCCAATAGGACACAAGTGGGCAACACAACTTCCGAGGCCAGTCCTCATTCTCATATAAATATCCTTCTCCTATCTTGGAGAGAGGGATCGAAATATTACGAACTAGAAACCTAAACTCTCTGACCCCTCACTAAAAATATTCAAACAAACACTTAGACCATCGCTGGTCTCCCATCTCCGATCATTACTGACTTGATCATCGGAGCCTCTACGACCTAAACTCCCCAGTCCAGTCTGAGAGCTTTCATGGTTGTTTTTGTTATGACATTAGGTGCAAACGAGCCCCTCGAAGATAAAAGTTGACCATTCAATGATTGTAGAATTTGCCCCTACAATTTGGCGCCCCAGATAGGGGCTTTTGTAGTCATTTGATCATAAAACTTCATGACAATTATAGCTATGGCCGATATCGGTGAAGCTACCACGAATGAATTAATGGAGCTTATACAGGCAATGAAAGAAGAGATGTTTAAAGCTAGAGAACTGACTAACGCATGTTTGGAATCGTTGGCTAACGATATTGCGGCTCTGCGGGAAGAAGTGCTACAGTAGAAAAATAGAACACTTCCCAACTCCAAGACCCGACTCAGGTCCAAATTCCACCTATCCAACCTTTCGACCAAACACCACCTCAAAACACCCTAAACTATCCACCTGACACTCATTTCGTTCCTGGAACTGCCTCTGGTCAGTACAATGCCACCACCTCAAAGGGTAAGGGGTCTGAGATGGTGGAAATCCATCAGAACGTCAATGGAGGGTCGCCTATTGATCTAACCAGTTCTCCTAGAGACAGACCTCCACCACCAACATGTTTTCTCGCTCCTTTTGTGGGATCCACTATTGGATCCGCTGTCAAAGCTGAAATGGCTAGCCAGATTGTTGAGATGGGAGTAAAGTTAGATAAGCTTGCAAACACCACTCCTATTTCAAGTAAGATTAATGTCAACTGTTATGCTGGGTCGCCATTTATTGACAGTATTTCCCAATTGGAGCTGTCACATAGGTTCAATGTCTTGAACATAAAGCTATACAACGGCACGGATGATCCTGAAGACCATGTGGCCCATTATAAGCTAAAAATGAATGCCACTACTATTCCCCATGGGCTACAGGAAACGTGCATGTGTAAAGGTTTTGGATCGACTCTCACTGGCCCAACCCTACGTTGCTATATCAACCTATCGAATAGTAGCATTGCTTACTTTGAGAAGCTGATTGAGACATTTATGGTGCAGTTCTCAAGCAGCCAAAAGATTCATAAGTGCTCGGACGACCTGTATAGACTACCACAGAGGGTGGGGAAATCTCTACAAGATTTCCTAGCCAGGTTCAATGCAGCGAAGGAGTCTATCCCGTGTTACGACCCGGGAACTGTTATCCAAGCACTTAAGAGTTGTTTGCTCCCAGTAGGGAGTTATATGAAGAACTCATCAAGTGTGATGTGAGAAGTTACGAGAAAGCCTCATAAAAGCAACAATGTATGTTCGATGGGAAGAAGATGTAAGAAGAATACCCTCTAATCCCTCCAAAGAGGAAAAGCGTGATGACAAGCGGCAAAAGAAAGAACAATTTGGCGTCGATGAGTCAAGTAATAATTGGATCCCTCGTAAGTCAGGACCATCAGACTATGTCAAGAACTGCCCCGAGTACCCACTTTGGATACACCAAGTCGAGGTTGTATCAGTCTTGAAGAAAATGGGAAACAACATGAAGTGGCCACCCAAGAAGGAAACTGGCAAATGGAAGGATCCTAACAAATGGTGTGACTTTAACCAGGACACATGGCATACTACTCCAGATTGCTTTGGTCTTAACTACGAGGTGAATGACCTGCTAAAAAAGGGTAATCTCAAAGACTTGTTGTCCAAAAAGGCCAAGGCCATTTGGGAGAAGAGGAAGATTGATGGTGAAGAGGTGCCACCACCAAAGCCTATAGATACCTACAATGTGATTTTTGGAGGGTTAGAAATTAGTGGACACTCTCATACTGTGGCAAAGAAGCATGAGAAGGAAGGTAAACCCTGCCGCAAAGATTGCACGAACACTTGAGACTTTCACTAATCAAGTTATTGTCTTTACTGACGATGAAGCCACCCAGCTTTTGCAGCCACACCATAATGCCTTGGTGCTCACGCTTCAAATTACAAATTTTAATGCGAAGTGGATCTCAATTGACAATAGCAGCTCAGCTAACGTCCTATTTTTCACAACTTACAAGGGGATCGGGTTGGATGAGACTCTGATTCCGCAGCAGTCAACAGCACTGGTCGACTTCAGTGGCGAGGTGAGTCATTCATTGGGAGAAGTCACTTTGCTGATTTTTGTTGAAGTAATAAATAAGCATACCAAGTTTCCGATCTTGGACTCGCCATTCGCTTATAATGCTATTTTGGGTCGCCCCTGGTTGCATTCTATAAAGGTCGTTCCCTCCACTTACCATCAAGTACTACGCTATCACACAAAGAATGGCGTCAAGGAAATCATGGGAGATCAACATTCTTCTAGGAGTTGCGACAGAACTACCATGAAGGGGAGGAAATAAGCATACCCAGTCTGGAACTAGATGATCCAGGTATGGAGAAGCTTGATGAAATACAAATCCACCTTGACTTCTCAGACCACAAAGTGTTAATCGGTGCGTAGTGGCCTGCCGAAATGAGGGAGAAGATGATTCACTTCCTAGCCCGTCATTACGATTGCTTTGCATGGACTCATGCAGATATGAAGGGAATAGACCTCGACGTTATGATGCACCAGCTTAGAGTTGACCCTGAACATCCTCCAGTCAAGCAAAATAGAAGGAAGTTCGCTCTCGAGCAAAACAAAATAATCAATGAGGAAGTTCAGAAGTCAATAGATAATGGTTATGTGAAGGAAGTGCAATATCCTGAATGGCTGGCAAATGTTGTTGTTGTCAAGAAAAAAAAGGAAGATATGTTTGTGTGATCCTGTTCCACTCCCAGATCAAGCCTTATATATGAAAAATTTCGCATTCACTCGTTCTCAAAAATCCAAAGTATTAACTCTACTGGATTTAATTCTTTGCAGTTATCGAAAAGCCAAAATTAAATCGAAACATATCAAGTCTCTAAAACACAATTAATGATGTTCAGAGAAATCTAATACATGTTGAAAACGTAAATCAACAATTCAATTAACCTAGAAAATCGAAAAAGGTCTTTCGAAAGTAGAAATAAAAAATTCAACTAATCACCATTAAAGATGAGGTTAATCCCTTTACAACACTCCAGAAGCATGCAATGAACACATTTAAAGCTGGGGGACAAAGGTTCATCCGCTGTTAATATTTAAATATGATCAAAATTCATGAATAAATATTTATGAGTAATAAATAATTAAAACAGAGGCGCCAAAACGCGTAACGTGGTCCAAGGGATGAAAATTAGATTTTTATGATAGTAAATAAACCAAAAAAACAAACCTATCTTGCTCATTGCAACCTTCCTTGTACCATTATATAAGCGCAGTTAGCCGAGCCCATACCTAGCAATAGGCAACTAGCGTAGGGTATGCTAGGATTGGGTATGAAGCCAGGCCAACAGAGCCAATACAATGACCCTCATGGACAATTCAGCTCTGAGATTTCCTAAACATTCTTATGGCCTCTAAAGAGATCAAGCCTCTCCTATATCATTATACAGACATAGTTGGTCAAGCCCATTGCCAGTAGTAGGCAACCAACATGGGGTATGCCAAGATTGATAATGAAGCTTGACCATCAATGCCAATACAACGAGCTTTCTTTTTAAAATTTCTTTGGAATCGATGTGGTTCATGCAGGGATTAACCCAGTTATATAGTGCAATCCCATGTCACTATAGTTATAAAAATCTTATGGACTTATTAAGCTCATAAGTCCATCCCGATGTCCAAGAAACCACTTGGCACTATTTTCGTGTTCACAGTGCCACCTGGCACTGTATCCCGTCTTTCAAGGTGACGTAGTACAGTTTCATGAGATAAACCCTGCAACACACATTAAATCCTATTTCCAAAGTGTCAGATAGACATCCCATCCTTGTAGATTTAATAATGATATACCTGGTCATGATACCCCTTTTATGTCTTCCATAACAGTAACCAAAATCTATAACTCTCAAAAGTTTAAGTTCGTATTCTAGAACCGTGTCTTAGAATCCAAACTAAAACTGGAGGACAAGAACCATATAGTATACTGAATGGTTTGTTTAAGGAAATGTGGAATGATATTCGAATTGTACGAATTTGTCCATAATTTAGCCACAAACAGTTCTAAAAATACATATAAAATTACGAAAATAAAAATATATACAAAAATTAAGTCACAACAAGTCAAGTTTGTTTGATGCAAAGAATAAAATTATTAAAACTAAGTCGAAGGCTCGACACTCCTTTCTACAGTCTCAACCACCGGTGCTTCAGTAGTTACAAGAGGATCTTTCTTTTTCCCTAACCTCTTGTTGAGAAGCTCGAGCTTCAATCCCGATGACTAGTTGTTCAGTAGGAGTTTTCCTCTTCTAACTGTTCAATAGGGTTTCTTCTCCTCCAGCACCAACAGTAGTTGGAAGCCCACTCTCCAGTATTGGTGGATCAGCAGTTGGAGCCTCAATGCTTTCTCATGACGACGGCTCACCAACGTTTATAGGCGACTACTCAGTAGGAGGAGTTACAGTGCTCTTTGGAGGTGCCAACTCTTCTCCACCCTCGGATCCTTCATCATCAATAACCATTTTTTGTTCGACTGATAATGTTCTAACACGAATGCAGCCTTCTTAAGCATCAAATCCACATCCCACCTGTGGTGCTCGTTGTTTTTATACTGGGTCAGCAAGTTAAAACTTTCCATGGCCTGACAAACACCTCCCATGGCCCCGATCTTGACTATGTAATTAGCATGCATCTTCTCAACCATCTCAACCTTCTGGGCTGTTTTTTGAGTCTGAGCTACTAAGGAGTCCTTGAGTAGGTCCCTTTCCTCAGTGACATCACCAAGCTTTACTGACTGTCTATACGTATGGTTTTCCATTATCTTCATTTTCTTCTCAGCATCCTCCAATTGCTTAGTGACTCCTTCCCAGCATTCCTGAAAATACTTTGCCTCTGGTCGGTTGAGCAATCCTTGACTCGAATTGGTTGGCCTTTGTAGGTGTCATCACTTATTTTCATCTCCAAAGCACTCAACATTTCTGTTGAGCGTACTAGCTGCTCATCTGCCTCCTCTAATTTCCCCTCCAGATCCATAATTTGAGCAGACATCTCTGAACCATTGTTCTTTTCACCGACCAACTAGAGTCTTGTCTCTTCAACTGAGGCGTTAGCATTGGAAAGCTTCTACTCCAGGATTTCACCGTGTCTTCAAGCCTTTCTTTGGCCGAGTCCTCAATAGCATTCTCTTTGGACCACAACACTCCCTGCAAAGCCTGCAAGGACTATATGCATGATTATAAGCAGTAACAGTTGAGAAAATATTTCGTAAAGACAACTACAGTGAATATGTAAGGACACTTACAGTAAAACAATGAGCCACCGAGTAGTTGAATTGGCTAGGCAATGGCATAGCATCCAACTTCTTGGCATCCTCTGGAAAGACAAACTTTCTAACGCCTACTAGGGGCAAAACCAGAGCAGAAGTCACAGTTAATGACTTAGGGACCCATAAAGAAATCTCTTCCATTTCACTCCCCGATACGTCTAGCCTTGAGCCACTGGCCGCAACCTCCCCTTGAGCAGCATTGGTATCCATGACCGCCTCAGTAAAATCAGCAACTATAGGGTCAAAATCCCCACGATCTTCAATTTCAACAACCTCTTCTGGCATAGATGCGTCAACCCTTGCGCCATCTTGTGCCCTAATACCTGGGATCCTTTTTATCAATGGAATCGTGTCCCCTTCATCCTCATCCATCTCCTCATTCAACACTATTGCAGCAGACGCTAAAGGAGCAGACACATAAGGAGCTCCTCCATGACCCTTGGGCATGGAGACAATAGCGTCATGCATAAGTTTTTTGGGAGCTTCCGTCCCAACGCCAACCTTTGGGGCCGTCGTGTCATGTTTGAATTTCTTACGAACTTCGACAGTTTTCCCTTTCCCATTTCCAGCGGGATCTTCCTTCTTCTTTGTCCTAAGCTCAGTGGTATCCCATACCGTTTTCCTCTTTCTACTCTCTTCATCCCTATGAGCCTTGGAAGCTTTTGCTGCACGTTTCGCTACAGCAAAACCTCCACCACTAGAGAACCCCTGGCTACTCTTTAGGAGTTCAGCATCTTGCATCAGAGCATTGTATAGGGTTTCCACCTGAACCACGTCAGCAACCACGTTGTTAAACATCTCGTCACCTACCAGAAACAGAAAGACAAAGGTGAGCTATATCGAACAAGAAACCTGCTAAAATCCTATTAGCTTGTTACACTTTAACGAACTTACTTATGTATCTCCACAAGATGGACCTTTCCAAGTTGTATTCGGTCAGGATGTTTTTGCAAGATCTCTTATGCTCGCCCAAACTGTAAAAGGCGTTCACCCGATTGGCTACGCCCATGTCTTTCTTCCAAGTCTTCTTTGAGTTCCGAGACACTGTCAAGAAAGAATATATAAGATTCAGTAACATTAACTTAAGAATTCAATAAAATGAGAACTTACTATCGACTTCCCGCCAACTAAGATTTAGGTCTCCATGGCGCCCATAGACTAAGGCACCCAAAGGTCTCCAAAATTAGGTCCTTCCTACCACTCCGACGCACTACGGTGTACCGACCAGGCACACTCACCTTAGCGTAATATACCATCACCAGTTCCTTGATGCCAAATTCCAAACCCTCTGCTTCGGCTATGCATTGTATGCTCAGCATGATTCTGAGACTGTTGGGCATCCACTGACTTGGAGGAATCATCCATATTCTACAAGCCTCCGCAAGCAAGTACGTAATTAGGAATCTGAGCCCTATCTTGAACATAAACAAGTAAAACGGGGACCACCCTAGAGCCTCGTGGTCTACCCCTTCTATATTAGACCCGGGTCTAATCTCTATAGAAGGGTGAATCCTATACGTCTCTCTTATGTAATTCATATCACTCTCAGCCAAAGTAGACTTAGGGTTCAACACTTTTGGCAACAATGGCCTTTCAATATGGTCGTTTCTCTCTACTTCACCACCCTCTTCACTGCCAGCCCTCGGAGCCTCTGACCCGAACCATGAGAAGTTAACACTGGTTTCCTTCTCACCCCTGGCTTCACTGACGAAGGCCCTGCCACTTCTGGACCTTTCCGCATTCTCGGAATCTTGATCACTTGACCTAACCATTCTAAAAACATGAATCCAAAGCGAAGAAAAACGAGAGTTACCTTCAAGCGATCCAAAGCGAATAACCATTTTCTCTTCAATGTAAACTTACGAAATCCAGAAAGCTCTCTACGAGTCTCAACAAACAGGTTCTTACTCAAATGGTAAAATACTATATGAGCTCTATAATTTCGATTTAAAAGGTGCACGATTCACGAAACATCCCTAATCATCATAATGCACGATTTTTGAAACGTGCTCCCCAAGAAACGGTGTCTGTAATTTCAAATTGCACTGTGTATGTCAAACGCATTAATTGCCTATCGTTTCACCTTGACACGTGGCATTAAAGTTTTCTTTTCTGATTCCTTTAAATATTCACTCAAACGTATAAGTGGGACCCCCCATTTACCATGAAACTAATGTGTTTTTGAGTTTTCAGTGGGGGTATACACGCCTCTTCAGGCCACATATATACTATGCATGCCTTTTCAGGCAAAAAGAAGCTGAACCCAGTTGAACACGCCTCTTCCGGCTACATATGTTTTACCTATCTTTTCAGGCTATATGAACTTAACAATCCCCTATTGATTGGTAACACTATTGCTCATGAAACTAACTTTGTTTCGAAGTTTTTAATAGGGACATTGTACGTTGCTAATGCCTATTCAGGCTACAACTAGCTCTTACGCTATACTCGCAACTTCAAACAAACGAAGTTGTGCCCTATCGACTTCAAACAAATGAAGTTGTGCTCCACAACTTCAAACAAATGAAGTTATGCCTTGTCAACTTCAAACAAACGAAGTTGTGCTTTGCCAACTTCAAATAAAGGAAGTTGTACCCTACTACACACGCCTCTTACGGCATCATCGTAGCTCTTATGCTAATGCCTATTCAGGCTATAACTAGCTCTTACGCTATACTCACAACTTTAAACAAATGAAGTTGTGCCCTACCGACTTCAAACAAACGAAGTTGTGCTCCACAGCTTCAAACAAACGAAGTTGTGCCCTATTATACACGCTTCTTCAGGCTACATATTATACATGCCGTTTCAGGTTACATATTACTTAACCATTTCTTGTTCTATGCAGGACCACACCGTGAACTACTCTCCAAGATGAAGTCGTCTTCATACTTAAGGGTGGGAGAAAATTGTAGTCACCAAATATCATATGGCCCCACTGGGCCATATAACGACAAACCCAAGCTAGACTACCTAAGCCCACGAGCCTAACCGATACATTTAGGCCCACGCTAGGGCCCATTCTGAGGCCCACGTGCAACCTTCAAGACACTGTCTAGTGATAGTACAATTACATAAAGCATGTCTGACTCTAACGGCTAATATCTTCCCGATATTCATAGTAATTTTCCCTTAGACATGAACTATGTCTTGAAGTATCTTTACTGTATTGGCGCCCACACGATGGTGCCACCATAGCAAAGGCATTGGCACACCCGAGCGCCAACTCATTGCATGATTATTTCCCAAAGGAGCCTCATCCAATCCTATTCACACCAACATTCATGGACGTGATATGTACAGATCCCCAAGTATGATCTTTTACAGTACAACATCCATGCATTAATTGTTGCCCACACTATTATCCATATCCCGATTGACACGTGTCATAGTCACCTCATATGTCCTAACATCCTTATCCTACTTTTCTTCTACCAACCCTAACACCGTCGAGATACTTGACTTTCATACACTTACACCATGCAGTCTCATCCAATAGGACACAAGTGGGCAACACAACTTTCAAGGTCTATCCTCATTCTCATATAAATATCCTTCTCCTACCTTGAAGAGGGGATTGAAACATTACGAACTAGAAACCTAAACTCTCCGACCCCTCACTAAAGATATTCAGACAAACACTTAGATCATCGTTGGTCTCCCATCTCTGATCATTACCGACTTGATCGTCGGAGCCTTACAACCAGCACACCCTAGTCTAGTCTGAGAGCTTTCACGGTTGTTCTTATTGTGACGTTTGCAGGACTCAAAGTTACAAACGGGCCCCTCGAACATAAAAGTTGATCATTCAATGATTGTAGAATTTGCCCCTACAACCACTAGATGTGCAAAAATGCATTTTTCCACTAAAATACTAATAAAAGAGATTCTACTTGAAAAATTATTTTCACACACTATGGCTACCTAAATTCCAAATTGCAAAAATGCATTGAAACTTATGCCAACTCTTCAGTACAACCATGCAGATGATCAATGTGAATAATGAAATTCATGATAAATGCCAACACTAATTCTAGACAACCAATTAACACTACAAAATCATTGTTGATTCTATGTTTTTGGTCCCAAACAATCACCTGCACATAAGAACTCCAACAATTGCAAGTATAAATGGTTTAATATGTTGTTGTCACACTCGATGTCCTCCTAACGGTGCCTTTGATGCTGCTCCGGATTTTCAATCCGGGTCTGAGCCGGTTAGGGTTGAAGGCGATGGTTTGGGGGTTTAATGTGGTGTTTGTGTTCAGTGTGATGTGCTTCGTTTATGGGCTGGTTTGTAGTATTTTGGGCCGGACTCCATACTCGCCCTTTGTTTCTAGTGCTGCTGGTAGGCAAGTGTAGGCCTGGCCAACAACTGTTTTGGGCTTGGCCTCTTTAAAGCCTTTGTTTTTTTTTTTTTGGTTTGATGAGTTATGTAGTTTTGTTTATGTGCAGTGCCTACTGTATTTATATTTGTACTACATACCAAGCCGCAGCTAATAAAATTCTATTCATAGGAATCTAAAACACAAGAAGATTCAACATTTTTTTTCTCAGCTGCAAGGAATCAAGTTTAGGTCCCTGACCCATATCCATTTTTGATAATTCAGAGACGATGATGTTGGAATTTCGGTTCGGTTTGAGTTTTTTTTGCATATAGCACCTATGGATAAATTAATTAAGCATATAATACCCTAAATTTTTTAGAGCTATAACATCATGCCGTTGTTCTTAATAGCGACTTCACAAAAGACAAACGATTGCCGCTGTTGAGAACGGCGATATTATCAATTTTTAGTTATGCCGTTGTTGATAACAGCAGCGGCATAGTGCAATCCATCTCCCTCCCTCTATATGCTCTTTTGATTGCGCGTCAACTTTCTTCATCACCACAAACTCTCCAGAATCCTAACCCCCGATTTCTCAACCCCACTCTCCTCCAAGCAGAAGTCATGAGCCACCTTATCCCTTCTCAAATCCAAGTCTAACCAAGACCAAATCCTCGAGATCTGCGGCACCACTTCACTGACCCTAGAGTCTCACTTGGACTGCTTCGCATCTCATTCCTGTTGTGAACAGCGACATCACTCTCACCAATAATTACTCGAAATTCCTCCTATGGGCGATCACCATGTTCGCGTCGGCTATCTGATTCCTCAACTATCGATTTTAGTTTTGTTCTTTGATGCCTTACACCCCAATCACATTTACCGGCCTTGAAAAACTTGCCTTTAAGGAACAAGCCAGTTCCTTATGGCGCCTTTGCAAAGATGAATTCTCCTGAATGGGTCTATGCATTGTTTGGTTCTATAGGCTGTCATTTGTGGCTGCCTCAGTTCCTTCTTTGCATATGCTCTAAGTGTCGTACTCTTCGAATCACCAATCTCGGCAGCCCATTTTCCCCAGGGTCATTGACTGATTCCTCTGTACAGGTTCTTCCCATGTCTCTTAGCTCTCTTCTCTGCTTGCCCACCATCCATTTGTTGAAAGTCCGCACTCAGAATCCGACACTGTGAATGGTTTGATCAAGAAGTGGATTTGGCGTATCTCAATTTTTTACTTTATGCAATTATGCCTTCAATGACGTTGGTCTTTGGTATGCTTCTTGGCTTGTAAAACATGGGATCTCAAACTTCTCAAAGACAATCTGAGTTTTTGTGGTTCTTATGGTCTCTGCCATTAGCTCTTGTGAGTTAAAGTCAAGATATACCGCTGTTGTGAATAGCGGCATTAAAATCAAAGATACGACGTTGTTCACAACAGCGGCTTCGTTAAAAACAAACTATTGCCGCAGTTCTAAACAACGGCATAGTGTTATTGTTCTAAAAAATTGAAACAGGGCGTTATATGCCCAATTAATTAGTACAAAAATGCTATATACAAAAGAAAACTCGTTCGGTGTCAGTTCTCACCACAAAGCACGAGTTGGAATTTCGGTTTCGATTTTTGTTTCAAGGTACGGATGAACACTCTTTTTAAAGTGTTATTTGCCTCTTCCAATTGGTGTGCACACAATTCTAGTAAATATCCTTTTATGATATAATTAAGCCGCATGAAACAATGGCATACCCATGAATTGAGATCATTAAGGACACAACTATCTTCGAAATTCTTTTTTTGATGGTTTTTTATGTAATGAATTTACGTAAATAATAATTTTTTCATCATCAAGAATCTCATTCACAATTTAAATGCAGCAAAAATCTCATTCAAAAACATAATAGGTCAACTAAAATATCCATTCACATCAAGAACTAGAATAAATTTCGATCAAGAAGAAGTCGTGTCTAGTACCGCCTGTTGGGAGAATGAGAGGTTGAGGGGCTTAGATATGTTGGGCTTGACAGAGTAAAGGGCACACAATAGAGTTGTGTTAGGGTCTAGGGTTTAGGAGGTTGGGTCAAAGTTACTTAGTGGATTGGGTAGGCTTAGTGGATTGAGGCCTTATTTTTTTTGGCTGGGGCCTAAGCATCAAGTTTAGGGAAAGGGAAAGGGAAATTTTATATACACACCATCAATTTACTATCTTTCCACCACTTTTTTAATACGATAAGTTTACACCATAAAATGATAAATCTACACACAAAATGATTGTGAAAAGACGAATATACTCTTCATTTGTAAAATTTTAGAATTTTCATTGTTAGGTTTACACACATGTTGCCTCTCTAAACCCCAATTTCAAATCCACAATCTCTTATCGATCTGCACCTACTCAAACGATTGCTCAAACCGATTGTCCATTATAGAGCCGACGTCAATTTCAACGTAGAAGAAGCCAAACGCAAGGTGAAATCGTGACATATAAGGAGGTAAGCACTTGATTTGTTTTTGCCTTAAAATGACTTCTGAAATCTATCAAATCGAACAATATGGGCCTATTAATTGTTACATAGCCTGAGTGGGGTTGGGTAATTGTGAAAGGTTGAGATTTTTTTGGTTAGTATATGTGCAGGAGAAAACGGAACACCAGCTCCGTTTTTGTGAGAAAAAAAAGGTAAAGTCGTGCCGTTTTTCTACCTGGATATCGACACATAGTGTCTTTTTTTTAAAAAAAAAGGCACAATGTGTTATTTTTAATGGACAAAAATGACAGGATGTGTTGATTTCCAGGAGAATATTTGTGTAAACTTAGCAGTCACTAATTAAATATGTAAAAATTATTTATTTTAAATTTTTAGGTTAAGGGTTAATATGTCATTATATACAAGGATATTTATGTAAACTATAAAAATTTAAAAAGTTGTGTAAAGATAGTAGATTAGTAGTGTGTAGATAAAATTTCCCTTAGAGAAATTTTATATACACACTACAAAAACATTATCTTTACACCACTTTTTGAACATGATAAGTTTACACCGAAATATTATAAGTTTATACACAAAATTATAGTGAAAAGATCAAATTACCCTTGTTTTATATAATATTAGAAATAACACAGAAAAAGGAATAAACCACAAAAAAAAAACCCAATTCTTCTACCTCACGTCGGAATCCTTGCTTCATCTACAAAATCATCCTAAATCATTATCAATTACACCCACTCCGCTTCTTTGACTTGCGGTCGAGCCTCACCCGATGTTTCACAGCCTCCTGAGCTTGAACTAGGCTCGGGGCAACCCCAAGAGAGAGGTCACCACCTGAATCGTCTTCACTGCATGATTTGATACATCTTGGACTAGTAGATGATGCGCTGGTACCTCTCTCCATCTAAGACCATGATCCCTTGATTAATCCCTCAATTTCACGAACTCAATTTTGCGAATACAGATGCTTGTGGTGATGTATATGTGTTCCTGTGTGTATTCAGTAATCTTGATTATTTTGACTTCTTGATAATGTATTTCTTCTTGATTATATTATATGACATGAAATGGTATGGTAAGCATTGACTATATGTTGCTAGAAAACTTTTGAAATCATTAGTTTATGAGTTTATCCTGCATCTTTTATGTAGTCAAGCTTCATGCACAAAAATTATTTATTTTAAATTTTAAGTTTAAGGGTTAATATGTCCGTGTATACTAGGATATTTATGTAAACTACAAAAAAAATTAAAAGTGGTGTAAAGATAGTGTTTTTGTGGTGTGTAGATAAAATTTATCAATTATTAATAGGGAGTTAATATTTGCACATGAACTTGAACTCTTTGCACACATGTTTTTTTAAAAGATTTAAGTTTACCAAATTATTCTTATATGAAATTACCTTAAAACATGTGGAAAATTTTATTTACACACCACAAAAATGGTATATTTACACCACTTTTTGAACATGATAAGTTTACTCCAAAATATTATTAAATCTACACACAAAATTATTGTGAAAAGACTAAATTACCCTTGTTTTATACAATATTAGAAAAATTAGTATTAAGTTTACACACACATTTAACCCATAATTCAATCTCCCCTCCCTTACCGATTTCATCACAACCAGACGTTCTCACGATGATCAACGTACCAAGGAGGTAATCATAAATCATAAAGGCTGTGTTTAGGCACATATTCATAAACAAGAGGGCTCTCAGGTCCAATAACGCTACATACCAACAATGTACCAGATTTTTGTGTTTTATGCTGTTGATCAAATCGACTTCGTTAAAGAAATAATTTACCCATAGCTTAGTGTTGAAGAAAAATCTCTTTATGATCGGTTACACCGCACTACAATGCTTTCAAAGAACAATATTCAATTCTTCAATAAAACCCAAAACTCATCTCGTTTAATTAATCTGACTCTAATCTCCAATTCTTTTTATGCATAGTAAATTATGGTCAAAACTTAAACAGTATGTTAAACTCTGGTGGAAGCCGAACGAGAGGATGTGCGTTCTTGGAATCCATGTCAACTTAACACTAAACCAAAGAGGAGAGAGAACAAGATTTAAGTTCTTGTTTGAATTTCGCTATTGACGGAGCCACAACCATCTTCCATCGTTGGTCTCTCCTTCTTCTCCAGTCCACCTCCATGTAGATGGCGGCCACTGACAATCCTTACTATTGTTTACTTTTTCCAAATCTATTTCGTCGTTGATATGTAAAGTATATGCAGAGAAGGCATCTACATCTGATATAAGAAAAAGATAAATTGATCCATGTGTCATATATTAAGTGGAATTGCGCACCACGTCAACATGATGTCGTGGTGTGCAGTGGTGAATATTTTCTCCGAGCTTATTGGATTGGTGGAAATATTTTGTCTTCTTCTCAAGCATTTCGTATGAAAAATTGAGCTTACTGGATTGATGACATGGATCGAGAGGATGAGGTGGCGGTGTAAACTAAGTAGTGTCTAATTAAATATGTAAAAATTATTTTAAATTTTTAGTTTAAGGGTTAACATGTCATTGTATACAAGGATATTTATGTAAACTATAAAAAATTAAAAAAGTGGTGTAAAGATAGTGTTTTTGTGGTATGTAGATAAAATTTCCCAAAACATGTTTTCTTTTTGCACCCATATTTTTCCTCAATACAATTAAATTAAATTAAACTTTGTAATCCTAATTCTTGTAGTTAAATTTTTTGTACAAATAATGATAGAAAGTTTAATATTTTCTTCTAGTAATATTGAAGTGGTGTATAGGAATTTTACGACTACGTTATTTATCTATTTGGCTATTTTGTATTCAAAGAGGGTGCAACTATTGATGATGAAACCGATGTGATCATATGTGTATGGATTAGACAAACAATCTTTGAAAATTGCAACCCATCAATGATGGACCTCTCAATCGGTTGGTTTCAAAATGCCTACACATGTCATGTGTCAATAAAACTGGATACAACGATCAGTGGGCATAAGAGCATGATATGAATCCAATTTGATTAATCTGATTTGAGTTTCCATCGTCGAAGTTATATTCTATGCCATGGTAAGAAGAGTGATTTTGTTGCATTTCAAGTAATTTATTTTTCTAAGATATGCACACAAGCTGATGAAGCATTATTTATGTCGTTTACATTCATTGTTTTAAACACAGTATACTCAGGTATCTCAAAAGAAAAGCACATTCTCCACAAATAGGCGATCATTCTTCTTCTACCAAGCAAAAATGCCCAAAAATCAATTTAGAGGATCTTCATTCAGATCCAGGACTACTACCTCGAATTTTAGATTATGATTCCTAACAATCAAGATCAAGACCGTAGAGCATATTTACAAAGGGGTCCTTGCCAACCTCTTAATCACAATTTTTTACTAACAAAATCTGGACAAAAAAGACAATTTAACCAAGCTTGATTTACTTAATTTACTATTTGATAAAAGTGAAAGTTCATCTAATCCAAGTAATTTTATTCAACTTTTGAAGGCTTTTAGTATAATTAATGAAGATATCAAAACAGTTACTTTAGAGAATGCTTTACACAATCAAAAGTTGATTGCTTAGAGAATGCTCCACACAGTCTTCACTTTTTGATCTCATTACTAGGGTGTTGAATGTTGTTGGATCATCATGTAAGCGACGGATATGCTTAGAGAAAACAAGTTGAAAGAAATATGAAGGCACTTGAGATTGGAGAGATTTTTAGTGGACAAGGTTAACTCAAGAAATCAATCTCTAATGTTATGGTGGTACATGTAGGGGCTCCCATTATAATACTTTACTACGTTTGACTAATATGTTTGCTCTAGTGATCAATATGCTTGAATTTATTGGAAGTAATGCTTTAAATACAAATCATTGGACATAAGCACAAGACATTACATATAGACTTTTATCATTTGAATTTGTTTTTAGCCAATTCTTGATTAATAAAGTATTGGCAGTCACAAATGAGTTATTATCTCAAGCCCTACAAAGGAAAGATCAAGATATTGTGAATCCAAAAAAATTCTTCCAATTTGACACATGGAAGGTATCCAATCACTCTAGCATACTCTAGTGATTAGTTGTACAATTTGATTAACAGTACTTGATATTGGTTCGATTAGTAACGGTATTGACTATGCTACATGTAATTAGTTATACAATTTGATTAACATGAACATATTGATTATGTGATTACTCTTGAATATGTTAATGTTTGATCTAAATTGTATAAAATGAATATGTTTTGAATGGCATGAAAATAATATTTGCAATTAATTTTAATATTTTTATTGATATGTCATGTCTTTAAATTCAATACACTATGTCATGGTTTGAAGGATATGATTCATTTTAAAAAAATTATTTTTATCAAAGTTAATTGCTAAGAATATGTGTTTGGTATACTTAAAATTGAAGTGTAAATGGTAGTTGTGCATGCTAAGCAAGAAAATGATTTAAATGAAAAATACTCTGTTATTGATGAATGACACTAATTTTTTGATTATGAAAATGATATACAAAATGGTCAAAAAGAGCATATGAAAAATATGAAATTAGCTAGTGTGCATTATTGTATGAACCATATGCATGTCTCTAGGGGGAGCATATACATGAGTACCCTATTTGGGTTTATTATATTGGATTAAAAAATAGGGATTCATCTTAAGTATTTCATGATATCATTTGTATATACATATGTATTCGAGGCTTGAATATTTAACCACATTCTACTTCATTTTTGATTGATCACAAAAAGGGGGATAAATTTGATGATGTAAAAAGTGCATAGTGCATGAGTTAAGAGGGAGAGTGCTTAATTTTATATTTGGGAATGAGTGAAGCATGAAGTAAGGGGACTTAGTGTTAATGTTAAAATTGGTATGCATTAGGATATGCCATATATTCAAGTTTGACATAAAATTCAATTGATATCAAATACCTTTCTATATGCTAGGTTTTGTAATCATCAAAAAGGGGGAGATTGTTGGACCAAAAGTCCTACACTTTTATTTTGATGACTCAATATCATTATGCTATTTGATTGATAAATTTATATTCAACATTATAGAATTTGACCTGCATATTTCTAAATGATAAACCTAAATTGTCATGCATTTAAGCAAACTTGTTATTGAATTTATATTGACCAACCTATGTTCAAAGCATGAAGATCTTTTGAGCTTATAAGCATAATGTGGTGTAGTACATCATTTATATTTTTCATGTTGAATCAAAGAAATATCAAATTTGTCTAAAATATATGGTAGCTTAAAAATGACTTTGGAAAGATCCAAAACTAGCCAAAATCTCGGTAGCATATGTGTGAATCCGCTATGAGAAAATTGATACATGTGCATGATTGAAAATCAAACAGCATCTGCTTCTGTAATAAGAGATAATTCTGTTTCAAATAAAAACTGAATTTTGATACGTGTGCGTGACTGATTATTTCCAAACATCATGAAAATTACATACTTCATTTGTCATTCTGCCTAATGGAACAAAACATAATTTCAGCCATATAGGTGATGTAAGACTAAGAAATAATATCATTTTGAAAGGATTCTTATGCTTCGAAGACTTTAGCTTCAATTTAATTTCAACAAGAAAGTTAGTTGCAAGCCAAAATTATGTATTGATTTTCACCTAAAACTAATGTCGATTGCATAATTCCACATTGAGGAAGAGGATGGGGAATCATGCATAGTGGCTTGTACTACTTGCTTGAAGAATTGAAATTAGAAACCAAAATACTTGTTACAATCAATTGAGCAATGAAAGGAGAACTATGACACAAAAGATTAGGGCATCCATCATATAAAACTTCTGAAATGTTAGGATTTGTTTTTATTAAATAATGTAATGATTGTCAAGTGTGTCCCCTAACAAAAATCAAAATGAAAAGCTGCTCACTTAGTGAGACTAAAGTCTTTAGCCATTTTTAGGCTTATTCATGTTGATATTTGAGAACCAAACCATGTAGAGCTAAGGGGGCCGGCTGCCCCCCTAATTTTTTTTAATAGTAATGATATTGGATATAAAGAAAATAAAAACTTTATTCATAATATTTGCCCCTTTATGTGTAAAATGATTAAAGTTTGTACATATTTGATATTTGTTGGACCAAAACACTCAAACACAGACCCATGAACTAACTATTAATAAGCCCAACACCCATGACATATGAACTAAGCTTTAATAACCATGATATGAAAACTCACAACTCTAGCAACTAATAGCCCAAGATTAATATACCAGTTTTTAGGGGGTGAAGTCGTGAAGATACGAAAGACTTAGGACATACTGATGCAATATTATCAAAACATGAGAACTCAGAAAAAACAATGGTAAACGTTTTATCAAATTTGTGAATATGGTTTGAGAAATTTTATTTACACCACAAAATTTCACTTTATAACTTTACACCAAATTAAGGACAATGCTAGAGACCCCCAAAATTTAATCCCCAAAAGTTCCCCAAATCTATGTGGTATTAAAATAGCCATTGATTAAAAAACACATATATAGGGTCCATTTCACATCCAACACTCCATATTAAATGAGAGTCTTTTGGGGGTCACTTTTTGGGGGTCTCAAGCATTATCTCCAAATTAATAATGATTAACCTAAAATACCCTAAGCTTAAAATCTAAACTAGACAATAGGGCTATGTCAATTTTACAAATGCAAGTGTACAAGATGCCACCATACTTAAACTGGACAGAACTAAAGCTGCCACAGAACGTGTGCTTGTAGGTGCAATAGTGCAAGCCAAACCTGTAGTGTTAATGAACCTGCTCTGCTTTTGAGATCTAAATATTTTATAGTTCCATTTGAGAACAGGACTGAAGTAGCATTGACTTGGGCCGGTACGAAAGGCCATTCAATGCTATGTTCAAACCTGTAGAGTATTCTTTCAATGCAAGTTTGTTGCCAGGTTCGAACAATACTATAGTTATACAAGGCTTGCCTAAACAAAATTATCTTCTTGCACAAACCGATGATTAATTCCAAACAAGAGATGCTCAGGTTCCAAGATCGTAGCAATCTGTGATCTTGTTCAATAAAAAGATGACTCCAAATATTGATACGGCTGGAGGGGATGGACTTCTGTCCAAAGTTATATTCAATGGTGAAGAGGTGCCCTTCTGACTGTATTCTCAAGTGATGGTTGGAGAGTGACTGCAACAACTATAAGAACAATAGTGCTCCCACATGTTCTCATTCTTATATCAATGCCATGATTTATATTATACCACAGAATCTCTTAACAAAAGAAAAAACTAATGTTAAGAGATTATGCAATGATTGATATTTATTTACCTTTAAGAGGGGGAAATGCAACTTTTGGTCACTGAAATATCTGAACAGGTTCAACTCAGTCATCCATTTTTTAAATATTTCAATTTGGATATCCAAATTTCTAAATTGTCAAACATATCACACGGACAGTCTTTAGCTATTTCAGTCAGTCAAACTTGTGATATGGAAAACAACAGTGAAATTCAATTGATTTTTATTGATGTTGGCTGACAAATTGATGACTTGGATATTAAGAAAATAAACATAAAGCAATAAATTCAAAGAAACCCCAAATTGTTCTCTAGTCGCCGGACGCAGCCCCACGTCCAAACTTCTGTTCGTATTTCCGTCACCTGTTCATGCCACATTGGAGAGCACGGGTTGGAGAGACTCATGGATTTTGAGCATCAAGTGAGGTCAATTGCTAAGTTGCGACACCAAAACTTGGTTAGGGTTAGTGGGTCTTACCGGAGAGAAGATGAGAAGTTGGGAGATCAAAGGTGTTTTATTGATACATTTTATGTTTATTTTAATTTTTAATGCTAGGTAAGCTCTTTTTTTATTTTTATGCCATGTAGGTAATTTAGCTGCCAGAAATAGCTAAAATTGCTCGTATGACTTGTTTTGAAACAATTTAGAAATTTGGATACCTAAATTGAAACATTTAAAAAATAAGTGACTGGGTTGAATTTATATTTTAGTGTTCAAAAGTTATCTTTTTCCCATTTAAGAAGAGAGTTTTTAGGCATTTCATATAGGCTCCGTTTAAATAAAAAAAAATTTAGAAATGATGTGAACTTGTATGTTTTTGTGATGTAAATAAAATCCATATAATTTTTATTTTTATCTTAATATCAACAAGTGATATATATAGAATAAAAAAAAAATGAGGACAACAATAACCAATACATATTTGATGTTTTCTAAAATTCTTTTCACTTTTCACTTTCCTCTTCCTCCGTGTAAAATGATTTTTTTTCATCATTATTTCTTAAAGTTGTTTTCAAAATCTAAACCTAAAATTAGTTTTTAAAAATAAAAAATAAAAAAAAAACATTTCCAAACATTTCCTAGGTTTCGTTCTCTAATGTCCAATGCTCGTTGCGCCCCTGCATCAACATATTTTTAATTTTGAGTAGGGCTATTAATCAATAGGCTATCCTTCACCAGAAGGTTAGACAATTAAAACCTCTTCTCCTCTCTATTGTCCAGATTCCAGAAGAAGAGTCTCAACTAGAAGGGAAAGTCTAAAGCCATGAAAGCACTACAACTGCTCTTGAGCTTCCCCTTACTTCTCTCCCTCCTCGCTACGCCGCTGATCGCTTTCCAGTCCGATGAGCTTCTCCTTGACGACGAGGAGTTCGGTCTCGAAGGAGCCCAGCCTCAGCCCCTTCCTCGCTCTCCTGATCTCGCTACCGCCGCCCGATCCACTACTCCCGCGGCCTCCCCGAGGAAGCGGTTCTCGGAATCGGATTCCGACTCCAAGATCCAGTTCCTTCTCGAACATTCCTTTGGAGACTCCGATTTCACTCCGGCCGGCACCTTCTCCGCGCGTCTCAAGACCTGGAATCACGGCGCTCAGGTTGGTACTCCCTTTTCCTTGGGAATCTGTTTGTCTGCCGGAAAAAAGTTTTGGAAGTGACGGGGAAGTTTGGAATTTTTTTTTCCTCGTTTGATGTGATGTTGCATTGTATAGTTTGTAGAGAAATCGAAAAAAGGTATATTTATCAGCAACTGAAAAATTCTCGAAAGGCTCTTTGCTTGAGAAATTCCAAGTTCTGTAGGAATTCATTTTTCCCCTACCGTGTTCACAACCAAAGGAATCATTTTACGAATTGAAATTACAAATTAAAGCCACAGATGTTTATTTTACTTACATGCATTCGTTGTAGAGCATTTACCAAGTCTTAATTTCAGTTGGGAAACTTTAATTGAAATCAAGATTGACATGCAAATTTGCTTTGAACAGACACTTACAAAGCTGCGATTTTTGAGGAATTCATTTACAAAGGAGGAGACAGAGAAATTCACGGTAATAATTCATTCTCTTTTTGTTGCTCTATACTTCAAGTTACAATTTCTTGTTCCCAAATGTTGTTTCTTTTGTTGCAGGAACTGCTACAAGAGGATGACTTCTACAGCATAAGGCTTCCATCTAATGTTTTGAGCCCTCCAGGGAGGGAGTACATTATTGCTTCTGTGAAAGCGGTACGCTCTTAACTACGTCATTATGCTTTTGAATGCTCAGATTTTTCCTGGTTATTTATAGTCTTAGGTGCCTTTCACAGCTTTCTAAGATGCGCAAGACAAATTGAGCAACGATATCCACATGAATTGTTATTTTCTTGCATTGGAGCTTTTCTTTTTTTCTGATCTTAAGCTGTTTGTATCTATCTTTCAACGTAATTTGTACTAGAGACATGATTATGCAGACAACGGTTTTCTCTTTTGCTTATACTAGGTATAAATTTTCGTTTGAGCAACTCAGGAACTTTGTAAGTGTTCTGTGCTTGGGTTCAACAATTGTCTCTATAATCCCTATGTATAAAGCATCTCTTTCTTATTGAGATGTGACTAGCATTTTCTAGAGGTTCTTTTAGGAGCTTCCTTAAGCATAAGTCAGGAATGGACTTTACGAGTTCTTAGTACTTGGCTCCCTTCTATTGGCAAGCATATTTCTCAGTCTTTCAGTTACTTTAACATGAATTAAAATGTTTAAAATTTTCAAAAGATGATTAATGGAAGTCTGACTATGTTTTTCATATTTTTGCTCCCTTCCATTCCTAAGAGATGTTTATTGGTAAACAGCCCTCCGAGAGGGGGGGGGGGGGGTTGGGTTTAAGCTATTGAAGACAGTCTTGTGGTGCTAATGTAAATTTCTGATATAATCCTGTCATATCGTGTTTTTGTGTATGCATGATTGAATTTCTTTCAATGTTTTAGCTATTTGGCCTTCTTTACTAATTATCATTATTACTATGAGTTGCGATTCTATACATCAGTGACATTTTTTGTCTTTTCATTACAGAGATGTCTTCCACGAGAAGGTATGGACGAGCATTTTGTTATACACACGGTAATCTTTGTCTTTAAATAGGACTCTGAATTATTCAGTTTCTTCCTCATGATTTGTAATTTACTCCTATGTGAAGGGTTTTTTTAGTTAGTTTAGTTTATGTGGTTGTTGTTGACGCTGTCGTAATTTTTACAAAATAATATCTTATAGATTAGGAGCTGACATGTTAGGTGGTTTTTTTGGATCTACACAACACCTCACGGTACTTTCTTAATTAGGACAGAGGGGGGCTGTGGACTTGTCAGCCAGAGCAAAACTTTGGCAAAGCCTGTGAACCCAATGTCTTTCGGATAAAGACTTTGATGATGGTGAACCCAATGTCTTTCGGATAAAGACTTTGGTGATGGTGAACATGAGGAAGATTATGGGCCTTGTTTGGTAGGCTGGATGAGGGAAAAGATAGCATGGGTAAAAGAGATGAAGTTTGCTTTATATAAAATGGGATATAGGACCAAAGGTAGAAGGTGGGAGAGAACTTATCATTCCTTTGCATGGTGCATAGCAAGATTATGATATTCATTATCAGATTACCATATTTGGTCTGTATTGGATATTTAATGTAGACATCTTAGTATCTTACACAGAGTCAGTATGTATGTGTAGCTTGGATCCATTTACCAAACAAGGAAACCAATTACAGACTTTTGGACTAATGCTTAAGGTGTTAAATTGAAAGGTATACTTAGAAATAGTCTCAATTGCTGTGAATCTGATATTGAGATATTTTTTGTGTCAATGAGCTTATAGACTTGTTCAAGTCTTATCTTTCTTTCTTGATTGTCTGTTTGTAGGATGGTGTTAATATATTGGCTGTCAATTATGGTTCCCCTGGGGAATGCTCTTATCCTCGACAATTGAAACTTGTAAGTCAATATTGACCTTTTTTTTTTATAATTTAAGATTCTCAATGTTTCAAGTTAAGTGCAGAAATCTTTTGCATTATTTTATGTGTATTTCCTTTTTTACTCTTTCAGCCAGCGAAATGGTCTTTCAACTCGTATACAGTTCTCAAGAACAGTGAGCAGGCACCAAGGTATTATGTGTACTTTTTTGTATAGATGTGTCTATATATGATTCAAACATTGTTCTTTCAAACTGAGGTCGTACCTAGAGCATACTATTCAACTCCATCTTTTTCATTCAATCTACTTATAGTTATATGATCGTATGAGTTTCATGTTGGAACTTTTTTTCCACTCGGTAAAAAAAATTACATTTCAAAGATATAGGAACTCTCAACTCATTTCAACACTTCAAAGGAAGAAGTTGATTGAGATCATTGATATCATTTTCCAAGTCGTCATAAAGTAATAACTGTGAAGTAATTTATTTTATTGCTTTATTAAGAGATGGATGGCTAAATTACAGTCTGCTGAGCACCTCAATGCCATCGCATGCTGTGTCCAGTTTTTTTATGTGTTCCATTTGGTTGGATTATGTATTTTTTCTAAACATGTTTAGTTTTCCGCCCTCTTTCTGTTTTGCAGAGCTCCAATTTTTTCTGAAGAGGTACTAGGTGGAGAGAATGGTGAGGGTGAAATTGTAAAACCACCGGAGAGGTCCTTTTGGGCTAAATACGTGAGTATTTATCTGTATTCTGTGGTATTTATTTGTGGGCTAAATTGTTTTCTTACCCTGTCATCCTCCTTTTTTGTGCTGGTTTTCGCATTTTCTTTTGTTTCCAGTGGATGTACTTGATACCTCTTGGACTAATAGTCATGAATGCCATAACCCAAGCGATGAATATGGCAGAGCAGGAGGGTACTGGCCAGACACAGCAACCAGGGTCGGCAGTCCCACAAGTTCGGAGAAGACAATGAGTTTCTTCACCTATCTTATCAAAGTTCTTTTCCAACATGACCATAAACTAAAATGTGGTTAAGGATTAGTTTTCTTACAGATTAGTTTTCCCTAGATGTTTGCCAATGGGAGAACCATAGGGTATTGTATGATTTTTCAGAATCAATTATTGTCTCAGCAGTATAACATGCACGAAACTTAACTATTTATCGGTAAAACTTTTCTGTAGGGCAAAGTTCTGAGAATTTACTGTTTGTAGGGCAATTTGTAGTGCAATTTTGGGTGACACTCCACATTTGACCTTTAGCCTGAATTGACATTCTGGCCATCATATATGGAAGTGTTGAGGGTATCTTTGAAACTCTTATCTTTTGTCAGAATAGGTGCATTTTGGCACTCTTGGAAGAAACATGATGCAACCAAACCCAGTTTCTCTTTCCTTTTTTTCTTTTTTTTTCCTACATAGAACTCTCAGCCACAACCTTATGCAAATTGAACAAAAGTAGAACTTCTCTTGATGCAAATTGAACAAAAGTAGAACAAAAGGTGGGATTAGTTTGAAATTCTACGCTCCCAAAATCCAACCAACCTACATAATGGGTGATTCTCACCCTCAACCAATCAATCAAAACGCCCCGTAAGAGAATAAATAAAAAAAACACTTGAGAGTTGCATTCTCAGCTCTTTCATGTGTGTATGCATGAGCTTTTGCTACCTGTTATTGTTTTAGTAAGGCATTGTAAACGTTCATATTTGCAATGCTAGGAAGCAAACTACCCCAGTTATGTGTTACTACCATCTTCTCTCCCCATCAACTCAAGAACAAGGTTTAAAGCTTATAGAGATAATGAAGCTACCCATTTATTAACCACATATAAATCTCAATTTTTTTATTTACTTGGATTTCTCTGTGTGGACAACATTCAAACATTCATATATATATATATATATATATATATATATATATATACTAGAAGAATGATAAATATTTCATGTTATTACTTTCTCAGAAAGTTCATGCTTGCAAACGTACACGGTACACATGATATATTTTTATACTGATACAATTGAAGTCCCTAAGAAACACAAAAAGAAGAAACACAGGGTGAAAAACTTATGTGAGATGCTACATGATCGATCATCTGGGAGTAACAGGAAATCAGAGTCCATTGGTGCAGAAAAGACGCAAGGAAAATTTGTAATCCCATCAAAGCTCATCCTGCAAAACCGAATAGAAACTTAACCATTACATTTGATATGAAATTGCAATCTTGTTGCTTCCATGTTTTACACTGATAAATTACAATCACTTTCCGTCACAAGAGTCTGCATCAGCCCAGCTTATTTGGCTCTAGAAGGAACGGGAAAGAGGAAGGTGATACTTACATGGTCATACTCGTCATAATCTCGACGATGATGCTGCAACATGACATGATATACACAATGTTAGAAAACACACAAGCACGGTGTCATATAGTAGCAAGTTGTAGCCAAATTTATGGATCAAAAAATGACCAAAGGTCTGAAAGGAAGTGATCATGATAGACAGACATGCAAGTGGAAGACACAAAATGAAAAATCTGGACAGATACTAATGAAGAAGAAATGAGGCTCATGAGATACAAACCCTTCTGTGCCTATAGCGGTCCCGGTCCCGGTCATACCGATCACGTCCTCTTTCTCTTCTCCTCCGTTCACCTTCCTCTCTCGCTCTTTGAGCTTCCTGCACAAGTGTGGATTCAAATTACTTGCAAGTATTTGATAGAGATTGAAGTTAAGGTATAATGTAATATGCATGTAGTTTGGTTTGGAACGGAACCTCTTCTTCTCGAGCTTTTCTCTCTTTCTCTGCCTCCTCAAAAGCTTCCTTTTCAATCTGAAATAAGAAAATGAGATGTTCAGATTAGAAGGAGATTTAAGGGAATTGCTGTCCGTCAGGTCGAAGAGCAAGGCACACCTCTCTATTGGAAAACACTTCCTCCACCACTTGCTTTGCATACTCCGGATCATCACAAATTAGAACATTGTCAAAGACCGAACCAGCCTTCACCTGAATATGAAGTCTTTGTCTCAGAAATAATAATGTTTAAACACGAAATGTAAAAAGGGGGGATTCACGATTAAGCCAATAATGGTTGGAATTCAAACCTGCCAAACCTCGATGCCCACATATTTGATTGGCTTAAGCACATAAAGATCAGGATCATCTTCAAATTCTGCAGAAGAAGAGAAGGAAAATGAATTCACAATCTCTCAATTTTGGTAGCGAATTCTAAATTGCAATTGTTATTTTAAATCACATAGATGCACTAGATATTACCAGGATTATCAATCCAAGGAATCTTCCATTTTCCTTTATAATTAGGATTCTTAATTTTCTGTTCAGAAGAAAATAAGAGAATCAAATACTGCAGAAAGATCTAAGCATATCTACTTGCTCTCAAAACTTTATTTGGCACACCTTGCGCTTCCATGGCCCTTTGTATGCTGGATTTGGAACCTTTGGAATTTTCCACAAACCATCCTCATCCTCATCCCAATTATCAGGCTAATTGAAGGAAAAAAAAATACATGTGAGTTCAATCAATGTCATTTTCTTTTTGTCTGAATGCAACACAAATGAAAAGTGAAAGCCTCTGGAGAAACTAGCACTTTAGATAGCCTAGTGTTTGGTTACACCTCAAGACAGCATGATTATGTATATACTAGTGCACATAAACTAACCTTTTTAGCTTTTGGATCGGGAATTTCTTTTAAAATCCTATCATATCCCTGCAACATAAAAAGAAAACAAAAAATCGAGTAAACTGATCCCATGGACAATCATTAAGAAGAGACTACTAAGTTGATACCTCAGGCTTGACATCATTTGGATCATCAATATACTCTTTGTCATCCCAATCGGCAGGCTGTGAGGAATAGCAAACAAAGATTCAAATTCAGAAGTTAGTGAATCAAAGAAGAAATGGATTGGCAAAAAATAATAATCTAATTCATTCCCCCTCCCCCTTCCTGCTTCCCTTTTCCCTTTCTTTCTGATTGGAACCAAAGCTTGATATCGGTGAATTGGCCAAGAACTTTCAGTTTAATTAACTATAAGGTCTACAAAAGCGTATGGATTCAAGAAGGAACCTTTTTGGCATTGACTGCTTTAATTTTTGGGGGAGGAAGAATGTCCCAATCTGTATATATGCTACCAGAGTCCCTTTCTCGATTGTCAACCAAGACACTGTAAGTTGCATCGGGCCTAAGAATGAACGTATAGAAATGAGTTAACTTATCCGTTTCACATTCCAAATTCTTCTTGATCGGATAATTCTGACCCTGATAGGAAAGTATAACTTGGAGTTTCTTCGTCTGCGAACCACATATATCTGGACCAAACATAAAACTGAACCATAAAAAGAAGTTAGCCAAGTAAATCAACTGTAAGAAATGCATAAGGAACACATGACAAGAGATAGTAGAGCGAAAAAAATAGTCTGACTTTCAGGATCTGTATAGGAAATAAGGATGAATTTACTGAAACTAATAATATAAGACTTTTAACAGGCTGCCAAAGAGGATCACCAGACATTATTTTGACAGTCTGTTTGGAAGTTTGGAGGGAATGCAAAATGAGGGATATAAATGGAGGAAAGGAAAATGAAGAGGAAGGTAAAAGGGAGTAGTAGTTAACCTCCCATTGTCTGGAAAGAGAATAAATAGAGGGGAAAGGAGAGTACACTCACAAACTGGAAGGAAGGAACGTAAAGTTACAAAAATGTTTGGATGAAATAATAAACAAATAAAGAAGAAGACAAGTTGATTCTTATGGATCAAAAATTATTGAAAATTTCCCGAACCAGGGTAACTAAATTTGGATAGAAAAGAGTTAGAGGCACCCTTAATTATATGCCCGCAGGCCCTTCAAAGGCATGCCATCCCATGTAGTCACTCCCATTCAAACATACAGCTAGTGATAATAGGAAGATAAGCTCGATTCTGCCTAAATTCATATAAAGTGAATTCCACATCATGAATAAGATTTGAATTATACGCATAGAGTTCCAAATGGTTACTGTCACAAATGCTTTTCCTCGATATAGCTCAGAAATGGGAATGTATAACCAAGATCCTTCTACATATTGACAGCATTCAGAAGAATCTGACCCATGGTTCCTACACAACTTCAAACAGTATAACTAATATGTATCAAGATACCAACCTGTACGGAGTATCACCTCCAAATTTCTTTTGATTGACAAATCCTGATAGAAGTTTGATGTAACCTCCGCCGCATTCAATATCCTGCTCAAACCTTATAGAATATTGAACAACCAGTGTTTTGTTCTTGTTGCTGAACTCTGGCATCTTTGCAGATATAGCAAAATGTCTGGCATCAGTAGTGGTCTGGATGCCTGTAAAACCATTTGATGTCATTAAAAGCTTCCATTAACCTTTGCCATCAATTGATGCACTAGTTATCTGTTATCCTACATATAGGAACGACTTATAGAAGAAATGAACAATTATACCCTTATCATCCGGATCTCCAGACCATTTTCCAGCTGTGTGCTTAAATGAACCTGCTTTTCCTTCGCTCCTCTTCCAGTCTGATTTTACCCAACGACTCTGCCACCCATCTTTTCCAAAACCATGCATTTTGTGAGAAAACAAGTATATATATTTGTGAACATTTCGAGAAGTCGTATAACAAAGCATTTCCAGGACCACCCATTTCATTACAATGAAAAATGGACATTACAAACTTAAAAAAAAAAAATTACTTCAAACTTCCATTCCCTCCAATTCCCTCAATATTTCCTTGTTATAAAAGGACTGAGAGCACGCACACAATAAAAAGTTTCAACTCGAGAGCAACTCGAGACAGGAATTGGTTAACATGGGTTATCTCAGTAACAAAGCATGCCAAAATTAGGAGCCACAAAACATAGCATTTCAAGTAAGTAACGAAGATATATACACAATAAACATATAAGCTCAGTTCAAATTTGGGTCCGCTGGGGTCCATTTTCTTGTCTTGGTAAGTAAACAGTAACAGAAAGAAAATAAGTTACCGCAGCCAAGAGCTAGCTAGTTAGTTAGTTAGCTCAAACTTCCTAGTCATGGCAGTTGCAAAATAAAACAAATTCCCAAGCTTTCATTTTTCTTTCCCTCTTTCCTTCTCTTGCTTTTTTTTTTCATGAGAAATCAAGTATGCCATGTTAACAGAAATCATGAATCGAAACATCAAAAACAAAAGCACAAGCGGAAGTAAGTTGATTGATAGTGATGATTGTTACCTTCAAATCGATCTTCGAAAAAGATCTCAGAAACTGAAATCTGTATAAAAAGAGAGAGCACAACCAGCTTAAGCACTGCTGCAGCTAAAGCATTTTCCTCCATCGGCTCTATGCCCCCGTTAATTCCACCGCTGGCAGAGCAAGGCTCCAGTTACTTATAGCGACTCTCCTCCCCATTTTACCCCCCATTTTGATCAGAACTACAATGTTGCCAAGCACCATGGATGCCCCTGCCGGGGCGTGTCAACCGGGTTTGACTAGTTCTATTGAACGAACTTGTTTGTGGGTCTTGGTCTTGGTGGCCACTAGTGTGCCAATTTATTAAAAAAATTCTAACTTTTGAAGTTATTTTCTTTTTACTATGTGTAAACTTTGACTTGTGTAAAGTTAGACTATTTGAATTTTCCTACTCTGCCCGAATACTTTGATAAGTCGCATTGTGTTAATGTGAAAAATTAAAATTGAATTCTCTACTGGAAGATTGATGCCCAACCAACTTTTTGTAATCTTGTGACACTGTATTAATTTACAGTTTCTTGATATATAAACTGTATATTAGTATTTATACATGTTTCAAGTATTTCAGAGTAAGGTTGTTAAAAAAAATGCCAAAATTGAAACCAAATCGATTGATCGGTTTTTTTCTTATAAAGTTTACACATTTCTTCATTAAAAACCGAATACTTGATCAGTTTAATTTATTTCAAAAAAAACTGATCACGAACACCCTTATTTCAGAGGCTGCAATAGTGCAATTTTTAGGGGACTATGGTGGGGAATTAATAAAGCAAATGTGGAAGAAGACCAAGACTTGGGCAGCTTAATGTTTTATTTCTGCTGCGTTGACGATCACTTTCCTCGACTTTCAAAGTCTTCTTCAAGTCCATTTGGACAGCAGTATCCGCAGCTCTAATCCTCCCCTCCAATAAAAGACTTTTAGTGATGCGATGAAGAGCTGTATCAGCCAATGGTGATAGCAGACAAAATGATGCAATGGAGAGCTGTATCAGCCAATGGTGATAGACCACGTGTCAAGTCACACTTTTGCAGGCCCTGATCATGAAAACAAAATTTTAATTTTGGTTTGGACAGGTTTTGGCCCATTGGGTCCACAACCAAGCCCAATAGACTTGAACATTCAATGTTTTGAGTTTTCACAAGACAGACAAGAAGTGGGTGAATGAGGGAGGGTAAAAATGGAT
Source organism: Tripterygium wilfordii (assembly GCF_013401445.1). Taxonomy (NCBI): domain Eukaryota; kingdom Viridiplantae; phylum Streptophyta; class Magnoliopsida; order Celastrales; family Celastraceae; genus Tripterygium; species Tripterygium wilfordii. The sequence continues at coordinate 4,615,350 of NC_052241.1, forward strand.
TCAAATTTCAAGGATTAATAAACATATTTATTGAAATAGAATAGCCATTCTAATTTTCCAAAATGAGAATTGTTTAAAACAAACAAGGTATAATTACAAGAAGTTGCATTCTCTTCTTTCTTTCATGCATAAAAGCAAATGAGCTATAATATTTTAATGAAATGAAATGTCTGTTGTAAAATGGTTACAACCAGTGGACTTGCCATCAAGCAAGCAATTTGTCATCATCATTATCCGAGCCTTTAATCGAGAAAACAAGAAGGAAACAAAACCAAGATCAAAGTTCTAACTTATCACTTATTCATCCAATCCCTCTCTAGAGAGGAAATTTAAAACTGATACTCATACGGCCACTACTTCGCCTGAGGATGAGAAGCAATGAAATCAACGGCAAGATTAATTGAGTTGATCTTGTCTGCTTCATTATCTGGGATTTCAAATCCAAACTCTTCTTCAAGCGCCATCAAAATCTCCACGGTATCTAGACTGTCTAACCCGAGATCATTCTGGAATTGGGCATTTGGGGTGACCTGCAAAGTGCAAACAACAGAGTAAGATTAGTTGTCTGTGCAAGTAGCCATGACAGACATTTAGCAGGTAATATATTTTATCTATCAAAAGGACAGATGCACAAAACATATTTCAACAATGCCCAGCCTCTAAGAAAGGAAAGCGAGGGTGAATAAGAGATCAAATTAAAATGTTCAAAAAAATGAAAGGTTAAACTTAAAATGTTCATTTGCCAACAAATTTGGCTACAAGATTTTCGGCTGTACTATTCATTTGTATCCAGTTATTGTTGTCATTAAAAAGCTACATACTCCATTCTTCTGTCACATTGTTTAGCCCATTCTGTCAAACCCAAAATGATGCACACAAGTAACACAATACTGTATACAAAAAAAAAATCGAGATAAATGATGCACACAAATTTGGTAAAGAGGAGACGAGGATCCTTAGGTTCATCTATCAGGGGTTACAGCCCCAGTGCCCCAATCAATACACTTATTTTTCTATTTAAAAAGAAACAACATAAATATAAACTTAACAAATGCCTGATTGATCAGATCCAATCAACTAAGTGTATCAAAAAGTTTTCAAGGACCCATCATCAAAACATCAACGAGAACAATAACAGTGTGATTTATATCACTATTTGTATTTGAATGGGAAAAAGATTTATTAAAGCAACAAGGTGAAGGAGGTCCATAAAGAATATCATTATATCATTATTCTTTAAAAAAAACAATGAAAAAGGGCGTACATATTCCATCAAGATGTCCTTACTCCTCAGTTCCTTCTATTCTCCGGAACCGGACCCCCCCCCCCCCCCCCCCCTCCCCCAACTTAAGGATGGCAAATAAATACAAACCTGATTTCTTTTTCCATCATGCACTAAATTTTGGGATAAATAAACTGTATCCGAGAAGTATACAAGGGGATTAACCAAATGCAGTGTAAAGTTAAAACATGTGAAATTCAAAATGAAAATTCCGAAGGACCAAACTTAATGATGACGAAAACAAACAAAATTCCCTCAAAAAACACAGATCAGGCCATCTCTAAAACCTCACGTCATTGCTAGCCCTAGAGTTTCTATCCTCTCACAAACAACAAATGAAGAGCCATCCTCCATACAAATTTCAAATCAGAGATTCTGAATTCAAAGCTCAACTTGACAACATATCTTCTCCTTTTCATCCAAAATTGAAACAAACAGTATAAGATGAGAAACAACACACGCTCTCCACATCCATTCTGTACATTTTTTTCAATGGAAAAAAGCATATATAGACAAAAACCTAGACTCAAAGAAGCTGCCCAGGAGCTCATATGAAATTCCAAGACTTTATCTCCAATGACCTGACAAAAAAAGCATATATAGACAAAAACCTAGACTCAAAGAAGCTGCCCAGGAGCTCTTATGAACTTTATCTCCAATGACCTTCTGATATCAATTTTTTTTTTAAAAAAAAAAAAAAACTCAAGTTTGAATAATGAATACTGATAAACCTTCTTTCTTTCCAAAACTGAAAACCCAAAGAACCAACACAAAACACATTGAGATCTCTAAATAAGAAGTAAAATAAGAACGGCATGACCCGAAGTCCACCAAGCATGATAATTAAATTTCAACAAGGCACTCTACTGTATCTAAAAAGATGATATACGGAGTTCATAAAACATTAAAATCTTATGCACCACTTTAATACCCAATAAAGCAAACAGAAACTATAACCCTTTAAGAAGTTCTCTAGTTTTCAGATTTTCTCCATTAGACAATAAGAAAATTTCTGTAAACCGAACCATCCATAATTAAACTACAAAAATGTATAACTGGAAGCTTCCTATAAGCTCACATGCTACATTGTTATCGGCCAGATGGCATACCAAATAATCATCTACAGCCCAAAACCTCACCTCGGAGGGATCAAGTACCATGGAATTTTTAAAAAACCGTCTTCTCTCAGAAATCGAAATGAAAGAGTTCACATCCATTTCTTCTTCTTCTTCTTTTCCGATAAACAAAAAGAGAGCAGAGGCGTATAAATCCCATATTTGCAAAAGATAAAAAACCATCGCACTCCCTGTGACGCGACCAAGCATACTAGCCAAGCACGATCCATAAGTAAATAAAAATAATAAAAGCTACAATAATAAAGCTATGACCTTGGAGGGTTCAACTTTCTGGAAGTTCTTGACGACGTTGACGACGCGATCTGTGACCTCAGATTTGTCAAGGAAAGAGCCCCTGACCTCCTCGGAGAAGCGGCGGCGTATCGCATTGAAAGAGAGCGAGAAAAGGTTGCTCCTGCTACAAGGGCTACGGCTTTGTGGCACGGCGGTTACGTGCACTCTGAGATACTTGAGCAAAGCACCACCCCTAGCCGCCATTGATCAGTTGAGAGATGGTGAGGAACGTTTCTGGTACCCTGAGGGAGAGAGACACCCAGGAAGACGGATTCTTGGGGCAGACCGGATTTGGAGGGTTTGGAAACGGCCGATGAACCCATTGAATAGGGCCCATTAGGCCCAATTTCTCTGTAACCTGGCAGCCCTATTAATATTTCTGTAGAACCGTTTATTTATTTATTTATTTTCAATTGAAACTTACATTAATTGAAGGGAAAAAAAAGGGTACAAAACTACTTTACAAGAAAAAACTGAAGAAAAAATCCATTAATTGAAGAAAAAATTCACATGAGAACAAAGTTACAAACTTAATCAGTAACATAAGACGAGCTTCCAAATAAACATAGATAGAATGCATCTCTAAAATAGTGCGGCCATTTTGACCTAAAAGTAGGTCATCCGCAAAGGATTTACACGATATCAACTCAACAAACACCAATCTACATTTAAACAAACAGAAAAATAAGATCGGGTCAAGCTTGTCAGAATCAATTTGGTTGATAGGGAGACATGCAAGCACAGAGTTCCCAATGTATGATCAGGGCCAAAATGTTTCTATTCAATTGCAAGTAATGCAATGGTGTTTCTTACTTTCTTTTACTAGTAAAAGAAAAACAAGATAAATGGAGTCCAGTCCTACAATATATTAGTATGGCATTCATTTTGCTTTCTTTCGAATGAGACAATTACTAATAAGGAGATAATTGGAAAGCATGTTCCAATAAGGACAGCCTAAGAAAATTCAATAATAAAGACATAATTCATTAAATTACTTATATACCCTTTTTCATTTAATAAAATTACAAAGTCGGGACCTTTTTTTTTCTTTTTTTAAACGAAACTTTAAAATGATTTATCGCTCAGAAATATATGATGGATTTTAAAATAAAAATTATATATTCTAAATCAGCATGAAAAACTCTTTGAAATAAGATCAGTAATCGATAAATTTTGAAATGAAAATATCTCGCATATAAATTTAATTTAGTGTGGATAATTTTCAAATTCTTTGACCAAATTATCCTTTTCGTAGCATGTCAATTAGTTGTTACTAATAGGTCATAATTCCGAGCAAACTTTCTCTAATAACCAGTGAGTCCTAGAAAGTCATGCAAGGCGTCCGCCAAGCTTGCATTGCCTCAATTTTATTAAGGATCCAGATGTACTCTGCTCCTTCAAATAATATGGCCTATCCATAATTGTTTATAAAAATCAAATCAACTTGGAGCGGTGGTGCTAAAATAATAGAATTACACTCAACTATTGACAGAGAACAAACATGGAACATCGTTGCATTACAAATATGAACAAAGCTTTCTTTTTTTTTTTTTTTTGGAAAAGTCGGATGATTTTTATTAATAAATATATTAATAACTAAGGAGATCAAAGAACAATTGGTCCCAACAAGACATAGGTTCCAAGTCTAAGAACCAAACAAACATGGACCCAAAAGACAAGAACCGAAAGGCACCACTAATGAAAAGAGGAAGAGAAAGGCAAGCAGAGAACAAAATCTCAGAATCCACGGAACAAAGACCAAGCATGGAGCTCAAAGTCTCAGAATCTGGGGACAACACTTGCAATGGTGTTATTTTATCTGGGCCAACAAATATGTATGAGGTTTTGTGTTTTGTTGATATGGCTGTATTGGGAGATGTGTTTTGCTGGTGTGGTTGTATTGAAAGATTGTGTTTTGGTGTAGTTTTATTGTGCATAATATGGAGGGCATGAGAATTTGTTGGCCTTCATGTTGGGTGGGAAGGAAAAATATATAGGAATTTGTGTTTTGCTGATGTGGTTACATTGAGAGATGTGTTTTGTTGATACGGTTGTATTGAGATACGTGTTTGACTTGACTTTTTATGTAATAGAGATGGGACCCAGGCTTGATTTTTGGTGGCCCAACAAATTGTTCCCATTGCAATTGCTCAAACCCCATTTGAAGAAACCAGTAGAACAACATTTCAACTAACAGGTAGAAACTAATTTAACCCAAGTAGATCGAAAGACAGATCATTATATCAAATTATCAACTAGCGTAGAGGCACACGCCAAACCATATCAGTAGCGGAGATTTTTCAATTCTTGACATGGTTCATAAGCAAGTGGCTATGCCTATCATGAAAGGCAAAACAAATGACCTACTGTACATGTGAATTGATGTCCATATTACACAACCTGCAATTGCACAACCATATCATATCAGATGATTTCCTGATAAGTAATAACCAAAAAACAAAGCACTTCATGGAACACCCTCCTTTCTCCAATCTCAAGCAATAATTGCATTCAATGATGAAACCCTTTTCTCTAGGGTATACCTGGCTAAGCGATTCGGAACAAACAAACCCAATTTGTTAGCGCGTATGTTTTACATCCAGATCCAGTAAATGGAAGCATATAGGGTTAGAAATGCTGATAATTTTTAAAGAACAAATGAGCTCAGACTTCACTCGTTTTCTAAATTACGAAGCTATAGGCCCTTTGCTAATTCTTATCAGATTGGTACTAATAATTAAAGAAAAAGGCATCGGGGTACAATTATGAACAAACAATTTTTTCTTAGGCCGGACTCTTTCTTTGGCAATAGAGGTCAGGTCAGCCTAAAACTCCTTCCTGATCCGGTTGTCCTAACCTCAAAAATAAAATTGGTCAATGAACCCGATGGTCGTGGGACGACCACGAGCATTTCGACGCTCAAGTAAGTCTTCAAGATTATCACCAATCTTAATAATCACAAAATAGAGCTTAAACTTTACCTTGATTGTCTCTTCTCTTTATATAGTAGACGACTTGAGTGCTTACCCGTCCAGTCCGGCTGATTAGCATGGGATTACCAAATTAGTTACCTAATTTGGTAGCCTATCGTGGACGAAAATCATGGGGCGCGCCTAATAAACTTGAGCCACATGTCTATCATGGATAATTACATTTGCCTCCCAAAGGCCCGTTTAGACTTGTCTGAACCAGTGTTATCAGACTCGACCCGCGCATCGACCCATGAAAATAAATTTTGAAGGTTCAACCGGTTAACCCGAAGGGTTAAGGGTTGAACCGCATATTTTTTTAATTAATTTATTAATTATTTATAAATAATTAATAATAGTATAATTCTATGAAAATAAAAAAATGTATATCTCAATTCTCAAGTTCTCAACTACAAAAATGAACTCTGTAATCCAAAAATCACAAATTCCCAATACAAACATAAACCCCATAACCTAAACATTAAAAATCCAACATCCAAAATACAAATATAAACTCCATAATCCATAATTATTAATCAAAACTCATAAGTCCAAACACAAACTCCATAATCCAACATTCAAATTCAAACATAAACTCCATATGAGTTCATAATCCAAACATAAAAAGTCCAACACTCCAACATCCAAATAAAAACACAAACTAAATAATTCAAAGTCCATAGATAAAAGTTAAAAACAAATAATGCAACATCCAACAAGTCAAATAAATAATGATATAATGCTCATTCACGTGGAACATCAAACTGAGTAAAGCCATATTGAGTCCCTCCATCAAAGTTCTCATGATGCTCAGTGCTTGTTACATTATCAAATCCAAATGTATCAGTCACCTGCTCTGTGATTCTTCCATGATCAAATCCAAATGTATTAGTCACCACGTTAGAAGTAGATCCTTCAACTCTAACTTCAAATGGATCCACCTCTTCACCTTCATCATCCAATTCTTCTCCAAAGAGTTTGAAACTCATCTACATTGATTAAAGTAAAACAAAAGATTAAGTGTATAAGAGATACATGAAAGTAGTAAAGTGTAAATAGAATTAAACTTGATATAAAGAAAATACTACCATCTTGGAGTTCTTGTGCATGGTTTTGAGCGCTACAACTTGCCAAATTTTGTCTAAAATCTTCAATTTCTTCAACGGTCAAAAATGGAGGTTCCTCCTCCAACACCCAAAGTTCATTCGAGTTAAAGTCTTCAAAATCAATAGGATCGTAGTTACGACCCTTCCAATAATTACTACATAAAAAAAATTCATTTTCAAATACAACTTGGTAGTGTAAAATATAAACTATAAAAGTTGACAATAGTTAAAACTTAAAAGTAAAGCTCAACATAAGTAAAAGGTATTAATTTTACCGTTGTTGTAGCCTTAAGTTGTACAGCACATAAACGAGATCATTGAGTCTTTGATGTTCCAACCTATTTCTCTTTTTTGTATGTATATGCTCAAATGCACTCTAGTTTCTTTCACAACCCGAAGCACTGCAAGTTTGACTCAATACTCGAATGGCAAGCTTTTGTAAGTTTGGTGCGCTACTTCCAAATAGAACCCACCATTGATCTACAAAATATAAATACTAAGATAAAAAATGTAGAGACCCAAAATAAAGTATAGTTCAAATTTAAAACAATTTTTAAAACTTGCATGGAAGCATTGCATTCCGATCAGAAATAGCTGAAATCCTTCCAAAATCCCCTTCTACATTTTTGAAGATTGTCATTTCCCTTGTTAAGTTGGCTCGTAAGGCGAGTTGTCCATGTGCATACCTTTCAATGACATCTGCTAACCCCGAGATTGTATGTCTATGCTTGGCCATCTCATTCACATCATATTGGTTATCCAATAACCGGCAGCATGGAGATTTGTATGAAGTTGGCTATCCCACCGACTATCAATGATCCTTATGTAAGGTGCAACCCTTCTCTTCCTCCTTTCAAATCTCTTTAAAATTTCACCTCTAGCTTTCCAAATTGCAGCATACATATAACCCATAGCCGACCTATTTTCACTATCAACCAACCTCAACACACGAACTAGAGGCTTGGTTATGTAAACAATGGTGGCACTTTCTTTCCAAAATGATGAATCCAATACAAGGTCAGTAAATTTCTTCCCTTTACTATCTCTTGAATATGTTGATTGCATCCATTCCTTACATGTCACCATTTGACGCAAGGCATCCTTTTGCGACAAAATACTTTCCAAAGCAATAAAGTTAGTAGCAAACCGTGTGGGGGCGGGACGAAGAATTTCTCTACCACCAGTGTGCTCTCTCATCAAATGCAAAACGAAAGTATGATTATAAACATACTTTGTTATCTTGGCAGCATGAAACACACACTCACTAACCTCCCCCAATTTACCATTATCCTGTAACATCAAGTTCAAACAATGGGCGGCACAAGGAGACCAATAAAGTGTAGGAAATTCCTGCTCTAGCAACCTTCCAGCAGCAACATAATTAGCTGCGTTATCAGTCACCATATGCACCACATTTTCAGCACCAACAAAAAGTACAACTTCTCTAAACAAACTATATAAAACATTAGCAGTCTTAGAAGCTTCAGTGGCATCAATAGATTTCAAGAATACTGTACCTTTTGGACAATATACCAGAAAATTAATTAGTGTTCTTCTGCACTGATCAGTCCATCCATCAGCCATTATTGTACATCCCGTTTCTTTCCAAATCGCACGAAAATTTTCAACAAAGTTTCTAACTTCTGCAACATTCTTTGTCAATAGATGTCCACGCATGTCATGGAAGCTAGGCCCTTTGTAACCAGCACCCATACTAGCAATAGCATCAATGGCATGTTGATAAAATTTAGAATTTACCGCATTAAATGGGAGGCAGGCATCAATCAACCATTTTGACATAGCAAGATCAGTCTTCTCTTTAGCTTCTTTAGTTTGCAATGCACTTTTGATAGTTGGTTGAGCACCTGCAGAAGTCCTTGGCATGAAATAAGATTTCAGGCCAACCGTTCTTGATTTTGATTGGGTCTTCTGACTTTGGGTGCTCCGTTGACTTCCTCTAATATTAACATCGCTTCGACTCACTTGACGTGGAGGTAATGTCTCTTGAACTTCATCATCACATTCCTCTTGCTGCTCATGCCTAAATGGAGATTGCTCATCATACAAAGTCTGGTGATTTCTTTTTTTTGGTAGAAACCTCTTCAATAGCCATCTTCATTTGGAATTGGACATCTGGAGATACTTTTTTACAATCCTCAACACCACCACCCTTAATCCCCGACAAATGGTATTTGACTCAATTGATACCTCTACCTAGGAAAACTTTGTCACAGAATAAGCATTTTAACCTCTTCTTCTGTGTACCTCCTCCGTCTGTTTCATAAAGCTCTACACAATGCTTCCAAGCTGGATCATTTTTTCCTCTAACTGAACTTTGTACAGGCACGATGAAGTTGAAGTAGGGTTAGATGTGGATCCTGTAGTTGATGGTCCTGATGATGGTGTAGATGACATTTTAAAATAAAGTAATGAACATTAATCCCTGCAAGTTCAAGTTAAACCAAACATCAGATATGAAAAAGTTGAACGAACTAATGAAGTAATCACAACATCATTCTCAAGTCTCGAAACTGATCTCAATTGAGTTATGAATAAGTTTACACTTTTTCTTCCACATTTTCAAATTTTAAAGGGAAAACAGGACAAAATTTGATTAATATTTTTCTTTGGGAAACTCCTATAGACTATAGTCCTATGGGCTATAACACCAAAGTCCAAACTCATATGAATCTCAATCAATTCAGCAACGACGTTAATATTGATTACTTAAAGTCTCAAAGTCTCAAAGTCTTTAGTCTTTACTGATAAAGAAAATTCAAACCAAAAGAACAAATTGAAATACTCAATTCAATCCAAACATGTAAAAATGAAATACAAATTAAATAAAATTATTGCATACAAATTTAGAGACTTAGAAATTCAGAGAGTTAACAGACAAAGAGGCACATAAACAAATTTAGTCTTAGAGATGAGAATGAAGTGCAGAATACGTGAAGAACCATGGAAAGAAATAAAATCAACTAACCTGGAAGCCTGGAATTGAAGTTTTGATTTTTGATCTTGTCCCCAAATTCTAGGTCATCATCTGCAGAATGAAAATAGAAGAGAGATTAGAGTCGGTAGTCCGGTACTCGATAGAGGTGAGGGAGAGAGAAGAAACTCACAGAGAGAGAGATCGACCCATCGCGAGGTGAGTCTTCGTGAGAACTTCACTTCAGACTTCAGAGGGAGCAACTTTGTTCGTGCACGAGCTGACGAGCGTAACCCTGGCTAGATGAATTTGTTAGATTTTATTAATAAAAAAATCTTTCATTCAGTAAACCGAGGGTTGTAAGGGTCACGGGTCTGACGATTACCCGCGGGTTTAGGCGAGTCGTGGCGGGTTTATTGCTTGCCCTAGCTAACATAGTAACCGGCCCGGCATTCCTTGAAAATGGCGGTTGAACCGGTCCGATCGACGGGTCGGGCCGGGTCTGATAACCCTGGTCTGAACTAGGCTTTGTTATGTGGATCTGACTATGTCGTTTGGCTATTGATCTTCATTTGGTCAAGACTTCGTCTTAGTCTCCGTTCAGCCTGAAATTCATCTTGGGCTTTCTTCGGCTAATATTTCTATTTGGCCAGGATTTATAGCCGTCTGTACTCACGTTTACTTCTTCTTTGCGTGAATAGTCTTGTGTTGCTTCTTTTAATACATAAATACATTACTTCTATGTATTTTACACATTAGATAATACTCACAACTAAATACTTTGAGATAGAAAGAAAGAGAGAGAGAGTGAAAGAGGAGAGACCACGGCTTTTATTCAACGAGCACTCAATTTGGCTAAGGACCTAGCTCCCCTAAAGCCCCAGATTGGCCAAAGACTCAGCTTAACAAGAGATCGAGGAACCAGCTAGGCTAGGGACCTGGATTGGCCAAGAAGCTTCCTCTGCCCAAGGTGTTGTTTGGCCCAAGCATAGGTTGGTCTTTTTCTTGGGCATCTCACTATAAATAATGAGGTTGGTCTTTTTCTTGGGCTTCTCACTATAAATAACAAGGTTGGTCTTTTTTGGAGTTGCTATTATGCAGAAGTGCTCTTATTCCTTCTTCTGTCCATTTGCTCTTTGGTGAACTTTGTGCTTGTTAGAGCTTACGATTGCTGAGCTTTTTTGGATCAAGTCTGTTGTTTCTTACTCTTCTTGATTGGTGTTGTACTTCGTTTCCTATGGGAAAATATTCTAGTTTTGCTTGAGACATAGTGGAGCTTCATAGATGGACATAGTGGGCAGACTCTCATTGCTACTATCACTATTCTTGTTGACCAACAATACTGGAAGAAGACCTCTTACGAGAACTTAGGGAACACTCGACCCGTTATACCATGTAGGTGATTTAATGCACTCTTTGTTACTCTCACATTTCCTCTTTTTTCTTTTATTTTGGCTTTTATGTCCAACTTTTGTTTTCGCAGTGCATTCAATCCTTAAACGAGTTCCATGAAAGATCGAAGGTTGAAGAGGATCAGAAAAAAAATGATTAGGACTATCGATCAGCTCAAAGCTAATCTTTTTGTTGTCAAGGTCGAGTTGGTCAATGCCAAGTTTAGAGTCTTCAGTCAAAGGCACCGAACTAGGTGGACTGAAATTTAGCATGGTGATATGAGCCAAACGTCTCGTATTCTTTCTTGTGAGAAGGCAGTAGTTGAGAAGGCTTATGATGAAGCCTACATCGAGTATATCCAGATCTTGAAGAATGAGGAGAATATTGCCTATCACATGGGCCGTGAAGATGCTCTTTTGGATGCATATTCCTAAGGGCTTTCCTTTGTGGAACAGGACCACAACCGTTTTCCTGTGATTGTTGGGGTTCAAGAGAAGATCATTGATGTGTTATTTCCATTTAACGACACGGATCCTCCTTCAACCGTTGATGATGTTCAAGGAATGATTGGGGATGTTCCTTCTTGATCGTCCATGTTAGAGATTGAGTATTCCCCTACCTCTAAGATCGGGCAAGATGGAGTCGAGCAGTTGGCTTGGATAGAGCTGGGCAGTTCGAGTAGGATGGGACCAGACATGAAGGTTGAGATGAGGCTAGCCCGGGGCCTTCCTCTGATCCAGTAGCACCATCGATAGTCGATCTTATAGCTTAGTTTTACTGCTTTCCTTTACATTTTGAAGTTAGTCTTGGGCTTTCAGGCTGAATTTTGTAATGATCTTATGAATCAACAAATACTACTTTTGCTTCAATTCTTTTGTTAACTACCTTATGAATCAATGAAGATATTTTTGTAATGACTTTATGAATAAAAAATTTCTTTTATGGAGAACGACCAGTTTTTGTGGGCCATTGGTCTTGGCCATTCGACCCTTCTTTTAACGAGGATGGTCGGTCTCTTTGTGGACAACAGGGCTTTGGCCATTTACATCCTTTTTTAGGTAGGATGGCCAACCTCTTTGTAGAAAGTCCCATGGACTGTTGGCCTTGGCTTTTTTTGTTCAAATCTTAGTGAGAAACCCATTGGGGTTTTAATCAAACCAAGATACTTGGGAAGTCTCATGAACTTTTTTGGACTATTGGTCTTGACCTTTCTGTCCAAACCTCAATGAGAAACCCCTTCGGAAGTCCCATGGCCTTTTTTGAATTATTGGCCTTGGCCTTTTTGTCCAAACGTCAGTGAGGAAATCCTTGGATTGTTAATCAAACGCAAATTACTTGGGTAGCCCTATGGACTTTTTGTACTATTGTCCTGGACCTTTCTTTCCAAACCTTAGTAAGGAACTCCTTAGATTTTTAATCGAACCCAAGTTGCTTGGGAAGTCCCATGAGATTTTTTGGACTCTTGGCCTTAGCCTTTCTATCCAAATCTCAGGGAGAAACCTCCTGGGTTTTTAATCAAACCTAAGTTATTTGGGAAGTCTAATAGACTTTTTGGACTATTGGCCTTGGCCTTTCTATCCAAACCTCAGTGACGAACCCCTTGATTTTTAATATATATATATATATATATATATATATATGTATGTATGTATGTATGTATGTTTTTCTCTTTTTTCAATTGCATCGTTGTGAATCCAAACTTGTTTTTATTCATAGCAGAGTGAGAATATGAGGATAAGTACGCCCCATGGGCTCCCCATTTATTATAGCAACGATTATAGCATTTAAGCGTAAAACTTCCTGAGGTTCACCGAATTCCAAGGCCTCTGGATTGCTTTGCCACAAGATCCTCAATCTCGTATGCTCCAGGTTTGCTACTAGAAATCACCTTGTATAGGCCTTCCCAATTTGTCCCCAATTTGCCATCATGGGGATTCTTTGTGTTTCCCAACACTTTTCTCGGGACAAGGTTTCTCGGCTGAAAACCTCTTACCTTCACCTTTTCGTCACGTAAATTTTCTAACTCATGCTGGTATGAAACAAATTTCAATGCTGTTAGTTCTCTCTTTTCTTCTTGAAGGTCGAGGTGTAAGAGCATTGTCATTCTCTCTTTTCTTAAATGCCAATGTTCTAATACTTCGCATACCAGTTTCTAATGGGATAACAACATTCGTCCCAAAAGCAAGGGAGAAAGGCGTTTGTCCTGTCGACCTTCGAGGGGTAGTTCGTTGTGTCTAAAGCACACTTGAAAGTTCTTCCACCGACCTTCTTTTGGCATAATCAAGACACTTCTTTAGTCTATTAAGAATGATCTTGTTAGATGTATTCACCTGTCCATTCCCCTGTAGGTATACCGAGGTTGAATATTTACGCCAAAAGCATATTTTGTGGCATTGAGTTTGTGCTTGTAAGCTTCCAGCACATCAAAAATATACTAGAGGTCCGACAAATGGTCTTCCTCCCTAATGGTCTTGACAACCATGTCATCAATGTAAACTTCAGCTGTCCATCCTATCATACCTCTAAATATTTTCATGACTAGAAATTGGTAGGTTGCCCCCGCATTCTTCAGTTTGAAAGGCATTACTTTGTAGTAATAGATGCCTTTCGGAGTGATGAACGATGTATTCTCTTCATCTTCCTCATGCATGGGAATATGATGATATCCCCTGTAAGCATAAAGAAAACTCATTCTTTGACTTTCAGATGTCGAGTCCATCAGTTGATCAATCTTGGGCAATGAAAAGAGATTTTTTGGATAGGACTTGGTAAGGCCTGTGAAGTCCACACAAACTCGTTACATTTCATTCTTTTTCTTAACCACCACTATTAGGGGTGTAAAAGTCAGAACTAATCCGAAATTCAAACCGAAAAACAATCAAAAATTTTATTTTGGTTTGGTTTAGTAGTTTTCGGTGCGATCTCGGTTTAGGTTTTTTAAAATTTATGATTTTGGTTTTCGGTTCGGTTTAAAAAAATTATTAATCAAAATATGCATAATTTTTTTATATATTTCTATACTTACTATAAAAGTTTATTGACTTATTCTTTAGTTTAGACTTTTAGTTGTATACAACTTTACGCCTCTAATATAAAATTATAGATTAATCTACAGCCTCCACCTCTCAAAATCTCTCTAATCTCTACTCTATAGCGGAGATAAACCCTCCACGATTCCACCTCTTTCAGTCTCTCTAATCTCTAGGTTCTGAATTTTGTCGCTTTCCCTTGTCCCAACGATGGAACTCGAAGTCCCAATTTCTTTTAGAACTCTCATGAATTAAAGTTGCTTCCTTTAGAAATTCCTAGTGGATCTGGGTATTGGGTTTTTTTGTCTTTAATTGGCGCCAATTTTCTTCTTTGTCGATTAACCTGAGAAATGGGTTTGTTAATATGCAATCAAAACCGAGTCTTGGTGACTTACCAGAGGATTGTGTGACTTTGTTCACGGGTAATTCACTATATTTCTTTGGTTGATTTTATTTGGGAAGTGATATTGCCTAATAATTATCTGATTCTAATAGACAAAGCAACTATGGATTTGCCTAGAAAATTGGGTCTGAGAGAGATTTATGAGAGGTTTTGCAAGGCTTTAACCCTTTTGAGGTTGTTTGTCTAGAGAGAGATATGCAAGGTTCTTTTTGGTTTTAAACCAAAAGGCAAACCTAATAAAAGCAAATCAGTTCAGTTTGGTTTTTATGTCATTTCCAGGCAATTCAATTTGTGTAAAAGATAACCAAAATAATTTTGTTCTTACCTGTTTCAATTCCAACTCGAACCGAAAAAAGCTAATTTCCATCCCCAACCATCGTATTCGATAGCCATTCTAGATGATCGGTTTTGAGTTAGGCTGGATATTTAGCCTGTCGCTGTCCACCTGTTAATCAACCCTTGGCATTTCTTATGGTGTCCAAGAGAAGACCCTTATGATTCTCAATAGTAGTCCCAAAAGGGATTCTATTCTGATTCTGGTAAATTCTTACCGATGAGAAAATAAATTATCTATGTTGGACCCAT
The DNA here is from genome assembly GCF_013401445.1 of Tripterygium wilfordii. Lineage (NCBI taxonomy): Eukaryota > Viridiplantae > Streptophyta > Magnoliopsida > Celastrales > Celastraceae > Tripterygium > Tripterygium wilfordii. Next base: position 4,630,457 of record NC_052241.1, read on the forward strand.
CAATCTGTACTTTCTCAAGTTCCTCGGTTGACTTCTTATCTGAATCTTTCTCACCGATATTTTTTCGATAAGGGTGCTTACCTGATAGGTCTTCCTTAAGGCCCGAGTACTAGAAACCTTACTGCTATGTTCAGGCCGATCACCCTTCATATCATACATCTCTCCATTGCAAAGAAATCAGATAGTTTGGTGATAAGTTGAAGGCATGACTTCCATGGCATGAAGCCAATGCCTTCCTAGAATAGCATTGTTGATCATTCTCCCTTGCACGACAAGGAACTCTGTGTCCAGCGACTTAGCCCACATGACCATTCAGATCCTTCATAAAGGATAAACATGATTTCCATTGAACCCAACCAAGCATGTTTTTTCTGGAACAAGATCGGTCTGACTCAATCCTAACTTCTCATGGTGATCTTGAGGGTATTATTATGCACAAGCTCCATTCCAGCTAGATCCTTCTATGAGAAAGTGATGTCAACTCTAGACTTTCTCATCTTCTTTGCTAGTTGATCTTTGGTTGTTCTCATCTAGGCGATCGTACTGTTGACTAATGCCATCCGCCTTTCTCAAGTGATAATATTGATTGTTCCTTTTAGAGCATCATCATCCTGTCCCCGGCCACCAACAACTACCATAGCATTATCTCGGGTCCTCGCATTCTCAACGCCTTTATCCTTGACATACTTTGCTAGCTTTCCCTATTTTGTCAGCTCTTCTAAGTGTACCCATAAATTATTATACTCTCCAGTCATGTGGCCCACATTTATGTGGAACGCACAATACCTCTTTTTGCCCCTTCGGTTTGGGTACCCAACCAATTTTGGAGGACGGACTATTGGTGATGTTGGGTAGGGTATTGAAGGCGGAGCATTAGGTGGACGTGAAGCCGTCGTGATTTGCTCTTCACTTGCAATGGGAATCGCGTCCTGATTTACTTTTGACTTGTGTTTAAAAGTTTGACGTATTGGAATCCAAATTTCAAGCAGGTAGTGAATTGTCTTTCTTATGGCTTTAGATTGACTTGATGTATTGTTGAGATAGGTGGATACTACTAGGGTTTCAGTGGTTGAAAAACTTAAAAGCAGATATGTTTGTATAATTACTCGTACACATGTTACATTCATATAAAAAAATGATCACATTGTCGTTTCTAAAAAAAATACAATAAAAGATAATCCAACCAAGAACTCTTAAAATCACGCAAAGAAGTTTAATTAGGATCACAAAGCCTAATGATGAGATGAAGACAAATAAGAATAGGGGTGTAAACGGGCCGGGCCGAGCCGGGCTTTGCCATGCTCAGGCCCTGCCCGTTACTTTTATGAGAAGCCCGAGCTCGGCCCTAGCCCGTTAGGGCCTGTAAAACATCAACTCGAGCCCGGCCCTATGAAAAGCTCGCGGGCCCGAGCTCAGCTCGCGGGCCGCCCTTTGATAAACTTATTCAAATATAAAATCAAGTTTAAACATAATCATTAATAGTTTTACAAACCAGAGTTTACCAAATTAATTATTCATACATGATACATTCATAAAAATAAAAATAAAAAGTCCAAAAGTCCAGAAAAACACCAATTGACCATCAAATACAAAATGAAACTTTTCATTCATCCATCAAATAGGCAACACAACCTCTTGAGGCATGTCTTCGGTCTACAAAGACAAAACAAAAACAATATTAATTTTGATTTAAAAACATTGAATAAGGCTTAGTTTAAAATGACAAAACAACACAAAAATAATATTGATTACTCACTTTAGATGCTTTCTCCTTTACCCCATGCAGATTTCGAACCCAATCAGCACCACAAACTAAAGCTTGCACAGTTTCAATGGCTAAAGAAGATCGATAGCTATCAATGATTCGACCACCAGCACTAAAAGTAGCCTCTGAAGCCACTGTGCTAGCTGGTATTGCAAGAATATCACACGCCATCCTTGATAAAGTACGAAACTTGAGGTTGTTCAAACCCCACCAAGCTACGGCATCAAAGTTCATTGATTCTTCTGGTTTGCATTGATGAATACTCTCTTCCAAATAAGCATCCAATTCAGATTTTGAAGGTGGAATGCTTTCAGTTGTTCTCACAAATTGATGAAACTTAGACCATCCAGAATCTTCATTTAATTCAGTCACACAACTACCGCCACCACTAGTGAAACTACTACCACCCTCCCCACTTTGTTCAACCATACTTTCTTCAGCTCGAATTACCTCATAATACTCTTCATAAAGCGCATACAATGCTTCACGCACTTCTTTAATTTTTTCACTAACTTCCCAACATGGATAAATAATTGGAAAACAAAATTCAATCAACTTCATCTTGCATCGGGGATCTAAAACAGCAGCTATAGACATCAACAAGTTACACTCACCCCAATATTTATCAAACTTTTCATTCATTTTTAGAACCATATCCTTAATGTAGTCATTCTCATCAAGTGCTTTTGATTTCAAAACTTCTTTCACCCTATAAATCTCAGATAAAAACAGATTTGAAGTAGGGTATTCACTTCCAGACATGATATTTGTAGCCAAACTAAACACTTGGAGAATTTGACAAACATTACGAACCCTATCCCAATCTTCAAAACTTGGCAGATATTTGTATTGGGGTTCCCTTTCTTTGAAAAGAGGGAATGCATCCTTGAATTTCAATGCAATAGATAACATCTCAAATGTGGAGTTCCAACGTGTGGGACAATCCAACATCAGCTTTCTATAAGGCAACTGCAATTGTTTAACAATCTCACTAAACTTGAGAAGCCGAGAATCAGATTGTTTCACAAATTTAACACTCTCCCTAACATTATGGATGATATCTTCTACAACCCTAAGGCCATCTTGCACAAGAATATTTAATATATGTGCACAACAACGAACATGGAACAACCGACCTCCAAGCAACAACTTCTGAGTTCTAGATAATGTAGTTTTCAAAGTTCTAATAGCAACATCATTATAAGAAGCATTATCAACAGCAATAGAGTAGATTTTATTTTCAATCCTCCACTCATTCATGCATTTAAACAGAGCATCAGCAATATCAACACCTCCACGTGGAGGAGACACATTCACAAAACTAAGAACCCGCTTCTGTAATTTCCAATCGACATCAACAAAATGCCCAGTAACCACCATATAATCTATTTGTTGATTTGATCTCCAAAGATCAGTAGTCAAGCTAATTTTGTTCACATTCTTCAACGTTGCCTTCAACTTAATTTTCATCATCTCATACACAGCCATACAATCATTTTTAGCAGTAGCACGACTAATGCCCTGAAAATGTGGGGTGCTAGTTTTCATCATTAAATTAAAACCCTCTTGCCCCACAATTGTGAAAGGATGCTCATGCATGAGAATAAAATGTGCAATTGATTCTCTCATTTTTCCTTGATCATATTGAAAATTAGAAACAATACCTACTTCCTTGTTCACTGGAGATGGAATCAAGTTCAGCATCTTCTGTGATTTCAAATTTACTTTCCTTCTTGTACATCCATCTAGATGCCTCTTGAAATGAGTGGTAGTGCCTCCACTAATAACCAGCCTTGCCTTGCAATGAATGCACTCTGCTCTCTTCACTCCATCTTTCCCCATTACATCCTTGAACTCCAACCAAACTGCAGATGTTTTTTTCCTTTTCTTTGTCTCAAACAGGCCACCTTCTGCAGTCTCTTGTTGATCATCATCAATAGCAATAGGATTACTCGGATTGCTCTGTGTAGCACCAGATATTGAAATTGCAGTAGGAGAGCTTGAAACAGATTGTTGATGGGAAGACCCCAATGTTGGCATGTTCTCTAGATTTGTCATGTTCTCAGTTCTCCTATCCTATGAAGAAGAATAAGTCACTTTAATTGCAGTATAATGAAGAAGAAAATGTAATCAGACCTGAGACTGAAGAAACATAACCGAGAATGAATAAAAGGATTAAAAATAGAGAATGAAGAAACAGAACTCACTTTAACCCAACGCGGTGGAGGCGTGGAACACTGGAGCTGTGACTGTGAAAGGCGCGGCGAAGGCTGGAGACTGGAGAGAAGAAAAAACAACTCAAATGAACAAACCCTAATATCCTATACAGTTTCGCCTTTTCGGCCTTCGCGTGATGATTGACGACAACTCAAATGAATAAGTAAAATTAATATTTGATAATAATATAAGTAAAGTGAAGTGTGAAGATAAGATAATATAAGTAAAGTGGAGAAGGTATGCCCCTTTTGCGCATAAACAAAAGATAAGATAATATAAAGTAAAGTCAAGATAAGTCATAACAAATAACCAATAAGTGATAACAATTAACAAATAACCAATAAAGAAAATTACAATGATGACCGATGTTGGTGTGTGTATATATATATATATATATATAATATAAAAGCCCTAGGGCTTACGGATCGAGCTTTACCATGCTCAAGCCCGGCCCTTTTATAGAAAGAGCCTTAAAATGGGGCCCTAGCCCGGCTCTTTTATTTTGCGAGCCGGGCTTGAGCGGGCTTTTATCGGGCCGCTCTCAAATAGCTCGCGGGCAGTCCTGTTCGCTTACACCCCTAAATAAGAAGATAGTAACTGAACTATGCTACTAGACATGCAACGCAATGCAATAAATGATTATTTGCTGGAAAATTCCTTAAAATTAAACCATGCAAAACTCAATTATCTTATGAATATTTGCTTCTTTATCTCCTTTTTTTATTACAAATTAGATTATCAAATAAAATCTTTTAAGCTTAAAAGTTATAACTCAAATTTATACATACTTTTATGATTGAATAATGTTATTTATTATGATAAGCTACGTACTAGAAAAAAACAAAAACAAATGCATATTTTTGATAAAAAAAAAACTTACATTAAGAAGAAACATCAGCAAGGAATACACACTGCTTAGAAATGAGAGGAGCAACAGAAGTTGAGAAATCCTTTAGCCACAACCGGTATCTCTCAACAAACTCTTGTGACCTTCTCGCAAGAGTACGGGCAACTTGGTTACAAGTCTGAGATACTTAATGACAACTTACGTTCCCTAAGAAAGGCACCAATTCATTGATGGAGTCGATAATATGCCCAAATGCCGATAGTTGGTAAAAGGTAGATGTGAAAACTGTAACCATAATAAAAGAATTTGTTTCTACCTTAATATTTTTAAAACCATGTCCCTACATATTTGCATTCCCCTAAGAATGGCCAATGCTCCAGTCGTGATAGGTTTAAAAGCAGCAAAAATAGATTCAGCAAAAGTCATCACCACATACCCCAAAAACAATTACATTAATGCTAACTAGAAATGATTCAAACGCGAATGATGCTGCTAGCTCATACTACAATGAGATAAAATGCAAGAAAAAGTGTATTTGATTATTGTTTACAGTTGACTATAAAATCCAATAATACAACATTATAAAATAGCAAAAAAAGCTTTCAAATTAAGTTTCTTTTTCCAATCAAAAAATTGAAATTATTAAAGTTAAAAATTAATAACAACAAAATAAAAGAACTTTAATTCTCAAATGAGCATATTTCAAGGATAAATTATGGCTATAATATTATCGATAAAGCAATAACTTGTAATGAAGTGTGGGTTCATTGCTAATAATTTTATAAGATGATTTATTTTTTAATAGATTTCTGGAATGATAGATCATCATTACCAGGAGGATGATGCATATATAAATACTAATCAAGATTGAACAACCAAATAAACAACTAGATGTAAGAATAATCCATCCACATATCAACTGAAAAAATTTGTAGAAAGATCCATTCAAAGTTCAAAGATAATTGTCATCGAGTAGCTCAAGAGATGCCATGTCAATGATATAAATACGTCATAAATCTACTCTCAAAACTCAATATTTCCAATGCTTTTATTTTCTTCACAGATCTTAAACACTCAAATCTACAAGCAAATCAATTGAATTAATCCTTGGTCGTAGTAATGTCACAAATATCAAGAGACAACCATGCTTAGAGTAGCTATGTGTAGTCACCATTTACTTGACTAACAGGTAATCCTCTGTCATCAAGTTGAATATGCACCAAACTAGAATCATATCATACACTATGGTAACCACATGGTGAACATTTCTTTGATTGTAGACCACATTGATTTACATGAACGCAAACCTTGAATAGATCATCCTCGAGGAGCGAATGAGTGGGTGCCCAATAGAATAGGTGGATCTCGTTCTGAGTAGAGACATTCACTGGGCAGATATTCATACACCATGAGGGAGTATGAAAGTTGTCAGGCTGCGTTTTGGGTGGGTCATAAAATAAAAAACACACATACAAAATTCGACAGACGTGGCATAACATTGTAGTACAATGAGCACCAACCTGTACAGAAATCAACAATTATCCTAAAGAGAACTCCAATTGTAATGTTGATTAAGAACTTGTTTTTTGTATATGTAAAGCAAATTGGGTTAATATAATTTGTTATTTTTTTCCTTGCATTTTATACAACTCTTCTTGAAATGTTGTAGTTTCTTTGGTTTTTATTGGGATGAATTTTGGATTTAGCCCATGCTTCGACATAATGAACTTTTCCGTAGGTAGGAATTGGTTTCAAGCAATGGCTTGTAGGTTTTTTTTTTCAATGCACGTTTGTGTAATGGAAAAAATACACATCAAATGGGCACCACGTCATGGTTAAAATTTGGATATTGAACCCACCATAACCAATTCCTCCATTTCTTTAGTACCAACCATTCCCTCTCACAACCCCTTATCACACAACGTTTCCTCTACTTCTCCAAGTTCAGGCTCCATTACCACCCACAATTTTCCGTTACGATTTCCATATCGTCAACTGTTGACATATTTGTTTGATATACTCCAAGAAAGCATGAATTGAGGCTTTAAAGTTTATTGTTGTTATGCCCATGAACTGCATAGATCAAGATGTTGAAAAAAATATATATTAATTAACAAAATATTAATTTCGTTATATGTCTCAATTTTTGGTTAGTGGAATAACAATAAATAATGCATAATTTATTTTTTTTTGGGTGTTTGCGTTAATTTAGGATTTGTTTGGTATCACTACTGTTTTTTGTTTTGATTTTCAAAAAATAGAAAACAAAAATAAAAAAATAGCGTTGTTTCTAATTTTTGTTTTCGTTTTTATGAAAACCTACAACTGGCCTGAGTAGATCTCAGAATGGTCCTGGGGCAGGCTTCAGGGTCTGGTTGATCCTGTGATGATCTTTGGAGTCGGCTGATCCCGAGGTGGGCTTTAGGATTGGGTTTGTCCCGGGCCAGACTTCGGGGTTTGGTTTGTCCCGACACGGTCTTTGAGGTATGGTCTGTCCTGGGCCAGGTAAATTCTTGGTCGGATCAGGGTCAATCCTGGGGTCGGCTTTGGGCACGAGTCGATTTGCGATCGAGCTTCGGGCCCTGCTCTATCCAGTGGCATGTTGGCTTCATATCGGGGTATAGACCCGGGTCGATCCAGGGCTGGGCTACATGCCCAGGACGATCTTCGGGCATTGAGTCTTTCTATGAATCAAGAGCAGAGCTTTACGACATCTCGCATGATGATCTCATATTGAATCAAATATATTTTTTCATTTTCTGTTTTAAATACTCATCCAAGCAAGTAGTCAAATTTATGTTTTTGGTTTTTGTTTTATATTTTATATTTTTGTTTTCATAATTTTTGAAAGTAATACAAAACGTGACCATAGTTATCGAGCATTTTTTTAACCAATTCTATGGTGTCCACATTTTTGTAATTCGAGGCCCAATCCCAATCCCAATCCCAATCGTAGGTCTGATGAGTGGCCCACACTCAATCATGTTTTTAATGGCCGTCTCCTCGCACATTTGGGTTCGTCTACTCGCTTTCGTTCCTATTCATAAGTTTCAGTGCTTGTTAATCGTTGTTAGTATTCAATGTGTTATCTTTCAACTTGTACCTAGTCTGAAGGACGAAATATTTTACTCTATTCAAGGTTGTAAAATATAACTTGAGATAAGTATCACATAGATCCCCAAAGAGAGTCACTTCAGGCCTCGTGCTTTTTCTTTTGTGCCAAAAAAGCCCTTGTACTATATGCAATAGACCACGTTAGCCGTGCTATCTATTTTTCGTCAAAAACTGTTGACGTGAACGGTAATAAGTGACATGGCTTTGTCTTTTTTCAAAAATAGAAAATATGTGTATAATATAACATGGATTTACAAAAGTAAAACACTTTAAATGGAAAACAAAAAACCATCTCTTATCACTTCTCTCTCCCTCCCTCCCTCTCTCTCTTCCTCAATCTCCACTAATAGCCACCACCAATCACCACCATCATCATCAATCCTTCTTTGCAACCTCCTCCTCCTCCACGTACCGAGCTCCTTGCAAGATCCAAAGGGCTACCCAATCGGTCTTCTACCACTTCCATTCAAAACTACACCCTTAATCGACAAGATTATCCATTCCCATATAGCTGATCTGGACGAGATCAAAGGGCTTTGACTTTTATTTTTGAGATTGTTGAAGGGCTTTGATTTTCTAGGGTTAAAGGGTCGTGATTTTCTAGGATCAAAGGGATGTGATTTTTTTTTTCTCAAGTTCGTCAAAGTAATCGTTGGAGTTGTCGCCAAGCAACCATTAGATTTCGAAGTTGTTGTCTCAATGAAGCTGTTGTATGTAAGGTTAGGTTTAGAAGTTGTTATGTGGATTGCATCAATAAGGTTAGGTTTAGAAGTTGTAGGGGCTTAATTGACCCATCACGAATACTTTAATGGTTTCACAGAACCTTATATAATAAGCCAACAACTAATGAAAATGATTAAATGAACTAAATATATATAAATTTATTTTTGACACGTGACATTTTCTTATTGGACATTTTTACACGTGGAATTTGATTTAAAAATAAAAAATTACATGTCAATAATTAACTGACACGTTTTGACGGAATAGTGCTCCAAGGGCTTGTTTGAACAGTCTATTGAAATTGAGAGGCTTATTTGGCAAAAAAAAAAAAAAAAAAGACTTGAGAGTTGAATTGATCATTTTTCATAAGTTTAAGAACTAATGTGATATTTATCCCATATAATTTTAGCACTCGGCTTTACAACCGTGGGTTGGAATTGCTCTTATACCATCCGACTATTACACTATTCAACTCAAAGAACTAAAATGGAATTTTAGCACCCCTAATAGGTGTGAGGGAAATGAGAGAGATAAAAGACCTGGTCTCCTTCCAAAGTGCCAATCGCACAAAGAATCCACAACGCGTTTTGCAGGAATTCCCAATGCGCATCCTTAGTCTTGTCTTGCTATTGTGCTTCACTTCCCATGTTACAGGAGCTCAACAATTGAGCCGAGGAAGACTGATAGATGTCAAAGGCGGACCTGAATCGGTCGTTTGGGCGGTTCAGCTCTCCGATCTCCATTTCAGTGTCCACCACCCCGACAGAGCCCTTGATTTCAAGATCCTCGTGGGCCCTGCCCTCTCCATGATCAATCCTTCCCTTGTCCTCATCACTGGTGATCTCACTGGTATCAACAGAATCCATCTCCTGCCCACAATTATACTTACTTATACCTGTACATATCTTCATGGGTATCATATTTTGAGTTAGTTGTTGTAATTTTAGGATGAATCATGGATTTCTCTGAGCTTCCTTAGTTTGTTCCCAAAGTTTTGATGTTTTTGTGATTGATATAAGACCGGGTGAGTTACATCGTTGAGGAGATCTTGATGACAATTCTGGGTTGCATGTGATGCAAATTATCATACTTCCTTTGTTTGCAATGAATTTTACTTTGCTGATCGTTCTCTGCAACCATTTTTTTTACGTATCCTAAAAGAATCACATTATTTTGGCTCAAATTGCTCTCCGAATTATGAGCTTGGTACAAACTCTCGAATGCTTATATCCTGGGCTTCTCCTCTTTCTTTTCAAAATAAACGTGTTTATCTTATCCTTTCCTTTCCCCCTATTTTGAATAATTGTTGTTCATGAGTACATGTTAAAGCATATTTGTGGTGCGAACCACCTTTGGCCTCAGTGGTGAATGGATGGTTCTCTTTTCTCCAGATGGGAAGAGCAAGGACTTACTGACAATGAAGCAAAATGAGGACGAGTGGGTTGAATACCAGACTGTAATGGAGAATGTTGCGAGAAGTAGTGGACTTGACAAGAGCATCTTCTATGATCTTAGAGGAAATCATGATAATTTTGGTGTACCGGCCGTTGGGGACTCATTTGATTTCTTTTTAAATTATAGCATCAACGGACAGTTGGGTAGGAGGGGAAAGGTCAATAGTGTCACTTTACAGGTCAGCCTTTCTGAGAAAATATGGATTTAACTGATGTGCAAGTTGCAGCAAAAAAATTTCACCTTTATTCTAAAATTTTCCATTAAATTCTTAATATTAGAACCATCCACTCATTCATGTTACTTGATGCCTCTTCGCTGCTTCCAGTATGCTTAAATTCTTATTACCTAGAACAATGATTAAAATCCTCCGGAGAAAATGTGCTGGTGAAGGTTTTTTTTTTTCCGGTGTATGTCAATGTGTGATGCAGTGTTAAGAGTTACAGGGGTGCAACTTGGTTCAACAGCCCCTCCTTTTTTCCCCGCTTTATGTCAATGTGCGAACGTAGTGTTAGAGTTGCATGGGTGCAACCTAGAGGTTACAGGTTCAACTATTGTAAACAACCCCTCCACATATTTTCTGGGGGTAAGATCTGCGTACATATTGCATGTCCCCAACTCCGCCCACTATGGGAGTCTTATTCACGAGAGTTGTTTATCTTTTTAAGTCAATATCATGCATTGTCTTTACCTTTCATACTTTTCTCAAGCTACTCAAATATACCTGGAAATCTTGAATCTCAAACCAGTTGAGGCTAATTTATATTGGTGTGCTTCTATATTCAATTTTACATTGGAAAGGTTTTTTATGCAGAATCCCTTGACAAAAAGAACACTTCCCTTCAAGAAATGTGCTTCTTAAGCCTTAGCAATGAGTGCTGTTTTGTGATAGCTAATAATTGCAAAGCATCTTGTTACCTCTATTTTTTATTTATCTTTTTGATGTCATCCAGACTGGTGAACGGAAGCATCTATTTGTTGGATTGGACAGCACAATGTCTGTTGGTCTACGAGGGCCAACTAATTTATTCGGTCATCCAACTGACCAGTTGCTTCAGGAATTAGACTTGGAACTATCACAGTGGAATTCTGAATCAAGCAAACAAGTAACCAAGATTTCTTTTGGGCACTTTCCTCTTTCATTCTCTGCATATTCATATTCTGGGAGGAGCCTGAAAGATATATTTCTTCAGCATTCCATATCAGCTTATCTATGTGGGCATCTCCATACAAGGTTTGGCAAGAATTTGAAGCGGCATCACCAACCAGGTCATCATTCTGTATCGTCACGAGAGTTTTTCCAGCTAAATATGCATCAGAAACCTCTCGAAAATACTAGAGATTGTTCATTTAAGGCCTCACCAGTCCAAGAATTTTGGGAATGGGAGATGGGTGACTGGAGGAAGAGTAGAGCTATGAGAATTTTGGCCATTGATAGAGGTCATGTTTCATATGTTGATATCGACTACAAGGCAGGAGCAAAAAAAACTATTATACTGCCCACTTTCCCACTGGACTCGCGCTTCATGTCAACATCTTCATCAAGGCACATGTATGATTGTCAACATATGATTCCATCATCCTATGAGACAGTTAGAGCCCTTGTGTTCTCTTCTTCTCCAATTGTATCAGTTGTTGCTAGGGTGTATGACTCAAGATCTGGGAATCTCGATGGGGTATTGGAGGCATCAATGAGAAAGCATGCGGATAACAACTCCAGAGGGGACCTTTATACTGCTCCGTGGAACTATAGAGCTTTCGAGGACCCATCTCCTGATCGATATTGGCTTCAAATAGAATCTACGGACATAATGGGTAGATTAACTTTGAGTGAGATAAGACCATTTTCTCTGAATGGCCTTAGTGCTAAGATTTCTTGGACTTGGAAGGAGTTCTTTGTCATGGGCTGTCAGTGGGCTACCTTGTACTACCCTATACTGTGGTCTGCTCTATCTTTCATTCTCTCCATTCTTCTTGTTCCAAAGTTTTTCCTTGTTATCTCGAGGAAGCAGTACACTTACAAGGATTTTGTTGCAGAGAAAGGTGTCATAAAGGGTATAGCATGTGTTTTGCAAGACCTCTGTAGGATTCCTGTTTTCTGGTTTGGTATTTTGGCATACGTGTTCTATCTTGTATTATGTCCCTGGTTTATTGGGCGAGTTTTCACCGATGGAGGGAACAGGGGATACATGACCTATATGGGTTGGGTAGTGAAGAATTTTGACTATAATGAAAACCTTGATTATATTGGATCTCCTGATATAATGGTAGTGGTTCTTCCTCATCTCTTCTTTGTGGTTTTGCCAACTATCTTTGTCACTGGGGCTTTAGCTGCAGAGAGAGGACTCTATAGAGAACATTTTCTATCACTTTCTGGGAAGAAAGAAGATGATTATGGTTCACAGAGTGAAAGATCTCTATTTTATGATCACCGACCTGGAAGAAGATCAAAGTTCCATTTTGTTGATCGCTGGATCAGAAAAGTACTGCTGTTGCTTTGCTTTGCTATCTGTTGGAAGCATTTTCAGGTAAGCCTAAAACCTTCCACTAATGTTGTTTAGCTCAAAGAAACATACTGGTTTTTGGGTGTCGCATGCACCATCATGAACCTCTCAGTCATCATGTCAATGCCAAAAGTGTCTTATGGGTTCTTTTAATTTGTCGCAGAAACCTTTCATCATTATCATCAACAAGAACTACTGTCAAACCAAATTTAGTAGGCAACACGAGTTTTTGTCAAACTTTGTGCAGTCTGCCATACAGATTCTCTTCTAGCCCTCAATCTGGCTAAAGCTTTGCTCTCTTATCATATGCACGCCTTTTTTGGTCTTTTTATTTTATCAGAAGCAGAAGCCTTCTACAAAACAATTTGAGCAAACACATTTTTGTAAACCAATGATTGTTTTGACTAATCGGTTTGTATATAGACTTACCCGATTGCTAGCTAGATATCGAGAACTCATAGAAATATAGAATTGATGCTTTTGTCAAAACCATTACATTAGTTTACACGGTTATATATATATTTTTTATGTATCTGAACTATGTTTCGATGGTGAACTTTATCACAGAGTTGTAGAGCACTCATGAAAGCTTACGAGATGAACCCATTACTCGATTTTCCAGTATATAGCCTGTCAAACCCTCTACTGTTGGGTTATGCAGTCTGCAAAACCAGAAGATTTTGATTTAGCATAGCCAGAGCGAGATTTAGGTTAGGTGCATGGGCTCTGAAGTAGTTTCTGGTGCTATGTGAACTTCACAGAGATGCTCGATTACGGACTTCTTCTCGCTGCAGTTGCTTGAAGATGAGCCTGAAAATTGATAAAAGCGCTCCATTTTTCCCTCGTCAGGATATGACTGTATACGTGTAATGGTAGATGCATTGAAATCCAGCAACTCCTCTTTTATTTTCTGTTAAAAGGACTTCCTGATTGAGATTAAATGACGATGCGCGACTTGATTGTTAGGGAGAGTTTTTCCAGCTACATGCGGTTAGCGCGGAAGAACACTCCTTCCTTGAGTAGATCAAAATAAATCAACAACACCATCACCTGATTTTTGTAACAAAAAAAAAAGAAAAAAAAAAGGATTGTACTCTTTTTTAAAACAAAAAGGACGTGCTTTGCTAATTAACATTAATTACCCAATTTAACAAAAAAAATACAAATCAAACTCAACAAAATCAAGAGCAGGTGATAAGATTTAATAAAGTCAATTCATTCATGCGAGGCTTGAATTTGTCTCATCAATCCTGTTTCTTGGGAAAGAACACTCCATCCTTGAGTAGATCAAAATCTTGTTTGTCGAACATGGATTGAATTTGAATGTAAAGAAGGAATGAATCCCTTGCAAAATTGAAAGACATCAACTTATAAAAAAAGAATTCCAATTTCATATTTTCTAAGGAAGGATTATTTTGGACTACTTATTAAATTTTGAATGTAAACTTCAAAAATTTTAGTGCATTCAAACTTAAAAAAATTTAGTGTAAACTTAAAAAATTGGTGTAGGTGATATAAACCTAATAGGTCAGGCATTTATCTGGTCAATACAACAGACATTTATTACATTCTCGCTAGGACGAATGACGCCCATCGTCCCCAAATGGTTTCACTTTTACAATCCCACTCGAAAGATTCAAGCATGCTACAAATCGTTTAGTATCTTGAATGAATATATCTTTAATGATACAGGATAATACAATTGCAATTGAACCTGATACATGATATTGATATAAAGTTGAGATGGCTGCAGACAGCAGGAAACTATGTACAGCTGATTCCACCATGTCATGAAAATGATTCTCTACCTTCCCTCTCTACCCTTTTCTGATTTATTACTCTTTTGTATTGTCATCGAAGTTCTTGTTTCAGATAAAGACTGCTGGAACCCTTTCCTCCCAGGTAATGTTACAGAACTCTTCCCCAAGGCAGCTAAGGAGGCAAAATTAACATGTTCACATCAAATGTGGGTCGTTCAGCGTGGAAAATGGGGTCTACCGACGTTGCTGGCACATTTGACAAATAGTGGCCGACTTGACATTTGCAAAGGTGCAGTGCCCGCAAGACCAGTAGCTTGAATCGTCTGTATTTCTACTGGGACCACTCGATCTGGATGTTGAACCCTTGCTCTTCCCACCTCTCCCCCGAATGCTCACACCTCCCAAGCTCTTTGAGCTTACTGTTCGGCTAGAGGCACCATGGGCATCTACATCTGATAAACCATTCTCTAAGGCTCGGACCAGATTCTCAAAGTAGTTGCGAGTAACACTGTATGAACACACTAACATATCAATAATAGCTTAGAAATTCCAAAATACGATCCAAGGATCCAGATAGAGGCAAGCAACAGGAGAAAATTAGGTAAAATATATTTCTTTTCCAAGGCTGTGAGAAAAATCTGATTTAAGGGCCATGTGATTCTGCAGGACAGAAACTTAGTAGCTGTAGTAGAACTTCACTTTCACAAAATGCATAGGAACCAAATAAAATGCGCTTTCCACAACTAGACAGGATAACAAATAGAAAATTAGACAGCCTAGATCTATTTTAAGGAAGGTAACTAGGAAAAACTAGAGCCTACAGACGAAGTGAATCTTAGTCAAAACCGATGTGTTGAAGGAGGACACACAGATGGGAAGTCACTGAACATGGGAAAGAGTTATAACTCTTAAAAGTTCAGAGTTGAAAATCACCTAGTTAGTCCAGCAAGCTTTGTGCGAAATTCATTGAAATCTTTAGAAGGCCCCTCGCCATTTAGGTAAACTTGCAGCTCCTTTTCTGCACATTGATGAAGTCGTTCTAATCCGGACTCAGCCTCACCTGCATGACAGTTTATTAGATTATATAATATGAAAACTAGATTTCAGGTTTTAGATTTTCAATATAATACCTTGCAAGTACTCAAAGAACTGCCTCTTGCCATTTTCGTAATCTGGTAAGTAATATCCATATGCGTATGTCCACTTGAGAACTCGCCTGCATTCAACTATCTGCAGATAAATGCAAATTTATGTAATCAAAAACAAATGAAAATTTGCTAAACACAACCATTAGGCCGGCTAGTCATCCAACACACAACTCATAAATTACCTGAAGCCAGGCCTCTGTTATGAACTTTAGCTGTGACTCAGGTTGGCACTGCATGTCGCTCAGCGTCTCAAGCTACAAATCAGTACTACAAGTCAAGCATTCCATCAATAACAAAATGCAAAACCAGACTTTGGCAAAGATGAACACAGCATAGAATAAGCTAAAAGTGACCGCTGCCAAAGCACACTTCACAGCCATCAAGAACATTCAGGTCTAGAACTACTTTTTTCGTTGTTACCGACACGATCGTCATAATTACTGACACTTGAAAGTATAGGAAAAAAAGTGGAGCCACAGCCTCCACCACAACCCATTTTACTTGGTAGAGGTACGCCATTAGACTACAAGTTAATGCCAACAACCTTCTTAAGCCCCAACTTGCTCCAACTAAAAGTAATTCATAAACTAAAAATTAATAGATCATGTGGATCAGAGGGGAACATGTAGCCCAGTGGTAGAGTTGCAAGGGGGCAATAGTCTCTCCATATATTATGGGGGCAAGGTCTACATATATCTTGTCTGTCCCCCAGCCCATCCACTGTGGAAGAACCTAGTTGTTTACCCATGTGGGTCAAAGGCAATTCGAGGTCCAGGAACAGATTTCACTTAGGTGAAGGAAAAATGTGTCAAAAGGGCATTGTGTACTTACAGAGCCAGGTTTAGGCACTCGCCTGAGTGGAGACAGGAGGCGGAGCTAAATTAAAGAGAAAAATACAGAGTATATACTAATAAAACTATGAATTATCCAACAAACGGAAATCAAGGCAATCACTAAAAAAAATCTTTGTCAAACATCCAGAAAGTACCAGAAAAGATCCATGATATATTTTTTGTAATTTGATATTTCTGATCTCCATTTCAGAAGACAAAAAACAAAAGCAACATGCAGCTTAAAGAAACAAAAAAAGGACTGACAAATTTGGATCTTAATTAAATATAACAGCAGATGAAAACTGAACAAAAAATAAAAAAATTGAAATACATAGACCCGTATTTCCAGTGGCAAAGCATAAACTGGAGATCCAACAATCGCTTTTCCGAACTGGCACACGAAATCAGCTATACTAGCATGACCACAGAGAAACCACTGATGAAAAAGAACTACTTACATGCACAGTTTGCATTTGCTGTAGATCTGCCAACGCTTTTTGCCGAGACTGCAACGAGAAAATAACTTAAGTATCTAATATGATATTAACATGGCTCAGAACAATTGAAATGGCAAAAAAAAAAGCAGGACTATAATATTCCAAAATTAAGTGAACAGAGAAAAGACTCACATAAGAAATAAAATACATGCAAGTCGAGATTTCTGTGGGATCAGAACAAAGTTGGAACTTTGCTACATCAGTGACATGGCTTATTTAGAAGACAATAGCCACTACCATTGTCTAATACAAGAGGCATGCATCAAAAGATTCAACCATGCTATGGTTTAGTGGGCATTTTTCTTCTGTATACTTTCAACTAGCCAAAGTTCCTCCAAACACGACGGCAAGGGGTTATATTGAATGGAATGATAATTACTGAAACAACAGTGACTTTTACCAGGGATGGTTACCCTTCTTCTTTTTTTATTTGACTGCAAAAGAGAAATTTTATTAAGGGTCACTAAGAAAGTTAAACCCAAAGAGAAAGCACATGGCTGCAAGCGAACCAAAAAACACTCAAGAAGACATTTAGACGATCAAAGAGCAAGAAATGTCAGATAGAGAAATACAAAATTAGCTCTCGTCTAGATGGAAGACATCTATGAGGTCGTTGCAAAGTCTTGAAGGGGTCTATGCCCATTTATTTCTCAGAGAATATTATGCTATTTCTTTCCAGGGATGGTAACACAAAGCCCTCATTTCTGCTAATCTGCCCATTCAAGTTTACAAGCTACATGGTATCTTAAATTCAAGGACTAAAAAACAAATGCCTAACTTACCAAAAGAAACCGTCTCATTAGTTCCATTAGGCTTTAAAAACCAAAAGATTCTCCAACTACATAGCGAGTCTTTAAAGCAAACAACAATAAGTCCCCGCCAAATATATTCAATTGCTTGAAAGCTACAAGGACATAAACCAGGACAGCTGACAACCATAGACGATGATTTTCTTCTAATTTGAGGAAAACTGTAAAACACAATAACGCCAAAATATGTTCTCATTTGTCAAACAACTAAAAGATGAAGACTGTTCCCAGGCAGATTCACAAAACACTTAATAATTGCAAACAAAGAAACAAGCTTGCACATTATGTCCAATGTAATTTAATTCCAATGTCTTTACTAGGACACCACAATCCCAAAAGAACTGGACATACCGATTGGTTGGTCGCCCATCGTTCGTAGTAATGAGTATATCTCTCTAGGGAATTTTTTGCCATCTCTCTTCGCTTCTCCGCCTCATCATACTGTACGCAAAAGAAGAGTCTTAGCCTGTATGGCTACTATTCTCAATGACGAAGCCACGAGAATACAATATTGTATATCCTTCAGATGTTATAAAGAACTGAATTATATAACTCACCACTCCCTCTTGCTTTGCTGTCTCATAACGATTACATGCATAAAACCCGCCAGTCCTCTCACCATGATCCGACCATGCACCAAGGCAAAGCCTTCATGTTTGCGTAAGTGAAATCAATATTAAATATCACGTTAACTTAATCATGACAGCACTTAATGATCGCAATAATTTTTCATTAAAATAAAATGAAATCAAATAGAAGACAGCTATAAAAAATAGAAAATGTTTTGGGAAAGAGAGAATGGAACAAAATCAGTAAATCCTAGAGAAAATGTGTTAAGATAACCAAGGGAACAAGGCCAGCAAAACTTTTCAAGTGCTCAAAAATACAAGACTGCATCAATTCGTGAACTCAAGGAAAAAAAAAAAAAGATTCCAGGTAAAACTAAAAATGAAGTCCCTAGCAAAGTATACAAGCTTACCAGCAAAATTCAAATTTACAGGGTGGTGTGCATGTAATATGCATACAGCCTTGGTTTTTCTCGATTGGCCGCTTGCACTTGGGACAAGGCTTGGAATTAGCCAATATCCTGAAATGAAACAAACATGATCCAACGTGTCCCGAGAAATAAACAGAATAGAGAACATAGTTGAGAACCGGCTCACTTCAGCAGTTCCATAGAATAAGAGAGGTGGCTTTACATTTGATAGTATTGTGTCATACCAGTTCATATTCTCGGACTCAGCACTATTCTTCAGTATCCACTTGGAGACAGTGCTGCAATCCACAGGACGATGGGCTTCCTCAGTACACTGCAAGATCGAATTCATATGAGTATCATAAATTTAAGAGATGTGGAAGCTAGAGAGACATGTTTCTGGATGTACGAAACATAATAGGAAGCGCTTTTGACAAACAACAATTAGCACGTTATTCTAATTTTGTTGGCAAAGAGAAAAAAAAGGAGAAAATAATAAAGATCCATATACAATCACTCACATTCCAGCAAAAGCTATATGAGCAGCCGCAAGTAACATCATAGGTTCCACTGCCAAGAACAAAATCCACTGCATAATCACAGCCTGGGGCAGGACACCACTTGGTCTACAAAATAACCATTAAAGATTCTTTAGTTGTAGGTGAACAATAGAACTTTCTGAAAATATTTGTCGCATCACACATGCTACGGTAAGTGGTTGCAAAAGAAAGAACAAAGTATCCAGTGGTTGGGTGGGGGATGAATCGGAAAGTAAAATAACTACAGCAATACACAATCATATTACACATAATCATGATCCCTAGATCACCAAGATACAGGTAAGGATAATATGTTTCACTCCTTTTGAGTGAGTATGATAAACATTTACCTAAATCAAAATTACCTTTCTATTGTCCTCAATGTAAGATCTAATGAAGTAGCGAGAATACTTCTCCTTGTCTTCACCAGAAACTAAGAAATTTATCATATCTTGACCAATAGCAGCACTACAGCATGGATCAGGACATCGCAACATCAAACATCCTGGACCATCATTAATGGCAGTGCTAATATAACCTGGAGAGAGGACAGATAAAAACTCACATACATAAGAAGAGCTCAAGGACGATGTAAATATCTGTTGCAAACAAGACAATAACCATATTAAGGAGAAAAGAGAACAAAATTTTTCCAAGAAAAATTCCAGGTCAGTGGCATCAAGCTATAAAGTGCAAGATATTACAAGGTATTGACAATTAGTTGCACCTAAAGAATATGATGCAATGATGATGATGATGATGATGATAATAATAATAATAATAGTAATAATGTCTCTTTTCAAACAAAATTTGAAGACAAATCAAAGAATATTAATATTATTACCCACAGTCAAATGGTATAGAAGCAAACATTAATAAAATAGTGTGGGTAATAACATTATCATCAAACATCCCTTGATAGCTAGTTTAAGTATCAAGATTAAAGACAATCCAACTATCTAACAAAATGCATTGTCCATAGCAATCTGGTCATATATATGATTTGAAGAAGTAAGAACCATGCAATTAATTTTCAGAATTGTCTGAATGAAGTTCACATGTACAAAGTAGAAGCCAAAATATATACACTAATTATTTGAGTCTTAAACGAACAAGCAATCAAGTCATTTTAAAGGGAAAATGTATAGTGATCAAGACAAACCTGTCCAACATGAATGACAGAAAGGATGACCGCATGCAGCTGCATGCAGCCGCTCACAAGGATAAGTCTCAAAACAAATTCCACAAGTCAGCTGTCAAACCAGAAACAATGTTAACCGGGAAAAAAAAAACACATGAATAAAGATAAGCTGCTAAAACTTGTATAGAACCAAATTAGGTTTCTAATATCCCAGCATACAGAAAGCATAACAATTGCTTACTTCTCTGCCATCTGGAAACCGAACAACAGGCTTTTCCAATAAGCCAACAGCCTTGCGTACTTTTTCTTCATCTGCAAACCATTCATCATGCACTTTACTAACACTCCTGTTAGAACAAATAACATATGCAGCCATTAGAACATTCATCATCATTAGCATCATCCGAGCCTTTATCCCAGAAGTTTAGGGTCGGATAATGAGAACATTAAACTCCAAAAAATCACCGAATCCCAAGGCTTACGGATATCTAAATCATGCAAAGAATGTCATTGATATCCTAATTTCTACTAGCTTAAAGTGCAAAACCCGCAAAAACATCCAATCTGTTTATAACGCTTATCAGAACAAAAAAAGAAAAGAAAAGATCTAATTACAAAACAAAAGATACCCTGAGAGTCACAATGCCTTACCAATTGTAGTAGCGAAGCAGGATGCTCGCCGAAACCTTGGGAATGGAAAGCACAGTAGATATCCTCCGAATATTTTCTTCTTGAACTTGACAGATATCCCTTTCACTCAAAATGGTGTAGTTTTGCTAAAAAATATAGAAGACACAGTGAGGGTGAAGAATCATGCAAGGGTAATATGCAACAGAATTTTTAGTCTGTGTCTCATAAGGTATGGTCTCAGTTGAGTAAACTGCTACAACTTGACAAGGAAAACAGTGAAAAAAAATCCACCACAACTAGAAACGTATCAAAAATTAAAAGCAATCAGCCCTTCCCAATCTTATAACCCTGATTGAAGCCAATATCCCTATTTTGTTACAACTCTGAAGGTGCATCATTTGTGTAACACCCAAGGATCATCCTCTTTCTATCCAAACCAACAGAACAATTTGAACATATGGATAATCCTGATCTAAAAACCCAACTGAACTCACATCAACACAACCAAAGGCACTTAGATTTCTGAGCATGAAAAGGATCAGATCAAAAAGACAAAAATCAAAAGAAGCCATAAAATAACAGTCATTAAACTAAAACAATTACATCAAAACAACATCTGCCAAAAGAAACCAGCATCAAAACCAAGCATTGCTACCTCAGATTCCAGAAGGGCTTAAGACCCACCTGGTTCCACGTTAAAAAATGTTGGTGTCAAACGTTGGTGTCTCATGAAAAACAACCCAGTAGATGGGAGAGAATTATTTTCAAAGACGCAAATATGAAAGAAATAAACATAAATATAATAAGAGATTCTTGGTTCCACACGATATTACATCGTACTTCACAGCAAAGACTCCCTAAAACCAATAAAAGAAGAAGGAATTGCGCCAAACCAAAAAGAGGAGACTTGTAATAGATTTCCTCTCCAATCCAGAACTAACACACTGACCGTGATCCCACGATAACAAAAAACAAATGAACTCACCACCGTGCAAGGAACCACAACAAGCGAAATTAGCTAACACTTGTCAAAATCGAAATCAAACATAAATGAAAATTTCCAGCTAAAATGGAGTTGATATTGGGATAAATCACCAAATGAAAGATAGAAAAAAGACCCAACCTCAGAAAATCAAGCAAGGGCTTACTGAAAAAGCTCAAAATTTCAATAAATTTGGAAACGATGAATGAAACTGAAAGCCCCACCTGGTTGCGATGGGAAAGGATATCATCGGAGTCATCAGAATCGTTGTCAAAGTCGTAGTCGGGAACATCAGCTTCATCACTGTCAAGGGCGTCTTCGCCGCCACTATAGAAATCGTCTTCAGCTGAATCAGCCGCCGCGTCCTGCATCCTGTCAAATTCATCGTCCGATTCCATATCCACAGCTACCGAAAACCCTAAATTGATGAATGATTTCGAAATAGACTAATAGAGAGACAGAGAGGGCGGAGATGAGAACAGAGGAGCGGTGGAATCGGGGATGGAGACCAAGGAGATTTTCGGGGAGAAGAAATGTTTTTTTTTTCTTTTGAATAATACTTCATACCCCAAAATGTCACCCCATAACACCCCCACTTAATATTAGATGTAAAATGGGTATAATATGTATGTTTTTAATCAATAATTATTTTAATATTACATAAATTTAAAAAATTTTTAGGGATTAAATTTTGACATCTCTAATATTACCCTTTTCGTTTTTTCTTGTTTTTTAGGGAGTAGAATAGTCGAAGAGAGAATAACTTGATTATTGTTTCATTAATAATATAAAGATGAGACTTTGTTTTTTTTTTTTTTTTTGCTTTTTTTCGCTTTGTTTTACTTTTTGTTGTTTTGTGATGAGCATTACTGCAAAATAATAAAACTATGCAAAATAATAAAACTATGTAAAAAAATAATTATTTACTAATTAATTTATATGTTCTCTCAAAAAAAAGTAATTAATTTATATGAGATGACATTTTTTTATTACATGGGAAAGGATGTGGAGGTTTGAAGTTGAGATCTAGATACTACACGCATGAGTGTCATCTAAGCTACTCGTGATTCTCGATCACATGAGTGTCTCCGTATATCCATATAGGATAACGTAACTTTTCTATCCAATATATAACTTAATCATTAGATTAGTGGATGTATAATTTAATCCTATTCAAACAGTGTTTGGACAAAATGATAGTATAAAATATATGGTAATATGTCTGAACTACCCTCAACTAAATCAATTATTATTTTTTTACTTTTATTAATTTTAATTAAAGATAAAAAATGGTCAGATTTTTGTAACTAATGTGGCTATTTTTTTTTTTTCAAGAGTGCATGCAGTGAATAAAGTTTTTTTAAGAGTACATGCAATGAATAAAGTGATAGGTGGACGAGTTTTTTTCTTTTAAGATGGTGTTCTTATTATTTGTATGTTATCTTTTATGATATTTTCAAAAACCATCCAAACACTTAATAACATCATCAAAGAATAATTTTATATCATACAGACCCTTATCCCCTCCTCCAAATGGACTACTCATGGTTCTCGATGACATCCTAATTATCATTTTCTTTAAACGTGTAAAGATAGATATCAAAACTTGATTGGAACTCTGGAAGTAATAAAAAATTATATGAAGTAACAAAAAAAAGTAATTAATTTATATGAAATCAAAACTTAGCTAAAAGAAATAAAAATTGATATGAAACTTGGTTGAAAATAATAAAAAATGATATGAAATTAACTAATGCATGATCATCATGTCATGAATGAAGAAAATGATTACACGTGGTAAATTATCATTCATGTTATCATAAACTCCCGTTAGCCGATCCCAAATTTTTGGCATAAAAACTTGGACGTCGATGAAATAGTAAATCAAAAGGAACAGGAAGAAAAGAAGAACGATATAATGTTTCAATATTTGAATGGCAGCCGCAGGTCTTAAATTATACATATGGTGTCAGTGTCACATTCACAAAGAAGAACAAGGAGGATCCATCAGAGCTTTCTTGCTGTTCTTTCGCAATGAAGAAATAATTCAATCGCAAAGAGAAAAAAAATTCATTTCTTATGCTACTTATAATCTTCTCAGCCTCAAAAGTCCAGCAGACTGGGAATGTACACTCCAAAAGAATTTCTGAAACAGATTCAACTAAATAAAATTCATGTTGCAACCATAACCAGCTTCAGATGGGAAGAAGCGGTGCCCTCTCGTCGTGTTCGTGTCCAACTCGATGAGTAGCCTGCAAATATAGCAAAAAAATATGACGTTCAACATTGTTGCAGTCAAAGAAATCTCTAATAGACAACTTCAGCAAATTTACAGGAGTTCTTACATCTTCATTTGCTCCAGCAGCCATATTTATGAACGATACATCCTTCGACCTGAAGAGTAAGTGTACTTGGTCAAAAAAAATTCCCGTGACTTAATACAAGACCCCGATGATTCTTCAGTTTTATGAAATAATAATGAACAGACGATGGCAAAAAGGAAAAAAAAGAAAAGAAACTACCTTTGGTTGTTCTGACCATCCGTCGTTTCAGGGCCAAGATTTTGCTGTTCATCCTTAATCTTTGAAAGAGGTGAAAAGAACTGAACAAAAAAGATGGTTCTATTAATTTTCAATAACCTCCTCCCTCTCTCTCTCTCTCTCTTGTCTCTTAACTCTTAAGTTAGGTTGAGCTCTTCCAGGAAAAAATTTGTGCATAAGAAAGTGCGAGATTTGTTAATACTACACTTACCTGGTGCATCGAGATAAACACAATAGATATTCCCAAAATGAAGTTAATGGTCAGGGTATGGCCAAACAGGGCAGCAGATGCTATTCCCGTAAAAATTGTGGCGACAGTTGATGAATACTTTTTCAGGATTGTATCTGCAAGCATTGAAGAAGTTTAATTTAGTAATAGGCAGTATAAAATGCTAATAAAAGTGCAATACACAATACTGACACTAGTCCCAGAACACAAAACAGTCCAGATCACAGAAATCAAAAGTAGGAATACAGATGTTGTTCAGAAACAAACCACCACCTGCATATTTGAAAAAGAATGATGACAAAATCCCCTGGGCTGCATTGTTGCAAATCAAAAGCACTGTAGCCTTCGAATGTCCTCGCAAAATATCCAAGCTCCCAGGACCTAAAAGCATGGACATATGGAATCTCTAAGTACAAATATCGGGGATTAAGCTTGTATTCGATAATCAGGCGACTCGGTTGTTCAATTGCGGCTCATTAACTCGATAGGTCATGGTCATTCACAAGAAGCATGTGTCATTTTACATGGGAAATTCCCATACTAGATACTTGACATCCATACCTTTGAAAATGGCAGTTACAAGGATGCCTAAGAAGTTGAATATGGCACCATACCCGTACAGAAATAAATTCTGCAAAATGTATGAACCAAACATTCTCGTAAGACATAGCAAGAAATGATTGAATCAATAAAGTTACATTCAAACAACAAAACTTAGCTTTTCCTGAGGTAAGAAAGGAATATATGTGGAACAATCACAAAATAGTACACAACAAAATTTAAACACTAGTCTCAGATTGGCTCTAACATAAAGCAGTTAGCACATGGTATATCATGTGGCAGTGGAAATACACCTGAAGATAAATGCTAGTCTCAAACTGGCTCTTCAAAGCATACTCATTGTAGACTGATGCTAGAGATGGAACAGTTACCTGTATACATGTTTTCAAGTATTTAAGTCAGTATCTCCGAGGATATACATAGCATAACATGAAAACATGTTAAAAGTAAAATGATTAACACAAATTGTCTTTAGCTGATTCATGAGCATGGCTGGGAAGCACTTTCCAGTATTTTCTAGAAAAAAGAATAATAGTTTCTACATATTTATAAACAAATAAATGGGAAAAAAGATAAGACAGCATTTTCATGCACACAAGTTAGATACACATATATATGATGTCATTCGGTTCAGAAAGTTCAAAGTACAAATTTATAATTAACCATTCCTGAAGAAAAATAATCAAATATATCTGACATTCCATAAGAAATCAGTAAAAGCCAGATATTTACTTACAAATATCAGTGTGTATAAGTATGCCCCAGTTGCAACAACCGGTAAACCCAGTGAGGTGGTGCCCTCAGGTAGAGACCGCAATTGATTCACACAAATTCCAATGAGCAATAAAGCAAGAGCCTCCCACTGTCCAAAATCAATCAAATAATGTACGAAATAGAAAATTCATATAAAGTACTCAACAAAACTACTGTTCGCCTTGAGATTATTTTTCTTCAAATTTGGAAGGAAAAAGTGCAGTTTGGGTTATGAAGAAACAATTATAGTTTAAAAAAACCTGAATAATGGAAAATCGCCGCCTCATGATTATCTTCAGCAACATAGCAATCACCAACACCTGTAAATGTTTGCAAGATGATCTCTATATTATTCTTGAGGAAAAAAATGATAAAAGCCACTAACAAGTGCATCAAACATTTAATGTTCCAGAATAAAAAGGAGAAAGGACGCAAAATATAAGCGATCAACTATAATTAACAGGCAGCTCATTGAAAATCAAATAAATTGACTTGCTATTGCTAACAGTTTCACTTTCATATTGGACAGTTGGTTGTTCGCTAGTAAACTAGACAAGCAAATTTAATAGGGTATGCTCGACAGTCCTTTTTTTTCACCCACTTTCAGCCAGAGAAATCTTTGTGTTACTGTCCATCATAGTGAACAACTGGGGTACTAGAATCCTGGATACTATTTCCCCATAGATAATAAACTTGGATAAAGTGTAATCATAACCATAGTGTGCTTTCATGAAGCCTAAAAGATGGGGACCACATTAAAAATATCATGAGTAAAAATGTGTAATTAAGTTACCTTCATGTTACTCAGCATCTTCACAGTTGCTGGATTAAAATAAAGCTGCACAGGGGTCAGACAAAAGGGTCATTTGCAATCAAATATGATAAACTCAGCTTCAAAACACAAATGTTAGAGAAGGAAAGAAAAGCATAATAATTATTTTTTAAACATGAGCATGATCATCAAAATTTTCCATCAGAGTCTGTACCACAGA
Source organism: Tripterygium wilfordii (assembly GCF_013401445.1). Classification (NCBI taxonomy): domain Eukaryota; kingdom Viridiplantae; phylum Streptophyta; class Magnoliopsida; order Celastrales; family Celastraceae; genus Tripterygium; species Tripterygium wilfordii. The sequence goes on from NC_052241.1 coordinate 4,657,469, forward strand.
AGAATACAAATCATACAAATTAGTAGAAGAAGATATGGGGCAAGGAGTGCAGTAGACATTAGTGCTAAAACTTATACCTGCATTGTAAACTTCAAATAATTATTAATTGCATATAGGAAAGCAGGAACAGCAAGAAGTACATTGTTACGAGCCGCCTGCATGGGTGAAAGTGAAAAAAAAAAAGGCACATCAGGATAAGAAAGTTAATTTTGTCTTGGGGGACAGTAAAATTCAGCACATTACAAAGCAACAAGATTAGAAGATAGACACAAGAGAGATAAATGGACTCACAAAGTTCAAAAGGCATTTTGAACATAAAAGGCAATTCAACTAAAATGAAATTGAAAGCACACAATCTGGAAATTAAATGTAAGCATAAACAAAAGGATGGCCCCAAATGACTGCAAAGGAACTTCCTTTTCCAACAAGTACTGCTTAAATGGAGAAATTTAAATTAAAAAAAAAAAAGCACTACTTATTTTCTTGGCTAAATTGTCTTCCACTTTCTAGAATTTCATTCATTCATTACATTCTTCAAGAAAAATATTAACTTTTTTTCCTAAATTTGGATCAGCAACAGGGTGGCATTAGTTGACATAGGTGCAAAAAAGTCAAAATATGACAAACTAAAGCTATGTAAACAATCTAAAAAGAGGCATAAAGGGCATACAATTAAGTTAATTGTTATGGTTAGATCCCATCAATCCTACAGAATGTATATCACAGACCATCAAAAAATAACTTTTTATTTCCATAACATAGAAATTTTTTGTGATTGGTGCGAAACATTGAGTGACGGAGCACATGCCAATCATATCTAAAACGTTCCTATAGTAATCTCCAAAGAGTAAACTAACTTGCACACCAAGTAATAATTGCGAGTTCTACTCATGTGAGTGCCAAAGGGAATTCCGAACCTGATGACATCATCAGAATTCGACAACAAAGAATCTCATGTAAGACAAACCAAAGAAGGTCTATGTATCACTGCATAACATACATAATATAATGCAGATTTTCCATTCTAACAAGATGTTTTACCTGTACAAAGGTTGATACAGAGAGAAAAGACTTATCCCCTACTTTCTTGTGTCGTGCCTGGCAAATATTTAAATATCAATAAGAAAAAAAATTGCGAAATTATGGCAATAAGCAACAATTTATTGCATAAACATATAAAGAATTCAAATTCCCCCACTTGTAATTGAAGATTTGAAGGTCAAAAAAAACTTTCTACTGGAAGATTTGAAGAACGCTAGTCCAACCACAATAGGTAATCCAGCATGATTGGCACCAGATACGTTATACAAAGCAGTAGGTCAACCAGCCTGATAAGCATATCACCAGAAATTAAATTCTGGCTAAATATTGATGTTGCTTAAAATCTACTGATGTAAATTTTGTTTAGGATTGAGCGAATCAAAAACCCTAACCCCAAGTTAATCCCAAAAGTTGAGAACCCTTGGACAGATATTTCTCAATTACTGGGTTTTTAAACCTGAAACATAACAACCAGCAAACAAGAAATGTGGTTGTTCCTTTAATTTAAAACAATATTGCCCTGAATCTCTTAGGTAGGGTCGGATAGGCTCACCTTCCCCCCTCAGTCTCTCACCGAGTGTGTAGCAGTCTCTCACTAAACCTGTAAGCAATCTCTTCTATTGTAAATTGTCCAGGAATGATAAAATAAAAAAATCCAATAGGTTCTACCATGTTGACTTTCTCTTGTTTCTCAATCGTCTGTGAATTGGCATCAATTTCGTTTACTCTAACTTGTCGAAATCTGTGTCTGTGAGAGCTGCAAATTTGCCCTCTCTGACCTCTTCATTAGTGGAATTTGCAATAGATTCCTTTATAACAGCATTGTTCCCTCCGAAACTTCCTCTTCTAGCTAAAATTCACTTAGAACAAGGAAAGTTTGAACTTTTTATGCACCCATAGCATGCTGACCTGCTACTTCTTCAATTGTTGCTGCCACATGCTCACATTCTTCTCCCTTAACCTCCTGAAATTCAGCTTCTATTGCAACTAAACTCACCCTTGTCTTAAAACCAGCTTCTACCTATGTTTTTCCAAAAACTTAATCCATAAAAAGTCTACACGCTTAGAAGTAGGTTTAGTCATCTTCTCGATGTTACGACTGTAATTTACATCACTCCTTGTTGGCATAAACAGGTTAGAGAAGTAGTAGGCTGCTCAGAACCAATGCTCTGATACCAACTGATGTAGTTTTAAACTAATAATGTAGATTTTGCATATTTGGATAAGAAAACTCTCTTCCTTTATTTCTGAGGCAAGCAAGCCTTTGAATAGGGGTTTACAACCATTAGTTACCAAACGTTAGGATTTCCAAACTTGGCCCAGAACAACATAATGACTTCTAAAAAAATAACTAAAAGGGAAACATCTCCACAAAGGATTCTTTCACTCAAAAACAAACGTAATTTAAAGAAAATCCTCTAGGATTTCTACAAAACATAATTTAAAGGATATCCTCTTCTAATAAGGATTCCTGCAGTAAATATTCTATTCAAATTGGTAAGAGGTAAATTAAAACATACCTGTAATAAGAGCATGACAACTGCAAAGACAACTTTGGCCGCCTCAGTCAAAAAGTTAACACTCATCGGACTAAACTTGAAACTCCCATCAACCTTGGACATGTAAACCAATATCGGCTGCAAGAAAAGTGGGAAAGAAAGATACACATGTCAAACTAAACCCCAAACAATCCAATCCAGAAACTTTATATTTCATCAAATCAAATGCATTTGAATGCACACATTCAACTGTTCTTTTGGAAACTAACTAATGTTTGAGAGAATCAATCACCTGCAGACCAACCAAGATGCAGTCGCCAACAACCAAGAGAATGTTGAGGGCACGGGTCTTGGAGGAGACAGTGCTCCTATGCCTGTCATAGGCCTTGGAGACCGTTTTGCTATTTGGAGATGCAAATTTCGAGTGACAAACTCTGCATTCTATCATCCCTTCACCGCCCACTGTTTCTCCTAACCTGGCAACAATATTGATCCACTTGAAGCCACTGTTCCAATACATTCACAAGCAAACATGCACATACGCGAAAGAAACTAAGATCAAAAGAAAAAAAATGCAAACGCATGCATTAAGATTGGGACTTGCCTAGGAAAGTCACTAGCGACAACAAGAAGGAAGCAGATTGATCCTCCTCCTTCTAACCTGTCAACAACATCGACCCATTTGAAGGCATCAATTCATACAGGCACCCAAATATGAAAACGCGAAAATCACAAGTATTAGACTGGATTTGCTCATAAACGTAGGCGTAATATTGGGAACTTGCCTTGGCAAGTCACAAGTGAAAAAAGCACCCGAGTCCAAGAGGAGATGCCCGAAGCGGAACCCAAAAACGACAGATAGAGCTGAGCTTTTTCCGAGATCTCGAAAAGCTGACAGAGATCTGGAAATGGAAACTGAAGAATTGGATTGGATCGAGAGTTTTGCATATAAACACGGAGAGAAATAAGAGAGGGCAACGCCGGTAGGATGTAACGTCCCTGCTTCTCTACGGCTTATGGTTTGTTGAACGCTACACCCCTACTCCAATCAGATTAGGAGGACATGCGACGCGGGTGATCTGGTGTGGTGGTGGGTTCTACCGTCAGTTTCTTTATTAATATATATTAAATGATAATTATTTCTTTTAATGTGAGAAAATTTATTTATTTTTCCAGCAAAATTTATTACGATTTTGAGAGTAAAGATAGGGATGAATGAATTGGATAAACTATGCAGATTATTTGTGGTTGTAAAAATGATTAAATTTGTGATATAAACATTATCAAATTACTGTTTTTTCTTTATTTACAATCATTCCTCAAATCCCTAAGTATTATAGTCTTTAGAGTATATACAAGTATATCTACCGAGAAAATATTATTACCTCGATAAGATATTCCTTTCATTCTTACTCTATGTTGTTGTTGTTTACGGAATTTTTTTTTTGAGGTTATGGTTAATGATTCTCTCACTTTTCATCTCTACTTCTCAATAGACATGAGAGTTTCTTCTCATTCTACATTTGAGAATAAAAGTTATTTTTATGACAAAGAATCATGGGCCAAAAGCCTATATAACTTCTTGCGAGTAAAAGTTAATTTTTTATGACAAGAAATCATGGGTCAAAAGCCTATGAGTGTGTTTGATTGTAGTTTCAATAATAGTTTTCTATTTTTGAGACTTAAAGTGGATGTGAAAATTCATTTGGGTGTTGGTTTTTAGAAATTGTTTTGTAAAATTGAAAATCATTTTCGGTTTTCAAAAATAAAAAAAATCAAAACTAATATTTGATGTTTTGTAAAATTTTGGAGATAGACCAGTGACAAACTTGTAAAAAAGTTGAACTTATCTAGTGACAAACTTGGAAATAACTTGAACTTGCCTAAGCTTCTCTTTTCATTCCCCTTAGGATTCCTTTTCTCCTCCACAAGCACACCACGCCACATCATCGTCCGACCACCGATCTGGGGCACTAGACCATCGAAATGAATCTCTGGACTTCCACCATCAATTTTCGACCAAGCCTAGTCATCAGAACTCATCGTGGTCGCCCAAAATTCATTTGCAAGATCACAACCATCGTAGTTTCAAATGTCGTATCTGGACGCAAGAGGAGTCATCAACGGTTGCCACTATACTAGAGGGGTTACTCGGTTAGAGAACTACACAACCCCTGCCTTGATCAACTGGAACGGCCACCAGAGGCCGGAGATCTGACATTGGCTTAAACTATGTCAAAATGACTCAGATTTCTGTATTTGAATTTTATGGTTTCAACAAGAATGGCCCTTGGTCACAACAATTGGGCCAAAATTTGTTTCCAAAACTTCTTTCATCCTTTTTAGAAACTAAAAAATGAAATAATTTCCAAACAAACTCTATATATCTTGGATACTTAGATTGCTGATGTAATAATTCTCGTAAGAGCACAAGAGTGCGAATAGCACAATGTATGCAAGCATGAGGTCGATCCCACATAGACTAGTTAATCTAATTAATGTACCTAACTTTTTGTATGAATGAAAATTGATGAAGAATGAGAATATGTATGATGTAATTAAACTAACTCACAAAGGAATGAAAATTCAGATTTTTGGGATATCAATATGAGAAGAACACTAGGGCAGTGATTTCACCTAGCAATCCTATCATAAACATTCAATTAACAAACACATAATTATGGTTCAAATTTAAGGGTTGATTCTTTCTTAAATATGCTGATTCGTTCTTTCATTGTGCCAATAAATATTATCAACAATGGATTAATCATGTTCGTTCGTAGTCGTTAACCCAAAGCTAATAACTCATTACGATCTAAAGAACTATAACAACCAATCAATTCCCTAAACCTTGTTCATGACAATTGACAATTGATTTTCTTAATTCCAGTTCTACTAGGACACATTAATTCGGTTCGTTCCTTAGTCCTAACTAGATGAGTCTAATTGAGCATTCAATTGATGGTCAATCAATCAAACAAACAATAGACTATAAGCATGGAAATTAAAGATAAGGATCCTTGAATCAAAATTATGCATTCATTAAATTGAATACTTGCAATATTCATACTAGGCTACATCAAGCCCTAGCAAAGAAGTTTAGTTATAACTCATCATCCAAGAAGCAAAAACAAATCTAGAGAGAGAAAGCATAGAAGAGAGATGAAGAAAAGCCCTTTGAAATTAATAGAATTGTGGTTGAGAGAAAGCCTTGAATCTTTAGAATCCTTGATAAAGCTTGGAGAGGATGTGAGTTGCTGCCCAAAAACCCAGAAAAAGAATGTGTTGTGTCAACCAAAATTTTGTGGCCCTCTTTATATACTAAAGTTTGGAAATTGGGAAACCTAAAACTAGTCAAATTCGACACTCTACAACGTCGGGGGCAGATGGATCCCTCCATCATGTATATATCTTCTGACAGCAGTAGTTATGCAATTAGCGGATGGATCAATTTACACGGATGGATCAATATACACGGATGGATCTGCCAACTAATTATCTTCAAGAGGCAACAACTATGTAATTGACAGAGGGATCCTCCTACAAGGATAGATCCATCCTTGAAAACACTTGAGCGCAATTTTGCCTCTCTATTGCTCCATATGAATGCTCCAACTCCCCTACAATACAAGGAATTCGTATAATAACAACTCAATTCCATCAATTATTATAGAGAACTATATAAAAATACACACACAACTATAAAAAAGTTAATTTTTTATGATGAGACAATGGGCTAAAAGCCTATATACATCAAGGATACTTAGATTGTCTCACTCTTTCAATGTAAAACCCCAAATTTTTAAATAAAGACCAAATTAAATAGAATGAAAAGTTTAGTAGAGAAAAACAATAAATTTTTTAAACTAGTTTTTGAATCTTTTGAGTGCATGAAAAGTTTATTAAAAATTCATGCATCATGATTGATTGGTTGGCTTGAATGGATGTTAACGGTGGAGTTGGTTTATTGTGTGGCTGGTTGTGATTTGATGAATGATATAAGTGGTTGTGATAACCTTATTGTTGTTGTTTAGCTTTTGCGGTGGTTGTGCTCGTGACTCACCATAATAAAACGTTATCAGTGTCAGAATTATATATCTCCTTTCTATTATCCGCGTGATTATACTAGATATTTGAGCGTAACTATATCTGATGGTGGTTTCGGATTATCGTGTGTTGCCTTTTGATAGTTTTGATGGATGGTATTTGAGCGTCGCAACCTCTGATGCGGGTTCTGGACTGTCATGTTCTGCCTTTTGATAGTTGCGATGGATGGTATTTGAGCAACTCAGCCTCCGATAGTGAATCCGAAATGCCATGTGCTACCTATTGTTATTTGGATAGATTGTTGTGTTGGAAGGGTTGTGATGAATATGATTACATAAATATAATGCATGCTAATATATAATGCATTGTTGGTATTGATTGTGGCATGATCATATGCATTATTGTTTGCCATATTTATTATGGTTGTTAAGGTTGTTTGCTCTTTATTCATGTAGATTTAAACTACTCTATATTTTGTTCGTTTGTGGGTATTCGTATGACATTTGTTCTTTTCATGACTTGATATTTTGCTCACTCGGGTACCTGTCACATAGGTATTCGGGTTTCTGATACTTACCTTTACTAGGCTTTATAACTCACCCTACTATTTGTTTTTCCACTTTCATGTGTGTTTGAGGACGATTAATTCCGACGATGTGAGCGTGATATACCATGAATACATAATTGTGGGTTATGGATAGTGCTTTATTACATTGTTGTCGTTTCAACTTCCGCATATTTGATTTTGTTTGGTTTATTCTAAACATTTCTAGTATTTATTTTTATAATAAATACACTTCAAGGATTTTGACAAAATTTTTAACATTTTGTGGTTAGTTTAATAATTCCGCAAACCCCCTTTGAAACGAGTTGTTACACTTAAAATATCTGATAAAGTTGTAGGATTTTGATGTTGCGAATTGAACTCGAATGCCAAGGATTCACTCACTCAAAGTATCTAATAAGTTGTAGGATTTTGACATGACAAATTGAACTTGAGTCCTAAGGATTCATCCAGTTAGTTCAACCAACCTAGGCATGAGTATATAGTTAGTGTTTACACCATATTTATGCAGGCTTATGGGCTAGGCTAAGGTCAGAGTATAGGCTTGACAGAAGTGTTGGAGGTTGGGCTGCAGCCTGATTGCACGGGCTAGACGACGTGAGGTTATTTGGGCCTAGTGTAGTTGCAGTATTTGGGCCGTCAATTAAGTGGTTTATCTGGCCCAAATTAGGTGCAAAATCATGGAGATAAGATCAGTTATTGGTTTGTTTCTATAAATATGAGTTTGTTCCTACTTCCAAGGAAGTTGGTTGTCTAGTTCCCTATTATCATTGAGAGCCACCTTCTGCACGATTTAAACAGTATGAAGAGGGTCTCTGGAGACATGGAGCTTCCAGAGAAAACGGTTGAAGAAGATGGAGCATAACGGAGTGGATTTTGGGCCACTGCAGTCATGACAGTTATGACCATTTTTCTAGCTGATATGGGCGAAGTTCTAGCTTACATGGAGGTATTGATGCAGTATAAAAGCAAGAAGAGAAGAGAATAAACACACACATCAACACAAACACAAATGTCAGCCCATCGGCTTAAACTCTCAAGCATTCAAACATTCAAACTCTCAAACGCTCAAGCTCTCAAGCATTCTTGTCAATATTCTTGTTCTTAAGCTTTGTTATTACACACTCTTGTTTTCCAACCTCAATGTACATCTTTGTTCATCAATGAAGTGTTACATTCTGGCATTTTCATTCATTTCTGATTTGTCTAGTGTAGCGCACTTCAGTGGATCTAGAGTTCCTTAGAGTTTTCATGTTGAGACCATGATTTAAACCCTTTTCTCCTTACAATCATTTGATTAAAATGTTAGATTATCCGTGCAATCATAATACAGTCTATTTTACACTTTGAGACTGACTGTAAGTCCCTGACATCCTATAAAAAACACACAGACTGCACCTCTTTGTCTGGCACTTCTTCTGTCTGGTGGTCGACCAAAAAATCTGCCAAGGCCTGACCCTTAACTGCTTTCTGAGGCTTCCAGATCACAGTGAATTCTGTTAAAGCCAACGACCACTTGCCTATCCTTCCTGTCAAGAGTGGCTTTGATAGCATGTATTTCAACAAATCAGTCTTACATACAATAAAGACCTTAGACCTGATCAGAAAATGCCAGAGCTTTGTACAAGCAAAATATAAAGGTAGGCACATTTTTTCCATAGTAGAATACTTGATCTCAGTGTTGGTCAGCGATCTGCTCGGACAGTAGATGGCCTACTCTTGACCGTTTAGATTATCCTGGGCCAACAAGTAGTCTAGAGAATCGTGAGATGCTGACAGGTATAACTTCAGAGGGATTCCTTGTGCAGGAGGAACCAAAACAGGTGGCTTGCTCAAATATCCCTTAATTTTGTTGAAGGTCTGCTGATGCTTCTCCTTCCAACTAAAAGTTTCTTCTACTTTTAGCTTTAGCACATCTGAAAAGTCCTTGGTCTTTCCTGTCAGGTTAGAAATGAACCTTCTCAAATAGTTTACCTGGCCTAGAACCGTTGAAGCTCTTTCTTGGACGTTGGGACTTTAGCTTCCATGACAGCCTTAGCTTTATTTTGATCAACCTCGATTCCTCTTTGGTGTATAAGAAAACCTAGAAAATTTCCAACCTTGACTCCAAAAGCACACTTGAGTGGGTTGAACTTTAATTGATGAATCCTCATTGTAGTAACTGGTTTTCATCCGGCCCAAAAAAATAGAAAAACACAAAAAAGGTAAAAGCTCATTCTTGAGACCGCAAGCTCACAAAAATTCAAAAAAAGCCGCTTTTGGACCCACAAGCCTACAAAAACTCGTTTCCTTGACCCATAAGCCCACAGATATTCAAAAGTTTGTTTCTTGGATCCTTAAGCCCACAAACACCCAAATGTTAGCCCAATGAAACCAAACCCTAGAAATTATCTACAAAATAAGGAAATTAAAAGATTTTGGGAAATAAAACCTTAAAAAGGAAAAGATGACAATTTTTTAGGGTTTTGCAAAAGGAATGAAAAATACAAAAAGGGGTAATTTTCTTAGGGTTTCTAAAGAGGAAGAAAATAAGGTTTAAGGGGACTTTTTGGTAAAAGAGTAGAAATAGGGTTTTTGTGTGAGGGTACGGCATTATATAAGGGAGCTAAGGGGGAGGAGAGACGAAAACAAAAAAAAAGAAATTAAGAGAGGAAGAAAAAGAGAGGAGGAGTGAGAGAAGAAAAAGAAGGAGGGAGTTGTAAAGAACAAGAAGAGAAAACAAAGGCTGAAATTGAGAGAAAAGAGGGAGTAGCCGCACAAGAGAAGAGTTTCTGTATGTGGTTGGTGTGTGGTTCCTATCTCTGCAATTTTTTTTTTATTATTTGAATATATTTCTAATGTGCATGTGTTAGCTGTTCGGTTCCATGGTGCATTAAATCTGATTCACATCATTGGTTTTGTTGATGAGGAGCAACGGAGGTTCTGCATGTGGTTTGCATGGGTTGTTGGTATATGTTTGCTTGTGTCTTAGACTTTTTTAGTTGTATGTGTATGTGGTTATAGGTTTGATGTGAATGAAATCTGGTCTTTGTTATTCTTTGATCCGAATATGTATATGTGTATATAGGCACTGTTTAGGATTGTATATAAGTATATGATATATGTGCTATATGTGTTTATGGGTGATATACATATGGTTTGGGTTTGTGTGAATAAGCACGATATGTGTGTGTGCACGGTGTATATATGTGTATATCATAGTACTGTATATATGTTTATATATAGGAGTACATATACGTATATATGTTTATATGTTTATAATTGAGAATCCATCTTTTGACCCATTTTTGTGTTGATGATGGGGTTTGGATCGTGCTTGACCCCACTTGGGCCGAAGGGCATACTTAGAGGATTTGGGCCGGAATTATTGAGAGCTTGAGTAATTTTTAGATTTTGTCTCGATTATTGTCATTTGTAATGTGCATATATTTGGCCCTTAGGTTGGATAATTTATTCATATTGGCATGTAATTTGGACATTTATTATTCGAATTATTTTTATTTACTATGAGTGTATGAATTTAAAATTGAATGTAGGTCAATTTAATTAAGGAAATCATAAGTTGATTCCCTTTATTTGGATTATGGGTCTTATTTGATTTCACTTATGAATTTGTCATAAATTGGCAATAATAGGTTAAATTGATAGATGACATTTTCCTAAATAATTATTTATACCATAAGTTGGTATTTAAAATTTAACCTACCAAAAGTTGGTAGGGTATTTTCATTAAACCTATCATAAGTTAATGGTAATAATTCAAACTTTTTTTTTTCTAAAAAAAAACTATCATAAGTTGATAGTAATATTCCAAACTTTTTTTTTCAAACACTATCATAAGTTGATAATGTTATTTCAAACTTTTTTTCCAAAACTATCATAAGTCGATAGTAATATTACAAACATTTTTTTAAGTACTATTATAAGTTGATAGTATTGTTACAAATCTTTTTCCAAAAAACTATCATAAGTTGATAGTGTTTTTCATACAAACTTTTTCTCAAAACAATTATATCTTGCAAAGAGCAAGTTTCCATGAGATAGCCATTAAATTAATTAGGGAAACCGTTTTCAAACGGGAGTTGTGGGGTGCCTAACACCTTCCCCACACTCAATCGATCCCCGTACCCTTTTTCTCTGGTTCGTAGGTTTTTATGGTGTCCAATTGCACCATAAATCAATTGGTGGCGACTCTAAACATTTTTCATCCTCCAACACCGATCCGCGTCGTGATCCCGGTTGCGACACTCATCCTTTCAAGACTTTTCCTTAAGTGCTTAATGTGGTCTTCTATTTTCTTGGACTTGACTACAATGTCATCGATGTAGACTGCAAGAGAGTAGCTTATCATATCATGAAAGATTGCATTTATTGCTCTTTGATACGTTGCGCCTGCGTTTTTCAGACCGAAGGGCATCGCTACGTACTCATAGGTACCAAGAGCCCCAGGACACCTGAATATAGTCTTATGGGTGTCCTCTCTAGCCAGCATAATCTATTGCTATCTGGCGTAACCGTTCATCACAGACAGCAGCTCATTCTGGGTAGCATCATTGATCAGCATATCTGCTACAGGTATCACATAAACATCCTTAGGTGTAGCTGTATTCAGATCCCTATAGTCTACATAAATTCTGATTTTCCCATTTTTCTTGACCACCGGTACAATGTTGGCCAACCATTCGGTGTACCTGATCGGTCGTATGAAGCCTGCTCGAAGCAGCCTCTAGATTTCCTCTTTAACCTTCAACTCCACTTCAATTGACAATCGTCTTGGAGTTTGTCTGACCTACTTGCAGTCAGGATAGACAAGAAGCCTGTGTTGGACTAGATCACAGCTTAAACCTAACATTTCATTATAATCCCAAGCAAAACAATCTCGGTACTCACTCAGTAGTTTGATCATCCGTACCTTCAGATTGTTGTTTAGAAGTTTACTGATGTATGTAGGTCGAGGATCCTCCTTTGTGCCCAAGTTGATCTCTTCTAGGGGATCATGCACTTCAGTTTTCGAATCTTCTAACTTTGGTGGCGCCTTCTTTAAATCATCCGTCTGAATCTCATCACCTTCAGGCACCAACTCTTCTTCTTCAAAGATCATTTCTGCTTCGTTCTGCTCCCACACTTGATCTCCTGCTAGTCTATCCAGTGTGGCTTGCATCTGGGCTTTTCTGACTGTGGCCAGCACTACACTCTTCTCTTCTTGGGAGAAAGACATCAAGGAATTTCTTCAATGATCGGAATTGAGGTTGGCCTATATGGCACAATTGCCTTTGGCCTGAGCATCTCTTTTGCTCTTTTCAGAACAAAATTGAATTCTGTCTTGGATGCAGACAGATACTTTGGATCTCCATCATTAGTATGGTCGAAGAACTTTATCGATCTCATGTCTTTATCATAATATCCAGCTTCTACATTGTTTGCATTGGCTTTGAACGACTTTCTGTCCACCCATACTACCTCCACATCATTGTCTTTCCAAAAAAGTAGAAATTGATGCAAAGAAGACGGCACACACCAATTGGTGTGTATCCAGTCCCCGCCAAGTAATGCATGATAATTGGCTTGAGAGTTAATAACAAAGAATGCAGTTGAAGAGGTCTTACTACCCACAATCAGTTGAATTGGCAGCACTCCTACTGCTTTGGTGACTTCTCCAGTGAACCCTGCCATTGTTACATCTGTTGGGATTAGATCGTCCTCTGTCAGACCAAGTGAACTCAAGACCATAATTGGCATTGTGTTGACAGCTGACCCATTGTCCACTAGCACCTTTCTGATAGGATGACCATTCATTTGAGCTTGAATGTACAGTGGGCATGTGTTGGGTCATATCGTAGGAAGGCTTCTCGAAAACCACCCTTTTAGGCTTATCATCGTCAACGGTCTGGATAATAACCGCGCTTTGACTCTTCTCAGCACCTTTCCCTTCTGGCTTGGTTGGCTTGTAAGTCTCAGATGCTTGATATGCAAGCGGCAACATGATTGCACTGCATTGATATTTAACATGAATAGTTCCTACCATGAAACAATCAAAAGTATGACCAACCTCATTAGAAGAGCTACCCACGGATTCAACATCTTCAGTTGCTTGTCTGCCAGGATACTTTCTACGTTTGGCCTCCTTTGGTTTAGGCTTAGTCATCTGGATTTGATGAATGGACTTGATTGGAGGAGTCTGATATTCCACCTTCATCAAATACTTGGATGGTCTATCCCAGTTGAACGAGTGATGAACTTCTTTGACTTTTTGGTGATGTTGCTCTAGATAATATGACTCCCATCATTTTATGTGACCTGCTGCTGTGAATGCTTCAATTCTATACTTGGCGGCAAGATTTTGCCTCTGTAGTCTACGTTTCTAAGTCCGAGTTAATGTAGAGGGGATTTTCTATGTTGCACCCGATGCCACCTTCCATCATGGTCAATTTTAGGAGGAATGACATACCTTGGGCTGTGGTTCTGCTGAAAATCTTTTGATGGACATCTCTGTGTAAGCAAAATCTGTGCATCCTTTGGATTGTGTATACATTTCGGCCTCCATTCAAGCCTTTGAGTCCTTTCCCGATTGACATTCCTCTCAAATTGAATTTTGTTCAGCAAATTCCTCAAGGTAGCCTTGACTACATTGATTGTTGCTACGGGTAGGAACGAATCCTCTTCTATCAGCATAGTCTCATTGTCAGGAAATTTGATGGTTCCCTTCTTGATATTTTTCTGTATCATATTTCGCAAACCCCAACAACTAACAGTAGGATGTGACCAAAGATCATGATACTTACAGTATTCCTTGCCCTTCAACTCTTCTTTGGTAGGCATTTTGTGACCAGAAGGAAGCGATAAGAATTTTTCCACAAGAAGGAAGTCAAAGATCTATTCAGTCTTGGTCGTATCGAAGGTATATTGCATCCCATTGTTGGTTGATTTCTTCAATCCGTCTTTTGGTTTGGTCAGAGAAGGATACACGATGGGGCTTGCATTCTTGACTATGTCTGCAGTTTCCACATTGTGCTGCATTTCTTGATAGTAAGTGCCTGTTGAATTCTTTCTTCTCCGAGATTCTTCCTTAAGCAAGTCTTCATACTCCGTAACCTTGGCTGCAAGTTCATAGAAATCTTGAAATTTCGTACCTTGAAACTTTTTATGAAGCTCTATATCGAGACACCGCCGACCCATCTTCACATATTCGGTCTCAGGAAGGACAATCTTGCACCGGTTTCTCATCTTTTTGAATCTAGCTAGGAATGCGTCTGAGCTTTTTCTTGGCCGCTGGGTCAGTCTAGACAGTTCAACAATGCAAACTTCTTGCTCAGCTCTGAAGAATTGGGTGTGGAAAGCTCTCTCCAAGACCCGATAGAGTTTCTTGGTAGTGTGAAAAACCATGTGAATGCTGGTCCGGTCAAGGAATTTGGAAAAAGATGAAGTTTGAAGTTCTCAAAGTTGGCAAGCTCACCGCATGGGACTGTGAAACGTTCGATATGCTCAACAGTAGATTGGATTTCATCTCCTTCGAAGAATAAGGTGAATTCTGGAACTCTGAATCCCCGAGGGAATGGATTCTCCCGATCAATGTACTCCATGTATGGCTTGTGATATTCAAGACGCCCCACCTGTCTGAGGCCGGGTCCATAGAGTTCTTGAACAACATTCCTAGCTATATCAACATCTACAGATGGAGCTTGAACAGTAGGATTGTCATAAACAATAAACCCAGGAACTCGAGAAGAGTCTCCCTGATGGTTATTACTGGTTACCTCATTCTGCTGGTAGACTACAGGCAAGACATTTGGGTTGGTGCTTGCAAAAACATGTGATTGCGTCTTTGGTGCCGGTGACCACCCAATGCTGACCTTAGCAACAAATGGCATGGTTTCATCCCTCTTGTGAGGTGGAGTGTACCTTGAATGATTTTGGTCGTTGATGGAATCTTGGGATCCAGACGCATGCCCCCCGAGTTCAGAACTCTTCTGCTTTTCCTTTCCATCCTTAGCAAGTATCTCCCATGACTCGGCTGGAATGGATGAACAAGCAACGGTCTGGACTGTAGTCTGTATTGAATCTGCATTGCGACAATGAGCTTGGTTTCCAGCTCCTTTAACTTTGCATCCCATGCATTGGTCTGCATAGCTTGAACTGGACTTGAAGGCCTACTTACAGTGGCCTGCACTCTTGGTGGTGGACTTTGAAGAAGTGGTTCTCCTTCAAAAGTTGGTAATGATTGATTGAGTCCTGCGGTTATAGGATCTCCCTAAGGAAGTTCACTTCCTATTGCAATATCTTTATCAAATCTTTGAGTTTTTGGTGGCATTTTCAATCAAATTGATTGTAGTCCCATTGGGTGTGCCAAAAAGGATGTTGGCTCTATTTGGCTGTAGATGCCAAAAAGATCACCCCTGCCCTTTATGGAGATGAGATTGGACGGTTGCAGGTGTGCCAGAGACTTGCAGTCAGTCTCAAAGTGTAAAACAGACTGTATTGTGAGTGCACGGATAATCTAACTTTTGAATCAAACGATTGTAAGGAGAAAAGGGTTTAATCATGGTCTCAACATGAAAACTCCAAGGAACTCCCGCTGAAGTGCGCGTCACTAGATAAATCAAAAATGAATGAAAATGCCAGAATGTAACACTTCATTGATGAACAAAGATGTAGATTGAGGTTGGAAAACAGGAGTGTTTAAGAACAAAGCTTAAGTAAGAACAAGAATATTGACAAGAATGCTTGAGAGCTTGAGCGTTTGAGAGTTTGAATGTTTGAATGCTTGAGAGTTTAAGTCAATGGGCTGGAATTTGTGTTTGTGTTGATGTGTGTGTTTATCCTCTTCTCTTTTTGCTTTTATACTGCTTCAATACCTCCATATAAGCTAGAACTTTGCCCATATCAACTAGAAAAATGGTCATAACTGTCATGACTGCAGTGGCCTGAAATTCACTCCATTATGCTCCATCTCTTCAACCGTCTTCTCTAGAAGCTCCATGTCTCCAAAGACCCTCTTCATACTGTTTAAATCGTGCAGAAGGTGGCTCTCCATAATAATAGGCAACTAGACAATCAACTTCCTTGGAAGTAGGAACAAACCAATATTTATAGAAACAAACCAATAACTGATCTTATCTCCATGATTTTACACCTAATTTGGGTCAGATAAACCACTTAGTTGATGGCCCAAATACTTCAACTACACTCGGCCCAAATAACCTCACTACGTCCAGCCCGTGCAATTAGACTGCAGCCCAACCTCCAACGCTTCTGTCAAGCCCATACTCTGACCTTAGCCCAGCCCATAAGCCTGCACAAATATGGTGTAAACAGTTAGTTTGAACCATACAACTATTCTTTTTTAGTAAAATATTCAAATTCAAGGCATTTAGGGGTTTGGCTTGGACATCCTTATTTTTAAAATTTTATTGGTAGAAGTATTGAAGAAAAAAGAATTAAAAGGTTCTTGACAAGACTTCAACCAAATAAATGTTATAAGTTATAACTACAACATAAATTAATTTAGCAAAACAGACGTTAGGCTTGGTCTCTCGATAAGAACAAATAACCAAGAGAGAGTGTTATCAAGATGAAACACAGATTATGGAATCCATCGTTTTCAAATGTGTTTTTTTTGTGAAACAATTAAACTGTGATCACATCACACAAACCCATCAGAGGTTCTTGAGGTTGACCAAATAATCAACTACTTTATAAAATATACCTTCTGAATTGATCCAATAACTCAAATTACCATTACGTACTTTAAACCAATATATAAGCCTATTTGGTGTACAATTTTGCAACAACGTTAATGCTACTAGGTCTTGATGGTGCACCGAACAGTAATTTGGTAGCCCAAATTCCTAGACAATTTTAATACAATAAAATGGCAATTGTGCAATTGTCCAATATTCTACAATTTTTAGGCAATTTTGATGTTTGTATGAGATTTCATTTTTTAACCTTGCTTTAAAAATGAAATTTCCTTAATACCCTTATACTATGATCTCAATTTCGAGATATGTTTGTCGATCAACTACGGAGCGCATGATGAACAAATTTATCTATATTTTGTAATATGTTAAAAAATGTATGAATTTAGTTGTATAACATTTTATCTTAAGCCTCATATTTCAAAATATATCTAACTTTTATTTTTAGTTTATTAAATTAATATTAAATATTTATTTAGTATTTATTTTACTATTTATTTCAATCTGTTACAAGTTAAAAGTATAATACACCTATACATAATTTGCCACAACAAGTTTAACAACATAAATGTTACCAGCAAAAGTATAACCAAACCACTACCAACATTTCAGGCACCATATTTACAACTACTTGTTATCAGCATTTATACTATCAGAATTAATGCTAGCATTAATGTTATTGTCAAAATTATACACCAAATGGACTTTATACCCCTGGTTACAAGTAATTGATGAGCTATATGAGTTTTCCTCTTGTTATGCCCTTAACTTCTCTCAACAAGGCACGGCTAGCGCTGCTGCTGCTTAAACAAATATTGCAATGAACCATTGGTTGTTTTTGTAAAGAGATAAGTACCGAAATGGGCCTGGTACTTTCGAAAAAGAGTCAATCAAGCCTCTCTATTTTGTTTCGGGCTAAACGAATCCCTATACTTTGAAAGTTGGTATCCGTTTACCCTTCCACCAAACTACCGTTTAAAAAAAAGTTGATGCGGACTTCAATACGTCACATGGCTTTGGTTTGGCTAAAAAATAAAAATTAGGTGGAAAATGTGACATGACTCCCAAAAAAATTAAAATCCAAAATCCCTAGTCCTTCTTCTTCTTCCTCATGGAGTTACCTCTGGCAACCCTGTGCGTCAAAAATTCACTAGAAATTTGCACTCTTGTTCTCAATTTCATGACGGCCAGAGTGTAACAAGAGTGCCCTTCAACCATTGGGGGTAACACTTTTTTACAAGGGAGACTTTTCTCTGCTTATCTTCTGCTCCATTGTTCTTTAATCTCCAAATTTGAAGGTGCAAGTGACAGAGTTCAAAAGAGGGAGGCTTTTGATATGTTAACATGCGTATTTTCCATGCCACTAGTTAGGTATTATAATGCTCCACCTTAGTCTCCACATATCTCCAATACCACCACCACCTCCCTCTCCCCCTCCACTGCTGCCTTGAAATCCAATTTCCTCTCTTTCACCACCAAGAACCCATTTGTTAAATTTTTGAAAAATCCACTTGTACGCAACAATGAGAACCAAAGACGAACCTCCCCAATCGAAATAATGAGCATGGACGCTGGGATTGGCATGATGGGGACGAACTTGGACTAAAAACTTACACTGTGGCAGACTATGAAGCATCGATACGAGCGCGAAGATACGGATATGAGGATACGGGATATAGTGATTCCTCATTTAATATATATTTATATACATAAAAAAATTTCAAATAATATCATCCATATTTCACATCACTCTATAGTGTTAAGAAGTGTAAGACAAATGACTATGAAGCATCGATACGAGCGCACAGATATGGATATGAGGATACAGGATATAGCGATTCATCATTTAATATATATTTATATACATAAAAAAATTTCAAATAATATCATCCATATTTCACATCACTCTATAGTGTAAGGCAAATGACAAAATTTGCACTGCCATTTCTAATTTCCACCTTTATCTTCCCCTTACTAATTATTTTCACATACTTCCACAAAAGGGACATTTTATTTTTCATCTTGATCATGTCCTGAAGGATTGACAACCATAGAATTCATATTTACTATAAGTTGTAACCAAATAAACCCATTGTCAGTTTGTCACTAAACAAACAAAATAAAGCACAATCACTAAACAAGCACACTGAATTTGAGTCAAAATTCTTAAAAACAAAGCCTATAACTATAAACTATGTGACATGCATACACCAAGGCATAACGTATAATAGCCTGCCCCTCAAGTCCAACAACACTTCATTCGCTTTGGGCCCAATTGGCCCTCACGGCTTTGTCTTCCCAGAAGGTCACCCATCCCAATATTGCTCTCGCAGAAGCACGCTTAAATGGGGAGTTTTTATGGGATTTGGTACCACGACTCCAAGGAAAGCCAGTTGTTACTAGTTTGAGAGTTTGACCTATTATATTCTGTATTTCCCCTCAAGCATTGTCCGATGTGGGATAGTAGACATGCCTCATGTGCCACACGTTATACCTTCCTCAAGAGCCGTACACACATGCCGACACACATAGTCCACATTCCACTCCTCTTAAGAGGCTTACGTCCCTGTGAGCACACCCATGCAGGACCATGAGTACCACACCGACCTAACCCATTGGCTCCTATACCAACTGTAGCAGCCCGCCCCCTCGAGTCCAGTAACACTTTGTCCACTTTAGGCCCAACTGACCCTCACGGCTTTGTCTTCCCAGGAGGTCACCCATTCCAATATTGCTTTCGCAGAAGCATGCTTAACTACAGAGTTTTTTTATGGGATTTGGTGCCACCACTCCAAGGAAAACCGATTGTTATTGGTTTGAGAGATTGACCTA
This sequence comes from Tripterygium wilfordii, assembly GCF_013401445.1. NCBI lineage: Eukaryota > Viridiplantae > Streptophyta > Magnoliopsida > Celastrales > Celastraceae > Tripterygium > Tripterygium wilfordii. Next base: position 4,677,148 of record NC_052241.1, read on the forward strand.
TTATATTTTACACTTCCCCTTAAGCATTGTCCGATGTCGGATAGTGGACATGCCTCCTATGCCACACACTGTACCTCCCTCAGGAGTCGTACACACGTACCGATACACAGAGCCCACATTTCAAAACTAAGTTCTTTTAAGTAAGAATAAATCATTATCAATCCTAAGTTTGTAGATTTATTATGTAATGTGTGACAAAAAAAAGATTCATTTGAAATAGTTTGGAAGTGCGAGGAACAAGGAAGTGTTTCCTACATTCCTTGGTTCATGATAAAATAGTCAGTATATTTTTACCAAAAGATTGGCATTAAAGTGGTTAAAGAATGGGAAAAAATGTTGTATTGAGAAACTCTTAGATGCATCGTACAGTGACTTAGTTCCATCGTTTTGTCGGTACTTGATGATTGTAATTTCTTTAAGAATCTATAGTAGATAAATATTGAATATAAAGTTGTTGGATTTTATGGTTATTGGATTTGGCTGCTAGTGTATGAATATGAATGGGTTTGACCTTGTTTTCAGCCCTAGTTAGCGAGTTGAAGCCAATTGATAGCTAATATGCTTCAATATATAGCAAGATTTTAAGAATACATACCTTATTGAATTGTGAAGGTTCATCCAATTTATGGTGTGGGACATTTGTCCCCTCCTTTAGAAGTATTAGAGCCCTCCCCAATCAAAGTTGAAACATACCAAAAGCATCCTCTAAAATCGAAAAATATACCTTTACCAAGTGGATCTAAAAGTCCTCTAAACGCCACTTCGCACATAAAATCTTTACCAAACTTAGAAAAGTGTGGCACCCCAAATCCCGGTTATAATTTTTTCCAAATATGTTTAGGGAAAAGGGGACCAAATCTTACGTGGTCCATCATGTTCCTCAACATGGGAGTTGTGACTACGAGGATGTTCTTGGGATCTCTAGGATCCCACCTCTCCTTAACACCATGATTGATTCACTCTTGTACATATGTGTTTAGGGATTAGTTTAGATTCCATCTCATTTTTGCGTGTGTTTTGTGTGCTCACAATCCATTTCCCAATTTTGTGCTCCTTGTGTACTTATTTTTAGACATTGGGGACAATGTCTCATTCAAGTTGGGGGGTGTGGAAATTGTGAAATGATTGTGTATTATGTCGTGTTTTTCTTACTTTTATTTTGGTATGTTTTTGTTGAAGTTGTAAAAAATATGAAAAAAATTTGTCATGTTATGCTTGGATATTTGTGGGGTATCATCTATTTCAGGATATGATTTATTTCTCATGATTCCAACCACTTTTGAAGAGTATGGTATGACTTTCTACCTCCTATCCTAGTGTTCTATGCTTCATTGTTTTACGCATTTACATTAGTTGACTCTAGGAATGGAGGGTAGATGTTTACGGGATTCATGACCTTTGGAAGTTTCAATTTCTAATGCTTGTTTGAATATGCAAGTGTAGAGTAGGTTCTTTGATATCTTTTGAGAAATTGATGCATGCATTTGAAAAGGATGACTTTGATTGATTTCTCTTAGGTTGATTGAGACATAATTTGATATTGCATGTGTAGTTGAGCAAGCTTCTTAGCATTGAAACACTTGTATGATTGCGTTTTGGATCATTTTTGCTTGAAAATTGCCTTTTACGCTACTCATTCTTTTGAATCATTCTTTATTGATATAATTTGGGGTTTAGGCAATCTTTCTTGATGTTCTTAATTTTTCTATTCTTTGAACGTGTTCTTCAATAGCTTTGTTGCACTACATTTGATTGCCGAGAAGTGTAATTTTAGTGTTTGTTTCTTGCTTTGTGAACCTAAAAATGAATGATCTACTAGGGAGAGTTTTTGAGCCATCCTATTCTTTTTGTGAGCGTTGCCCACTTTGTTTGAGCCTAAATTCTTGGAGACCATTTACAACCCTTGTGTGACCTAGTTCCTAAATTTTTCCATCTTTTTGTCACAAGGTTGAGTAAAGGCTTGAAAATGATTTGGGTGGTTTATTGTTACTTCTCTATATTATGATAATGGACTTTGTTATGAGGTGTTTTGTGAAGAATTTGTAAAAAAAAAGGAGGGAGGAGGAAATGAAAGGAGAAAAAAAGAAGAGAGAGAAAAAAATAAAAAATGAAAAGAAAAAAGGAAAAGAAAAAATGCAATAAAGCTAGTCCCTATGTGTTTAAAGAGAGAAGTAGCATGAATGTGTGGTATACATGGAAGATGTAACAAAATGAGATTGTAGCGCACATTTTAAACTTAACCTTCTAACTTGTTACCTTGATCCAAATTGCTCAAGGTATGTCGAAAGAGTTGTAGCTTCAATCTCTTTCTTTTGATTTTGTGATAGTTGTGTATTTGGGTGCATGAGAATAGCATGTTTATTGTGTTTTTGGATTGTGTAGTCTAGGGATTCAATTTAATATGCTTGATTAGGAATTGTTAATAACCAATGCATGATTTTCCCAATTGATTGAATTTTCATTGCGTTGGTATTAATTGTGTGTATTGATGATAGGATTTTGTGGAATTTATGGAATATGCATGGGAGAGTTATGGTTAATTGGTCTTTGAGTGTGAAACTAGGGTGATAGCAAAGCCGAGCCCCAAGGGGGAATACTAATCCATAAGAATATGTGCCTACCTCTTTGTGTTCATCGTAGACCAAGAGGCTCGATGGCCTCCATATAGGAATCGAAGTCTTCATGCCCAATTTCCTTTGCATATGCATAATTAATAGTATCGCACAATGCATTGTGTGTGGTTGTGCATGATTGTAATTATATCTTGAGCATGAGAAATGATAATCCACCGGGAAGGATTAGATGCTAGAGCTTTTAATTAATTGTTTCCTCATATTAGTTCTTAGTTTGAGTACATGTTCACATGCTTGCCAAGTCATTCAACCTCCTTCTAATTTTCTTGCACTTTATGTGTTATTCTTTGCGCTTAGCTCTTTAATTAATTAATTGTTTGCGTTCATCCACCAAAATTGCATTTTGCTTCCTTTGTGGATTCGACTTTGGACTTCCAGATTTTATTACTAGCCGATGACCCTACACTTGGGGCAAGTACATACACGCACATTTTGTGTCGGTCACTAGTACACACCCCATATAAAAGAGAGAGGCACAAATCGAAGAGTGTGGTGTGAGTGTCGAGTGTCGAGTGTCAATGCAAATCGACCAACAGAGAGGGGTCGTTGCAAACCACTGAACCAGAGAGGCAACGAGCTGTCGGAGAGAATCAGTGAATAAAGAGTTGTAGCCTATGACGAGAGAGAACAAAGAACCATTGGGCTTGTCACGAAGGGGGATAAGCGTAGTCGCGAGAGAGAACAGGGATCATTGCGAGATAGGACTGAGAAAACTAGGATAAAAATTAGGTTTGTGGTTAAAATTTGTGTTAAATTGGGTATGGAACCGTACCAAAATTATTTTAAAAAAATAACAAAAAGACCAAGTACTTTTTCGACTCACCCGCATTGGAAACGGACTTAGCGTCCATTATAGCCGCACCAGTGCTTCATAGGGATGGCATTTTGTGCCCGACCCGCTCTGACCCGATCCGACCCGCCCCGACCCGCACGGATTTTCCCCGATCCGAGACTTGTGTGGAGCGGGGACGGGGGCAAAGAATTTTAACCCGGGCGGGTGCGGGGCGGGGGGCGGATATGCTTCCCGACCCGACCCGCCCCGCCCCCGCCCGCAATACATATTTATGTACCTAATATATATATATATATATGTATATATATAATTTCTTTTATAATATAGATGAATATTTGTTTATCTAAACATATATTAATTTGATATTATTATTAAAATCAAAGTAACCTCTAAACTTGTTTGGAAAGTCTTAAACCTAAGTACTAAACATTAAAAACCTAAAAATTGAATAAATATTGATAAAAACATAACCCTAAATATTAAATTAAATATGGCCTAACTTAAATTGACTTGATTTGAACACATTCTAATATAGTAATAAACTAATAATGTTAAAATAGATATTTGAATGCTTAGTTTAATCCAATATAAATAATCCCTTAACCCTAAGCACTAAATAATCCATGAATCCAAAGCCTAAGCACTAAATAATTCTTAAACCCTAAATCCTAAACTTGAGCGTTAAACCCTAAAATTAATCCAATATAAATAATTGCTAAACCCTAAGCACTAAATAATCCATGAATCCTAAGCCTAAGCACTAAATAATTCATAAACCCTAAAACCTAAACCTGAGCGCTAAACCCTAAAATTAATCCAATATAAATAATCCCTTAACCCCAAGCACTAAATAATCTATGAATCCTAAGCCTAAACACTAAATAATTCATAAACCCTAAACCCTAAACCTGAGCGTTAAACCCTAAAATTAATCCAATATAAATAATCCCTAAACCGGGTTTAGAAAACCCTAAGCACTAAATAATCCATGAACCCTAAACCTAAGCACTAAATAATTCATAAACCCTAAACTTTAGCGCTAAACTCTAAAATTAATCCAATATAAATAATCCCTAAACCCTAAGCACTAAATAATCCATGAACCCTAAACCCTAAACCTTAGCACTAAATAATCCATAAACCTCTAAACCCTAAATCTAAGCACTAAACACTAAATCCTAGTTTCAATCTTTTAATCCAATATAAATAATCCCTAAACCATACACACTAAACTCTAAAGTCTAAACCCCAATTTTATGTCATTATTAATTTATTAATCCAATTATGAATTAATTCAATTAAATCAAACATAAAAAAAAATTAAAAAAAAAAACCCATACCCCAGCCCCACTACGGCACTGCCAGCTCACCTAAATGGCTAAGATTAGGAACCCTAAACCCATCAGTTCATCACTCTCGGTCTCTCCTCTCTCCGTCTCGCCCCGATGAAAAGGTAAGCATTTGATAATCTCTGTTGTCTACTTCTTTCTATGGCTTCATTTACGGCAAACGACATCTTTCATTCTTTCCTAGTCTCATTTTTCACTTCTCTCTTTGTGTAGGTGAAAGGTTTGTTGCAGGTTCGCGTATTTCGGATACCCACTTGCCCGATTTCCTCTTCTGGACTCCCCTGTAAGTAGACCAAGCAGCTCCTCGAACAGCACCGCTTGCCCGATTTCCTCTTCTGGACTCCTTTGTAAGTAGACCAAGCAGTTCACCGTGTAGGGTTCTTTGGCTTTTGTTATTGTTTGACTTTTGTTATACGGTGTAATATTGATGTAATTGAACTTGTCATGATTTCATTTATGGAAAGACTGCAAGTCTGCAAAGGGTTCCTTATTATGAATTGGAACATTGTGAGGTCAGCTTTTAGTGGTTGATTGGATCCAACTTCAATACCAATTATTGAGAGAGAGATATAAGGTCTGGTTCTATATAAGGCGAAACACAAACAAGACCCTGCCATACTCTTTAACAGATCAAAAGTGCAAAATAAATGATCAATTAAAACTGAAAATAAAAAGACAAGGCAGAGATCATTTATATATATCTATGCTTGTGTTTAATTCCCTAAATTTCTGAGATCATTTATATATATACTATATTTGTATATTTGTGTTACTTATCATGTTTTTAATAATTGATTGCATGTATTTTGAAGACAATGTCTTCAGCATCTTCTCATGGAAATAATGAAAGTGCTAGTGGTTCTCCATCCTTTTCACCGAGCAATGAGAATCCACAATCTCCTGTGATCCCATCTCCTGAGACTCAATCAGAGTCTCCTACTCCTATGGATACTCAACAAGAGTCTGAAGCTCCCGCTGTAGATAGTGAGAGTTTTGGAAAATTGAAGTCAATTATGTATACTCAGAATCATTTCAAGAAAAAGACAGTCGATGGAAAAATTAAAGCGGAGTGTCAATATTGTTTTAAGAACCTTGTTGGAGAAAGCAGAATGGGGACCAGTCATCTTCATGATCATTATAAGAGATGCCCTAAGCGGAAGTACAAGGATATTCGAGATATGAGACAACAAGTTTTGGTGAATCAACAAAATAAAGCAGATGAGAAAATGAGTTTGACTGCCTATCACTTTGATCAAGAAGTAGCAAAGAAGGAACTCGCGATTATGATTATCTTGCATGAGTATCCTCTTTCTATGGTTGAGCATGTTGGGTTCAGAAGATTTGTTGCTTCATTGCAACCTATGTTTAAGATGGTTTGTAGAAATACAATAAAGAAGGAGATCTTCAATATCTACGAGCATGAGAGAGAGAAGGTGATGAAGAAATTAGATAAGAATCGAGGTAGAGTTGCCATAACAACTGATATGTGGACATCAAGTAACAGAAAGAGGGGATTTATGGTTGTAACGGCACATTTTATTGATGACTCGTGGACTTTACATAGTCGAGTGATAAGGTACAAATTATCTTCCTTGATTGTGGATTTCTTTAGTTTGGAAAACTGTTACCTTCATTTATATGCAAGTTTGCTGAATATGTATTTAAATTGGTTTCAGGTTTATCTACGTGCCTTCTCCACATACAAAGGAGGTTCTTGCTGATTCACTTCTTGATTGTTCGTTGGAGTGGAACATTGATCGAAAGTTGTCGACAATGACAGTAGATAATTGTACAACAAATGATGCCATGGTCAGAATTATTTTGGACAAGCTTCAGCGAAGTTCACTTGTGTTGCGTGGGTCCTTGTTGCATATGAGGTGTGCGGCACATATTCTAAATTTGATTGTTCAGGATGGGTTGGCTGTAATAAAGGGAGCAATTGAAAAAATTCGGGACAGTGTTGTTTTCTGGACAGCATCAACAAAGAGAAGACAAAAATTTAAAGAGACAACGTTACAATTACATATGGGAAGAGATAAAGAATTGGTACTTGATTGTAAGACTCGTTGGAACTCCACATATATGATGTTGTCTACTGCTATAATGTACAAGGATGTTTTCTTTCGCTTAAAACAACGTGACTCATCCTATGATTGCATGCCAAGTGAGGAAGAATGGGAGGTTGCAGAAAATATTTGCAAGAAGCTTGAGTTGTTCTTCAATGTGACTGAATTGTTCTCAGGTACCACATATCCTACTGTTAATTCTTATTTTCCAAAAGTTTGTGAAATTAAAATAGCATTGATGGAGTGGTGTTTGAGTCCTAATGTTGTGATTAAGGAAATGACATTTCACATGTTTGATAAATTTAATAGTTATTGGAATGTCATTAGTGGGATCATGGGTGTTGCAACTGTCCTAGATCCTAGATATAAGATGATGTTGTTGGAATTTTACTTTCCTATGATTTATGGTAATGAGGCAGATGATCAGATTAGGATGATTAAGGAAACTTGTGAGGATTTGATGCGTGAATATAGTTCCCAAAATATGGACAAGGATGGTGACTCTTCTGAAACATCATCTGGTATTACAAATGTGGTCAAGAAAGACTCTCTTGCAAGTTTTGACCAATTTGTTAATAGTAGAAAAAAGGGTACAATTGGAAATGTGAAAATGGAGTTGGACCACTATCTTGAGGATGATGTATTACCTCGGTCTAATGATTTTGATATCCTTGCTTGGTGGAAAACTAATGGACCCAAGTATCCCACTTTGCAACGTATTGCACGAGATATTCTAGCCATTCCGGTTTCTACAGTTGCTTCGGAGTCTGCCTTCAGCACTAGTGGTCGATTATTGAGTCCACACCGTAGTAAACTTCATGCGAAGACAGTAGAGGCATTGATGTGTGCTCAAAATTGGCTATGGAATGAAATTTCTACAAATAGAGGTATGAAAAATTAGTATGTAAATTAGTTGAAAGTTATTTATTTGAGTTTATCTTATTTTGCAATATGTTTTTGGTGTTAGGTTCTTCATCAAAAAAACTATCAATAGATGGAAGCACAATTCAAAATATTCTTGATGATTGTGATGATGAAGAGGGAGAATCAAGTGATGTAACCATGCTTGGTTGATTTCTTTTTATGCTTGGGGATGTTATTTTGATTTTATTGAACTTGTTTATTTTGGATGATTGGGTTATGTAACTTTGATTGTATTAGTTTACTTTGGATGCTTGGATTAAGTAGTTTGGACTTTGGATGATTATAGTAGTTTTGTTTGGATGCTTATTTTGGATGCTTGGATTAAATTGTTTAGACTTTGGATGATTGTAGTAGTTTTGATTGAATATTTATTTTGGATATTTGGATCAAGTAGTTTGGACTTTGGATGATTGTATGTTTATTTTAGTTATTTGGATTAAGTAGTTTGATGATTATTTTGAATGCTTAAATTGTAGTAACTTTGATTGTATGTTTATTGAGGATTTTAGGTGTTTATTTCATTATTTGTATATGTCATGTCGGGTCGGGTCGGGTCTGGTCGGATTTGTGTGGCCCTTCATCGGGGCGGAGACCCGCGGATTATAACGGGGCAGGGACGGGGGGAAAAAGTTCCCCCAATGTGTGGGGCGGGGCGGGGGCGGGGGCGGGGGCGGGGCAGCCATGATCCGCCCCCGCCCCGTTGCCACCCCTAGTGCTTCATAGGTGGCAGATCGCTGAAGAAGATGATTCTTTGATTCTTTTCAGAATTTTTAATAGAAATTTTATTACATTACATACACTACTAAGGTCATCATATTTTACTTAGCTTTATAGCTCAATTTTCCCTTGATTTTGTATCCTTTCATTGAAATAGTCAAATATTATAAAAGTTGTCTTGGTTTTGGTTTTTAGGAATGCTTTGTGTGGAAAGTGATGAAAAAAAGTTCAATCCATGGTCTAAAGAGCTTGTCAACAAAGTTTCACACGAGTCCAAGACTCCATTCTTAAGTCCGTACGAGAAGCCCATAAGATTAGACTTGTGGGACTGGACTAAAAGAAAGCAAGGAAAAGGAGAGGGAGAGAGGGAGGCTGTCTTTGGGAAATAGAACGGAGCCGCACGGAGACAATTGAAAGGAGAAAGTGGTAGCGGCATGTGCAGAACCAAAAGGGGAAGAGAGAAGAAAACCAAATAAAGACAAGAGAGCCGTGTGAACCCTAATATCAAAAGGAAGGAGAGCTTAACAAGGAAAGTGAGGCCCAATTATTGTAAACAAGGAATTCAATTAGGAAAAGAAATACAAAATTGAAGGAAGCTTTTGTTAATATATAAGTGGATGCACCTACACAAGGAGTTGGAGAGTCATATTGTCTCTAACTTTTATTTTTGTAGTTGTAGTATAAGCAGTTAATCCCTTTTGCTATAGGATGATGTAGCCTATTTGATTGTGTTTAATGATATTGGTTTGATTAATTATTAGTTTTTTTTTACTGTGTCAAGTGTTGATTGCTGTGCTTAATTGATGATTAAACTGTGATGCTTAGTTTCTGATGCAATTTGTAGTAGATGTCATGCTCAAATTGGGAATAGGTTCTTGCAATTTAACATTGTGACTGCCTAGACATAGACGCTATATGCTACGATTCATGTGATCAATACATAAGTTGTCGTAGATCTGATTGCATTGTTGTTTGTTAAACTAATCTAGACGCCATGGATAGTTGCAAATTAAGAGTAGATGTAGTAAGTTAGATGTCATGACTATTACATGAATCAAGAGACTTGGTCTTTGATATACACGAAGGAATTGATAATTAAAAGATTTAAGTACAATAAAGACAGTGAAATCGGAACCCTAGTACTCCGTCAATTTGACATTTCATACAATTCTTGGATTTGTTCTTTTAATTTGATACTTTTCCAACCATAAACAATCTACTCTGTTTATTTGGTGATAAGTGTAGTGAATTTTGGAATTAAGATAGATTAATATTCAATCCATGTGGGTACGACACTCATATTTGCTGAGCTACACCACTATTGATTCTTGCACTTGTGAGTATAAATTGACTTTCAAATTGCTATAACTTTAATGGTTTGAAATCTCACAATAGTTCACACCATCTATTTTAACCCTATAAATTTACATCTATATTTTATATGTTTACACCAAATATTTAATGGATAATCTAAACTATCATACACTTTCAAAATTGTGATTCACAAAGTTTTAAGTTTATGAGAACTACGACTCTACGAGTAACTTAGATGACACTCATGTGTGTGATATCTCATAGAGATCTCGAGCTTGAGCCTCCCTTATCCCCTTTTCCTGTAAAAAAAGAAAGCGTTAAGTTTACACACCCTCTAATATGTTAATCATCGAACTCACTTATCAAATCGACACCCACGTTCAATTTGAACTCCCCTCATTGACAAGAACCAAGTTTGTTTTGTTATGCATAGTGCGATCGATGGTTGATATCAACATCAACGAACCAAGTTTCTTTTGTTTTTCATGCCCCTTGAACTTCAACATCAAACTAGAGGGTAAATATAATTATTTGGTCATAAACACCCTGCACCCAACATTCTTTTATACAGAAAATAGCTCCTTTTAACATTATCACTCTCTGATGAGCCTCTAATAGCTGCATTCCAAGTAAAAACATTCGTGTTTGCATATTAAACAAAATCTTAGTGCATTAATCAAGATTTCACCATTCTGAGATCGCACAGAATGCAATTAAGTGACTTGAAGCAAGCCCATCTAATATTAAGCCTGTCAAGATCATCTAAGCTTGGATTTGCATGAATGTTTTGCACAGTGCAATTGATGGTTGATATCTTGCACATTTTATTGAGTTTCGTATGTGTGAACTTACAAATTTCTAATTCAATATATTTAATATTTATTTTCAATAAAGAGTATATTTATCATTCCAAACAGGGATATATATGTAAATATAAATAGTATAAACTTAGTGATTTTCTGGAGTAAATAAAATTTTTCTTTTTTAAATATTAATTCTTTGATTTTTTAAATTATAAATGACCCATGTCATTTTATTCGTCAATGCCACATGTCAGCCACGTCAATAATCATTAAAAAATACACAGCATAAATTCAACGGACACGTCAACGCCGTTATAACAGAATGAACAAGGGGGCTTGTTTAGCCCAACCTTCAAAGTGCAGAAGTAAAATAAAGTACACGGGCTAGACCGACCATTTTTCCAAAGTAGAAGTGTTTTTTCCGTACTTATCCCTTTTTTTAATCAGTCTTGTGAAATGTTGAAATATTCTTTAGAAAGAAAGCAACGGTAAACAACATTACAATAATTGAAAAAGAAAGTAGAAGCAGAAATGCTGATATTCTCAAACAAAACGATCATAGAATAAGAATGAGATCTTCTTACCGACTTCTAGGTTAAAAAAAATACTCTTAAAGAGTAGCTTTTAGTATCTGATTCGTTTAGTTTTGATATGGATATAACAGATGATCATGCAAAGCACCACACATCTACAATTTTTATTCATAAATGAACTATAACAGATGTGCCTAAGCAGAATGATGCATAGTGCTTACATTATGATACAGTTGCAGCCTTGAGAGAGAGAAAATCTGAAATTTTGTTGGTGAAGAAATCTGGTTGTATGGAGTTGTTGGGGTTTTGAAGCATTGACAATGATGTCACTCCTGTTCGAGAGAATAAGATCTTTGATTAGATTATATTTCCCTTTTATCAAAGTTAAAAGTCCTAACAATGTAAAACAGTAAGTAATTACCCGATAGAACCAGAAGAGTCTTGCAGCCACCATTTTGTCCGAACAAAATATCAGTGTCCAATCTGTCCCCAACCATACATATCTGTGACTTAAGAATGCCGAACCTGCCACCCAAGAAATTAGAAATCCATGAAAATGGCACTTTTTTTTTTATCTAACAGCAGACTGAGACCAATATCTCCAGCAATTTGATGACCCATTTCTCGATTTTTTACATATCCAAAAATTCACATTTTCTGCCCTACACATGCAGTTTTTTTTATCGCTAGAGTATGCAAGGAAGGGATATACAAGTAAAGTAATTCAGAGAATATACTTGTCTGCCAAGTAGTCCATCATAAAAGTCGAGGGCTTTCCCACAACCAATGGCTCACGCTGAGTAGATCCAACAATAGCACCAACCATAGAACCACCACCTGAAATTGACAATCTACTATAACTTTTGGAACAACGAGATGATTATTCATAGTCTACAATCGATTTAAGTAATCTGGGTTTGTCTAAACAAAAAAAGACACTGAACCTTGATCAACAAACAACTGTTTCCTTTTGTGAATCAACATTTACAAGAAAGATCAAGCCCGGAATCAAAAGTAGACAATTAAGTGTGATGTGCTGACAGCCTTGGAAGTTAATATATGAAACAAAAGGTGAATTAGAGAGGAAAAGTGAAAACCTGCCCACTCCTGAGCATCCGTGAGATGAGTTACAGCATCACGATTTGTAGCAATGAAGAGACAGCCAGGGTTTTCTCGAATACAGAGTGTTCCATACCTTCCATCACAGGAAAAAAGAAATTGTGACACTTAAAGAAACAGCTAACAAACTCTGCCAAAAGATAGCTCTCCTCAGTAAGACTTTTATAATGTCTACTTTTTGCACCGAGAAGGAACTGCTCCTTTTACATGTATATATATGCATGTACAGGAATAGTGAACCTTGCAGAGAAGGTAGCAGAAACAGTACATGAATGCGTGCATTTATGTGTCAATTAGGAGTGAAAAACTTACTGGACTTTGTAGTAGTTGAAATAGCGATCAAATCCAACTACAACGGCCCCAACCTAGTGAGCAAAAGAAATCTTCTTATGACTAAATTGGAGAAAGAAAATTACTTTTCTTACATTCATTATCACCGCATAAAAGAAATAGACAAATATAAATTATAATGCTATACTTTATTCTGAGGATAAGGCAAGCCAGAGATAACGAAAGCAAGAAAGATATGATATTTACATCCTTATCCTGCTCCATTAGGAAGCCTGGCTTCAGCTCTATCTTTTTCCCGCCATCTTCCTGTAAATTTTGAAAAATGAACAAGAAATAAATGCGCCAGTATAATCAGTTAATCACACACAGGCAGACAAACACCTACACCAACCTGCACACATAAGCACACCAACAAACAAAAACCCGCATCTTTCAATATCATAACAGCTCAAAAGTCCAGAATAATAGCACTGAAATCTTATGAATTATGCAACAGACATCATACATATTAGTAAGATTTAGGCAAAGGCATACATACTGGCCCACCAAGATATTGAAATCCAGCAAGCTCAAGTTCCTTCAAGATGCCATCCTCTCCAATAACATAAACCTAAGCCATGTAAAATTACCAACCCATCAGTCCTTTGCCATCCTATTGAGACCTCCTAGTTAATCCAAGTTCAAAAATGTCCAAACGGGAGCAAAATTATGATTATATTTTAAAACCAGGGAATTTGCAAGCAGAGTTGAAAATAAAGTAATATTACAAGCACCAAATAAAGAAGTAAAAAAGTGCACTGCTACAACGTAGTGAAAAGCAAAGAAAACTAATTGAATCATCGGTATGTCTTTGGTACCTACTAAACTAAATACATTTGTGCTAAAATCATGGCTGCAACTACAGCATATGCAATGGCTATTCAATTTGTAAATCTTTACACATATTTGCACCATGTACTATGTTTTCAATAGTAATTACCTTCTTGTCTTTTGGGAAATTTATGGATTTCAAATATGCAGCAGCAGCAAAAGATGATGCAAAAATTTCCTCCTGAAATCAAAATTCAGCTGAAAATCACAATTGCCAAACCCACATCACAAAAAAAATTCAATACAGATGCTAGAGAGAGAAGTGCCATGAATCTACCTCACTGACACTGAGACCAAGTGTCTCAAATTTTTTACCGTATTGTTTCCTAGACTTGGTTGAGTTGTTGGTAACGAAAACCAATCTCTTTCCCTGAAAGAAATTCATAAAGAGGACCAAAAGAAGTTGATATATTTTTAAAGATTCAAGAGTAGTAAGTCGAAGGAGTATCTAAAGCGCAAACCTTTGAACGCAGCATATCAAGAGTTTCTGGCACTCCATCGATCAATTTGTCTCCTTTCCAAATAACACCTGCAGACATCAATGTCAGGAAAAAAGATACATTTTTTTTGTAAACTAAAATCATATATATTTTTTTATAAACTACATTTATGTACATATACTCGTTTGTCTACGTGAATCTATAACCCATAAAACACTGACCATCACAATCAAAGATGAAGGTCTCAACAGAGTCGATGAGCTCGTCAGGTTTCTTCAAAGGCTGAGCAGACGCCCGGGCACCAAAATTGTCCATTCCTCTACCCTTGCTACTGAATATCCTGTGAACTTTGTTTTGGGATTTGGTGATCAGCAAAGACCCGCCAGAAAACAAGGCTGAGGATCCGAAAGATACGCTTTTGGATGAGAAAAAGTTGTGGGTTTTGGGTCCCAGTTTAAACAGAAATGAAGGCGATGAAACAGAAGACGCCACTACCGCCACTCTGCCACTGCCCAACATCTTCTCCTTCGTTTTTTATTTTTTGTTTAATTTGATCCATTGAGGATTGGGTGGTGATATGCTCGCCCACCCCCGCTTTGTGGTGTTCGTGCTGACCTAGCTGTTTGAGTGGATCTCCTTGGCTACCAATCCAGATTATATTTTGATAGAATTTTTTTTTTCTTCATGTAATTAGCACATTTTCTTCCGTCATAAATGGGATTGGGCTAAATCATATATTTCGTATACTTCAAATTTCACAAAAAGTCTTGTTTATATCCTTAAATTTTAAAATTTATCTATTCTGTCTTTAAAGTTTAAAAAAAAACTATTCATTTATGTCCCAAAATCAATGCTCCAGAGGTAGTGTTGGTTTTTGCATACTTGGCAACCGAAATGACCACGTGGCTTATCCACGTACTTACATTTTTAATTTAAAAGTTACACTACATTAAAAATATATTTACCATGACAAATTAACAAAAACGAAATCCTTATTCCTTCAAACCTATTTTGATGAAGCTTAACAACAAATCCTAGATCATTGAAGGACAAGCACACAGGCTGCCTTGGTAGATCTTCTATCTAGTAAAGAACTTTAACTTGATCTTATTTTCATTTCTTTCCCTTGATTTGTGTTTATGTTTATGTTTAAGTCATAGTGGGTCAGTTTGAATTAGTGAGAATGACTATGGTCCTGTTGAAGAAGTTGTTGTAACTGATGAGGATAATGTTAGCCATTGCCCTCGATAGCAACAAGGACAACTTACTGTTGTCGAAGAAGACAATGTAAATGTCTTCTGACAACAGTCATGTTGAATTTGACATTAGGGATGTATCAATTGAAAACGGTACTGATGAAGTTGAAAGATTCATCGATATTGGTGTTGAGGCAGAGCCAATTTTGAATGACAATCCCAGGGGTGAAGATGGATGTGATGAGTTATATGATTCCATTGTTGATTTAATCAGAGGACTAAGTGATGATGAAGAGTATTTGTATTGTATACCTTAGTGACAAGGACAATGATGTAAGTGAAATGGAGAGAGCGCATTCTTTTCATGCATATAGGCTTCATAAAGATATAGCCAATTTCAATTGGGAAATTGACATGATTTTTACCTCTAAGGGAACAATTTGTTGAAGCTATGTCGACGTGCAGTTTATTGTGGAAGGAGAATGAAGTGAGACAAGTTGAATCATACTGGGGCTAGGGTAAGTTTATTATTCACCCTTGTCCTGGCATGAGAACTCTCTCACCCGAGCATTTGTTAAGAATCTACAGCAATGAAAAGTAATTTGAAATATTTAATAAAATATGATGGAGAGAATTAGAGAAGAAGAAAATTATTTGATGCGAAATCTTATAGATGGCATGTCCAAGAAATTCTTATGATCCAATTACTTAAATACACGAACTTTGAGCCTCGATTTGACCTCTAAAATATTTGAATCTTCAAAATTTATTGGACAAAATTATGTGGGTTGTAGAGTCTTATTTCGAATGCAATAAGAATCATCGAACATACTTACAAATCGCTAGGCGTATATTTTACACTATTTTGTAGGTCTTAAAGTCTTCTGTTGAACGTCATAAAAATTGCCTCAATATGAGCTCAAATGAGTGAGTTATGACTGTCTGAACACACTTTCATCAAACACACTAGCATCAGAAACACAACTTCAATGAGTAAATCTAGAGCGTCGATTTGACTTTTGAAACATTCGAATCTTCAAAAATGTATTAAACATAATTTTCTAGATATTAAGGTGTTGTTTCTAACACCATAAAAATCGTATCAATTAGAACTCAAACAAGTGAGTTATGATTGTCCGATCACATTGACGCTAGAAAAAGATATTTGATTATTGAAATTTAGAGGTAAAATAAGGGTTGAGGTACTTTGGTCAATAAAAAATATTTTTTAAATTATTTTTCTTAATGGAATATATCTTATCTACTAATGCAACTTATGGGTTGAAAAAAATTAGAGTTGACCTATTTGAATTAAAGTTTATTTTGAGGGAACTATTGCTAATTAACCTTTTAATTTTTATTCCTACAAAATTCATAATTTGTTAGCTATTTGGTTTGTTTTTGAATAATTATTTTTGTGATTGCATTATTAATTATTGTAAAATAACATATTCTAAAATTTTTTGGGGTGAAATATTGATTGATCTTGAGGTGAAATATTGATTGTGTTATCAAGATCAATGCCAATATTTGCAAATGAAGAATTGATTGAATTATCTCATGCATGTCATAATCGATCTTATATTATTATTCTTGGATTTAATTTTAATTGTTCATTGTATATAAGGAGAACTATCAACAGGTCCCTCAGATGTAGATGATACACCATTAAGTCCACCACTTAAATGAATAAGCCAATAGGTCCCTGACTTTTTGTTGGACAAAAGTATAATTATACATAAGATAATACAAAAACACTCATAGCATCTCTTACCTCAAGCCTCTCTTCTCTCTCTAAAATTTCACGTCTCTTTATTCTCTTTCTACCTCCCGCCTCTCTCTCTCTCTCTCTCTAAGATCCAACTTCCTTCTCTCTTTCTCTCTAAGATTCGACTCTCTCTCCTCAATGTCTCTTTTATTTTGTATCAAGTTTGTCACTCTATTTTCTAGTCGAATCTCATCATCTTGCTCATTCCATATCTCTTTATCTAGCTCTTTCCGAATCTTATAAAATGTAAACGGTAAATGGTATTATCTCAACAACTTCAGGATTAGATAATAAAAATAAGGATTTAAAATATGTGTACGTCTTGATTTCACACAAATATTAGTATTGAGAACCACTTCTTAATAACCAACAAGAAATTTGACATGCAAACATTTTTCTCCACATCGCAACAAACACGAACATTCTGAAAAATAAAAAAAAAAATCAAAATAGCAAGAACCATATCATAGAATTATATATCACTCAATTCTATAACCAAATCCTTCACACTAAATAAAAAATATGGTCTCATAAAAGAAATAGTAACCTTGATCCCGGACAATATGTCGTATATCAAATGGATAAATTACCTCGAAATTATATTGGTTATTTATAAATTCTTCATCAATGAAAAGCTAAGAACTTCTTCTTCACTTCACATGCACCAAAGGTCTCTTACAAACACAATGTGACCATTAAAAAAATACCGAATTACTAATGGACAATAACTTCATAAGGTGCTACTTCTTCTACAATTTTTCTTTTGATACTCGCTAAATAGCCTATCCATCTCCTCCTCATCTAACTATTTCCATATTTCTTCCTCTAGCTCATTTCTTCAATGGCAACTCCATATGTTCACAACTTTTGTCTTTGTTGTGATGGTGGGACTGTGGAGCATAGATGATTGTACCATAAAGACCTTCATTGAGACATGAAGTTTCAAGAAAGATTATATACCCATCATCACCAAAAACTCTATCCTCTCTACCACTAATATACAAGTTAATTGAGTTTGAGGAATGTCAGTGTTGGTGGAATACCTGCCTTTTTGAGCTGTTTTAAGGTGAAAAATTATTGAGATAGATTTGAATTGAGAGTTAGATTTTAAGGGTTTTTTTTGTAGATATGATCAAGTAGATATTAGGTAAGACTAATTCTATATCTGAACTCATCTCAATGACTCAATTCCATAAAAAGCTCGAAAGTGACTATAGATTCCCATCATTCTCAATAACTAAAACTATAGTCATTCGAAATTGAGATTTTTCTATTAGCAACCTAGACAATTGTTGAGGTTGAATGATTGGTACGAAATATCCACATATCTATTGAAGAATCAAATTCAAAATTTTCATTCTCATTTTCTCGAATTGCAATAGTTTGTGGCTATGGAAGGTGTAAGACCCGAAAAATTTATCAGTACGTTAACGAAACTTTGTACTCGTATGAGTTATTATAGTGGTCACGTATGAAAACATCACATATGAAATAATTAAATAAACTAAAATTCATGGAATGTGCAAACGCTAAACCGTAATATATACACACACACATGTTGAAATCTGTACATTAATTGAGTAATGTGTCTATATAATGACAAACTAAGTATTTGCTTTTTTGTAGGAGTAGCTAATAGGGGAAGGCTACAAAGGAATAATTGTGGTACTTGGGAGAAGGATAACTAAGTTAAAACAGGATATAAAAGACAGGTATAATACGAAGAAATTACATGGAAAGTAAATTATGATGATGTTGTATGAATCTGAATAAAAATCAAATAGATGTAGAAGAAATGGTGCATGTATGACAGGTGGAAAAGTAAGAGAAATAAAGAAGAGTTAAAAGTTGAGAATGCTAATTGTCCATGTACTTAGTATAGAAGAAAAGAAAAACAATCATTAGGAGATGCATGTCTAATTTTTGTCAAGAGAAAGGGTAATGAGATGTACAGCTAGCTAAGAGAGAGGTAATTAATCTAAGTAAGGTGTCATAAGCGTAAGAGGGGGGAGTGACAAGAAGGAACTAGTAATCAAACAAAGGAAGAGAAGGTGAGAAGTCGTGAGAGAAGGAAGGAAAAAGAGAAAGGAAGAGGGAAGTGACTCTTAACAACACCAAATGTCTAGGTTACAAAAACTTAAGCCATGAACAAGTCACCTCAAGATGGCCACAACAAGGTAAGGAAAAAGAGAGTTATCTTAACTGAAATTACTTGTGATTATAAGGAGCAGCTTCTAATTTCAGTTTCATGGTTTCTTCTAGGGGGATTCAAAAGCAAAGATTTGTGACAACATTTGAGAAAGGTAAAGGAGAGGTGAACTTAGGGTATAACATCACAATCATGAATGGAAAGATATGATGTTGCATGTTCAAGTAAATCAATATAGGTAATAACATGTGAAACATTAGTATTCTTGGGATAATTTTGGTGCATGCATGCATGGAAAAAGGTGAAGAAGTGTGGTAAAAGAGATAAATATAAGAAGACCCGTTGTGTGGTTATATGGATTATAGAGTTCAATGATTTAATTTTTTGCATCATTGGGGTACTCATGTTTTGTACATAAGAAAAAAAAAGAAGGGCCTAGATCTATGCATGCATGTCAAGTTAGAGATTGTGGATAACCAAGAAAGAGAGGATTGATAAGTTATAGTAAATAGAGAATTCATGATTGTCCATTTGGTGTGTAGTATGTATAGATTTGTGAATCAATAAAGAAAAGTATGGTTTTATGCTTGCCAAGATTATGAATTACATTGTTCATGTGTAAATGTATCAGTTAAGAGACTATGCTAATTAGACTAAATTGTAAGTTTAGTCTTTATGATTTGATCTTATGCAAACTGAATACATCATGGTCGGGTTAATATGAAAATTAAAGAGAAGGAATTATAGTTGTATTACTAAAATGTTATCTATTTGTGTATAGATGATACAGTAATTGGTTTTATAAAAGTAAGAAATTTTAGATAAAAAATATAAGTGGGGAAAATAGACAAAATGACCAATGTATAGTCTATTGTAAATTGAAAACTAATTTATCATGAAAGATGAATACGTGATGAATGAGATTGTCTATAAATTTTCGGAAAGAAAATTTTACATTTGAGATGATGCAAATTGTTGCATGTTACTAAATTCATGTTAAATGCGATTTGACATAAATGTTCATGAAATTTCAAACTCATTTGGAAATGGACGAATATGAATATATTGTTTGCCTGTGTACAAGGGCGCCCCAACCTTGGCCTAGTTGTGGTTTCTATAAACTAGTCCCAATGTGCGACTAGAGTGGTGTGGTTAGAGCAATTTTACTCCCACACTATGAAATTAATTTATTTTCACGATCTTTCCGATGAGAAAGCATAACGGTGGATACCCCACATACTAATTGGATTGACGAATCCAGAAAAAACCATAGAGTGGGATGCTAGAATCCAATAAATGGATTAATGACTTGGAATGTCAGACAAGGATTATTTGTGTTGACATTCGAATCCTATGGAAATATATTTGTTGCCTACAAGGAATTTTGATATTGAATATTTTGTTGAATTCTATTTTCATGGACTCATATATTATTATAATATTTGAAAAGATTTCTATCCTTATGTGTTAATTAAATGTGTTGTACGTAATTATCTTACGTTTAGCATGGCTAACCCCCTACATGTTTTCCATACATGTAGATTAATGGAAAAGCTAAGCGGAGAAAATCACCGTGCCATGTAATTACCCCTAGTGAAGAATTTGGGGTGTTATAGAAGATGGAGAAGGGAGATAAGGTTTTTGTTTTTTGTTTTTGCAATTCCACACGTCTTTTTATAGTATAAGATAAATGCCACATGTAATGACACGTGGTGAAGTTGTTGAAGATATATACCACATCAGCCTTTTTCCATCAATGAAAATATTGGAATTGTGGATCGGGGCTAAAACAAATTGATTTTTGAAATATTGTGAACAAGATATTTTAAACTTAAAGAACTGTTTATCGTCTTCTGTGCTGGATAGGAGACGTCACAATACTGGCTGCTTTGGACACTCACGTCCCATCGGGTGTGCCAAAAATATGTTTTTCGTCTTCTACACTGGATAAGAGACGTCTTCTTCTGATACTCACTTCTCACCAGGCGCACCAAAAGTATGTCGGATGTTTCTGCAGTGGAAAGGAGATCTTGCAACTGTGACTGTTGGAAACAAGAGTTTTGTTGATTTGCAGATGTGCCAGGACTTGCTGTTAGTCCAAAGGATTTGATAGGATGGTTTGTAGGATTCTGCACTGAATCTGACCTCTTCACCAAACGGATTGTGCGTAGTTAGAGAACACAAGCTGCTGGCTCAAGGTTTGCCTTGTTAGGAAAAGGACATAGAATGCCTAGAGTGTCAATGTAAAAAAAAAGCAGGAAAAATAGAAGACTAATCACCAAAATGAAATAGCTCCTATTGGGATGAAATGAAAAACAATGCATTACGGGAATGCATTAGGATCTTCATTGAAATGGGATACATCTTGGGATGTAGGCGTGCTTTACAAGCTTAAACTAAAACATAGCCATGGGGGCTTTTGGAAAAGTAAATCTAAGTACTAGTTGGCACGGAGCCAGGCTAAATAAAAAAATAAGTGGCTGGAGCCATGTCTAAGAAAGCAGGTAAAGGATTGAAGATACTGGGTCTGTATTTGACGTGGGGTAGTTGTTATTTCCTACTCTTCTTCTTTTTATAGTGCTTAGAGATGAGCACTTCTTCCATTCTTCTTCAGATGATGGTCGTGGAGTATCATGAGAATCGTGGCATAACTGCTCTCTTAGAGTGTGTTTGGATTGAGGGATTTGGGGGGAAGGGAAGAGAAGGGAGGGGAGGGGGAGAGAAGGGAAGGGAGGGGAAGGGGGACTATGTTTTCCTCTCCCATGTTTGGATAGATAAAAAAAAAAGAAGGAAAGAAGATTTGTTTAATTTACTAATTTATCCTTATTTTTATGTTAAAATATTATGTACAAGGGTAAAATAGATATTTAACTTACAAATTACTTAATTAGTAATCCCTTCCCTCCAAATGACTCCATTTTGGAGAGAAAGAATTTTAACAAAAATTTAATGAAATCTTCCTCCCAAATCCCCTCAAATCCCTCCCCTTAATTTTTAATAAACTATCCAAACAAGGGAATTGGAAGAAAACTCTATTTTCCTTCCTTTCCCTTCCCTCCAAATCCCTCAATCCAAACACACTCTTACTGTTTGCTGGAGTAACAGGGTTAGTCAGCTTGTCACTGCAACTTTCTCCTTAATGTAGGAATAGTGGCAGTGTCCTTTTGATCGTGTTATTTCTTTATGGAGGAAACTGTCTCTCTTTGATGTCATGGAAGTCTCTTCTTCACTGGTCTTTAGGCCTTATGGTGTAAAACGTGGGAACATGACTCATGGCGATTATCTTGCTGCTTCTTCTACATGAGGGATCGTGTGAAAATGGATACTTCTGAGTGGTGCAGGATGAACGTGGCTTACGTTGTGTAGAGACGTGTTTCAACTATAATTGTGTTTTGAAAAGAAACCGAATTGTTCAGCTAGTAGAATTTCGTTTCTTCAGGTCCTTCCTTGATGTTATCCTACTAAAATCTCGGTCATAATCCAACAAACCACGTTTGAGAGAAATCTAGCCGTTAGGACCAAGAGTCCCTGAATTGTAGCTCCTTGGACAACTGATTTTAGACAGCCCTGATTTCTCGATAGCAACCAATCAAAAACCTACAAAATGAACGTCGGTTAATATAAAAATCTCATTGCATCTGCCACATGTCACCAGGAGATTGGCCACCTTTTGTGTATTGTGGGTCCTTCTTCGCCACGTGTCACTTGATTTGTAGGACTTAGTTTTGGTACAAACAAGAACATAAATGCGAAAACAATACAACTTTGAGGACATGAAATATGAGTTAGACAATTGGAAATTGGGGTGTATGTTTGTTTCGTTTGATTGATTTTAAGGGAAACTTATTTTTTTACCAAAAAAAAGAGGAAACTAAATGGCAAATATAAGCATTGTGAGTGTGTTTGGTTATAGTTTTGAAAATAGTCTTTTGTTTTCAAAAACAAAAATGTGCATGAAAATTTGTTTAACACATGTTTTTACCGTCTTGTTTTCAAAAAATTGAAAACTACTTTTAGTTTTCAAAGAGCAAAAAGCCAAAACAACTAAATCAAGTTTTGTAAAATTTTGGTCAATAAGTCAAAGACCAATCACCGCGTCACATCGCCGTTCGATCACCGAACCACCGAAATGAAGCTCTAGACTTCCACCATCCATTTTCGACCAAGCCCAGCCGTTAAAAGTGACCATGCTCGCCGAAAATTCCTTCGCAAGGTCAAGATCTATCATAGCTTCAAACGCCTGATCCGGACGCTATTTGAGTCATCAATGGTCATCACCACACCAGAAAGGTTGCTCGATCAGAGCACTACACATTCCATGCCTTGACATGCCAGAACAACCACCCAAGGCCGGAGATCCGACATTGACTTGAACCGGGTCAAAATGACCCATATTTTTGTATTTGAATCTTGTGGTTTCAACAAGAATGGACCTTTTGAGAACGGGCATTGGGTAACAATAATGGGCCTTGGTCACAACAAATTGGGCCGAAAATTGAAACCAAAACTTGTTTCAAAATGCTTTTTGGAAACTAAAAAGGGAAATTATTCCCAAACACACTCTGTATTTTTACGAAAAAGTGCTAAAATGGCCCTCAAATTTTCACAAACGGGTTGATTAAGCCCCTGGACTTTTTTTGGGCTATTTGAGCCCTTCAGCTTACAACTTTGACTCACGTTAGCCCTTATGATCATTTTTTGTTAAAAACTGCTTATGTGGTAACTTTTTTTGTGACATGGCTATGAAATTAAGAAAATAAAAAATGACGTGGAAATTATATGGTCCATAGACATGGAGCCCATTGAAGATATTATTAAAAAATAAAAACCTAAATACAAAGAAACCCTAAAAATCCAAAATCAAATAGTTTCATTTTGTGCCGAACATTCCAGTAAGAACAAAACTTCTTCTCGCAGTCAACCAGTTCAACAAATCTTCTTCTCGCGATCAACACTTGCTAATCAAAGGTGTGTTTTGGGTTGATTTTGACTTGGATTCGGGGATTTGCTTAGGATATTTGTTTGATTTTGGGTTGGGTTTGCTTATTTGAGTTGGGGTTTGATTTTGGTTTCGATTATGTTTTGATTTGGGTCTCGATTCTGTTTTGATTTGGGTTTCGATTCGCGTTTATGACCTTCCTGATAGACTAACTTATTGGTTTCGATTCGAAATGGCGTTGTATGACTAATATGTCTATGTAGTGTGTTTGTGTTTCTTTAGATTATGTGTTTGCTGACATTGAATGTATTTTTCACATGTAGGAGGGATTTTGTTGTATAATGTCTACCTTAAGTGTGGACATCGATGACAACAATGATGTAGCCTGGAACTTCAATTTCTAGAGTCGTTAATCGTGGAACTACAAAGAAGAATAAACCTTCTCAAGATGGACAAAGTGGGCAACAAGACTAGCATGTAGTTTGCATTATGCCTATGTATTTCGAGATAATGTTTATGTGATACGAATATTTTGGATCTTATTTGGGATTTGCTTGATGTGCTAATAATGTCTGTTATGGATATCATTTTTGTTATGGATATGCTGAATTTTGTTATGAATATTATGGATGTGCTAATGGATTTTTTGGTTGTTACTGGTCAGAGTATGTAAGGGCCTTTTAAACCATTTTTTTCAAACATCAAGGGCTTAAATGATTCATTTTCTAAAGTATAGAGTTATCTTTGAACTAAAATTAATGGAACAGTATAACATTAATAAGCATATTTAATTTTATTATTAATAAATGACACATGTAATCATCTAAATGGTCACTATAACGTAATTTCCATGTCAGATATTGTCAAAAAAAAATAAAGCCACATCATACGCTTAAAAGACATAATATTGCCAAATAAGCAATTTTTTACAGAAAATAATTGTAAGGAGTAAGATGAGCCAAAGTTATATGTGAAAGGGCTCAAATAATCAAGCCGTTTGTGAAAATTTGGGGGTCATTTTAACACTTTTCCCCTATTTTTACCGACTTTTCGGTTTCGAGCTTCAACTCTCCTTCGTTGACATCAAAAAAGCCAAAACCTACCGATTGGACTCGTTCTGAGGCACAGCTTCCAAGTCACTCTCCGACTCCCTCAAACATGGCCGATCCCGACCCTAAACCGATGACCATCGATGGCTCGGACCAGGACTTAACCCTGGCGCGGTCGCAATATCTGACTCGATATGAGGTTCTGACTCGGCGATCCCGGCGAGTCAATCAACTTTCCCGGGTCTACAGGGACCATTACTGGTCTCTAATGGAGAAGGTCAAGGCCAAGTACAGGGAATACTACTGGGTATATGGAAAAAGCCCGTTCAAGGAGGACGAGAAGAAGACCAGTGGCCTTGAGAATGGAACGGATGGAGCCGGAGAGAACGGCTGGTTCGGGGCTGGGACAGGAGATGTTGAAGGCAAGTGTGCGGTGGCTGGTTGCAAGGCAAAGGCGATGGCTTTGACGAGGTTTTGTCATGCCCACATTCTGTCTGATTCTAAACAGAGGCTGTACACTGGGTGTACATATGTGATCAAGAGGTTCACTTTTCTCTTTAAATCCATTCTCCTGTATACATCATTCTATTTTTATCTATCCATATCCATGTTTATGTGTTATGACCCTATATTGTTTCCACTGTGGAGTTGATTTAGCTTTGGATAAATGTTATTTTTTAAGGTATATTTGAGGGGAAGCCCCTTTAAATCTCCTTATGCACTAATTCTCTTTTCATTAGCGGGTATCATAGAGTAAGAGTATGTTTGTATGGTTAATCATACGGAATTGTGATTGAATTTATTTGGTAGACTCTTAAGCAGACAGTTATTCATACTTATACACATACTCCCATGGTATGTTTCTTTTTTCGAGAGAGTTATAAAATTTGATGGCTTTGAAAGGATTGTGCTTGTCTTGTGCCTGTATGCTGATCTTACTTTGCAATGTTCTTAAGTTGGACGTTGTGGGATTGATTTGTTACTCTTGAAGAACATTGAGGGCTACACTGAATTCTTGCAGAATGATACAAAAATACACTTATTTTGGCAGTGTTTGTGTGAAAGTATGTATGTTTGTGTGCACTCTTATTCTTGTGTATCTCAATTTTCATGTCCTAGGCTAGGAGAGCAGTCTAGATGCTTTTGTTTACTTGGTATATTGAGGAAAAGCAGGACTGTTTTGCAAGACTTGGCAGCAAAAGGAAAGAAAATCCCAATGAAAGGGATGGGGCATACAATCTAATCATATTAGAGTATTGAAGTATAGGGGAAATTATTGTTATGATTTCGCTCTTAATAGTTTTAAATTGTTTATTGGTAGTGTGATTTGTAAGGAACCTCTATGGTTGGTTTTGGCATCTGTTTGGACAAAGAAGAAAAAAAAAGACTCTAATTTTCACTGAAGTGCATCAAAATCTGGCCTTTTTATGTCTTATAAGCCGAAAAATGAGGTGCTTGATTATCTATTTTCACTACTCGTTATCATTTTGTTCTCTAGATTGATGATAACTAAAGTTGATTTATTGCTGTACTTTTTTGGTGCTTGATCTGATTATAGCTCAAAGACCTAACTGTGTTTTGATTAACATTACAAGCAAGCTGTGTAGTGGTTTATGTATTAATCAACTGGCTTGACTTGATATGCTAACAGGGCTGGGTTCATCAGTGCCTGTACGCTTTTTCTTGTACAGCTCATGTAGCATGTTTTTGGATGTATTATTATTGATGCTTTCAGGAATGTTGTGCAACTACCACTAATTGAACAGTTATTGATTTGCCTACAAATACAATCCCAAATGGCATGATTCTGGAGATGAAGAGAAAAATATTGAAGAAAAAGTTGTGCAATGTTTTTAAATTTTTTTTTTTTTTTTTTTATTGTAGTTAGAGTTGCTCGTGTGGTTTGTTGAATAGTATTCATTCCTCATGATTGTTGTAAATGTCTACCTGTATTCAGTGCGCACGCAGGGCCTATTTTATGTGGCAAACCAGTATTGAGGTCAACTATTCCTGTCCTATGCGCCACGCATTTGCAGAAGTCAGAAAAATATCTCAAACAAGCTTTAAAAAAGCAAGGTCTTAATGTAACTTCTCCAATTAAGCTTGTGCCCAAATTTCATGCAATCGTCATGGAAAATGTCCGACAAATCCAGAGCAAAAGAAGAGCCGCTAAGAAGGCTTCTCTTCATAAAATTGAGATTTAAGGAGGGGAAAACTGATTAGATCAATTTTATTTGTTCTTTGCATATTCTTTGAATCTGCTTATGTCGTTAGCTGTTCATGCAGTCAGCAGATTATTAACCGTGGAATTTTCAGTGTATCTTTTATTATGTGGACTAATGAGCACTGGACTTGTGACTTAAAAGGCAATACCCTGTTCATACATGAGGTACCAATTTCATTTTTCATCTTCCGCTGCTTGTTCTTGTGAAATCATTTCATTTGCACTGTTCAACCTGTAAATGTTATGAATAGCTTCTTTTTCCATTAATCCTCCACCTTTCCTTACCACGTTTTTCTTTTACTTATTTTTTTTTTCTGACAGCACCTCTTATTATTGTTGTTCTTTATACGGGTCAAAAATAAAAATATCTGAGCTGGTTATGTCGCTGTATTTTCATTCAACAATTTGTTTTGTTGGCAGTTGGCACTAAAGCCAAAGTCCCGAAGTGACATGAGCTTTCTCATATCCCCGCCAATGTTTTAGATAACCCTACATGCATGGTGTACATGTTACCGTCTCTTTATACAGTGTCTGCCATCTAGTGATTATATGCTCGAGAGTTGAAATAATGTGCATCCTAACTGCTGAAGATAAGCCCTTGATCCTTGTCGAGTACATGTGCTGATCTTGATACATGGTGTATTGCTTTGGTTCTTAGATGGTCTTTCCTCTTTGTTATTATCTGGTCGGGGTCATTGGCATTAGTTCAAACCAGTTGCAAGTAAAATTACCAGTAGCCCAGTAAACAAACTTCAATCGTTATGGTCAATTGCATGTGAGATTAGTGTGAATGAGGACATTAAGTGGAAATCTTGTAAGTTATATTTCTGTGCCGCAGCACCTTTGTTACCCTGTGTAAGAATTGTGAAATGAGGGTAATAATCCTCTCTTTTTTTCGCCTTTTGGAAATGATTTATCATTGGTGATAAAGAGGAGGGTGAGTTTTAGAGTAAAGAAGCAATGGGGTTGTTTTAATACCTTGTTCTATTTACTTGTAATCTTTGGGATGTTTATATTTAGTTTCTTTATCTGTTGTAGGTGTTGTAGCAAATATAAGAATAGAAATTCTTCGTTCTTGTTGGTACTAAAAATATTATGGGCTAGGCTTAGTCTATTATAAGGCCCAAGGTGCAGCCCATACGGTCCATTATATTTTAAATCAATCACAACTCATGAGCCCATTATATTGAGAAGGAGATGAAGCCCAATTGTTGGAGAGCATGGTCTAGGAAGGTTTGTTAAGAGTGGTCCGTGTAAAGTGGAAGAAGTGGTGACAGTTGCAACAAGGTGGTTTAGGTGACAGCTTATGAGAGAAGGAAGGGAAAAAATGATATGAAAAGGTGATAATGACTTCTAATTGATAGAAAATGGCATAAATGAAGGAATAATTGCAATAAGATCATGGTTTATGGAGGGAAAATTTCGTGCAAGACAGGAAGTATAAAGCTGGTAGACAGACAGATCGAAGGACATAACAAACAATCAAACAGACAATAAAAACTCAAGCCCAAAGACATTTTCAAGCTTCCGAGCATCCTAGCATTTTAATTACTTTTCAAATCCTTGTCAATTCTAAGCAAATATCATGTTGTTCATTTCAAATTCCTTTGTATCTATTCCTTGTGAAGTTTCAATGCCAACAATCGTTGTGTAAATTGTTCTTGGTGTCTATCTATTTTTCTTCATTCCAATCTCAACGAAGCGCACTTCAGTGGAGTTGGGAAACTTAGAACTATTGAGGTCCCAAGATAGTTCGTTCAATTGTCTAGATAGAAGTCTTATTTACATTCGGTGCATTTCATTCAAATTAGTGTAGAAAACTATAAGCCTTGGCACACCTGCAAATCATCATAACCTTGGGCCACTTTTTGGTGACAATCACCTTTTTTGGCACACCCAGTGGGACCAGAGAAGAAGAATCTCAAAACTACCATGGCATCAGGCACTTGCTTGTCAAGAAAAGAACCAATTGCTGGGGAAAATCTACAGGAGGAAAACCCACTGGTTGAGATGGAAGATGCTGCCAATGATGGTAGCCCTGAAGAAAAACAAGAGCTTATTGAACAATCGATTGGCTTATTTGATGAAGTCGTCATTTTGTTTGAACATTTGGTTAAAACCATCAAAATCTGGAGGTACATTCTAACCAAACAATTGAGATACCATGAAGCAGGTTGAGCGAAAGCTGGAGCAAAAGTTGGAAGATATGACTATGGGGGGCAATTCCCATCATAGAAAGGAACAAACTACCAAGTAGATGGTGGTTACAGCAAGTACACTCCTCCAATGCGCTCTCCGTATGGTAATGGTCAGAATTTCAAGCCTGTTGCATATGGAAATACTAATCCTATGAACAATCCAACTGCCTACGCAACCACTGAATCTACTGGACCAAGAGGTAACGTCGCTGTAGGAATGGGTGTTGTTCATAGTGTTCAACCTATTATTCCACCACAAATATCACCTGTTGATCTGGAGACTCAGACAGTTAGTTCAAGAATTATATGGCCATGGCCTTAGTTGGCCTGCCAGAGTATCACAAACCCTATCCAATTGTTGTGGATAGGGAGAATCCTTATCCCTGAGGATTTAGAGTACCTGATTTCACTTTATTCTCTGGAGAAGAAAGGCTGTCCACCGTGGAGCATATCGGTCGTTTCACTGTGCAATGTTGTGAATTGGCGAACTATGACAACTTTGACAACCTTCGTCTCAGGTTATTTCCAAACTCTTTGACAGGAGCTGCTTTTACTTGGTATTCCACATTACCAAGAAATTCCATCTGTGGCCGAGCTATCTAGATTGGTGCAGAAGGTAGGAGAAACCATCGATGCTTATATTGCTCGTTTTACGAGGTTGAGGAATAGATGCCGCATCTCTCTACCCGAGTCAGAATTTGTCAAAATTGCCCAGCGAAGGTAGCGGAATATGAAGAATTGTCAAGAGAAGGAAGTAGGAGAAAGAAGTCTTCTATGAGAACTTACTACCAGGAGATGGAAATGACTGCTGCGGAGGTGACTTCAGAAAAGAAAGTGTGGGTTTGCCCTTTATTATCCAAACCAAAATCAACTGAGCTAGCCAAGAAACAACCAATGGGTGGTAACATCAATTATATTTTTGATGTGACCAAAACGGAGGAGATTTTTGATTTTCTATGTCAAAAAAAGTTTGTTACATTTCTAGCTGGACACAAAATACCATCTCAAGAAGATACAAAAGGGAAGGAGTACTACAAATACCATAACCTATGGTCTCATACCACTAACAACTGCTGGACTCTGAAGAAAATGATTCTGGAGAAAATAAACAAGGGTGTCCTGCGATTCCCTTATAAGGAGTCGATGCTGGTAGATGAAAATCCATTTTCTCTAGTGGTGACCACTATGCAAGCAATTGATGTAGATCTTTGTGACTACCTGGAGGTTAAAAGAAAACTGAAGGAGAAATCTCAGGTATGGGAACCAAAAGCTCACAATTCTCAAAATTCTCAGATCCACAAGGTGAAGAAGGGACAAAAATCACGCTATGTGCGACCACCTACCAGTACCATTACCAACAGATGGCAATTAGTGAACCATAAAAATTTTCTAGCACCTTTAACCAGAACTCAGTTGAGGAGAAAGCAGAGGCAGTATGCTGCCTATATGAGGAGTCAATACAAACCTCCAGTGATTCAACGCAGGAGCTGGACATAGGTTCGCAAAGAAAAGAAGTAAGAGGATAACCATCAAGTGAAAAAGGATCAACTACCCTACAAAAGAGTTCATGGTGGGAGCAATTCAGGTACCATATGAATGTTCCGCCACTACTTTAGTTTTGCCACCTGCTTGGCAGGCTAAGAAGCATATAAAAGAAAATCAAATGCCAAAACTTGACCGGCTAGGGAAAGGTGATCAACCTTTCAGTTTAGTGACGGTGCAGATAGTGGATGAAGAAACCCTCAAAATGGTTATCTTGGAGAAACCTTCAATCCAAATGTCACAACATATCAAGCTATTGTATGTCAGAGCACAGATGAATGGCAGGTCTATTGACAGAGTCTTGGTGGACATCGGATCTGCAGTCAATACTATGCCATGATCAGTTCTCAGGCTGATGGGTAAGAAAGAAGATGATTTAATTCCAACTGACGTGACTGACAGGTTTTATAGGTGAAGTTACTAAGGCAGTTGGTATACTGTCAGTCGAGTTGATGTCGCGCAAAAATCTTCCGTGACTGCATTCTTTGTCATTGACAGTCAGGCCAAATACCAAGCTTTAGTGGGAAGAGATTGGATTCATTCCAATTGGTGTATCTCATTCTCACTACATCAGCTCTTGGTGTGCTGGAGAGGAAATGATGTAGAAATCATTTAGGCAGCGTGGCGGCTGCAATAAATAAGATTGTAGTACAAGCTGCCATTGATAGAATTGTAACAGAAGAAATTAGTGGAAAAGAAATGATAGTAGAAGATGATGGTTGTTTAGCCACTAATAAAAAAGAGGAGTTGAAGTGGAATAATTTGAAGATAGCACCAGCCAAATGAGATGATTTGAAGGCCGAAACCCAAGATCATTTGGCAGAAGTGAACTTGGGGAGGCAAGAAGAGTCTAGAGTTACTTATATAAGTTCCACCTTGGATCCATCTATCAAGGTAAAAGTAATAGCTTTACTTCACGAGTTTCGTGATTGTTTTGCTTGGGATTACCAGGAAATGCCAAGGTTGAATAGAAAGGTGGTAGAACACAAACTGCCTATCAAGATAGGATACAAACCATACCAGCAACCATCTAGAAGAATGTTTTCAGAAGTGGAGTTGCGTGCCAAAGAAGAAATACATAAGTTGGTTAAGGCTGGTTTCATACGGCCAACCAGGTATGCTGAATGGCTATCCAATATTGTACCGGTAGTTAAGAAAAATGGCAAAATTCGTATTTGTGTTGATTTTCGTGATTCAAACACTACTACACCTAAAGATGTGTATGTTATGTCAATTGCTGATATGCTGATAGATAATGTGTCTCAACACGAGTTACTATCTATAATGGATGGTTATTCTGGATACAACCAGATATTTATTGCAAAAGAAGAGGTTTCAAAAACGGCATTTAGATGTCCAGGAACATTGGGTATCTATGAGTGGATAATGATGCCCTTTAGCTTGAAATATGTCAGAGCCACCTATCTATCTTCCATGACATGATAGGCAGGAAACTGGAAGTTTATATTGATGATATCATTGTCAAGTCCGTCAAGGCCAATGACCATATGGCCGATCTCAAACTTGCATTTGAAAGGATGAGGCAGTACCAACTAAAGCTCAATCCTTTGAAATGCGCATTTGGAGTTAAAGCTGAAATTTCTTGGGGTTTTTGGTTCATCAGAGAGGCATGGAGGTTAACCAAAACAATGCTAAAGCCATATGCCAAGCTCAACCACCAAAAAACAAACAACAGCTCCAAAGTTTCCTTGGTCATGTAAATTACCTTAGAAGATTTATTTCTAATCTTGCAGGTAAGACCAAGGTATTCTCAGAGTTATTGAAGTTAAAGAAGGAGGATGCATTCAGATGGGAACCAAAACACGAAGAGGCCTTTCAAACCATGAAGGCCTACCTAAGCAAACCTCCAGTTCTTATGCCACTCAACAGGCACAAACCATTGAAGTTGTATATATCAGCTACTGATGATTCCATTGGGTGCTTACTATCCCGGGATGATGATGTTGGAAGAGAAAGGACAGTCTACTATTTGAGTAGATTGTTGACAGATACTGAAGGACAATATTTCGTGGTGGAAATACTCTGCCTTGCATTATATTTTGCATGTACCAAGTTGATGCACTATTTGCTTCAAACTAAAGTGTACGCGATCTCAAAAATGGATTTGATGAATCACATGCTGACCAAGCCGTTGCTGACAGGAAGGATAGGTCAATGGTCATTGGCCTTGACAGAATTCAACCTTAAATGGAGACCACAATAGGTAGTCAAAGGGCAAACACTTGCTGATTTCCTTGCTGACTATTCATGCCTGAAAATTCCTAAGACCTTACAACGCATGATAGATGTGCACACTACATCAACCTTTGGAGATGGAGGTGAATGAGTGCTAAAGTTCGACGGGTCTAGCATTGAGATGGCTGCTGGAGCTGGGGTAGTCATTCAATCCCTAAGAGATACAAAAACCGCCTTAGCTTTTAATTTGGATTTTGATTGCACTAACAACCAGGCAGAATATGAAGCGTTAATCATCGGCTTGGAGATCTTGCTTGAACTAAAACCCAAAAATATTCTGGTGGTTGGAGATTCTCAATTGGTGTTAAAACAACTGGCTAGAGAATACAAATGTGCTAGTTTTACATTGGCTCCATACTACGGTACAACCTTGCAATTGCTTGATGACTTCCAGGAGGTGGAGTTGAAGTATATTTCATGAGATCAAAATCATGAGGCCAATGGATTGACCAAATTAGTTTCTGGCCTAATACTTTCAGAAAGTTTGATACAACAAATCATCACGGTGGAAAGATGATCTCATCCATCCATCACAGAGAGAGGCATGTCAGTTGAATGCCTAGCTCTTGATGATCAGATGGAGGATTGGAGGAAAGATATCACTAACCATCTGACATAGCCCAATGATTCAGCATCCAGAAAAGTCAAGGTGTTGGCACAGAGCTACCTAATGATTGAGGGTGAACTCTTCAAAAAATGAGCTGATGGTTTGTTACTTTGTTGCCCTAGTTTTATTGAAAGAATGAAAATAATGCAACAGGTATACGAAGGTATCTGTGACGCACATCAAGCCGGTCCAAAGATGAGATGGTTGATCAGGAGACACGACTATTATTGGCCTATCATCCTGAAAGATTGCATTAAATATGCAAAGGGCTGTCAACAATGCCAGAAATTTGGCAACATCCAAAGATGATATGTAGCCTATCATTAAACCATGACCATTCAAAGGGTGGGCGATCAATATCATAGGAAAGATCTTTCCAGCTTCATCTAAGGGACATCACTTTATCCTGGTGGCTATCGACTATTTCACAAAGTGGATAGAAGTAATACCCCTAAAAAAGGTCGAAACAGGCAGAAGTGTTAGATTTCATCAAAGAACAACTTATTTTCAGATTTGGCATTCTAGAAACCATCACAACTGACTAGGGGACAATGTTCACTATAGGGGAGGTCAAAGCATTTTTGGAAGATTATGAAGTCAAATTGCTCACATCTACTCCATACTATGCTCAGGCCAATGGGTAGGCAGATGCGTCAAATAAGGTGATTATCTCTATCTTACAGAAAACTATCGAGGATAATCCCAGAGCATAGCACAGGATACCACCAGAGACATTATGGGCCTATCGCATATCCAAAAGTACAAACACTGCAACTAGCCCTTTTGCTCTCATTTATGGGTATGATGCAGTACTATCTATGGAGCTGATGGTCCGATCTTTGAGAATCATGAAGCAACATGGTATATCTGCTGAAGAATATTTAGAAGCCATGAACATGGAGCTAGGACAGTTGGATGAAAGCAAGATAGAGGCTTTGAACAGGATGATAGTCCAAAAGAAGAAGATAGCAAAGGCCCATAACAAGAGAGTGAAGAAGAAAGTGTTCCATGAAGGCCAAATGGTGTGGAAGGTGATCCTACCACCAGGAGTCAGACAGAGAGTTGGGCAAATGGTCTCCAAACTGGGAAGGACCCTTTAAGGTCCACAGAATTCTCAAAGGCAATGCATATTGGCTGGCAACCCTAGATGGTCAGCCACATAAGAGATTTATCAATGGCAAATACTTAAAGCCATATTTCCCAAGCATTTGAGAATCTATATCTGTAATGATATAAAAAATGTAAAAGTAAGCTTTTTTAGCCGTAGCTATTGGCTAGCCTTAGCGACCATATATTATGAATAAAAATATTTGATGGCCACAGGTCACACAAAAGAAAGTGCAAATAAATGATTAGCAATTATAAAAATGAAATATTCAAAATTAAGGCCAAGTAGTGACCAATATCAAGTACCAGTTGAATAAAAGAAGCCAATACAGATGGTAGTAAAATTATTTCCAAGAAACCAACCAAGGCCAAATAATGGCCAAAATCCAAAAATCAATTCAACATATGCTTCAAAGCCGATCAGGTATTATGACATACCTGAAGACGTGCTTGATTTAGCTGCAAATCTGAAGACCAAGCTTGAGCATCCAATAGTCGTGACTTGATTGAAGAACCCAGAGTATTGAGGCTTTGCTGAGCATCTTGAAATTTTTCATGCACCTGGTTTCTTGCAGCATACTACTGTAAAATCTTCTATTTCAGAGCTTGGATCTTGAGTTCTAAAGCCTCAATTTCTTCTTGAGTAGCAATGATATCCTTCGGAATCCCAAGGTCTTTTGCAGTCAGGCTTTCAGAGTTGGCAAGTAAAGCTTCGTAAATAGCTCGGTCATTAGATAAACCTTCCAACTTGCTAGATAAAGCTTGTTCCAGAGAATAATTGTGATGAAAGGCAGTTGGTAGATGATGCAAATCATACTCCAGATGAATGAGCCTATTTTTACTCTCAGGAGCTATATAAGGATCTGCAAGCAGAGTCTTCACATGCTTTAAAGCTTCCTTACCATCTGCTTCTTGAACATCTAGAAGATTTTTCTCAAAGAGCTGGACTAACCTATCGGTGTCATGTCAATTGATACTTTACTAGCAAGTGGAGGTGGAGATAGAAAGGAGAAGTCCAGACCTGTCAATGGATTTACCACACTGGTTTGAATGATAGAGGTAAGTACTTTGAATGATGTTGCTGCCTACATACATAAAGTACTATCATAAGAATCAAAGAATTATTTGTGGTAGTAAAATAAAGAAAGTGAAAGACATCAACCTGAGAAGAGAGAGGAGTAATTGAGCCAAAAGGTTGGTTAGAAATCTTGGGAGTAACAATTGGCTCATCTGATGGAGGAACTCCTGTATAGTTGGTAGAAATCTTTTCACTCTCATCTTCAAAAGTTTCACTATCATCCTCTCCTG
Source organism: Tripterygium wilfordii (assembly GCF_013401445.1). NCBI lineage: Eukaryota > Viridiplantae > Streptophyta > Magnoliopsida > Celastrales > Celastraceae > Tripterygium > Tripterygium wilfordii. The sequence continues at coordinate 4,713,343 of NC_052241.1, forward strand.
AAATTGTAACAAACTTTGAATTGGATTGGGTGGTCTTTCTAATTCTAGTGGAAGATCGTTGTGACCTTCTTACAGCCACCATCTTCCTATTGGTTTTTTGCTTCTTCTTGGGAGAGATGTGCTCACTTTTAATGTTTGATTTTCTAGAGGAAATTGGAATAGTAGGAATAGCTGCACAATATGTTACCAGATCAGAGTCTAATAGACAGACAAGCAGATATAGAAAGAGGGAAAAAAACATACCAGGTGTAACATCTGCAATGTATGCCTCATATTTAGTATTGAGGGAAGGAAGTGGATCAAGTGGAAGCAGACCTGCGTAATACTTTTTCCTCCAAGATAGATAGTCAGAAGTACAATCAGGACCAAACGGTGGCAGCAGTTGAAACACAAATTTTCTCAAAGCATTATTAGTTGCAGCCACTTGGTTCTCAATCCTTTCTCTGGACTGAATAATGATCCTCTCTTCTCCAGGAGGGTTGTAATGGGAGAGGCGGTTAAGAGGCACATTTTGAGTATAACCCAACTGCCTAGCACAGAGTTGAGGATTGTAAGCCTCAAAACCACCAGTAGGGTTCATGGGGTTATCAATGTTGGCACCTTCATGGAGATACCTGGGTGTAACAAGACTGGCCCAGAAATCATGAAGGATATGGTCCATTACCATAGATATGGTAACTTTGGAAGATAATAATGGTATCAAAGGACCACCAGACAAAGTATCAGTAAACAAAAAGTACTCAAAATCAGGTCGATTTGAAGGCAAGGACAAGAAGAAATTGAAGATTTCTACAAAAGACCTATTACTGGTGCAAGATAAAACAGACTGCCTATAAAAAGTGAATTTGGTAGGTAGTCGATAGCCAAGAGCACGTAGAGCAGGGAAATAAATAAACAGCCAAGGCTAAAGAATCCAAAGGCTGCCAAAAAAACGATGGTAGTAGGGTTTCTCAAAGGTGAGCAAAGAGAGACAATGATAAATATGGCCTAGCCAAATACTCCCTAAAGCTACATTCTGACCCTCAGCTAGGATGCATGCAAGGGGAAGATAATCTTTGGCAGGTTGATTTGCAAAGGTGCCGAAGACATACCTACAGAGTAGACACCATAAAAACAAAGCATGCTCTTTAAAGGTAGGTTCCCCAAGGTGCTTTGTGGAGCTCAAACCCTGATAGGAAAAAGTTTTCTTTTCCTCCATTACTCTTATCTCGACGATTCTGACGGAAGTAAAGAGGTTGGGAGCATCTAGACCTGTAATAGGCAGCCCAGTTAGAGCATACATATCCCTCAGCAGGCCACCGAAATCAAAGCTGGGTTGAAGGGAATTGGCTCAAGAGTCACGTCAATAAACCGATCGAGTCCTTGCTTCATCCATTGGACATTGAAGATAGTGCGAAGTCGATTGACCCAGTCTCTTCATCCCAAAGGCGGTTTGGGTCAGGAACGATGCCACTCTAACATCGGTAACTCATTTGCATGGTTGACAAGAAGTTTCTCATGAGAGAGTGATAAAAAGCTTGTCAATTTCTTGGTGGAAAGATGGGAGTCAATGGGAGCAGTATTTGGAAGGAAGGAAGCCATTGATTAAAGTTTAGAAGAAGAAGAGAGGAAAAGGTCAGGGCTTTCTCAAACAAATTAAGAAGTAAAGAATCGTGTAGGAGTGAGAGATTAAGAAGCAACAGCTAATTCAATTAAATGAGGTAAGAGAAGAGTTTGAATTTTAAATGAATTTTATTTGATGGTAACTGATATTTGAGAAGGATTTTTAAGAAGGGCTGAAAAATCAGTTTGAAATCCAACTTTGAACAGTTGAATTCAAGCTGGGGGGCAATTGTTTGCACTAAAAATATTATGGGCTAGGCCTAGTCCATTATAAGGCCCAAGATGCAGCCTATACGGTCCATCATGTTTTGAATCAATCACAACCCATGAGCCCATTATATTGAGAAGGAGATGAAGCCCAATTGTTGGGGAGCATAGTCCAGGAAGGTTTGTTAAGAGTGGCCTGTGTAAAGTGGAAGAAGTGGTGACAGTTACAACAAGGTGATCCAGGTGGCAGCTTATGAGAGAAACAAGGGAAAAACTGATATGAAGAGGTGGTAATGACTTCTAATTGACAGAAAATGACACAAATGAGGGAATAACTGTAACAAGATCATGGTTTATGGAGAGAAATTTTGTGCAAGATAGGAAGTGTAAAGCTGGTAGACAGACAGATCGAAGGACACAACAAACAATCAAACAGACAACAACAACTCAAGCCCAAAGGCACTTTCAAGCTTCCGAGCATTCTAGCATTCTAATTACTTTCCAAATCCTTGTCAATTCCGAGCAAATATCATATTGTTCATATCAAATTCCTTTGTATCTATTCCTTATCAAGTTTCAATGCCAACTAACGTTGTGTAAACTGTTCTTGGTGTCTATCTATTTTTCTTCATTCCAATCTTAACGAAGCACACTTCAGTGGAGATGGGGAACCTATAACTATTGAGGTCCCAAGATAGTTCGTTCAATTGTCTAGATAGAAGTCTTATTTACATTCGGTGCATTTCATTCAAATTAGTGTAAGAAACTAAAAGCCTTGGCATACCTACAAATCATCATCACCACCTTGGGCCACTTTTTGGTAACAACAGTTCTCTATTAAGTTCAGTAATTTTGATTTTTTCCAATGACTTGTTATTAATGTGTGCAATAGCTCCTTTTCATGACTTGTTTATTCAAAAGAAGAGATCATCCTTAACTCGGGCAATAAATTCATGCCTTCAAATATTTTTAGACGATAATGCTAGCTATACATAAGAAAAGTGTGCAGAAACATACATAATACATGTGGCAGATGACAAGATAATTTCAAATTTAATTAAAAATTTTAAAAAATGGGCATCTATTTTTCTCTTATATTTTTTTGTTTTTCTTTTTGTATACCGAAATTTCAAAACATTTTCTCTCAAATACATGTTAGATTTCCAAAAACATTACATATTCGGAATCAACATGTAAAACTCTTTCCAACAAGATTCATTGTCGATATGTTTCGCCTGGTGATTCTTAATTACATTATTCTCGTGAACAATGTAATAAGATCTGGAATAATTAAAACACGAATATTTATTACATTGTTTTAGCGTCTGATTATATGTTTAAACATTTTATTACATTATTTCAGTCTTTTATTACACTGTTCATTCTTAATTACACTATTTTCATGAACTGTGTAATAAGATCTGGAACAATTAAAATAGGAATTCACGCTGTTATTACATTGTTTAAAACACGAATTCAGGCTTCAATTACATTGTTTCAAACTCTTATTTAAAACGCAAATTCAGTCTCTTATTAAATTGTTCAAAACACGAATTCAAGCACCTATTACATTGTTTCGAGCTCTTATGACATTAATTTAGGCTCTTATTATATTGTTTCAGGCTTGACTATGTTGCTCATCCTCTTGTGTCAACGATACTCTAGTTGAATTTGTCAATATGATGAAGAAGTCAATTAACTGAGAATTGGTTTGTAACTACATTCGCATATGGCGGTATTTAGGGCTAAAAACATTGTTTATAATTATAATTACATTATAAACCTAGTCTTTGACACTCAACTCAATCAAAAATGTCATATAGACAGTCCAGTCCTCAACGCACCTACCATTACTGGTAATGGTCAGATCTGGTACTGGCCACATTCTTCTTTCAAACTCCTCCTTGCGACAGGTCAGCAGCAATCCACCCTCCTCCTTGGTATAAACCTCCACCATGAACAACTCCATATCGTCTTCGACGTATCGAAGAAGTTTTTGAAAAGCCGAATCCACGCTTGGACTGTGGCTCAGATTGACATCGAGGAATGCAAAAAAACAAGTGGAAGGGGGAGAGGGGGGAGAGATATATAGATAGATAGAGAGGTGGATGGGGTACAGATAGAACGAGTGGATGGGTGTAGGAGAGAGGAGATTTTAAAATGAAATAGAAAAGAGGGAAGAGGAAAAGGAAAAGGAAAAGGAAAGAGGAGAGAAAAGAGAGAAAATAGAATTTTTATTTTTGATTTTGAATTTTTTAAAAACCATGTGGCTCATAGGTTATATATACTTATGTATAAAGATTCTACGTATGAATATCATTTTTCGTTTTGAAACTGATGATCATTATACTAACAACGGTAGTGCTAAATGTTCCAGCATTTTTTGTCCCAACCTATCCCAATCCTATGTGGCATTTCACGTCATCATTTTATCTCTGTATAAACCTGATGGGAGTGGCTCGAATTCCGGCTCCATTTCTCCTCCAAAAATCATGTTAAATCATGATTTTTGTTTTTGAAAATGACATATTAGAGTTTAGGAGTTATAAATTAGTGTTTAGGGTTTAGGTTTAGAACTTAATTTGTAGTATTTGGGGTTAAGAGATTAGGATTTAAGGTTTAGTGTTTAGAATTTAGTATTTAGAATTTTTTTCCTCAAAATCAACTATATTCTAACATTATGAACACCAAAATATTTAATCACACATTTTAATTCATGATTTAACTTAGTTTTGGGAGAGAATTGGAGTCGGCATTGAAGCCCCCTATCCCTATATAAACATCCACCCTGTCTCTTTTTATTTTATTTCCCCCTTTCTCTCTCCTCTCCCCTCTCTCCTTTTCTCCTTTGCACTCACGAGACAACCACTATCACCACTATAACTCCACCGTCCAGCCACAGATTGGAGCCATAAACCCACCGAATGGAAGCACGCTACCATCACAATCACTTTTCGACGCTCCAAACCACCTATCGCCGCTCATATCGTCTTAAAAAACACCTAAAGGAGGAGGTCACTGCGGCACAAATCGCGTTGATCTAACCACCCATTGTCAACAATCGACCTCATATTTGCACTCCATGCATAGAGATGTAATTAAAAGCAATTTAATTTGTTGATCCGGGCATCCAGCCACCTCCAGCAACGCCTCTATCCACCTCTAGTAACAACGTAATTTTTTTGTCGCCTTTTCTTTTCTTTATATTTTGGGATTTACATTGTATTGAAAACAATGTAACACTATTTTTGACAACCATTACAATGATTATACTTTTGAGACAAAGTTTCTACCTTGTTATTCTTGATTGGTTTATGGCCGCTTATATTTGCCTATTCTGGAAATTACATTGTTTTGAAACAAATGTAATCGCGGGTCTTTATGACCAAAAAACAATGTAATAACATGTTTGTGTAGCAAAAAAACAATGTAATCACCAATTTGTATGACAAAAAAACAATGTAATCGTATGTCAGTATGGTAAAAAACAACGTGCATAAAGAAATACGAGAGAAAATGAAAGTGGCACACATTGTATTTCTATAATATTCTCGGTAATTTTTTGATGGAATTGAGTTGAGGCTATTTAAATTCCTTGTGTTCTTATTGTAGGAGAGTTGACGCGAAGGTACGGAGCGAAAAAGAATAGCATCGAATGAATCTGTACAAAAAGGGTACAAGATGGCTGCTTGAGCTCTTACTAGCGCTTGAGCGGGCAAAAAATGATCACCCGCTGGACCATAAGGAGGATTCTGGGTCGCTCAAGCGGGAATTTGCGTGCTCTAGCGCCCCACAGCGCTTGAGCGACGTCAACAAGCATTCTGGACCACAAGCCATCTTTTTGGGCGCTCGAGCAACCCCTGACGCTGATGAATTCATAAATTGACTAGTTTTATGTTTCTTAATTCCCTAACCCTAAGATATAAAAGAGGGGCCACGAAATTAGAAGCGACACAATTCTTTTTTGAGTTTTTAGACTGCAAACCTTCTTTTCTACAAGCTTGTGCAAGGATCCAAGGAATCAAGACGACAAGACTTACTTCCCAACTTGAATTCCATCAATCTCAAGGGGGTTTCTTCATCTTCTTTCTATGGATTCTCTTTTTTATTTTTTTTTACTTCTTTGATGATGGGTTGTAACTAAATTTTAGTGCTAGGGCTTGATGTATCCTAGCATGAATATTGCAAGTTTTTAAATTTATTAAGTGTATGATTTTGGTTCAATGATTCATGTCTTGAATTGCCATGCTAATAGTCTATTGTTTATTTGATTGACTGATCATCAATTGAATGCTCAATTAGGCTCATCTAGCTGGGATTAAGGAACGAACTGAATTCGTATGCCTTAGTAGAATCGGGATTAAAGAAATCAATTGTCGACTGCCATGAACAAAGTTTAGGGGATTGATTGATTGATATAGTTCTTTAGATCGTAATGAGTTATTAGCCTACGGTTAACGACTGCGAATCGAATATGATTAATCCATTGTTAATAATATTTGTTGCCACTGTGAACGAACGAACCAACATATTTATGAAAGAATTAATCCTTGAATTGGAACCATAATTGTGTATTAATGAATTGAATGCTTGTAATATGATTGTTAGGTGAAATCATTACCCTAGTGTTCTTCTCTTATCGAATACAAAAATCTGAATTTTATTTCTTTACTTTCTTATTTTCTCTATATCAATCTTTCTTTCATTCTCCTACCTTTTCTCAATCATTCATTAAGTTAGGTATCATAATTAGATTAGACTAGTCTTTATGGGATTGACCTCGTACTTGCATACATTATACTATAAGTAGACTGTTCTGCACTTGTGAGAATTATTGCATCATAAACATAGGAGCTACAAGCCATATTTGTGCTGTCAAGGATCTATCCTCGTCTTATGAGAAGGCTAACGCAGAAGAAAAGCTTTATATGGTGAATTTTGCTTCAGTAACCGTCCAGGGTAGAGGAAAGGTGATTCTGAAATTCACTTCTAGGAGCTCACTCTGATGAACATGATGCATGTCCAGAAGTTCGCAAGAACTTGATATCATGCCCCCTTACTTAGCAAGAAGGGATTTAAGATGGTTTTTGAACTTGATAAGTTTGTACTTCCAAGGGGGGAATGTATGTGGGGAAACGATATTTGAATAATGGTCTTTTTAAGGCCAATAATGTTACTGTGATAGAGGAGAAAAAACTCCTTCTACACAGAGACATAATCCCTCGAAAAGGGAGTATGTGGGCTTGTGTAATTTAATTTCAAAAGATTCTTTCAAGAGGAAAAAAAAAAAAATACTAGCAAATGAATAGTTTAATTTTAATAAATGAATTAAATGTCTCACTTTTGAATTTAACGATAACCATTTTAAGGATTAAAGTTGTTTTTCGCGAGTGGATGGTTAATACCATTTTTATCTCGGAGCGACAACTATCCTGATTTAAGAAAACATTAGGCCCATAGAAGAAAACAAATGAATAAAATCATGAAAACAAATATTATCCCAAAAAATGAATAGAGCGTCAAAAATAAGTGTAGGCTCAAAGACCAAAATAAATCCAAACCTAGCCCAAAAACAAAAATAAAATCAGCCCCAAATAATATTATAAAATCATCCCAAAATAGGTTCAAAAATAAGCCCAAAACAAGTCCAAAAATCATCCCAAAATAGGGACCAAAGTTGGCCCAAAACAGTTCTCAATAGCTGCCCAAAAAAAGCTCAAAACAGAGATGAAGAACAGCCCAAAACAAAGACCAAAATCGATCCAAAACAAGTCTAAAATCCAGCACAAAATAGGTTCAAATAGAAGCCCAAAAGCAGCCCAAAACAGAGACCAAAGTCGGCCCAAAAAAATCTAAAAATCAGCCCAAAAGAGGCACCAATGTCCGCGCAAAACAGGTCCAAATAGCAGCCCAAAAACAGCCCAAAGCAGGGATGAAAAGTAACCCAAAACAGATTCCGAAACCGAAATCAGCCCAAAACAAGTCTGAAATCCAGCCCAAAAAAGTCCAAATAGCAGCCCAAAACAGAGACCATTGTCGGCCCTAAACAGGTCCAGATAGCAACCCAAAACATCCATAAAATAAATGAAAAATAGCCCAAAACAGAAGCAAAAACCAGCCCAAAAAAAAAACTCAGCCCAAAAAAATGACAAAATCAAACCAAAATAAGATAAAGCCCTAGCCCAAAAGCGTAATTAAATCAGTCCAAAACAAAATCAAAGTCCAGTCCGAAAATCCTCTTTTCTTCTTCACCTATAGACCTATAGCAAACAAATTTCTCTATCTATTTTGCTTTATCACAAATCAGTTTGAAGGCATATCAAAATGATAGTTAAAACAAGATCACAAAACACAATATGACAAATAAATTGAAAGAAAGGAAACCAAACAAAGACTATTTAACATTTAGGGTGCGTTTGGTATGGGGGTAAGAATTTAGAGGTATAATTTGTTACCCATGTAAATGTTACAAGGGTAATAACAATTATGGAGAATAAGTGTTACCCTTGTTTGGTAAAGAAGGGTAAAATTTACCCAAGTATTCATTACTCTTGTTTGTTACGACTATACATTACTGGTGTAATACCATTACCCTTGTTTGTTATTATTGTAATGAACCAAACTAGAAAAAAGTGAGATTATGTTTTTTATTGTTACGACTATCATGTACCAAAATTTTTAAAATATAGATACATATGCATATATATACACACACAGCCAGACACACACATATATATATATATATATATATATATATAACAACAATTGTTAACAATTTTTGTGTATATGTGTGTGTGTATGTATATGTGTATATATATATATATATATGTATATATATATATATATGTATATAAGTGCATATGTGTGTGTGTGTATATGTGTTTGTGTGTATATATGTGTCTGTGTGTATGTGTATATATATATATATATATATATATATATATATATATATATATAAGTGCATGTGTGTGTATATATGTGGTGTATATATATGTGTGTCTGTGTGTATATATATATATATATGTGTGTGTGTGTGTGTGTGTGTGTGTATATGTGTGTATATATATATATATGTATATACATATATATATAAGTGCATATGTGTGTGTATATATGTGTGTGTATGTGTCTGTGCATATGTATATATACGTGTGTGTGTATGTATATGTGTGTATATATATATATATATATAAGTGTATGTGTGTGTGTGTACATGTGTGTATATATATATATATATATATAAGTGCATATGTGTGTGTGTATATATGTGTGTGTATATATGTGTCTGTGTATATGTGTATATATATATATATGTATGTATGTATGTATATATGTGTGTATATATAACTTATGGGCTTTTAGAATTTTTTATTTAAAAGGGTAATAGATTGAAATAAAACTTCTCATTACTTTTTATTACCCAGGTCCCCCCACTAGTAAACTTTATGTGTAAAAAATAAGCTCAATTACTAAAATTTATTACAGGAGTAAAAATTATACTGACATAACAAACACAAGTAAACTTAAAATTTAATTACCCTTGTAACTATTACACACTATTACCCTTGTACCAAACGCATCATTAAGGGGAGATTTAATCAAAGGTGCCGGAGGGAAGTTGGGCCAAATTCCCCACCCTCAAAAAAAAAAACAAAGACTACAGGTTTATTTTTGGGTTTTCATCCATTTTTGTTCACCCTAAAATCGAAGTTTTGCCCACACTTGTATGCTTGACCCAGTCCAATCCAGCCCACCCAACCCAACTACTTTTCCCTTCTTCAGTTCTCTCAATCTCTCGTAGCGGTAGCACTATTCACTCTTCATTTTTTCCCTCAATCATTCCTTCACGCTCAAACAACAAGGCAGGGAGCAATCATATGGAGAACAAAGGCTCTAAGTTTTTTTTTTTTTCTCTCTTTCACTGTTTGACTCTTTCTTTCTCACTTTTCGATTCTTTGTCTCTTCCAATTAGGTTAGGGATTTAACACAGTAGCACTTTATGCTATTTTTCGTCAACTTGATAATTATATTTTATAGTCAATTATTTTTAGTCAATTGGATTTCTAATTAGAAAAGTTTATTTCCAATTAGGTTAGAGATTTAACAATAGTCGAAATTTGGAAAGCTAGCAACTTCTATAAACGATTTCAAGCCTTCAAGGTATGTAATTCCAAACATGTGGGTGACATTGCCATTGCATTTGAAATTCTTAGATAATTTTTTGTGTTGAATCCCAGGCATGTGAGTGACATGCCATTCCATTTGAAATTAATAGATAAATATATATTTGTGCTAAATCTCAGGCATGTGGGTGACATGCCATTGAACTTGAAATTCATAGATAATTATATATTTGTGCTGAATTTTGTATTACAGTAGATATCGAGAAATATTTATCAAAATGGAAAGCTCAATCGTTGTTGGCAGCTAAAACTAATTTTAGACACACAACGGAAGCTAACTAGGATCGTCTTAGCATAAATCAAAATTTAGCGAACGATGCCCTAAGTCCATAGCTTGTTTTTGCCTAACATGCTTCTAAAAATTTATTTGATCTCAAATATTATTTTAACATGTTAATCGAACACATAAGATCAAGTTTTAATCTTTGTAAATAATCCTAGCATGCTTCTAGGTTTATATCCTAACAATTATTAAAACAAGATCAAGCACACACAACATGGCATCAAGAAAGTTAGAGATTAACCAACCTCTTAAAAATCGAGGTCCTACGCTTTCTTCTTTTTTTTGAACGCACGAACCACCGTCTTGATCTCTACCAACTTGGAAAGCCTACGTCGTTTCCTTGGTATTCCCCTTAATCTCCTTGCGAACGCGCAAAGCAAAGAATCACCGATTGGTGGTGAACCAAAAATCAACTACACGGCTATCACTTTTCTTGGTCACTCTAGGTTTTTCTTTTGTGTTTTTATATTTCAGAGAAGTCTTGCCTTTTTTTGCTTCTCTAAAATGTGACCTTGACCAAGAGAGTGATGTTTATATATATGATTTAATAAAGAGTCTCATTAGCCCTAGGTTTTCCAATTATATTGGAATTAGGAAAGTAAGAAAACCGAGAATCATTATAACATGTATAATCGGTGCCGACTTTGCTTCCTTAATGGGCTTTCCTTGCTTTGTTTTTCAAAGCATGATTTCCACCTGAACTATGGATGAACTCCCAGAGATGTACGATTCTTACATCGAGGCTTTTCATTATTAGAAACCTGTCCCTGACCTGTGAGATGTGTACGAATATATCCTCCATGCAACACTCGGTAAGTTGGAGTGAGAGTTTGTGTACTATCAAACACTCCAAAGTCCATATTTCCCCTGAGCTCTCAGTTCCCATTATATCTATCCACTAAGCGTATTAGATTGACCCGTCGATCAATCTAAATGCTAACGCTTGATCCACAAGGATCACTGTACAGAGTTTCTGGGTAGATTAATTTGAACCTCTCAGGTGGGTGCTTACCCTTTCGTATCCTGAAAGTACATGAATGACTATGTTGTAGGTATGTTCCCACACCCTAGTGGCATACATCCAATTCATCGAGTATATTGACAATAGTGTGTGTCTCACTCATTGATGAATCAAAATGCACACGTTATATGTATGAAAGTATTGACCTACTCAAGCTTAAGAGATATCGTACTCTCACAGCTATAAGATGAACAACTCATTGATAGTACTTTTCTGGTTGTTCTTTCCTCTGTAAGTCCGTTAATGTATGTTTCCTTACATACACTAGTGCACGAATCGAGACTCCTCTCGAGTGATCAAGACAAACCACTCCCCTATTTAGAGATGTCCATGCACTACAACCTATATTAACAAAGTGCCTAGCTTTGTTAATCTTGTTGTGACTAATTTATTTCATATGTAATAGTGAATCTTGTGTCTATCTATACTCACACATAAAGTGTATCTGAGTATCCAAGAGTACTATAAATAACATCCCTAGACATTGATGGAACATTCATACATAAATGAAAAGACTTCTAATACACATAATGCAATATTAAATATTTATCAATAAACCTTAGAACTGTCATACATGGTATGTTTTTAGGACATAATCCCAACAAACTCCCACTTGGACTAAAGAACATACTCCCTAAAGCATCCTAACACCCATTCCCTTTACATGAGCCGTGAAACTCTTTCCAGTAAGGGCCTTGGCGAATGGATCCGCCAAGTTGTGTAATGACGCAATCTTTAGTATCTCCACTTCCTTTCGCTGCACGAACTCCCTTATCAAATGGAACTTACGTTCTATGTGTTTTCCTTTACTGTGGTAACGCGGTTCCTTGCTTTGAGCTATTGCACCCATATTGTCACAATATAAGGTGATAGGTCTCTCAACTTCAGGGACTACCTCTAATTCCATAAGGAACTTTCTCAACCAAACTGCCTCCTTAGCGGCTTGTGAAGCTGCCACATATTCGGCTTCCATGGTGTAGTCTGCGATGCAAGTTTGCTTCACACTCCTCCAACTTATGGCCGCACCACCAAGTGTAAACACGTAACCGGACGTGGACCTTCTAGAGTCCTTGTCTACTTGGAAATCCAAATCAGTATAACCCACTGGAATGATCTCATCACTATGATAAACAAGCATATAATCTTTCGTTCTCCGAAGATACTTGAATATATGTTTGACCGCCGTCTAGTGATGCAAGCCAGGGTTAGATTGATATCGACTAACCAATCCCACTGCATAGCAGATGTCTAGCCTAGTACAAAGCATAGCGTACATGAGACTGCCAACTACGGAAGCATATGACACCTTACTCATTTCACACTTCTCTTCTTCCGTCTTAGGACAGTTGTCCTTTGAAAGAGGTACTCTATGTCTAAAAGTTAAAAGACCTTTCTTAGTCATGCAATGCGTACTTAACTAGAATATTCTCTATATATGTGGCTTGGGAGAGAGCTAATGTTCTAGTTCCACGATCTCGCATAAGCTTGATGCCTAGAGCATAGCTTGCTTCTCCTAGGTCTTTCATGTTAAACTGATTGGATAACCATATCTTGACCGCTGATAAAGTTGCAGTATCATTTCTAATGAGCAATATGTCATCAACGTAGAGAATTAAGAACACAATTTTCCCGCCGTCCAATCTCTTGTATACACACAGTTCATCAGGGTTTTGATCAAGTCCGTAGGATTTAATCGTCTGATTGAATCAGATGTTCCAAGATCTAGATGCTTGCTTAAGTCCATAAATGGACTTCTTAAGCTTGCAAACCATATGTTGCTGACTTTCAGCAATGATTCCGGTGGGTTGCATCATGTAGATGCTTTCATCTAGATGGCCGTTGAGGAAAGCCATCTTGACATCCATCTGCCATATCTTATAATCAAAATGAGCTGATATGGCGAGAAGTATTCTGATGGACTTAAGCATGGCTACAGGTGAGAAAGTCTCCTCATAGTCTATACCCTCTTTTTAAGTATAGCCCTTCGCCACCAACCTTCCTTTAAAGGTTTCAACCTTTCCATCTACTCCACTTTTCCTTTTGTAGACCCATTTGCACCCTATGGGTTTTATTCCATCAGGTCTGTCTACAAGATCCCACACTTCATTAGAATACATAGACTCTAATTCAGATTCCATCGCTTTGAGCCAATGATCCTCATCAACATCAGAAACTGCTTCTTCGTAACTAGTGGGATCTGGTTCAAGTTCATTAGACACTGCCAAAGCTGACTCTCCAAAGTACATGAACTTTTCAGGAGGTCGTGAGACCCTCCCACTATGACGAAGCTTTGGTGTTGCATCCAAAATTGTTTTGGCTATTTGTTCATGTTCAACATTTTCTGTTGGACCAGAAGTTGAACCATCAAGATTTTGTTCTTAAAGGATTATCTTCCTTGGTTCACTGCTAGCATAGGTATAAATTAAAATTTAGCGAACGATGCCCTACGGCTATAGCGTGTTTTTGCCTAACATGCTTCAAAAAATTTATTTGATCTCAAATATTATTTTAACATGTTAATCGAACACATAAGATCAAGTTTTAATCTTTGTAAATAATCCTAGCATGCTTCTAGGTTTATATCCTAACAATTATTAAAACAAGATCAAGCACACACAACATGGCATCAAGAAAGTCAGAGATTAACCAACCTCTTCAAAATCGAGGTCATACGCTTTCTTCTTTTTCTTGAACCCACGAACCACCGTCTTGATCTCTACCAACTTAGAAAGCCTAGGTCGTTTCCTTGGTATCGCCCTTAATCTCCTTGCGAATGTGCAAAGCAAAGAATCACCGATTGGTGGTGAACCAAAAATCAACTACACGGCTATCACTTTTCTTGGTCACTCTAGGTTTTTCTTTTGTGTTTTTATATTTCAGAGAAGTCTTGCCTTTTTGTGCTTCTCTAAAACGTGACCTTGACCAAGAGAGTGATGTTTATATATATGATTTAATAAAGAGTCTCATTAGCACTAGGTTTTCCAATTATATTGGAATTAGGAAAGTAAGAAAACCGAGAATCATTAAAACATGTATAATCGGCGTCGACTTTGCTTCCTTAATGGGCTTTCTTTGCTTTGTTTTTCAAAGCATGATTTGGGCCTAGTTTGGCCCAATCATTCAAGAATTCAAGGCTCAAATATTATTCTAGTCCTTGGCCCATTCTTGATTTTAATTTCGATTATGTAAAATATGTCTTTTACAATCTAAATCGAAATTCCGAGACTTATTATATCATAAATACACTTACAAGAATTTTTTATATCTTAACAAAAAATAATTTCATCTTAGGGTTATCTTTGGAAATCCAAAACCCAATAAAATTATATCTATTTGTTATACAAATTCTATTTTTGTAAATATCCCAATGACCGTTGTGATATGGTGAAATTTGCCGATCTTCCTTTAATAGGACGAGAGACTAAAATGAGGCTACCAAGGGGACTCCGCAGGACATACAAATCTAGGCTCCTGAAATATTATTCTTTACCGCCAATCCCTATGACTAGAAATAATATTTCAATCCAATGTTCGTCTGACACCACCTGAACTATGGATGAACTCCCAGAGATGTACGATTCTTACATCGAGGCTTTTCATTATTAGAAACCTGTCCCTGACCTGTGAGATGTGCACGAATATATCCTCCATGTAACACTCGGTAAGTTTGAGTGAGACTTTGTGTACTATCAAACACTCCAAAGTCCATATTTCCCCTGAGCTCTCAGTTCCCTTATATCTATCCACTAAGCGTATTAGATTGACCCGTCGATCAATCTAAATGCTAACGCTTGATCCACAAGGATCACTCTGCAGAGTTTCTGGGTAGATTAATTTGAACCTCTCAGGTGGGTGCTTACACTTCCGTATCCTGAAAGTACATGAATGACTATGTTGTAGGTATGTTCCCACACCCTAGTGGCATACATCCAATTCATCGAGTATATTGACAATAGTGTGTGTCTCACTCATTGATGAATCAAAATGCACACGCTATAAGTATGAAAGTATTGACCTACTCAAGCTTAAGAGATATCATACTCTCACAGCTATAGGATGAACAACTCATTGATAGTACTTTTCTGGTTGTTCTTTCCTCTGTAAGTCCGTCAATATATGTTTCGTTACATACACTAGTGCACCAATCCGAGACTCCTCTCGAGTGATCAAGACAAACCACTCCTCTATTTGGAGATGTCCATGCACTACAACCTATATCAACAAAGTGCCTAGCTTTGTTAATCTGGTTGTGACTAATTTATTTCAGATGTAGTAGTGAATCTTGTGTCTATCTATACTCACACATTAATCTGGTTGTGATTACTATAAATAACATCCCTAGACATTGATGGAACATTCATACATAAATGAAAAGACATCTAATACACATAATGCAATATTAAATATTTATCAATAAACCTCAAAACTGTCATACATGGAATGTTTTTAGGACATAATCTCAACAATAGTCATCAACACCTGTGAACCAAGAAGACTCCTTAAAATGAAATTGTATTCCAATTGAGATACTAGATCTTCTTCAAGTTCCAAGTGAGCGTCCTCGAAGTTCAAAATTTGATCATAATATTCGAGAGGAAGTTTGTAGGGCTTACTTGTTAAATGGTCCTTGTCAACCTTATACTCACAGCTTCCCACAAACCAAAATTGGAGGCTTACAAAAAAGGTTCAAACTTTCTTGGTTTGATGAATTTCTCAATTGGTTGGAGTACAGTATAAAGAAAGATTTTGCCTTTTGTCATTGTTGTTATCTTTTTCAAATAAGAAATTGGAGATCAACGGGGTGGTGCTATTTTGTTGTTGAAGGGTTTAGAATTTGGAAGAGCAAACAAAGTTTTCTAAAACATATTGGTGTTCATTGTTGGTCTTGAAGTATGTATCAGAACTTGTTGAATGAGAAGCAACATATTGACATAGTTGTAGTTAGGCTATCAGAAGAAGCTAAGAATGACTACAAAGTTCGACTAACTGCATCGCTTGACTGTATTAAGTTTCATCTATGACAAGGGCTTTCTTTTCGTGGGCATGATGAGTCCGAGTACTCTAGCAACAAAGGCAATTTAATTGAGCTTCTGGAGTGGCCCATAAACCAAAATCAAGATATAAAGGCCGTTGCGCTAAAAAATGCTCTTAAAAATATGAAATTGACATCACCAAATATTCAAAAAGACATTGTTAATGCTGTTGGTACTGAAACTAGAAATGCTATTTTTAGAGAGGTTGGATTTGGTGATGGATTATTCTTTGTTCTCATTGATGAAGCTCAAGATGCATCCGTGAAAGAGCATATGACTATTTCTTTAAGATATGTGGATAAAAGGGGACGTGTGGTTGAATCATTTTTCGGCATTAGTCATGTTACAAATACTACCGCTCCTTCACTCAAGCAAGCATTGGATGAAACACTTTCTTCACATGGTCTTAGTATTTCTAGTTTGCGTGGGTAAGGTTACAATGGAGCAAGTAATAAGCAAGGTCACTTCAATGGCCTAAAGACACTTATTTTGAGAGAATAAAAGTGCATATTATGTTCATTGTTTTGCTCATCAACTGCAGTTAGTTCTTGTGGCAGTAGTAAGGGAACACCCTCCAATTTCACCACTTTTTGACTCAATTTCTCTCATAGTAAATGTGGTTGGGGTATCATGCAAACGTTGTGGTATGCTTCGAAAAAGTCATACAATAAGAATTATTGAAGTCCTAAATAGTGGTGAGATTTCTAGTGGGAGGGGTCTCCATCAAGAAAGTACTATTATTAGGGCTAGTGACACACGTTGGGGTTCACATTATGGTACTTTGTTGAGCTTGATAAGTTTGTTTTCATCAGTGGTGGATGTGCTTGATGCAATAGTAGATGATGGTGCTACATTAGATAAAAAAGGCCAAGCCTTTAACTTATTAGAAGTGATGCAATCTTTTGAGTTTGTGTTTAACTTGCATCTAATGAGAATTTTATTGGGAATCACAAATGATTTGTCACAGGCATTATAGAGGAAAGACCAAGATGTAGTAAATGCTATGACATTGGTTAGAATATCCAAATAATGACTTCAATCAATTAGGAATGAATGATAGACTTCTTTGATGGATGAAGTCTCTTTGTTTCGTGGTAAAAATAACAGTGAAGTTCCTAATATGGATGATGTGTACTTACCTTGAGGAAGGTCTAGACGAAGAGTTCATGGAGATACAAATCTTCATCACTATCGAAATAACACATTCAACATGGTAATAAATATACAAATTCAAGAGCTAAATTCTCGATTTAATGAAATTAGCAGTGAGTTGCTTATATGTGTTTCATGCCTAAATCCTTTTGATTCATTTGATGCTTTTGAAAAACAAAAGTTTATCCGTCTTACCCAATTTTATCCTAGGGACTTCTCTGATATAGAGCTTATGGAACTTTCATATCAACTTGATACTTTTGTTATTGATGTACGCTCTACTGTTGATTTCTCAAAACTAAAAGGAATCAGTGATCTTGCTAAAAAAATGATTGATACTAGAAGACAATGTATATACACTGGTTTATAGACTTTTGAGGTTGACATTGATTTTACTAGTCGCAACTGCTATAGTAGAGAGAACATTTTCTGCCATGAAGATTGTCAAGAATCGACTTCGGAATTGAATGGGCGACCAATGGTTAAATGATAGTTTAGTTGTGTACATTGAGAAAGATGCTTTTGATGCTATTCCAAATGAAGTCATCATGAAACAATTTCAAAATATGAAAAATCATCTAGGACATTTGTAAATTGACTTTCAATTATTACTTATCGCTATTATATGATTTTCATGTTATTTTTTTTTGTATTTTCGAAGGCATAATAGCCCCTAAGTAGAACCACTATATATGGGAAGGGGATCTACTCCTACACGGGAACATAATCTCTTGAAGGAGAAAACCCCCTTTTTCTACAATCAGAAGCCCAAGGATGATCAACTAGTATGAAGATGGAAATAAAATAAAGAGTAAGACCAAGATAAGATCAAAAGCCCCACCTCTACTGTTTCAAACCACTCGAGCTCCTCCTATTCTCTCTTCCCTCTTTTTCTCCCTTTCTCTCCTTCTCTTTTCCTCTTCTTTCTTTCCTTTCTCTGTTTTTGCTGCCGCCTATCCACCTCCCCTTCTTTTTTATCTTTTTTCCTCACTCATTTTTTTCTCTTTTTTCCTATGTCTTTTCTATTCTACCGCATCTCTTTTTTCCCCTCTCCCTTCTTACATGAGATGCTCTTTGTTTTTATACTAGGATAGGAGATTTTGAGATTTTGGGTTTATGGGCTTAGGTTTGTGGGTTTGGATTTGTGACTATGTCTTGAAACTAATTGGGTCTTAGACTTATGGGCTTGGATTTGTGAGTTAACGAATTAATTGGGTCTTAGATTCATGCGCTTGGGTTTTTGGGTCAAGGAATTAATTGGGTATTTGGGTTGAGACATAATTTGTCTTGAGGTAATTTGGACTAAGATAAATTAAGTTGGCCTAAAAATGAATTGGGCCTTGGACTTGTGTTTCTTTTTTTTTTTAATTATTTGAGTTTAATGAAGAGAAAATTGAAATATCAAAATTGAATCAATTTAAATCATATAATGTATATACATGTAAAGAAAAAATGTTATTGCAAAATTGACTCGGACAAAATTCAGGTAATCACAGCTACCCTCTTTGTGTGCCTTTTACGTAGTAAACGACATACAAAGGTGTAATGAATTGATTTTGTCCGATGAATTGATTTTCACCGTCTTGACGTGGAAAATAAATTTTGGCATCCCGACGTGGAAAACAAGTTTCGCCATCTCGGTGTTGCCATCTCTGCGGGAAAAGTAAACTTTTGGCATGGGACAGAAAAGTAAGGTTCGTCTTCTCGATGTGGGACATAAAAGCAAAGTTCGTCTTCTCAATGTGAGATAGAAAAGTAAGGTTCGTCTTAGCGACGTGGGCCATAAAAGTAAATGGTCATCTTCTCGATGTGGGATAGAAAAGTAAAGGTTCATCTTGTCGAAGTGAGCTATAAAAGTAAACATTCGTCTTCTCGCTTGGGACAAACGTAAATGTTCGTCTTCTCAATGTGAGACATAAAAGTAAAGGTTCGTCTTCTCGATGTGGAAAAGAAAAATAAAGTTTATCTTCTCGACGTGGGATAAAAAAGTAAAGTTCTCCTTCTCGACATGGGACAGAAAAGTAGAAGTTCATCTTTTCAACGTGGAACAAGAAAGTAAAGTTAAACTTCTCATCGTGGAAAGTAGTTTTTACCATCTCGGAGTGGAAAATAGTTTTCCCCAGGCGTCGCATTCTTAGCGAGGAAAGAGTTTTTGCCATTTTGGCATGGAAAATAGTTTTCGCCATCTCGACATCACCTTCTCATCATGGAAATTTATTTTTGCCATCTCAGTGTGGAAAATATTTTTCGCTATCTCGATGTCGCCTTCTTAGCTTGGAAAGTAGTTTTTGCCATCTCGACGTCACCTTCTCAGTGCGTAAAGTAATTTCTTTCATCTCGACGTGAAAAATAATGTTTGCCATCTCGGCGATGCCTTCTTAGCGTGGAAAGTATGTTTTTGTCATCTTGGCGTGTAGGAAAAAGTTGTGTTACTATGAATCTTGCATTGATTTGGACTTCATCTGTGGTGTCAACCCTGAGGACTCGTGGAGGAAAAGGATGATAAATATAGAAATGCATGCATGATTTTGAAGAATGCACTAGATATGCCCTAATGTCTATGATGCGTGGTTGGCGATATTACCAATGAACTAAGAGTCATAGGTCTTTTTAAACTGCGATTGTATGAATTTCTTAATCTTCTTGTTCTGCCTTGCTTCAAATTTTGTTCTTTTTTTCCCATTTTTGTGTGTCAATTGTAAACTTATTTCTAGGTGCCTCTCTTATTATTTTCTTGTGTGTCACTTTTTGCTCTTCTTTTCTTCTCATCACCACTCGTTGTTAGTTTTCATCATTCTTGTGACAGTCATCTTTGTATCATAATCCATGGTTACCTTGGAACAAACATTTTCCAGTGGCCGACTTAAGGTTGTTTACTGTGACAGCTACTTCCACATCAGGATTTTTGATCTCTGTGGAGAGAATTGCTACTAGCGACACATAAACAATAGGTCAGGATAAACATCATACCAACACCTAAATCTTCATACTAATTGCTTTATGCAAAATCTTATGTGTATGGAAAGCAAATAAGTGTGTTCATGTTGTGAGAAAAATAGAAATGGAAGTAAACCAAACAATGAATGAATGTGCCAAATGCCATGGATCATGATTTTCATAACGACTAGAATAAGAAATACACGAGTTGATTGAGTTTTGGCTTGAAGCAAAAAATACCTCAATTTAACATTTGTAATGAGGACAAAAGACAAACTAACAAAATGCCGAAGATTCATGAAAAACTAGAAAAATGAAAACGTGAGAGAATCACTGCACTGCCCCAGTTTTTGTAAACCTTATTTAGAACATGCTGAACTTGACATGTCTATGACAAAGAGCTTGACCTGACTACTAACAGAGCCACTTTTCGAGGATTCTTCAATAATTGATAACTTTTTGACTCTCTTGACTATATTGTTGACCCCAAAGATGATACTTGATGTTTCTACAGAGGTACACCTCCCTTTTGGGTTTTTGACGCACCTAAGTTTCCCTAATTTTTGTCGGAGGCACCCTTTCGGGTTTTCACCTTCATGGGTTTCCTCAACTCTTGTCGGAGGTGCCCTTTCAGGTTTTCACCTTTGTAGGAATTTTTTCCTAACTTTTGCCAAATGTACCCATTTAGGTTCACCTCCGTGGGATTTTTGTTTCCCTGATTTTTGTCAAAGGTTCCTTTTTGAGTTTTCACCTTCGCAGGATTTTTTAAAGCGTAGTACATTTTTACTGCATTCGCGTTCATAGGATGAGACAAATCCCCTTCATCCATTTTTCTGACAATCAAAGAGCCACTCAAGAAAGCTTTCTTTACTATATAGGGACTCTTATAATTTGGAGTCCATTTCCCATGATAGTCCTTTTGAGGCGGAAGAATTATTTTCAACACCAACTCGCCTTCTTTGAAATTTCGGGGATGGACTTCTTATATCGTGTGCTCTCATCATACGTCTTCGATATAGTTGACCTCGACAAAGTGTCTCCATTCTCACTCTTCGATCAAGTTCAATTGCTCATATCTTACATTGACCTATTTTGTTTCCTCTAAACTAGCTTCTATAGCAACTCGGAGGGATGGGATTTCAACCTTGACAAGTACCACTACTTCAGTCTCGTACCAATGAGAATGAGGTTTCTCCTGTTGAAGTGCGCACATATGTTCTATAACCATATAGGGCATAAGATAGCTTTTTAGACCAATTTTTGTAAGTCACCATCATCTTTTCGATGATATTCTTGATGTTTTTGTTGGCCACTTCGAGAGCTTCCTTCATCTTAGGTCTGTAGGGTGCTAAATTATGGTGTTTAATGGAGAACTGCTCACTCAACTCTTTCATCATTTTGCTATTTGAAATTGGTGTCATTATCTATAATGATTCTCTAAGGGACTCCATGTCAACATATAATATATTTCTTCATGAAACGTACTACCACAATGCTAGTGAATGAAGCAAAGGAAGCTGCCTTAACCCACTTGGTAAAATAGTCGATGGCTACTAGTATGAATCGATGTTCATTGGAAGCTTTAGGTTTGATCGGCCCAATGACGTCCAGACCTTATATTGAGAATAGTCAAGGTGAGGTCAACTTGTGCAAGGGAGTTATAGGGAGGTTGAACTTGTATGCATAAATCAGACACTGGTGACATTTGATAGCATATATGATACAATCCTTCTCCATGGCTAACCAATAATATCCAGCTAGTATTATTTTCCTCGTCATGGCGTAGCCATTGGCATGAGTTCCAGACAACTCGTCGTGCACTCCTTTCATTATTTGATTTGCTTCATTTGCATCCACACATCGGAGCAGGATCATCCCCGAACTTCTCTTATACAGTACATTGTCATTCAAAACAGAGGGTGCAGACATCCTCCAAAGAGCGCTCTTGTCATTTTTCGATGGGCTCTTTAGGTACTCTTTCTTTTTTAAATATTGTTTGATATCATGAAACCATGGTTTCCCATCTGACTCTCCCTCTATGTTTGAACAATAAGCATGTGTCTCCCTTATCTCAATGTTGATGACTTGAACTTTTCCCATAGGACCTAAGTCAAACATTGAAACTAGTGTCGCCAACGCGTTTGCTGCTTGATTCGCTTCCCTCAGGATGTGATCGAACTTAATGTTGTCAAAGAATTTGATTCTCTATTTAACGAATTGATGATATGGTATCAACTTCTCATCTTTAGTCTCCCACTCGTCTCCCACTTCATTCAACTGACTTCTGACCCCACCATATTTAAAGACCCATCAAACACCATAATGCATCTATCCTTTGCCTCATTCCTTCATCGTTTACTAACAAAATCATCACGTCTCCATCCAGAAAGACAACATTCATTGATTGATAATCACTGATTCCTCGATCAGCCAGATAATCTACAATAGCACTATCCTTCATCGATTTTTATGAAACATACACAATGTTATATTCCAATAGTAGCATCTGTCATTTTACTATTCTCCTGGATAGCGAAGGTTTTTCAAATAAATATTTCATCGGTTCCATTATGAGATAAGCCAAAATATATGGTAGAGCATATACTATTGCAAACGGTGCACCGCCCATGTTAAGGTACAATAAGTCTTTTCCAACATAGAATATTGAGTTTCACAGTCTGTAAATTTCTTACTTATATAGTAGATGACGTGTCCTTTTTGTCCAAATGAATCGTGTTGCCCTAGCACATAGCCTATTGAAGTTTCAAACACCGTCAAATAAAGGATCAACGTCCTTCATGGCACAAGTGGTACTAACACAGGGGTACTAATCAAATACTGCTTGATTTCTCAAAGGCTATCTGACAATCCCCATCCTATTCTCCAGTGTTGCTCTTGCGCAATAGCTTAAATATTAGCTCACAAGTGGCGGTGAACTACGAAATGAACCAAGCAATATAATTTAGAGGCCCTAAGAAACCTCTGACTGATTTCTCAATTCTAAAGGGTGGCATCTCTTAAATAGCCCGAACTTTCTCTAGATCCACCTCAATCCCTCTGCTACTAACCATAAAGCCCAACAACTTTCTAGATGTTGCCCTAAATATGCACTTAGCTAGGTTCAACTTTAACTGATGTTGTCGGAGCCTTTGGAATAACTTCTCAAGATTCTGTTTATGATCTTCATCCTCCTTAGATTTCACGATCATATTATCACCATATATCTCAACTTCTTTATGCATCATATCGTGAAATAGAGTCACTATAGCCCTTTGACAAGTAGCGCCCGCGTTCTTCAGACTAAATGACATGACTTTGTAGCAGAAAGTTCCTTACATGGTGATGAAAATAGTCTTCTTCTATTCCTCAGGCACTAACTTTATTTGATTATACCCTGAAAATCCATCCTTGAAGGAGAAGAGGGAGTGTTTGGCTGTGTTGTCCACCAATATATTAATGTGAGGCAACGGGAAGTAATCTTTTGGGCTCGCCCTGTTGAGATCGCGGTAGTCAACACATACTTTGAGCTTTCCATCTTTCTTGGGAACTTGTACAACATTTGCTATTCATTTGGAGTATCGGGCCACCGCCAAAAATTCGGCATCAAACTATTTCTTAGTATCATATTGCACTTTCAACAACAACTCTGGTTTTATTCTTCTCAATTTTTGTTTCACTAGAGTACATTCTGGTCTTAGTGACAAACAATGAACCACTGTATCTGTGTCGAGGTTCAGTATCTCCTGGTAGGATCAAGCGAACACATCCTTGTACTTTCGTAGCATTTCAATCAATTTTTCTCATTTATCGCCATTAAAAGTGGCCCTGTTTGACTTCTTTCATATCAATTTCAGTTCCCAAATTAACAGGCTTCGTGGCTTCTATTAGTTGAACTATCCTTCATTCCTAATCAATTTACCTTAATAATTATGATAAGATGTCAAATTCTTCATCAATGTCATAGTCAAGCTCAACATGGCTAACTGGTGTTTCAAAATCTGATTTGTTTAGTTCATCACTTTTGTTATCATCCATTTAGGTCATGGGAAAAGATGATGCAATTATTTTGAGAGGAGGGGATAGAAAGATAAACGATACGAGATATGGAATGGAAACTGAATAGATTTCATTTCATGCAAAAGACGTATTTTTTGAAACATAAAACATACATATTTCGCCTTACAAACTAGATTTTAAGCATAAAACAAAGTATTGCCCGTTACAAAAGTCCAATCGGAGGCCTTGGGTTGGGGCAACGGTGGTGGTGCGGTTGTGATGATTACTCTGACAAATTTTTGACTCGTGTCGCTAGCTCCTGCACAATCCAATTGTTCAATCTAAATCCTGGCCAATGTGGTACCACAAAAGAGGATATGCCAAGTGAATTCTCCCAATTTTCGAGCCTGGCTATTTGAAGGTCACTAAGTTTCTTGTCTATACCTCCACAAATTACCCTAGTTAAACCAACATCCTCATCTTCAAGCATCCCACCAAGTATGAAGGTACCATAAAGCCAAGGAATTGACATTTTTCCATGGTTGAATCTTTCTCTCACCTTCTGGCTTGACTTGTAACCTAGGCACAACCTCTCCTTGTGTGGTACTAGTTTGATAGGATTTCTAAATCCCATTCTCAGCATCGCTCTTCTAGCTGCCCTTACTTCCATTGAGACTCGAGGTGTCTAAAGGGTGGTTCTTTTGGGTATACATATGGCATTAGCAATCTCAAAGGAATGGAACAAGTTTTTGATCCCTTTTTTCAGGGCATCGATGAGAGAGTTACTTGTTAGGCTGGCCACCATCCAATCCGATTGGCCATTAATGGTATAAACCTTTTCTTTGTGCACAAACTTGAGTTTTTGGTGCAAGGATGAAGAGACTGCACCCACCGCATGAATCCAAGGCCTTCCTAACAAGCAACTATAGGATGATACAATATCCATAATGATAAATAGAATTCTGAAAACCACATCTCTGATCATCTTCCATCATTGGTTTCTTCAATTCTCTCGTTCATCAATCTTTGCACTTTCTCCTTGAACAGCGCACAATTTTCAATAGAGTGTCCCAGCGTCTCACGATGGTATCGACAACTCTCAGCTCCTTAACAATCTTCATTACTCCCTTCCTTCGATTCTACCAATCCTTTCGGCCTCAGATACCCAAACAAAACTCTCATCCCCATGGTCACTTTATCAATAACCTTCTTAACATCATCCACTTCCTCAATCAAGTTGGCATCCACGGATGCTCCTTTATGATTAGGCAAGGGATTGTTGTTTACATTGGACCTTCTCACCCTCTCAAAGTTTAGCCAGTTGGCATCTTTCATGTTTTGCACTACTCTTTTAAAAACTATAATCATTAGTCGAATGTCCGAGTGTATTTCCATGGTATTCATAAGTCGTGTTAGGGTTATACAAAGGAGGATACGGTGGGTTCTAGAGTAATTCTAGAATCGGAGAGACTCAACTCTGACATCTTAGCAAGGCAAAGCATTCAGCATAGGTCATCAAAATCGGGTCAAACCGTTCAATTGGTCTCACCGACCTCAAGTTTGAGTTTGAAAAGTTATTGAGGGAGTTTTAGTAATCAAGATTAGGTGACCTCTGCTGGTATGGGGTTTGGAATGGTTGTGGGCATTGTTGAGGAGCAATATATGGGGCTGGAGAAGGAGTGTACGAAGGGTAAATAGGTTAAGAGGCTTGGTAATTGACAGCATGTACCTCAACCTTCTTCGTCTTGAGCCCTTTGCCGATTGGGATGTTTCTTGATAGTTTACAACCTTAATGCCTTTCTTCAAACTCCTCTCTAAGTCAACCCCAGCTTGTATTAAGTTAGTTAAGTCAGACTGTCACGCACTGGCTAAGAATAAAGGGTAGGACTATGGTAGTGTATCCTACAAGTTCTTTTTCAAGTATTTGATAGACTACTTATACTGCCAACTCCCTCCATCTCAAGGCATATTCTCTAAATTCTTACCGTATTTTAAAACAGTGTTTTTGCAAATCAAACCTAGTAGGTGCCACGTCTTGATTATGCTTATATTTGGCCATAAAAAATTCTACTACGTCCTTTCACGTACTAACCTTCACAGGATCTAAACCATTACACCACTTCCTAGTCATGTGGTCAAGGCTATCTTGAAAATAGTGAATAAGCAGTTTCTCATTATTGAGATAGGGAGATGATCCAATGGCATCCCCTTCCCATTAAAAATCTAAAAATCCGGCTGCTTGAATTTTGCAGGCATCTCCAAGTCTTTCACCAGACTCAAACTCTGAGGGTCAAGCACTTTGGATGCCTCAAGTCTTTCACCAAACTTCCTCACTAATATTTTTGACTGCCTCCAATAGATTTTCTACTATAGGCAGTGTTGTCTTATATTCCTTGACCTCTTTGTTTTTGAGAGTGAAACCCGCACTCGGAGGAGGCATTTCGTGGTGATACATATCCTCATATTGATACGTTTGATTGGGAAACACGCCAGAAAAGGTTGGCAGAAAATTCTGTGGACTTCAGGAATAAACAGGTGCCACACCAACCAATGGGAATTGCTCTATTGTGACTCCTGAGATTCTTGAGGATGCTTCTTGAGGTTTCTTCATTGTACTAATTTCCTCCATTGGCTCCCTTTCCCTTCGCTGACAACTATTTAGTCGATGACTCTATCATCTTCTTCATCTCGCTAGACTCTAGCCTATTTTGCTCTAACTGTTCTTGGATTTGTTGCATCTTCTGATTCGTCTCTTCCATGACTCTTGATATTTGGTGAGTGTGGTGTGGGTGATGAATGTTATGATGCTCAATGATGAATTATGTGTTCTCTTCATTGAAGACAAAGATGATCCATTACTTGGTTATTCATTGTCTTGTTATTTTTGCTTTTATTTTCTATGACAGGTATGTGTGTATGCGTATGCATATGCATATGATATGAATTTTCCTATTGTGACTTTGTGGTTTGGAAAAAGTATTATAATAAAACATCCTTCCATTTAACATCATCGTTTGATTACAATCTTCTTTTTTGACAAAATAAAAAAGCCTATTCACTGAGATCCCCTGTATCCCGGTTCCATCTTGCAACTTCTTTAATGATCATCGATGCTTGAGTCCTCCTTCTTACTACTCTGGCCTTCTTGACAGTCCTCTTAAACACACGTTTCACCCATATGATAAGTTCATCTTGTGATATTATTTTAGAGAATGCTGAAGGTTCTGGTTTTGGTTCTTGATTGGTGGCTAAGCATCGGGTGAAAGCATCTTCACGATTTTCCCAAGCTTCATCAGATCATTCACATCTTTTTTGTCAAATAACCTCTCTATCATTTGATATTGAAGGCCTGTCCCCATTTCTTCAATTGTATTCACATATATCCCTGGATCCTTTCCTTCATAATTCTCGAAATAATACTAGTTCGGGACCATAAAAAAATTACTGAAACTATTGTTTTCTTTTTCTCATTCAGAGGACTTCTCTTTCCTTGCCTTATCATCGACGGCGTGTATAGTTTCCACGTGAGTCTTGATCATTTTGGAGTCCAGCCTTGATTAGATTTTTGGCCATCCACACTTGCCTGCTTTTTCAATTGCAGTTGAGGCTTCCACATTGATTATGATTATCTCCGTGATAGCTCTTCTACTCTAACCCCTATATTGTTCTTCCTCTACCATATTCACTTGCTCTTCGGTGCTCCTGCTTGTCTCCCTTGTTCTGCGATGTCCCTTGTTTTATGATATGCTCCTTCCCTATTCTGGTGTCACTTCAAATATTCTAAGTCTGGCCTAAAACATCCCCCACGAGATGCCTTCTTGATGTCTCCCAACGCCTTTGTGCTTCTTTTACTTTTTTGTAACTGCTTATGAATCGTGTTTTTCATCGTAGGGAAATTCCATGGTAAGCAAGTCAAGGGTTATGGGAATGCATTGAGTTTCCCCACTTGTAGAAAGAACATAGCAGGTGCATGATTGATAGCTCCCCATGGTCCCAGAAGGGGTACCCAATTGTAAGCTCCGCATTTGTACAGCAAGGTTTCTGGCTTGAACCAAGGAGCCCTCCAGATGATTTCATCAATTTCAACTGATTCAAAGAAACCTTTCCATGTTGTTAGAGAAGGGAACCGTGGAATCCCATTTTATAATGGTATTGTAAATGACTCGCTAGCCAAATTCTCAACAGTTCAGAGCAACTGAAGTATCTTCTTTTCCCCTGCCTCTAACAGCCGTTGAAGGGCTAGATGGTTTCACAAAGTATTGGTGGGACTGGCTTCACCCCATTGTCAATTTTATTGAAAAGTTTCACTACTCACACTTCCACATAACCTTGTACGCTTGGTAACAATATTGTTCCATAAATAGCCAAAGCAAGAGCTGCTCCCCATGATATTTCTTTTTGCTTGGCCTCCACATGCTTAATCAATGGTTCGATATGAAAGCACCACAACTTCCCTTTCATCTTGCTCATTCTCCTAATCTTAGCAACGTCCATCTCTATTAGTTTGGAAAGTATGTTCTCAGCTGATGGTGCTTCATTAAAAAGACACACTTTCGCATTATAAGCTGAGAGGTTCAACATCTGGGCATATTCTTCAACAACGGTAGGTTGGATCCCAATACTCCAAGGCAACACGTAGTAGGGTGATTGGTAGAGGCAATGTGATCAAATCTCATATCCTTCCATACTTCTGGAAAAAGTTTCTTTTACTAATCCCACTAACTGTTCCCATATGTCTAGCAATTTGGGTGATGCGCCACTCCGGAATACGACTTTCCCCACACTGGGTAGCAATTGGTCTTCTTCAAAGAATCCCCCATCCTTCTTGAATCAATCTCATCTGGTACCCTACATCATACGCTCAATCTACACTAAATGCCATTTGGATATTTGTAGATGATGTTGTTAATACTAATGTCAAACCGCAAGCCGTGCCTATATGTATGAATGACAAAAAATAGAAAATAATGAAGAAAAAGAGAAAAAGAAGCAAACATGGTTAGTAATGATCAATAAGTATGAAAATGTTAAAAAATAATTTCGACAGCATAACAATTACATATGCAAAAACAAAAGTGGTATGGATAGAGTAACACTAAAGCATGAGACAAAAGGGAATAAAAATTTTGGCAGCATAATAGTATATATACAAGGACAGAGATGGTATGAACAGATTAACGGTAAGGTAAAAAAATTTGACAATGTAACTGTATAAAACACAAAAATAAAGCAATAGTTCGAATAGCAAAACAATAAGGGTAGGAGGCATCCTCTAAGTATGTTATCTCTAAATTGTCTAGTGAAGGTTCTTTCTACTATGCGAGGTCTCGGACAAGGTTCCCCCATAGTCCCATAAGGTAACGGGGTTCCTCACTCAACTCTATGAAGTTTAGTTCGATGAGGACGTGCCTACCACTTGCACGGGGAGATAATCCCTTGAAGGTGATAGTCCATTCTCCCCCATCCAACGTGAAGCCTGGGTAGTGGATTATGTGTGTGTCTATGAGGTAAAAAATAAAGTGCACGGTGTGTGCGAGAGGCCTTACCAACCAAACCCCAAACTGTACTCTTGCCCAAACATGCAAAAATATCAATGAAATGCTACAAAACGAACAAACTATTAAATCCCACAACCATAAAAAATATAAAATACAAATAAGGCTAAAACATATTTAAAAGTATGAAATTAAAACATATATACAAATAAAGGGTCATAACTGTCACAACCGGAATCGCGACACGGGCGGACTTACAAAACACAATGAAGTCGCCACAAATTGTTTTAGAGGTGCAATTGGTCACCTATTAAAATGCCGATATGCCATTATGAGAATTGGGTTCGGGGGTCGATTGAGCATAGGGATGGTGTTAGCACCCTACAACACCCATTTGCGCGGTTACCAATACTTGAACAAGGGCTAATGAAAATGAAAGAAACTCCGTCTACATGGGGACAAAATCCCTCGAAGAAGGAGTACACAAGCACGCAACAATATATTTTTGATTTCTTTTGAAAATGAGTAATTTTTGGAAAGTAGCTCCTTTTACACGGGGACAGAATCCCTCAAAAAGGAGTACGCGAGCTTGTGTAATTTTATTAAAATAATATTATTGTTTAGGAGATGATCAAAAGAAAGAATTAATTTTAATAAATGAAATGAATGTCCCCCTTCTGAATTTAATGATAACTATTTTTAATATTAAAGTCATTTTTTGTGAGTGGGTAGTTAAAATCGTTTTTATCTAAGGGCGACACCTAACTCGATTTTAGAAAATAAAATAATTACATAATAAAATAAATGTTGGCCCAAAACAAAAACAAAAACAAAAAATAAAAAATAAAAATCCAAATAGCAGCCCCAAAGTTAGATATTAAAAGCAAACCCAAAACAGAGGTTAAAATGGGCACAAAACAAGTATAAAATCCAACCCAAAATAGGGGCTAAAATGGGCCCGAATTTGGTCTGAAATCCAACCCAAAACAAAGGTTAAAATGAACCCAAAAATTGTCCAAAAGCAGCCCAAAATAGAACCTAGATACAGCCCAAAATAAGATCAAAACCCAGCCCAAAAAACATAGCAAAAAATGATCAAAACCCCAGCCCAAATAAAAAAACATCTTCTTCTTCAGCTATGGAATCGTAACACTCACAGCAGCAAATATCTAGGGTAAGACACGTTCCTTTGCAAGGAAATGGCAGAGTAATCTCTTCTACACGACGACAGAATCCCTCGAAGAAAGGATACCTGTTTGAAGCCAATATTGTCCAACAATGGAGGAGAAAGGAAGAGGAAGCCCTTTCATTTTGCAGAAAAATAATACTCAAAACAAAAGAGGAGGAGATGAATGTTTCTATGGTAAGTCAGTGCTGGCGAGAAGAAGACAAATGGAAAACCAAAGAAAATAAAACCCAAGAAATTCTACTCTCTTCCCTCTCTCTTCCTCTCTTTCTCTCTCCTACTGCCGCCTCTTCTCCTCTCCTTTTTGTTCCTTACTTTGCCGCCCACACCACTCTCTCCTCTCTTCTTTTTCTCTAACCTAGCTAGCCCCTACCCCCCTCTCTTATCTTTTTTTTTCCAAACAGGCGCCCCTCCCTCTCTAACTTCTCTCTATTTTCCTTTTCTCCTGCCCTTTTCTTGCTCTGTGCCGCCCGTCCCCCTTTGTTTTATGTATTGGAAAATCATGGTCAACTATAGTTTGATCATTATTAATTGAAACCTCAATAATAATTATTGAATGAAATTTAAGGGCAATTGATCCTTGTTATAAAGATAATAAATTGGAGCAATTAGTGCGACCAAATCATTTCTTGGTTGAATGTAAAAAGACTCCAAATTGACCATGATGAGCAAGGTGAACATGGTGCAATAAGTGTGTGTATGGAAATCCCACATTAAAAAAATACCATGTAGATGTGTAGTTTATAAGTTCAAGTGTTGTAATAAGACTTTGGGCCCAAGGGCACCCAAGCTTTTGTAGGAGTGAGAGGCTCCACATTACAGACTTTGATTAAACATGCGTGCACGCCGAGCCGACCGATCGGGCGAGGCGAGCGTGCATGCGTGCCCATAACTTGTATTTTTTCACTTTCTTATATTTTTGCACTCTGTTACAAACCCATAAAAGAGAGGTGAGACTGTTCAAAGTCAGCCCTCAAATTGCAGCCCATGACTTGGTCAAGTCTGGTTGCTAGGGGTGTCCATTCGGTTTTCGATTTGGTTTTTAACCATAATCGAAATATCTGAATCGATTCAGTTATGATATTTTAGAATCCATAACCAAACCATATATTTCGGATAACCAAACCGAAACAACCATATTTTTCGGATCGGATCGGTTTTCGGTTTTTGAAGTTTAATAAAAATTCATGATAATGATAAAAAATGTATTATCTCATCACAATTAAAGAAAAATAAATTTACAATACCGAGAAAAATAATATGATAAAGAAAAAAAAAGAAAAGAAAAGAAACATGCATGAAGGTGTCTCCCCACTTTCGCTTTAACAATAATCATTATTAATTTATATAAATTTTAAAATGATAAAGCCACTGTTGATGTAAATTATCGACAATCGAATTGTTGAGGATGAATGGGTAAATGTAAGACAAAACAGAGAGATTTTACGTGGTTCGGCTTTGAGGCTAGGTCCACGATGCAGAATGATAAAGTATTTTTATTTATCAGTTGTGATTACAGAATGAGTAAGAAAGTCAGAATTTTTCCCAACCTGAAGTCCCCTTTTCTTCGCCTAATGAACTCCTTTTATGCTTTTCTTGAGCAGTTACCAGCAGTTGTGGTAGTTGGAGAAGTTCATGGCAGTTTGCGGTAGTTTGCAGTAGTTTCGGCTGTTACTATTTAATGAGTAACTGCCTTATCTTCGGCTTCGTCCCTTAGTTATTGGTTCGGCCTTACTTGTATCGGCTTTGTATTGCCTTAAAAAGACCAAATCCTTTTTGGACTGTATGCTCTGGCCTAATTGTTGTTGGGCTTCAGGGCCCTAGCCTCTGTTGGGCTTCGGGGCCCTAGCCTCTGTTGGGCTTTTATGTATTTGTATTGGGTTGAACAGGACCCATAATTTGTTGAGGTTGATCTTGACCCCTACACTTTGCCCCCTATTTTTAAGTTTGATTTAAACTTAAAAATATTTTGTTTGGGGTTGCGTCTTCTTTAAAGCTCTTCGTCTCTTCACCTCTGTTTGTAATTTCGACTGTTGAAGTTTTTCTACAATTGCAATTTCAGAATAATGAGAGTAACAATGAAAATATCTCTGTCAAGATAAAGCATAAATACTTCATACATGGAAATAAATATGCAATGGTATAACTCTTAACGAGCCCAGGTGCGAATAACATCATTTATGATACTCATTGCATTCCCAACATGGGCTGCAAGATCTAAAAGGGATTCTTGTAATCGACAAACATTATGATTTCGAGAATGGCCCCAAGCGTTATCACGAACTCTGCTCAACGCATCTCTGGCTGCTCTAAGCACGTCCGTATAAGATTGGTTTCGTTCGTACTTGTTTTGCCGATTTCTTTCGGTCTCCTCTAGGAGTCCTTTTAAGCCTTCGATGGAATTTTGAGGGTTTCCTCATACAACTCTTCAGGCACTACAAATATTTCAACGACTAAATCGTCTGGTTCATCGTTGATTCGAGATGTGGAACCTTCTCCTTTGGCCTCTGCCTTTTTTGAAGATGATAGGTCTTCGTTTCTTGCCCGTTTTGAAGGAATGGGATTCTCTGTTTGATCCAATGCTCTCTTTGCAGGAGTTGAATCAGAAGAACTCATTTTGCTAGGTGTTGAGAGATTTTTGGAAGGAAGAAGGAATGTCTTCCCCTTCCTTCTTGTCGTGTATTTAAGGGTGAAAGACTCACGTTCAAAGAAGTAGTTATTCCTGAAGAACGTGGGGTAGCTAAACGGTTGCACCGTTTTTAGTGATTATAATGTCTCTTCATATTTTGGAATTGAATTTCGAAATAAATGATTCAAATATCCCGCCTTTTATATTTGTGGTAAATTGTCTCTTTTCGATTAAAGATAACAAAATGAGACCTCATGGGAACCTTTTTTCGAAATAAAACTGAAGGAAGGAAAATAAACAGGAGTTTTAATCTAGGGTGTAGAGAACATTATCTATTCCATCTACAACAGATTTAAGTTGTACTGTGATCTCAGTGATCGCTTCGTGCAACTTATCTGGATCATGACTACTTGCTTGTCTGCCCCATGACGTATATCGGATGCCTTGGATGGCATACTTTGAGACCATGAGTTGTCTTCTATAGTCTTGAACTTTATCGGTTGTTTTCTCAAGTCTTCTTTTGGTTTCCATCAAAGATCCTTTTAGAGATTCGATGGTTTTCTGGTGATCGTCTTCATATACTTCTTCTCTTATAGGAGAGAATTTGAATCTGGGATCATTTCCTTCTTCATTCTCTTTAGAAGTAGAACCTTCATCAATTCTAGATTTCTTCGTGGGTGGATGGTTGGGAATATCCATCCTTAGAGATTTTTTGTGGAAAATATTGTTTTCTCTCAATTCCTTCTTTTGCATATTTATACAAGTGGAATATGAAAGAAGTTATTGGAAGTTGTGATAAGTAGTGGGAAGATGGACAGTTATGGATTCAATTCATGTCTCTTTTCGAGGAGTTGGAATGCCTTTTGGTTTGCTCGAGGGTTAGTTTATCAGAATTGATGCTAATTTATTGGAGTTGAATTATTTTTGGAACTTTAGGAAGCTTCGTCTTCCTCTAATAGAGCTTCGTCTTCTAACGAGGAGATTTTTGTTTCATCCAAAGGTTTTATCTTTGACAGAAATTGAATATATTTGGAATCTAGCGAGGAAATTCTTGGTTCGTCTAAAAGCTCTATCTTTGACAGAGATTAAATAAACATGGAATAGTATTTATAAATAGTTAAAATTGCTCAAGCCTTTAAGGTCTTGGCCATAAAGCATGATACATTCTAACTAGATTATTTTTCATAAAAAGATTGATGTTTTGTAAAGCTTGTTGCAGCTTTTGAGGATCATCCTCCATGGCAAAATTTTCTGACATATCTCGAAGCCGATAAAGTGACCTTCATGCCAATTTGTAGGCTCGGGTAGGTTCCATTATCCTTCTCTCTACTTCATGGAGATCTTTATCCAAACGTATCACTAAGTCTTGCAAATCGGAGACATGTTGGTAAAGATCATACCCGTCGGGGTAGAACTTCAATTGCTGAAGTTCTTCTGCCACTTCAGATGTTCCTTCATCTGACTTGGTTGAAGGTTTGGACAATATTTTCTGATATTCAGGCCTGATAGGAAGCTTGGAGGAACTCATGACTGTAAAGGTTTTTGTTTTGGAAGTGGCGTTCCTTTAGTTTTTCTCCAGTATATTTATAGGGAAAAGAGTGCAACTTTAGAAGATTCTAACTAGTCTTTTAAGGAGATGTAATAATGTAGGGTCGCCGTTTTCTCCACTTATCGAGAAGTTACTGTTGATCGAACGGCTCTGATTCGTTCGTAGAAGAGCGATTTCCGAGTAGATTTTACTTTTGAATTTGAATTTACTATTTAGTCCTTGGGGGGTTTTTTTAATGGCTTTACTGTAACCACCCACTATCTTAAAACTTCCAGAACACGATTCGACTTTCGGTACGTTTCTTGACTTCTTCTTTTTCGAGTTTTCGATTATGGCTTGGCTTGGTTCCTTTGAAGAATTCATCGATAGGTTTGAGAGAGAAAATGAAAGGGACGAATCTAATTTTGGTCCCTCGATCATTCTGAGTGAAAGTCCGGCTGTCATAGATACTCAAGATGAGTTTCTTGAAGGTGATATACCTAAAAAAAGAGCTAGAAGATCAAACCACTAGTCTTGGGGTTTCATCTTACTCTGAATCTGAAGGAGTATCGAGTCAAAAAATGATTAGTCCATCTAAGGTTAGCTTTTTACCAACCACCCGTTCAAAAAGTAAAACTTAAAAAGTTTTTGAGGAAGAGGTTATAGTAGACGATGATCCTGCTTCTGTATTAACGGAAGAGGATTTAGATAATATTAGAATTGAGTTCAAAATTCCACAGGAAATAAAGATGCGAATTCCTAGCTCTAGCGAATCAGCCTCTTATGAATTTCCAGAGTGGACTGTGGTATATGCTTTAGCATTGAGGTATGGATTAAAGTTTCCTTTGGGACCTTTAGTCAAATCTGTATTAAGATTTTTTGGAGTTGCCCCCTGTCAACTTATGCCTAATTCTTGGCGGATTTTACTATCTTTAGAAGCTTTAAGTGTGAAATTCAATCTTTCTTTTGGCCTTCATGAATTTCTTGCTGCCTATTCTTGGCAAGAAAATAAAAAGGATGTAGGTAGATTTATGTTATCAAAGAAGGATAAGGAAAATTTGATCGCTGGGACTACTTCTAGTGATCATAACTGGCAGAAGAGGTTATCCCTAGTTCTTGGAAAATTCAAGGTATAATCCATTTAAATTTTCTTTTATCTTCATCTTATTCTTTTATGAATATTTATCTTTTTATGGCAGGGAAATCTCCCAAGATATCCGTCACTAAAGAAGCTCAAAGGAATTGTCACTTATTTCTAAAGACAATTCCTCGTCCTGAAAGAGAATGGAAATTTAAAATTTGTCTCCTCAAAGTATCTTTTTGAAAGTAAGTTAATAAAATATTTATGATTTTGATTTTGTTTCTTGTTTCTAACAATTTCTTTTCGATTTCTAAACAGAACCTCATATGGCCCCAAGAACAATTGTTCCTTTGACTCTTAAGGAGATTGCTGAAAAAAAGAAAGTCCAGAGAAGCTCTAAGGAGAAGAGGACGAAGAGAAAACATGAATCTAGCTTGGGACTTTACAGTGAGTTAGGAACAATAGTTGAAGTAACTGAGATTCCTGAAGTTCCTGAAAGCAATATTGATGATGACTCTACACTTATAAGGAAGAAGAAACCCAGGCTATCGTCTCCTTCTTTGGTAGGCGAAAGTGCGGGATTAAGCAAGGAGGCTGATGACATCATTCAAGTTCCTGATGATGAGGTGACAGAGGAGATCGTGAGAACAGAAGGAAAAGATCTTGTTTGCCCAGTTTCTCCTCTGAGAGCTTTGCTTGAGAAAGAGTTTGGACTATCAGGTGTTGATCTTCCATCTAATCTTCCAGCAAGGAGCTTCGAAATGTCGATCCGCAACATCCCCCTTTATTCGAGGCCTGCTGAATTATTTTCTCATTTACGTAAATTGGCTTATCCCCTTGGTTTCACTCCACCTAAGTTGAATATTGAGAATTCTTCTCTTTATAGCATTTCTCATGCTTTTCAGGTATTTTCAAAACTCAATTTATTTGTATTTCTATGTCAAATTAAAAGTAACATTCGTCTTCTTTTTTCAGGCTTTGTCAGTTTAGCTTTACATTGATAAAGAAGTCGAAAAGTTAAGTGAGGAAGTAAAGAGTCTTCGACTTTCCAGCGGATTATTACAGGTCGATATTAAAAAAATTTCGGAGGCTGAAGAGCAGGAGAAAAAGTTAAGGATGGAGGGCGAAGCTCAATTGGAAAAAATGAAGAATGCTGCTGCTGAAGCTTTAAAGAAAGCTGAAGATAAATTTGATGAATTGGATAGAGGGCATGTCACTTTGAAAACTGACTTTACAGATTAGGGTAGGCAACTGTCCAACATAATGCAGCAGCAGAAAGATAAGGAGGAGGAACTTTCAGCTTTCAAGGTCAAATTTCAAGAAAATGAAATATTATTGAAAGATCTGCAAGAAGTTGATTCTAAGCTGAAAGATTGTGAAATTAAGC
This sequence comes from Tripterygium wilfordii, assembly GCF_013401445.1. Taxonomy (NCBI): domain Eukaryota; kingdom Viridiplantae; phylum Streptophyta; class Magnoliopsida; order Celastrales; family Celastraceae; genus Tripterygium; species Tripterygium wilfordii. The sequence goes on from NC_052241.1 coordinate 4,751,063, forward strand.
TAAGTGCTTCTATCGAGAAAGCAAATCGGCTATCAAATGAACTGACAGAATCAAAGGAAGATGTCAATTTCTACAAGGGAGAATGCGCTCTCGCTGCTGGAAAGGAAAGAATCAAAGCCTTGGGGGAGGTGATGATGCAATATAAGGCCGGTACTTTAAATGAGGAAGAAGTTGATCGAATGATCAAAGAATATGAATAATTCAAGGTCATCGATGCAATGCAAACTTCTACCTCTGAAGCCGAAGACGACGTTTAGGCTTATATTTTTATTTTTTTTTTTGCAATCTTGTATCTTCCCTTTTAGTCTTAAATACAATCCTTAACTCTTTTACGTTTCCTATCAAATTTATGATTTTAACTATTTGCTTAAAATTTGAACTATGATGCAAATAATAATCTTAGAATAAAATTGTGCTTAAATAAAGAGTTAAGTGTACATGACCTTTTGGGAAATTATAGCAGATCAAGCTCCGTCGATTTGACCTTTGTCAAGATTTTTGATACATTATCCAACGTGCCAATGGATCCTGCAATAATCAAGTATAGAACGATGGGGGTGATGTAATGCGGTCTGTCAAGCACTTATATATGCTGAGCATATATATGTACATATTCAACTCGATTGAGAAAATATATACATTCAGTGATTTATCATCCAGATCCTTATAATAAATAAAATAATAATTTTTTTTAGGAAAGATATAACCTGAGATGTTTTGCATTCCAGCTGTTGTTAAGTATATTCCCTTCTTTGGTTTGCAACTTGTAAGCACCATTGCCGATGACATCTATGACTTTGTATGATCCTTCCCATGTGGCCCCCAATTTTCCAGAATTCAACTGTTGTTTGTTCTGGAAATTTTTACGTAGAACTCAGTCATCGATATTGAAAATTCTTGGGTTAACTGTTTTGTTGTAATATTTTACGATCCGATGCTTGTAGGCTGCTGTTCTAACAGATGATATATTTTGTCGTTCCTCAAGCATATATTCTTTGGTGAGGATGAGTTATTTTCCTCATCTCGCTTCCATTCAAATCGAGCTGTTAGGAGGCCGACTTCAACTGGTAGCACCGCTTCGGTTCCATAAGTTAAAGAAAATGGAGTTTCACCTGTTGAAGTTTTTACTGTTCTTCGATATGACCACAGAACCCCTGGTAGTTTGTCTGCCCAGGCTCCCTTTGCGTTCTCTAATCTTTTCTTCATAGTGTTGACGATTGTCTTATTAGTAGCTTCTGCTTGGCCATTCGATTGTGGATGTCTCGGTGATGCGAAGCAAAGCTTTATCTTCCATGTATTACAGAAATCTTGAAATTTATGGCGTATGAACTGAGATCCATTGTCACAAATTATTTCATTAGGAACTCCAAATCTGCAAATGATGTTTCTCCAGATGAAGCTTTTAACCTCTTTGTCCCGGACTTGTTTATTTAGCTTCTACCCATTTTGTGAAGTAGTCTGTTAAAATGAATAAGAACACTCTTTGTCCCGATACTGGAGGAAGCTTTCCAACGATATCCATTCCCCATCTCATGAAAGGCCATGTTGATGAAATTGGGATCAGCTCTGTTGGTGGTTGATGTGGGATTTTGTGAAAATCTTTGACATTTATCACATTTAGCCACATATATGGCTGCATCGCCACGAAGCGTAGGCCAATAATAACCAGTTTGCATGACTTTACTGGCTAAGCTTTGTCCACCTGAATGACTTCCGCAGACACCTTCATGTAATTCTACTAAGGCATACTGTGCTTCTTCCTGAGAAAAACATCGTAGCAAAACTCTTTGGTATGATCTTTTGTAAAGAATGCCATTAACTATTGTGTTACGTGATGCTTTTCGTTGTAGTGCTCTGGCCTCATTCTTATCTTGTGGTAACATATCATCCTGTAGATATTGTATGAATGGTGTTCTCCAATTATCATTGTCTTCATTAATAGCAAATGATTGCTCCACCATGGATTTTTTTTTATTGCAGGTGATTCCAAATAGATCAGTGGGATATTTTGAGTTGCTTGCAATTGGATTGCTGATCCTAAATTCGCCAGTGCATCTGCTTGCTGATTCTCTTCTATAGGCACTTAATTAATCTGGAATTCTTTGAATTCAAGTTGCAACTGCTGTACTAACTCCAGATAATCGTTCATTCTCTCATCTTTTGCTTGGTATTCTCCATTCAATTGATTAACGATCAATTGAGAATCTGAAGTCACATGGACACGTCGAACTTTTAATTCTTTTGCTAGTTTCAGTCCCTCAATCAGAGCTTCATATTCTGCTTCATTGTTTGTAGCGTGAAATCCGCAATGTATAGCTTGAGGGAATTGATCTCCTTGTGGTGAGATTAAGATGATACCTAAGCCGCTTCCCTTTGCATTACTCGAACCATCAACAAATAATTGCCAAATAGCTTCATCGTCTTCTTTGTTTTGATGCAATTCTTTGTGAGCAGTATCCATCATTCCTGGACTAAATTCAGCAATGAGGTCTGCCAGAATTTGAGCTTTGATTGCGGTTCGAGGTTGATACATGATATCATGCTCGGTCAATTCAATTGCCCACTTCGTTAATCGTCCGGACAACTCTGGTTTGTGTAGTATTGTTTTGATCAGAAAGCTCGTTACCACCATGATAGGATGACTTTGAAAATAAGGACGAAGCTTTCGTGCTGCAGTGATAAGCGCTAGAACAAGCTTTTCCATTAAAGGATACCTTGTTTCAGCATCTAACAAGCTTCGACTAACATAATATATTTGATGTTGCCGATTGTTTTCTTCTCTTAGCAGTACTTCACTAATTGCAAATTCAGAAATTGCTAAATAAAGATAAAGTATCTCACTGGTTTTTGACTTCGTGAGAATTGAAGGATTGGTTAGATATCCTTTCAATTTCTTTAACGCCATCTCACATTCCTCTGTCCATTCAAAATTGGCTGATTTCTTCAATGCTGTGAATAGATGATGACATCTTTCGCAAGATTTGGAGATGAATCGATTTAGTGCTGCAATCTTCCCTGCCAACCGTTGTACGTCTCGTATTTTTGTGGGAGAAGGAATATCAAGTATTGCTTCAATTTGATCAGGATTTGCTTCAATGCCCCTTTGTGTAACGATAAATCCCAAAATTTTTCCTGCTTTGACTCCGAATACACATTTGAGAGGATTTAATTTCATCTGATGAGCATCAAGAATTTCAAATGCTTGTCTAAGATGTTCGATATGATCTTCGGCCTTCAGAGTCTTTACTAGCATATCATCGATATATACTTCCATCGTCTTTCCGAGCAGGCTGACAAACATGCGATTGATGAGCCGTTATATGTTGCTCCCGCATTTTTTAATCCAAACGGCATCACCATATAACAGTATGTGCCACGTTCAGTCATGAATGCAGTTTTCTCTTGATCTTCTGGATGCATCAAGATTTGATTATATCGGGAGAATGCATCCATAAAGCTGAGTAATTCATGCCTTGCTGTTGCATCCACAAGTATATCAATATGAGGGAGTGGAAAAGAATCTTTTGGGCAAGCTTTGTTCAGATCCGTGAGGTAAATACAAACTCTCCATTTCCCATTCTTCTTCTTTACCACGACCACATTTGCAAGCCAATCTGGGTATTGGACTTCTCGAACGAACCCAATATCTAACAGCTTTCGAACTTCCTCATTAATAACTTTATTTCTTTCTGGAGCGAACCTTCGTCTCTTCTGCCTCACCGGAAGGAAGCCATCATCGACTTGCAACTGATGAGTGATGATTTTCGGATCAATTCCAATCATATCTGCATGTTTCCAAGCGAAAGTGTGTTTATGATCTTACAGGAATTGAATTAAATTTTCTCGGAGTTGACAATCCAAATTTGCTCCAATTTGAATCTTCTGCTCTGGATAATCAGGATGAATGATGACTTCTTCTATCTCCTTTTTAGCCAGTTCTGCTCAGAATCGGCTCTTGCTGTAATTGCTATAAAGCTTTAGTTTTCCCTTTCAATGCTTGTTCATAGCAACTCCTTGCCTGACGTTGATCCCCATATATTTCTTGTATTCCATCACTTGTTGGGAATCGTATTACTTGATGATAAGTTGATGGCACAACCCTCATTGCATGAATCCAAGGTCGTCTAAGTATTGCATTATATGGAGATTGACAATCTAATATATTAAATCGAACCTGGAGATTTATTCCTTTTGTGTATACTTGCAAAGGAATAAAGCCGATAGTATATTGTTGTTCTCCGCTGAAGCCGATGAGTGGGATAGGACTTCTAATTATATCAACTTCTGAAAGTTCCATTGCTTGAAGTGTCGATATGAATAGCAAATTTATGGAGCTACCATCGTCGATCATGATTCTTTTAACTTCGCAGTTGGCAATTTGCAAAGTGATTACCAAGGCATCATCATGCGGATTTAGTAATCTCGTCATTTCATCGTCTGTGAAACTGATGACTTGTCTTGTAAATTGTACCATCGGCTTGTCATTCCATACCTCAGAATTTTCTTTCTGCTTGACATGTTTCTTTGCCTATGAGTGTGTAATTCCGCAAATTTCTGAACCGCCGAATATCACGTTAATTGTCTTCTCTGGGGGAGGTGGCTTCTGTTCTTCTTCTCGTCTTTCGGCTTGGGCCATCGTTGCTTTTCCTCTTTTAGATAGTAAATCCCGAAGATAACCTTTCTTTAACAATTGGGTTACTTCTTTTTTGAGGGTAATACAGTCATCTATTGTATGCCCATAGTCGTTGTGAAATTCACACCATTTGGAAGTGTCCCGTTGATCTAGCGGTTTACAAACTTTGTCAGGCCATCGAACAGCATCTCCCATTTTCTTTAACACTGATAAGATTTCATTTGGTGGAATCACCAAATTGTATTCGGGAGATCTAGGCTTTTTCTTGAAATCAATTGGCTTGGGATCTCTACGAGGATAATGTGGAGCCTCTGAACTTATTTGCTTTTGTTTAGATTTCTTCGTCTGCTCTGTTGGCCATTCTGGAAGTCTTCCTTCATCTTCTTCCCATTTGATTTGAACGCTTGCTCTTGCCTGCACTTCTTGAAATGAATTACATGGATAACGAGTAAGCTTTCCATACAATTTGCTTCCAGGAAGAAGAGCCATGCGAAATGCATTGATTGCAATCTCGTCTAAGCATCCAGGAATCTCCAGTTTCTCTTTATTGAATCTTGTTAAGAATGACAGCAGAGATTCTCCTTGTTTCTGCCGTAACCGATATAAATCATCAGGTGTTGGAATTATTTTTCTGCTGCTTGCAAATTGTTCAACGAATGCGTCGGCCAATTGTGCGAATGAAACAATTTTCCCTTCTGGAAGATTAAGGTACCATTTCAAAGGAGGTCCCACCAAAGTTGAACTAAATCCTCGGCACATGCATGCTTCATACTTGTTGAACGGGTACAACACCAAAGTCAATCGCTGACTGTACTGATCCACATGATCTTCTGGGTCAGTGGTACCATCATAAGGTTTGATATGTGGTATGATAAATTTCTTTGGAAGCTCTTCCATGGCAATGGCATGAACAAATGAAGATTTGAGGAAAGTACGATTTTTCTTTATCGGTGGTGGAATGCCTGGTATCCTGAAGAATGCTGACTCCATTTCCTCCAATCTTTTGTCGACACTTCACTACGTCGCTACTTCTGGGAATGTTGTAGTTATATTTGACCATGCACCGACTATCGGGATAGTCGAAGATGAAGTTGGTATTGGAAATAATGGTGCCATGGATTGTGCCGTTAGCCTTAGAAATTGAGTTGACGTTGATGCCAATGACGGTTCCGTCTGATGCATAAATCCTGGCAAAGGAATGCTTGCGTTGGGAATTTGTGTTGTTTGTCCATCGTTGATTCGAACAGAAGTACTTGGGATAGCACTTGCAGGAATGGTTCTGGTTACGTAAGGACTTGAAGGTTGATTCATAAGATCAAGCAGCTTTTGATTTTCTCTTTGAACAGTCAAGTTTTCTTGCTCCAACTGTTGGACCCTTCTTTCATGTTCATCGAAGCGTTGAATCAAAGCTTTCATCTTCTCGCTTACGGCATCATCTCGCAAATCTTTTGAGTTTGCCAATTGGATAAAATTATCTCCCCTATCTGGCGCGCCAAATTGTTGATGTAAATTATCGACAATCGAATTGTTGAGGATGAATGGGTAAATGTAAGACAAAACAGAGAGATTTTATGTGGTTCGGCTTTGAGCCTAGGTCCACGGTGCAGAATGATAAAGTATTTTTATTTATCACTTGTGATTACAGAATGAGTAAGAAAGTCAGAATTTTTCCCAACCCGAAGTCCCCTTTCCTTGGCCTAATGAACTCCTTTTATGCTTTTCTTGAGCAGTTACCAACAGTTGTGGCAGTTGGAGAAGTTCATGGCAGTTTGGGGGAGTTTGCGGTAGTTTGCGATAGTTTGCAATAGTTTGTAGTAGTTTCGGCTGTTACCATTTAACGAGGAACTGTCTTATCTTCGGCTTCTTCCCTTAGTTATTGGTTCGACCTTACTTGTATCGGCTTTGTATTGCCTTTAAAAGACCAAGTCCTTTTTGGACTGTATACTCTGGCCTGATTGTTGTTGGGTTTCAGGGCCCTAGCATCTGTTGGGCTTTTATGTTGTTGGGCTTCTGGGCCCTAGCCTCTGTTGGGCTTTTATGTATTTGTATTGGGTCGAACAAGACCCATAATTTGTTGAGGTTGATCTGGACCCCTACAGCCACCATAAGTTTCAACTAATCAATCTTAATTTATAATTTGTGTAATGATTAGGTTAATTAGTATCTAAATTTATAATTTGTTATGAAGATATAATCAGAGCTTTATAAATACTAGTTTGCCTCCCATAGTCCCATATTCCAATATGTAACTTATATATATTCTAATTTAATATATATTTATATGATATATATTAATATTATTCGATTTTTTCGGTTATAACCATAACCGTAACCGAAAAAATCATAACCGCAAAAATATACAAACATTTACTAAAATCATAATCGTATCCAAAACCATATCCGAAAATCAAATAACCACGGTTACGGATCGGTTTATCGGTTGCGGATCGGTTGTGGACACCCCTGTTGGTTGCACCTTACCTGGTCAAATAACATTTGCAACAACCCAAGATATGGGTTGGTGGTTGCAACCTTACTTGGAACCAATTTTCCTTCTCTGTCTCTATGTTTACTATACACGAAATTCATCATCTACTCTGAGAGTGCAATTCCTATTTGGTTTGATTGTGACCACTTGTATTGTTGTGCTACCTACTTGTGGTTGAGGCGTTGTATCTTGGGAAGAGGTTGTTCGGAGAGCTTAGCACCAGTGGCTGGGACATTTCTCTTTAAGGAGATTCGTGAAAGGCATTCCTCGCTCCCACAATTCCTGTCCAGCTGTTTACGGTTTTGGTATTTTAATTTAAGCATCAGTTATTGTGTTCATCTATGTTACTGTGTTGTGCATACAATATGCTATGTTACTGTTTCTGTTAATGTTACTGTTTTATTTATGTAACTTAGTCATTGTTCATGCAATATCAATATTAATAAATTGGTTTATTGCATGCTATATTTCCAACAATCTTAAAGAGAAATGTCCTATCAAAACTATCATCGTATACATTTGATAAAAAATTTCAACTTGACCTATTTGTGCTTAATAAGTGAATTGATACAAATTTTGTTTACTTGTACGTGCATATTGCGTGAGCCAATAAGATTTTGTTAGTTGTACGTAGAGCTCGGCATCGGGCCGGCCGGCCCGGCTTTTTTGGGCCCAGGCCCTGGCCCGGTTTAGTTCTTCGGGCCTCGGGCCGGGCCAAACTGAGAATATGAGGCCCAGGCCCGGCCTGGCCCATAAAGCTTGGGCTTCGGGCCCGGGCCTCGGGCCGGGCTCTCACGGCCCGTCACTATTCATCTTATTTGAAAATTATAAAATTAAATTATTCATCATAGAATTTGAACTCAAGACTTTTAGATAGGAGAGTAATGAACTAACCAACAAGCTAAAGCCACTTTCATGTTATACGTGTCAATTAATTAAATTATTATCTTTACATACCACCTGTTATATTTTTAACACAATTAAATAATTTTAATTTTACTTAATGAATATTGATTTTAAATTTTATATTATACACATCTATAGTTTTAAATAGTTTAATTTTATACTTATTTTATAAAATCTTAGGATTTTAAGATTTTATCAACATTTATGAGTAGATGGTCATATTATGGCTTTAGGGTTAGTGCTTAGGTTTAGGGTTTAGGATTTAAGATATTTAGGGTTTAGGGCATGTAGGGTTTAGGGTTAAGGGTTTAGGGTTTAGGGCCTTTAGAGTTTTGGTGTTTAGGGTTTTGGGGTGTATAATATATATATATATATACATACACATACATTGCAATAATATATATATACATACACATATATATTATATATTATCTATACATATATATTACATATATATATGTATGTATATATATACAAATACACAGACAGTGTGCACTAGCTGTCTGTGTATTGAGTGCTTGCATGTGTATTAAGTGCTTGCATGTGTATTACGTGTATGTCTGTGCAACCTGTATCAAACTTGTTAAATAATAAGAAATAATATTTCTTTGTATCATTCAAATTTTGTTTAAAGCACACGGTTAGTTGATTTTTATTTTTTAATGACATGCTTATTTGATAATATCTGTGAGATTTCTACCAATAGTATTATAATTGCATGATTCAGTGTATTAATTATTATATTGATTTTATTAAAACAAAGTTTAATTGTTTAAATTATTTAAAATTTTTGATAATATTTTTTAGTGATTAACAACAAAGTGGCAATGTCTAGAAAGTTCTATTTAGCAAAGGGGTTATTTAATTGAGGGTCGTATTATACGGAAGACCCCCTCTTACATGGGAATAATCTGGTTGCTATAATTGTTAGTTCCTAACAAAGAAAGTCGATAAAAAATTTGTGTATTTTTAAACCAAAAATTTTGTGCTTGAACTGAAAATTGTTGATATTTATGTCATTAAATTATTTGATATATTTGTGTTACTAATTCTACACTTTGACTTGTGTAGAAAAATAATGGCTTAAAATATTGAGGGATCCACCATCCATCCAGGAGGTGATGACTTGACCGTTGGTAGTTTGAACAACCCAGGTGGTGTAACGGTGACCGCTCCTATTGGAGGTGTGGCTGCTCCAAATGGAGGTGAGTCTAAGACTGCTCCTGTTGAGTCTGGCGCTCCAGCTTATGCTGATGGGAGGACTGCGACTCCTCTGGTTGGCCGTGTAATGGTTCCAGCCGAAAAGCCAAAAAATTTTAACGGCAAGGATTTCAAGAGGTGGCAACCAAAAATGCACTTCTACTTGACCACCTTGAACCTTGTCAAGTACCTCTACGAGGTGTGCCCCGTTCTGTCACCAAGCGAGCAAGACAGAACGACGATAGCAGAGTCCAGTTTTGGAAAGACAATGAATATCTGTGCAGGAACTATATCCTTAATGGATTAGTTGATGACCTGTACAATGTATACTCCGAAACATCTTCAGCCAAAGAGCTTTGGGACTCTCTTGAAAAGAAGTACAAAACCGAGGATGTTGGTACTAAGAAAGTTATGGTGGCCAAATTTCTTGACTTTATGATGGTAGATGCCAAGTCTGTTGTCAATCAACTTGAAGAGTTCCAGCTCATCTTGCATGAAGTACACGTTGAGGGATGGGTAATAAATGAATCATTCCAAGTGGGGGCAGTCATCGAGAAGCTACCTTCTCGCTGAACTGATTTCAAGAATTACTTGAAACATAAGTGCAAGGTGATGAACATGGAGGAATTAATGGTTCGTCTGAGGATTGAGGAGGACAATCGGAAGAAGTTAGCACTTCCAAGAGCATCTAAGGCCCACCTGGTGGAAACTTCCAAGCCCAAGCATGGGAAGAGAAAGAGGGAGCCCCAGACCAAAGGGAAGCCGAAAGAGCAACCCAACAAGTTCTAGGGTACCTGCTTTGTTTGCAACAAACCTGGACACCGAGCCAAAGATTACAGGAAGCGTCCTAACAAGGACAATGCCAATAACAAGGGAAAGAAGCAAGCCCACCTAGTTGAGGAGGAGGGAGATTAAGAGGTGTTTTGTGGTGTCATCTCTCAGGTGAACATAGTCACAAACACCAAAGATTGGTGGATGAACACAGGTGCAACAAAACACATCTGCATCCACAAGGAGCTCTTCTCAACATATGAGAAGAAAGATGATGGTGAGAAGGTTTATATGGCTAACTCTGCTCCAGCCACTGTCAAAGGAATCGAAAAGGTGATCCTGAAGTTCACTTCTGGCAAGAAGCTTGAGCTGCTGAATGTAATACATGTCTCGGATATCAAGAAGAATCTGGTATCAGTGCCCACTTTGATCGAGAAAGGATTCAAATTATTGTTTGAGTCAAACAAATTTGTACTTTCCAAGGGTGGGATTTATTTGGGAAATGGATATATCAATGATGGGCTTTTTAAAGCCAATTATGTTGTAATAGACAAAAAGTCTAAATTTTTGTACCCAAAGACTGTTATTAATAAAGAAAAGTCTTCAACACATGTAAACTATGGTACAATGAAAAAACTGGCAAACTTGGGTTTAATTCCCAAATTCAATTTGGATGTTAACCACAAATGCGAGACATGTGTTGAACCAAAGTTTGCCAAGAAACCCTTTCCCAATATTGAAAGAAGTACTGAGCCTCTAGCATTAATCCATACAGATTTATGCGACTTGAAATTTGTTCAAAGTAGAGGTGGAAAGAAGTACTTTATTACTTTCATTGATGATTGTACTCGTTATTGCTATGTTTATTTATTAACTAGCAAAAACGAAGCAATGGACATGTTTGTAAAGTACAAGAATGAGGTTGAAACTCAACTTGGTACGAAAATTAAAGCACTAAGGTCTGATAGGGGAGGAGAATATGATTCTGCTCTTTTTGATGAGTTATGTGCTGAGTTTGGAATAATCGACCTAACTACAGCACCATATACACCTCAACAAAATGGAATTGCTGAGAGGAAAACCCAAACTTTAAAAGAGATGGTAAATTCCATGCTCATAAGTTCAGGTTTACGACAGAACTTATGAGGGGAAGCAGTCTTGACTGTTAATTACATTCTTAATTGAATGCCCATAAGAAAACAGGTAGCATTCCATATGAGATGTGGAATAAAAGACCACCATCTTTCAAGTATTTGAAAGTGTGGGGGTGTCTTGCTAAGGTGGCTGTGCCTCCACCAAAGCAAGTAAAACTCGGACCTAAAACGGTGGATTGCATATTAATCGGATATGCTCAAAATAGCAGCACATTCAGATTTCTGGTACACAAATATGAAATTGATGACACAGAATTCTTTGAGAATATTCTCTGAGAGCGCAATTCCTATTTGGTTCGATTGTGACCACTTGTATTGTTGTGCTGCCTACTCGTGGTTGGGGCGTTGTATCTTGGGAAGAGGCTGTCCGGAGAGCTTAGCACTAGTGGCTGGGACATTTCTCTTTACGGACATTTGCAAAAGGCGTTCCTCGCTCCCACAATTCCTGTTCAACTATTTACAGTTTTGTTATTTTAATTTAAGCATCAGTTATTGTATTCATATATGTTACTGTGTTGTGCATACAATCTGCTATGTTACTGTTTCTGTTAATGTTACTGTTTTATTTGTGTAACTTAGTCATTGTTCATGCAATATAAATATTAATAAATTGGTTTATTGCATGCTATATTTACACCACTCTCTCCTCTCTTCTTTTTCTCTAACCTAGCTAGCCCCTACACCCCCTCTTATCTTTTTATTTCCAAACAGCCGCCCCTCCCTCTCTAACTTCTCTCTATTTTCCTTTTCTCCTGCCCTTTTCTTGCTCTCTGCCGCCCCTCTCCTTTGTTTTCTGTCCCCAAAATCTGTGTCTTTTTTTTGTGCTCTTTGCCTCCCCCACCCTCTATTTTTGTCCCCAGCCCCCCTTTCTCTCTTTTTGATCTCCATTTATATTAGGCTAAGGGCTTTTAGGGTTTTTAAGGCTATGGGCTTAAGGGTTTGTAATTGTGGGTTCATGGATTGAGGTTGAATTAATTGATCATGAGTTGGACTTGTAGAGCTTTGGGTAGGACAAAAAGGTTGGGTTAGTTATGAATTTGGCTTTGGACTTGTTTATTTTTTATTTTGAGTTTAATGAAGAGAAAAATAAAAATGTAAAAAACAGATTAATCAATTTAAATCACATAACTTATGTACATGTAAAATCAATATTAAATGAAAAATTGAGCCGGACAAAATCCAGGTATTACAATAACTCATACAAAATACAATGAGATGTATATAAAAATGAAATTGAAAGTAAAATAAAATAAAAATAAACAAATAGCTCTTGTTTAAGCAAAACTTGGCTTGACTCTCAAACGTCCCCAGTTGTCGCAACCGAAATCACAACACGGGTACACTCGCTAAAAAAACAATGAAGTCAGCACCCATTGTTTTGAAGGTGCAATTGGTCACCTTTTAAATTACCGATATGTCATTTTACAAATTGGGTCCGGGGGTCGATTGAGTGTAGGGAATGTATTAACACCCTACAACACTTGGTCACATGATTACCAATACTTAAACAAGGGCTAATGAAAATATTTTTGAGATTTTGAAAAAAGGGGATTTTTTTGAAAGAAATCTGTTTACATGGAGATAGAATCCCTCGAAGAAAGAATATGCAAGCTTGTGAAATTATGTTTTTTTATTTTTGAAAATGAGAGATTGTTAGAAAAAACTCATTCTACCCGGGGACAGAATCCCCCAAAAAAGGAGTACATGAGCTTGCGTAATTTTATTAAAATAAGAATCTTTTTTAAGAGGAGAACCATTTTAAATGTCATACTTTTTGAATTTAACGATAATCATTTTAAGGGTTATAGTGGTTTTGGTTAAGACTGTTTTTGTGTTGGGGCAGCAGTTATCCCGATTTTAGAAATTAAAATATTAAAATCAAATGTTGGCCCACATAAAAAAATAAATGAATAAAACCACGAAAATATATGGCCCAAAAAGTGGATAGAACCCCAAAATAAGTGTTGGCTCAAAGACCAAAATAAATCTATACCCATCCCAAAAACAAAAGGGAGCCGATATTTACACACTATATTGGACTTAATACACACAATTACTTTAGACACTCTTAATTGTTTTTAAAAACACACATTATTGAGTTTCCTAAAAAACATTTTCATACATATTAATTATATAATATTTAATATCATAAACCACTTTTTCCCCCACTCATATTATCTCAACTTCCTTTAATAACCACTAAAAGATTTTTGATATTTAATTATTGATTTCAAAATCAATTATGTAGAGTGAGTTTAGAAAGAAGAGGAATCGACGCAGAAGACTTGATATTATTGATTTATCATACACCAGTAGAGACACCAATATATAAACTTGTGACATACAATTAATGGTGGAGTTGGTGAGACTTGTCTCCAAAGCTCTCTTCACAATCCCAGCGACAACTTCTACCTCCCAAAAATATTTTTATTGGTACTACTGGGCAATAGAAAGTGATAGAGAATTGAACTTTAAATACTACTTCAACAACGGACTCTCAAATATCCATCTTTTCTGTCCCAACAATAAACAGTCGTGAGAAGGGTAGAATACTTATGGTTGACAACACAGACAAATTCCGCGATCCATGGTCTGCCATCTGAAGTTTTTGAGGAATCATTCGATGTTGTCCATCCTGCACATGGTATTCAAAAAGTAATTGAGAAAGCAACCGCACATAAGCCGAAAATTTCACACAAAGATGAAGAGTGTTGATACTTGATAGCTTTGAAATGCAAATAACATGGTTGAAACTAGGGGGAAAAACACCCAGACAAGCGCAATGTTTTTTACCTACTTCATCAATAGAAGATAGGAGGCGAGAAGAGAAGATCCTTTGTATAAAAATTTAATTAAAAGGATTAGGATTACAAAATTAAATTAAATTTAATTGTAATGGGTAAAAAATATGGGTGCAAAAAGTATATAGGTTTTCAAGTAATTTCATTTAAGAATAATCTGATAAACTAAAGTATTTAAAGAAAATATGTGTGCATTAAGTTCAAACTCGTGTGCAAATATCGGCACCCGAAACAAAAATAAAATCAGCTCAAAACAGAATTATAAAATCAGCCGAAAACATGTCCAAAAGTCGGCCCAAAATAGGTCCAAAAAAAGCCCAAAATAGGGACCAAAGTTTGCCCAAAACAGATCCAAATAGCAACCCAAAAACAGCCCAAAATAGAGACCAAAATCAGCCATAAACAACTCTGAAATTCAGCACAAAACAGGTCCAAATAGCAGCACAAAACAGCCCAAAATATAGACCAAAGTCGGCTCAAAACAGGTCCAAAAATCAGCCCAAAACAAAGATGAAAAGCAGTCCAAAACCGAGACCGAAATCAACCCCAAACAAGTGAAATTCAGCCCAAAATAGGTCCAAATAACAGCCCAAAAATAACCCCAAAAAAAGACCAAAGTCGGCCCAAAATAGGTCCACATAGCAGCCCAAAACAGAAGCAAAAGCAGCCGAAAAACAAAAGCTACACACTGTATAAACACTATCTTTACACCACTTGTTAATTTTTTATAATTTACATAAATACCCTTATATACAATGATATATTAGCCCTTAAACAAATTTAACACAAACAAATTTAAAATAAATAAAAAAAACCCTTACTCTCTCATCTTTTTCTCTAAAACTTTATTCTCTCATCTCTCCCTCTCTTACCTCTCCACTCTCACGTGCGGCGTCAACACCCACGACAATCCTTCCTCAAACCTAGAACTCCATCAATCATCCTCCTCTCATAATCTCCCCTCCTAGCTCCCAGATACAGTATCCCATAGCATGTCCATATGTACTCGTCTTTCTTCAACACCCTTATACGCCTCTACTTTTCCATATCTTCCTATTTCCTGTTTATTTGCCGGGAAAATGTTATAATTTAAGAAAAAAATTGTCCAAGTTCTTGACCGATTGTGGTCCCCATTTCCTCTATTTTTCTTCTCTGCTTTCTCGGAAGACAAGGTGGTGGGATAACGCTTTTTCTCTCAAACACATGAATTTAAAATTAAGGCACATAGAATTTAAAATTAAGAAACACTTGCTTATACCAAAACAACAACGACACCCGAACGATCTCTCTCCCTCTTCGACATTCGTTGAGCCCTAATTCGTCACAGATTTAATTGTCATCCGTCGTACCCAAACACTGCAACTTTCCTGCATTGAAGAATAATGAGCTTCCAGGATTTGGAGGCCGAGAGGCCGTTGGCTTCGTCAAGGAGCGGTTTGATCAACGGCAAGCAAGACGCCACTCTAGCCGTGGCCTCCGTATCTTCCATATCAACACCACCGCGTCGATAGGAGTGAGTGGGGTTGAATATGGGTTTAGAGAGAGTGTGTGTGTAAATTTAATAATAAAATTATAATATTTCACAAATCAAGGGTATAATTGTTTTTTCATTATAATTTTGTGTGTAGACTTATAATTTTTTGGTGTAAGTTTATCATGTTTAAAAAATGGTGTAAAGATAGTATTTATGTGGTGTGTAGATAAAATTTCCCAAAACAAAAATAAACTCAGCGAAAAAAAAATCAAACCAAAATAAGATCAAAGCCCAACCCAAAAGCATAACTAAATCAGCCCAAAACAAAATCAAAACCCAGCCCGAAAGTCCTCTCTTTTTCTTCACCTGTAGACCTGTAGCACACAAATTTCTCTGTCTATTTTGCTTTATCACAAATCAGTTTGAAGGCGTGGCAAAATGATAGTTAAAAAAGATCCCAAAACGCAATATGACAAATAAATGGAAAGAAGGGAAGCCAAACAAAGAGTAGTTAACATCAAGGGGAGATTTAATCCTTTATATTCTGCAGCTACTCTTTTTTCCCCTCTCTCTTCTGACACGAGCTGCTATTTCTTTTTATACTAGGATAGGAGATTTTAAGGTTTTGGGTTATGGGCTAGGGTTTGCGGGTTTGGATTTGTGACTATATCTTGGAATTAATTGGGTCTAATGGACTTGGGTTTGTGGGTCAAAGAATTAATTGGGTATTTGCCTATTTGTGTTGAGACACAATTTGGCTTGGGATAATTTGGATTAAGGTAAATTAAGTTGGGCTAGAAATGAATTGGGCCTTGGACTTGTGTTTCTTTTCCTTTTTTTTTATTTGAGGTTGATGAAGAGAAAATTGAATCAATTTAGATCATATAATGTATATACATGTAAAGAAAAAATGTTTATTGAAAAATTGACTCAGACAAAATTCAGGTATTATAAATGATAAGTCTAAATCTCGTAACTAAAGACTATTAATAAAGAGAAGTCTTATGTTTACATTGTTGTCTCTCCTATTCTATGGCATGGTAGATTAGGACATGTAAATAATGGAGCAATGAAACGAATTGCCAACTTAGGATTAATTCCAAAATTTAATTTGGATTCTAATCACAAGTGTGAGACTTGTGTCGATGCTAAGTTTGCAAGGAAACCATTCTTGATAGACAATCTGAACCTCTACAATTAATCCATAGTGATTTATGTTATTTAAAATTCGTGAAGAGTAGAGGTGGAAAGAAGTACTTCATCACCTTCATAAATGATTGTACTCGATTTTGCTATATCTATTTGTTGAGTAGCAAAGATGAAGCTATGAGTATGTTTATCACGTATAAAAACGAGGTTGAAAACCAACTTGGTAAAAGAATCAAAACACTTAGATTAGACAGGAGAGGTAAATACACCTCATCTAATTTTGATGAGTTGTGTTCTAGTTTGGGAATAATTCACCAAACAATTACAACTTATACTCATCAGCATAATGGAATTGCTGAAAGGAAAAATAGAACTGTGAAGGAGATGGTTAATGCCATGCTCATAAGTTCAGGTTTACCTCAAAACTTGTGGGGGGAGCAGTCTTAACTGCTAACTAAATTCTTAATCAATTACCCCATAAGAAAATAGGTAAGATTCCATATGATTATGGTATGGAAGGACATCCTCCTACAAATACTTAAAAGTGTGGGGGTGTCTCGCAAAGGCAGTAATGCCACCTCCTAAGCAAATCAAGCTTAGTCCTAAGACCGTTGATTGCATTTTCATTGGTTATGCTCAAAACAGTTGCGTATTTAGATTTATGGTACACAAATCAGAAGTTGTTGATATCCACATAACAAAAGTCAAAACGTACTTTTCCAGAAGAGAACAAGAGAATCTACTTCTATATATAGATGAACTTTGTGAAACAGACGAGTTTGAACCCAGAAGGGGTAAGAGATCAAACGTTGCTAAGTCTTCTGGTCTGGATTTTCTAACATATATGTTAGAAGGCGAATCTAAAACTTTCAAGGAGGCCATGCCTACTCCTGAAGCTTTTCTTTGGAAAGAAGTAGTAGACAGTTATATTGAGTTAATCCTAAGTAACCATATTTGATAATTGGTTAATCTACCTCTTGGACATAAACCAATTGGTTCTAAATGGGTCTTTAGAAAGAAGCTAAAGAATGATGGTTCCATAGATAAATACAAAGCCAGACTGATTGTAAAAGGGTTTACACAAAGAGAAGGTCTAGACTACTTTGATACTTATTCACCGATAACACGAATTACATCCGTAAGAATGCTAATTGCTATAGCCTCGCTGTACAACTTACAAATCCATCAAATGGTTGAAAGAGTACATTCTTGAATGGAGATCTCAATAAGGATATTTATATGGAACAACTAGAAGGATTTAAAGTCAAAGGACAGGAGAATAAAGTCGATAGACTTATCAGGTCATTGTATGAACTTAAACAAGCTCTTAAATAATGACATGAGAAATTCAACCAAGTGATGATTCGAAATGACTTTAGAATTAATGAGTGTGACAAATGCGTGTACTCGAAAACTACTTCAAATGGTTGTGTACTCATATGTCTATATGTCAATGATATGTTGATTTTTGAAAATAACATTGAAGTTATAAAGCATACCAAGAAGATGCTCGAGAAGAATTTTGACATAAAAGATTTAGGTATTGTTGATGTTACTCTAGGCATCAAAATTCAGAGACATTAAGAAGGCCTAGGTTTAACACAATCTCACTACATTAAGAAAGTGATGGAAAGGTTTAACGATTTCAACATTAGAGATGCAAACAATCCTTTTCTACCACACGTAACTCTACATACGAATACTGGAAACAGTATCAAACAACTGGAATACTCTTAAGTGATTGGTAGCATCACATACATCATGAACTACACAAGACCTGATATTGCATATTCAGTTAGTAAACTTAGTAGATATGTAAGTAATTTGGGTCATGAACATTTGCAAGCGTTACTGAGAGTGTTGGGATACTTTAATAAAACAAAACATTATGTTTTGCATTTTGGTAAGTATCCAATGATGCTAGAAGGGTATAGTGATGCTAATTGGATTTCTGATTCTAATGAATCGAAGTCTACTAGTGGATATTTGTTTACCCTAAGCGTTGCCACAGTATATTGGAAATCCTCTAAGCAAACATTGATAGCGCGTTTGACGATGGAATCAGAGTTCATCGCCTTAGACAAAGCAGGTGAAGAAGTAGAGTGGCTTCATCGCTTTTTAGAGGATATTCCACTGTGGCTCAAATTTGTGCCTGCAATTTGCATACATTGTGATAATCAAGCTACACTTGCAAGGGCATAAAATGTGATATATAACAATAAGTTTAGGCATATTCTTCGTAGACACAATATTATTAGGTAGTTGCTCTCTAATAGAATAATTTCTATTGACTTTGTGAAGTCAAAGGAAAACATAACGCATTCGTTTACAAAAGGACTAATGAGAGACCAAATCAACTACGCATTGAGGGTAATGGGGCTAAAAGCGTTATCTGACTAGAAGAGTTCTCTTGATGGAAACCTAACCTAGCGATTGGAGATCCCATGGAATAGGTTCAATAGGACAATGTAAATTTTGAGGAACTCAAGAGTAAGCACTTAGGAGTTAATCTCTTCACACTCCTTAGATGCACGAGTGCATCCTATAATATTTATTAAGGATACGCTGTGCATTTAATGATTTCCATATCTTGAACATTCAAGTAGAGTATTGTAGGATACACTTGATAGGAGATCACCTATATGTTGAGGAGTTGGCCGTCTCTATGAAAGTCCTAAAGGTTAGACTTTATAAAGTACACATGAATCCAAGAAGTTCAGGGCCGAAAGAATGAAAACAATCGAGAACCGAACATGGTCTGAAGAGAAATTGTGCGAGATGCATTGTCTGGGCTTACATAAACAACTAGAGATTCAAGGCTTCAGTCCATTGACTAGTTAAGTGGGTCTGATAGACTTTCACTAGAGAAGGTTCAAAGCGAAAGTTACCTATCTTTATGTAGTGTTTCTTCCTAGGCACACTCAAACTTCTCGAGTCAAAATAATGTGTTTTTGTTTATCCATTCATGCGGGGATTGTTGGAAAACCATAGGGTGAATGACTCAATAATCCAAAGGCCCACACCATAGGCTAATGGGCTACACCACACACGAGCGGACTGGGCCAGACATGGGTCCAGGTATGAGATAAATAAAATATATTATTATATTTTTTATTAAAGTTTGACAAGAGTCCTAAATCAATATAAATTGGTTAGGTGATTAAGTTGCAAACTCTTATCTCATAAAGAGATAAAAGTTTCATCTCATGTCAAATTCTAATATCTTAACAGGAGATAGAGTTTTAATATGTGTCAAATTTGCAGTTAGAAAGGAGTTCTAACTCGTCTCAAACTATGGGCCTATATAACCCACATGATGGACGACTTCTTGATAGAGCATACAAAAGTCAGAAGCTTTCTCTCTCAAAAATTCTTTTTCGTACAGAGCACGGAAGTTTTCTTTCAAAACATTCTTTTAATCCAATTCTGTTCTTCAATGTTGGCGAGTTCAAGGGTGTTCAACTGACACTTGAATCCACGTAATGTTTCATCAGATCAGGTTAAAAAGTGTTGTATCTTGTGAGGTGAAGCACACAAACCCGCTAGCACCGCAATAGGCAGGAGCTGTCGTCTCAAGGAGATTTGGGTTCCCCGTATCTCACCTTACAGAATCAAATACCATAATTTGTTTTTGTTTTACTTCTGTTTTATGTTATTTAATATTCCAATTTGTACTTGATCAGTATTATGTTTAATAAAACTTCTTTGCTTTATGTCCTGCGACTACTGCTTTATTACTACACACGACAATAGCGACGTCCCTGTTTTTTGTCATGGACTCATACATGTTGATCATATTTCTTAAATTCAAGAGAAATAAAAAAAAAAAAGACCGATCAGTATAACCGAATAAAGATCAACCGATCAAAAAAATACACACCTCTATAAGATTCTACAAAAAAAAAAAACACACACACATACCGAATACGTCATCAATGACATAGAGTGACAGACCAAACTATGTTTGATGTAAACACCATACAAAATTCGTAGGCCACAGGCAAAAGGGTTGAACGACACCAAGGTCCATCCTTGAAAGGTCATGTGAAGCAACCAACACGAAAAGATGAAGTTGCCAACAATTGATTTTTAGGATGCAATTGAACACCCATTATGGTCTACGAAAAAGAAAATGGGTAAGGGGGTCTATTGAGCATGGGGAAGGTGTTAGGCGCCCCACGACTCCCGAAAACGGTTGCCTTAAAAATGTTTTCCTATTTGACTCTAATTTGTTTTAAGAAAATGATTGTATGTCCCAATTATTTTAATGAGCTTCTATATTTGCTAGAAGTCAATGTTTCAATTGAGTGGGACTTGGCCGATTAATGGTGTGGCAATTGGATTTTAGAAACAATAGTGGTGCACGGGATCATTGGGGTCATTCTTGGCCTGGCCAAAAATGTTTAAGAGTGGATGAAAAATCCCACTTGGAGTGCTTTTTGATAATTTTGAAAAAGGATGCACGGGATCATTGGGGACATTGCCGGGTTGGCCAAAAATGTTTAGGAGTGGATGAAAAATCCCACTTGGAGTGGTTTTGATAATTAAAAAAATGATGCACGGGATCATTGGAGTCATTCCCGACTTGGCCAAAAATGTTTAGGAATAGATGAAAAATCCAACTTGGAGTGGTTTTTGATAATTTTGAAAAAGGATGCACGAGATCATTGGGGACACTCCCGGCTTGGCCAAAATGTTTAGGAATAGATGAAAAATCCCACTTGGACTAGTTTTTGGTAATTTTGAAAAAGGATGCACGGGATCATTTTGGCCATTCCCGGCTTGGCCAAAAATATTTAGAAATGGATAAAAAATTCCACTTGGAGTGGGTTTCGATAATTTTGAAAAAGAGAGTATTAACGTGAAATTTGGGGATTTTGTTGATGCACCAAAAGAATCCACAATCAATGAAGAAATCTATTTCAAGCCATACTTACAACCATGTTCTTTATGAGAAAAAAAAGAATTCATTTAGGGCTTATTGGATGGGCCAAATATCTTTAAACCCTTCTTTGGGACCCCAAATAAATTCTCCTAATCCCTAAAAACATGTTTGTGTTTTCGTTTCACGAAAACCAAGTATTCTAAATGAATCACAGTGGAACCCCAATAACTTGAAGGTTCCTTGATATTTAAACAAAATACACGGATTCCATCATTGGTCTTGGGACATTTATTAAGGTTGGACGGCTTGGATTAATCCTAAATCAAGCGCGTTGTATTTTTGTTTTCATGACGTATGACAAACAATCCTAACATGCACCTATAAATCATGGCATAATATGAAAACTAAAATCATAAGCATGCGATCTATGCATTCATCGTCCACAAAATCCAACCCTAAATGCATATATGTTTCTAACACCCTAAAAATATTATCTATGCATTTTAACTATTTTATATCCACTATTACAAAGTTTACATGGGGTTAAGCCTAATACATGTGAAATAAAATAAAAACCCAAAAAAAACTCAAACTGTCTAAAAGTCCCACACTAATATACAAAAATACCCAAATACAAAACCCGAATAAAATAACAAAAGTCCATAAATATACACCACAAAATCATTGTTGGCCTAAAATACACTTGAACCTAAAGCCCAATATCATTATCCTAATACCCGGCCCACTCTCTCCTTCTTCCCTAAACCAAATATCCCTAAGCTACCACCTTTTTCCTTCTGCTTCAAGAATCATCAACTTTCTTCCTTCCAAACCTCAAATAAAAACAACAAAAGCACAAACAAAGGGAGATACAAATAAAAGAATCTAGAAACAAAACCAAAATTGAATGGAAATTAAAATAGAATACTTGAATAAGTAAACCTAAACCCTAAATCATAGTCAAGCAAAAGCAATGAAAATAAAAAGGATAAGCAAAAAGTAGAGATGAAGACAAATGAGAACAAAAAATTACCACCTCTTAACAATGAAGTTGAGACCCAAATATGAAAATCAAATCTCCTCAATACTCACTTTATCTTTTCTTCCTCTCCCCTTTTTCTCTTCTTTTTTCTCTTTTCTCTTTCCCTTTTCCTCCTTTCTTTTTTCTTTCCTTTCTCTCTCTCCTTTTCTCCTCCTTTTCTTCTCTGCCGCTCCCACTCCCTCTTTTTTTTAATGAATATTATTTGTATCCCATTTTTTATTAATATATCTTACTTTAATATGTTTTTAACAGGTTAATATAATATATTAAATAATTTTTAACAGGTTAATATAATATGTTAAATAAAAAACGAGTGTAAATAATGTTCTGTCTTTTTTTTCTTCAGCCACGAGAACCTCTCTCCCGTCTCTGCTTTCTCTCCCCCTTTCAAACAAAAAGCCTATCCCTTTTTTTTTTTGTCCTTTTCGCCTTTTTCCCTGTCATTTATTTCGTTCCTCTTCCTTTTAAACAAAAAGCCTACCCCTTTTTTTGTCTTTTTGTCTTTTTCCTCTTCTTTTTTTTGTCTTTTATTTCCTATATATTTTCTAGGATTTTAACTTTAATAGGTACTTGGGCCAATATTTAGATATTTGTGGGTTCATGGGTCTTAAACAAATAAATGAGGTTTTGGGTTTTTTTTTTTTGAGTTCTTCTTTTCTTTAAATTAATTTTTTTATTTAATATTATTTAAAAATTCAACCGGATGAAAATCGGTTACTACATCATGTATCAAAATGACAACAACGAATTTGAAGTACATACTACACTTAAAATAGGGCTAAAATATCATATATATCCTTCGACTATCACATTTTTCTCGATTATGTCCTTAAACTATTTTTTTTCTTCATTCTATCCTTAAACTATTGTTTTACACATCATTTCTGTCCGGAGTCAATATTCCAGTGTTGACTCTGGTAAAGCTGCTGATATGGCATCCAATTTCCGACGAACATTACTCATGGACCGACGATGTGGCAAAATAAAATTTTTAATTCATTTCTTTCCACATGTTAAATTTTTAAAAAAAAACTTACAAATCAAAGTAGACGAGAGGATTGAAGATAAAGATGAAGTTCCAAAAGGACCAAAATCGATAACATATCATAACAGATCCAAATAGATATAATATCTGCATATTCATATTCAATTTCAGAAGAATATTGACAGATACGAAACATATATAATATTGACAAATACAAAACAGATATAATATCATATACGAAACAGATATAGTATCTGTAGATTTAGATCCGATTTCAGATGGAAAAAAAAGGGTTCGAAATAGCAATAAAACCTCAAAGGTGATGCGCCTTGGTCTATGGAGTTGATTGGAGGTGTTGATGGTCGTCGGCGTTGGCCGTATAGGCCGGATCTAGCTCTTTTTCGGCGACTCAAGTGATTTTCTACTGTTGGTGATGACTGGGCTTTGATCGGCCTGACTTAGAACTTCATTTCGATAGTTCGTTCGTCAAAAATGATGGTCGGACGACCAACTTCTGATATGGTGGCGCAAGGAAGAAGGAAAGATGAATAAGAAGAAAGGAGGAAAAAGAAGGAGGGAGGGTATTTTGGTAAGTTGTTAGGCTTTATCTTTTTCCCTAAAGGTTTTTTTAGATTGTCCTTGTTGGAATACAAATTTTAAGTTTTGTCCTTATGGATAAAAACACCATTATTTTTTTATCAACCGGGTGATGCCAAATTAGCAGTTTTGCGGGAGTCAACATCAGACAACTGACTCGGGATAGAAACGATGTGCAAAACAATAGTTTAAAGATAGAATGAAAGAACAAAAATAGTTTTAAGGATATAATCGAGGAAAATATGATAATCTAAGGACATATATAATATTTTAGCCCTTAAAATAGAAGTATACTTATAATAGAAGTATACTTATAATAGAACTATAGAGACAACTACCTAAGCTAGCTAGAGGCTTGCATCCCATTTTCCTTTTGACTAGGTGATGTGCCAAATATATACATACATTTGCACATCCTTTACACATAAGTTCATCCCATTTTGAGTTGATTAAGAGTTGATATTGCCTAAGAAAGTTATATTTGCATATTGTAGGTATCAAGGCAAGAAAGGAAGGAAAAGAGTGCAAAATGAAGATTTTTACTCCAGAACCGATTTCCGATCGATCGGAGCAATTCCCGATCGATCGGACCTGCCAAAACAGCATTGAATTCATGGAGACAGATTGTATTTCCGATCGATCGGAACACTGTTCCGATCGATCGGAGGTACTATTCACAGCACGCGCAGTTTCGCGAAAAAGTTCCGAATTCACTTGTTTTTAAGCCAAAACGACCCCAACTTGTTTTGAAAACGACATAAGAGTTTGGGGAAGTATAAAAGGGCAAAAAAATAGGGTTTTGGGGGGTTCTTGGATGGTTTTTCATTCTACCACCATTGGAGAGCTTGGAGCCACCATTGAAGCTTGGAGAAGAAGAGGGTCTACAAGGGGGTTTTCTCTCTCCTTTTCTATCCTAGTTTCTATGGTTGATTTCCTTTGTTTAATGATGTATTTTACTTCCATGAGTGGCTAGATTTCTTACTAGGGTCTTAATGTAACCAAACTTTGAAGATTCAATAAACTTGGTTTCCTTATTTCTTGATTTCTCTCTCTCTCTTGATTGTCTATGGGTGTGATTAATGCTTTTGAATGTTTGGCCATCATTCAATTGATTTGCTGCCTAGATTGAGACCGGAAGGAGATATCTAGGGTTGCCTCAAGCCATAGATGACATAGGGTGCATGAACCATAGGAATATAGGTTTGTGGCTTATGCAATCGCTAAATGATTTCCATAGTTCTTAATGGGTTTTTGATATATTAATCCGATTGTTAGGAATAACAGGGATTTGTGTTGAAAATACGTTTGATGTATCTAGGACTAGAACATTGAATAGGTTGGGAAATCGATTGTCATTATAGAGAGAGGAATTAGGGATTAAGGGACCAAGGGAATTGAATTGGATAGGTGAGGTGACGTTAAGTACCCTAGCGCTTTCCATCCTTGACTTCACACTTGTGTTTGATTTGTCTTTGTTCTTTTGCTTTAGTTTAGTTTAAAAACAAAATCAATCTCGAATCCGTTTCCCCAATTTGCATAGTTGTTACTAGTTTGACATTGATTTCTATTGCCAACACATCCCTAGTGGAAACGATAATTTACTCATCTCTTTATTACTTGTGCGATTTGTGCGCTTGCAATTAAATCCATATCAAGTTTTTGGCGCCGTTGCCGGGGATTGAGGCAATTGTTTTTTGTGTCAAATTAGGTTTTCAATTGTGTTAATTGGTTTTTATTTTTCTGCAGAAATTCTTTCTCTTGTATGAGCTTGGGAAGACGTTCTATTAATCCGGAATTAATTGCTATTGATTTGGAGATTGAAAGGACTTTTCACAATCTTAGACGGGAGCTTATTAATAATCAAATGGAAGGCATGGGAGACAATCAAGGAAGGGGGAATGTTGGTGATCTTGGTGGAGCTTTAAATGTGAATGATGGTAATGGTAATGGTGGAGGTGCTAATGGAAGAAATGGTGGTGAAGCCGTTGAAAACCCTCCTAGGCAATTTGATCCTCGCTCTCTTGAGGATTGTGCTAGGCCTACTTGGGATACAAATCCTCAAAGGTTGAAGAGCACTAAGAAGAATGATGATCAATTTTCTAAATTTTTGGAGGTATTCAAGAAGCTTCAAGTGAACATCCCCTTTGCCGAAGCTTTAGAGCAAATTCCTTGCTATGCCAAATTCATGAAAGCGATCTTATCCAAGAAGCGGAGGTTGCAGGAGCATGAAAAGATACAATTGACCGAAGAGTGTAGTGCCATTGTGCAACGGAAGCTCCCAATTAAGCAAGATGATCCGGGAAGTTTCACAATCTCGTGCACCATTGGAAACACCTTGATTGAAAGATCTTTATGTGATCTTGGAGCTAGCATCAATTTGATGCCATTATCGGTAGCTAAGCAAATTGGGATGAAGGAGATTAGTCCAACTACGGTGTCTTTGCAAATGGCGGATAGATCTATCAAGTATCCTATTGGCATGGTGGAGGATGTTTTAGTGAAGGTGGGTGATCTTATGTTCCCGGTGGATTTTCTTATCTTGGATATGAAAGCCAATCCCACCACTCCCATAATCTTGGGAAGGCCATTCTTGAGCACCGGGAAAGCTTTGATAGATGTTGAAAAAGGGAAGCTTACTTTGAGAGGTGCGGGAGGTGATCAAATCACTTTCAAAGTGTTTGGCAATAGAAGGCAAGATGAGGTTTCTCAACAATGCCTCCAAGTGGAGCATATTGACATGGTTATCCCCGACACTCTTAAAAAGGAAACTCCATATATTCCGGTGGAAGTTTTCCTAGGCCAAGACTCCAAAGTGAAGCATGAAATTCCCAAGGCATCCACCCAAGCTGAAAATGATGTATCAAAGTCTCAAGTTGAAGATCCTAAGGAGAAGAAAAAGAAGAGCAAGAAAAAGAAGAAGAGGAAGACCAAGAAAATGAAGAAACATGCCTTTCCTAAAGAAACGGTGGTGATGAAAGCTTATGCTCCTTGCATGGAACCTAAGCAATCAAATGTCAATCTCAAGAAGCCATCAAGGGGAGTATACACCATAACCCTCAAGGATCCCGGTTGAATTCACAAAGGGGAGTCGGGCTGAAGACTTTAAACCAAGCGCTTTCGGGAGGCAACCCAGGTTTTATTGTTCTATCTCTATCTTTTTATTTCTATTTTCACCTATTCCATGCATTGAGGACATTGCATATTTTAAGTGTGGGGGCGGGAATTTAGGTTTCTAGTTTTTGTAAAAATAAAATAAAATTTTTGACTTCAAATGCCTTATGCCATGTCACTCTTGAGTGTATTTGGATGAATTTTGTGATCTTTGAAGCATTGATGGATCTTGCTATGGACATTCTTTCCAATTGAGTTGTTCCTATCTTGAAAATTGTTTTGTCCATTGTGCCTTTGTGAATATGGAACACTTGATTGTGGGGTATGAAATATGACTTGACTTTGGCATTTGTGGTTGTTTGAGATCAATTTGATTCTAAGTAGCACTACTTGAGCAATGAAAAAGAGAAAAAAAAATATATATAGAAAAAAAAATAGAAAAGAGAAAAAAAATTGTGTTTATGAATAAATGGTTTCTTTCATAAATTTTCTGCTGAGTAACCGGGCCTCTTGCCTAGCAAGCAATGAGTTTCGCGTAAAAAGGTAGGAAATGAATGTTAGAGTACCTTGGTGACTAGTTTAACCTCGTAGCCTTTTTGACTCGGGTAATTAGATCCGTTGGGGTGTCTTAACACCTAGTGCCCTAAGCCAACTGGATTGGGAGTCATTGGTCGAAAGCTCGTTACATGAGTCATTTAGAAAGCTTAAGGCGGTTGAACATTGCACAAATCACCTTTGAGAAGAAAAAGAAAGAAAAAAAATGTGAATAGAATGAAGTTTGAATAAATGCTCATTGTATTTGTTTTTTTGATTCTTATTGTTCTTGGAAGACTTCATGGCCATTGTTTATGTCACTTTGAAGCCGAATATCAAGTGAAATCCATTATGTGCATCATTTCTTGAATTTATAAGCAAAGTGGATGAGATAAGATTCTTGAAGGAATGCTTTTATTGGTTTGAATGCCCTAATGCTTGATTTGTTAGTGTGGATAGGGTTGCAATTGAGAATCCATTTTATACTCTTGTTGATGACATGAGTTTTGGCATTGAAGTTGTTTAATGTTTGTGGGTATCATTCTGGTAAACCCTCAGGAGACACAACTCCTCCTACTAGGGGCACCTAGGGGTTTAAAGGCTTGTGACACATGCTAAGTGTCATCGTGAGCCCTACGAAAGTGGCATACATTAGTTACTTATTTAGAGTAGGTCTTAGTTATTTTATTTTTCATTTGAGCTTAACGGAAAATACTCTTTCCTTCTTTTATTCATTCTCAATTTGCTCGAGGACGAGCAACGATTAAGTGTGGGGGTGTTTGATGTGCCAAATATATACATACATTTGCACATCCTTTACACATAAGTTCATCCCATTTTGAGTTGATTAAGAGTTGATATTGCCTAAGAAAGTTATATTTGCATATTGTAGGTATCAAGGCAAGAAAGGAAGGAAAAGAGTGCAAAATGAAGATTTTTACTCCAGAACCGATTTCCGATCGATCTGAGCCATTCCCGATCGATCGGACCTGCCAAAACATCATTGAATTCATGGAGACAGATTGTATTTCCGATCGATCGGAACACTGTTCCGATCGATCGGAGGTGGTACTATTCACAGCACGCGCAGTTTTGCGAAAAAGTTCCGAATTCACTTGTTTTTAAGTCAAAACGACCCCAACTTGTTTTGAAAACGACATAAGAGTTTGAGGAAGTATAAAAGGGCAAAAAAATAGGGTTTTGGGGGGTTCTTGGATGGTTTTTCATTCTACCACCATTGGAGAGCTTGGAGCCACCATTGAAGCTTGGAGAAGAAGAGGGTCTACAAGGGGGTTTTCTCTCTCCTTTTCTATCCTAGTTTCTATGGTTGATTTCCTTTGTTTAATGATGTATTTTGCTTCCATGAGTGGCTAGATTTCTTACTAGGGTCTTAATGTAACCAAACTTTGAAGATTCAATAAACTTGGTTTCCTTATTTCTTGATTTCTCTCTCTCTCTTGATTGTCTATGGGTGTGATTAATGCTTTTGAATGTTTGGTCATCATTCAATTGATTTGCTGCCTAGATTGAGACCGGAAGGAGATATCTAGGGTTGCCTCAAGCCATAGATGACATAGGGTGCATGAACCATAGTAATATAGGTTTGTGGCTTATGCAATCGCTAAATGATTTCCATAGTTCTTAATGGGTTTTTGATATATTAATCCGATTGTTAGGAATAACAGGGATTTATGTTGAAAATACGTTTGATGTATCTAGGACTAGAACATTGAATAGGTTGGGAAATCGATTGTCATTATAGAGAGAGGAATTAGGGATTAAGGGACCAAGGGAATTGAATTGGATAGGTGAGGTGACGTTAAGTACCCTAGCGCTTTCCATCCTTGACTTCACACTTGTGTTTGATTTGTCTTTGTTCTTTTGCTTTAGTTTAGTTTAAAAACAAAATCAATCTCGAATCTGTTTCCCCAATTTGCATAGTTGTTACTAGTTTGACATTGATTTCTATTGCCAACACATCCCTAGTGGAAACGATAATTTACTCATCTCTTTATTACTTGTGCGATTTGTGCGCTTGCAATTAAATCCATATCACTAGGAAGCATCTTGAATCATCACAAAAATCATAGGTTAAGATGTACATAATGGAAAGAAAAGGCATATCCCACTGCTTCAAAGACATAGGACTTGTTTGGGAATGCTGTGAGGTGCTGTGAGGTGTGGTGTGGTGTTGTGAGTTATAAAACTGTGGTGTTGTGAGGTGAGTTGAAACGCAAAAAGCTGTTTGACGCATAACTTTTAAAACTGTGGTGCGGTGCGTTTGACGTATCAAAATTACATTTATATTAGATGACTAATAATATTAATATAAAATCACTCAAGGTTTACCTTGTACATTAATCTAAAATACAATAATTGACCTAATTTGATTACGTAGGACAAGTCAACATATATTGTAAGTGTTTGGGAGTGTGGTGAGGTGCTGTGAGGTAAAAAGCTGTGGTGCTGTGAGGTGAGTTAGAACGCAAAAGCTGTTTGGCGTGTCACAAAAAACTGTGGTGCTGTGAGGTGTGTTGCAACTGAACACAGTTACAACACACTGGCAAACACATACATAAGCTGCTCCTTCTTCGGTGGCTGCTGCTGCTTCGCATCTGGAATCGGGCCCCTTACTTTATAGGGATTGGAAGTGAATATATATGTGGGTTATATATATACCCATCCGACCGGTCTACAACAAGACAAGCTAACGGAATAACAAAACAAATGAAGATACTAAACTTAAAGTCACTGGATAATGCATATTCTTTTGTTTTTACCAATCAAGACTAGCTACTTAAAGAACCAATGAATAAACATGAAGAGGAATGGCTACCAGATATTCTCTCACGCTGTATATTCTTCTAGCGAATGACCAAAGAGATTCTTTGTGCCATAAATTTTTTTTACGAAAGAGACCAATAAGTGTGTATAGAAGAATCCAGTTAAATATTATATATTCACATACTAAACCTCCGACGTCACAAGCAACCAGGAAAAAACAAGTAGAGAAAATATAATTCGGTGGCACGGGGTTGGTTAGGTTACGTTTTCTATACTCTTTGACCAAGGAATAGTAATGATTATTGTTAAATTTTATTATCACTTTAATGTTTGATTGGTGTCAGAAGTATAGTAATGGGAATGGTAAGAGCACTTGCAATGGTGTTATTTTGTCTGGACCAACAAATATGTATGGGGTTTTGTGTTTTGATGATTTGGTTGTATTGGGTTTTGTGTTTTGCTGATGTGGTTATATTGGGAGATGTGTTTTATATTGAAAAATTGTGTTTTGGTGTAGTTTTATTGGAGACAACATGAAGGGAATGGGAATTTGTTGGCCACCATGTTGGGTGGGAAGTAAAATGTATAGGAATATGTGTTTTGTTGGTGTGGTTATATTGGGAGATGTGTTTTGTTGGTGTGATTGTATTGAGAGACGTGTTTACCTTGACTTTTTATGTAATAGAAGTGGGACCCAGTATAAATTTTTACTGTGTTAGCAAATTTACACTACTGAAGTTGCTCTAAGGGTGTTGATATTTTCACCAATTTTTTTAATTGTTACACCCATTTGAAAGTGACACGTCGCTTTTTTTTTAATTATTACACTATTTTTGAAGTGACATAATCAAATCAACAAAATTTTATTAGATATTTTGCTTACACGTGAATAAGATATTTTGTCAACAAAAGGAATATGTGTTGATGCAGATGAATCAACACATATTTTGCAAATTTTTTTAATGATGATAAAAATTTTATCAGATATATTTTGCTTGCTTTTTTAGAGATTCTTTTTATTTTTCAGATATTCTTTTTACCATACTCTTATTTTTTATTATAATTTTAAAATTAATATTTTTATTCTCATAAAACCCCTAATATCTCTTCTATAAAAATATTTTCATTATTCTATAATAAACGCATCTCTACTTTTCCAACCAAAACTTCTACTTCAACCTCAACAACAATATTGATTTTATTATCAATAGAGGTTTTTCCTGAGTTTGGAGATAGTTGAGCTCGATATATCTTCCTTTTGGTTTAATTTAAAAGGGGCATCTGTATGATGTTTAGTAGAAACGATTAGACACTCATTTTATCTATTTGCTAATGCAGATTTCGCATTAATATGGATCATCAGAAACTTTGGGGTGAAGATCTAAGATTGTCAAGTGGTTCTGATATTATCTATTTGCCAGTGGAACTTCTGGATAGGAGCGAAGAAAATATTGAAGTTGATGTTACGAATGAATTTTTCATCGACATGGTATGCTACATAACTAAATTCATATATGTTATATTTTGTTAATTCATACCTAAATTATTACAATTTAAGGTATTCAATTCACGTCAATCGCTAATTAAATGGGTTCAAAACATTGGACGTAATTTGGGATTTGTTATTGTTACAAAGAGGTCAGAGATTGGTGGATTTGAGAGGAGACACAAATTATTGTTACAATGTGAACGTGGTGACACCTACAAAAGTAAGAAAACCTCCACAAGGTTAACTGGCACAAAAAAAAAATTACGTCCATTCAAAGTGAAAGGGTTGAATTGAACACAAATGATGATTAGATGGTAAGTGTGGTATGTGGAATACATAACCATTCCGCGGCATTATATATGGAGGGTCATGCATACGTGGGTAGGCTTTCTACTACTGAAAATGATATATTGGTGGATTTGTCTAAGAATTTGGTTAAGCCACGAAACATCTTATAAACGTTGAAGAATAGGGATCCAAACAACATGTCTACTATTAACACTATATACAATGCACGTCAGAAGTTTCGGACTGTAGAGAAAGTTGGTAAATCCCAAATGCAACAACTCATGTCATTCCTACACCAGTACGGGTGCGTTTTCTTTAATTGAAGCAATGATCAGACTGATGAGCTTGAAGAATTATTCTTTGCACATCTAGGCTCATTGGAACTATTGTGCGTATTCTCACATGTGTTACTAATGGATGCTACCTATAAAACTAACAGATTCAACATGCCTCCATTTGAGATTATTGGTGTGACTTCAACAAAGATGACATTTTGCATTACATTTGTATTCTTGCAATCAGAAAAAGAGGACAATTATACTTGGCCACTGAATCGTTTGTGGTCAACAATGGATGAATGCACTACTCCAAGAGTTATAGTCACCAATAGAGATTTGACGTTGACGAGGTCATGTGCCCAAGTGCTTCCCAAGGCGATGAAACTGCTCTGTACATGGCATATCAACAGATCTGTAATAGCCAACTGTAATTCAAGACAAGCAATCTTGGGATGCATTCTACTTCGTGTGGCACACATTACTGGAATTTGAAACAAAAAATGTGTATCTATACAATTTATCTACTCTTGAGGTAAATTTACAAACTACTCCAAGGTCGTGAATTATATTAAAGATGTATGATTGACCCCATATAAGGAGGTGTTCATATCCACCTGGAGAGATACGTATATGCATTTCGAAAATGTGACAACTAACATAGCTGAGAGTCAGCATTCTAATTTGAAACGATACTTGGGCACATCACAATCGGACTTGGAGTCAACAATGTCATCTATTCATCACTCCCCCAAGGTTAGTTCACATCAATAAAAACTAGTTTGGAAAAAGACAAAAATATTGTCCAACATCGATTCAAAACAGAGCAATTTCGAGATTTACGGGGGTTTATTTTAATTGACGCATTGAATTTGCTTTGGTTGGAATTTGATTTGGCTGGAATTTGAGTGGCCTAAAGTTGTCGAAGAATACGTCTACTCTTGTAGATGTAAACTTCGTACGAGTAATGTACTGCCATGTGCGCACGAGCTTGCAATATATGCAAATGAAGGTCGTCCTAAACCACTTGCTTGCATTGATAAATTTTGGAAGAAACTTGACTTATTTCCATGTGTTTCTCCTAAAGATGATGATCTCAATTGTAGTGTCGAGCTGCAAATGTTCATAGAACAATTAAAGCATGAGTCAATGCCTGGTAAAGTCAGTCTACTAAGGAAATTAGTAGAGCTAATTAATCCATCAATAACTGAACTTCTTCAACCTGTTGCTAATACTGATATTCGTGGACGCCCCTCTTCATGGCAATCCGTCTACATTCAAGTTTGTTCAACATGATGCGAACCATTCTGAGGGACCAAGTAGACAATGTTGTTCATAGCACGCTCCTCCTCAAAGAAGAAAATAGACAGATCTACTCGTGGTAAAGCATCTGAGTTTATTCAAAACGTTTCTTCATTCTCAGGAACCAGGTAGAGACAGTTGTTCATCTCTCCACAATACTCCACCACTCCCTACACAAAGGATTTCAAGATCGAGTTCAGTTAACCACGAGCATGGATGTCTTAGTCAGTTCCCACCTACATTGCATCCTTACATTATGTTCGTAAAAGATGTAAGAGCTTATGGAAATTGTGGCTTTTGGGCTATTGCTGGGTTGCTTGGTTTTGGCAAGGATGCATTGATGCACGTCTGTCAAAACTTGATTGACGAGTTGAGAACATTCTGGGCAGAGTATGTTGATATATTTGGTGGTTATGATCGAGCATGTTCCATTTACAACTCACTGAACTTCTGGGAATCAGAGAGACCAGCACCACTTTAGAACTGGATTACGATGCCTAACATGGGTCACTTGATTGCTTCAAGTTACAATGTCATATTACATATTCTTAGTTCTGAACAATGCTTGACATTTTTGCCACTACGATCAGTGCCTCGACCGTCGTATGAACATGTTACTATCACTATCGGGTTCGTTAATAATAATCACTTTGTCCAGGTTGCCTTGATAAAGGGTTACCCGATGCCTCCCATTATGATTTAATGCTTTAGGTACAGGTACGATTATCGGCTGCATGGGTTACATCGTATACAGAACAATTTGCATCATACATTCAGTGTACTCGTTCTATATTTCATTCTAAAACCATTGTGTTATAATTTACATAATTTGTAAGAGTGGTGGGAGATTACATTGAATACCTAAGCTTGATAGAAAACCAGACAATTGAATTTCGCAACTTGTCATTTTTGCCTGAGAAACTTACACAGTACAAATCTCTCTCTTCACATAAAGTCATCATTATTTTATTGAAATTATCATAAAAAATAAGATGACAAAAAAATACAATTTCAGAAAGACACTCGTGTCACTTTCAAATGTCATAATGGGTTTACGTGTGGCTTTAACAGAAAGTGACATATAGTGTTAGAGACATGATGTGTACTGACAAGGGAGTGTAACAAGTAATTGCTGGCTTTTTACTATTATACCAATTTTAATATAATAATGGTCCAAATATTTTTAATTAAAAAATAAATATAACAATAAATTATTTTTTTTATAATGCAATAATACATTACTTGACTTTACTTGAAAAATTATAATGCATAATATATTATACGAATATTATAATATAATAGTTCACAATAAAATATAGGTTAATTTAGTAATAGGTCCCTCAAATCAAATGTTTATTCCAATAGGTTGATTAGGTTCACTCTATTTTTTTCAACCCATAAGGTCCATAAGTGAATAAGATAGATTTATTCCAACAAGGACAAAATATTTTAAACTTCTTTTTCATTAACCATACTACCATGAACTATTGTTTTACTTTTAAATTTCAACAATCAAATATTTCTTTGACGTTACTGTGTTTGGATAGCCATAACTCACTCGTTTGAACTCTGATTGAGACGAATTTTTGGCAATAAAAAGAAGATTCGAATACCCACATAATTCTGTCTAATATATTTTTATAGACTCAAACATTTTAAAGGTTAAATCAAGGCCCAAAGTTTATCCACTAAAGCTGTGTTTCTGACATTAGTGTGTTCGGCATCATTGCGGTCAGACAGTCATAACTCACTCCTTTGATTTTCGATTGAGAAGACTTTTATGGAATTCAAAAGAAAATTCAAAAACCTACAGATTTGTGTCTGATATTTATTTGCAAATTCAAACAATTTAGGGATCAAATCTAGGCTCAAATTTTATGAGCCGAAGCTGTATTTCTGACATTAGTGTGTTCAATGCCATTGTATTCGGAAGTTTATGAATAGGAGCTGTATTTTCTGACATTAGTGTGTTCGACGTCAGTGAATTTGAACAACCATAACTCACTCGATTGAACTCTAAATGAGACGATTTTTATGATGTTCAAAAGAAAACTCAAATACCCACATATTTTTGTCTAATACATATTTGGAGATTCGAACATTTTATAAGTCAAATCGAGGATCAAAGTTTACACCAAAAATAAAATTTTGTTAATATTTCATTTTTTGTTGTGTTTTATTTCCTATATGAGAATGGCTTAGTTTAGTTTTTCTATGATTTGTGGAATTTTAAACATGTAGTGCAGATAAATTAAATTTATATGTAGTGTAGATAAATTCATTATAGTGTAGATAAATTAAATTGACATGCAATATTTTTTTTCATCTCAAAATATATCGATAAATGATCTTGTTTGAAAGAGTTTTTCACATTGATTGATAATATTCAAATTTTTTTTCAAATTCCATCATATATTTTGATAAATAAATTGTTTTAAAATTTTGTTTAAAAAAAGCAAAAAGTCAAAATTAATGATGTCATGCATGTGGAAAAAATCAGAAAATGTGAGAGAGAGACATTCATGCATATAATTATGTAATTTTATTAAAAGAAAAGGGGCATCTAGGTCATTTAATAAACTGTGTCCTTATAATTATTTTTTTTGACTGTCCTAATTGGAACAAATCTTCCTAATTGTGGGCCTATTGGTAGTGCCCCTAATATATATATATATATATATATATATATATATATTTTGTATTTTAATTTTAAAGTGGTTATTGTTGGAAGTTTTAACAATCCTCCCAGATAAAATTTAGTAGGAATAATAGAGATAATAACCAATATCAATGGCAGATAATCTCAGAAACTCAAATCACAATTACACAATCAAGAAATAACAAAGATAAAGGAGACAGAGAGATTTATAGTCGTTCACTTGATTAATTCGATCTAATAGGCTACTCCACTTGTTGTTGGGCTTCACTAGATCATGAATCAAGAGTACAATCACCAAGAACTCCCTCACAAGGTCTGGCCGCACTCTCTCTCTCTCTCTCTCTCTCTCTCTCTCTCTCTCTCTCTCTCTCTCTCTCTCTCTCTCTCTCTCTCTCTCTCTCTCTCTCTCTCTCTCTCTCTCTCTCTCTCTCTCTCTCTCTCTCTCTCTCTCTCTCTCTCTCTCTCTCTCTCTCTCTCTCTCTCTCTCTCTCTCTCTCTCTCTCTCTCTCTCTCTCTCTCTCTCTCTCTCTCTCTCTCTCTCTCTCTCTTGGAGGTATAAAACAATAGGAATTCATTACAAACCCTAAAAGAAGATCTATTTATATGTTCCTAAAAAAGGGTTTAGGCTTCCTTGAGGAAGGTTGTCCAGTAAGGGCAATATGCCCATTCTCCACCAAAGGCTTCTTGGAGAAAGGCTCTCTAGTAAGGGGATCTAGTAAGGACAATCTGCCAAACCATGTACTTTCGACTCCAAAACAGCCTAAATCGCTCCATACTCAACAATCTCCCACTTGGAGCTAATTTTCGCAAAAATTCAGAACCTCCATGATCCTAGGACACGCCTATCAACAACTCCATCTCCTTGTTCATCCTTGGAGACCAACTGAAGCTTTGCACAGCTTCAGCTTACCAACAGTTACAACTTTGGTAAACATATCAGTTGGGTTTTTACTCCAAAGAATCTTGCGTAGTTTGAACTCTCTATCTTCTAACAAAGACCGTATAAAGTGATATCTTAATCGAATATGCTTAGTCTTTGCATGAAACGTAGGGTTCTTGGCCAAGTGAATAGTACTCTGACTATCACCATACAGTGTACCATCAGCTTGCTTTTGACCCAATTCTTCCAAGAAACTATTCGACCATATCAACTCCTTCGCACCCTCTATAAGAGCCACATACTTTGCCTCTGTAGTCAAAAGAGTAACCATCTTTTGCAACTTGGAAGCCCAACTAACATCAGTACCACCCATAGTAAGCACATAGGCTGTGTACTCTTGCTGTCATCTATGTCACCACCCAAATCTACATCAACAAAACCTTGTAACTGCACTTTTTCAAACATAAGGCCATACTAGTTGTACCATGAAGATACCTTAATACCCACTTCACCGCCTCCCAGTGTTGTTTTCCAGGATTACTCATGTATCGGCTGACTACTCCCATTGCATGTACAATATCAAGCCTAGTACATACCATAGCATATATAAGACTCCCAATGGTTGAAGCATAAGGCACCTTCTCCATGTATATCTTCTCTTCCTCGGTCTTAGGTGCAATCTCTTTGGACAGTTTAAAGTGAGGTGACAAAGGTGTGCTAACTGACTTAGCATCTTTTAGGTCGAACCTCTTCAACACCTTTTTAACATACTCTTCTTGCATAAGCATCAAAGTACCACTCGCTTTGTCTCTTACAATCCTCATTCCTAGGATTTGCTTTGCTTCTCCCATATCCTTTTTCGAGAACTTGTTTGACAACAACTTCTTCAACTTTTTAATCTCACTCAAATAAGCCCTTACCACCAACATATCATCCACATAAAGTAGAAGTATGATTTAGGAATTGTCAAACCTTTTGAAATAACAGTAGTGATCTATATGGCATCTTATATAGCCACACTCGTGCATGTACGAGTCAACTTCTTGTTCCACTACCTCGGGGCTTTTTTCAAGCCATATAGGCTCCTATCCAGTTTGCATACCAAGTCCTCCTTTCTTAGTGCTACAAAGCCCTATGGCTACCTTATCTAGATGCCCTCTTCCAAATCTCCATGGAAAAAAGCAATATTGACATCTAGCTGCTCCAAAAATAGATTTTCTGCTGCCCCTATACTCAACACTAGCTGGATTCTAGTGAGTTTCATAACCGGTGAACATATATTTTTTGTGGCCTATTCCCAAGCGGCGGATGACATTATGTACCTTAAGATGCGTTTGGCAATGCCTTTTTGAATTATGCATGAATTATTGGTTGCCTAAGCTTGCCGCTACATTGATTGAAGTAATGGTTTTAGGTTGGTCAAAATTATTCATTTATTTGAGCCTTTTGATTTTGTATCTGGTTGGTCAGTAATGGTTTTACTGTTTTAGCTTGCTGCCTTTTTGATTTTGTTTTAGTAATGGTTTTAGCTTGCTGCCTTTTTGAATTCTGATGTTATTGTCATTGAAATTATGCTGTTATGGTTGTGTATTTTTACTTTAGGGAATGGCTAGTTCATCCGCCACTTCTAATTCCAATGCTGGTGAAGCCACAAGTGATGTGAACATTCAAAATGTGTTGAAACGTGCATCCGGTGATATTGGTTGGGAGTTTGGCGAACTTGTTGATGCTCGTGCATTAGATAAAATCAAATACAAGTTATGTTCGAAGGTTATGTCCGAAGGCATCTACCGACTCAAATGTCATGTAGTCAGTAGGTCAGGCAATATGAGGTCTTGTCATAAGGCCAATGAGGAGGCAATAATGGCGTGTGTTGAGGCACTAGATGGTAAGAAGAAGAAAAAGATAGAGAAGCAAATTGAAGAGTCCGAACTTAGAAATGAAGTTTCGATATCCGGTGGTGCTACGAGATGGATGAGGATATGGAAGTCATGGTATCAAGGAGGAGAAGACGTGATCACGGGCCTATAGGTAGATTTGTGGAGATTAATTCACAAGCAAACACTGATTCTACAAAGTTTACAAAGCAAGCTAGTTTGGTTGCCTTGATGGACAAGAAGAAGGTGATAGATACGCAACAATACATAGCACGGTGGGCCATTGAGAATGGTATTGCTTTCAATGCCATTCAAAGTGATAGTTTCAAGCTAATGACAGAGGCTATTGGGCAGTTTGGTCTACCTACGTCGAGTCGGTATCGCTTGGGTGGTCTATGTTTGAAAGTGGAGGTTGCGAGAGTTAAGAACTCCTTAGAGAAGCATGAAGATGAGTGGGCCATATTCGGTTGTTCCATTATGACTGATGCTTGGACTGACCGTAAAAGAATGAGCATTATGAACTTGTGTGTTCATTGTAGGGAAGGGATCTCTTTCATTTCCTCAAGGGAGGATTCCGATGCATCCCATACGGGAACATACATATTTGACTGTGTTGACAAATGCATTGAAGATGTAGGGCAGGAAAAGGTGGTGCAAGTTGTGACGGATAACACTTCTAATAACATGGCAGCTGCAAGTTTGATGGAAAAGAAGCGACCCAATTTATTTTGGACTTCTTGTGCCGCACATACGGTGAATCTTATGCTTGAGGCAATTGGTAAACTTCCAAGGTTCAAGAGTGCAATTGATAAGGCAAGGGCCTTAACCATATTCATATATGCTCATCACTCAACCCTAAGCATGATGAGAAAGATGACGAAGAAGCCTGACATAGTACGACCGGGTGTGACACGCTTTGCTACTAATTGCCTTTGTTTGTAAAGTTTGATGGAGAAAAAGGAGCAACTAAGACTTATGTTTGCTTCAGAAGAATGGGCCCGAAATTCACATTCTAAAAGTGCGAAGGGAAAAGTGACATATACAATAGTTGTTAGCATCTCCTTTTGGAAGTCCGTGAACTCTTGTTTGCTTGTTTTTCGACCATTGGTGAAAGTACTTCGACTTGTTGATAGTGACAGACCATCTATGCCATGGTTGTATGGAGAACTTAAAGCGGCGATAAGAGAGATCAAGGAAGACGAATGTAGTGGACTTGAAAAGAGTTATAAACTGATAATTGACATAATTGAGAGTAAATCCAAAGGAAGACTTGATTCCTCTTTGCACTTGGTGGGTTACTTGCTTAATCCGTACTACTTTGCAAAGAATAGGGTGGATATAGGAGATGATACAACTATAATGGAAGCATTTCTCGATTGTCTGGAGAAGTTCTTCCTTGATGATTTCACCACTCAAGGGATAGTGTCTGATGATGAATTGATCAAGTATAAGAAATTGGAGGGAATGTTTGGAAGAAAACAAAACAAGCCAATTTTGCTTATGAAAGTAAAAGTGTCAATGAGTTCAATCCCGATAAGTCTTAACTCCTAAACTCCTACATCATTTTTTTTTCATAAATGGGAATTGATTAGTATTTTTTTTTATCATAATGAATGTTAGTTGGGTGGTGGAGTAACTATGGTGGTAGTACACCAAACTTGAAGAAGATGG
The DNA here is from genome assembly GCF_013401445.1 of Tripterygium wilfordii. NCBI lineage: Eukaryota > Viridiplantae > Streptophyta > Magnoliopsida > Celastrales > Celastraceae > Tripterygium > Tripterygium wilfordii. The sequence continues at coordinate 4,792,018 of NC_052241.1, forward strand.
CAATTAGGATTCTCTCATTGACCACAAATTCATTGGGTTGTGAGAGGAATTGGAGTACATACGAAGGGGTGGCAACCGCATTATCTTGTAAGTGCACACTAAAAGGAGGAATAGACTTGACTCAGAAAGATTGAACAACTTGGTGTATATTTAATTCAATGCAAAACTTCTCTACAAGAAGCAAAGAGTGAGTAATGATAAAGATGTCCTTCAAGCGGATGATTGTAGTAAAGCTCAACATTGGTTGGTTGATGGTGTTGATGATGAGAGTGATATTGATCCTGTCATCGGGGCAACACGGGAGGTAGTTGATCAAGCGGTGGGAGCGGATGAAATACTTCAACCTAGAAGGAGCACTAGGAATGTAAGAGAAATTGATGAGGAAGAGTTTGTGTCGGAGGAGTCGTCCGAAGAAGATGATGAATGTGACTTTGAGTCCGATGAAGAAAAAGATGTGCCTCTAGTGGAGGAACAAGATGATATTTTTGAGAATGATGATTGATGAGTGATGCTTGAAACCTTGAATTTGGATGATAATATGAATATATGATATATTGATATGTTATGCTCCTTTTATTTTTGTAATTTGTGTGTGTACTATTGGATTTGAATGGATTGTTGATTATGATGATTTTTTGAGCTTGAATAATATGTTGATTGAATGCTATATTTGACATTCAACATATGGTTTACGATTTTTTTAAACTTGAATGATATATTGATTGGATGATTTTTTTTTCATTTATATTGTGTTTTTTACACATTTATATATGATGTGTATTGCATATACATATATATATATATATATATATATATATATTTCAATTAAAAAAACTCAAAACGATTAATCCGATTAATCCCTAGTCCCCGTGAACCGCCTAGCGGCCGACTAGCGATTTTTACAACCTTGAGTAAATAACCAAAATCAATGCCAGATAATCTTAAAAAGCCAAATCATATTCACAAAATGAAGTAAGAACAAAGATAAATGAGACACAGTGATTTATAGTGGTTCACTCAATCAATTCGTTCACTCAACCAATTCGATCTAACAGACTACTCCACTTTGTTGCTAGGCTTCACTAGATCATGAATCAAGAGTACAATCACCAGTAAGGGCAATCTACCCATTCTCCACCAAAAGCTTTCTAGAGGAAGGCTCTCTAGTAAAGGCAATTTGCCAAGTCTTGTACTTTTGACTCCAAAATAGCATAAATTCACTCCAAACTCAACAATTTTGATGATAATGAATTTGTTATCAAAAACTCTAAATTCGTTGCTAATTCAATTCAAACATAGGCAAATCATATAAAGTGGTCATCACGATGAATTTGATATCAACCACTCCAAAAGATTATATATTAAGTGCGGAAGAATATCAAACATGGTGAGTCCCTGCGTTTTAAAAATATAAGATTATAAGTAGACTCAAAAGTCTATAATCAATGAAACATCGAGCGAGACCTTCAACAATCCCGCAAAGAACACAGTAGGCCAGTGATACCAACTGTCGTGGCCAAAAGCTATTTGGGCATACTAACCTTGAAACATGTGCCCAAGCCCAATATTTTTATCAAATCAGATCCATAAGAGTCAAAGGCCCACGACCAGACTTCACACCAGTCATACAACCGCCTATGTCAGATGTCACACCAACTTGTAGTTTGACAACCTCACTCACCAGATGTCACACCAGTCTTACAAACTCGTATATCAGACGTCACACCAACCTGTAACATGGTAGCTGCCTACTACATGCCAATCTATAGCCCAATAGTCGTAAAACGTCGTGTCACAGGTCTTGAATATGAATAGGATAGAAGCTGCATCATGAGTCCCACCTATGTGGGTTAGACATCACCAAGTATGATTGATCTTTCTTATCCATGCTTTATAGTGTCAGTTAAAGCATGCATGTGCATTTTCCCATAAAGACAACTTCCTTCTACTTTTTCATAACACTTTACAGGCTTATTCTCCTTCAAGATGCCAAATAGTCTGAATTATATCTTTTCATTACTTTCCAAGTATTACCTTTATCAATCAGTTGTTCAACTTGTATATATTCAAGTCCTAAGATCACTACTATCCAGATAACACTTTTATCAAATAGTAGTATGCCATTTGGTACATGCTTTATAAAGAACCCTTCCCTATCTTAAGGAAAGGCATGCACAAATTGACCTGTGAACTCATTTATCACCCAAAAAACTTAACCTAGCTACACACTTTGTCGAAACACTTAGCTCAATCATCTATCCTTGTTGATTTCCATGGTCTCGTTTCTCATCTCCGTTACTTTCTTGACCATCATAACTTCTTCGATCGACACCCCTTAAGCTGGTCTGAAAGCTTCTAACGGATCTATTCTCTGAAGTGTTGCAGGATTCCAAGGTTCTGAACGATCCTACGTTTTCGAAGTTCACTTTGTCACCAATTGTAGATCCAGGCTCCTACAAACAACCTCATGTCATCAAAGTTGAGTTGTCAATAATTGTAGATTGAGGCTCCTACAATCAATTGATCTAAAAACTTCCTATTCATCATCACCATGTCAACAACAGAAGAAATTATCCTTACAGAACTCATAGCGTAACTACCATGAGAAAGAATTACATAAAACAACTAGTCGTAGATCATGGAAGCAAAAAATAAAACTCTACGAGGAAAGATTGGACAATTGACAGCCTGAGGCTCCCCACAACTTCGAACTTACCTTTGAGCTACAATTCCAATAATATCGCCTTTTGATTCTCCACCTACTAGAAACACCCTAAACTCTCATCTCAACAACTATTTCATCCCTGGACAATCTTCAGGACAAAATAATTCAACCCCATCTAAAGAAACAACACCTCAGAGAGTTGACATCCCACAACAATTAAGTGGAGGATCTTGTGTCAATCTATCCAACTCACCTGATTAGAGGCGACCCTAGCTTGTGCAATTATCACCAAATCCCCCCACATTTATAGGAGGTCCACTTAATAATGAAATAGCCCATAAACTTACGGAAATAAATGTCAGGATTGATAAAATCTCAAGAGCAATACCTTCTCCAAAATAATCCTACACCAGCTATTCTGGATCACCTTTTGTGAACGTATATCCATTGTAGAGTTTTCGCATAATTTCAATGTGTCGAGCATGAAACTATATGATGACACAACTAGTCCTAAAGATCATGTAGCCTATTACAAGTTGAAGATGTTTGCCACTTCCATTGCATAAGGCATGTAATAGACCTACATGTGCAAGGGCTGCACATCAAAATTGAGGTGGTCCAGCCTTAGGATGGTATATCAACTTACCAATAGCATAATATTATCCTTTGAACAACTCGTAGAGACATTTTTGAAACAATTCTCCATAATAAGAAGATTCAAAAATGTTATGACGATTTAGACAAAATCTCACAAATGAGAGACAAGTCCCTCCGCAACTTTGTAGCAAGATTCAACAAGAAAAAAGTGTCAATTCCAAACTGTTAACTTAGAACAACCATTCAAGCTTTTCAAAATGGCTTGCTTCCTAATGGAGAATTGTACGAAGAGCTTACAGGTTATGATGTTCATGACATGAATGATGCTCTTGCCAAGGCTACAGTTTATACTAGATGGAAAGGAGATGCCAGAGGTCCAAGCGCCAAATTAAATGGCAATTAGAAAAGTTTGACAAAATTGAATATCAAAAGAATGCACAAGAATACGCCCTCGGCATAGCACATAGCGACGCCATATTGGTTCTGAAGAAAATAGGGTGATGTCACCAAATTATCCTTACCAATAAGGGTTATACACATGGCACCAATGTGACATTTATGCTAGACAGTCAGTAGCCGAAGTCTCTCTTTGGTAGAACTGAAGGGCACACCGAAGTGGCTACTTCGCGTAGTGGGAAGGTCATAGCTGACCTTCCTAGTACACTCCTTTTTACCAATACGGCTCTTCCCATATGATGTAGGTTCAACCATACCTTACTGAGGCCAGATCTCCCAAGGAAGAGTTCGAACATGACACTAACTCCCAAGCAGAGTCCAACTCCCCTTTGAAGAGGGATATAGAGGGTATTTTCCCTCTTCAAGAAACCCTCTAGTAAACCAATGAGGGAGAGTCCGACTCCTACTACAACTCAGACTGCTCATGCACATATAAAAGGGGACCTCCACTCTCTGGTAAGTATTCTAACTCCTGCACTCAAATTTACTTACTAAGCAAGAGGCAAAGCTCCGTACAACGAGCCATCCTCCCAAGTTTAGTACCGAACTGACTTGAGCGTCGGAGAGGCCCCCCCCCGAGTATACCCTCGGGGCCCTACCGTAGCTTACGTTTATTCCCTGTGCAGGAAGGAAGGAAGTAAGTGGGCACTCATCGGGAACGAATTCGTTTATTCCAGCTCGATCTGGCTAAACTGATTTGCCAGATAGGAAGGACCTATTCCGGATATCATCAGTTTGGCGCCGTCTGTGGGAAGGAAGTACACTTCCCAAAAAGAAACTCACAATGGTCAGATCGAGAAGGAATGTTGCTTCTACTTCAGAAACAAGCCATCGAGTTGCTGATCCTAATGATCCCAACCGGGAACAGGGTGATCATCCTCATCATGATGAGGCAGAACACCATGGGGATGTTCCTGACCGAACCAACCTGCAAGCTGGACAGTCCCAAATACCCTGCACCCAGGAACGGTTCCAACAGCTCTCCCAGCTGGTACAAATATTGACTGAACTAATTATGAACCAGCAGTCACAGGCGAATCAGCCTGTAGGTCGGCAGGAAGTTCCCCCACCGAATAGAGAAATCCAGGACGATGAAGAAGTGAGAAGTTCCCACTCTGGTCAATCTAGGGAGACGACCCGAAGAGGGAATCCAGATGGTACGGTGGGGGAAAGTACTAGGAGAGGCACCAAAACCACCTACAATGAGGATGTAGGTCGGCATTTGGAAGAGATGAATAAGAAGATTGTTGCTTTACAAGGAGTGTCACCAATGGAGGGAGTGTGGGACAGTACATTAACTCCCTTAGCTCCTGAAGTTCTTGAGGTTGAAATGCCCCGTCACTTAGTTCTTCCAAAATTGGAGAAGTATGAAGGACTAACCGACCCTTGTGATCATATCCAGGGTTTCAAATCAATGATGGAATGCCGGGGGGCAACTGATCTGATTATGTGCAAGATCTTCCCGTCAACTCTATTTGGACCAGCAAGAACTTGGTTCAATCAGTTGCCCAGACATAGTGTAACCAGCTTCGGAGAGTTGTCCGAAAAGCTTGCATTACACTTCTCCGCCGCAAGAAGGACTGTAAAGACTAGTCTTGACTTGATGAATCTTGATCATGAGTCAGGAGAATCTCTTCGATCATTCCTTGCAAGATTCAACAGAGCTTGTTTGGAAATCCCACATGTCCAGGTGGAAGTAGCCATTTCAGCATTGGTAAGGACGGTTAGGGATGAAGCATACGTACGGTCATTAACCAAAAAGCGTCCAAAGAGCATGGGAGAACTATATGCCAGGGGGGATAAGTTCATGCAATCTGAGGACATGATGAAAATCTCTCAGTTCTCTTCCTCGGCCCCTTCCAAAAGAGACTGGAGCACCTCGGGAAGAGCGGAGAAAGACTTACCTTCCGCAAGCAAGAAACAAGGAAGGTCGGAGGGAAAAAGTGATAAGAGGAAAGATAATCAATCTGGAAGGAAGACTGACCAAGGCCCTCCGCCGCGGTATAGTTCATATACTCCTCTTAATAACACATTGCAAAATATTCTCTTAGAAGTACAGAATAGGGACATCGTGAAGTGGCCCAAGAAAATGAGAGCTCCAGCTGGGAAACATACATTCGACAAATATTGTATGTTCCATAGGGACCATGGGCACGACACCGAGGAATGCAGGCAACTGAAGGATGAGATCGAAGGCCTTATTAGAAGAGGCTATCTCAAGCAGTTTACTTCGGATCGGGAACAGAGAAGAAATTGTTCATTGGATCACAGCTGGATGAAAAGTTAGCAGACGAGGTAACCAAACTTCTCCTCACTAACATTAAAAATTTTGCATGGAGTGCGGATGAAATGCCGGGAATTAGCAGGAAGGTCATTTCCCATAGTCTCAGCATTGTACCAGGAACTAGGCCAGTCAAACAAAGAAAGCGAAACTTCACCTCGGAGAGGCAAAATGCTATTAAAGAGGAAGTAAGGAAATTACTTGATGCAGGCTTTATACGGGAAGTGCAATACCCGGAATGGTTGGCCAATGTGGTAATGGTCAAAAAGGTGAATGGAAAATGGCGCATGTGTGTTGACTTCACAGATTTAAATAAGGCTTGCCCGAAGGATAGTTATCCCCTTCCTAAGATTGATCAATTGGTAGACGCTACTTCAGGACAGGAATTACTTAGCTTCCTGGATGCATACTCCGGCTACCATCAGATTAAGATGAACCCAAAGGATGAAGAGAATACTTCCTTTATCACTCCAGAAGGGACATACTGCTACAAAGTTATGCCCTTCGAACTGAAGAACGCAGGTGCCACTTATCAGAGGTTGGTCAATCATGTTTTTGCTGATCAGCTTGGAAGGACAGTTGAAGCTTATGTGGATGATATGGTTGTAAAGAGTGCTAAGGCTGAAGATCACCCTTCCGACCTACAGAAAGTGTTTGATACTTTATCAAAATTTCAAATGAAGTTAAACCCCGACAAGTGTGCCTTTGGAGTAAGCTCTGGAAAATTCCTCGGATTCCTCGTCACTTGTAGGGGAATTGAAGCGAATCCAGAGAAGGTTGAGGCCATACTCCAAATGGAGCCTCCTAAAACACCCAAGGAAGTACAAAGGTTGACTGGCCGAGCTGCAGCACTAGGAAGGTTTCTTGCAAGGTCGGGCGACAAGTGCAGACCTTTCTTTCAAGCTTTGAAAAAAGCTAAAGAGTTTCAGTGGACAGAAGAATGTCAAAAGGCGTTTGAAGAACTAAAAGATTATCTCGGACAACCTCCCTTACTAATGTGTCCTAAGGAAGGGGAAGTCCTGTATTTATACCTTGCCACGTCGGAACATGCAGTAAGTGCAGTTCTTATTCGAGAAGAAGAAAAGGAGCAAAAGCCAGTTTACTATATCAGTACGGTCTTGGTGGACGGTGAAACCCGTTATACTGAAGCAGAGAAATTCGCACTCGCCTTACTTACTGCTGCTCGAAAATTGCAACCTTACTTCCAAGCCCATACAATTGTGGTTCTTACAGATCAACCACTAAAGAATATACTACAGAAGCCAGATACTTTGGGAAGATTGATAAAATGGTCCATAGAATTGAGCGAGTTTGACATTCAGTACAAACCAAGACAGGCAATCAAAGCTCAAACCTTAGCGGATTTTGTGGTGGAATGTCTACGACCGACCCTAATGGAATCAACCGAAGAGGACTACCCACAGTGGAGCCTTTTTGTGGATAGCTCCTCAAATCAGGAAGGTAGTGGGGCTGGAATACTACTCATCGGTCCGGGGGGCGTACGCGTGGAACATGCCTTGCATTTTCACTTTAAAGCATCAAACAATGAGGAGGAATATGAAGCAATGTTGGCTGGGTTGAAATTGGCGGAAGAACTTGAAATCAAAAACTTACTGATCAATAGTGACTCGCAGCTCATAACCGAATAGATGAAAGGCGACTATGAGGCTAAAGGCCACAACATGGTCAAATATTTAGCTGCAGTAAGGAGGCTCCTGGCTAAGATTCCCAAGGTAGAAATAAACCGTATACCTAGAGAGGAAAATACAAAAGCAGATGTTCTCGCTCGATTGGCTTCGGCTTGCTCAGTAAAGGGACCCACTTCGGTCAGGATCGAGATACTTCCTCAACCAAGTATCTCAACTGATATTGTAGTTGCCCAGGTGGACACTGAGCCAAGTTGGATGGATTCAATCAAATAATTCTTGACGGAAGGAAAACTTCCTGAGGACAAAAATGAAGCCAGAAGCCTTAGGAAAAGGTCGGCGAGGTATTCTATAATCAATGGTGAATTGTACAGGAGATCCTTCACACTACCATATCTACGGTGTTTAGCACCTAGGGATGCTGATTACGCCTTGAGGGAAGCACATGAAGGGGTATGTGGAAGTCACATAGGAGGTCGGACTATGAGTTATAAAGTACTACGATGTGGGTACTACTGGCCTACCATGATGGCAGATGCTAATAAGTTAGTACAAAGATGTGATAAGTGTCAGAGGCATTCCAACATATCTCACCTCCCTCCTACTCACCTAGTCCCCATCCAAAACCCTTGTCCATTTGCTCAGTGGGGAATGGACCTTCTTGTACCATTCCCTCCAGCATCAGCCCAAAGGACATTTCTGATAGTAGCTGTGGATTACTTTACTAAATGGATAGAAGTTGAGCCTCTTGCAACTATTTCAGAAAACAAAGTGACAGACTTCATCTGGAGGACTATCGTCTGCAGATATGGATTACCAAGGGCTTTAGTTGTAAACAATGGAAGGCAGTTCGTAGGAAGGAAGATAAACAAACTCTGCGAAGATTTGGGGATTGAACTCAGAGTCACTTCGGTCAGCCATCCACAATCAAATAGGCAGGCTGAAGTGACAAACCGAGTCATACTCCAAGGGCTGAAGACTAGGTTGGACAGTGCTAAAGGCAAATGGGTAGAAGAGCTCCCAAGTGTATTATGGTCCTATCGAACCACAACAAGGACTTCTACAGGGGAAACACCTTTCTCACTCACATTTGGTTCCGAAGCTGTGATACCAGTAGAAATTGGAATCCCTACAACAAGAATAATTAATTTTGATGTTCAAGGAAATAATGAAGCACTCCTGAACAATCTTGATCTTATGGAAGAAGCTAGGGAAGACGCAAGAGTCCGTATTGCAGCTTACAAACAAAGAGTGGCTCGGTATTACAATCGTAGAGTCAAAGAAAGGAAGTTCTTCCCAGGAGATCTGGTCCTAAGGAAGAAGGAAGCAGTAGGGAAACACCCTGGAAAGCTGGGAGAAACATGGGATGGACCATACAAGGTCATTGAGGCATTCAAGGAAGGAACTTACCGTATTGAAGACCCGGAAAACCCTGGGAAAAAGATGCGACCTTGGAATGCTGATAATTTTTGCAAATATTATGTTTAGTTGAACAATTCCTGATGAATACGTTTTTTTTTTTTTTTAGTAAGCTCAATAAAAATTGCCATTTATTAGTTACCACATAAACTCCATCAGGACCGAAGTGTCCCATTTAGGCCAGTTCGGCCCAAAAAGACTTCTGAAAAATTCCAAGCACACATCAGGACCGAAGTGTCCCATTTAGGCAAGTTCGGCCCAAAAAGACTTGTGAAAATTTCCAAGCCCAGATCGGGACCAAAGTGTCCCATTTAGGCCAGTTCGGCCCAAAAAGACTTGTGAAAATTTCCAAGCCCAGATCAGGACCAAAGTGTCCCACTTAGGCCAGTTCGGCCCAAAAAGACTTGTGAAAATTTCCAAGCCCAGATCAGGACCAAAGTGTCCCATTTAGGCCAGTTCGGCCCAAAAAGACTTTTGAAAATTTCCAAGACCAGATCAGGACCGAAGTGTCCCATTTCGGCCAGTCTGGCCCAAGAAGACTTATGGAATTTTCTTAGTCCAAACCAGGACCGAGTTTTCACATTTATGCCAGTTCGGCCTGGAGGGATATGTTAAAATTCGCAAGTCCAAATTGAGACCAAAGTGGTTCCTCAGGCGGCTTCGGTCTAAATGACATGAAAATTTTCAAAACCTAAAGAAGACCAAAACGTCATAATTTGGGAACTTCGGCCGGCACTTGAAATTTAACAAAATTCATAGTCCGAGACAAGTGATTGACCCTCCTAATAATAACAACAACTTCGACCAAGACACTGTGGTAATAATAGCACAGATGCAAATCAAGATATAAAATATTATTACCAGATAACAGTGTTAATACAGAGCTCAATAGAAAACAAAGGAAAGAAACTAAGCATCTCCAACCGAAAGGTTTGCCTCTGTCTCCCCGCCAAGAACGACCGTTGGAACTTCGGTAGGAGGAATTTCAGGTTGATTGACTAACGGCAGTCCATCCCGAACGGCTGGAGGATCGGAGGAAGGGTCTAAAAGTTGATCATCTAAAGGGAGAACAGTAAGGTCAATAGTAGCTGAAGGTTCATCTATTTCTGGATATCCCTCAAATTCTGCCTCAGAATCCTCCTCCTCAACATCCTCTTCATTGGCAGCCTTTGCAGCCTCTTCAGCACGGACAAGTTCAGCGTAAATCTCTTCGTTCGACTCCTCGACGTCATCTTTCCCTACTAGAACGGCGCAAAAGTTATCTAATATGCTCGGATCTTGACCCGCCTGAATCAGAGCTCGTCGGTCCATTTTAAAAGCTCCTCGGCCGGCAAAATACCCCTCCTGACGAAGGGTCAACTTAAATTCTTCAGAAGCTTTGAAGGCTTCAACCCCCAAGGATTTACCTTCCTCCAAAGCTTTCGACCTTTCAACTTCGACCATTTTGGAGATACGGGAAACCTCAACCTCCAACTTTGATTTTTCTTTTAGATATTTTACCTCCTTTGCACTAGAGGCAGACAATTCTTTCTTCACGCTCTCCAGCTCCTCTCGAAGTGCGTCCAATTCTGATTCAACTTTTGCCCTCACCAAAGCAGCGGCTTCGGCCCTTTCCAGGGCAGCATGCTTGTTGTGGGCAACACTCGCGATTCCACTTGGGAGAGTTGCTAAGACCGAAGCAACCTACAAACAGCCGACCGAAATCATACCCCTCAAAAAAAAAATTGATGAAATGATCGATCATTTATACCTTCATCGTAGCAACATTAAGTTCAGAGATCTTGTCCGTCAGAGACAGAGCCTCATACCGACGGAAGTCTGCTGGAGTAGGAAGCTTAGCCACCATCCGACCTGCGACGTTCGGATTATTGGCTGAGTCACTAACTAGCACGTCCCAGCCTGGTTGATGAATACTAAAATCATTAGCAACCATCCTTCGAGAGGGTTGAGTCACAGGCGAGGGAATGTTGATATAATCTGGTTGCCCTGCCGACATAGTCGTAGGACCAGTTATTCTAACCGAACCGGTTACAACGGTTGGCCCTTGAAGGACTTTAGTAGCGGCGGAAGTCTCGCCAGTGTTCCCTTTCTTTGATCTCTTAGGAACAGGCTTCCTCCTATTTCCCTTACCGATCCCATGCTTCTTATCTCTTATCGCACCAGTATTGAACATATTGACGTAATCCCCCATGTCGGCCATGTCTACAAAAAGATAGAAGATGAGTCAGGAAAAGAGTATGGAACTCAAAAGAAAAAGTACAAAACTAATGACCGAACTACACCTTTTTTCAGCATAACAGAGGCATAAGCATAGCTACTATCCCTATCGTTAAAATTAAGTGGGACGGATGGATTTGGTGGCAAGAAAGAAAGAAACTGGTCAAGAAGAACCTTTTCACTATCTAACTTTAGATCCATAGGATTATTAAAAAATGCAAGGAAAGGAATACCGAAGTTAGTACGGAAGGGAAGGTTCTCCCCAGGGTTAATTGGAGCTTTAACCCAGAAATAACCTTTCTTCCATTCCTTTATAGAAGACTGATACTTCGGAGCTTCGATCGGACTACGAAATTGGAAATAATACAGACCGGCTTTCCTACCGTGACGACTCAATTTTAGAATGTGTTGGATTACAAGAGAATGGAAGGGAACCTTATGCTTGGCACAAAGATTTACAATGGTGTTTAGAAATAACCATGCATTTGGAGTGAAGATGGCTGGACATAGGCCGAAGCGATGGAAGAAGTTGGTAAAGGCCGGCGGATATGGAATCCGAGCCCCATGTTTTAAGGAATGAAGGGAGACGGCAAATTCCCCCTCCTTCGGATGAAAAGGATTTTCTTCAGGAAGCATTCGTCGGCACGGCCAGGGAATACCAAAATTTCTCTTGATATTTTGAACCCCTCGGTCATCCAAACCAGAGCCAGAAAGGCAGTCTGGCTCTTCATCAACCTCGTCCCCCTCGGCTCTAAAGTTTGGGGGCACTTCAGTCGGATCAGCCACTTCGACAAAGTTTGACCGAAGCGCTTCTGTATTGCCTGGAGGTGAATCAATTATATTCACCTCAAAACTTTGGTTAGAAACCGTCCTTTCCCCGGAAGAGGTAGAGTCTGAAGACCCTCCTTGAGAGGAGCTTGTAGTGGAAGAACTGGATGACATAACTTGAAAGAAGAAGGAAAGACAAACTGACCTGAATATCGAAGGAGGGAAGGAAGGACTGACTTGAAAACACGGCGGACGAACAAATAATGTAGAATTTCGGTCGGCCAACTATAAGCGAAATAGGAAGATGTAAAAAGTCAGAGCCACCTCAAAACCTATTTATACTAAGGGAGTTTGGTCAAGATCGATGGCCCATAACGAAATGACCTTCCATATTCCTCAAATCTAGACCGTGATTACGAACCGATGGAGTTATCATTTACCCTCCTATGTAGTCTGTCGAATGACACCTCGATAAGAGTGTGGGGGCATATGATGTCACCAAATTATCCTTACCAATAAGGGTTATAAGCATGGCACCAATGTGACATTTATGCTAGACAGTCAGTAGCCGAAGTCTCTCTTTGGTAGAACTGAAGGGCACACCGAAGTGGCTACTTCGCGTAGTGGGAAGGTCATAGCCGACCTTCCTAGTACACTCCCTTTTACCAATACGGCTCTTCCCATATGATGTAGGTTCAACCATACCTTACTGAGGCCAGATCTCCCAAGTAAGAGTTCGAACATGACACTAACTCCCAAGCAGAGTCCAACTCCCCTTTGAAGAGGGATATAGAGGGTATTTTCCCTCTTCAAGAAACCCTCTAGTAAACCAATGAGGGAGAGTCCGACTCCTAATACAACTCAGACTGCTCATGCACATATAAAAGTGGACCTCCACTCTCTGGTAAGTATTCTAACTCCTGCACTCAAATTTACTTACTAAGCAAGAGGCAAAGCTCCGTACAGCGAGCCATCCTCCCAAGTTTAGTACCGAACTGACTTGAACGTCGGAGAGCCCCCCCGAGTATACCCTCGGGGCCCTACCGTAGCTTACGTTTATTCCCTGTTCAGGAAGGAAGGAAGTAAGTGGGCACTCATCGGGAAGGAATTCGTTTATTCCAGCTCGATCTGGCTAAACTGATTTGCCAGATAGGAAGGACCTATTCCGGATATCATCATAGGGGATAACATCAAATAGCCAGTAAAAAGGGAGAGCAGCTGGAAATACACATTCAAATGGTGCGACTTCCACCAAGAACATAGCCACAATACCTCAAAATTTTTCGCGCTACAATATGAAGTGAATGATCTCCTCAAAAACTTTTTATTCGGAAGATGAAAAACCATATGGAGCCAAAGGAACGATGAAGAAGTGACACCACCCCCACGGTCGATTGTAGGAGCATTAAATCTGATTTCTGGTGGTTGAGAAATAAGTGGAAACTCACATATAGCTGCTAGGCACCATGAAAGAGACGTAACAAATCCAACGGCTAAAGTGGCACGTATAAGTGGGGAAGTGATGAATATGTTTGAAAAGTTCTATATTTTATAATTAATAAAGTACATGAGGAAGAATTAAAATGGTCATATATTTAATTAATCAAGTACTACTCTACTCCGGGTGACGGTATTAACACCCTCATTTTTTTACAACCTATTTATCCTGTAGCATTTTTAAAATTAAAATAAAATTGTATTTCACTCACTCTCTCTCTCACCTCTGCATCTTCACCTCTTCAACACCCAAACTCAACATACTGCTATTTTGTTAACCTCCCTCACTATCCCAGTATCACATCCCAAAATCCTGTCGACAAACTCTCCGCCACCACCGCACTACTGCCCGTCGGCCATAGAGTCAGTGTTGCAAACACCGCGTCGGCCATAGGGGAGAATCGGTTGGGTCGTCGTCGCTGGTGAACGTAGGTCGTCATCGTGGTTGCTTGCCCGTCCCCTTGCTTCTTGAGAATCACTTTTAGAAGAGAAAGAGAATAGATCCCTAGATTGAGCAATATGGGTCGTGTCCTGGCAACCCAATCAATGATGAGGATTTTTTTGTAGGTCGAAACTTCGAACAGCCTCGGTCGCTCTGACTTCAGCCTCAAGTAACTTTTCGAAAAGTTAGCGTACCAACTCTGGTGGAAATCACTTTAGTGTCCATTTATACTTTATTTTAATTAATAAAAACCAAATAAAAAAAATACAGCTAAAATTAATTGCACAAAGGACGGATGTGATGGATCGATAGGATGAATATTGTGCAGCTTTCTGGCGAGGTGAGGCACTAATCGACTTAGTAGTGATCAGTAGTTGATGATCACCATTCTGTTGGTTGACCTGTGATTATTTGTGTTAGTTAAAGTCTTGTTTTATATTAATGTTATGTTAGTCCCAGGGACCTTTTAGTAATTTCCTTTTACCTTGTATTGTGGGATATTTATTCTATCTGAAAGTCGAGTCTTAGTCAAGAGGTTCTCATCTGTTCTCTGTAAGGCAGTTGTGAAACCCTAACTTGTTTACTGATATGTTCATCTGTGATTAATCCTTGTTCTGAGTATATCTGTTTACTATAATGTTAACTCCTTCACCTATATATATATATATATATATATATATATATATATATGACTAATGCACAGATATAAACGCATATTATTCGAGAGAGTATGAACTCATGGTGGTGACGATAGTGCCGGTTGTAATGTGGCACGTATATCGAAAGTAGTGGCGGAACTATGAAGGGGCTAGGGGACCATGGGCCCCCAAAAATATTGAAATTTTTTAGTATAATAGTAGTAAATATATAACTATAATTCATTTTTACTGTAATACTATGGACTTTCAATGTCATAGGCTTATAAATAATGTGAAAACTCAATCAATATCATGAGCTCCATTCTCTTTTAATCAATTTAGGCTTAATTCTCTTAATCAATTTAGGCCCAATTCTCTTTAATATAGTTTTCCTGTTAGATCCTAAGGATGCTTATAGATTTTTAACGCAAGCAATATTTGTACTCTTGTTGAGAAATATTATCGAGGTTACGGAACAAGATAGACTTCTTTTAAAGTTTTAGTTACAGCATTATCATCTTGATGTGACCAAAACGCGACTTCGGAACAAAATGGAGGATGAGTTTCTTGCAAATTGCATGGTTCTTCATACTGAAAGGGAGATTGTTGATGATTTTAGTTCATAATCGATTATAGATGATTTCAACTCAATGAAAGATCGTCGAGCACAACTTAAATGATTGTTTTTGTTATCTTGGATATTAATGTTTTAATTTGTGACTTTTAATTTAATGATTATATAGATATTTACGTGTTTTTGATCACTTTTCACTAAATTGCTTTAAAAAAAATCGAGGGCGCTACCCCCAACCTCCATCCACATTTTTGCCCCCTTTTCCGTAAATTCTTGACTCCACCACTGATCGAAAGTAAAATGGGGTCCCAATATATTTAAAATTAATCAAGTACTAGTTTGCAGTGGAGGGACGTACCAACTAGCAAGTATACCAAGCAACAGA
This sequence comes from Tripterygium wilfordii, assembly GCF_013401445.1. Taxonomy (NCBI): domain Eukaryota; kingdom Viridiplantae; phylum Streptophyta; class Magnoliopsida; order Celastrales; family Celastraceae; genus Tripterygium; species Tripterygium wilfordii. The sequence goes on from NC_052241.1 coordinate 4,807,603, forward strand.
GAAATGAATTTATTTGTTTATTAATAGTTATTTTATCTAAAAGAGTAAGATGACAAAGTTGGAAAAGAAAGTCGGAAAGCTAATTATGCAGATGGTTACATAAATTAAAGCAAGATACCATCATATATGTAATATGTACTATGTACGTAAATTCCATACATGATTATATATACAGAGACTGAGAGAGAGGAGAGAATGAATGAAGTGAAGTGAATGATTACAGAGAAAGAAACATATAGTGGTAAATAAATAAAGGAAAAGAATGGCAAGAGATAGAGATCCATTGGTAGTTGGGAGGGTAGTAGGGGATGTTCTGGATCCCTTCACAAGGTCTCTCTCTCTAAGGGTGACGTACAACAACACCAGAGAGGTCAACAATGGCTGTGAACTCAAACCCTCACAGGTTCTCAACCAACCTAGGGTTGATATTGGGGGAGATGATCTCAGGACCTTCTACACTTTGGTACCTCCTCCTCCTCCTCCTCCTCCTGCTCTTCTTATTTAATGCGTGTGTCTATATATATATATATATATCTTTATTTTCTTTGATCTACTTCATCACATTATTTTTCTTCAGTTCTCTGTAATTGATCATGTATGCATGTACGGCATACCAGGTAGTCTTGCATTTTTTTTTTCTATGGTTTATTATCATCATCGTCTTCTCTTCATGATCATCAATTATTTGTGTACGAATGTGTCTTGGCTTGTCGTCGTGTTCATCGTTAATTCATCATCATCATCATCATCCTGTCCTTCCTCTAGTTATCCATATATTTATATGTTTATGTATATTTATACAACAACCGATGATTGACTAGCGGTACTACTTCCACTACATGACAGATTATGGTAGACCCCGATGCTCCCAGCCCAAGCGACCCTAACCTTAGAGAATACTTGCATTGGTTCGTCCTCTTCGATCTACCACTACATGCCTCTCTCTCTCTCTCTCTCTCTCTCTCTCCCTACCTCCCTCCCTCCCTCTCTCTCTCTCCCTCCCTCCCTCTCCCTCCCTCCCCCCCCTCCCCCCCCCCCCCCCCCTCTCTCTCTCGCTTTCTTTTTTTTTTTTTTTTGACGAAGAAACATGAGTTCATGTAAACCATGAATACTTGATATATCCGAGTGTATTGACGTGGAGAATTAAACTTTGATCGCTCAACTAGAAGGATTCATTTCCAGCAAATTCAACCACCTGTAGGTTAGGTGGTAGTTAAGCTTTGACGTACAAAAGATACTTTCGTTTTCTATGGCCTGTTTGTTTGATTGACAGCAACTACAACCCACTACCGAGGTTTCTGGTGGATGGAAGTTTACTTGCAATAAAAATTGCAGGCAGTTTTTCACTCTGAGCGTCCCATCTGTTTTTAAAAAATTGTGTGGGTTCCACACTATAAAACAGCTCCGATGGCAGTACTGCAGAAAACTACAATGAGTTCTCTGCAGTTTCCACTTGCAAGAAAGCTACATATGATATCCTTTACGTAGAGCTTCTGTGGCTTTCCAAAAATTAAACTCGGTTTTACTTTTCACTTTAATTACTATTGACAACCACCATTGTAAGATGTCCTTCTCTTCAATTCCTCTCTTTTTGCATGTGTGGTGTGCCCCTTTACATCAAATTCCTCAATTCACACAAAAGGCATATAAAGATTACTTTAACAAAAGAAAGAGAGAAGGAATAATGAATAAAACAAGAGAGAGAGAGAGAGAGAGATGATGAGTTATGTCTTAGCTGGTTAGTATATCTAATCATTAGTGCGCAGAGAGGAAAGGATTATGATTACTTAAGTAACATCAGTTGTCTTTTTTCTTACTTTTTGGAGTGTCAATCAAGACCTTTACTCACAGACTCCGTCTAATTTATGTGGTTTTGCTCGTTTGTCCTTTTGAGCCCATTATTACTCTCTTGTTTTGTTCTTTTATAGATAAAGCTTTTGTACTAGATATATATATATATATGTGGTTATATATATAGCTAATGAATTTACTTTCTATCTAGGATGGTGGCTGATATTCCTGCAAGTACAGGGGCAGGTTTCGGTGAGTAGATAGATTATCAACTTTCATTTCATGTTACCAATTATTGTACCCCCCGCCCCGCGAATAATCAATCATACATCATGCACTGGAATACTGACATTAATTGGTGGCAGGACAAGAGATTGTCTGCTACGAGAGCCCGCGACCGACGGTGGGAATTCATCGGTTTGTTTTCATATTGTTTCGTCAATTGGGGAGGCAAACTGTCTACGCACCAGGGTGGCGTCAGAATTTCAATACCAGAGACTTCGCCGAACTTTATAATCTTGGATTGCCGGTGGCCGCTGTTTATTTCAACTGTCAAAGGGAGAGTGGATCCGGTGGAAGAAGGCGTTGATTATTTTCCATTATACATACATATAGACACATTCTGTAACTGCGCATGGTATTGTTAGCTACCATATATCTCATCATCTAATATCAATGGAATAAAGCATTTGTAAGTCCCTCTACTACACATGAGGTTCACTTTAAGCCCTCCAACTATTTCCTTTGAATTAAATAAGCCCTTTTTGTATAAATAAAAAAATAAATACTTTTTCTTTGACTTGTCACATTAGTTTCTTTTGACTTGCTGTAGGATTTTGAATCATAGTGAGTGAAGAATGACAAGCGCGTGGTTGTTATAGTTGTGTTGTTTGTGCTTTGTCTGCAATGTTGCAACCTTGGGTAATGTTACTCTGGAGCATTGTTTAGATTAATTTTGTTCTATATGCATCGATGTATCCTTGAGGTAGGTTACTATGGAAGTATCAGGATAGTCATAACTTAACTGATTTTATCAGTTTTGTTATCTAATTTATTTGAACAGTTGCATTGGATGATTTATCAGTTATTTTCTATTTGTTACGCAAAATCCACAAATGTATGGATCGTACAATTAATATAATGATGAATAGAGTATTGATCCCACGAGGATTGTCTAAAATTATTAAATACCGATTATGACTAATTCTAACACTATTTGAACAATCAAATTTGAGTTTCAGTTGACTAAACTAAAACTATTGAACTAGTGACTAGAAAAGGACACACATATTGCAGTTGATTAATTCCAAGCAAGAAAGCATTAGGATGTCTATTTTCACCATAACCAATCCTATTCGAATCCTTTGACGTGTTAATCACAATTATTATCCATGTTGACAGTCAACAACCTATTCAATACTCCATCTTTGGCAGATATCAAAAGTATTCAAGTTATCAATCCTTGTTATGTCTAAAATTCGAATCAAAACAGCAAGAACTCATTAAGAACTATGAAAAATTATGTAGCGACCACACAAGTCATATTTCTACATGTCTGTGAAGCATGCAACCTATGGTATCTATTACTAGAAGTAAATCCTTAAACATCACCTTTCAGTCTTAGTTTAGCATCACAACATTCAAATATTGGCTAGATATTCAAAAGCATTAAGAACACCAATAGACACTCAGTCATGGAATAGTAATTATAAATTAATATAAACCAAAACTCACCTAATATTCATGGTTAGGCTACATTAGAGCCCTAGTAAGGAGGATTAGTTCCTCATCATACAATCAAACATCAAAATCAATCCAAAAAAATCCATGAGTTTAGAGAAACCAAACATTAAGAAGAGAAAACAATCATGACGGCTTGTGCCTTCAACTTCCCTCTGCTTTGGTGTATGTCTCTGCGTCTTTTTTTTGTCTCCCCTAAAACAATTGAGAGTTTCCATTTAAATAGTGTAGCCCTCTTTCCTAATTCAAAATTACTGCTTTGACTTGTTGTAAACTCTTCTTTTTAAGTCTATGATGTTTATGGCCTTTAAAGCCTTCTTTTTTGTCAAATGTGAGATTCAATTTCCATCAAAAGTCACGTCCTTTCTAGGAAGGGTGTCTAGGAAGGGCAATCTAGTTTTATCTCATTTTGTTGCATAAATCAACATCTTTTCATTTTAGGACAAGCGGTGTTATGACCGTAGAATAGTCCATCATCTATGTTCTTCCACATGCACATCGTGGTGGGAAGGAGGTGTGGTAGAATTGGTGGTGGAGTCAAGTTGATAACTAGATGAAGAGTCGCTAAAAAATGGGATTTGCGTATGAGGAATTGATAATTTCGGTCGCAAACCTGAAATTCAGATAAAATGTAAGTTTTAGGCAATATGGTACTTCAATTAAACCCAAACGAGACAAAAACAAGTGCGATCATAAGTGTAAAATAATGCAAATTATGAGTATATCACTATTTTAAATATCTTATGGATATCTCTTAATAAGAGGTGTATGGACCATATGGATATATCATGGTTTTATCTGGATTAAACTTCTCGTAATAATTCATTTTTATCTTAGATAAAAATCATTATCTTCTGGTAGTTAATATCCGATAAAACTTTTGAATGGTGATTTATCTCATGTTGTTAAGATTGGTTAACATGGTAGTTTTCAAATCATAGCTCTTTAGACAAATCGTGTATAAAGAACACAAGGATCTTGTGAACTTGCATTGAAGTTGAGTACCAATCAATTTTGAGACATTTGTATTAGTGCTTCATGTTTATCTTTGTTTCCTTCTTGTTATTGAGTGATAAAATTTATTGAACATGAGAGAGGTAGATTAAGTGGTACTTTGAACAACAAATTGGTGGTGTTGTTGATGAAGACTGTGGCAGTGAAGAGCTCAAGGCAGAGCTGGTTCACATTGAAGGATTGTAGATTTAAACAGCAAAAGCCTTTGGTGGACTCCAAAGCAAATCCTTTATAATCTTAATTCATTATATGGATTGCTTCAAAGGTTGGTCGCTCCATAGACTCGAGATTTTTCCCTTTGGAGTTTTCCTCGTAAAATTGTGGTGCTTGGTTCATTTTACTATTATGCATACATTTTCCTAACCATTGATTATCTGACGTGTGAGCATACATATTTTTAAGTGGTATCAGAGCAGGTTATCAAACATGAAAAATGAACGACTTCCACAATCCAATGGCACAAATTATTCCTACTGGAAGGCACATATGAGAGCTTATCTAAAATCAATTGATGAGCAAGTCAGGCTAGTTGTCGTACATGGATATACAAATCCAACAACTACGAGCACTGAAGGAGAGATCATTCTGAAACCTATAGCTGAATGGACAAAAGTTGATTATGAGAAAGTAGGATGGAACATAAAAGTTGTAAATGCTCTCTTCGTTGTAGCGTCAGTTGATGAATTTCGTAGGATATCACACTGTAAAATTGTAAAAAAAAAAATGGATAGAATATTTTAGTAGTAATACATGAAGGAACTTCTATGGTTAAACGTGCGAAATTGCAATGTCTCACAACTATCTTTGAAAATATCAGAATGGAGGAAGATGAATCATTTGATGCGTTCTATGCCAAACTTAGTGATATTGTGAATTCATCATATAATCTGGGCGAAACCATATCTTTCACTTTCACCAAAATAGTGGGGAGAATTTCGAGATCTCTTCTTGAATGATTTCTAATGAAGGTAGCTGCTATTGAGGAAAGCAAGAATATTGATGAAATTCAACTTGAAGAATTGGTAAGTTCTTTACAGATGTACGAGGTAAATTTTATTTAAAAATCTAAAACGAAGGTATAGTATTAAAATCTAGTGATCTCAAGGATCAGGAAACTTCTTCATTAGAAAAGGAGTTGTAAAAGAAGGTAAGAATGCTAAATCCATTTAGTGTTTTGAATTTCACGAGTTTGATCATATGGCACAAGAATGTGCAAACAAGAAGAAGAAACCAAAGGCATTGAAGTTGACTTGGAATGATGAGTCCGAAGAAGAATCTAAAGTAGAATCATATGACTCAGATGAAAATGGAAACAAGAAAGTTGTGGCATTTTTTTGTCACTACAAATAACATTATGTCTGACTCATATATTGATTAGAGTGTGAAGAAAGTGAACTTCAAGAAGCGTACAACTAGTTGTTTGAAGAATGTACCAAAAAAAAGATGGAGCTGTTGAAAGAGATTGAGCGACCATCAAAGGAACTAGATGAGGCAAAAGAAAAAATTAAGGATCTCAAAGAAGACCTTTCAGATCTTGAGTCTTGCATTCAGTCTAAAGTAACTTGTGATGTAGCCTACTTCAACTAAGTAGAAGCTCAAAGAGAAACCATGTTTAAAAAGGTACGCTTTGATCCTAATAAATTTCTAATTGGTACTCAAGAATTGTAAGACATTCTTGATGTATAGAGAACATCTAATCACACTATTGGAATTGAATACACTTCAATGATTGGAGAATGCTCAAATTCTAAATCAATTGCAAAGTTTTTGAACTTTGTTCCTACAACATTAAAAAACCATGAGTAAGAAAAAAAGAGGTTGACAAAACATATATCAACCAAAGGTAATGATGAATGGTAAGAATCCTTTTCAAGTGAACATGCATAAATCTAAGTATATGTTTGGTTGATCTGCACAACCTTTCTTCAGATGACAAACAATGCATCAAAATTATATTCATCAATTTGTTCCTGTATGTCATTTTTGTGGAACTAAAGGACATAGTTTTTTTCAATCTGCATGGTTTACCTAAAGCATAGATGGATAATAGATCCAAGTACTTGAGTGTGCAAAAATAAAGTTCTCATAACATGTTTCATATTTTATCTAGAATCCCTACTGATCATGTAGATAAACCTGTCAATAAAATATTATCAGTTCCAAACACAACCAAAAAACTTTGGGTTAGAAAATCAGACTTGCATGCATGTATGCACACACTACACTCAATGCACTCCTAAAAAATGTTTGGTATATGGACAATAGCTGTTCAAAACACGTGTGGAAATAAGTCCATATTTGCTTTTTTTAAGATATGTGATATTGGCACAGTGACATTCGGTGATGGTAGTGTACTAGAGATTAATGGAAAAGGCTCTGTAAAAACTCTTGGTGAGTGTAATCTCAAAAATGTACTCTATGTTGAAGGCTCAAAAGCTAATCTAATTAGCATCAGTCACTTGTGTGACTCTAAGTACACTACTAACTTCACCAAGATGTATTGTAGAGTGTTTAATGACAATAAGAAATGTGTTTTGCAGGGAAAGAGGTCGAATGATAACTATTATACAGTACCATTAGATGAATCTATCATATGAAATTCTACTAGTGTTTCTTCTTCTGACACGTTACGGCACGAAAGACTACGACAAATAATCTATCATGACTCATAGAAACTTGCCAAAGCTGAAATGGTAAAATGATTATCGAAAATTGAAAATGCTCAAAGTAAGTATGGTCCCTGCCTACTAGGTAAACAAACATTTTCTCATAAAAAGGTTACCATAGTTGGCACTACTAGACCATTTGAATTACTTCATGTCGATCTAATGGGACTTATAAGAACTTAGAGCATTGGAGGTAAGAAATATATTCTTGTAGTAGTTGATGACTTCTCCATATGCACGTAGGTAAGATTCTTACGTGAGAAGTCTAAAATTTTTGAAGTGTTTAAAGCTTTATATCAACTGCTCAAGACTGATAAAATGGATGATGGGTATCACCTGAGCAAAATCATATTTGATCACATAATTTTCTTATTCATCTCTTTCAAGTGTCTCCCCACATCTTCATTATAGACAGTTCGGGTGTCCCTTCTAGTACTTTCATCAAGGATACCGTCTCAGTTAACCTTATTGGTTGGTTGCTTTGACTACCCAAAATGGAAACTCATCACTTCTTCAACATTTAGAGCAACTGGGTGCAGCGGGGGCAATGGTTTTTGTCTGCCAGTTTGGTTGTTCTGAATTTTCTTATTTGTCATCACTATTTTTAGTCAACCAATGCACTTGCTGGAAGAGCTATTGAAATTGTTCCAGGGTGCAAGGCACATTAGGCTTTCTCTCTTGATCTGTGGGCAGCTCATTCATAAACTCCTTTTAGCTTTCTCTCTCTAGGTTTTGCTAGGCTCTTGTGATTTTGATTGTAAATATTGATTTTCTTCTATAAAATAGATGTTAATCTTCATTATGATGAGTGGCCAAGTCACTTTTCTAGTTTCTAGTCCCGAACAGTGGGTAGAAGCTTTCGATTGCTCAAGATATGTTTAAAGACTCGTAGCTTCAAACTCTCTCCTTTAATTTCATGATAATTGTGTGATTGGGTGCATGAGAATAGCATGTTTGATTGTGTTCTTGGATTTTCTAGTTTAGGGATTCAACTTAATGTGTTTGAATTGGAATTGTGTAATCCTAATGCATGATTTTCTTAATTAATGGAGTTTTCCATTGCATAACTATTAATTATGTGTATTGATGATGAGGTTTTGGGTTAATTACAGAATATGCATGGAAGAGTTATGGTTTATTGGTCTTTGAGTGTGAAACTAGGGTGCTAGCCAATCCGAGTATCAAGGCAAAATATTAATCCATAAAAGTAGGTGCCTACTCCTTTGTATTCATCGCAGACCAAGAGGCCCGATGACCTCTATATAGGAATCAAAGTTTCTACACCCAAAATCCATTTGCATATGTAGATTGATAGTATCACACAATACATTGTGTATGGTTATGTGTGTACAATATTACCTTAAGTATGAGAACTGAGTATCTACTGGGACGGATAAGGGACTAAGTTTTTAAAGAAAACCCAAATCTTGTTTACTTTGGTCACAATTGCTTTTAAATGCTATCGAGTCATTCAACCCATTTCATTTACTTGTTTTTATTTGCCATTCGTTGTGTTTTAGTCTAAAGATAGTTGTTTGCATTCATCCACCTTCAAATTTTTCATATCGCTTACTCGTGGATTCGATCTCGGTCTCACCGAGTTATTACTTATTGATACCCTACATTGGGGTAAGTACACATGCACACTTTGATGTCAGTCAAGTTTTTGACACGGTTGTCGGGGAAGTGAGTGTCAAACACCGAGCTGGGTGGCTTGTAGATGCTAGTTTTATGCTATTAAACGTCATCAAATAAGGAATAAGCACGATCATGCTTCAAGGGTAACTTCATTCCTTCCTTTTACTTTCTTTCTAGTGTAGTTGATTTAGTTTAGTTGCTGAAAAGAGAGAGAGACATGCAAAAAAATTGTGAGGAGAACTTGGCGGATGGGATTAAATTAGGTCCTATGGGCAATGGATGTCACTTTGTGTGTTATATGGTAGTGATACATTGTTTGAGAGAGTTGTGCGCATTTCCATTATATCACTACTTGATTACATACTTAGCATGTTATTTTTCCTTGGGCTTAGTGTTCATCTCTCCATCTCTTTGCTTCTTTTCTTGCTTGATCTTGGGTCTGATTGTTAGTTGATTGAAATCTTTCTGTTGCTTTGCTTGGTTGATTGTTATCTCTTTGTGCTACTTGCTATCTTTGCTTCCCAATATGTCTCAAACTAGAAATAATGCTAGATGACGTGGGTCTAGTAGAGATTGGAGAGGTGGTAATATGAATGCGAGTGATGCGGGGAGTGTCCAAGGGGGGATTTGAATCTTGATGCATTACATCGCCCTTCGCAACATGTGAACATTGAAGGATTAATGAATCCGGTGCAAGGGCAAAATGCGCAAGTTGGCAATTTGCAAAATGTGCCAAATGCCCAAAATGTGTAAAATGTGCCACCACCAACTATTCAACAAAATAATATGGCGCAAAATCTCCCACAAAATTTCTATCAACCTCCCAATGTGCCTCTCACAGACCATATGCCTCCCCCATACAATTATGTACATCCCATGTATTATTAAATGTCTCAAATGCCACAAGTGCCACAATATGTTCATTATGGGCAAAACATAGAAGCACTTCCTCCGATGGAATACATTCATGCACAAGCCCAAGCCCAAGCCCAAGCCCAAGAGCATCACACTTTAATGGAGCTCACGCATCCTGCAAGGCAAACTCAACTTTCTTGCATCATCATACCACCGAACCAATAAAATGTGAGCCTTAAACCATCTATGTTTCAAATGATTCCCAAATTCCATGAAATGGAATCAGAACGACCTTAGTCACATGTGCGTGATTTTGAATCGATGTGTGCTACTTTTGGTGATGTCACTTGCACACAAGAAGTTTTGAGACTCAAACTTTTTTCATTCTCTTTGAAAGACCATGCCAAACAATGATTTGAGAACTTGCGCCCCAAATCCATTAGAACTTGCGCTACAATGCAAGAAGCATTTCTCAATAAATATTTTCCCTCTCACCGTACCATCTCTTATCAAATACAAATCATGAATTTTCATTGCAAAGATCATGAAACTTTCTTCCAAGCTTGGGAGAGATTTAAGGATTTGTTGTTTATGTGCCCTCATCATGGATTTTAAAATTTTCAAATTGTCAATTTCTTTCACAAATCATTGACTCCTTTTTTGAAGAAATTGGTGTCCACTATGACACAAGGTGAATTTTTAAATAGGGAGGCCTATGAGGCATTTGATTTCTTTGATGGGTTAACGGAGGAATTTCGTTCTTAGGAAGCTCCTCCAATAACCCTACATGATGTTGTGTCAAGCTCTAGTGGTAAGTTTGTTTTGAATGAAAATGATGATGTGCATGCTAAATTAGCTTTATTGTCCAAGAAATTGGAGTCCCTAGAGTCCCATAAGACCCATATTTATGTGATTGGTAGTGAGGATCTTGTTGCTCGTATTTTGTGTGAAAGTAGGGAACATAGGACGGATGAGTGTCAAGCCCTCCCGACTTGCATGGAAGTCCGATTTGGGCAAAGCTATAGTGGGAACAATTCTCATAATTTTAGGAAGCTCTATCCTACCAAAAATAAAGGCAACAATTCTTAAAATGAGAATTACCCTTGAAGAAATCATCCAAACTTTGGGTGAAGGAATGCTGAAAATGTTCAACCCAATCACTCTCCAATCCACCCCAACAATAATTGCCTCCACCAATTGTTGCACCAAAATAATTCAGTCAACAAAGTTGGACAAGACAGACCCAAGTCAAACAAGAACGTAAGCGTACAAAGTCAACTAGCGTCGTCAGTCCACGCATAACTCAATCGACGGAGTTGGACAAAGCAGGCTCAAGTCGAACAAGTCCACAAGCATCTTCACTCAACATACGACTCGACCGATGGAGTCACACAAAGCAGGCCCAAGTTGAAAAAGCCCAATGGCGCTCAAGGTTTATAGACAGATCATATCCATGCGCTTAAGGTCCATAGGCGGATCATATCCAGGCGCTCAGGCCCAAGTTGACCGACCTCATAAACAGTTGACGGACGTAAGTCACAGTTGTCTCAAGTATTAGGCATTCAACTCAACTTAACCCTATTGCGTGACATGCTCATGCATATATAGGATCCATACCATGTCAATCGTAGGACTAAACTATACCGAGGCAACCACTATCTCAGACCGCTGTCAGACCTAGCCTTAATAAGACAAATACAGCCTCTGAGCTAAGCACGCCGAGTCACTCGACCTACAACCAATACTTGACATTGAGTCCCCTAACCTTTGTACAATCTCATCCATGACCAACCAAAACAAGCCACGCATCCTGACATGACCTTTCCATGATTATTCGTATTACATATTCCATGTCAGTCTTGGTTGCCTAAGACTCTATTATAAAAGCCCCCTCCTTCTTTGTAGAAGAGGATACGATTGAGGCTCATTCTCATTCACTCATACAAACAAATCACAAAGCTTCTTCAACCTTTGACCTTAAACCCTCAACCGTTGATCAGCTTCCACCTTATACCTTGCACCTTATGCTCCATACAACACACTTTGATCTCCAACATACTATATCCCACCTTACATCTAATGTTGGCATTCCACACTCTACATCTTCAACGGACTCACTTGACTTGACTCACGCATACTTGCCTTACCTAACTTTTACATACTCACACTCATACTTCACATCTTACATCTCATACTTTACATTTTCAATATACTTTTTTTACTTGACATTCTTCCGATTACTAACTTGATCATCGAAGGCTTTTTGGTAGGTACCCCACCGGTACCTAAGTATTTCATCCTCAACCTCTATTTGTTTCGTAGGACCCAACTGTAGAAGGCCTAAGACAAATTACGTTAACTATTCAATAATTGTAGATTCGGACATCTACAATTTAACACTCATTGTGGGGTCTCTACACCTCTTTACTTGACAAAGTGAGAAACAACAATATCAATCACCTTTAAACACCATGTCTTCCCCGAAGACATATCTCATGGGTCGACGTGCTAGCTCACTTGATAGCCATGAGAGAATAGCTTTGCTAAAACTCCATCCAGATGGCGGCTATGAGAGAGGAACTAAGTGAAAGCTCCATCTGGATAGCTCAATTGATGGCTGGCAACAAAAAACCCAGGAGACTTGTACAATGTTCAACAGCGTGTCGATGAGCCGGTCTGAGACTACTTTATCTGTTCAACAGTAAATGAGTATTTGTCCCTTGGTATAACTCAGAGGCGACCTTCATGCCTTTAAGACCGGTTTGTTGATCAATAGAGAATTATATGACCAACCTATGCCCTCTCTTTCGATTACCAACTACCAATACCAGCGTTTGTCCGCTCAGTAGGGAACCCAACATAATATAATATTTTGAATAGGAGCCAAAATACAACCTCAACATCACACGTGAGGAAGTAGTGCTCGTACTGAGTTTAGGGAGACAAAGTAAGATGGCTGAAGAAAAGTGTGGGAAGAGAAAATGACACTACTAAATGGTACAAAGTTTATCAAGACCACGAGCATAAAACCTCTGTTTGCAAAGCTATACTTTGCAAGGTAAACAACTTGCTCAACAAAGGCTACCTACATTATTTTTTAGCAGAAAGTGGGAGAGCCCCATTTGCCAAAAGAAAAGACAAAGCGGAGCTTCAATCTGTCTTGAATATCCAAAACAAGAAGCCCATATAGTATAACCTCTAAAAGTCTTAACTCATACTTTTTGGTTTAATTTTCTTTTCGAATGTTATGCTAACTTAAGTATAGAAAGGTCAACGGCTCGTCATCAACCAACCCTTAGCACATTTTTTGATGCAAGGACAAGAGGTCAATCGACTAGCAACACTAAGTTTGGGGCAAGAAACTGTGATCAGAAACTTCACTCAAATTGGGGGACAAAGGATATATGGTGCACAAACATAAAGGTGATAAGGCGAACAACCACAAGAGAAAAAGTTATTGAGACTACACTTTGAACATTAGGTTAGTCTCACCTCTCACCTGCCACGTTTATATGTTTTCGATCGATACATTCGCAACCCAGTTACACGGCATGCTCGCCAACACAAAGGTCGTTGAGAAAAAATTGGAAAAATTTGGTCAACATTTACCATGGATGAAGTTTCCAAGACACAAATGCAAGTTGTAAAAAGCGAGATTGCATGTAACTAGACAGTGTATAATCTTCATGTTCCGATAGACTTACACGAAACCCATATTACTTATCTATAATACACTACTCATTTCATTTCCTGTCATACTCTACTTGATGTTATAGACTAGATTACATATTTACGTGACACTACCATACTTATATCTACTATATATTTCACATACAACTCTATCTCGCCAAACCTTCTTTGACCCTTTCCATTGCTCCTCATCGTTCGCCTTTCTAACTTCCTCTTCCCCCACCAAACCTTCAGACATTTCCACCATATCCATATTTGGACCACTATAATGCTTTCCCCCTTCCTCGATAAGTCCTCCCTCAATATCTTCTATAACTCCTTTTTCAATTTCTACGCCTACAGACTAGTTCATGATTACTTCTTTCGTACCTTTCACAACCTCTTCCTCTTTGCAAAAAAACCCCAAGATCGCCCACAATCTGTTATCTCTTTTTGGATATACCATTCGCCCGACTTCGTCTTCTTTAAATTGACAAAGTATCTCCAGCTTCGTCTCGGCAACAACCATACCCCTAATAATTCTGACTCATTGGTCAAACTCCGCCTTGTCCCTATCGTCTCAACCTCGAGAGCGCTCAACCTCCTCTCCAACTTACGTAGCTTCTTTTCCCCTTCTTCGCCATCTTCTTAGAAATGACGCTAATATTAGAACTCGTTTTCCTAGTATCATCCAAAGTTGAGTCCCAGCCTCTCTCACAAGCCCCAAGCTTTTTCCAAAATTTTGATTATACAAGTCACAGGCCATGTGTCCTGTTTTCATCCATTCATCGACTGCCATAGACATCTCAGACTTTATCACAAGAAGTCTGTCAACTTGATCTTCAACTACCTTTAATCTCTCAATCACCACGGCCTCACCTTTCCTCTCGTCTACCACTTCCGTCTTTACCTGGTCGATTCTTCAAGCCACCAACTAAAAAAGCTCTTGCCAGTCGAGAACTCTATTTGTAGACGATCGATTTCCTCATCCTTACTCGCCAAAGCTCGAATTTGTTCCTTCCACAACATAGAGATCTCCACATAATTAAACATTACCCTTTGAAAAGCTTGGAAGGAGCTGACCAATATGTCCCAAGATGCTGAACCAAACCCAACCCTTTCAAGAACTTCTCATCAATCGAAAATAAGAGTTGGTGGATCTCTATCGAAAAGACATATGGCGGCAAAAAAATAGATGCATTGGTTGGAAATGTACAAGTAAGCGTCTCCATGTCGTGGTCCGCCACATCCATCATAGACTTTACTATCAAACTTTCCCTTTTCATTGCCTCCCCATCTCTCTCTAGAACTTCTCCCGCCTCTCCTAAGATCTCCCGTCAGACTCAACTACCGTGTGCACGTTTTTCATGCTCCCCTTCGCCTTACCAACCTCCTTCGATACGCCCAAATATCCCTCTGACGTCGCCATCACCAATAACACCTTAATCGAGAAGTAATTGTTCTTGACACCTATACGTTGTCGGCACTCTTCAGTAGAAACTCACCCAAGAAGACTTTCCATCGTCTTTCTACCTCCAGAAGCCTTCTACAACTGCCATCGACGTAGGCCGATCTTCTTGCCCCATCTTCCTCTATGGATCCTTGGGCACTGTGAATAAAAAAGGAACCTCAAAATCTCATACGATAGACAACAAAAGGTAAAATGAAATAATGTACGCATACTAACTAACACGATGATTACCCTTTAGGGTCCCCCAACAACACAACCACTTTCCCCAACATCAAAAATACCGCTACCCTTGGCGAAGTATCCCCTACTAATATACGATTCAAGACTGATTGATTCGAGTAGGATCCTGTCAGGTTTACGAAGACATTCCTCCTCAACACTTTTAGAGACTGCGTCCTCCTTTTCCATCTCCTCTGTCTAGATCGACATTCTCATCTGTTGGGGACTACCCCTTTCCTTTCAAACCAAATAAGTAAGAAACATGAAATAGCGGGTTAATTCAAAACAAACTTGAGACAATCGTTATCTGACACTTCATGAAATGGCGTACCTCATCAATATACCGCCCCACCTCCCGTTGAAACTATAACTTGAAAACATATGAACTATGGAGTGCCACATAGACAAGTAATCTTATTCTATCCATGGAACACGCGACAAAGAGGACTACATACTATCCAGACAATTAGCTAGCCATCGTAAAAATGCACACTTGATTGTTTGTCATCGAAACTAGCCCAAAATTGTCATTCAGCTCCAAAACCAAAGTTGTTCTTATTTGAACCGATATTGTCTATATCACACAATTTGACGCTGACACTAGTTACATCTTTATGTTTGATCTTGCCTTCGATATTTATCACTACTTTTTAACTCATTATCAATTATATACAACATTTTCTTCTATCACTTCATAATTGCGAATTCACTATCCTTCTGACATTCGCACTTATTGGACATAGTACACATATCTTCCACACACTACTTTCATTTATTGCTATATACGACATATCATATACCTACAAAACATTATTATGATATTTATGGTGTAATTTATGACTTGTACACATGTTACTTCATATGTTGTCTTATGTGCTATAAATCGTCGACTCTCGTTAATTAATATTGATGATGAATAAATTTGTCTTGAATTACCAGACGTCTCAGATAGATCAAACCATGCAGAGCACTGCTGACTAAGTGGCTAAAAAGATGAACAAACGTAGGCTATCATATCAAACCCAAGGTATTCTCCTTGGGAAAAGCCCTCCGATGCTTAAGTCAAAAAGCAGGAAGGCAAATACTAAGAACTTAAAGTAGAAAAACCCTTAGCACGAAAGAATACAAAGTTGTGAATGAATCTTTACCTTGAGAAAAGTTCCTTTTTATAGTGTTGGAACGGTTCTTCTTCGAATAGGAGTTGGACTTTTGTTTCCTATACGATTTATGAGACGTATAGTACTCGTTCTTTTGGTTGCAATAAAAGTCTTATTGCGGTGAATAACCTATCATGGTATAAGATTTCTCGATAAAGAGGTGACACTCATCTTGATGGTGTGGTGATGTCTTTCTCGGTACTAAGGTATTCACGAGCATGTCATGAATCATATGAAGGTGGTAACTAAGTTGGGCCGCAAGGACTATCTCGATCCGAGAACATCTTCTCAGGGACGAGATAGCTTTAAGCTTTGGATTGGACCTATTGACGTTCTTTAGTTAATAATCTTCAAATATGGATGCCTTTTTAGATTTTCCATGTGTCACATTCCTCTGCACCATTTTATACGTGTGTGACCTGTATGATATTCCTTTTTCTTCACGAGTTATTCGTCATTTTCTCTCGCTTTGTCATCTTCCTAAATTTATGGAGTTGTGTTATCTTAAATTGAAACCAAAACGTATTGCTCCGAAGTATGCGTCTTCCAGTCATGATTGGAAGATGAACTTCATTTTCATCCAAGTCCCCCTTGGGGATGGTGAATATCTCCCTTTTTGGATCCAATTGGGCTTTACCAAAGATGAACAAGTGGTCTCAATTGGTCAAGCTTATCAAGATGGAGATGGACTACTATTTGAACCTTAAAAAACACTTTTTTGGTGCTGCAACTCCTCCAATTTGCTAGCATAAGGATTTTATTCGGGCAACTCGGTCCGAGATAGCATCTAAAGGTGAATAGAGCTCGGTTTACTTATTGGCTATTATTTTCTCTGGATTCTAATCTTGTCTTTTTCTTTGGTAGATATGACCAATTTTAAGGATTACATGAGCATGCAAGTGGCTAAAGCTCCTGCGCCTAAGAGAAATCCAATAACTGTTACTGTTAGGATGAGCACGAAGGCCCGAAGAAGGGCAAAAAATGTATCTGACCAAGCTAGTGTCTCCTCGGTTATTGAACCTCGGGTTTTTACTTTTTCTTAACTTCAAGTTTTGTCTCAAGTGCCGCTTCCTGCTCCTCATCCAAAAAAGGTTTCACCTACTCAGGAGGAAAATCCCCATGTTCCTAATAGAGGAATTCTAGTCTCTGATTCTACTTCTAATCCTCGGATAGCTATGGATATGATGCATAATTTGCCAACCCCTACTGATGTCTATGGAGCTTCTCGGCTTCCTATCAAGGAGAAATCATCTATTGGCTAATTTCTTATTAGTTTTCACAAGTGTTGACATTATTTTTTGTTTGCAGATAATTGCTAACTTCAGCAGCGATACTAATGATGTTACTAACATGGTAGCATCGAAGAGTGTTGCTCAAGAAAAATTTAGGCTATCCGAGGAAGCTCGGATGAGGGCTGAGGAGGACTTGAAGAAAGCTCATACTGAGGTGAGTGTCTTGGCCTAGCAAGGAGGAGAGCTGCAAGGCTAAAGTTACAAGTTTGGAGGATGAGCTAGTGCGGTAGAAGACTTTGGCGAAGGTACCAAGAGGGCCTGATTTTCGAGGTGGAGGACTTTAAAAAGTAGTATGATTTTGGTTTCACGCTTCGACAAGAGGGTTTCTTAGGTGTTCAACCAGAAAAGCTCTTTTGGATGGCAAGCTCGACCCCGAGATTCTTACTCCTCTCTGTCCTACTGTTGTCGGGAAGGATGATGAAGAGGATCTGAATATGGATGAGGTCTATGAGGCTTATCAAATTGTTGAGGAAGCTTGTAAAGCTCGGGAGGAAGGTGGTGATGATGATGTAGACATCGACACTTATTTTGATGAAAGTATTTCTATCGAGGTTTTCGATGCTCAACCTATCATTCCTTCATCCGAGCAAGCAACTATCCCAGCCGATGAATAACCTTTCGAGAATGACCCTATAATCACCATCTAAAGAACTTCACTCCTTTTTCTCATCGTGTGTGACCATTTTGTAATGAGAGATCTTTGAAAAAGCTTTGAAAATGTGTTATCTGAGGGAAGTTCAAACCTGAGCAATAATATTTAGAGAGAACTTTTGGAAACTTTTAGAAAAATATATTCTGAAGAAACTACGACTATTATTATTACTTACAAAATTGTAACTTGGTAATGAAAGGCAAAACAAATGTTTAAAGAGAAAACTATATATAATATCTTCGGAGATTCTTGGCATTCCATGGCCTCATTTTCCCCCATTTCTCAGGGTCTTCAATCTCATAGGTTCCATCAAATAGCATTATGAGGACTAAGTATGGTCCTTCCTATGTTTCACTAATCTTTCCTAGGTGTGTTTTCCAACTGCTTGAGCTTTTCGAAGTACCCAATCACCTACTTTGAACCTTCTTTCTTGGACTCTTTTGTTGTAGTACCAAGCAGTCCTTCGAATGTAAGATGATGTCTTGATTCGTGCTTCTTCTCTGATTTCCTCCAACAAGTCTAAGTTGTTTATGAGGAGCTGATTGTTTTCCTGCTCGGTGTATTGCTCAATCTGAGGTGTTGGAATTCCAATTTCTACTAGAATAACAACATTCGTCCCGTAAGTTAATGAGAAAGGATTTTCTTCTACTGAAGTCTGAGGAATGTTCGATATGACCAAAGGACATGAGGTAATTGTTCTATCTAAAGCCCTTTAGCCTTATCTAGGCGATTTTTTAGGCCTTGCAGCATTATCCTGTGGATGAGCACTAGATGTAATTCGGAGATTAATACCCAACTCTTTCCAAAAAAAATTAATCGCTTTGCTTAGAAACTGTCTTCCATTGTCAGTAATAAGAATCTGAGGAATTCCAAATCTGCAAATGATTGACTTCCAAATGAAGTCTTTCACCTTGTGGTTAGTTATGGTTGTTGGGGGTTCAGCTTCTACCCACTTAGTAAAATAATCAACAGCCACAATGAGAAACTTCCTTTGAGTCATTGGCTGCGGAAAAGGTCTGAGAAAATCAAACCTCCATTGTGTAAATGGACAATGATTTTGTATGCTGATCATCTCGGGTGGTGGAAGATGGGCAACATTTGAGTGGCATTGGCACTTGTCACATTTCCTGACCAGATGCTAGGCATCCTTTTTCAGCGTAGGCCAGTAATAACCATGTCGGAGGACTTTGTTGGCTAAAGTCCTTGCCCCTATATGACTGCTACAAATTCCTTCATGAACTTCTTGTAATGCATAATCTGCCTCCTGAGGAGTAAGACACTTCAAATAAGGCTGGTATGCAATCTTCTGTATAAATTATCTTGAATGATAGAGTACTTTGCTGATCTTGCTCAGATATTTCTTGCCTCATCCCTTTCCTCGGGAAGTTTTCACTCTGTTAAATACTCAAAGATGGGATCCATCCAAAAGGGTTTTCTCTGTACGTAGACAATTTCCTTTTCTAAGATGTCTGGCTTTTATAGTACTTCTAAATGAACTAGTGTAGTTGCATTGATATTGCTCATAGAAGCCAATTTTGCCAGAACATATGCTCATTGATTCCCTTCTTAGGGCACTCTTTTAAGCTCAATTATTAGGATTTTTGCCATCAAATTTCTTACTTTGGCTAGGCACTTGATTGGTTGAACATCTAGGATCCTATTAATTTGACATACCTAAAACATATATTTTTCTTCCCTCTTTTTCCTTGGATTTACATGTGTATATCATTTATGGGAATATTTTTTCTATTAGTTATATTTCGATATGTGTTTACTTGGCCATTCCATAGTGATGTAGCGAGGCACGGTGGAAAGAACACATACTTGTACCTATTGATTCGACACAAAAATATCAGGAATAGGTCTACTTAAATATGTTGATTCGATACACGAATACCAAATTTAATGCGTCAATACTTTATTGATTTGGCGAATACCAAAGAATTGGAAAAAGACACTCGTCTCTTAATTTGTATTCAACTCAAATTCCTCAATAAAGGTTACAGCCTTAAATAGTAAACTAAACGAAACCCTAGTCAAACCCTAAACACTTCTAACAGGAAACAAATACCTAAAAGTAAATATATAAAAGTACTCCTAATAAAAAAGATACTAGATTCCTAGAAAAATAATACTAGTTGACTTACAAACAATTGATTTCCTAAAATACCAAAATAAAATATTTAACTAAAATATATCAATCTCAATTTGCATCACATGGTGATATACCCAAAACCCTTTGGTATTCTTATCTTTATTTCTATGCTTTCAGAGATATAACCTTCATTAAATTATTGTCAAAATTCTTCCTCCCAAAATAGAGTCATTTGGAAGGAAGTGATAACTAATTAAGTTATTTATAAGTTAAAAACCTATTTTACGCTTGTTCGTAATACTTAAACATAAAAGGTAAGGATAAATTAATAAATTAAACCATTTTTCTTTCCTTTCTTTTTTTTATCCATCCAAACATGATAGAGTGAAATGTATTCTCCCTTCCATTCTCTTCCCTTCTTTTTCTTCCCTTTCCCTTCTCTTCCCTTCCCCCCGAATCCCTCAATCCAAACACACTCTAAAGTGAAGGATCAAATAATCATTCCCTCCACGATTACTAATATTTTTTTCTATTAGTGAGGCGGAGTTTGTTTTCTTCTCGTGGGTGGGTTAGACCCTAGATAAGAATCCTTTCAAATATCTATGTACCTAGTGTCTGTTAAGACCCTAATGGGAGAAGTAAAGATGAGATATTCTAGAAATTTTGGTCTCAAGGAATTTACAAATTGTAATTTGACAATCTGTTGAAGCTATATCAACATATTTGTGCGAGTTTTGTGATACTAAAGTGATCAAAAGCAACAATTTTAGTTTGAATTCCTCTATTAGTTATGCTGAATAATTGTTCAAATTTATAAATGATATTATGGCAAGGTGGATTTGGCATCTTATATCAACTTTTCAAGTATGTTATTCCTCATTTTATCAGACAATGTGTGAGTTAATTTTTATTATTTGGTCGTTATCCTTTCTCAGGGAGCAACCGTAGTTGATCTGTCTATTACCATAACTCTAACTTAGGAATATAAGCTACCATCGGCTGCCTTAGCAACCCATGTAATAAATCTCCATTTTGTTGTGTCACACACAAAATAGAAACATTTTATATTATCTTACTATTTTTAAATAGTAATATTACAATAACATTTATACGTGTCACCCAACGACATTGTGTTTTTTAAGGTCATTTGCTCCAGTAGAAAATATGGGAAGGGTATTGTTTACAATGTTACTATTTTGAAAAATAAAACATATTAGCATTATACTCACATACAATAACACACAATTATAATGTTGTTGTTTTCAAATAGTAACATTAGACTATAATTTACCTATATTATAATGTTATAGAATAACATCTACCTATGTGATCACTACAACAGTGATGTTTTTACCAGCACTTTTAAAGCGTCGTTAAAAACAAAAAAGCGTTGTAAAAAGTACTTTTCGACGCTTTATAAAACGCCGGATAAGGGCCGTTAAAATAGGTGTCGTTGATAACATAGCGACGCTTTTTATGTAATGTCGCTTTAGTTCTAATTTTACGGCGCTTAATTAAGCGCCGTAAAATCAAGAAAAAGCGTCAATATCTCAACAATAGAATTACTGCTTTCAAGTATAGGGAAGCGTCGTGAAAATAGAATGTTACGACGCTTTTAAAGCGCCAAAAATTTAATACTTTATATATACCGGTGCTTTTTTAAGCGCAATAAACATTTAATATTAAATAATTTATATAATAGCCGATGCTTTAGTAGTACCGTTTCATATATAAATTTTTTTAAAAATATAATAAATCAAATATTTACAGCGGTTAGGAAAACATCGTATATAAATGGTCCTATAAGCAGAGCAACTTATTTAAGCACACCCCATTCAGAAAAACAAATGCATAACAGAAATGAAAATGCCCTACAGATATTGTGCTTTTTTAAAGGTCGTTTCTATAGTATGAAATATGGCAAAGGTATTATGTATAATTTATTGTTTTGAAATAGTAACATTATACAATCAAATATTATTACAAGTGCAGGTTGTTATCCAGACAATCCCCCTTGGTCTCCAGACAGTTGGAGCTCATTTGTGGCAGAGTGGCCTTCCTAGATAGCCGCTGGAGGAAGGCAGACAAGTTGTCCAGACAGGTCACTTCAAAGCTGTATTGAAACAAATTTTCAGTATTCCTAAAATTTTTGTTTTGAGAGCTTCTTTCTAGGTTTTAGAGAGAGTTGAAAAATATAATGAGGAGAGCTTTATAAGATCAATCATGAGTGAACAAAATTTAAATTTCTTGTGAGGTGTGATCAAGGCTTGTGTTGAGCAAACTTGAAGGTTGTCCAAGAGGCTCGATTTTCATCATCTAGTGGAATATTCACGCAATCTTGTGGACATAAGCTTATTATAGTTGAACCATTGAAGCTTGTCTACTCCTCTTCTGTACTTGCTTATTTACTTCCATTATGCTTGTGATTATTTCTTGTTGATAGTTATACCTTTGTCCTAGTTGGTTAAAGTCAAATATTGTTCATTGAGGTGGGATATTTTGTGGTTGTTCACCATACCCTAACAATTGGTATCGGAGTCGAGGTCATGTTCTAGGGTGAATTTACTCAAAATTTGTTTGCCTTAGTTGAAAGGGTTAATTGCTACATACAAGGTGTTCAATAAAATTCTTAAAAGTTGATTTAGGTGAATTGGGTTGATTCAAAGGTTGGGATAGCTTCTACAAATAGTAAGATGCATGTGGATAGAAGTTCAATGGGAAGAATGATTTTACCTATTGGAGGAGCCAAATAAAGAACGCATTGCTTTCTCAAAATTCCACAAGGCGTTGAATGGGAAGGTGAAGAAGCCTACTTCGATGATAGATGACGAGTGGTATGAGTTAAATTTGGAAGCAAAAGTGGAAATATGCTTGTGCTTGGATATAATTGTTGCTTATTCGGTTGAGGGGGAGACAACGGTGACGGGTTTTGGCTAAAGTTGGAATCTTTGTACATGTCTAAGAATCTCACAAATCGGCTCTATTTGAAAATCAAAAGGGTATAAAACTAAGATGGATTAGGGGACTTCTATCTGAGATCATCTAACAAGGTTTGTCAGGCTATTTCAAACTTGTAAAATGTTGATGTGAAAGTGGAAGATGAGGATCAAGTCATGCTTCAACTACTCTCCTTGTCGTAGTTCAATGAAAATTTTGTTCAAACCATGATGCTTGGGAGGGATACTCATACCATAGATGAAGTCATGGTGGTTTTGTTGAATGATAAGTTTCATCGATTGGCTAGTGGTGGAGGGGTTCAAGAATATAGTAAACTAAGGGTATTTGGGTGCACCGCTTACTATCATATCAAGGAGAACAAGCTGGCTGCTAGAGCAAAGAAAGTAATTTTCTTGAGATATGCGAAGGGGGTTAAATGTTATCATCTATGATTTATAGATGAGAAAAAAAATTATCATCAGTTAAGATGTTACCTTTGATGAGACTTCAATTTTAGTTTTGCCTAAAGCTAATGTGTCTAGTGATGACCTTGAATCTCAAGTGATTAAGATTGAAAGGTTTGTTGGTAGTACTAATCAGAAATAGATTCAAGAGGATACTAATATGGATGACGATGAGCTTGAACGTGCTTAGGATAAGCAATTGATTGATACACAAGGACACGAGCAGCAGGAGTAGATAGGTTTTTTGGCTTCTAATAGGCCAAAGAGGACATACAAGTCAGTTCAAAAGGTTGGGTCAAACGAACTTTTGAAGCACTATGGACAAACAAATTTGATTGCATATATGCTGAGTCGGTTAGGTAAAAACAAGCTATTCATGAAAGAGGATCATGTTTTCCGTCTGAGGAGGTCGCTATATTCGTAGAGTTGGTATAGCCAAATCACGTAAATCTTGTGTGCTCCTCTTCTCTATTTGCTTACTTATTTCTGTTATGCTTGTGATTATTGCTTGTTGATGGTTGTAACTTTGTCCCGATTGGTTAAAGTCGATTATTGTTCATTGAAGTGAGATATTTTATGGTTGTTCCACTGCACTATACCCCAATAATTTTGACTTACTTTCTTCAAAGTTTGTTGTTCTTTTAATTCTTCTATGTTTATCTTTGTCACACAATGTTAATAAAAAAAAGTACTATACCCACATGTAATCACACAGTTATAATGTTAATGTTTTGAAAAAGTGACATTAAACTAACATTTACCTATGTTACACAATGTCAATAAAAATATGATCATTCAAATGCGTAATGATCCTTTCCTCACATCTAGTGAACCAGTTTTCGTTATTTTAATTAAAGGTTATAAAAAAATCTTTCCATGCTCACAAATTAGTTCTGTTAAATTACTTATAGAACTGATAAGTACAAACTATTTGTTTCAAGTTGGACTGGTTCTAGGTATGTAGGTAGTTAACTACTTTTGACTGTAATATCTTATGATAATTCCTCTTTCCTTTCATAAGTAACTATTAAAGTCTTTTTGTTCTTAATCATATCTGTCTAGAGTAGTTTGTTTTCATTAGTTTTAATAAAATCAACAATGTACTATAATGATGTAGTAAATACGTATACCCTATTAGACGAATCAACCAAGTCATACCGAGTTGGAACTTGGAACTTCCTTCCTAGCTGGTGAGTATCTTCTTTCTTCTTGAACAGGGAACAAAGGTAAGTTATAGTAGAGCCTCGAGGGTGTGCTCGAGGGACCTCTTTGACGAATCAGTACAAGATTAAACTTGGGAGGATGGCTCGTTGCTCAGAACTCGGCCTCTTTCTTAGTAAGTAATTTAAAATGCAGGAGTTAGAATCTTTACCTGGTGGTGGAGGTCTCCTTTTTATATGAGCTAAGTCTTTTGAGTTGTAGTAGGAGGCTAAATGTGCCACCTACCTGTCATTTATGTGGATCTTGTGTGGAGACTCATGGGCATCTTTTCTTTGAGTGTATATGATACAGTAGAAACCCAGATTAATCGTTTCATGCGTGTAGGAAATTGGTGCGAGAGATGGGCTTGACCTTGTCTTATCAGACATGTTATGGACCCAAGGCATATGAGATAAGCCCATTAAGATACAAAGCCTCATGAAAATCAAAGATGGAAGTGTACCACTAATCCCGTATGGAGTTAAGAAAGGCAAGGAGGAAGTTTATTGCCAAAGAGGAAATCGTGGCATTAAATCAGCAAGATTTTATGAGGGAAGGACCTGCGTTTGGATTGGTTCAAGACTGTTACCAAAAGACCGATTACGACAGTTGACAGATGAGAGATTCAGGCTAGAGGGTCTGCAAGAGAGGAGACATATTGAAAGGCAGGAATTCATGGACCGATTGCAACTTGAATTCCATTAATTAGTTCCCATTCAAGATTTGCTGCTAATAACGCGGGACTACTGAGTAAGAGCAAATCGAGTATGAGCAAAATCCATGAAGCGATCCACCTCGCTCTAGCCGCAAAGAATAATGGCAATCGTGGAGAGTCAACTAAATGGATTAGGGAGATGATGAAGGCTTCAATCTAGGGCCTTTAATCGTGGGATATGATAGGAGGTAGTTACCAAAATGGAAGAGAGTTGCAACGTTATTTATAGTTATGTTCTTTACAAGAGAAGTATCATGTTTTGTACTTGAGAAAATTGTTATCTTGGAGTGATTCCTGCGTAAGAAAACCTAGAGAGTGATTCTCAAAGTTGTTGTCTTATTGAGCTTCTAGTTTTTAGTGTGATCCTTTGAATTAGTTTGCACCAGTATATTCTCCTCTGAGATTTGGCAAAGCATCAATTTTTGTACAAGTATAACATGGCCAGTCCTTCCGTGGCCGGATTTGTTTGCCTGGGCTTTTGGTCATCTAAAAGGTAACAATTTTAATAAAACTGTTGCCAAGCTTTGCTTATCATATACGGTGTATGACTTATGGTATGAGCGTAATACCATGACCAATCTTCAAGGCCTCTAGGCTTTTGTTGTGGATTTTGTTACTGAAATGGTGAAGGGGAAATTAAAAGCCTTGGCACCTTTCAAAGACGGCCATACGTACCCATGGCTTCTTAACTCTAGGGGTTTGGTATAACATGAGTTGCTGCAAATGGTTTTGGATTTTTGTTGGCGGATTTGGTTTAACTCGGTGTCCCTTTGGCCATGTGCTGCTAGTGGGCATGACTCTGCAGCTATTGTTAGGAATTACTTATTCATCTGCTATATGCTATTGTAACCAGTGGATATGCAGTTAGACTTGCTCATTGGCTTTGAACATTTTTGCAATGCTTTTGAGCTTCTTTGCTAAGGTTTTGGCATTAAGCTCTTCTTGTTGTCTTTATTTTTTCTTTTTTGGGGTATGCCCTTCGTATTTTTTTTAAGTACTCTCCTATAATTTTTCTTTGTTATTTTTATGTATCTGGACCTACAAACTAGGGGTGTACATCAAGTATTAAAACCCATACCCACTAGGTGACCCAGATTGACCCGAGCTTTATCAGGCTGACCCACAATCTTTTTTATTGGATCGGGCCAAACCCAACCCGATGAACCCTTAATAGAGTCGGGTTTCGGGTTAATTTTTTTTTTACTTTTCAGGTTATCAGGTAACCTGATAAAAAATTAGAATTAAATAAAAGATATTTGTATTTGTGAGTTACTTGGTGCTTTTAATGTTGGTTGGCTTGTGTTTCTCTCCATCTTTCAACGATGGGGGACAATGCAATGCAACCTTAACAAATATATATATACACTATATACGCTGATAAAGCCCAATATTTTAAGAAGCCCAATGCCCAATCTCAAGTTGATATTATTATTTACAAAGAAAAAAAAGGCTTGAAAATGGACTCCAAATTCTGGAACTTTCTTATCTCAAAAAGAGAGTTTTGAATCCATAACTTCAGCCATGGTAAGTTTGCTTATCGTGCTCTTAGATACTAATTTTTTTAAAGATACATCACTTTAGTCATGTCTGCAAAACCTAGAAATACAATATAACCCAGAACCAAAGCAAATCAAGAAGGAATATAGCAAGTTCGTTGAAAATGATGATGTAGAGGGAGAGGAAGAGATGCCACCGTTTCACGTGATTGTCGTACAATCGCCGAGAGGGAGCTGAAGACCACTTTTTCAGTGTTGGGAGAGATCGGAAGGAACTTGTATTGCAGATCTCCGTTTTTAATGCTCAAGAAAAGTGATTTTCTGACAAAAAAGAGTTTGATTTCATGATCTGTTTGAGGACTTTGAATTGCATATCGCATCTTTTCTCGACTTGGCGATTTGTTCCATTAATCTATTTGTTACTATCTCTTTCTTGCAGTCGATTTGAGAGTGTCAAATTAAATAGGGTGACCCGAACCCAAAAACCCGGTAATCCAGAGACCCGATAATCTTTTATCGGACCGAATCTTTATCTCTGAAAAATGTCGGGTCGGATCAGATCCGGTCCGATAACCCAGAACCCGGCCCGATGTACACCCCTACTACACACTGTCCCGCTCTCTATCTTCGGTTCTGGGCTTGACAGTTGACAACCACCTTCTTCTCTCTTTGGGCTTGGCCCTTCCTGTGGGCTTGCCTTTTGAAACTTTTATCCAATAAAGATGGACGCGTGGCCCGTAGCGGAGAGCATTCCCTTCTTCTCTCATAATAAAATTCCGCCTCAAGTCAAAAGGCGCCAAATCCTTATCTCCCTCTCTCTTGGCGGGAGAATTAAACCATTTATTTTTCCAATCCCTAAAATGGAAATAATATTTTATTATTAACCAAAAATATAAAATATGTTCCCCACTTTTCAAGTCTCCACAAAATAAACAAAAAAAAAAACTTTTGTAAAATTGAAAACTATATAAATTACAAAATAAAGAATCGAAGCAAATTAATAGTCTTCTTACGCTGAATATCCAAAAATGGCAAGAGAAAGAAAATAAGAAAATAAAAGTTCGCTCAAAGCCCAATAAATCTGACGAGGGAGACCAAGTGCGAGTGCTCTTCGATTCTTCAGATTCTCGGTTTTCATCTATCAGGCCGCTAACTGGAGCCCTCAGATCCCTCAAACGCCGTTGTTCTCTCATTTCAATTGCTGATCTTTTGTAGGGTTTTGGAGTTCGATTCTGCAGGAAATGACGGCGATGGTGACGGCAATCGACGTAGACGATGATGTGAAGGACGTCAAAATTAACGCCAACGACCAGCCCAAGCGCCCACACAAAAGAAAACGACTAGCTTTGGCCTGCAAACTGACTTCTGAACAGAAGGAGTCGCAAATCGAGACGTATCGGAAGGAGATCGAGGGGCTTTTTGGGTATTATAGAGAAATGATGCTGGAGAAAAGGTTGGAATTGGAGTTGGGTGACGGTGGCTCTCTCAACGCCATGGTTGCGGTGCTGTTGCAGGAGAGTTGTGACCCCTACACCAGATTGACGGAGGAGATATTTGGGAAGGTAAGGGAGAGGTTGGGGGATGGGAGTGTCACAGTCGCTAAGGTGAAGACCGCGGTGCTTTATGTAGGGCAGAGGTTGGCGTACGGAGTGCCCAAAGCTGATGCCGACATTCTGGAAGACGAGACAGAGGCGTGCCTCTGGTGTTGGGAGGTAGTTGATTTATGGGTTTTGTTACTTTCGTGATTTTTTTCGGAGTTTCGTGAAGGGTTGTGTTTTAATCAACGCAATTGAGTGAGTTTTTACCAGTCCTTCAGTTGTTGCATAATCAGTGCTTTCACAATACTGTTTGTGTTTATTAGCCATCTCTAATTGCTTTTTTATTTTGCACTAATTCCACAGTGTTGATATTCTTTCTTGGATTGTCATAGTGAGGTGCTTCCAGAATGATTTCTAATAGATTTTTTTTTTGTTTTGCTTTCTTGGTGATTGTCTTCAGTATGATTTTTCTGATGTTAGGAGGTGTTTATCTAATATAGTTGGGTGAATTTTACATCAGACTGTCATGATTTATCTGTTTGTGTTTGCGAATTTGGTCCGGGATTGACATCTTTACCAGTTTTTGGAGATGAAATGCATTACACGTTTTGTTCAATCAGCTTATGTTTGTTTGTCATGTGTGTGTTGCACTGCATTTAGAATTGCTAGACTCTAGATGGTTATGTTTTGTATGTTTTTTTTTTGCTTTGTTTATTTGTATTTATATCGTTGGAAGAATATGTTAGTTTAGGTCTCTTTTGAGTACAAAAGATGTCTATTGGAATAAATTTGATTGCTCATTGTCGTAGACTCTTAGTAGTCTGGGTATGTTATTTTCAAGTTTTATACGTTGCACACGTTTATTATTCGTTGTTCTTCAATTGAGTTATTTGTTTTTATATAATTTATCACATCCGTCATTAACTTTTATCTTTACATTTCTTCAAGTTGCTTCATTCCTTATTTGTACTTGATTATTGCTGTTTCGGATCTTCCATGCTTGTTGATGCATTTAATCCAGTCGTCCCATGATTTACCTCTTAAGTTCATAAATTTAATCGTTTCTAACTTTTGGATAAGCATTGTTCGTTTGCTAGATAGATCTTCATTCCTAATATTTTTTATTCGACTCCTTTATATTTACTGCGGTATTTATGGTAAACCAATCAGTTCATTTTTAGTTTTTTTTAAATTAATTCGTTCATTCCTTACTTATTTTGTAGACAAGGGATGTAAAGTTGATGCCTACATCTGTACGTGCTGCACTGAGAATTCGGCGCATTTGTCGGAAAAAGATCTATGAGAGGATTAACGCTGTTTCTGGTCTGTACTTGTTTTCTAAAATGTTTTACTTACTGATATTAGTTGCTCATTAATTTTAATTCAAGCCATATTAATTTAATTTTTCTTAGTTGTATTTTTTTTTTTCCTTCTAGGTGTTATTTCAATCCTGTTTATTTAGTGACGAAATTATTAATAAGCTTACATACTGCAAAAGGTTGATTTGATACTTGGGCCATGTCATGCATCTCATGGCTCCTTTGTACTTTGATTTTTTCTCATGTGTTGTCTAATTGAACGACTTCATTCTTAAGTCGATGTATGTTTTTGCTGCCATCGTAAAATGTAAGTTATTTTGGTCTCTGCATCTCTCATCATAACCATATCAGTTGGCTTAATAACCTTCTATTATGTTCCTGTAATAGGAGTATGGAAAATAAATCCGGTAAATTAATTTTCCTCTGATAATTGATTGTTAGGAATATAGGCTTGCCAGTGATTCAATTTTCTTGTGAGAGAGCATTGTTATTGTGGTTGAGTTGCTTCATTGAATTTGAAACCTAAACTAGAGCTCACCAGTTCTAATAAGGGAAACAGCTTCTCCACGCTGTGGGGGTAGGGTTGCATACCGCTTGCCCGTCTTGGTCCCTGGTGCCACTATGAGGGCATTGTACACTAGGTGGTGTGATATTTTAAATGATTTTCTCACATATTGGATGGTCTATGTACTTAACGTAAGTGAAAACTAATACAAATTAACTTTAGCTGGCTGCTTGTCTTCCTATGGGCATTTCATATGTTTTGGGCACCGTTTTCCTCTCCGTGGACAGTGGTCTGGTCAACTATGAGAAATAAGTAGTAGTTATAGTCGAGACTCGAGAGTCATAGCAGCATGTGCAATTCCAAGAGTTGTTTCAGTAATCGATATAAATGATTTCTTGTTGAGTGGGTTATTTATTTTTGTGGAACATTCCAGGGATGATAGAGGCATTACAGAAATCAGAGAGTGATCAAACTTATGAAAAATGTTTGACAAATGCAATGGAAAAGCTTGTGAAAGTGTTAAGTGAGGCACAGATTCGTTCGCTGGTGGATGGCAAGTTGCAAAAGAGTGGCGCAGAAATGTATGTTAGTGGTATGGCTTTACTCTTCTTTGCTGTAAGTTTTATAAATTATCTGAATTTTGGTGATTTGCTGCCATAGCTCTGTGAAGGAAGAAGTAAACCCAGAAGAGAAATTACTAGTAAAGCGGCTGGAAAAAGATACCCGAGAAGCTGAGAAGGAGAAAAAGAGGATGGAGCGTGAACTGAGGAAGGAGGAGTTGCAGAGTGTAAGTGTAAAATTTGTAACTTTTTTATCTGAAGTTGTGCCTAATTAGATGATAGAAAAACTGAAAAAAACCTTTTAATCTGTTTGGGAAGGAGTTGCAGGTTAGGTGTTCTACATGATGAGATATTTATAAAAGAGTATATTCATCATCTTCTTGATTTAATTGGGCTATATTTACTGCAAATTCTGCTTTTGATTTTTGAAAATGTGATAAAATCTTCTTCAATGTCACATCTATATGGATCTTGGAACTTGTTTCAGGAGAAGAAGCTGAAGCAGTTGCATAAGGCAGAAAATTATGAGAGACATCAAGGAAAAGATGAGTCTGAAACAAAAAAACAGCTACGAAAACAGCGGGAGGATGCTGAAAAAAGTCAAAGACGACATGAGAAGGAAGAAGCTGAACTAAAACGGAAACTTGCCATTCAAAAGCAAGCTTCAATGATGGAACGCTTTCTAAAAAGAAGCAAAACTACTTCGCCAGGTCGAAATGACCACCAAACAAGCAAAGCTAATTTGGTTGCTTCATTGAGCAAAGACCGTGAAAGTATTTTCAAGGCAATGGACCATGTTCTTTCTTCAAATAATGAGATTAACACTGATGATATCCGCAAGTAGGTTTTTTTGCCTCAACTTTTTAGGTTACTTTTCTCCAATGAAGAAAATAAAGAAAAAGCAAGTTTAGTGGGCTAAAATTGTTCCACTTTACAGGTTACATGTATCTTCTTGGCGCTGTTTAGGTCATTCCATTCGATCAAACAAGAAACAACATTGGGGCATGCGGCAGAAGCCAAAGACCAAATTATATGAACTGAAGCTAACTACTAATAGACTATCTTGTGATTTTGGCTTGAGCTTGGAGAAGCTTGAAAATGGATGGGGAGAGCAGACCCCTGCTGATGGATCATGCCCTACTGATATGGCTTGTTCACCTGATGTTAGAAAGTACAGTAAGAGGAAGCAATTATTCCAGTTTGATAAAAGCTGTAGACCAGCATTTTATGGTGTTTGGCCTCACAAAAGGTAAGTTGACAAGCAAAAGAACACATGGAATCCCATTTTTCTTATGTATTTCTTGTTCACTCTGGGTAATTATGTTAAAGGATCAGTGGACTTGGTTTAGCGAAATCCTCTGTTATATCAACTTTCTCTATTTCTCATATACATTATGCCAATTATATGCTTAATTCCTTTTACAGGAGGAATTTTGGGTTGGCATTTCTTAATTAATAATATGTTCCTCTTCTTCCTTCTTATAGATTTATAGTCAATCCTTAGAGCGCTATCTAGAGGTAGGTATGCATGGCTTGGAATGTCTGATTGATGACTTGCATATGACTTTTTTTCTCAGTCTTGTTGTTGGAGCACGGCACCCTTTAAGGAAGGACCCAGACATGGATTATGATGTTGATAGTGATGAGGAATGGGAAGAGGTATCATTTGAGTAGTAGAATTCTAATTGAGACTGAACATTTTTTCAATGATATCCTAAAGAAGTTCCCGTATTTGCAGGAGGAACCAGGTGAAAGCCTCTCTGATTGTGATAAAGATGACGAAGACAGTTTAGAGGAAGGACTCCCAAAAGCTGATGAAGAAGATGAAAGTGAAGATGGCTTTTTTGTGCCTGATGGCTATCTCTCAGAAAATGAGGTATGAAAAATGAGATTCCCATGCTTTTTGTGAAGCCTGAGTTCATGTATTTGTGCTTTGTTCTTTACACTGGTATGATGCATTCATCAACTAGCAAATGCAAAAGGCGGTCAATATTATATAGTTATTTATATTTGATATACTAAAATTGCAGTACTCTCTCTCTGTCATATATTGTCATTCACTCATTCACTTCATTTTGGTCCATTGATTTATGGGCCTCAATAATGTACAACTGCTTTTATGTCCCTGTCATGTAATTCTGCATTTTGGAGAAGCCAAATGCATCATTATTCAGGCAAGCCTTACGAAATTAAAGAACCACATCCCCTGTATCTGTCATTTGACAAACTGGTGAGTTACTTGACCTGCTTGCTTGTGATAATGGCTGTCCCTCTATTTGCAGGGGGTACAAATTGACAAAAGTGAGACTGAGTCTGCAGTCGAGGAGGCCCTGAGTTTGCCTACTCCTATGGAAGATTCAAAGACACTGGATTTTTGTGCATTGCTTCAACAGCAGAAGCATCTAAACAATTTAACTGAGCATGCACTTCGGAAAAGTCAGCCCCTTTTTATATTAAATTTGATGCACGAGAAGGTCCCATTGTTAGCTGCTGAAGATCTATGTGGTACTTCTAAACTCGAGCG
Organism: Tripterygium wilfordii; assembly: GCF_013401445.1. Taxonomy (NCBI): domain Eukaryota; kingdom Viridiplantae; phylum Streptophyta; class Magnoliopsida; order Celastrales; family Celastraceae; genus Tripterygium; species Tripterygium wilfordii. The sequence continues at coordinate 4,841,120 of NC_052241.1, forward strand.
GACTTGTTTGCAAGCTTTGACTATGCGTCCATTCCCTACTGGCCCACCTGTACAGATATCAATGGACAACATGCAAGCTGAGGAGCAAGATGTGTCCCCATCAAATGGAAAGGATGGTGCTGTTCCAGTTTCCACTATGGATGTCCTACCAGACTCAGATATGCCTACGTTTGTAAGTTGTGCATCTGAATATAGGGTTGAAATCAATGGACATCCTTGGATTTCTGCAAGTTTTAGTCACCCGAGATTGAAACTAATGCTTCATCAATTCCTTGTTTGTGTTATTACAAAATCCCCAGAGTTGATGATAGAACAGATGTTCTGAATTTCCTTTGTTTTATAGCGCCAATAGGTTGTGCTTCGTAACTAACATTCATCTTGCTGATCTTCAGATCTCTGCTATTCATGCATGCTCACAGAGTATCAATAAAGTTGTAGAATCCTTACAACAGAACTTCCCTACAGTCTCAAAGACTCAATTAAGAAATAAAGTGCGTGAGATTTCAGAATTCACTGAGAACCGCTGGCAGGTTTGATATTTTTGTTCGAGTTATAATTGCTTCTTTGACGATGTTGATACTCCCTATGTGCTTATGCGCATTTTCAGAAGCACTTCTAGCGGAAACCCGTATAGCTACTAAAAATATGTGTAGGAATTTGGGTTATATACATCTATTGTGTGCATTTCTGGCGATGGAATGAGGATAGCTCTAAAGTAATTGTTGATGCACATTGCTCTGTGGAAACAATTCGGAATATGGTCTAACGTGACAATATAGTTATAAATTTGATCAAGACCTGTGAATTATTCTGGAGCTTTGAAGTTGGTGGTTAGAAATGGTCACACTGTGTATATTTGACAATTATGCTCCGATTGTGGATATTAATCTAGTTTTGGTTTGTAAATCATCTGTTTATGCAGGTGAAAAAAGAAATTGTGGACAAGTTTGGCAAGTCAATTTCACCAGGTATTATTTGCTTCCCCGCATCATAAGAAACCAGATCCATTGTGGTAAATTTATTGTTTTAAGGCTTTAAGCAATTTCAGTCCTTTTTGTAATATAGATGTATAATTTTAATTGGCAGAGAAGAGTGGAGGGAAAAGAAAAGGTATTGCTACATTTTTCTCAAAAAGGTGCATGCCTCCTGCTGATAAAGGTAACGATGTCCATGGAGCCTCTCCACAACCATCTCAGAAAGCCGGATCTGCTGTTCGAGAAGAGGAGATTTGCACTTACAATAATATGTAACTTCTTTTTTGTTTTCACAGTTGGCTTTTCCCATACCCTTCGGTGTAATCTCAAATCCCCACTTGTAAAATGGATTGTCATACAGATTGTGAATTTGGGTTTGGCCAAAATGTTTTGATCACCGCATGAGCTCGGATGGGAGCTGCCAGCCTGCTATTGTACAAATTCAATAGACTTTCAAATATAGAGAGTGTTCCTGTTTTGAGAAAGCTATCTGAAGGCTTCTTTTGAGTAGGAATAATGAAGGGTATTAATAACGGGTTTCTCAAGGACATTTGTTAAGGACATTTGTTAAAGATTGATTACAATATGTCACAGGAATAAGTATATTAGGTGTGATGAATGCTAGGAGTAATTTTAAATTTAAAATACATTATATTTCAAATTTCAATACATCTTTTTCGGAATAGGGGGTTGGAATCATTCTAATTGATTTTATAGATCTAAATCATTGGATGCATTTTCAACCCCCAATGCATTGGATGTGATAACTATACATGCAATGTATCCAACTCTGTGTCAATGGAATTAGTTGGAATGATTCCAGCGATTCTCATCTCATATTTTTCATAACGGAGTTGCTAAATGACCCCCAACAAAAATGGTTCTAAGTTAACTGAAGTGGATGTGTCATGCCACATAAGATCCCACATCACGAAATTTGTTTCTATATAAGAGACACACACACTCTCTTTCTCCCAATTTCTCTTTTCCCTTTTCTCTCTCCTCTCTCCTTTTCTCCTTCCCACTCTCACGGGCACCACCATTGTCCACCGAAACTCCTTTGTCCGACCATCGATCGGAGCTGTTGACCCATTGAATAGAAGTGCTCGACCACCACGATCATTTTTCGACCCTCCACACCACCCATCGCCGCTCGTATCGTTGGAAAAAAAACATTCAAAGGAGGAGGTAATTGCCGCACAAATCGTGTCGATCCAGCCACCTCCGGTGACATCTCCGACAACTGACCTTATATTTAGACTCTACACATCGAGGTGCACTTTGCCTACCCATTTTTCGCCCAGATAACTGTCGAAATCCGACAACCTAGTTTAGTTCAAATTACATTGTTTAAAAACAATATAATTCATCGATCCGTGCATCCAGCCACCTCCTGCAACGTCTCCAGCCACCTCCACCTCTACCTCCAGCAACAATGTCATTTGTTTTCTCACTTCTTCTTCTTCTTCTTTTTTTTCATATTTTGAAAGTTGCACTGTATTGAAAACAATGTGTTTGACATTGTTACCTTGTTATTCTTGAGTATTTTTTCTCCGGCTTATAGATGACAAAAAATTAAAAATTACATTGTTTTGATAAATTTGACAATTTACATTATTCTGGAATTTGGACAATTTACATTTGTTCTGAAAATTACATTATTTGGATGAATTTGAGAATTTACATTGTTCTAAAAATTTGATAAAAAACAATGTAATCACACGTCTGTGTGCAAAAAAAATAATGTAATAATAGGTTTGTATGGAAAAACAAAAACAATGCAATATCATTCATTCTTAGCAAAAAAACAATGTAATACCATTTTTTTCGATGTAATTCGTGAATATGAATGATTTATTTGTCTATTTGTGATTAAATGAGATATGAAGAAATAATGGAAGTGTGGGGGAAAAGGAAAGTGAGAAATAAAAGAGAGAATGCTTGATTTTTAAATTTTAAACAAAAAAGAATGGAGAGAAAAGAGAAATTTGATTTTCAAAAAAAATTATCATATCAACAAATATTGTATGTCAGCATGATTATGTAGCCATGCCATCTAGACTTGGGACCACTTGGGTTAAAAAAAATATTTGACCATTTAACATTTTCGTTTCTATAATGACACTTATTATTATCATTTTTCAATGAAAAATGAATGCTAATTAAATTGAGTTGTATTAGCGACCTACTTTTTTGGGCACATAATTAATTCAATGTTAGTCCTAGTGTGCAGGGATTGGTGTCAAACCAAACTGAATTTTAATAGAGAGAAAGATGGAATAGACTAGTCCCCGTGAAGACCAAAGGATGCAAGCGGAATAATTCCCTTTTCTTTTTGTTATGTTCGTTGCTGACGAGAAAAACAAGGCGTCCCACCCCCTGTTTCCTTTTAATCCATTTGCCTACCCCTGCCCCCTGCCACTGGTTTTCCTCTCTTTCTTTTTCACCATTTATTCGGTGTTTGCTCTCTACTTTATTGTTTATTGGTTTTCCCAAAAATATACACACGTTATCAAACTTTGACATATATGATGGTGTCTTGCATCAGGAAAAAAAAAAAATAGTGAAATAAAAAAATAATTCAATAAAATATGAGAGTGGCAAATATGTAATAAGGTTAGAACTGAATGGCTCTTTTGGATCAAGCGTGTTTATATGTAGACTCCGCCATCACGCTCTTCCTAGCATCGCCACGCCTCCTCCATTTCTGTCTTGGCGTTCTCTCGTATCTCTGCTTCTGCTTGTACCAAAGAGAGAGATACTCTCTCCCTTTTCTCTTTCTCTCTGTGTGTGGTTGTGTGAAGAGAAAAAAAGGAAAACAAGGAGAGACGGAAATGGCATTGAAGTTCAACCCAGTAACCTTCCCCTCTTCCCCATCATGTTCATCATCCTCCCGTCTCAGATCTCCTAACAGAGTCTTCATGGCCTCCACTCTCCACTCCACCCCCACAAAGTGAGTCTCTCCTTCCATTGCTTTTTTTTTTTTTTTTTTTTTTTTGTGTATTTCATCAATTATTGATTATCTTCATCTCCTTTCCTTCCTGTACCTCATGCTGAGAGACCTCGAGTTGATTGTTTCCGCTTTTCCACCTCTTTTTATATTTTTTTCCTTTGAAATGGCTTCTTGTCTTTCCGTATTTCCATATATGTTATCCAATTTGCTCGACAAGGACTCCTTTTATTGATTAATCGCAAGTTTTTTTTTTTTTCTCTTAATGTATAAATTTTCTTTGCTTCTCTTGAATGCGTGAATGGTTGTTTATTTCTATTGGAAAATACGATTCCTTTGCGATTGTATTGATTTGGGTTTCTGTTTCTGGTGTCGCTGTTGGCTTCTTGAGATCTCCATGTCCAGTAAAGGCAGTTGCGTTTTTGTCTTTTTGTGCAAATTCATTGGGTTTGTTCTGTTATGCTGGAAATGTATTTAATTTTTCTTGGCAAGGTGGATTCTACTTTTTTTGATAATTTGTTTTTCCTTTGGTTAATGCGGCCATGTCTACTTGTCGCCAGAGAAGGTTATTATGCACTTATCTGCCTTAATCTTCGAAAAATTTATAAGTTTTAAAAATTTTGATTTGGTCGTGATTTTCTATTTTATCCCTAGAGTAGTTTATGGGTGCCTTGAATGTTTGTTGGGAACAAAAAAAATTATATATTTAATTGTCTTTCTGTAGATTGCTTATGGAGCTTATATGTTTTTCTTTTTTAGTTTCAACCCATGCATAAATTAATTATGGTCTTCTAACTGGTAGGGTTAGGTCAGATTGTCTGAGTTAACTTATTCTCTTAAAACTAGGCGCTGCAGGTGCAGAATGACTAATTTTCTGTCCTGAATTTTTATACCCTTATTTTCTTCCATTTTGGTGTAAATTTGTTGTTTGTTTTTCTTCTTTTTTCTTCCAGGACTAGGTCTGGGTTTGATGTGATTGAGATTATCTCATTTTTTTCTTATATATGATGATCTATGTAATTTTGGCTTTGATGGCTATTTTGGAAGAAAAAGATAGGAGACAGAAAAGGGCAGATGATAAAATGTAAATGTTTGCTATCTTCCCTTCATGTGAAAAAAAAAAAAGGCATACTGGTTTCTACATCCGGTTGTGAGGCCAGTATATACTTTTTTCATTCATTCCTGCAACCTTGTTTATTTGTTGTGCTTTGTATTTGTGATATTACCATTTGCCGAGATGGTTCGATGGTCATGAATAGAAGTTTTATATATTTTTTTCGACTTTGTCTATATTCCAGCATTCGTCAGAATCTGGCTATGATGAGCTTGGTTAGCATCTAGGAATTTGGTAGCTGAATCTTTGACCTCTGTTTTTCCTTTGTTGGTGGTTGGCCTAGTTTGGTTGTGTTTCTTCTTGACTTGTTTTCGCCATTTTCCTTGTCATCTTACCGATAAAAAAACTCTCTCACCCGCTGTTGTTTTAATAAATAAATAAATACACACCCACATAGCCTCTTCCAAATGTATAGTGTCCTATATATGGTTTTTTTTTTAAAAAAAAAAATTGTAAAAAAATTTATTAGAAATAAAAGGTACCAAGGTGGCACTGAGGTGATCAAGGGATAATTGTTCAGGTGACCTAAAAAATGCGGGTACATTCTGCTCTCATTGAAATCACATAGAGAAACGTTTGTGCAGATCATACATTAGCATATTGTTAATTTGTATGTTGCTAAGTGAATATGGTTTGTGGTTTGTATTATCTAACTGTTCATCCCCCCTCCCGGGGAGAAAGATAGGGGAGGGAGGATGAACGGTTAGAGAATGGATGTGGAAAGGAGACTTTGACTTTGTGCACTTGTAATCTGTGTGCATTAACTTAATTTCTGAACATAGTTTTGCCTCTTACTACCACCATTGCCCTAGTCTGATGGTATACTGCATTCATGTTCTGCGCTTAAACATGGTGCCTGGTATGAGAAGAATGTATCGGTTGATCCATCCTGATCCAGGAGGAGAGTTTCCTTGTCTAAATCGACATGGGGACTTTAGAATCTGCACAGCTTTCAGTAGCGTCGTCCATTTCAGTTGCCTATTATTTACTTAATTTCCTTTATTTGTTGTAGAGAGGTTGACAATTTGAAGAAGCCTTTGCCTCTCCGAGAGGTGCATGTTCAAGTGTCTCATTCCATGCCACCAGAGAAGATAGAGATCTTCAAATCGTTGGAGGATTGGGCTGAGTGTAACATCTTGGTGCACCTGAAGCCTGTCGAGAAATGTTGGCAACCTCAAGACTTTCTGCCTGAACCGGAGTCGGATGGATTTTTTGAGCAAGTGAAGGAGTTGAGGGAAAGAGCACAGGGACTCCCTGATGAATACTTTGTTGTCTTGGTGGGAGATATGATCACAGAAGAAGCCCTTCCAACTTATCAAACAATGCTCAACACCCTGGATGGAGTTCGAGACGAGACTGGTGCAAGCCCTACTTCTTGGGCTATCTGGACAAGGGCATGGACTGCTGAAGAGAATAGACATGGTGACCTTCTCAACAAGTATCTTTATCTTTCTGGACGGGTTGACATGAAGCAAATCGAGAAGACAATTCAGTATCTGATCGGGTCAGGAATGGTGAGATCTTCTGCCCTTTTATCCAGTTAATTTACTTATCTCATTTTTAAAGTTAGGTAACGTCTGTAAAAGTGAGACTCGCAACATTAGTTTCGTGCGAGAAGAGTGCTTCTAAACATAAGTGCCTTTAGTAATTACATAGTTCAACTCGAACCATGACGACCCATCTTGAACACAACCTTTGGAAATGTTAATTGCACACAAAATGTTCAAAATCTTGTCCTGTCCTAAAAGAAGCAGGGCGCTTGAACCTGTTGTTACCAAAAACGGCCCGGTTGCCTTAATCTTAAGCCATTTTGCATTTTTGCTTCGTACACATTCCTTGCATCAAGTGTTTTCCCAGCTACTTCCCTTTTCTCGTCAATGTTGTATTGGGTGCATGGTAGAAGTAGAACTTCTATATTGCATCTGATATGCTAATCATAATATCTGCAATGTAAATTCTGTTATTTAGTTGATCTTGTTATTTTTATCTGTGTGGTTCTTCAGGATCCTAAGACGGAAAACAATCCCTATCTTGGTTTCATATATACTTCATTCCAAGAGAGGGCAACCTTCATCTCACATGGGAACACAGCCAGGCTAGCTAAGGAGCACGGGGATGTAAAGCTGGCACAGATATGCGGGACCATTGCTGCGGATGAGAAACGCCATGAAACTGCCTACACCAAGATTGTAGAGAAACTCTTTGAGATTGATGCTGATGGTACTGTGTTGGCTTTAGCTGACATGATGAGGAAGAAAATCTCTATGCCAGCTCACTTGATGTATGATGGTCAGGATGATAAGCTGTTTGAACATTTTTCAGCGATTGCCCAGCGGCTTGGGGTCTACACTGCAAAGGACTATGCTGATATTTTGGAATTTCTGGTGGGAAGATGGAACATAGAGAAGCTGACAGGTCTTTCTGGGGAGGGACGTAAAGCTCAAGATTTTGTGTGTGGATTGACCCCAAGAATTCGAAGGCTGGAGGAGCGAGCTCAGGGAAGGGCAAAACAAGCCTCCACTGTGCCATTCACCTGGATTTTCGGTAGAGAATTAAACGTTTAGCGCTGTGTCAAGTCAAAGTAAGTATGTTGCTTCCTGTTGCTCGCATCTCATCGGCCAACCCAACCCAACCGAACCAGTCTCGTTTCAATTTCTCAGTGGTGTGTGCCTTCTGTTCTGGTTTGTGTTGTAGATATCTGTTTTCTTGAGCTGGTCACACCAAGATCAACTGAGGATAAATGTAAGGACACAAGCCATAGTAATTAAGCTGAGTATGTATTGTATGTTTTCTTGTCTCTCTCTCCTTTTCAGCCTCAGAAACTAGAAACAGCTTGTGTTCTGTTGCTTTTTATCAATAAATTGTTTTTTACTCAAGCGTTTTATGTTGATATAACAAGGCTATTTAATATAAATAGCATGTTTTTAAGTAGAAATTACTGCTAAAATGCACAATCCCCACATGAATTGATATCAAAGTCACACAAATAAATTGAATGTAGAAATTAAACAGTAATATATATATATATATATATATATATATATATATATATATATATATATATATATATATATAGCAGAGAAGAATTAGACTTGGAGAGGCCATGGCCAGTGCTTCAAATCCTCATCTTGCTGCCCTTTGGCACTCCTCTTCACGGCATTGCCACCACTAACATCGCCTTCAACATAAGCATAGTACTTCAAGAATAATGCAAGTGTGAGCACCACCCACTCCAAGCAAAATATCACCACACACAAGCCGCCAGCCAGCCTCAAGATCACCACTCCGTCGTCCGCCCTCACATAGGACTTCAAATCCCCAAGGAAATCTACACTCCTGGTGAAGATCAGCACCGACACTGACCCTTGGAATATCGCTGTCAGTACAGTGGCTACCATGTGAGCTGTATACCATCTGCCCGTCCCTGAGGATGCTGCGATACAGCCGGAGACAGCCCCTGCGATGGTGGTGATGTGGAGGAGAATAAAAAAGAAGCCAATGATTGACGGCACCAATCGAAGAGAAAGGGTCAAGAAGATGCAACTAGAGGCTGCACCCAAGAGAACGTAATTGCAGTAGAGGAACACCTTGTGTGTTCTGTAGTGCGATGGAGAGCCATCAATGGAGGATCTCAGAGACAAACCCATCTCGAGAAATACTTGATTTCTTCTTTTCTTGATCAAATTTGGGACTTCTTTTATTTGAGTATGTAAAAATTGGATTGACAGCGAAATGGGTGTCTAGGTGGGCTTCCTGGGATTGAAGACAAGTGACACCGGAGTGAAGAATTACTTTATAAGGGAGAGGGCTAACGGTCATATTTAGAGTTGGGCATGTGAAATTATGACCGTTGCCGTTGGAGATGAATGAGGGCAACGGCTATTTTTGCTTTTGAAAGGCCACTTTAGTGTTTCAAGTCTTCTTCTATACACAGGATTTTGTTTTTTTATTCGAAGGTATACTGTATACAGTACACTCCAACAAAATAGTGTAAAAGCTTTTTTGGAATGAAAATGCTAAACTCTATAACTTTTTTGTCCATAATCATAAATATTCTAGGTGGCATGGTGAATCAGCATGCCACGTAAACATGAATTAAAAAGAAAAATGATATAGTTCCATAATTTTTAGGCTTCATAATGTCCGTAATCTTTGTGGCATGCCAACTAAGTATATCACATAAATTACTTTTAAGAAACCCTATGTCTCAAGTGTCTCACATTCATTTCTCCGCTTCTCTCTCAATAGTTACTTTTTCACTTTTTTTTTTACAACTTTTTCTTCTCTCTTCTCTCTCTTTCTTTTGTAAGCATCATTCTCTCTCATTCTTTCTGCTTCTCTCTCCTAAAAGTTTTGCTCTCTCTTTTGCTTCTCTCTCTTATAAGATTTCATCTGAATGTTGTAGCAACCGACAATATAAAGTAGTGGTGGTTTTCGATGATTACAAGCTGTGACGACGTAGAGCTGCTGGTGGTTTGATTGCTGTTAGAGTATCTTCTCCTAGTGGGTTATTACGTTGTGCAATTGGCAATGTATTTAGCCTAGTGCAATTCTCAGTTGCTTATTACATTATACATTTGGCAGTGCATTTATCTCATATGAGTATTAATTGTGCAATCGACAGTGTATTTATGCCAACACTCTATTGTTACCAAAGAAACCCTATATTTTATTTCATTTTCATAGTGTAATAAGGTACCATGAATAATTACATTGTCCCAACACTCTACTATTACCAAAGAAACTTGTTAAAGGATTATCATTATTTCACCACTCTACATGCTACATAACAAATTCAAACAGTGAAACCTAGTAATAGACTATATCATGACATTAGACTTCACTATCATCACAGAAACTTGAACTCACCTCCTCATCTTGATAATTACGTTTTTTCTTGACAGTGTAATTAATTTGTGATAGTGTAATAACGCACCTGAAGCATATCTTCGACGTGGGTCTCCATTTCCAGCAGCCGTTTCGGTCGATGAAGGGTTGGGCTAGGTGCTCCTCATCTAGGGAATACTATGTTTTGAATCTAAGAGAAGAGAGGAGAGAGAATATTATGTTTTATTTTGATTTTTTGAAATTTAAAAATTGAAAATACCCAATTAGCTATCCACCCAGCCACACAATCAGCATGTCATGTCATTATAGACTATTATGTGCCCTACATCTAGCTATGGATATATATGTGCTTGCTAACTTTTTTGCGGCTTGAGAAACAAAAAACTGCTGATATATGTTTTAACAATATATCGGACGTGGTGATTATATTTATATGGAGCAGAGAAATAGTAAATTTAATGAGAGTTTCCATCTATTTACTAATTATCATTCTAAAATGCACAGATATTACTAAGGGTAACTCCAACAAGGAAATGCATAATGGGTATGCATAGTTGTACTTTGCACACTTGAATAGTTCTATATTAGGGATGGCAACGGGTCGGGTACCTTTCCAATTAGTAAATACCAAAACCGTTTCCATTTAAGATACTCTATACCAAAACCGTTCCAAAACCATTTAAAAATCATTTAAATTTCCAAACCCGGAACCGTTCCATAACCGTTTACTATCGGGTACCCGTTTACCATTTAACTTTTAATATTTTTATTTTTTTCTTTGATGATTATATTAATATAAATTAATATTGAGTATGATTTATATTAATTATGATTTTCTAATTCAAATTAGTCTAATTTATAGTTTTATTAGTATGCTTCTATAAATATATGCATTTTAATATGCTTTATCATGTTATAATTTAATATCATAGTAGTATACCTTTATAGATTATTTATAATATTATTACTATAATGAATTTTTTTATTAAACGGTTCCGGTACCCTAAACCCGACACCAAAAACCAAACCCGACCCTAAACCGTGACGGGTTTGAAAACCAAAACCAAAACCGTTTCCAAAACCTATAGGATCGGTTTTTGGGTTTTAAACGGATCAGATACCCTGCGGATAGTGCTCGGATTGGTTTTTTTTGCCATCCCTATTCTATATGCATATCCATATGTATATTTTAATGGAATTTCATTCCAACAATCATCATCATCATATCCTATATATAAAATGGAAAGCATGAAAATGCTTCCCCGTGATTCTCGGATGACACGTAGGAGGCTCTCGCACACGAGAAAAAAAAATATTTAAAAAAAAACAAAACAATGCTTCACCTTCTTCACGCAAACCTTTTCCTTTGGTTTAATACTGATTCGTCGTTGAACCACTGAATCGTAGTGTGTGACATACGTTAAACAACATGGGAATTCAACTCGGTTAATGAATCTGAACCTTGAATCACAAAACCTCCATTTTCTTCGCCTCTTCAAATCGTTGAATGCATCCTCTTCTCTTCTACGGTCATTGATCTAGCGATTATGATGTCCAAATATCCCCAAAATTCAACCCGCTTAGCCGTCTTTCACCAGTGCGCCAAATGGATTTGCGAAACCATTGTCAGTGTTCCTCCTTGCAAAAAGGAGGCTAAATCATCATCTCCCTCACTCTTTCTTTCTTTTATGATCATAGTTGCTTCTGAAGATTTTTTATGTGCACCGACGGGGCATCCAGAGTTTTACAAAACGTGTTGCTCCCAGTCTCCTTCGTGTAGGTTGATAGCTTCCATATATTCTGGATCATAGGGTTCTTCCGTCGTTTCCTCTACTTCAATTGATTCTGTTGGGATCCATGATCATTGCCAGATTGATAGGTGTGTTCTTCATCTTCCTCTGTGCTTTGTACCATTTTTTCCATTTCATCTTTTTTAATTGGGAATTTATTTTCTGCTTTAGGTGCAGGAGAGTATGTTAGAATACACTATATTTTTTCCCTACAATCTTAATTCTGTCTATTTCATCTTTGTATAATTGAACTTGACTCCCCCGCACCACATCTAATATTAGTCAAGTTATTTTTCAGGAACAAGTGACTGAGGATTGCTTGGAGTCGAAACTACATGGTGAGAAGGTAGTTCAATGTTCCTTCTTTTTCTTTTTTTTGGATATCAAAATCGATTAAATTTGATTGCATGAATTTTATTTTCTCATTCTTCTGAAACATTGAAACATCATGTGTCTTCTCAAAATATCTATAATTGATGTATGCTTCTCTTGGATTCTAAGAGACATGAGTAGTCCTATAATTGTAAGGCCTTCTGATCCAATATATATGATTTCATGATGAGTTGTGTTCTTTGTGGGAGTTGGTATTGAATCTTGAATATATTTCTCGATCTGTTGAAAAGCAATGTTGGATTCTAAAATTTCATCCATTATACCACCAAATTGACTAAAGATGAGTTCAGCATCAGTCGCCCCTTCCACGAAAAACCTTTCCCATAGCCCTTCCAATGCAAATTCAAGTATTGAATTTTTTCACATTGTCTGATTTTGCTTTGAAGGACCTCACATTAGGTATTTCATAATTACGTAACATGCTGATATCCTTTTAAATGTTCAGGTCTTGAAAGAAGGGGATGGTCTGAATCCTTCTCATTTCTTTGTAGTGTGATCTCTGTGAATTGAACTAGAGAAAGCTCTCTTGCATCTTATTAGCACTACCATGAAATAGTGAGGGTGAATGTTTATTGATTAGGTGGTCCTCCATCAGTGACGTCAGCCAACTTATTTTTTGAAAGCCTAGGAAAACCCTTAGTCTAAGCAAGAATGTCCATTACAACCAACTTGAAAGGAAAAGATGATCCTCCAAGAAACATAGTTAACAATGAAAATGGAGATGTAGCATACGACCATTACCATCGCTTCTTGGTGCTTACTTTTGCATCAATTCACCTTTTAAAGCTTTTGATGTTTCTATCAATTTTAATTTTCAAGATTTTTGAATATTAAGATATTGATCTCATGCATTCTCTTTGTGCAAATACATGCTAGTTATCAATTTCGTGGAGCATAATCTTACCCTTTATGTTGGCAGAGTCATAAATATCTAATGTTACTCTTGGTCTATTTACGAGGAAGATTTAGCGGAGTTATGCAAGTGGGATCAAGCTCCATTACAAAATCATAAACAATCTCTCAAGGGTCAGTACTTTGATTTTTCATAAATTACTTCTCACTTTCTTTAGACTTTGATTCATGTTAATGGAAATGACATTTTCAATGCAGGAACAGAGCCATTATTGAATGTGCACCATCATGACTTAAAACAATAACTGCAGGACAAATATCGTTCTTAACTCAGCTCTCAAATGCAGTTATCCCTTTTGTGGTTCTAAATTCCTCAACTTACAGGCTTAGAAATTTGGTTGCCACTCTGAAAAGAGTTTCTGATGCCATTAATTAACTTCTGTGCTTAGTTTGATGTAATATTTGTGCTGACAATATCAGCTTATGTTTTAACTCGATTTATCTTACTAATCAAGTTTTCCTACTAACTAAAAATTTCTCTACATTTTGTATTTGCAATGCGGTGATGCACACAATTTGTCATTTAATATGTTGTCTATATGTTATATTTTTTGTTAAATGATCACTATTAGAATGTCCACTGAGTGATCTTTATCAATTTATTTTAATTTTTGACTTGATCTTTATTGTTAAGGAACATTGAATTCTGATGGATATAACTATCGAATGGTGTAGGGGTTTCAAACACTTTTTCCGAAAGAAGTATGTTAGAGACTTCAGACTACCTTAAAGATGGTTGCCTCTTGAGACACTGTCTTATTGGTACATGATGTGGATTAAGTACCTTGGGAAGAATTAACATTTTTTGGTTGGTTGCCCTTAATGGTGAGTGAATGTGATGCAACACAGGATGCATTATCAAAAGTTAACATCTGGAAGCTTCTCCCAAGGCACTGCTCCTGTGCATTTCCTATTCACTCCAACAGAGGTTAACTTTCGTCTTGCTTATCATACTAATTGCCTTTATGATATAACGTGTGATCTATTTTTGTTAATTTGGTAGCATTATACACCATTTAAGCTATCAGGCATCGTAAATTCATTTTAATTGATATACTTATCAAGAATTTTGGGTTTCTGCATCTTCAAGTATCTTTTGACAAAGTTTGTTTGTTGTGTGCAGCACCGCTTTTATCTTTCTTATTTTGTTAGCATAATTAAGGAAACCATATGTACAAGATGCAGCTTGAATGCCTTACCGATTGTAAAAGTTGAAGAACTAGAGAAAGTGAGTGAGGAACATATTGGTAAAGAAAATGTCAGTTATTAATCTTACTCATGTATCGATTGGAATGTGGTTTTCAATTGTCGATAAATGTTACTATGGATCGTCAAAATCTACATTGACAACATTTAGTAGTACTTTTTGGAATGGCCTGTTATGTTCAGCCCTTCACTTTAATTGATTAGAATGGAGGTTATTATTCACCAAGGTATACTTACAGAATAATATTTGCAGCTCTATGATGCAAAATCATTGCTTATTTTGCAGACATAATGTAGCCTTCTGTAAAATCATTTTACTGGTGAATTGCGGGGTTGTTAAGCAAAACAAAGCAAGTTTAGCAACAAAGGCCTTATACTTCAAATCAACATGTTGAAACTCTGATGGGGAAGATCATAACACTAAGGAAAGATAATGATATCCTAATAAGGAATCTCTTATTCAGAAGAGGGTTCCAGGAAGCAATACATCATCTTTTCTTCTTTCTGATGAGTAAAGGTAAATTCATGATTCATGAACAATAATATGAGTCAAATCGTGTTTGTTATTTGGCTTACAACATAGATTTGATTTTTTGTTATTGCCATAGTGGATTTTGTTTTTTACCCCTGACAAAGCATAACTTTCCATAGGAACATGCTATTGTGCATGTTTTGGGTATGGTAAGGTTTAGTAGTCTGTTTGGATTGCAACATACACAACATGAGATGTTTTTCTCATGCTATATTATTTTAATGTGTAAGTAAATTCAACCCGTTTGGTATTGGAACTTGTAAGTGGTGATAGGAAGACATGGTGGAATTCAATGAATTGTTGAAGGTCAAAGTGATTATATGCATAAATCTAACAGTCATACGTATCTATGATGACGATTGAACTTTAGTTTTCTTGAATCTTTGGCAGCAGGTTAGTCATTCCCTTCTCAGTTGTACTGGCTTACTACCATAAGCAACGCTATTCATTTGAGTCACTATCTTATTAGTTGGTGTTGGAGAATATTGGTTGATGTCGCTTCTTTCAAAAGTATGTTAGGAATCAATTCATCTCAATATGTTATTCAAGATAATGTATGGGTTTTAGACATCTACGATGAGATAAGTCACTAACTTTGGAGAGTGTCCCTTTTCATCAGAACATACTTCTGTTTAGAAAATTGTATCATGGATATTGAGTGAGTAAAATAGATAAATAAAAATATTCCCAATGATTTTGCATTATTTGTTTTTCAATTGTTTAAGAGTGTTGTTGAGTTGTTGATTCTGTCTATACTTTCAAATAAATGTCTTGTTGTAAACGAACGCTTTAGTCACAAAATTCATGGAAGATGAAAAGAAAATACAAGCCGCGTAAAGCGCGGGTGTGCAACTAGTGGATATGTAAAATGAGTTTCCATTTTATTTACCACTATTTTTATTTTTTTTAATTATTTTATGAATATGTGTAACCTCTCACTCATCCTTTTGTGACAAATCATTGTGTATTTTACACATAAATCTTATCACAAACTTCTCCATGGATCACTCAAGTGCTATCATCAATCATCAATCTATATATATATAACAGAGGATTCAAAAGTCTTCTCCTCGATTTTCGACGCCACGTGGATGCCGCTACAAAAAAGCCTACACTTTCTAATCAAACCTGATAAAAGGGAATAATTGACAATTTGGTGATGAGAATTAATTTAAAAAAACAAAAACAAAATGTAACGGACAAAAGAATAAATTAAAATATTTTGAATAACTTTAAGATCCACAACCATATACGGTTAATAATATTCAAATAATTTTAAAATCATATTGAATAATACAATAAATAGTCATATCAATTATCACCTATTAATGACATAGAAAAACAAAAGGATAAAAGCTTAAATGAAACATATTCACAATATAGGTATAAAATAACACACAAAAACATACAAAATATCACAATAAAGTTCTAAGAGATACTACAAGAACTTTATGGGAAAAATGAACAACTTCAATAAAATTCCTAACGATCTGACCGTACAAATCATGGAATTAGTTGTCAGACAACAATCAAATTATTGCGGATCAATAAGGCAAATGTGCACATATGATACATTATTTATTGTTTTTATACAATTCAATAAACTATTTATAACATTTTCAATAAAAAAATTGAAGAATAATATGAGTTTTTTGGGTGTCCGCAGTTGTGTAAATATTTTGAGACTTTTTAAAGACAAAAAAAAGTCACACAATACATTGACATATGGAAAATGAGGAAAAAAATACATCAGCCAACAAATGAAGGGTTACATTTTCTTATGGATATTGAACAACAAGAAAACCTAGACGCAAAATATCTAACAGGAACAAGATTGTTCTTTCGTACGAATGCAAAACGTCCCGGGGATGGCTTGCATCAAAAAAACCATATTATGATAGCTAACCTAAATGAGATGCAAACATACATGAAAATATTGGAGGAACATCAAAGAGACACCAAAGAAGAAAACTCTGATGATGAAGAAGATCTGGTTGAGGATGCATTCTTAGAGATCTCATAGAGGATGATCCTGTAGAAGATAATCCCTTAGTGGATGATCGTGCAAATGGGGAAGTAAGTGGGATAGATGAGGACTATAAAGTTATTTTTATTTGTTGTTGAATAATGTGTAAGGTTTTTTAAAATGCACCAACAATATGGAAATTCATATTCAGCTTTATCTTTGATTTCATGTGATTTTATTAGTTTTAAAAAAATTACAAATCACCGAGTTAAAACTGCCAAGGTGATCTTCCTTTAGAATATCTCTTTACACAAAAGTGTATTTAAAATCACTAATTTTTTTTTTTAAAAACAACGCTAAGCATTTAAAAGTTCCAAATTAAAATTCGGATCAATAATTTGTAATATAAACTGACAATGCGAAATTATTAATCAACTGTCACTTTAAAGCTTCATATTCAAATATAAACAATCACTCACGCAGGTAAGCAATTGAACAATAATCATAATAATATAAGTAAGATAATTGTATTACAAAATACTGAAGTGGTTTTGTCACGCCCCTCTCTCCTAAGCTATACCGAAGTGTACTTATACCTACAAGGATGTGACCGATAGCGTACACTCTATCCCCCGAACCATTTCCCAAACCGATAACTAAACCCAATAAACATATGTAATAATAATAATAAGAACCCCCGTAACACTAGGTGAAACAATTTTGTATCCGAAATACCGTATAAACAACCACCTAAACCACCGAAGTACATATACAACAGCGGGTCAGTAGAATATATCTACTCGATACCAAGCCGTGTAATATACATAAAATACAATATCAAAATCTCATGCCCACTAGAAGAGTCGGCTCGAGGCTACACATCTGCTCACGCATCCCGTCACTGACCACTATCACCCACATCTAACTCACCCGAAAGGGAATAACGAAGAGGGGTGAGCCACGAAGCTCAGTAGGGCATAAAAATGGTACACCGATATCCAGAATAAAGAAATTAAACCATATGATACAGAATGTAAGGTACAATAAATAGATACAACCATCAGTAATGCAATTAAGTAACATGGTAGCCGATAAGGCTATACAGCACCGTAACCACAAACACCGGCCTCCAGAAATCCATAATTCATACACCAAAAACCATAATCCGTAATCCATAATCCACCCCTAGACCCACCCTAATTCTCGTAGGGTGTCTCCCAGTCCAGGTCCACACCGAAACTGGATGAGGATCGGATATCCCGATAGCATAGCCTACACCAAAGAGCGTCCCCTGTGATGCAGCTCATCTCAGACGGTCTGCAGGTACGTACCCGATATATATATATATATATATATATATATATGTCATCCATCATAAATGCATATCCAATAGGTTGGGCTCCTATATGGGCCCCACAGTCTACATCAACCACCTCCAATCACCCCACTCCTAAAAACAAACCAATAATCGTAATCAATTGGAAATATAAATAAACATGCAGACAAGCCGTATTTCACCCTTGGAAACCGACAGAATCACCATATAATAAGAGTCCGTGAAACCGGAACTCTAGAATCACAAGCAAGAGACAAGGAAACCCCTACCTAAAAATCAGAGTGTCAATACCAAGCACGCGTCCCTGATTAACCCCTGACTCCGAAAGTTAACTCGCTCTGAATCTCAATTGGGATCACCGCCTGAAGCAAGCCAAACCATCGCCGGAATCGGCCGGATCGACCAAAGAAACCCACGGTGGCTGGAATCTTTAAACTCCGATATCTCTCTAACCGCAGCTCCGATCAATGTGATTCCACTTGGATTATACTCGTCTCACTCCTGTGTTTCTTCTGGTACCAGCCATAACCGTCATCGTCGTCGAAATTACAAAGTCACCATGAGAGCAAAACACCCACGTATGAGACACATGTGAAGAATAGGGTAATTTTGCAAATAGTGAAAAATCTGGGTATTTAACTTATTAATGTAAAATTTCACTGTAGTCCCTGCAGTTTTACGAAAATGTCACTCACAAAATGTAAAAATCCAATTAACTTTAAAAATTCATAATAAATCCAATTTAAACACGATTTGAGTAATTCTTGCGTCAAAAAATTTCTTTTTAAAACCCTAATTTATGAAAAATATTTCCATATTTTTATCTTAATTTAATTTTTATTTTCCCCAAATCTCGGTTCACTCCACCTCGATCAACGCATCAAAATACTATGAATAGTGTAAAAAATCAGGTCAGGATATTACATCTTTAAAAGCTGTCACATCTGCTTCTATATGGCTCAAACTCTTGCCACATGTAATAAAATAAAATAAAATTGAAGTTGTGTTAAGAAACGCTTTCAATCATCATGCCTTTTCCGCCTCATGTGATCAACCATATGTTACAATTCAATAATGTCATGTTATATATAACAATGTTATTATCTTGCTACTGAATGTACTCACATTATAATTGTTAGGTGTAAAATACACCTAGTTTTATGGGCTTAAAAGTATTATTTTTCTATGATGATTAGTGCAAAATACTGCCCATATTGTGTTTTTATGCACAGGTACTGCTGGAGAATAAAGTCATTACTGGACAGAATTTGTAACCTGTTTTGCAACTTATCGCGGCCGCAGAACGTGGGAACCAGACTTGTTTAATTAAGTTGCTGACGTGGCAGGGGCAATTGGGCCAGTTTAGGGCTTGCTAAGCACTATATAAAGAGTGTTAAGCTGAGACAAAAAGGGGACTTTACTTTGCGCAGCCGAAGACCAAAGATTGAAGAAGTGGGTGTCGGCAGGAAGGAGGAGAAGCAACATCAAAGCTGGGCACATCAATTCTTCAGCAAATTTCTACTCTTCCATTGATTTGAACATTGTCTATGAGTATTTATATGGTTTTAGTTATGAGCATGTGTAGCTAAACTCTTTTCTAGCTAGGGTTTGGTAATTCTTCTACCATAAACCTTGTGCACAGATTTAATTGACAATCAGACTAAGTTTAATTCTTTGTTCTCTGGATTGATTGCTTATTTCCTATTGTTATGCATGCCTGATCAACATCATAATTTTAGGAATTGTTAGTTAAACATATTCGGCTGACCATGACCCGGTGTTTGACGAAGTAACGAGAACTTGCGTAAGATCCAAGTTTTGGGAACATAGGACATAACTGATTGGGTAATAGACCATTATCCTAAATTGTGCAACTGTCGATTTCCTAGTGCTTATGCTTGTCTTAGGAAACTCTTAGGGTAGACCAACCAAGACTCCTTTGATAAGAAAAGATCTTGCAACTGGACCAAAGTCAGGATCGTTGTTTAGGGAAATCTAATTGACTGCAGCTGGACCAAGGCCTTTCAATTGACATTGTTAAACTTTTAAATTGTGTGATTGCATATTAATCTGTGTGCACAGGTGGAGGTAGTTGGCAAGCCAAACCCAAGCTAGTTCTTCATCCATTGATATTTAGTTCAATTTTATTGCTAGTTAATATTAGAAGCTCTGATATTTATTTACACTATTGTTAGCAGTTATAGTTGGTAATTAATACAGTCCTCTTGGATTCGACCCCATTCACTATTATACTGTCAGTAGGCACGTACACTTGCGATTGGGAAATTAATTATGTGCGCCGCGCGAAGCGTGGGCATGCAACTAGTTTATGAGATTTTGAGGGAATTCATTGCTTTTGACTCCAACTCTGAGAATGAGTTGGAGCAGCTCTTCCACTACACGAGAGGCAGATGATGAACAAGCTAGTGGGAGGAGACAAACTGGCTACCGTCGTTTCTTTTCAGGCCACATAATTGTTCAACGCAATCATGTTGACAATCACTCCAAATTATGGAATCTCACTCCATATTATGATTATGGAATCTCACTCCAGATTATGGAATGACAGTCAAACCTCATATTGTCAACCTAGGTTTTTAATAGAGAGTTAGGTCTAAACTTGTGATGCTAGACTTGAGCCCATCCTGTGTGATGGGTATTCAATATTGGTGCTTTCATTGAGAGTGCACGTCTTGCGGGTGTAACACTCCTCTCTTTTAAGGTGCCACACGACATAGTAAATTGTCTAAAACTTAACCTCGTGACCTTTGACCCAACCACCGTAAGCTTTATCGAGCATAAAATAAATAAATATAACCTTAATCATTAAACATGTCTTATTCTTACAACATCCCAAATTTACGCAAGCTTAATAAAAATAATATTCTAAAGCCACGATCACTACGGCCACGTCCTCCTTATTATTCTCCGAAAGTCAGCCCGGTTATATTATCAATTTAAGATATTAAAAACAACATTTCCAAAATACACTTTAATTCAAGAAAATAAATATTCAAAACATCTTAAAATTTATTGTTCTCGACCGTAAAGAATTCTTGTTTTTAGAGTAATGGTTAGTCATAGACTAATCCCTTACTAGACTTAGTCGTAACTAGCCTCAAATCACATTTCTAAGTATGATTTAATCATAGACTAAATCCATGCTAGGTCTAGTAAAAACTAGCCTCGAATTCAATCAATCGTCTGAGTCAATAAAAAACCACCCATTTGGCGAAATCAATCCCACAACCAAGCCAGGGTTGAGGGTAGCTATGTGCACATGCTAATTTCATAAATTTTACGGATATCTTCACTAAATTCTCAACATAGAATTAATAAATACATGAACAATTTAAAAAGCATCAATATTCAACAACAAATTTACCCTTTTAAATTAAAGGCAAATACTTTATGTGCTTCAAACTCAACATCATATTCCAAGGCATGTTTCACTAAAAATTCAGACACCGATGCCACTTTTGCGAGTAAAGATATCTCTTATAATATCACAAATCAACCATCGAAAATAATTCAAAATTTATATATATAACTCACAAAACGATTTTCTTGTTCTTCGCAAACATTTCTTATATCGAACCGATTTCACAGACAAATAAAGTATCATAAAATGTTTCCACATATTTTTATATGACATTTTATAAAAAAAAAAAACTCAATAAAATACTTAATATGTTATAGCACAAGGCGCCTCACCTTTTTAGCGTCTATTAAACTTTTAAGCGGGTGCTTTTCCTTTACGTTTATCGAACACCAAATCGGGACCTTCGTCTCCTCACCCTATTTAATTAAATAAAATACAAATATCACAAACAACCCTAAGCCATTAATCAACACTAAATATATCCTATACAAACAAAACTACATACTATCTCACCATTACTGAATTACCCACTACAATAAAGAAAATCACAAGTACAATCCCGGCTTCTTTCATAGTTAGATCCTAGTTGCTACTTTAGAGAAGAAAAAAAACTTTCTTTTGTAAAAGGAGTAGTGCGGCACACACTCATAGAAAATTGTCAACAATATTACCATCCATTTGTTTGATCATTATACTCCAATTGAACAATTAACCGAGGTGGAATTTCGGACAAATTCAACTTCCAATGTAAAGCTTCATACTGGCACTTTAAACTGTAAGTTAAGGATCAAATCCCGAAATCTATTAACAAAATACATACTATATGTCTCTCGAGTTAGAAATGAATTATAGGCAATACATAAAAGAAACTAACACAATAAGATCCACACTTATCATCAATACAAGTTAACCGAAACTCAAACAAAACCAATTTCCAAACCATCATTCACCTTATCACCGACACCACATACTATGATTTATTTACGTACTATGAATCATCAATCTTATACATGAATCAGCAATCTCATACATACCATAATTTGTTTATCTATAACTTATATTCAAAAATCAAAACATGTCTACTACCGTTGATTTATAGGAAACTTACCGAAAAATAATTCCTTCTATGGACTCCAAGCCCACACCTTAGATGTAAATAGCTTGGCCCATATTTCTAGCTCTTCTAACGAATACTAGGTCCGACTCTTACGTACCAAGTCACTAATAAGCCCATTTTCACTTGAACCAACTCAAAACAATTCTATGGAGTAACCCATCTCTATTAGTCTAAATCTATATACACATCATTCCATAATTTCCACCAAACCCGTTTAATCTAACCAAGTTCAACTACATAAATATATAAATTTTATTTATTAATGTTATCAAATCAAAACGTTGTACATATGGTACTACCTATTTACATGTGGCACTTGACCATTGGTCACCAATTTTGGAATGTTACAACGAGCAAGCTTGTGGGTTGATACTATCGTAGACGGACCTACGCCAGAGCCCATCCCTTACGGAGTTGGGTTAACATAAAATGGGCCATACCGATTGTGGGAGGGTTGAAAAAGAGAAAAATACTATAAAAAAAAGAAGAAAGAAAGGTCATTCAAGTAACTAGGAAAACCCTGATCCATTGGATTGGCAAGGTTATATGATCCTGACTCATAGGTATGGGGCGGTAAGTGGGGTGACGGTCGAAATGGTCCAGCGCGAGGACGTGCATACTCCCAAATGAAGAGGATTGATGAGAATCCCATATCGAAAAATGGTGGATTTGGAGTCTAACTTATAAGAGAGGGCAAATCTCCTATTATCAACCTGAGTTTTCAATAAAGAGTTAGATCCAAACTTGTGATGCTAGATTTGGACCCCCATCTAGTGTGGCGGGTATTCATCAACCCTCCCCAGCTCACCTTCCCAATTGATCAAAAATTCGGCACTATCTAAAATTAATGGTGGGGGTTAGTTGCACTCCACATTTTCCATTTACACCCTATTACCAAAAAAACCCATCAAAAATTCACATGATTCTGAATACACCCATTTTCATGTTTTTTTCAAAAAAAAAAAAAAAAAAAACCAAAGACACCCCTTGACATATGACTATAGCAATATGAATCAAGAGGATTGAGGAAAGTTTTTTGAGTATAATTCACTGCCATGACATGCTTTCCCAACTCCACTTACACACTCAATATGGAGAATAGTAGAGTATCTCCATTGAAACCATGGTAGAAAGGTTCGACACGAGGCAAATGTGGCTCTCAGAATGCCTTGTGCGAGTATCAAGGTGTTCGACAAAGAACTTGGGGCAAATGGTGTCACGCCCCTCTCTCCTAAGGTATACCGAAGTGTACCTAAACCCATAAGAACGTGACCGGCAGGGGACCCCATCCCCCGAACCAACCCTTAATCCAATATACCAAAATCAATGTATAAAATATATAAAATAGTAACAACTCCTGAAATATAACATGGGCGTAGTCTCTCCAGAATACCACATATATACACCTATCGAAAACATCGGAGTATCTATACAACAGCGGAAATAAGAAGACTTATCTACCCGAGATCAGACTGAGCAAATAAGTAACATATATACAAATACAAAACCCCAAATCCTCAAAACTTGCTAAAGAAATAGCTCGAGGCTACACACCAGCTCATGCGTCCCGCCGCTGACCAGCATCACCTAAATCCAACTCACCTGAAAAGGAAACAAGAAGAGGGGTGAGCCAAGAAGCTCAGTAGGGCATAGAAAGGGAACACCGATATCAAAAAAAATAAGAAATCCAGGGATATGACGCATAATATGCAGCACAATAAATATACAATCATTGGCAATTCAACCAAGTAATATGGTAGCCGATAAGGCTATACAGCACCGTAACCACAAACACTAATCTCCGGTAATCCATAATCCATAATCCACCCCTGGACCCACCCTAATCCCCGTAGGGTGTCTCCCAGTCCAGGTCCACACTGAAACTGGATGAGGATCGGATATCCCGATAGCATAGCCTACACTAGAGAGCGTCCCCTGTGATGCACCTCACCTCAGACGGTCTACAGGTCCGTACCCGATTGATTGTATAATCCATAATAATCCGATATATTGGGCTCCTATATGGGCCCCACAGTGTACCTCAACCACCTCCAATCACCTCACTCCTAAAAGCATGTCAATAATGATAATGATAATCAACAGAGAATACGTATAAAACATACAAACAGGTCGAATTTCCACCCCTGGAAACTGACATAAACACAATATAGTAAGAGTCCGTGAAACCGGAACTCTAGAATCACACGCAAGATACATAGAAAACCCCTACCTGAAAATCAGAAACCGAATACTCCGCACGCGTCCCCAATAAACCCCTAACTCTGAAAGTCAACCTGCTTCAAATCTCAACCGGGATCACCGTCTACATCGAAAAACACATTATACGAAAATACAGTTAAAATACGTTCGGTCAACTATGATCAACGGTCAAAGTCAACGGTCACCGGGCAAACCGGATCAAATGGGTCAAAACCGGGTCAAATGGGTCAAACCGGGTTAAATCGGGTCAAACTGGGTTGAACCGATCAACACATCAGTCAACCGAGTCAACTCGGCCTGACTCGGTCAACTCGGCCGGAACCCATTCAACGTCACCGCCGGCGATCCGGCCACCCAAACCTGCCAAATCTTATATCAAATTGAAGAGCTCGATGAAATGAACTCATATGTACCTGAATCAAGCCAAACCGTCGCCGGAATCGGCCGGATCGACCAAAGAAAGTTCACGGTGACCGGAACTTCAATCCCAGATTTCTCCCAAACCGGAGCTCCGATCGACGTGATTCAAGTTGGGTTACACTCGTCTCGTCCGTACGCTTCTTTTGATACCAGCCTTGACAGTCACCGTCGCCAGAATCATGAAATCACAGTTGAACCCGTTTTAGAGAGAGAAAGAGGAGAGAGAGAGAAAATCGTGAGAGAAGAGGGTATTTTTGCAATTTTTTATTTTTTTTTATTTTCTTTAATTTTTCTTTTATACAAAATTTTACTTTCAAAAACACTCATCTTTCAAAAACACCCCTAACTAAAATGTTCAAATTAACTTCATAAATTTATAATAAATCCAATTTAAATCCGATTCGAGTAATTCTTGCGCCAATAATTTTCTTTTTAAATCCCCCGTTTATTAAAAATATTTTCATAGTTTTATCTTAATTTAATTTTTTATTCTCGCTAAATCCCGATTCACGATTACCGAGGTTCACTCCACCTCGATCAACGTGTCAAAATACCATAAATAGTGTATAATCGGGTCAGGATATTACATCCTCCCCCCCTTAAGAAAATAATTTCGTCCCCGAAATTAAAATCGTACCTAGGTAGTGAATAACTCTGGAAATCTAACTCGCATGTCAGACTCCAACTCCCAGGTCGCCTCCTCAGCACCATAGTGCTGCCATATCACCTTGACTAAGGGTATGGTCTTCGATCGTAGCTACCTCTCCTGTCTATCCGCAATCCTAATAGGACGTGTCTCAAAAGTAGCGTCCTCACCAATCTCCAAGGTAGACCAATCTAATATATGAGAAGGGTCCCTATGGTATCTCCGTAACATAGACACATGAAACACACCATGTACCCCTGACAACTGTGGGGGTAAAGCTATTCGATAAGCTACTGTCCCCACTCTCTCCAAAATCTCAAGTGGTCCTATAAACCTCGGAGCTAACTTCCCCGCTCTCCCAAATCTCTGTACCCCTCGCTTCGGACTAACCCTCAGAAACACGTGATCCCCCACCTGAAACTCTAGAGGTCTACGTCTCCTATCTGCGTAACTCTTCTGACGTGATTGAGCTGTCAGAAGTCGCCACTGGATCACTATCACTACCTCAGTAGTCTGCTGCACCATCTCTGGACCCAATAATGGTCTGTCACCAACCTCTGACCAGCATAATGGTGATCTATAAGGTCTCCCATATAATGCCTCATATGGTGCCATCTGTATACTGCTCTGGTAGCTATTATTATACACAAACTCCACCAGAGGTATATGAGTCTCCCAATCTCCTCGGAAGTCTACCACACAAGTCCGAAGCATATCCTCCAAAATCTGAATGGTACGCTCACTCTGCCCATCAGTCTGAGGATGAAAAGCTGTACCGAAGTTCAGTTTCGTTCCTAGAACATCCTGAAAACTACCCCAAAACCGTGAAGTAAATCTGGGATCCCGATCAGATACAATACTCAATGGTACGTCATGCAGTCGGACTATCTCTCGTACATACAACCTGGTCAACGACTCTATCGAATCTGTCTGTCGAATAGGCATAAAATGAGCTGTCTTTGTCAACCGATCAACAACCACCCAAACCGCATCATGCCTCCGTGGAGTCATAGGTAAACCCATCACAAAATCCATAGTAAGATGCTCCCACTTCCACTTAGGTAATGGAAGCGGCTGTAACAATTCTGCGGGTCGTCGATGCTCTGCCTTTACCTGCTGACAGGTAAGACATCGAGTCACGGTCTGTGCAACATCTCTCTTCATGCCACTCCACCAATACTGTCTCCGTAAATCTCGATACATCTTAGTAGCACCAGGATGCATCGCAAATTGTGAATGGTGTGCCTCTCGAAGTATCTCCTCCCGTAACTCGGTATCCTCTGGGACCACTAACCGACCCCGGAATCTAACTCGACCATCGGTACCTTTGACTTATCCCTCAATATCCTCAACGTCATCAAATAGTGTATCCCCCAACTGTGCATCCAACACCTGTTGTACAAGTGTCGGACGAGCAATCAAACTCCGTAAACTCAATGAGTCTCCACGATCCTCCATATCCAGTCGATACTGACTAAGCGTATCCACTAACTCAAATTCACGGATAGCCAATCGAGCTACAACCAATCTCCTACTCAAGGCATCAGCCACCACATTGGCCTTGCCTGGATGATACTGTAAAGTAAAATCAAAGTCCTCAAGGTACTCCATCCATCTACGCTGTCTCTGATTCAGATCTCTCTGAGTAAACAAATACCGGAGACTCTTATGATCTGAGAATACCTCGAATCTCTCTCCATAAAGATAATATCTCCACTGCTTTAATGCGAACACAACAGCAGCTAACTCCAAATCATGCACCGGATAATTCCTCTTATGCGGCTTTAGTAGACGTGAAGCATACTCAACCACTCTGTCCTGCTGCATCAGCACATAACCCAATCCAACTCCTGAAGCATCACAATATACCTGATAACCAATATCTTTGTCTGGTATCACCAACACTGGTGGAGACGTGAGTCGAGTCTTTAACTCCAGAAAAGCTTGCTCACACTCGTCTGACCATACAAACGGAGTATCCTTTCGGGTCAACTGCGTCATCGGTGCTGCTAGCCGCGAGAACCCCTCGATAAAACGCCGATGGTACCCTGCTAACCCCAAGAAACTACGAATTTCTCCTACATTCTTCGGTCTCCTCCATGCTATCACTGCCTCCACCTTAGCTGGATCTACTACTATCCCCTCCTGGGATATCACATGCCCTAAAAATTTCACCTGAGTCACCCAAAATTCACATTTGCTCAACTTGGCATATAATCTATGCTCCCTGAGCGTCTGCAGCACAATCCCCAAATGTCTAACGTGCTCCTCCTCAGTAGCTGAATAAATCAATATGTCATCAATGAACACAATCACAAACTGATCCAGATATGGCCTGAATACCCTATGCATCAAATCCATAAACGCTGCAGGTGCATTGGTTAGCCCAAATGGCATAACCAAGTACTCATAATGGCCAAACCGTGTACAGAAAGCTGTCTTCGGAATATCCTCCTCCCGGATCCTCAGCTGGTGATATCCTGACCTGAGATCAATTTTGGAGTAATAGTGGCTACCCCTCGATTGATCAAACAAATCATTAATCCTCGGCAATGGATATTTATTCTTCACTGTCACCCGATTCAGCTGTCGGTAATCCACACACATCCGCATCGTACCATCCTTCTTTTTCACAAACAGAACAGGTGCTCCCCAAGGTGAAGTACTCGGGCTGATAAAACCCAACTTCTGTAAACCTGTCAACTGAGCGTCTAACTCCTTCAGCTCTGCTGGTGCCATCCTGTACGGTGGTATAGAAATAGGATCTGTACCTGGATACAACTCAATCACAAAGTCAATCTCCCTCTGCGGTGGCAACCCCGATAAATCATCAGGAAAAACATCCATATAGTAATCCACCACAGGTATAGGAGTCAAAGACTCCTCCCTAGACTCTGAGGTAATCAAACCTGCTACAATACAATCGGTGTACTGAGGATTATCTAAAAAATGTAGACACGGAAGAAGTCTCGTCCCACGAAATCTAACCCTCCCCACAGGTGTGGTCAGTGTAATCCTCCTCTCAGCACACTCTATAATTGCCTCATACTCAGTCAACCAATCCAATCCGAGAATAACATCAAAATCAGTAAATGGCATCACAAACAAATCTGCTCTAAACTCATGGTTTGCAAAACTAAATACACAGTCCCTACAGATACCACTAATCACAGTATCTGATCCTAGGGGCGAATCAACTATAAATCTCCTCGCCACTCCTGTAATCCCTAAACCCAATGCCTCCGCAAATGATGCAGAAATAAATGAATGGGTAGCACCAGTATCAAACAAGACACGTACCCAAGAACTGAATAAGAGAAACATACCTCCCAAATGATCTCGCTCTGCTGGTACTGCATCAGGCCCGAGTGCATACACTCTACCTCTCTGGACCTGCTGCTGCTGCTGAGCTAATGGTCTACCACGTCCTGCAGGACCTCTCGGTGCTGGAATCGGTGCTGGTGCTGGTGCTGGTGCTGGAACTGGAGCTAGAAATGGAGCTCTCTGACCTCGAGGTGCTGGCGGAGCAGGTCCTCCACCCTGTGGGCAATCTCTCCAAGTATGTCCTGGCAAGCCACACTGAAAACATAACGGGTTGTTTGCCATAGGACAATCCCAACACATATGACCCACGTGACCACAGGCATAGCAATGCTGGGGGCTGCTGATCCCATCTCAGAGCCTGACCCTACTGATCCAATCTCTACCTCTGCTGACCCTGTCTCTGCCCCTACTGACCCTGTCTAGGACCCTGTTGTCCCTGTCTAGGTCCCCGATAACTCTGTCTTTGACTCTGAGAACTCTGCCCCTGACTCTGCTGCTGCACACGGGTATCAGTCCTCTGTCTGCGATAACTACTCTCACCTGTAGTAGATGTAGAACTCTCAAGCTTCCTCTTATGAATCTCCCAATAATCCTTAATCTCCACTAAAGTCCTCTCAACTCCGAGTGCCTTATCAATACACTCGCGATAGGTGGTGATAGTCTGAGCCGCCAAGTGAGGTGAAATCTTTGGAGACAATCCTCTCCGAAATCTCAGTATCTTCTTTTCCTCAGTGGAAATATACTCATCCCCATATCTCCCTAACTCCTTAAAGCGAGCCTGATACTGAGTCACTGTCATGTCCGGGGACTGAATCAACTCAAGGAACTCTTTAGCTTTAGCTACACGTACTGTCTGTGGTACATACTGTGCCAGAAAAACTGTCTCAAACTCCGCCCATGGCATACCCTCTCTGCCCCCGCTAACTGTCATCACCTCCCACCATGTAAATGCATCACCCTCTAAAAACTCTGCAGCCAATAAAGCTCTCCTCTCCTCAGGAATCCGCAAGGAAGTCATCTTCCTGCATAGCTGGCGAAGCCACTCCTCTGCTGTCACAGGATCTATCACTCCCCTATAAACTGGAGGGTTCGTCTTTCGTAACTCAGCTAGCTCCTTGATCGAAGTATCAATCACCAAAAGAGCTGCCCGCGCCTCAATAATCTGTCTTGCACCCTCCTGTAACCCACCTAACATAGGAACCTGTGCTGGAACCTCAACAGGAGCCTGTAATGCAGCTGGGGCTAGAGCGACAATCTGTGTCACAAGTCCGGTAACAGTCTGCCCAAGTGCTCGCACCAACTCAGTAACATCACAGACCTCCTGTCGTAAAGTAGTCACTACTGCCTCTACCCCCTGTGGTGCTGGTTGTACCAGTGGTACCTCCCCAATATCGTCTACTGGAGCTACATACGCTCCTCGCCTGCCCCCGCCCCTCCCACGTCTCACACCCCTATCACGTCTCGCACCCCTACCTCTCCGTCCCCGCCCACGCTCCAATGGAACCACCTCGGGCATACCCGCCTCATCTACCCCCTGAGGCTCATCCGCCTCATGTCGTCCCCTACCCCCTCCATGTCCTCGCACCCGAGTGTTACGTGTGTCAACCATATCTACAAAATGTAATACACGTATACATAAATCTAAAAGCAAGAAACACAAAAATAAAAACTCACCAGGTCAGCCGGGAAGCGCATGATGTGTAGCCAACGACATAACTTAGGTAGTCTAACCCCATAAGTATCTAAACCTACAACTCCGATACCAAACTGTCACGCCCCTCTCTCTTAAGGTATACCGAAGTGTACCTAAACCCATAAGAACGTGACCGGCAGGGGACCCCATCCCCCGAACCAACCCTTAATCCGATATACCAAAATCAATGTATAAAATATATAAAATAGTAACAACTCCTGAAATATAACATGGGCTTAGTCTCTCCAGAATACCACATATATACACCTATCGAAAACATCGGAGTATCTATACAACAGCGGAAATAAGAAGACTTATCTACCTGAGATCAGACTGAGCAAATAAGTAACATATATACAAATACAAAACCCCAAATCCTCAAAACTTGTTAAAGAAACAGCTCGAGGCTACACACCAGCTCACGCGTCCCGTCGCTGACCAGCATCACCTAAATCCAACTCACCTGAAAAGGAAACAAGAAGAGGGGTGAGTCAAGAAGCTCAGTAGGGCATAGAAAGGGAACACCGATATCAAAAAAAATAAGAAATCCAGGGATATGACGCATAATATGCAGCACAATAAATATACAATCATTGGCAATTCAACCAAGTAATATGGTAGCCGATAAGGCTATACAGCACCGTAACCACAAACACTAATCTCCGGTAATCCATAATCCATAATCCACCCCTGGACCCACCCTAATCCTCGTAGGGTGTCTCCCAGTCCAGGTCCACACCGAAACTGGATGAGGATCGGATATCCCAATAGCATAGCCTACACCAGAGAGCGTCCCCTGTGATGCACCTCACCTCAGACGGTCTACAGGTACGTACCCGATTGATTGTATAATCCATAATAATCCGATATATTGGGCCCCACAATGTACCTCAACCACCTCCAATCACCTCACTCCTAAAAGCATGTCAATAATGATAATGATAATCAACAGAGAATACGTATAAAACATACAAACAGGTCGAATTTCCACCCCTGCAAACCGACTTAACCACAATATAGTAAAAGTCCGTGAAACCGGAACTCTAGAATCACACGCAAGATACATAGAAAACCCCTACCTGAAAATCAGAAACCGAATACCCCGCACGCGTCCCCAATAAACCCCTAACTCTGAAAGTCAACCTGCTTCAAATCTCAACCGGGATCACCGTCTACATCGAAAAACACATTATACGAAAATACAGTTAAAATATGTTCGGTCAACGGTCAAAGTCAACGGTCAACGGGCAAACCAGATCAAATGGGTCAAAACCGGGTCAAACTAGGTTGAACCGGTCAACACATCAGTCAACTCGGCCTGACTCGGTCAACTCGGCCGGAACCCATTCAACGTCACCGCCGACGATCCGGCCAGCCAAACCTGCCAAATCTTATATCAAATTGAAGAGCTCGATGAAATGAACTCATAGGTACCTGAATCGAGCCAAACCGTCACCGGAATCGGCCGGATCGACCAAAGAAAGTTCACGGTGACCGGAACTTCAATCCCAGATTTCTCCCAAACCGGAGCTTCGATCGACGTGATTCAAGTTGGGTTACACTCGTCTCGTTCGTACGCTTCTTTTGATACCAGCCTTGACCGTCACCGTCGCCGGAATCATGAAATCACAGTTGAACCCGTTTTACAGAGAGAAAGAGGAGAGAGAGAGAAAATCGTGAGAGAAGAGGGTATTTTTGCAATTTTTTTTATTTTCTTTAATTTTTCTTTTATACAAAATTTTACTTTCAAAAACACCCATATTTCAAAAACACCCCTAACTAAAATGTTCAAATTAACTTCATAAATTTATAATAAATCCAATTTAAATCCGATTCGAGTAATTCGTGAGCCAATAATTTTCTTTTTAAATCTCCCATTTATTAAAAATATTTTCATAGCTTTATCTTAATTTAATTTTTTATTCTCCCTAAATCCCGATTCACGATTACCGAGGTTCACTCCACCTCGATCAACGTGCCAAAATACCATAAATAGTGTATAATCGGGTCAGGATATTACAAATGGATTGCTGAGATCATATAGCCTAAGAAGAGAACCATACTATGGCTGGGTTCTTTTGCTATTGGGTTGCTAAGATTAGAGAGCCTAAGAAGCTGCCATGGCTTATGACGAAGCTACCAGAAGGCGGAGTTGCCTGAGGCAGAGCAATCGGAGTCAACAGTGGATGTCCTCGTCGATGATCTCTTCGTCAACAAAAATAGAGACGAAACCGAGAGGAAAATGAAAGAAAAGGAGGAAGGAACAAAACAGAGAGGGAGACGAAAGAGACTAGGGTTTTTGGGGTGTTTTTAGACTAGAGTTTTTTGGGTGCTAATAAGAAAATGTGGAGTACAATTAGCTCCCACCAAAATTAATATAAATTATATTTTTTCCCATTTTCTTTTGACAGTTAACAATGCCAATTCCACCATTCTTAAAATGACTAGCAATAAATATATATATATATATATAGAAAAAATTCGATTAAAAACCATAGCTTTTTAAACTCGAACCGGCCCGTCAGTCCGACCTTGAAACCCGTGAATCGACAGGGTTCGTGGTTATTTGCATGTAAAAGATCGTTTGTGCATTGACCTTTGTCAACCCGTGAGTTAACCTGAAAACCCGCTTGACCCGTGACCCAACGGGTTAAGTGAAAAACCGCATGGACAGTAAAATGACTTAAAAACACTTAATATTTTATTTTTAATAATAAATTATGAGGCCAAATATGTAATTTACCTTAATTTCCCTAAAATTACCCTAATCTCCTATTCTTTGCTCAATCTCCACTCTCCCGTCTCACACTCTCACCTCATGGAGGCAATCGACACCACAAGGCATCAACAAGTGTTTGTTCAGTTGTCCCATCATAATGATATCTCTCTCTTGCGACACGAAAGTTATGGTGATTTTTTTTTCTTTTCATGTCTCAAGATATGGTGACAAGCATTAAATAACATATTTATTGTTTGTAATGATCATCCCATTTCCTCCAGGAAATAAGATCTCTATTGCTTCTATGAACCCAATCATCAAAACCAATGCGAATGTCACCAGCAGTTCTATCTGGTCTTTCACTTGGACCTCATATGGCCCATTCCAATCAGCAAGAATTGGGCATTTAGTACCTAAAACTCAATTAGCTTATGTATGCTCACCTGTGTCATCATCATGGTTTTCATTATGCTTAGATAAATGTGGCATTAAGATAGGTATTTGACTATTTGAGTACATCAGTTTTGTATGAAAAACCAAATTTCCCTACATATCGTCTTATTTCTTAGAAAAAGTTACAAAGAACAAAAACAATCATTTGTCTTACTAAGCTAAAAATGGATATTTCCAACATCCAAGGGAATAAAACTATACCTTCAAAGGATGACTATTCATCTTGTTTGATATCTCAGTTCTTTGTGGCGTAATTAACATTCAACTGCATATTTTCCTTAGCATATTTCTTAAGAGTAGGCCTCGCGTGCATTGGAAAAATGAAGGGCAAATGATAAGAGAACTGTCCATCGGAATACGATATGGTCTGAAGGATAGTCATCAAAACACATAATTCGAAGTCTCGAAAGCAAGCTCTAAACTACTTTCTAAGCCATAATTCTAACAGATTTACTTGAGCTACATGTAAAAGGAGTAGCAAACTACCTGTGGCTTTGTTAAGGGGAAAATATTCTGCTTCAGGAATCTTCCACCTCCACCTTGAGCTTCTCTTTCCATGCCCTTTTTATCATTCTGTGCAATTAATTGAGTAGATTTCCACCTCAAAACAGGTACATTATACGTAAAGCGTATATGCTAAATGTTGAAGAAACAGAGTTTGAAGAAAGTGAAGGACCTGATTTTGTCTCTGATTGCGAGGCTTTGCAAACTTTTTCTTGGTTCTCCTTCCTTATCTTGTTGTAAAGAGTTCACCTGCTAAAAACAAATGTAGATAACTTTCACATTCATATTTATAAGTAAAGATACTTGGGCAGACAGAAATCCCATACATGGTGAACATGGAAGCAATCTGAAATTGTTAAAAAATTAATTTCCAAGTGCAGGGAACTCCCCCGACATACCACACATCCTCATCTTACATTATGCTCAGCGTTTTACATAAACTGAACCACCAAGATTGTCATCCTGAACAGAGGAAGATGGTTTTGTTTGCCAAACATCCATGCTGAGGGGAGAATCCATCGATTGAAGATCAAATGCCTTCCCTGGGTGGCTGTATATTTTTCTTCAAATCTCAGAATTCCTATCAGCTGCATATTTACCACCAAGTGACAGAGGAATACCCTGTAATGATTTGGTGCATAATGATTCTTGCAGTAGCCTACACAACAACAATGTCACACCTTTTTTGTGCTTACCTCTGACAGTAGCCACCTTTTATAAGTAATCATCCACCAAATCAAAGGTAGGGATTTTGTACAGGTGATGGCAAGTTCGAAGATTTATTCAAAGAAAAACAGTAACTATGATCATAATCACTGTTTTTTTTTCTCACAGAAACACAATGATACATCGACAAAAAAAACTATGAACAATAACCTAGCGTACATGTTGTAAATGATAGAAAATGCATAGAATCAAAATTTATTTGCCATGAAAAAATGTTTCAATGAAACAATTAAGAATAAGTAAAACTGATCAATATAAATTTACGGTCAGACAAATAATAAGAACATAGAAGTTGACTGCAGCAGAATCAGCAAGCAAATAGGGAGGAAAAATATAAATAAAATTATTTTAAAAAATTGCATTGTTGATAACCAAACATTCAATTTGGAAACAGAGATAGTGAAATTGCAAGTGCTGTTGTAAACCACTTTGACCTTATAACAATCACGTCTGAATAAACCTGCCATTCGGAGTTGTTTTTTGAATTTGATACCGACTTTCTTGATAGTCCACCACTTCGCAGCATAAAGCTTCGACAATCGCCCTGATATACCAGAAAACATTAATCTCTTCTTGAAGGAGGAACGCCAATCGCCCAAGACATGCATCAAAAAAAGAACAATATGCACAAATCTGCCAAATGATTAGTGTGAAACAAAGGCCAAAGAAGGGCAAAAAAACATAATCGAACAAAAAGAGTAAACAAAGTCGAGATAAACTCACCAGTTTAGGTTGCGGACTTTTTTTTGTGCGGATCTTGAAGAGAGAAATATCTGCAAACACAACACTAAAAAATGGGGAGGGACTACCAAACCTTGCGGGTGTTTTTCTAATTTTTGCCAAGATCAGATCAAACAAAAAAACAAAAGCAGAGATAAACTTACCAAATTAGGCATGGCTCTATGCGTGAAGAGGCACTTCAAAGTAAGAAAGGTGAAGACGCCAATCGCCGGTGCGAAGAGGCTTGCTCTCAAACTTGCGAGTTGCCTGCAATACATATATATGTACAAAAATCGAAAGCGTCGTCTGTAATTCAATAAATACAGAGATGGTCTCCAGTTTTTTCCTGACTAACTTGATCAATGAATACAATTAAAACAGTTTGTTTGACATGTACTCACATCTGCGTGAATTGACGAAAACGATGAACCTATACTACTTTGGAAATGGGAGGTGAAGAATCGTGAACCCAGCAATAACTTCAATAGAAATTCGCAAATTTTTTTTAAAATTTAATCTGATCATAATTCCACTTGGCAGTAACATATTGCAAACTGAAGTCGACGTGGACACTTTAAAACAGACCCTCTCTCTGCAAATTAGGGTTTTTTGCTGATATATATACTTCGAAACAGTTGCTCCGTCGCCTCCTCCAAGAGCTCTGGCTCGATAGACCTAGTTCTCTCTTCCTTCTGCCAGGCCTAAATAGAGTAATTCCTCTCCTAGTATCCGTTTTCATTCCTACCCTAGCGTGGTGAGTAGCTGCTTTTCCTTCCCTTTGTATTAGCTCTACTCTATTAGCTGTCTGTGCCTCTATCCGAGCTGCTATTAGTAGATTTCTCAACATTCAGAGTGGAAAGAAGAAGGGAGGAAGAGGATGCGGAGATTCATAGCAACACGATCCGGCCACGCCGTACGCAGATTGGGTACGACCAATAACTCCAAGGTACCATCTTCTAGAATGGTAGCCCTTCCTCAATCTCAAAAGAATCCACCTTTGTACACTTGGGTTCCGTCAAAACCCTCACATCTCTATGGACACCATAGATTTATTTCCCATGCTTCAGCCAATCCAACTGGTGATAGCTCCTTCTCGACCGAAAGTGGGCATTCCTCTCTTTGCTTTGAACAAAATAGTGAGACCCAAGTTGGCCCTTTTACCTCTGCAAACGAGGATTCTAGCACATTTGATCATTCTTTAGAACATCTCTGTGAAAATAATGATACCCAGTTGGAAAATTTTGCTTCTGGGAATGTGATTCAAGAAATAACAGACTACAGCTCAATTGATTTTGGTGAAATTGGTGATACCCAGGTGGGTTTTGATGCCGTTGCTGATGTGCAGGTGGAGGAGGAGGCGGCTGAGGCTCATAAGATTGATGTGGAGCAGTTGGAGAATGTGTTGTCTCTTCTCCAGAGTACTGTTGACGGGTCTTTGGAGTCAAGTCTTAATGGTATGGATTTGTATCTACAGGAAGAGCTTGTGGTGAAAGTGCTTGAAACCCCACGTCTCTTAGGTGAGAATGTCATAAGGTTTTTCAAGTGGGCTATGAAGAAGCCAGAGTTCAAGGTTACTAGTTGTGTTGTTGATTTCCTTGTGCAGGCAATTTGTAGTGATCTTAGGAAGAAAAATTCGTATGCATTATGGGATTTGGTAAAGGAGATTGATGAGAAGGAGAATGGTGCTTTGAATGTTGAGATTCTAAATAAATTGATTGCTTTGTTCTCAAGGCTAGGTAAAGGAAAAGCTGCACTGGAGGTCTTCAACAAGTTCGAAGATTTTGGGTGTGTCCCTGATGAGGAAACACACTATTTTACAATTGAAGCACTTTGTAAACGCTCATTTTTTGATTGGGCTTTGCCAGTTTGTGAGAAGATGCTCGATGCAGGAGCTTTGCCTGATAGTGAGAAAGTAGGTAATATCATATCTTGGTTTTGTAAAGGGGGTAAAGCCAAGAATGCATATTTGGTGTACATGTTGGCAAAGGAGAAAAATAAATACCCTCCCAAGTCTTCAATCAATTTTTTGATCACTTCTCTTTGTCAGAAAGATGAAACTGTAAAATTGGCTTTGGAGATATTGGATGATTTCTCTGGGGAAGTGAGGAAATATGCAATCAAGCCATTTTCATCTGTTATTCATGGTTTATGTAGGATCAAAGATGTTGATGGAGCAAAACTTTTGCTTTGTAGAATGATTGCTGATGGCCCACCTCCAGGAAATGAGGTGTTCAATCGGATTATCACGGGCTACTCCAAGTCTGGAGATATGAAAGAAGCAATGGAGATGATCAAACTGATGAAGAGTAGGAATTTGAAACCAGATGTGTACACTTATACCGTTATTATTAGCGGTTATGCTAATGGTGGTCAGATGGAGGAGGCTATGAAGTTCTTGTCAGAAGCCAAAAAGAAGCATACTAAGCTCAGCCCTGCAACTTACCATACCCTAATTCGTGGGTATTGCAAACTCGAAGAGTTGGACAACGCCTTGAAGTTGATGAGCGAGATGAAAGATTTTGGTGTGGAACCTAAGGTCGATGAGTACAATAAGTTGATCCAATCTCTTTGCTTAAAGGCCTTAGACTGGAGAGCAGCAGAAAAGCTCTTAGAAGAGATGAAAGAGAATGGTTTGCATCTCAATGGGATGACAAAGGGGCTTATAAGAGCAGTGAAGGAACTGGAAGAGGAGGCGTTGGCGGCGAATGAAGAGGGTAGTATCAAAGGCTAAGTGGGGAATTCTGGGAGTATGCTAATATTCAAGTTTAATTTCTTGTTCTTAGGGTGGAGGTGTACTTTGGTTGGATGCAGAGTTGGTATAGTTCTTCATATTGAAGTAGAGTACTGAGCTCCATCTTCATATTGAAGTAGAGTACTGAGCTCCATCTTCATATTGAAGTAGACTGAGTGGTATAAGCTCCATCTGTTCTCCCCTCCGTGTTAAGTTTGTGGAGTGTTTTTCTGTTTTTTTTCTTCTTAGGTGTGTGTTTTATTCACATTTTCTGCCGAAACAAAGTTGGATTATTTACATTTACATGGGGTGGGTTCTCCCATAATCTTAAGCCATTGAGCTATATATTTAGGGTAGCATGCCAGCAAGTTATGGAAACTTGTGCTCTGTCTTGATCTCATTCATCTTCTTCACATGTGAACTCTCACCTCCCCCAGATGTGCTTTGGATATTTAACTTGAAGGTAAATACAAGAGCATAAAAGATCCTTATTCCTTGCTTGGTGGAGAAGCCCACTTGGTTTGGCAAATGTTGGATTTGGCAAAAAACAGAAAACGAGGAGTCGACATGTGGTTACTTTTTAGCTTTTGTCTTTGAAGAAATGAACATTACAAAAGAAAAGAAAAAAGAAAAAAAGAAGATGAGCAGGTAAAAAAGAAACCCAACAAAAAACAAAAAAAGAAAAAGCAAAGAGGGCCCTAATCACAGGCCAACCGCCAACCTCCCAATACCATATGCGTTGAGAGCACTTGTCAGTCTGTGGGAGGGGGGAGATTAACAAAAGATTCTCACTTCATATTCATATCTTGATTATTTATTTCATCTTCCTTGATTGTTACTTGGCAACTAATTAAGGTAAGGAGGTAAGCTTTTATATCACTCTCGACTCTTCATCATTCACTCATCCGAACAAAAAAAGAAGAAGAAATGGTTAAGAAGCAAGAGTTCTTGGAGCAAAATGGAGTCGGTGAACTCCTCAACAAGGAGGTCTCTCGCTCCGATTTCCCTCCTAATTTCGTCTTTGGAACCGCTACTTCTGCCTATCAGGTGCTCTGTTCCGTCTCACTCCCTAAGTACACGTGTGTATACATGATCTGCTGTTTCCTATTTTTTCTGAAGATTTCTACTTAGCTCAGGTTTATTGGGTAGTTATTAAATTTTGGATGGTATTTTCTCGGGGCTGGTTCTTCAGTTCAGTCTCCTAACTTCAATTACTTATTACTGCAATAAATAGATAGAACTTTTGGAGTTATTCCAGAAGTGAGTGTTACAAATTGTTCTCTTTTAATGTAATCGCTTTTATTCAAAATTAACCACCTTGCCTTTATTCGACTAGGCATCATGAAAAGTTTCAATTGTTTGCTTTCGTATCTCTGGACTTTTTGCCCCTTTTTTTGGGCTCAAGTGGTCATACGCGTGTATTTTACGTTAAGAGTTTTTTGGACTCAAAGAAACAAAAGGGAATAATAGAATAAATGAATATGTGAGATGCACACCGAGTACTTGCTCACCAGTCCTGTTGGCTGTTATGTAATAATTGTTAAATGCTTAAATTAGATCACCCCTTGTAAAGGGATTTGTTTCATGAGGGACTTTTAGAGAAAGTATACATAGAGAAACACCTTTTTATGTAAGTGAGCATACTTGAGCTAAAATTATTATTTTAAGAAATTTTCTTTAAGTAAATCCTGCATGAGTGTAGACTAAGTACCTCAATGTGCAAGGCAATGCCAATCATATAGTTGTGGACAATGTACCACCCAAAACATTATGGAAACGATAGTTTGCTTCTTGATTGCTTATTTGTAGATTGAAGGGGCCTGGCAAACGGATGGTAAGGGTCCGAGTATATGGGATGCTTTTACACATATTGAAGGTATGCTTTTGTTATCGAAATCACTTCCTGGCTTGGAATTTTATCATGGACTCACCATGAGGTTCGCCTAATCCATCTTATTTTCTTGTCCCATCAGGAAAAGTTCTCGACAAAAAGACTGGTGATGTTGCAGTGGATCATTATCACCGATATAAGGCCAGTTGTAATGACCTTCATGATTGCTTAGTTTTTCTTACATAAGGGGATTTTGCTTGAAAGATTCTTCTCCAATTCCTCATATGTTACATTTCATATTGTCCTTTTTGATTGAGTTTTTAAAACCATGATTGTGAAGTACAGGAAGATATTGACCTTATAGCCAAGCTTGGATTTGATGCTTATCGATTTTCCATATCGTGGTCCCGTATCTTCCCTGGTATGGTTTCCTTCTTTGGTTGTGGTGCTATCGTATTTGTGAGCTGTGCATAAATACTTTTAGTTTCATTTCCATTGCAGCGTGGTTTGCATATGGTAATATTCCGCTCTTTTTCTCATGTCTGCTTCCTTTTTTAAGTGTTTTTATTTAAATAATCCTTTTCGAGTCTTGTTGAGATACTTATCATAGAAGGTGAACTAATCTAGATGAACAACAACTTTTATTCACCATAGCACTTGGAAGCAAAGGACAACAAATACTTGACCAACTCATGCCCTAGGAGGGTGTTTAGTTCTTGACCTTTGCATCTAATTCTACATATTATTTGTACAAAAATTGTTTTGACTATTGGAGTTTCATGTTATCTGCATTTTGACTTAGAGGTCTTGATGCCCTTAGTTCCTTGGCTTTTTCCTTTTTATCATCATGTTTAATTTGAAATTTTATTGTTTTGTATTTACTTTGTCTTGCGAGTTATCACTAGTATCATTTTTTTTGTACTTTTTGTCTTGCCTTACCCAGCTTGACAGTTCACACATGAATGATCCTTTTTTTAAAAAAATTTTTGTGCTGGTAGATGGTTTGGGAGCCAAAGTCAATGAGGAAGGAATTACTTTCTACAACAACATTATTGATTCTCTTCTTGAAAAGGGTATGAAGTCAATTGAACTTGGGTTTCTTTTTAATTGAAAGAGTGATGCTTTTCTGTCCTTTTTGTTTCTCCAGGTATTCAGCCCTATATAACTCTATACCATTGGGATCTTCCCCTGCATCTTCAAGAGTCATTAGGAGGGTGGTTAAATAAGCAAATTATGTAAGTAATGCGTTGTCACTGAATTTCTTTTCTTTTGCAAATAGATTACTGTGTAGCAAGGTGATACTTTTGCAGTTGCATCCGAATGCTTTGATCTATGTCCTAAATAAATTCTGCCAGGCTGTGGAGAATGTGCCTTGCATATCTATTTGTTGTTGTTGTTTTTGCTATCGTTATCTTACGTGTGTGCTGGTGTGACTTCTGTGGAGCTGATATTTTGGCCAGGCTTGTTTACTTGCATCGAATCCCATAAATGAGCTATTGAGGCAGTGCCATTGATATGTGTGAGACTGCTAATTGACCAGTGCTTCTAGATTCCCTAGTTTCTGTCTTACATATAACCAAGATCTTGCCTTTTGAGCTGCATAAAAGGGGACCTCAAGAACACTGTTACCCTTATTAAGTTTTACTTCTATTTGATAGAAGGCCTGCTTAACCACAGTAGGAGAAATTATGGGTTTTTTCCTTCTACTCCTAATTTTTGTAGTGTCTCTACTCTATTAGTTAGTATTAGAACTGTCTTTGTTAGTGATCCCAGTCCTAAATTCTCTAATGACGCTGCCCTACTGATTTAAGGGGAGGGGAATCCATATTATTAGCACTTAGAATCGATAATTTTGCGCACCTACCCAGACACTGGAGAAGGCTTATAATTTTAGACATTTTTCAAAATGCTAATCTATATGCTTCGAGAAACACATTGGCTCTATTCCTTCAGGTTTAGGTGCAATGCTCTTGATATCGTGAGACTGCTAATTGACTTGGGAATTAAGGTGCAATGCCCTTGATATGTGTGAGATTGCTAATTGACTAGTGCTTCTAGATTCCCTAGTTTCTGTCCTACTTATAACTACAAGACCTGGCCTTTTGAGCTGAATAAATTTGGACTTTCAGGAAAAACCTAAATCAACAAGTTTCCAGAAGCAACAAGGTCAAGCCCTACAAGCACAAAAGGGACCTGAAGAACCCTGTAACCCTTTATTAAGTTTTACTTCTGCTTAACCCCCAATTGCAGGGATTACGGGTTTTTCCTGTTATTCCTAATCTTTTGTGGTGCCCCTAGACATTTCTCAAAATGCTAATTTATATGCTTTGGGAAACATATTGGCCCTATTCCTTCCTAATTTGTAGGTCTATACTGTGTTGTATGCGTGTATCATTTGTTTGTTTGTTTGGGAATAGATAATTTGCATTTTGTTACTTCTATTGTTTTCTGATGGAAGAATGATGTGAGGTCACATTTGTTAAAGTTTCTTGGGTGTTCTATAGGATATGCAAATATAAAAGCTTCTCAATAAAGTTCATTGTCATTTATGACCCATGTGACTCTTATCTCTCATATATCCAGAGAGTACTTTGCAATCTATGCCGAGGCTTGCTTTGCGAGTTTTGGTGATAGAGTTAAGAACTGGATTACAATCAATGAGCCCCTCCAGACTGCAGTGAATGGACATGATACTGGAATATTTGCTCCCGGAAGAAATGAACAATCATCCACAGAACCATATGTTGTTGCTCACTACCAAATCTTGGCTCATGCGGCTGCTGTTTCCATATACCGGAGGAAGTACCAGGTACTACTATATGATTTTGCACTGTGAATTGAAAGAAGTTGTTGGATTATTTAGCTGATTAGTTTTTCTTTTCTTATTGCCTGTGTCCATTTCTGTGAACATTTTGTTATGATGGACCATCTAGTTTATGTCCAAAAAGTATTGTGTCTGCATATTGTTCGGGATTGCAGAATCAGTCTTTTGGTATGTCTTTATACAATGTATACATGACATTTATCAAAATAGTGAGTTTTTGCCTATATTTTTCTTGTATGCTTTCCCTTTTTCCTTAATAAATTTTGTTAGAGTGTGTAAATGATGTGAAATACCCCAACCCAACAAGTTAACTTATTTGGTTGAATGACGAAGTAACTAATCTTAACATGGTATCAAAGTAGGAGGTGTGATGATAGCCCTACTGTTGGGCCTTGTTTAATTGTGCATATGTTGGGCCATCTGATTGCCCAGCCCACACGTGAAGGGGAGTGTTAGAGTATGTGTAAATGATATGAAATGCCTCAACCCAACAAGTTAACTTATTGGGTTGAATGACAAAGTAACTAATCTTAACAAATTTCATTTGCTTACTTAAACTGTTAATCTGAAACTCCACCTTGTGATCCAGCTGGTCCTAACCCAATAATGGAGAAAGGTTGTGGTTGGTTGTCAATTGGTGTGAAACTTTGCAAACTTGATGAAGATGAATTCAAGTGAGAAATTCATAATCTCACTAATTTCTCATATGTACAACCGACCCCAACATTGTTTAGGATAAAGGCTTTGATGTTGACTATGAAACTGTTAATCTGAAGTGGTCATAAATATCATTTAAAGTTATCCTCGTAGCTCAAAGTCTAGTTCTATTGACTTCATGCTTAGTTAGCCAAGGATGAATTTTAGTGAGAGAATGAATGTGTGGATTCAAAAAACGTAAAAAAGTGAAAGAAAGAATGTTTCTGCTATTAGTTCTCTATTATTAAGATTAAACTAACTGAATTCGCAAAATATATTATGATAGAGCCATTCCCCTAGTTGGTTTTCTCATTTTCCTCCATCACCAGTTTCATTCTAATGGTCTCAGATCACTCGCTTGCATTTTCCTTATCTTCTCTTTCTATTGAATGTGAGATTTCAATTGAAGAGCATCTTCTTGCTTATTCCGTCCTATCAACCACATCAGTTCTGCACTCCTGTTGCAAGGAAAAGGAATTTAAAGGAGCAATTGAAGTATTGTTTGCCTTACCATTTGAGTTAGATTGATATGAACTAGGAAACTTCGTTGGATTTGCTTCTACTTAAATCTAATGTAATTATTTTGGCAATACTCTTTTAGTTTTATGGTATTCTCTGAGGCTTAAATAGGCTATGGCTACACGTTAAGGTGGTGCTTTGTCCTATTTCCTTTATCTAATTGCAAAAATGCTGCATGAAAGGGGTACTCTTCTGAAGTTGATTGACACGCTTATTACCGGGTTAAAAACTCAAAAT
This sequence comes from Tripterygium wilfordii, assembly GCF_013401445.1. Lineage (NCBI taxonomy): Eukaryota > Viridiplantae > Streptophyta > Magnoliopsida > Celastrales > Celastraceae > Tripterygium > Tripterygium wilfordii. The sequence goes on from NC_052241.1 coordinate 4,885,903, forward strand.
AGACTTATAGTGAGTTTCTTTCTCTATATCCTGTTGTCTTGGATCCTCGAGTACTCCTCAAATGCTTTGGCACCAGGCTATTTTTAAAGGCCTACTGATAGAATTGGAGGCTCATGAAAATATGTAATTTAATCAATATAAACTCCAGTTTCCTACATGTTAAGTTTTGTGAGATCAGGGTGGGCCTTCTAGCTATGAATTTATATTGGAAGTCATGGTGGAGTGAATGAGTGAGGTTTGTCGTCGTGACCATGAATCTTGGCTCTAACCTTTTCCTTCTTTTTAGATCAATAGTTTTATACTATTTCCACTCTGGAGTTAACCTGACTAGTGTATCTGTCTGCTGTTAGACTACATTAAATATCCTTTTGAGTTCTTAAAATGATGTGCTTCTGGTTTTGGTTTCCAGAAACTAAACCAGTTAGTTGTAAGTTGTAACGATTACCAATGAAACTGAAGGCCTTTATTTCCTCTGGACTTAGCAAATATTAGTTAGATTCCGCTAAAGTGAAACTTGTCAAATTGGTTCTATGGAACCATAATGCGATGTACTGCTTCACATTAGAAATGTCTTTCTGTTCTTGATATACCCTTCACTTTACTTTCCGCATCCCTTATAAAGTTCATATGGAATTCTTTCATTTGTTATAATCTCTTGAATAAAGAAATATCATTTAGGCTGTCCTAATCATTGGCGAATAACATTGTCTCTGTTGCTTCTGTTGCTCTCTTCTTTCCAGGACAAGCAAGGGGGGCAAATAGGTTTGGTGGTAGACTGTGAATGGGCAGAGGCAAATTCGGATAAAATTGAAGATAAAAATGCTGCAGCAAGGCGTCTTGATTTTCAGCTTGGATGGTAGTTCCTCTTTGACTGAGATTACTTTGGAATGTGAAAATTCTTGATACTTTTATTTGGTAGCTAAACTAGATGGCACGTTACAGTTCATTCATATGCTTGTGTGATGTGTCTGTATTTGTGGGTGAGTATCTGTCTATAGAATATCTTATGTATTGTTCAAGTAAAGGCCGTACATGAGACTTTCTTTTTTTATGACAAGAAACCATAGGCCTTAAGTTCACGTAAACTCCAGGTACTTGGATCGCCCCACTTGCTCCAAGTACTTGGCAAGTTGTAAATTGTTCATGTATGCATGAAAATGTTATGCATCAAATAAAATATTCCGAATTTGACTAGCATGCCCAAGATCACATTCTAGTTGGTTAAGATACATCACATTTTGAAGTGTACTTTAGTGCCCACAGATTAAATGTTGCCTTACGAAGTTGAGACTAGTAAATGAAGACCAAAGATAACAAATGAAATGACGGAAAGATCCTTCACAACACAACGTAGATAGAAATACTGCATGTGTCTCATGCATCATGTGTCAATAAATTATGAAACACACAAATAAGCTGAAGATATAACCTTATCATTATGCTCTATTTGGTAGAATTTATAAAATATTATATGAGCTTATGCCATAGTTTTCACTTTTCAAGTAAGTAAAAATCAAAAGTACTTCTTAATTGTGTACTATATAGAAAAGCAACGCGACAAAGAATGAAAGAACGTATTAGTTATAGAGATCGACTAGATGACTATTGGTTGCCAGGCTCGCTAACAGTGGCCCTAGGTACAGAGTTCAGTTGCATTATTATTAAATGGTTGGGTAGAATTTTCTATGCTTTGTATACCACTTGAGGGGATTATAAGTCTCATTTTGGAGATCCCTTTCTAACCATTGTCCGTATTATACTTACTTTCTTCGCCAGGTTCTTGGATCCTTTATACTTCGGAGATTATCCTCAATCTATGCGTGAACAACTTGGAGATAAACTTCCGAAATTCTCACAGGAAGATAAGGAATTGCTTAGGAACTCAATTGACTTTGTAGGTCTGAATCATTATACCACAAGGTTTATTGCTCATGCAACAGAAAGTCCAGAGGAATTTTCTTTTTATAAGGCACAACAAATGGAGAGAATCGGTAATTATGAATACAACCTCCACTTACTCCAACACTCTTCACACTAACCCTCACTCCTTTCCTGTTATTTACCAATTTTCATACTTTTATCAGTTGAATGGGAAGGGGGTGAGCCAATTGGTGAGAAGGTATGGTCTCTGTCTCTCTCTGTTATATACAATTTTTTGTGCTTATTATCAGTTGAATGGAAGGGAGTGAGCCAATTGGTGAGAAATGCATGGTTTTCTCTCTCTCTCTCTATTTCTCTTATGTATGCTGCACTCGCTCACTCTTCCACCCATTTATCAATAAAAAAAGTTTCACTTCTTTGTAAACTTGGGAGGGGAGATCAATCATTTCTCAATTTTAAAAGAACTAGTTGTTAGCCGTGCATGCACGAGAATGATATTAAATATTTTGGTTGTTAAGTTTTCTTGAATTAAGATGATACTTATCCTATTTAAATCCAATTGTTAAAGTAGTTTGTTATTATTTTTTATTATGTTGGATTTGTACACTTAAATAAGGTTGTATGGATGATATTAAATGTTTTGGTTGTCTTCTTGAATTAAGATGATACTTTTCCCATTTAAATCCAATTGTTAACGTAATATTTTTATTAAATTGTATTCGTACACTGTCTCAAATAAGGTTGTATTCGACATTACACATGATGTAAATTTAGGTCATATTTGTGAAAATAATAGAATTTTCTAGAAGGCTATGCTTTTAGAGAGAAAGTGAGACGTTTCACTTCCGTGATGACTCCGGTATGATGTATTATCATCAATCCGCTAAGAGTATTTTAAACTTAACAGGCAGGATCACCGTGGCTTTATGTAGTTCCTTGGGGAATCCGGAAGACTCTCAGTCAGATTGCACAGAGATACAACAATCCCCCAGTATATGTCACTGAAAATGGTATTTCCCTAGAGACTGGTCTTTCTTTAGTCAAATGCGTTTGTGATTTCAGATTTTCTACTGGTGCAACTTTGGTAAGTGTAGAAGTACTAGCTGGTTTTGGTAGTTCCAATTGTGATGATATTTACTTGTAATTCATTTTGGTACCCTTGAGCACATTTGAAGTTCATGAAGACATCTGTTTTTTTATTAGAACTGATAACCTTATCCCTGAAAAAGGGAGTTTTTTAATTTTTGGTGGACTGATCTGCTGGGTGTTATTTTTTTCCCTTTTTTTTTAAAAAATGTTTTTGGTCAAAAATATATCTTAGTGCATTAGTGTTTGTTGTCCCTGTGATGCTAAAACCTTAATGATGCCCAACCATGCTTTTGCAGCTAGTTGCTTGATATAGTTTGGTTAACAAGCTCAATATTGGGACTTATAGTTGCCTTATTGTACTAGCATTTGTCATCCGTGAGATGCTACAAGGTTAATTGTGTTTAGCCATAATCTTCTGACTTTCCATCATATTTTCTGAACCTCATTGCGTGGTATTCGACAGGCATGGATGACGAAGACAATGATTCTGCCTCACTTCATGAGATGTTGGATGACAAAATGAGAGTCAATTACTTTAAGACATACCTTGCTGCAATTGCTCAGGCAGTCAAGTGAGTTGTTTCACTCTCTTATTATTTTTTGTGTATGCTTCCCTTTAAGTATTTTATTATAATAAGCAGTTAAGTACAATTTTAACAGGAGTGCGTTTGTTTTGGGGTGAAAAGTAAGCAGTTTGTTTAATTATTTAGTAGTAATGATTACATGATTTACAATTAAGGGTGGAACAAATATCTATTAATTGTGTTTGGATAAAGAAAATAATTGTCTCTGTCAACTTAAGTACTTGCTTTATCTAAATATTTTTTACGTCAGCTCGTTTATGTTTGTGAAGGTGCCTTCACTGTGTCTGTGTCTTTAGAAGCTCCAAATAATTATCAGTTAGAGATTAGTTAAAGCAAGAAATAGTCGAGTCTTTGTTTATAATTTTGTCGGTTGCACAGGGACGGAGCGGATGTGAGAGGATACTTTGCATGGTCATTATTGGACAACTTTGAGTGGGATAGAGGTTATACCAAACGTTTTGGTTTAATCTATGTTGACTATAAGAATGGACTCGCTCGACACCCAAAATCTTCTGCTTACTGGTTCGCACGGTTCCTCAAAGCTGTTGAAGGGAAATATGGGAAAGAAGAGTAGTAGTAACGCTTGCATCATCACTTGCATGATATCAAGTCTCTGCTATGGATGTGTGTGGCCTTGCCAAGATTTAAAGGTCTGCCTTTTGTCCTTACTAATTCTGGCTGTTATAAATCTATATTTCACTGGAAGTTGCTTCATGAAGCAATATGTTTATGGTCCCAAGTCGAGGGGTCTGTTTCGACTCTTGATTTCTGTAAAATTTGAGAGGTCATAACTCTCTGCAATGCTTGTTCCATTATTAAATTACTTACACACCCAAGCATCGGATGAACTACAGCTACACAAAATTTTCAACTGTTTCTGCCTTTCCTGCGCAAGGGATTAGACAGTTGATTTCATGAGCAGTGCACGAGGCTTTATATTAATGTTGTCGAAAGGCTTTTCTTGTTCTACATGGACGTGATCTTTGGTCTCAAGAACCTGCAAAGTAGTGAGAAGATATATGCTGTGAAGCAGTAAACGTGCAGGACCATTTCCATTGAGAATTATAGCATAATCCTGACTCCTGAGAAGTAACCCAATAAATTTTCCTTCAATGAGCCCAGTCAGAACCCACTTCAAGCACAAGCCTATTGAACCACTTGTTCATGAAATACAAGGATTAAGTGAAATTAAGTGCATTACACTTAGATTTGCTCATATGTTTAAATTTCGCTAAAACTAGGTTTAACCTAAGTTCTGTGCATATGTGTTCGTGGTGAACCAAATGAACTTCAGTTTACATGAAAACGTATATGCAACTTATTTTCATCATTATGAACATACTTGATTAATGATGGTTTAAGAGAGAACTGAAAAAGAATGGTTTGTCTATAAGTCAGCCTGCACACACTTAATGCAAAATGACATAACTTAGTCATATGAAGTCTGATTTATGTGTTTCTTGAACTTAAATGTAGTTAAGACGTAAATGAACATATCATATTCATAGTAATTGATCAAATTTAATCTTCTTGCTGTTCAATTTTATACACAAATTTGCAACATCTGTGTAGACTTGAAACTGTGATAGTTGACATTTCATTTCCAAATTGATTGACCATATGTATGAATCTTGATGTGAAATTTGACATGAGCATTCTAATGATCTTATTATCATTTATCAGATATAGATTTGAATTTATTGAATCACATTTCTATATGATTGACCTAAGTGCAAGGTATGAAGCTTTCACAAGCTTACAAGCCAAATGAGGTGTTTATACACCACAATTCTTTATAGGTACAATCTATCGGGAGTGAAATTATGTCTAGACGTCATATTTGAGCTGTGATTCAATCCGACAACCGAATAATGGGCTTGGAGACCTAGGGTTTGCTAGGAAAATCCTAGTTGTTCACCAATCATCCACTAAGGAGGAAATTCAAGTTGAAATGCCACTAGCCTTAGTGCTGAATCTTTTGGACAGAATTGAAATGAATCATTGAATTTTCATGTGCCAAGTGAAAGGAATTATATGTGCAAGTGTACACCAAAAACCCGATTAGTGAGGACTTGAGTTCATTAAGAGGGATGTACGCATTGAGTGAAGATGGACTGTGTAATGAGCTGTTATATGAGCTAAAAAGGGTATAATGATATGTCCTAAGAGGTGTCTCTCTCTCACATATGGAGGGAGGGAGTTGCAAAATTGGTTTGAATTCAAAGGAAAAGAGGTGGAGAGCTTGCCACGTGGTCCATTTCCAGATTTGCTTACGAAGTGATGGCTGGTCCATGCCAATTTTACTGAAAGAAACATGGCTTGTTTGGTAGCTAGAGACATGCTTTGAGCTTATTGTGAAGGAATCTTGAAGAACTCCAGACAAGGCTTAGAACCTTGTACTATTGGACAACTACCTTGTTAGAGGTTGAGTTTGAGGGAGTGCTTGAAACATTTGCTTGTAAAGTTTGAAGATTGATTTGAAATCTTCAGTTTCAAGAGTACCTAAAAACCCTTGTGAGTTTTGTGGAGATCTTGTGAAAACCACATCCTTAGTGGATTAAAAAGCCCTAGGTTGGTGAACCTAGGTAGTAAACGTAGGAGAAGAGTCTCCAAACTACTCTAAACTACTTGCGTCGATTTTCTTGTTTGCATTGCTTGCTTATTTGATTCTTGATTGACTAAGTGTTTAGTTGCTCTCAAAATTGATTGTAGGTCATTGCAAGACCTTGCATTAAAACTTATTTTTTGTCCCTGCGTGTTGATCATTTGCTTGAGGTTGTTAATTGCAATAGTGGAGGTTTCTTTAAACCACTAGGACAAGTGTTTTGAATTGCAGAATTTTCTGGACCCTAATCTGTCCGTGAATAGCAGACTGCCTTAGAGTTTAATTTTGATCTGAAATTTTGTTATAGTATTCATTAGGCTGTCCTGATACTGCATACCAAATTTCGTTGAATTTCGACTTGCTTTGCTAGGTTAAATTGGTGTTACAAAATCTGTGCGCAGATTGTTGTTACAAAATTCTGGTTTTGTAATTTTTGAATATTTGATACTTTGTCATTCATTATATTGTTTCATATAGTGCATTGGATTGAAACTTGATTAAGATAATCATTAGAGACCAAAATTGTGTGTTACTTGTTATATGTGATTAATTGTTGAAATTATTAAAAGGGATTCAAATTAGAATTTAGGGACACAATTCACCCCCTTGTGTTAAGCACGATCCTTCAAAACCATTATGCTATGCAAGCCAAACTTTTAATCTAATATAACACATCTTGTCCACAGCAGGCAATCTGGTATCACTCCACATCACACGTAAACATCTATTTCAGCTAGATCTACACCATGTGCAATATTTTCATATAAAAAACCAAACCATACGCGGTGGGCAGGACTATGGTTGTGCAAATGAGATCGTAAATCAGACCAAAACCGTTAACTGGACCGGTTTGGTTCAGTCAATTGACCGTATTTTGGTCAAACGATTTGAATAACCAAACCAAACCGTGATATTCGGATCGGTCCATGGTTTTGATTTTTCAAAATCACGGTTAACCTAATCGAACCACAAATATACAAAATAATAATTAAATATATAAAATTAGATATAATATTTCAAAATCATAGATTCATAATTCATATTATTATCAGTTATCTACGATTTTACTTATCAATTAATCTATATTTATGTTCTATTAAATTATTATCCTATTCTTTATTAAATTTTAACCTATTCTATAACATGAAACCCTAAAACAGAGAAATTGTCATTTCAAAATCGAATCAATTCAGATGAATTTCATTTGACATGAGTTGGGTTTCCATTTAGTATTTAGTTGGGCTTTTGTTGACCAACAAAGAGGCCTAATCTTGAGACCCATAACCATTAATCGAATCGACTATACCGGTTAACCGAAGTCATCGGTTTTGGTGATTATGGTTTGGTTTTGGATTCATAATATGTAAAACCGTTACTACCGATCTGATTAATGGTTTGACCCTAATGGTCCGGTTAACCAGACCGTGCACAACCGTAGGCAGGACTCCTGCGGTGGAAACAGGGGTTGGGGAATGCGACTTTACCCCCGCATTGCATAGATTTTTTTCTTTGCAGTTTGAACCTATGACTTCTAAGTAGCAATGAGTATGTTCAAAAAGTATATGCAAAATGTGTTGGTTCGTTATAAAGATCTATCGTCGAAGGAAAACATGAAGTCCAACATAAGTATGTTCAGAAACAGCCCTATAATAAGGCAAAGTTACAAAAACATTGAGGATTGAGAAACCAACCTTCTTCATTAGCAACAGCAACAGGAAGAAAAAAACATATTTATGTAACCATAAATGTTAAGAGTAAAACTTAATAGTCTTGACCCTAGTAATATTATAGTATAATACTTGAGCGGAAATGGCCACTCGAGTGGTGGAAAAATTAGCTTCTGGTCCCACAGCTCTGTTATGTTCCGCTCAATCTCTCTGGGGCACTTGAGTGGAATACTAGGTTGCTCGAGCGGTCATTTGTGCTCTAGCGAACCTATACGAAATTCAATTCCAATTCACTCCTTTATGACGCGATTTTCACTTCATAATTTCTTACGGGTTCTCCTACAATAAAAACACAAAGAAATCATGTACTATCAACCCAATTCCATCAAAAATACCAAGAACGAATATAGAAATATGCACAAAAGTGGGATCAAATATGTGCATATCAAATACCCCCACACTTATCTTTTGCTCGTCCTCGAGTAAATCAAGAGAGAAGAAAACAAAAAATAGGTTCTTATACTCCATTAATCTCATAAATTCATACCACCATAATCACATCCAAAAATAACTTAAACCTCAACTCAGAGACTTCAATAAAATCAAAATAAAAAACCGTCATATCCATCTCAAAATTCACATAAGTAGTCATCCATCACATACCACTTAGCTTCAACTTCAAACTGATGGATCGTACTTAACACAAGAGGGGGGGGGGTGAATTGTGTCCCCAAATTCCGATAGGAATCTCTTTTTATAATTTAAAAGGAAATCAATGTCAATTAACAATTAGCACACAAATTTGAACTCTAATGATTATCCTAATCAACATTCATTTCAATGCAAGATGTGATACAATATGGTGAATGATCAATTATCAAATAATCAAGAAATTGCAAAAACAGATTTTTTCAAACAACACACTGCGCACAGATTTTACAACTCAAATTTCACCTAGCAAATCAAGTCAGAATTCAATGAAATTTGGTATGCAGTATCACAACACCCTAATGAATACTATATCAAAAATTCAGATTAAAATTCAAAGTTTAGCTATGTGAACAGTGCACGGACAGACTAGTGGTTCAGAAAATTCTGCAATCAAAACACTTAATCAATCAACAAGCAAGCAATGCAATCAAGATAGTCCACACAGCAATTTATAGTAGTTCGGAGACTCTTCTCCTACATCTACTACCTAGGTTCACCAACCTAGGATTTTCCAACCTCCACTAAGGATGTGGTTTTCTCAAGAGCTCCACAAAACTCACAAGGGTTTTTAGGTCACCCTTAAAACTGAAGATTTCAAGATAATCTTCAAACTTTACAACCAAGGGTTTCAAGCACTCCCTTAAACTCAACCTCAACAAGGTTTTTGCCCAATGAAGGGACTTTTACAAGTGTTCGGTATAAATGGTTCACTCAAGGTTTGCACTAAGCAAATGGGGTTGAGGAACACTCAAGAATCACAATATCACCTCACGGGTTGGATAGAAAATGAAGAATAATGAGGATTTTCGAATCTGAAAATAAGAAGCCAAATAAGAAGCACTCCCTCTTTGCAAAAGCAAAATAGTGAGGAAGCCTTTAGAGTGGCTTGGGTAGAAGCTTGGATTCAATGGCACAAACTAGCTTGAAAGTTTTGAGAGCAAGAATTTCTTCAATGTAATTTTGGCTTCTCCAAGTTGGAATGAGGAAGAACCCCTCTTTATAATTTACCAAGCTCTTGTGATTTCCACCATTGGATCTTTTTCTATCTTCAAATCTCGACCTTCAATTACATGTGCAAATCTTGGCCATTGAATGAATAGATCATTAAATCTCAACCTTGCAATATGTAGCCGTTGCACTTGTATGATTTTCTAAGTCTAGCTTTCCAAGATTTGAGTTGTCATGTGCACTTGCAGCCATCTTTGACAATTTGATCAAACTTGCACCAAATCTTGACCTTGGTATCTCCAACAATTTTGTCATCTTTGATCATTTGATCAAATTTACACCAAATCTTGGCCTTGGTATCTCCAACGATTTCCTACAAAATGTGTAGCAACTTGCAGCTATCTTTGACTCCAAAAATCAAGTAAGATCTTCTTTTAAGTCAAAAGTTTCAAGCAAGAATATGGTCTTATGCACAACCATTGGATTCACCTTTTAAATGGTCATCTTAACCCTTCAAGTCTTGTTGTAATCTGATCCATTCATAATTCAAAACAATTCAATCTCAGCCATAGATTAGTGTACCGTTGGAGCTTGTAGTCTTCAAGAATATCTTCATAATCTAAGTCTTGTCTAGTTGTAAAATATACTTTCTCATCTCTTACAAATTTCAACCATTGCATTTGTCCTTTAGCTTCATCAATTTTCTTCTCACAAAAATCTTATCATTGACCTCAATAAAGGAAGCATGTGCAAGATCTTGTTTGATGAAGATAAGAGATCCTTCACATGACCAAACATGTCCCTCCAATCTTGACTTCAAACTCTGAATTTGGCAGCACCAATATATCCATATTATACAGCTCCAAGGCTAATTCCAAACATCAATCAAAATGCCTTAGTGGAAGGTTGATGAACATAGGTTTTTCTTGGTTTTCTAGAGATCCAAGCTCATACTTGAAAACCGGACTTCAATTCACTTGAGCAAACTGAATTCTGAGTGATATAACATCCTCATGATGATTAACCTACAAAGAAATAGGAGGTAGAACTCCCCAATTGCATGTAAGCTCAAAGAGCTTCATATAGAGCGCATAGGTTAATTACATTAGAAAAACAACCCAGAAAATTCGTATTACTGCATGATAAATCATTTTATATATATTAGAATGTCCACATAAAATTTCATAACAATCGGAAATCGTTTGGTCACTCAACCAAGCAATTTGATCACTAATAGTGAAACCGATAAATTCTAAGTGTAAATTCAAAGTCATTTTGCAAACTCAGTGTAAATGACCTTTTCTCTTGAACTTTACTAAATCAAATATGTTCATAGTGATGAAACTAAGATGCACACGAAATTTCATTTAAATCGGAGTTCATTTGGTTCACTACGTTCACAAAGAACACATATGCACAAAATTAGGTAAAACCTAGTTTTGGCGGAATTTAAGCATATGACCAAATATATATGTGATGCACTTAATTTCTCATGATTATAGTCCTAGAACATATATTAAACCTTCATGTGCATGTGGTTCAAGTTTCAAGTAATTTGGACCTAAGTAAGATAAATTATGATCATTAGAAGATTAATACCCTAACTTAGTCCTTGTATATTTATTTTCAAAACTTAATTTCCAGCACTATCTCAAAAATATATAGATACCAAATTCACATAGAGATATGCATAAGCCTTCATTTGTATATGCACAATTAAGATATTAAACAATTAACCAAATAACCATTTAAGCATGTTTTCTAGCATTTTAGGATATGTTCAAGTAAAGCATGCTCACACACATTTTAGTATACAATCATACACAATCATCAAAAACACAATGTTGACTAGACACTAAGTCCTGGTCCAACAATCTCTTCATATTCCATTCGTATAAATATTCAAAAGTAAGAATCATCATAAACCAATATCTTTCTCAAGAAATCTTCAAGGATGGATACTCCTAACTCTCCACCTGTAAAAAGATCTAGAATTGATGAAGGTTCTACTTCTAAAGAAGAAGAAGGTGGAGGTGATCCCAGATTCAACCTCTCCCCTATAAGGGAAGACGTATACGAGGACGATCCCCAGAAAACTATCGAATCTCTACAAGAAGCTTTGAGGGAAACCAAAAGGAGACTTAAAAAAGCAACTGACAAAGTTCAAGACTACAAAAGGCAACTTATGGTTTCAAGGTATGCCATACAAGGTGTTCGATATATGTCATGGGGCAGACAAGCAAGTACTCATGACCCAGATAAATTGCACGAAGCAATCACTGAGATCACAGTACAACTTGGATCTGTTGCAGATGGAATAGACAGTGTTCTTTATACCCTAGAATAAAATCTTTGTCCAACACAAACCTCACAGATAATTCGAATTCACACCAAAGTTCGTTAAGTACTCTCAAAAGAAGCGTATGTGGGCGGAATAATGTAAGAAGATAACAACATCCCACATACAAGTCAAGAAGAACGTTATGAAAGAAATAAAAATTAGATCTCGTCAATGGATATCACTTACCAAGAATCGTGAACAATATTTCCAATCAAACCAAGTCATTCTTAAGATCAAGTAGGACTTTTTAAGCTTGTAACGTAAGGCTTAAGGTATTGCGTAGGTAAAGGCAAAGATAAGGAGAACATAACATTCAATGGAACCATCGAAGTTTACATATAGCAATCCAAACCCTTCCCCAAATATTTAATTCCCAACCAATTTACAATGCACCAACACTTTTCAATTCTTAGATGCTCATCACCATACATTACAACATACGAGCAAAACAATGATGATTTTTTTTTCTTCCAACGCATGCTCTTAATTTATTTTTTTTCATTGATTCATGCCTTGTTTTTTCTTTTTCTTGTCCGAAATTCTGCACTTTTTTTTTTATCTCTGCATTTTTTTTGTTTTCTTGCACCACTCTACACTTAACTCCCTTTTTCATAACCCAACACAATTTCCATGAAACCCATCAAAGCACATCAAACAATCAACTCTCGTTCAACTCAATGGTTCTCAAAAGGAAATAGGAAATTCAGTTTTCATTTATCAAAAGAACCTCAAATTAAATAGGGTAAAATTGATTGGCCATGAACAAAAAGGTTTGTGTTTAGGCTCAAAGAGGGTACTAGCGATAAATATATGTAAGGGTAGGCTGGAAAGATAAACAAATGAATCAAAGAAGGCTTACTTTCAACTCTCATGAACAACATGATCATCATAAGAACAATTCATCAAGATACAAATTCACAAAGATGTATTCTTGGCAAGTGATCAAAACAAGAAATATGAGATCTATTTCAAAGAAATATTAAGCACGAAAGAAATCATGGAGTACAAACAAAATCCCTCATAATAAGTCGATTGGCTCAAAATCTCACGGGGTATAAGTCTCCACAATTTGTATGTGATGAACGACACCATGCAATTTTTTGACTTCACATGCAAGTTCATGATTCACGACATATTTAATCTCCAAATCAATTTCAAGCAAACCATCTTTAGAGTAATTAAGTGGCACAAATTAATATCAACATTGTAAAGGAGCATTGAACCCAAAACTCACAACAAAGACTCTAACTAATCCTAACAGCCCATTGTCGTAGAGAATCACGATGGTATTTAGTGCATACCACAAGCCTTTAAACCACTAGGTGTCCCTAGTGGGCGAGTTATAGTCTCGCGAGGGCTTACCAGGACGATACCTACAAACATCACAATTTTTTTTTATTTTTTTTTTTTTGAAAATAAAGAACGAGGCCCCACCCCCCACACTTGAATCATGCAATGTCCTCAGTGCAAAGAATAAAAAAGACACATGCTGAGTTAGGGTAACACAACCTGAAAAAGAAGCCATTCGGGAAGGAATTCCCGCATAAACTTCAGCATTGCACAGTAGTCATAAAATTATCAATTTCTCCTTCATCTGAGCTTCGATTCACGAACCATAAAATTCTGCAGAAACTAGACATCCGTAGCTTCCTGCACATATATGGATTACATTCTGGTTCGTCCTGAGCTGCTCCCAGAATTTTTTTTTCAATCCAGCGCTTTGGCACAACTTTTTCTTTCTACAAATAGCAATTCAATTCAGTCTGGGATGAGTGCTCTTCTATAATGAACTAAACTAATATACAATAAAAGGAACGAATTTACCCGGTGGGTTGCCTCCCACCAAGCGCTTTATTTAACATCTAGGCGAGACATAGCTCTTCAAGTAGCTAAATTAGTGAACTTGGAAGCCCACTTTCAGTTCATTGGGTTGTAGCAATCGCCTTCCTCTAGCTACACCCACTTCAACATCCAAAGCATTACTTCTGGCTCTCATAGCTACACGAGCAATTGGGTCCTCAAGAAAATCGGAATATCCCTTTTCCCTTTTTCTGAAAATCACTTGTTGGAGAATATTATTATGGGGTTGTCTCACAATGGAGGGGAATAACTTGTTAATGGATAAAGGAAAGGACTCAAAGGCGGGAGTATGCTTACCTCTCTCATATGGCATGACTCTTGGTAGATTCACAGACTCAATCTCAGTCAGATGCCATCCTTTTTCTATAATTTCATCTTTAATAGTAAGCACATTCTCCATCGATTTCTCACCTTGTGTTGCCTTGGGCTTGAAAGTCACTGTTTCTTCATTATTTGTCATTGTCAGCATGCTTTCATACACATTAATTGTCATCCTTGCAGTCTTCATGAATGGTCGGCCCAAAATCAGTGGAAGCTCTTCTCCATGACCATGGCAATCCTGCATATCAAGTACTAGAAAGTCAGCTAGAAAAATTAGTCCACGTACCTCAACGAAAATGTCTTCTAGTACTCCCTTAGGATATTGAATAGATCGATAAGCCAATTGGTTGCCCACGGAGGTCTTTTTGACCACCCCTACATTCAAAGATTCAAAGATAGAAAGAGACATTAGATTAATTGATGCACCTAAATCCAATAAAACATGTTCAAAATTTTTATTGGCTATGCAACAAGGTATAGTGAAACTCCCTGGATCTTTAAGCTTTGGCGGCGACTTCTTTTGTGATATGGCACCACACTCTCCAGTCAGTTTCACCGCCTTATCCTCATCCAACTCGTTCTTTTCTTGGACAATAGAAGGTTTCACATTTGTCTTTGGGGTTGTCTTTTATAATGACTGCACTTCTTTATTTCTCCTAAGACGCCCCGAAAAAGAGATTGGAAGAACATAAGGTTTCCCAGGGGGAGCATGTTTGTGGGGGTCAGACCGACCATTCATGACCGCACATCGCTGCTGTTCTTGTGCTCTGTATGTGACAATCCTGTTCGATATTACTGACATTTTCACATTATAATCAACAGCTTTTTACTCTCCAAAATCTGTAGCAACTCGACTTTGCTGCTCATCACAAACTACAATTGTCATGGCTTGCTCTCTATTGTTCGGATTGATCTCAATTTGACTTGGAAATTTTCCAGCCTCCCTTTGACTCAATGCCTCTGCGAGTTGACCCACCTAAGCTTCCAATTTCTGTTGACTGATAGCCAACTGTCGCACCATGTCCTCCAATGTGGTGGTAGGTGGATTGGCTTGATTTTGAGTGCTCTTCCAGGAAAAGTTGGGATGTGTCCTGAAACCTGGATTATAGGAGTTAGAGTAAGGATCAAACATTGGATTCCGATTATAGGAGTTCATCGTATTTGCTTGCTCTTGCACAAACTCCAGGAAATCCACTCCTTGAGTAGTATGCGCATTCACTGCTAGAAGCATGTCCAACTTGGTAGAGATGGCATCAACCTGCGATTTTGGTGCAAAAGAATCAAAACTGGAAATTTCATACATACTTGCTCGCTTACCTCTTAATTCCGAATGTTGTGTCTCAATAGCAAGATTGTCAAATAAAGTTTGATATTCGGTTGGAGTCATATTCCTAATTGATCCCGCTGCATAATTATTGACTGCAACTTTGCTAGGAACTGTCAGTGCCTTGTAGAAAATACGCATCAACACTAAGATAGGCAAAGCATGATGAGGGCATTGATTCAATAAATTATTAAACCTTTCCCATGCCTCAGAAAAAGACTCATCTAATTATTGCTCAAACTGCATGATCTTGTCCCTTAGTGCGTCAGTTTTCTGAGTTGAGAAAAATTTCTCCAAGAACTTGTTTTTAATCTCCGTCCACCTTAGGAGTGATCCAGACCGCAGACTATTAAGCCACATCTTTGCCTTGTCCTTCATTGTGTATGGGAAGATCTTCATCCTTAGACGTTCCTCAGTGACCCCTGTAGTCAAAGACATTCTAGAAACTATGTTAAAAATTTCACTAATGTGAATAGGTGGATCCTCCGAACTTAGATCATGAAAAGAAGGCATCATATTGAAGTGAATGGTCTCAAGCTCGTAGTTTCTAACTATTGTTGGAAGTACGATTCAAGATGGGGATTCCAAAATGGTGGGGATGTCAAGATCACCCATCGTCTCAGCTTGCACAACCACCGCCATTGCTTACTACCTGAAAAACAAAAAATTAAAAACTAAAAGAAAACGAAAGCTAAGTATACAATTAAATTAAAACTAGTCCCCTGCAACAGCGCCAAAAACTTGATGTAATAATTCCCGCAAGTACACAAGAGTCTATGAATAGCACAGTGTATGCAAGTACGAGGTCGATCCCATGAAGACTAGTTAATCTAATTAATGTACCTAACTTGATGAATGATCGAGAAAAGGTAATGAATGAGAATATGTATGATGTAATTAAACTACACTAACACAAGAATTAAAATTCAGATTTTTGTGATATCAATATGAGAAGAACACCAGGGCAATGATTTCACCTAACAATCCTATCACAAACATTCAATTAACAAACTTACAATTATGGTTCCAATTCAAGGGTTGATTCTTTCTAAAATATGTTGATTCGTTCGTTCGCGGTGCCAACAAATATTATTAACAATGGATTAATCCTGTTCGGTTCGCAGTCATTAACCCAAAGCAATCACTCATTACAGATCTAAAGAACTATAACAACCAATCAATCCCCTAAACCTTGTTCATGGCAATCAATAATTGATTTCTTTAATTTCGGTTCTACTAAGATATGTGAATTCGGTTCCTTAGTCCTAGCTAGATGAGCCTAATTGAGCATTCAATTGGTGATCAAGCTATCAAATAAATAATAGACTATAAGCATGACAATTAAAGACAAGAATCTGGTCCCGTGGCTCTGTTATGCTCTACTAGATCTCTCTGGGGCGCTTGAGCGGAATACTAGGCCGCTCGAGCTGTCATTTGTGCTTGAGTGGTCCTACTAGATACTCTTGGTGCATGTGAAGCTCTTGGTGCTTGAGAAGATCTTGTTGAAGGTCTTGGTGGCTAAAAACCTCTATGTGCTGATGGAGGTGCTGCTACCTGTACAGACGATCTAGTTATTAAAAATGTTGATGGTATTAATCCACATGATGTCTGTGAAGATGATTGTGAAGCTTGTATTGGTTATTTGACACTAACTAGTGACCTAGCAGATGTGGAACCTCTTCCCACACTATTATCACGTACATTCATCTGATTTGGTGTTGTAGTAGTTGAAGTATCCCTGGCTCCTCTTCTCTTCACCTACAATATGTAAGTTCACAATGTTGTGTTCAATTGGTTGAGAAATTTCCGATATTGTCTTATCACTTTTCGTAGGGTATGCCCCTCTATTTTGTACATCTTTTTTTATTAACACATTTCTTGTTTACCAAAAAAAATAAGCTTACATAAATCCAACCATCATGTATAATTATAAATTTGAAAAGGATGTAAAGTATTCTGGAACTTAAAGGTAGTTTGTCAATTGTTGTTTTCCTGATAATAATAATAGGTGGCCTAGCCGATCATGTGGATATTCTTCCCATATTGTTCTCATGATCTACACTCCTATACTTACTCTTTGTAGTCGTAGTTGCAGTTGTAGGTCTCCTTCCTACTTTTGTCATCAGTTGTTCCCTCCTCATGTGTCCCCTGCATCATCTGAAATTGCGACCTAATTGTTTATAATTGATACATCTCAGTTGTCCACCTCTACTAGTAACCTTATAAGCTTGTGATGTTGGTCCTATCTCTCCTTGTTACTTTCTTAGGCCTACCAAGTCTTGACTCTTGAATGATAATTAATGATTTTCCTTTTTGACCTCAAAAGTCAAAAATCAACTTTAGGGGTGGACTTGAGAAGAAGGGCATGGAGAATTAAACCACCGACATGAAAATGGACCGACTTAACTACAAAGCAAATGAATCCCACAAATTTTTTAAAATTATTATTTCATTCAAGATATGACCATTAAATATATTTGATATAATAAATCCCACAGACATGTGAGTCTAACATCCCATATGCACCAGTCAATTACATGAACTTTACCCCATGAAGATGGCTCTAAAAAATTTGAGGACATGAGAGTTCAACCTAGAAATTAAGAGCAAGTATTAAGCAATGAATGTCGAGACATGATTAGACACGAGGTTTCAAATTCATTCTATCAGAGATCTACATGTAAGAACTTTAGCTAGATCAAATACAAGAACTTAAACCACAAATTGAAAGCATGATCAACACTCAAAAACTGTGAAAGACTACGTACTAGTTTCAGCCATGTGTTTGTTCTTGATCAACAACCTACAAAACCAGAGAACAAAAATAGTGGGTGGTCTTCCTCACCTTCTCTAGACCTCGGGCACAATGAGTTCAATGGAAGTGCTAGAGTGGTGAGGAGACCTACCCCATATATATATCACTTTATTATGGCCCCCTCATCATGAGCCATAGTGGGCCTACACTTTAATTTGCTCAAAATCTGTACGTAAGTACATAGTATCAATGAGGTGTGTTTATACCCCATAACTTTAAGAATCACATTAAATTGAGCATACCACATTATCTCAATAACTATAGCCTTTGGTCTATTTTATAAAATCAAAATCACAATTAAAGCAAGCCGACTTTATAGTTGAAATGATTCCAACATTACATTCATGATTAACCTATCTGCATGTTTGGTGAGGCGGCACCCACAGCGGAACTGTTATGCGGTTCGCTAGCAGATGACGCCTTACCAAACAAAGGAGTCCCGCCAACAGATCTGCTGGCTATCTAGATCCGTTTTAAAAAAGGAGCTCAATTTCTGAGTTTCTTAAGGCGGTTCCGCCTTCTTCTTCTTTTTTTAAGTGGGCCCACAAAATATATAACTTACTTATTTTTTAAAATAAAATAAGATGGGTCCACGTTTTATTATTCAAAATAAGTTATTTTATTAATAAATCATTGATAATTTTAAAAAATTTTAATAATAAATCATTTTATACAAAAAAATCTGAGACCCACTTTATTAATTAATATTTTTTACTAATATAAACATTATAATATAAAACTCACAGCAATATAAATAAAATAAGTAAAATAAAAAATTATAAAATATTTTTAATAAAATCTTATATCTATTAGATTAAATTTAATAATTTATTATAAAAATTGTAAAATATAATATCATAAAATAAATTTAATAAGAAAATATTTTAATTTAACAGCTTTTTTGCTAATGTCTGCTTTTAGTTAGCTAAACACCTCATAACATATTACACAGTTTTACAGCTTTTTCGTTAACATTGAAAATAATCTACTGGATAGACCCTATATATATATTAAGTCACACCAGTACTCCGAATATATCATGTACGGAGTTTGAGGACACAAATTGTATTTTAGGTGAGTTGTAGGATTCTTTTTATCTGAAAAAAAAAAACCATTAAAGCAAGTGGTTTTCTTATTTTTATTTTTATTTTCCTTTTCTCTTCTTGAAAAAAAAAAAAAAGTTGTGCTTTCTTCGAAACGAAAGCAAAACTAATCAAAATTCGCACATTAAAATAGCACACACAGAGAGAGTGATCACCTTGGCTCACTAGAATTACATTACTAACATGACTACAGGTTCATGATCATGATCATGACAGTGCCCCCGGCCACAATTTTCTCTCATTTCCATCTCCGTATCTCAATTCTCTCCGATGATAGGCATAAACATTTCATTGAAGGTAGTCAATGTTCTTAAAAAATTAACTGTTTCATCAAAGATTGGAACTAGCCGGTTTGGTAGGGTTTCTTTGTGTTTAAGGACTTGAGATGGCAAGGAGAGAAAACTTTCTACTTAATTAATACATACAAAGCCATGCACCTGATAGCAAATATGTTGTTTAGCTCCCCACATCTATTTCAGATTGCAATCAGGAGATCTAAATGGCAAAGGAGTAGTCTCTACATCATAATCTCAACGCATACACAACTGAATCTGTATATCACAAAAATATCACGTACAACACGTATGAAGTAAAGGCCAAAAAGGAAACAACATTGTTCTGAGATGTGTATACACAGTTTACAGTTATCTTCTGTAAGAATTGGGAAGAATTTTCGTAGCAGTAAGACATGATAGATATAAAGAATCTCTACATTCAGCTCTGACCACACCTTTTTCTTGTTTCACTTCCCACTAGTCTGAAAAACACGGCCTTCTAACATCGAGATAGCAACTGATGCTACATGTCCAGATAAAACAATGCAATAAGCCAGGCAATTCACCAGCAAAATATGCAGATACATCAAAAAGAGGGTATGTGTCCTCTACAATTTTCCCGTTTCGGTTGTATCAGCATCTTCTGTTTCACTACCTAATTTGACAATATCTTCAACAAGGATTTTCCCTTCTGTTGCAACAAAAAAAGAGTAGCAACTTATGCATTGAGTCGACAGCATCAGGGATAAACCAAGACAAAAGAAATATATATGGGCACACTCATAATCATACAGGAACAAAAAGTGCAAGTGTCGTTAAGCTTTGTACAATGTAGAGATGAATACAGCAATACATAGAGTTGGAAAAACAGTAGTAAGAAAACACTGAAAAGGGGAGGAGACCAGAGAAGACATGGATGGAGGTGATAAAAAAAAGTCATGGTTTTCACAAGATTAGTCGAAAGAATGAGGATTCATGAAACAGTCTGATTAGTTTGTCGTATAAACTCATGCAACAGATCCCAATGTTGTTTTGAGGATAAAGGCTTTGATGATGACAATAATGTTCTAAATTCTAAACTCATATCATTTTTCTACAAATTTTCTAAAGAACATTGAACAGATGGATATCATGTTTTCAAGAAGTGAGATCAATAGCCCTGTCTTCACCATCAAGATAGTGAGATGGTGATTTTCTTGGTTCATGTCTAAGTAGTCCAACAGAGAGAAGTCGGGATAACAGATGTATATTGCTCCAATCTAAATACAATGTGACTTTCAAAGCTAAAAACTATAAACAATGGTTCCTGGCTATGTGCGACATAAAAGCACTATACCTACAACTGTGAAACTGTGATAATGATCATAACACAATGACAAGTAATCAGTCGGTGGGCATTGCACATGGTACCCAACAAGTGTCCACATGTTCATAAATGTAATAAAGGTCCAAGCAAGTAAAAAATAACCTTTATCCTTGGAAAGATTGCTTATAAGTTCTTGGATGCCCTCCTTGCCCAAGGTGTCCTTGAGGTACATGGCAGCAGAAGCAACCTCTTCAGGAGTCACTTTTCCGTCATAATCCCTGGCATACAAATGTCACATATGCTTATCAAGCAGCATGGGCGCACAATTTTGAGTATTGAAAATAGAACCCTCAAGGGAAAATGTCCAAAAAGTGGCCACAGTTGGGTCACATAATCTTTATGAGGAATAATAATATCTTTTGTTTATATGTCCTTCAAAAATAAATAGCAAAACATTACTCAAAACGAGGATTGACAGAAAAAGGAACTTCATTCTTGGCATGAAGTGAAGCCTTCATTCCATAAAATTCGTATCCAGAATACAAGAATCAGCCATGACCCGTAAATTCACATCAAAGTGCATAATATCTCATTGGTAAATAAGTTAAAAGCTATTCGTCCAAATCTGCTCCTATAGCATCAACAACTCTTCAACCTTGGTCTCCAACTTCTTTTGGATAAAAAGAAGAAAAATAATGGATTGAAGCATTCAATGCTGCCTACTGCAAATACTATGTGACCAAAGTCACCAAACTAAGTATTTCCAAATTTTCAGCGTGGGAATAGAAAAGGACAATATATCAAAATGGATCAGGAAAAGGAGGCTTTGCAGTGCTTCAAAATATTTGAACTTTAACGATCTATTTCATCATAAGCTCAGATTCAGAAGGTAGCTTCACATTCAGCAACTTGGTAGCTATTACTGATGGATCAGAAGGTTCAAGATCAGAGGCATTAAAAAAGTTGAGGCTTTGAAATAGCAGGACCATTGCTTGCATATGTAGAGACAGGATCTGTGGAAAAGCCTAATAGGATTTCCACTATGTAAAGGCAAGAACAAAATAAGCACAGAACATGAAAGACAAGTCAGAAGAGATGTAATAATCCAACTTGAGGGTCGGTACATAACCCACACTAAAATCCCAAATGTCCTTGTCAGGCCCCAAATCAACCCAACTCATTGCTCCTCCACAAACCACAATCGAGACTCGCTTCTCGGAAATCATTTGTAGCAACCCCACCCGACAGTTGTTAGAATTTGTTAGCTTTGGCCCATCGGGACTTAAGGTTTTGCACTCAAAAGGAGCCTCACAAGATTAAGTCCGCGGTCTTACATATATGATATATGGTATTAAATCATTCTCCATGTATCTTATGAGGAACTATGGTCTCCAGAGGTACAATATTATATTCTACTTAAAGCTTGGCAAAGGAGTTGGAAAGCTAAATTACCACTTCACACTTCCTTCCTTTTGTGGGAAGCAATTTACCAGCTTCTCACTATCGACAACTTACCGAAGATAGGATTGTCAAGAGGGAGGAAGAACTGCACTTAGACAAAAAGGATATGGCAGACAATAGGGATTTTGACAAGAGTCAATTAGGTTACGATTGAAAGTCTGACTTCAAAGTTGATAGCATGGGACTGGCTTTGTAAAAACAGCAAAAAATAGGAAGACCTGCGATGTATTCCCATTATCACTAATTAGCTGAGATGGTTGGAACAAAACAATGGACTTTTTTCTGAGAAAAAAAGGGACATACCACTTCATAGACTATTTTTTTTCTCAACCTCCAAATTCTGGCTATCTATACACCATAACAGATTCCTAGAAAGAATCAATCTAGATGTAATTTGATTACATAACATTTTCTGCTACTGTATTATTTACTGTTGGTCTCTTTCCTTTACTCTGTTTCATTGGGCTGACTTAGAGCTTGATTACATAACATTTTCTGCTACTGTATTATTTACTGTTGGTCTCTTTCTTTTACTCTGTTTCATTGGGCTGACTTAGAGCCCCTATAATAAAAGTCTTCTTTTGCTTTCAGGGAAAAAACTTACTGAATTAAATATTCACTTAAGCTTTGCGCTTCGATGGCTGCATTTTATCTTTCAATCAAAAGCAATTATCTTTCAAGAAAAAATAAGACATACCTATCAAGCAAACGCCATCGATTGCCAATTTTAGCATCAACATCGTCAATTTCTTTTTCAAGCTTCTGAAGCATGGCATCCACCTGGAAGTGTATAAAATCACAGTTAGATTCTCAGTTACATGTCAGCTTCTATGCACTGAATTCCAGAATGAATGTAAATAGTTATACATCGAGATCATGTAACATTAGAGATTAAATACTCACCCTGTTTATAAGTGCAGAAGAAACCTTGTTGCCAATAGCTGTCTCAGCAGAGTGGTCACTATCCTCCCTGGCAGCTTGGTATGCCTTCTTGGCTTCTTCTTCTCCAACTGTACCCTCTTTGTCTACCATGTTGTTGTACAGATTTATCTGGAAATGAATATAGCAATAAAATTAATAGAAAAATGAAGGAAAGGAAATGCAACTAAGCAAAAAGCTAGTCTACGTCAAGCAGGAGTGGTTCTACATAAAGCAATGTCATGATCCAAGAATTACATTCAACTCAAATAGTGTAGCCTAAAGGAATGGCTATGGACCTCTGGAATCCGCCATGAACTCAGATGTCTTGGGTTCAAATCTCACCCGACACATCTTGGATTAGAATATGATAGTAGTGATATGTGGCTAAGTGCTAGTACCGGAAGTTTACTCTACAGGGGTTGTGTCCAATGGGGCCCAGCCCAGGAGAGTTTTCCTGTTTTAAAAAAACTGATCCAAGAATGAATTTTCATAGTTCGGTTCTAGATTTTATACAACTATAACTAAGGAGAAATGGAATTTTGATCCATGTCTAATTAATTCGATTCAAATTAAGATATATGCCAAATGTCAGCATAAAGTCGTGTTAGAATATATATATAAATAATGTGAAATGTCCCAACCCAACAAGTTAACTTATTGGGTTGAATGGCAAAGTAACTAATCTTAACATGTTATCAGAGTGGGAGGTCTTGAGTTCAAACCTTAACTTCCGCTATTTAAACCCCTATTTATCGTTGCCCCAAGTGTGGGCCTTTGTGTGTGATAAGACCACACCAAAATACTCAAGAAAAGTATAACACAAACTCGTAGAAGGATGATATTGAGAAAGCTTAAGAAACTGGAAATGAGGAAGAACAATATAAAGATAGTCTAGCTTTTGAGGAGCTAGTGCCTCCCTTACAAAAAAAACCTTTCAAAACCTAATTTGCACCACCACTACTACTGTCAGCTATAAACCTGCATTACATACCAAACGACAAACAACATGATAAACGTAACAGAGAATATCAGATAAGGATGATAGGTGTCTCAATCTAGGCCCTCCACTTGTCACTGCTTGGTGCCTCCTTCTTCTTGCCCCTTCTCTTATACTACTTAATAATGACCCTATCAGTGTGTGTTTATTGTTGCCTCAAATGTGGGCCCCGTGTGAGAATAGCCCTAGTGTTGGGCCTCGTTTATTGTGCACATGTTGGCTCGTCGAATAGTCCCGCCCAAACGTGAGGGGGAGTGTCAGAATATATATAAATGATGTGAAATGTCCCAACTCAAGTTAATTTATTGGGTTGAATGACAAAGTGACTAATCTTAACAAGTTACATGGATGATGCGGCATTACAAAACCAAACCAATGTGACATCATGAGAGTGGAACTCAAATGAACTCAAATAAATGGGTTCCACAATGAGAGACTGGAAAGACCAGAACATTGGTATTTTTTACAAAAGATCATGCAACTAAGAAATTTGAGGCCCCAATAAGGGCAAAATATTCGAAATTGCAAAATATTTATGTAGCTGAAATAAAAATAACCAATAAAAATATCTAACCCCATGCATGTCCCAGTAAGGTCCTGGAAATTTTTAATAATGCTTTCAAATATAATAATATATTTAGTGCAGAGAAAAAAACCCAGAAATGGAGAAAAATATACAGAAAGGATGGTGGCTTTGATCATTGGAATTTACAGCACTAAATCTACACAGAAGACTTGGAGATGCTTAACCAACATTCATATGACAATCAACCTCCTTGAAACTTGAAAAGAGGACATTTTAAACAGGCAAAAACAAAGCATAAACATTGGAATTTAACTCTAAAAAGTAAAGGTAATATTTCAGATACCAGTGATTAGGAAAAGGGGTTAGTCATACACTCTTACCTCCTTTTTGACAAGTCGCAAGAACTCCTCTCGCTCCCTGCTGACTGACTGCATAAACAACAGCAAATAATGTTGCGAGTCTGAACTGATGCCATGATATCAACAATAAAAGACAAAATAAGTCTTATTACAAAGGTTTCCCATGCTTACAGATGCAGAAGATAAAACAGCCAATGCACGACTGATCTCACAAAGCTGTTCATGCTTCTCCAACGTTTTTGCTCTTGCCAGTTCTTGTGCTGTTGGGATAGTCATCTCTTCCAAAGCAACATCCTTTTGGCTGCTTCTTGTAGATTCCATCATCTTTGCCTCCTCTTCCTCCTCCTCCTCCTCCTCCTCCTGTACATTAGATCTGTTACTAAGTATCATCAACACAGAAAAATGTATTCTATATTGAAAAAAGGAAGAGAGAGAGAGAGAGAGAGAGAACTGGAACAATACTGGTACATAACCTTCTAAAATTACAGAAGACACTATAAGTAATTAACTATAATTAGTGTGCTTCTGAATTAAAATACACTTCTCAAATATTACATAAGCCACGATCAAATATAATACAAACAAGTAAATTGAAGAGCAAAAACCAAGTGAGCATGTATTTGACTGTTGTGTTAATTGTCATGCAAGATAGATAAACAGAGAAATAATAAAGAACAAGACCCATAGAATTTACATGGTTCAGCAAGTTGCCTACATCCACAGGAGAGAGCGGCTGATATTTTACCATCCAGTCAACAAGTAGGATTACATACTTACATCACATATTTATATGTACCATAACCCTAAACTGCATGGACACTAATTTTACCAAATTAACCATGTAACCTTGGCCCACCCTTGCCCCTTGTAATAGCAGCCACTACATTATTAATATGAACCACTATACACAACATTGCTAAACATCCATATATATATAAATAGAGTATCAACAAGGAAAAAAAAAACTTTTGGAAGATACCTATAATATAAGCATCAAAATCAGCATCACGTGCACCAATCATAAACTCAAGATGGCCAAAGAAGCTTCATTTCGTTTACTTTTGGCCTTTGGGGGATGGAGTGTTATATTAGAAATCGCATAAGCAGAAGTCTACCTTTATGAATTCTTCCTGCATTTCCAGGAATTCCAATTTTCTCCTCCTTTCTGAAACTGAATCTTCAGAAGACAAGGCTGTCACTCCAACAGTATCCACAACCTCATCTGGCAGAGACGAAAGTGTTGCCTGAACAGCTTCCTCTGGCCTAACTTTCCCAGACACAGAGAACGCTCTGCAGGTCGTACATTAAAGAGGAATTGAAGTAAAAAAAAAAGGCGGTTCCGTGTCTTATGAGAAAAACTAACAAATAAAGCACGAAGTTACCTAGAAAGGATTAAGAGAGAGGATGGAACGGAATGATTGAGAGATAAATCCAGCCAATCAAGCAACTGCATAAATAAACAGAAATAGAAATTTACAGACCAATATTTCCAGCCACGGAAACAAATAGAAAGTGGTATAAACCTTACTGTTGAACCTTATATAACTATAACTTAAAGTAAGATTTATAGAAATTTGCAAACTGATTTATGAAATGCTAGACACAAATTTGTTGCATCCAAAGGCCATAGAATCATGAAGAGACAACAAGAAGTACGTTTCAGTTTGCATTGGCAAAGAGGCTAACATTAAATAAACAGAGTTAGCTAACAATACTTTCAACAAATTACTTTCAAGTTTCAATCATGGGTAAAAACCTATATAAACGCCAAACAGACCCTAAATATTTCTAATTAGTAATCTTTTCAATTTTATTTATAAAGAAATGAAATGAGAACTACCATCAACCATAAGTTAGGCTAGCCTATCCTCTACAAGGAACTCATCGTGACCAAGGGCTCCTAGAAGTCACTATTAACTCTTATCAAATAATCTTTTTATTTATCATTTTTAAAAGCATTATAGTTTATTAAAAGATTAAAAATTAACTTATACATACAAATTTCCCAAAACAAAGGCTACAGGAAGTGCTTAAGGCAACAATTAAATCTAAATATGGACCAGATAATTGAGATTTTGCAGAATAGCAGCAATACCATACAAATTCCTCATACTTGATTTCTGAGATTGCTTATCTTTGTGCTCATTGTCCGAGAAAACTCTACTTTGTTGCTTAGCCCAACTTAAAAAATGTACTCAGATTGGATTTTGTTGGTGACATGTTGAACTACTAGCCACCCGTGACTGAACTTTGTAAAGCCTATAAAACTTGTATCACCTAACTATCAACTAAACTACATTTTTTTTCTTTTTCCTATAAGTATCATTCCAGTTAAAGCTGAAATCTTCCTTCAGTGGTAACCATAAAATTGCAAATATTCCTGATCAATGAAAAACATATAATATACAAGATCAAGCATCAACCTGATGCCGCAACTCCTCCATGGAAGGTGATCCAAGTAACCCTCGATCTCTACAGGCCTGACGAAGCTCTTCTTCCGTAAGAGACTCTACACCCTCAGCTTTTATCATCAGATCATCCTTCTTGATCCTGCCAAACTCACATCACATAATGGTTTATTGGAACTCATGACCATACAACATATGTTAGATCCCATGTCCTGAATCAAAGTAAAGAGAGAAGGTTGGCTTTTGGTAAAATATACTCACTGTTGCAGTCTTTTTCGAAGCATATAGCGTAAATACGCATCTGTTCCGTAAGGGCTGATACCCATATATTTGCACATGTTTACTAATCGAGGCCTGCACATAATATCCAGAGCATTATGGCCACCAAATAGTAGTTAGGGACACTCAGAGAAGCAAGATAGTCATAGTGCAAAAGGAGAATACTCTGAAGCGGCTCAATTCATGACGAAAAACACCAACCTGCTAATGTTATCCAAAGTAAGCTCATCATTGAATAATTTTGCGAAGCCTAAAATTTCTTCGTTGGAAACACGGGCACCTGTTCTAACCTATTTACATGCAAAAAGAGCACCAAAAAAAACCTCGTGTGTATAATAACAGATAAATATACAAACACGTTTCTAAGCCGTACATAAGGGAAATAAAAAGAGTATATAGACCAATAGTAAAACAAAAATAAACCTTGGTCAAAAATTCATCAAGATCTTCCGCTGTCTTCTTAATTTCTCCACTTCGAGAGTTTTGGACTTCCTTTGCCATTTCTTTCACTGTGTCCTGAAGAAACTTCGCATATTCTATTCTCGCATTCAGTCTTCTTTTCAATTCTTCCTGCAAATAAAGTATTTAAAGTCAGGCTTATATTTCTTCAATGGAACTGACTCTTTTCGTTGTGACCAGCCATTATGGGTTCAAATGATAAAAAACAGCCTTTCTGCAATGCCAAGAAAATGCTGCAAACATCAAGTCCAACTCATACCCTGCAATGTAAAAGTCACATATACTGCCTGGCCTTCTATTACCACATGAAACTGAGCAAAACCCCAACTGTGTACTTATATGCAAACTACAACATTTTGTCTAACTGAACCCAGACAGCGAAGCATACCCTACCCTACCAAGACAGATAAAGATGATAAAAAAATTAAGAGCCATAACATGTTTCTTTTACCTAATTCAGAGCGAGATTAACATATTGAAAAATGTTAAATTAGTTACTTTGTCATTCAACCCAATAAGTTACCTTGTTGGGTTGGGGCTTTTCACATCATTTATATATATATATATTCCAACACTCCCCCTCACGTGTGGGCTGGACAACTCCGATGGCCCAACACATGTACAACAAACAAGGCCCAACACTAGGGTCTAGGGCAATAACAAGCACACAAAGGCCTACGCTTGGGGCAATAATAAATGGGGGATTAAATTGGAGAAAACAAGGTTTGAACCCAAGACCTCCTGCTTCGATACCATGTTAAGATTAGTTACTTTGCCTTATTGGGTCGATTGGCAAAGTAACTAATCTCAACTTGCTCCGATGCCATGTTAAGATTAGTTTCTTTTCCATTCAACCCAATAAGAACACTTGTTGGGTTGGGGTTTTTCACATCATTTATATATATTCCAGTAAAAAATTTGTTCGCACAACAGTATTACATAATTATCATTAAGGGTCATTTAGGATCATCAACTTGGTTCCTTGGTTGAAAATGGAATTGAGCTAAACTTTAAGGGCCAACAAACAATTTTGTGGTTACACTCGGTCTAGTATTAGCCAAAGCCAGTGGCAGGAGAAATCACATCTCAAGAGGTACCAGTGAGATAATGATACCTCAAAGTCCAAACTACAGGTAGTAGAGCATAGCATTGCCAGAATGATAGCAACACTTAATTGCATTACCTTGTCTAATTTGTCTATCAATCAACGGAAACATTGGCACATTGAGTCGATTTAATGAAATAGCTATATGGCTCAAAGAAGCAGTATGAGGAAAATGTTTAGGACTTCTATTTTTGTCAACTGTAGCCAACATTACCTGTTCTTTCATCTTGTCCTGGAAGGTTGATGGCAACATGTTGGGAAATAATTTCAGGAAGACTGGCAGCAAGAACTCCATAAATGGAACTATAATAAAAACCGCAACAGGAACCAGCCTGAAAATATCAGCTGTAGTGCGTGTGAGCTGTTGTCTCTCCCTTCTAGATAGGCCCTTCCCCCTGGCAAGTTTCAACAGTAACCTTGAGCTAATCCTCACATCAGCCCAAAGTAGCTTTGTACCCAACCAATAGTGTTGCATTGTAGACTTAAATTCATCCTTCCAGTGGTTCAGTTTATTAGCCCAATCTTCCCTGAAATAAACGCAGTAAATAAAAAAAGAGAATGAAAATGAAGTAACCAAAATACTTAGATGAGCAATACTCAGAACATCAAGAATGAAGGATTTAAACCTGCTCATAGAAGCAACAGCTCTCAAAGCAGGACCAATGCCCAGAAGCATTGCCCATACCCTCTTCAAAATAGATGTAGCACTCTTCTGAGATTCTTGCATCTGTTTAGCTTTTGCTTTTGCTTTTACTGTACTCAAGCCTTCAACAGCTTGGTCACACTCCTCAGGGGAAGCTTCTTTCACCTGTTTAGTGGACTGCTGCTCATTTTCATCATTACTGCTGCCCACAGCAGGTTGACCTGCTGTAGCATTGGACGCATAGCGTATAGATTGTTGAATCAACCTAGCTCTTAAAGGATACATGGATTCTGTCCTTTCAATCCGATAGCCCAACGTTGAAATTCCGGAAAAATTATGCCTAAAAAACCCTACAGCTAAAGGATTTGATTTTCCATCCCTGGTAAATGAAGGTAAACATCCTTCTCTGTCATCAGTGTTTGCAAGCCTATGATTTGAAATGCAATCGGAAGACTGCAAATCATTAGATTGAAACAATTGACCATGCTCAAAACTTGAAAAGGCCCGAAACAAGCTATTAGGTTGATTCACTGAATCAAAAATGTTCCTCCTCCTTCGCAAAAGTGCCCTTGAAGCCATTATTACAAATTTCAACCTCTAAGCAGATGTGTATGGTGAAATCTCTCATGCACACTCCTGAGTTAGCCAGCCTGAGGTGCATAGTGGTGGTAAATTCATCAAAAACCATGGAACCACGAAAAAGCATGATAACAGACATTGCATGGTCTTTCTACAAGCCATCACTCTCCTATCAGCTGCTGATAATAAAAATGAACAGAAAGAAGAGAAAGAACAGATGACCAACTTATTCGGATAGCCAATTCTGAGATGTCCTTATTTCCTTTTCTTGAAGCATAGAAAACAAACTCCAAAATTATAATCATTCATATCCAGTTTTTTACCATCAATATGATTATCCGCTTAATAAAACCTCCCATAACCTTTCTTCAAAGCATACTATCTATGAACTAGAAATCACCCAACAATCACTCAGGCACACCACACAATCCCTTTCCCTTGTCGATCAGATTTTTAAAAAAATTATTACTTCTTTTTTCTTTGGATTTATTAAATCAATCCCGAAACAATCAGCACTGAAATGGAACTCAAAATCAAGAAGTACAAGTGATCAGAACAAATGTGCGTGGTCAAATTGAGAGAAACAATCATTAAGAAACAAAAGAAAGATGATTTTCACTTACGCTTCGACGAAAGCCCGATCAAGTTAACAGCGGTAGCGATCAATCAAGAACGTTGAAGATTGTTGAACGAAAGAAGAACCTGGACGTCTGCCTCTTCCTCTCCTCTTCTTCGCCAAAGATACAAGGTTTTATAGGAGTGTAATTGTGTGAGGGAGTGGGTCCAGCGGCTTCTGCAATGTCGTCAGGGCATGAGGGCGATGATTAATAATGGCAGCCTGAAAAAAAATCCAAAATGATATAGTGACAGTCAACATATTTTATTAAGGAAACCACATAAACATGTCACATGTTTATATAAATTCATGATGAATATTTATTTTATGGATGTATAGTGATTTGAAAAAAAAAATTAATATAAATCAAACTTCTCAAATTACCCCTTTATACATAATTACATATATATATATATATATATATATATATATATATATATATATATATATATATATATATAAAACCTCTATCTTCTTTTCCCTCCCAAAGTTCAAAGATTTTTACAATATTAATTTTTTTCCTTCCTCAATCAATATCAATATTAAAATATTTTTAAATCAAAGATATAGTTGATAATAGAATATATAGAGAATGTTAACTAAAAAACTAAAAAAATATCCTTTTAACCAACTACATGATTTTTTTCAGATTTTTTTAAAATATATTCAAAAAATTGTGATTATTTTTATGTAATTTTCTTTATCACTATTTAATTCAATATCAATGATGACTCTTTTATGTAACGATAAAGGAGTTTTCTCCATTATAATCAAAACATCAAATCTTTTCTAAAATTTTAAACATTATTTCATTAACGTTAAAATGTAAGGATAATCTTTTTAAATATTCAAATACATCATGATAATATTATCTCTTGAATTTTGAATATGATAATATTTTCTTTAAATTATGAGGTCTACGTATCATGGGTGAGAGAGAGGGAGGGAGAGAACATGTAGTGAAGTCATGGATCTGAATCGAGACATCTTACTTTGGTGGGTGAGTAATTTTGGTTTGAGTTTCTCTCTTTTATTTTTTAAATTTTCTTAATGTGGGTTTTGGTGATCACTTATGCATGTTGATTGAAACTAATTAATTTAAACTTTTTGTTTGGAGGATGCCTTTGTGCAGTTCGTTGTGCAAATGGTATGCATTGTTACCCACAATGGATTTCTTCTTCTTGGGTATATATGCATCTATCCATGGTGGATTGCTTGCTTTTGAGATCTAACAAGGTAATAGTCTCCTGAATAAGGTTAAGTTTGTCGCTTTTTACATGACAAATTCAAAGTTTATTTTGTTGTTTCTACTTTGCAGCTTAAGTTATTTTTAATGCATAATGACAAACTCTGAGTTTATTTTGTGATTACTAAACG
The DNA here is from genome assembly GCF_013401445.1 of Tripterygium wilfordii. Taxonomy (NCBI): domain Eukaryota; kingdom Viridiplantae; phylum Streptophyta; class Magnoliopsida; order Celastrales; family Celastraceae; genus Tripterygium; species Tripterygium wilfordii. Next base: position 4,918,463 of record NC_052241.1, read on the forward strand.
TGCGGTAGGGGAATCGAAAGCACTTTGTGTTGGTACGATGATATAAAGTCAGAGAAAGAACTTCACTACGATACAATAATCAGGCCCTAAACTCCAGTTTCAATTATAAATTTGCAACTATGCTGATTTGTCTCTCTATAGTTTCATATGTATTTTTATTGTGTCATATTTATGGTGTCCTGTTAATGTTCTTGGTAATTAGTCATTGATTTCTTTGATTTACTCGTGTATGTGTCCTCTTAATTTATGTCGATTCTTTTGTAAATTCACGAACCGTCCTGATATTAAAAAGGTAAGATATCAAAAAACCATGATTATATCATTAATGCTTTAAGTAATGGAATTAGAGATCTTCTAAAATAAAAACATGCCAAAATAGTATGATGGTATACTATGCAGAGTTTAGTATATAAAGCAATAATATTAACTTGAGGTTCTCTTACAAAAAATCGACTTCAGGTTTCCAAAAAAATTATCACTTTATTAGAATAACTATTTTTATGGTAACAACCATTAATTAAATTTAATCACTTTGTATATAAATATATAATAATTTAAATAATCATACGATATCATACAATTTATAAAAGTAGAAGACATTTTAAATTTTTACCTCCTAAATTTAAAAGTTTTTATAGTATTAATTATTTTTTCCACTTAAACCAATTGAAGTATTTTTAAATTAAAGATATAGTGGATAATACTAATAGGATATCTCCTAAACTTTCATTATTTTTTTAAATATTTTAAAGATATTCAAAAAGATTGTGATAACTAACATTTCAAAAAATTTATATCATATACATAGTAAAATTACTGAATAAAAGAATGATTTTGGTGCAGCCGCATCACCTCCTAAATTGACTCTATGACTGCCACATGGAAATATTGTAAAAATTATATTAAAATCAAATAAATTACAATTTATACACTTACACAAATAACATGTATTTATTATTGTTTTAAAGGAAATTAAATAAGATTAAATTATTACATTATTGAATAATTGAATTCACTTCAAGTGGCCTATTACGTTTCATCTCCACGCTTTACCTTCTTTTTCATCCACGCCTCTTCTTCTCTTAACCTTCTTTGTTTTCAAAATCGGTTCATGCATTTGTGATTTTGTGCGTGCATCTTTCTCTGTATGTCAATTACTCAGTTCATGCATCTAATTTTTTATAAGAATTATTGTTTTTGGAACTTCAGTTGATGGTTCTTGACTGTTTGGGTTTCTTGATTTGAACTATATTAGACGGTAGGATCGTTCACTTCGTCCCCGATCTTTCTAAATGAAAATTTTTTTTCTTGAGCTAATTATTCTACACCTAATTAACTACTGATTGGGGGATTCTTTTGTTGTTTGGTATCATTTTGCAGGGCCGGGTTGTTTATGAATTACCCCTTAAACAACACGTTTGGAGTTTGGCAATGGTGCCATTGCAGAACGGGTATAACCAAGATAGTCCCAAAGACACATGGCATGTTTCCCCGCCGTGAGTATTATCTACCATTACTCTGTTTTTTTTTTGCAAAGACGTGTTTTGGATGTTAATATGGATAGCTTATTGTCGAAGGATGCAAGTCTGTATACATCTTTGGAAAATGTCCTGACTATTTCTCCTGCTAAAAGTTTTTGTCTCCCTTGCAAATCTAATTCTTTTAATATTGGTATCAATATGTTCTTTTTTTTGTTTGTGATTTCAGATATTCAAATCAAACACTTGCTTGCCAAACCCTATTTGCCCATTATATTCCTCGACGTCGGCCTTTTTTGGCCACCAGACTCGATAAAATGCAACAGCCGCCCTGGATAACAACATATCTAATGGGACAGTGTCCCCTTTTGATTCTGCATTATGCAGAAATTTAAACATGCAATTGACATCACATGATGGATTTATTGATAGCTGAGCTCAGGTAATCATCAACTTTAATCAACAATGCTTCACAATGAGTTATATAATTTTGTTTCCAATCTTACCATATTTGTATAAACCAAACTCTCTGTTTTTATTATCTTCGACCTCCAACATTGAATGAGGATGACCTACAAACAATTGTGCAAAGGGTTTTTGGCCATTACCCTAACCACCACCAAGAACCTACATTGCTGTCACAAAGCTTCCATGGTATTGGCTAAGAATTCAATAGTCTTGGTTAAGAACACATTTTATGGTCAATTGAGTTGTTTATAATGAGAAGGATTTGTGATGTTGTAGGTTCAAACCAAGTATCCAACATGAAAACAGAGTTCTAAATCACAGTTTTATCAACCTGATTTGAATGTCCAGAAGGAGAGGAAAAGTTTTTGTACATAAATTGAATTGGGATAATGATGAGGACATTTGTCCCATTCTTTTTATATTAAAAAATTGATATCAACCATTTTTTACCTTAACGTACCTAATATATCCATTGTAGACCATGGTGCTCTATGTACGTAGTGGCTGCTTATCATAAGGCTTTTAGGACCTTTGTAAGTCTCCAAATGCTTCTTTTACTCTGTCAAATTTGATTATGATAACATCTAATAGTTCATCCCAGTCCTACATCCCAATCCCAAATCCCAACTCTGTTGAAGTAGTGTAAACTAAACTTTTATTAATATTAATATTAAATTTAACATTTGCCTTATTGAAAATTTGGTTAACCAATTTCGGGATCCGAAATAAGCTTCTTATGTGATGGCTTGATCTTTGGCATTATTTGTCACTTGGTGTTGATAAAATACTTATAACCCTTTTTACTATTTACCCTTTTTATAGCATGTTAATTTTAAAAAAAGTACTTATATGGTCCTTATGTAGATTTATATGAGACAGTAAAGTTTTAATGCAGATCGCTTTGATAGTAAAAATTTTAACACGGACCGCACAAAGCACTGGTGTGCACCTAAAATCAACTGAGGTCACTCAGTTATCGAAGGTAAATTCATATAGCCATTTTGATTGAATTTTGATGATGTTCCTGAAAACGAACACTACATTTATGTTGTAATATAATTAAAAAGTAAAATCACATGTCGCTTCCATTCACAAACCTAAATTTGTTTAAATTTATAGACGAAAATTGAAAATGAACACTACATTTATGCTACAATATAATTAAAAAGTAAAATTACATGCCGCTTCCATTGTTTTAAATTTATAGATGAAAATTGAAAACGAACACTACATTTATGCTGCAATATAATTAAAAAGTAAAATTACATGCCGCTTCCATCCACAACCCTAAATTTGTTCAAATTTATAGACGGAGATTGAAAACAAACACTATATTTATGCTGCAAAATAATTAAAAAGTAAAATTACATGCCGTGCGAAGCGCAGGGCATGGCCCTTAGTTTTTACATAATGTGCTAGACAATTTTTACTTAATATTTATTAATTATTGTACTTAACATTTTTTACTTCATATTTTTTATTTAATTTTACATAAAAAATAATTTTAAAATATTTATAATTTATGCTTAAAATTAATTTTAATAACTAATTATATTTATTATATTAAATTAGGATAATGAATATTTATAAGCTAATTATATTAATATAATTAATAAATATTTATAAGTTAATTATATTTATAATTAATAAATATTAGAAGCTAATTATAAATATTTATAAGTTAATTATATTTATTATTATTAAATTTATATTTATTAGATTAAATTTAATCATAAAAAAATAAAATATTATGTTATATAGTTTAAGATAATACTTTTATTCAATACCTTTTACACTAGCATCAACTTTTAGTTCGTCAAACACCTCATATCATATTACATAGTTTTAAGCTCAATCTCTTTTTTCACAGCTTTTCCGTTAACGTTTAAAATTAATTCAACCGTTCTACTAAACAGAGCCTAGTTTTTAAATATATTCAAAAAGATTGTGATAACCAACACTTCAAACATATATAGACGTAGATTTTCAACATTCAAGTTGTATAACTTTTTCTTCTCTAACAAAACTGTATGATTGGACCTTCTTGGCACTGAGTAGTTCTAACCATGGAAATCTTTATGATCTTCCTACAATAATCCTCAAAGGGAGCAAACACAATATATTGGCAACCATAGAAAAGGTGTTTTGCTGAAAACAGTTGGGGAACGACTTGAAAGTGCATGATCATGAGTTTTCATCACTTCCTCGGCTTATCTAGCTGAAAAAATCATTGTTGGGATCTGACCAAGTTGTAAGTATATGATTGAACCATACTTCCTGGCTAGGCCTGAAGCCATAAGTGAGGCATGTCACCAAGTTGTTGGAGGTTAACAATGATGGGTAGCTTTGAGGGCTTGGTGGGAGCTTGAGATTTTGTATTCTTAAACTGAAGAAAAACTTCAGGAACACCGATAGAAATATTAATTCTTTGTGGTGTGGATTGTGGGAGGATGAGACAATATATAAAGTGATTGTCTAGTAGTTCTTTCTTATCTTATTATACATTTTCTTTTTTGGGATTGATTGTTTCACTTGACTCTCAAAGTCTTGAGGATCAAATGTAACAAATAAAACATTGCTGGGAGGATTTAGCTTTTGTTTTGGGTGTATAAGGAATTGAATAGTCATATTTATTTTGCTGTTCGGAGATTTTTTTTAATAGAGTTTATGCATGAAAATCTCAACTGTCTTTATTTACTGTTGTAGTCAAAAGAATTTCTAGAGATATATGACATGTTCTCCAAAGATTGCTGCCGCACTCAAGACTAAATCTAAATTTAAAAATTTGTAATTCTTGACGAAAAGAATATCTTTGAGCATCAACATATGACCATTCAAAAAACAGATTTTAATTGTCTGTTATTCTAAAAGGGGCAAGACAAAGGGTGGCGGGGACCTGTTGTGATTTTATTATAGTAGGTTCTGCTATAATAGTATTTTCAGGATTAGAAACATTTTATTTTATTTTTAAAAAACTATAAATGTGTAATCTAAGGTTCAACGAGTCCAATGATGTAATTTTTTGCTCCAAACAAAAATCTTATCCGACATGAAAAATGCATAACAATTTTAGGTTGTCGAATATAAACTCAAAATATTTTATGTCTCGATCGAGATGAATTTGATTTTTATTTCGAACAAAAAAAATATCATCAGATTCGTTAAACCGAATACTACACATTTATAATTTTTAAAAATAAAATAAAAAAAAGCTCCAAAGGGGCTTGCCGTAATAAAAATTACAATCGAGCCTCAGATATCCAAGACAAGACATTGTATTTGCAACGATAAATTTTTCATATTTGTGGAAATTTTGTAATATCTTAAAATGGACAAAAAAATATGAGTCTCTAGACAAATGTTCGTAATATTTAAGTTAACCAATATAAAAGAGCTCTTGTAATGAATATTAAAAATTGATGTGATGAAATTTGAGATTACAATGATGGTGAGGGGATTATAGAAATTCCGGATGATCTCTTTATTAAGGTTTCAGAATATCCCTTTGCAGCAATTGTTGATAGCATATATTCTTCTTTACTTCAAAAAATAATGATTCTTGCCCCTACACTTGAAATTGTATAATTGATGAATGATTTTATGTTTTCATTAGTTCCAGATGAGAAAATAACTTATTTTACTTTTGACAATACTTCCACTTCAATAAATTTTTACTAAAAATTTAAAGTTAATGTCAGCGGTATCTCTACAAATGTTGAATATATATCTTATATCTATTAGTTACTCAATTATCTTCATTATATTTTGAATATTTGTTTAGTTTATGATAATATATTCAAAACAAATGCGATCATAACCTTTTTATTTTGATGGATTTTAAATTAATGTATTGTCCTAATTGTTACAAATTCCGTTGAGTAGTTCCTACGACTTAGCCTTTTTCCTTTTTCCTAATTCGTGATCAACTTATATTTGAATTTTACAAATATTACTCAACTTTTTAACTTTGGAATGTGGATAGGTGGATAAGATGGGAGGGGCTTTAATTTTAACTCCAATTACCATCAAAAAATCATGTTAAATCAATTTTTTTTTTTAAATAACATATTAGAGTTTATGAGTTAAGAATTAGTGTTTGGGGTTTAAAGTTTAGGTTTAAGATTTATCTTTTAGGACTTAATTTTTGTGTTTAAAGTTTATGGTTTAGGACTTATGATTTAGAATTTAGATTTTAGTTTTTTTTTTTTTCAAAATCTACTATATTCTAACATTATGAACACCACAACACTCAATCACACATTTTATTTCATGATTTAACATAGTTTTGGGAGAGAAATGAAGTCAAAATTAGAGTTAGGAATTGGAGTCCCTCCCATCCTAGGTGGATCATGCACTTTTAATTCTTGCATTGGTATGTTAGGGATTGATGAAGCCTAGGTATGCTAATTTGATTTCCTATTTCTCCTCTTTTTTTTTTTCTTTTTTTTTTTTGTCTTGTTTTATCAATGTCAATTAGTTCTTATTTTTGCTCTTCTTTTAAGTTTTTGAACAAGGGTATATCATATTTTAACTTGACATTGGACTTGGGGTTCTTGACAAAATGCTAGAAAATACATATTCTATAAGCCCAAGTTCATGTTTTGTGCTTCATATTTATCCAAATGTATTGCATATGACAAAGCCAAGAAGTAGTAGATATGCTAGCAGAATGTTGGACAATTTTAGTAGCAGATATACTGCATGAATGTTTATGTTTTGTTTTTTTTCCCGAAATTTTATGTTAGGTGTTTAGGAAAACTATATTGTCATAATCCAATACGTATTTAACAATAACTTCTTAAATCAATATTCTACGGCAAACATAATTATGCATACACCTTTCTAAAACTCATTTGTGTTGGTTCTTTTATGATCAATCATTTTAATGAAATTATAATATTTTTTTGTCGTTCGTGCATCACACGAGTCCAAATACTAGTAAGAATAATAATTTAACTTGATAAAATTTTTTTTGTTGATATCACCAGTTTGGTAAAACATTTTTACCAGCATTTATTCTTGTTTTTAGCATAAATATTTTGTGTATGTCAAATGACCATTTTGGGCACCTAATCCGAGGCAATTTTATCAGCATATTATGCTTGTTTCAAAATGCTACCAATTTGAACAATTTTATTAGCATTTTCATTTATATTCCTCAATTTCCTTAGTATTTCATTGTCATTCCCATTGTACCCCTCAACTCATTGTCACAACCGGAATCGCGACGCGGACAGACTTATAAAAACAATGAAGTCGCCATCAATTATTTTGGAGGTGCAATTAGTCACCATTTGAAATACCGGTCTGCCATTAGAAAATTGGGTTAGGGGGTCGATTGAGTGTGGGGAAGGTGTTAGCACCCCCACAACACCCACTCACGCGATTACCAATACTTGGACAAGGGTTAATGTATTTTTTTGATTTTCTTAAAAAAGAGATTTTTTAAAAGAACTTCGTCTACACGGGATAGAATCCCTTGAAGAATGAGTACGCAAGCTCGCGACAATATATTTTTTACTTTTTGAAAATGAGTAATTTTTAGAAAATAAATCCTTATACACTGCGACATAATCCCTCGAAAAAGGAGTACGCGGGCTTGCATAATTTTATTGAAAAAGGGGTCATCATTTATGAGAGAATCAAAAATAATATTTACAAATGAATAATTTAATTTTAACAAATGAATTAAATGTCCCACTTTTGATTTTAACGATAACCATAGTAGGATTAAAATCGTTTTTCGCGAGTGGGTGGTAAAGACCCTTTTTGTCTCGGGGCGACAGCTATCCCAATTTTAGAAAATAAAACAAAAACAAATCAATTCTTGACTCAAAAAGAACCTAATCATGAAAACAAATATTGGCCCAAGAACAAACTTTTTGACCTAAGAACAAAGCATAAACCCTGAAAAATGAAAATCAAAAGAAAATGAAACTAAACACAAAGCTTTTGTTATATCCAAAAGCTCAAGCCCTTCCCCTTTTATCATTCGTAACTTGTTGTATCACAAACTAGGTTTTCAATAATTGATCACTAACACATCCATTTTCTAAAGATTTTTCAATAATTGATTAATTTGATTCTCTTGATCCTATTGCTGACCTCAAAGATGATATTTGTTGTCTTTGCTGAAGTATACCGCCCTTTCGGGTTTTCAATGCACCTAGGTTTCCCTAACTTTTGCCGGAAGCGCCCTTTCGGATTTTCACTTCAGAGGGGGGGCGCCCTTTCGAGTTTTCACCTCCGTGAGATTCTTTTTCTTTTTTTGTTAGTTTTTTTTTTAATTTCCCTAACTTTTGCCAAAGGCGCTATTTCGAGTTTTCACCTCTGTAGGATTTTCTTTTCTTTTCTTTTAGTTTCCCTAACTTTTGCCAAAGGTGCCCTTTCAGGTTTTCAGCTCAGCGGGATTTTATTTTCTTTTGGTTTTTCTCCTCTCCTCTTCTCTTCTTTTTTTTATTTAAAAGAGCATAGTACATTTCTCTTGCATCTGTGTTCATGGGATGAGACAAGTTCTCTCTGTCTATTTTGGTGAGAATCAGAGAGTCACCCGAGAAAGCTTTTTTTTTTTTTTATTGCATAAGGTCGTAATTAGGAGTCCATTTTCCATGATAATCCTTTTGAGGGGGAAGAATTCTTTTCAATACTAAATTGTTTTCTTCGAAATTTTGGGAGCGAACTTTCTTGTTGCGTGCTCTCGTCGTACGTTTTTTTTTTTTATAATTGACCTCTGCAAGGGCTTCCATTCTTCGTTCCTCGATCAAGTTCAATTGCTTGTAACTTGCATTGAAAACTAGCTTCTATGACAACCCGGTGAGATGAGATTTCAACGCTATTGAGATCATGGTATTTGAGATACTCTAATCTTTCTATCTTTCTATGGAACTGGTACGACACACTTTTTTTTTTCTTCTTTTCTTTCATTTTCTTATTTCTTCTGTTTTTCCTTTTCTTCTTTTTTGTTGCTTTTTCTTTTTCTTCTTTTTATTTTTTCAAAAGCAACTATGGCTTCATTCTTTTCGATTTATGCCTTTTGAAGTATGTTACGGTCTTAGCGGCAAATGGTGGATCATTGTATCTATATCAAACTTGCCATAGCATTGGTAAAACCGTACATCCACCATCTTTGTACTCTTGTAGCAATTCAACCTTTCCTCCTCGTTTATTCCCATGAAAACAGCTCCTATTTTGACTTCCTTCACATTAGTTTCAATTGCTAGATTAATAGGCTCTTTGGCTTCTATTTGGATGAAATATTCTTCCTTCTTGATTGATTTGCCTCAGTAATTCTGGTGAGAAGCCACATTCTTCATCAGTGTCATGGTCAAGTTCAACCTGTCTAATAGGTGTGTCAAAAATCTAGTTCGTTAAGTTCATCACTCTTGTTATCATCAATTCTAGTTCTTTGAAGAAAAATATGAGATCATTTGAGAAGATGATAAAGGAAACAAAAAAGATAGAGAAATGAAATAGGAACTGGATAAATTTTCAATGCGTGCAAAAGATGTGTTCTCAAACACAAAGCATACACATTTTGTCATACGACATAGATTTAAACACAAAACAAAGTAATGCCCAGTATAAAAGTCCAACCAGACACCTTGGGCTAGGCTGATGGTGGTGGTGTGGTTGTCAAGATATTTCTGACAGATTGTTGATTGGTGTAACAAGCTTTTGCATGGTCCAATTGCCCAATCTCAATCCTAGTGGACCCAACACCACAAAAAGGGAATCTTCTAAGGGAACTCTCTCCGCTTTCAAGCATGGCTATCTGAAGGTCATTGAGCTGCTAGCGTATTCTCCAAAAATTGCCCCAGTTCAACAGTGTCTTCTTCTTCTAACATCTCACCATATACCAAAGTATCATCCTGCTAAGGAAATAACACTCTGCCACAGTTGAACATTCCTTTCATTTTTCTTTTCTCTCTCTTTTTCTCTTCTTTTTTTCTCCTTCTTTGTTTTTATCATTTTACCTTTTTTTGTTTTTGCCAGACCTATAACCTAGGCCCTTCCTCTTCTTATGAGGTATAGACTCAATGGGACTCCTGATTCCTTTCCAACTCTCTCCTTTTCACAACTAACTGTCTTATCAAAGATTTTATCTGATCCCTCATCTCAGTTGTCAAGCTCATGGGCCAATCCATCTTGATCCATTTGTTCGCGCATCTTTATTATTTTCTGATTCGTCTCCTCCATGATCTTAGTTCTTAGGCCTGTATTGTGCGGGTAATGAGGGTTGTGATGCTCAATGATACATGTATTTTATTCAACGAGAATAAAATGTTTATTAGTTGGTTATTATCCGCATAATTTTTTCTCTTTTTTTTGGTTCTTTATTTTTTATGACATGTATGTGTAGGTATGTGCATGTATATGGTATGAATTCTTTTTTATTGGACTTTGAGATTTGGAAATAGTATTATAACAAGCATCCTTCTGTTAACATCATTTTTCAAATACAATCTCATTTCTCTCCTCTTCTTTTTTGTTTTTGTTTTTTTTTTTTGAAAAAGAAAGGATGTGAATAATATTGATCCCAAACCACAAGTTCGTGTCTATATGTATAAAAGAATAAAATGAAAACAAAACACAAAGAAACAAATGTGGTTAGTAACAGTAGTCGATTATAAACAAGTAAAAAATCATAACAATGCATATGCAAAAACAGAGATGTGATGGATATAATAACAATAAGGTATAAAAAGAAATAAAATTTTGACAATATAACAATATGAAAACATGAATGATATAGACATATTAACAGTAAGGTATGAAATAAAAAAATTCAACAGCTTAACAGTATAAAAGCATAAAAATACAGTAGCAGTTCGAATAGAGTAACAGTAAGGGTAGGAGGCATCCTCTTAGTATCCTATCTCTAAACTGTCTGGTCAAGGTTCTATCTACTATGTGAGGTCTCGGATAAGGTGCCCCCATAGTCTCATAAGGTAACGGGGTTCCTCAATCAACTTCATGAGGAGTTTAGTCCGATGAGAATGTACCTACCACCTGCACGGAGATAAAATCCCTCGAAGGTGATAGTCCATTCTCCCCTATCCAATGTGAAGCCTAGGTAGTGGGCTATGTGTGTGTATGTGGGTAAAAAATAAAGTGTACGGTGTGTGCGAGAGGCCTTACCAACCAAACCCCAAACTGTACTCTTACCCAAACCTGCAAAAAATATCAATGAAATGCAACATAGAAAATACAAGTAATGTAGTGAATAAAATATGATCACCACGTTCAACGAATGCTCCTTCGTGATATGGTCACCTGAATCATGAAAACAAAGATTGTCAGTGAGCCCGACGGTCGTTGTTTGACCGTAGGCACACCGACGCTCAAGTTAGCTTCCAAGATAATCCAGCTAGTATAATCACAATTAGAGCTTCCGCAAAAAATACGTAACAATTTACGTCCTTTTATAGTGGAGGAGATTCACTTCGTGTATAACTCTATCAAAGTAATTGTAGGAGTTTCCTCCAATCAGTAAGTTGTTTAATTTAATTGGAAAATAACTCTTGATATCTTAAACCTGTTAACAATAACATGATTTAATATTGAGAATAATAAATAGAATTATGTCACGTGTCTGGTCAGAATATTCCTCACATTTGCCCCCCAAAGGCATGTTTCGAGATATCTGAACTGGGCTTTGCTGAGAGGTTCTCAATTGACTAGGGATAGATGCTTTCCATACTTGTGAGTTTGACTTATTTCTTGGGTATTAACCATACCTTTCCTTTTTGACTATAAATTCTTTTACTAGTGTGTCCCACTCTTTTACAACTTATCTTTATCAATCTCTTGTGTCAAAAGAGAGAGAATAGAGAGACTCGGCACCAAGATCGGCCAATAACTTCAGCTCGGCCGGACACCAAGAAGTCAAGTGTTGGTTCTTAATTAACCTTACTAGCAAGTGTATTAGTCGACGACTACAGTACAATGTAAGCAAGGGTCGAATCCACAGGGACGGAGTTATGTCTAATCCAAAAGTATACTTGTATGTATGTATGGACAATGCAAACAAAGTAAAGATCAACTCAAGTTTGTTTGGTTCAATAATTAACTAAGAACAAGCAAACAGTAAAGAATTTTTTGGTGTTTTCTTGGAATAAGGATGCAAATCGAGCTAATGCAATTTATAACTAAACAAGCTAAAAGAAATGGAATAAGATTCAAGATGAGAAAGAAGCACCAAGGCTTCGGAATCAACCAAGGGTCACTGATTTGCAACAAAACCGATTCACACACATCAATAGCAATCCGGGAATAACGAACCCGTACCTAGGTCGGTACTAGCGCACCTATGTCAAATCTCCCTAAAATCAATTACTAGCCATCTCATTGGTCTAGGTTGGATGTTACTACACATTTTAGCTATCCTATTGGTCTAAACATGCATAGGAATTAATGAAGTTCCATGGAGATAATGGTTCATACAAATCGTCACCTAATTAAAGGGAGATGCATTCATAATCATGAGTTTCATGAAGCATAACCTACTTGACATTTTACCATCTAAGTAGATTCAACAAACAATTTCATTCAAACCCTAAGTGGTGATCAAACACAAGGAGTACGAATAATTTGCAATCCAGCACAGAAACACAAGATTTATACCCATTAATCGACTATTATATATGTGAATCAAAGTCAAATACAAATCATTCAACCCAAGGCTTCATCCTAGCCTTGGTACAAGTAGTTTAGTTACACATAGGGAGAGAAAAACAAAAGAAGATAGATGAGAAAAGCATGAATAAACCCAATGAGTTGAGAAGATCCAAGTTGGGCTGAAGAATCTCTCCTCCTAGCTCCAAGAATCACCTTCCCCCTCTGTTTTCGCTCTCCAGAAAATTTGTTTGAAGTGTTAAAAGTCCTTTGCGGCTAGGGCAAATCATGAATTAAAGATGGCCTAAAAGCTGCTCTTTGCACCTAGGCATATCCTCTTAAGTTAAGTTCCCTTCAAATCATTTCTTCCTGGACTGGGCGAATGAAATTATCCTGGGCGTGCACAAATGGTGCGCCTAGGCGCACCTCGCCTAGGCGTAAGCCTAGGCATACTTCTTCACCCACAAAATCTCTTCCTCCTGGACTGTGCGCAAATGATGAAGCCTAGGCGTGAATAAAATTCGCCCAGAACAGCTTGAAGACTTGTTCTTTCTCCAGTCGTGCTTATTTCAGCCCCCTTTTCCACTTTATGCTACAATCCGCTATTAACCTATAAAAATACAAATCAACACATAAACATACTCATTATTTATCAAAAGAAAGCTTAAGAGGGGGAGATTTCTACCAAAAACAATAGGTACTATCATACCTATCAAACACCCCACACTTAAACCTTACTTGTCCTCAAGTAAACTAAACTAAGTACATCTACCAACATCCTAACTCACTAACGCAGGAATCGCGGTTGCATTTAGCTTATGCAACAAGCCGTTAAACCCCTAGGTGTCCCTAGTGGAGGAGTTTTGTCTCCTGAGGGCTTACAAGAACAACACCCACAAACGTTTCAGTCTCAAGTGATCAAGCACCCCACACTTAATCCACACAATATACTCATGAAAAATTCTCAGCCTACTCAATTAATCTTTTTAGATGGCATACAGTGCTAAGAGGAAATGCATAAAAGTGCAGCTTCCAAGAGTTTATACATGCCAAACATAGTCACATTCCAAGACTCCCAAGAACAACCAAGCAGAGATACCAAGGCACATTTATTTATATACATACTACTCTATCTAAATATATAAATATATAAATATATATATATATATATATATATCTATATATTTAAAAATTTTATATTTAGGACCGTGCAATGCTCACTCCATTAAACTTTCTAGTCAACCCATGTAGCGAGTTCTCGACCAATGACTCCCAACCAGTTGGTTTAGGGCATTAGGTGACAAAGCACCACTCGGATCAATTTCTCGAGTTGAAAAGGTTTCGAAGTTAAGCTAGCCTAGTATGTTCATCATGATTGCCTCACCTTTTTACGCGAAACTCGAGTTGGTTAGACAAGAGCCTTGGTTACTTAGCAAAAACACATGAGCGGAACATGATCTTTATCAATTTTGTATTTTATTTATTTTATTTTGTATTTTTTATTTTTTTTAAAGCTGTACACAAATAACTAGTGCCAATGATATCGTTGACATGATGTTCTAGCTCATCTAAGAGAAAGTCCACATTCAACACATATACCCAACCAAGTGAATCAATGATTCCTCAAGCATATCCCACCACATTTCAGTGCAAGTGAATCAATTTCGTAAATAATCAAGTAGGCATCAATGATTCCTCAAGCTTATAAGGGGACAAGATGGGTTCACAACTCATATATGAAACATAATGGAGTCCATCCAAGCTCAGTTCAACAGAAAACCATAAGTAAGCATCATCCATAGTACATGACCTCAATAGCTCACAAATAAGATTACCCTACCACCCTACACTTAGAACAAGCTTTGTCCGCAAAGCATAAGATAGGAAGAATCATAACAACATAAAATGAAGAACAAGCGTGAAACAATACAACCTGCAGGGGAAACTACTGAGAGGGGCCACTAGAGGTCTTGCGGCGAACATAAGTGAGATTTTTGCCGCGCCGCATCTCCTGGAGCATGGATAGGACGTTTGCAATCTGCTGACCCTGAGTCTGGAACTACTGATGGACATACTCAGCATGAGACTGGAAGTTCTGCTCTAGTCGAGTCAGCTGGTCGCTCATCTCCTTGATCTGAGTATCATGAGCATCTACATCAGCCTCACCCTCAACAGCATCCTCCTCCTCCTCATCCTCTGAATGCTGAACACCCGGAGCTAGCCGAGCTCTCCCAGCGGGGACAGAGCGAATACGAGCTATACTAATACGCCAATTACTCAAATTATACACCTCCAAGGGAAGAGGAACTGACTGCACAGATTGAGGGAGCACCTGGAGATATGTTAGCAAGCAAGTGATGATCCGCGGCAGAAAGAGCCGCTTCACCGTGACTTCGGTATCCTCCACGCTCCTACGGATAGCCAAAAGGGAACGAATGTAATAGTAGCCTAGATCAAACCAAGCACTAGTCCATATACAATAAAGAATCTCCAATGCATCCTCCCTCCTCTCACTCTGATGCCCAGTTGGCCATAAGTTTCCATGCACTAGTCGGTCCACGAGATACATAACCTGCGAAAGAGCAGATTTCCTAACAAATTTGCCCCGCCGACCAGTAAACTGCTAGACAATCCAATCATGGTTCTCCAACTGGGAAGAAGGAATAGGAGGCTGGAAACCACTATCAGGAGGTTGGGAAGTAGGATGTCCAATACTGGCACTGACATCTGCAGCAGAAAAAGTAATCATCCCTGAAGGCAATGTAGCTTGGTATGTGCCAGTCCCTGTTGCTTGCACGGTGCGGTAGAAGGCACGCACCAGCTCCGGGTAAACCGGGACATCATGGGCAGAAGCATCCGGGGTAGCAATGAAAGAACAAAATCGGCGAAGTCGATTGAGAGGCTCACTTCTCTTCCCAACCGTGTTTTGGCTGTGGTGTTGTAGATTGAGAAGGGCGTTTCTTGCGCATGGTCGCCAATATCTTTTGTCGCGGCATAATTTCTACAAAAGAAAAGTACAATAATTAAGAATAGCAGGGATAATCATAAACTCAGTACTGCACCTAAAGATGAACAAAAATGGCAGAATCATAGTGCAGATGCGCAAAAGCTGAGCATGCCTGGGGGCACCCAGGCGTGCAGAGGTACCACTTAGGCGAAATACGCCCAGGCGTGAAGGGAGCCACGCCTAGGCGAATCACTCCCAGGCGTGGAGGAGGGCAACCCGTGCTTCAAGCTCCAAATTCCCACAATTGGTACTCAAACACATCATAGTAGGCATCACACAGTTCCTACATTACTCAAAATGACAAATCAACCAAGATATCCCCCTACTTTAGCCCTAAACTCCAAAAATTAGGATATGCCATTGTGAAACTCGTCAATTCTCTCACTTCAGTTCTTGCTCAGACTAGAGTAAGAGAAGAAATCAAAGATAGCATAAGACCAGATGTGGGAGAACTATTACATACCTGGGGCGCTTAGATTGTTGCGTAGGCGAAGATTTGAGAGGAGAGTCTAGGCACTCAAGTGAAGAGAGAGAGCTCGACGTGGGTGTGTGAATGAGTGTACAGTTTGTATATAGTCACGAATTTATTTTTTTTTTACACACACCTAGGCGTGGTACCATTTTACGCCTAGGCGCGGTAAACGAGCGCCCAGAACAACTTGGCTGTAAACATAATGCCCAGAAATTTTAACTGTCCTGCAGCCAGATTCCAACACATTCAAAACTAGCATCCACACAAGATTTTTGCCAATAAAAATGGAATGATGAAGAACAAAAGGATACACAAAAGGGATATAATTCATTAGGTTGCCTCCCAAGTAGCGCTAAGTTTAGTGTTTTCAGCCAGACGTAGCGGTACCTACAGAATTAAACAAACAAGCATCAGCACTTAACAGATGTAGATAGCCACCCACCCCACACTTAAAAGGACAGTAAAAAAAAAAAAACTTGATCAAGAAACGAAACCACCTGAGATAATCAAAGCGATTGAGGGTCTTCCAAACGCAACTTGTACTTTTCCATATCAAAAGAGGTCTCAAAATACGGCTTAAGGCGGTGACCATTTACTTGTTGCTGAAAACCTGTGCGAGGGTCCTTGATAAATATAGATCCATAAGGAAGAACTTTAATCACTTCATACGGACCACTCCACCTTGATCGAAGTTTTCCCGGAAAAAATCGAAGGCAAGCATTATAAAGCAAGACTTTTTGACCCGGTTCAAATTCCTTCATTGAGATATGTTTATCATGAAAGAATTTGGTCTTTTCCTTGTAGTTTTTAGCATTCTCATAGGAATCATTTCGAAGCTCATCAAGCTCATCATGTAACGGCACATCCCGCAGGATCTAGCCGGGCCCATGGACTGCTACCCCCAACCCATCACCACGCTAGAGCGGACGCACCGAATTCTAGTACCTGGTAGGTTGTTGGTGAGAGTCGTACCCACGACCTCCCCTACCCTTTGACATAAGTTCCTATACAAGGCAACTCATGCCACCAACTAAGCCATGGCTTAGTTGGTAGCATATGGTGCCTTGTAATAGGACTTATGTTAAAGGCGAGGTCAATGGATCGATTCTCGCAACAACCTCCGTGCCATGCGTGGACGGGATGGGTTGGGCTGTCTGGACCATGGATCCTGGAGAGTACCTGGGGCATGCGTGTCGGCCGGGGAAATTTATAAAAAGGCAGTTTTTATGTAACGGCCCATCCCGCAAGATCCAGCCGGGCCCATGGACCGCTACCCCCAACCCATCACCACACTAGAGCGAACACACCGAATTCTAGTACCTGGTAGCTTAGTTGGTGGCATGAGTTGCCTTGTATAGACCGACCATGTCGCCAGATTCTGCTAGTCCTCCAGAAACTTCTAAGGCGGCAATAATAGAATTTTTTAGAATGTTTAATCCTGAGGATGGACTAATCCACATTGTCTCAGACTCCTCAAACGAACCAGACCAGTCACTTGGTTCAATTGGACTGGGGAGTTCTATCTTGGACTTAGATAATCTAGATGTTGAGTCTGGCAATGTCGGTTTTCCTGATTATTATTTTACTTTGGATCATGATAGTATGTTCTCCAGCTGTTCGATAAAGCGTTGTGCTCTTTAATATTCGCCCTTAGGCTAATTCTTACTTTTGTCTTCTTGACAGGTTTTCCTCCGGTGCCATTAGAAGGCATGCCCAGGCTTTTGGCTTCACTTTTCACTAGACCGACTCCTGAGGCTCGGCAAGACGATGGATCGTCCTCCGCGGCACCTCCACCAGCTACACTTCCTCCTCCTTCACCAGCCCGTTCGGGAAAGAGGCTTAGAGATAAAGATACCACTTCTTTATCCAGACGTGGGAAAGACCTTTCCACACGTCGTGGTAAAGAGACTCGAAAAAAATCAACTTCTCCCAACCAGCCCGGGATAAATGATTTGATACTAACTCCGAGGATTGGTGGCCACCCGGTTTCCAAGAATTGTTCGATGAGGGACCCCGGGGTCGGTCAAGCCCTTCTGTCTACTACTACCCTTCCGACAGACCAGAGTCAGTTGGAACTTCTCTCCGGGGCTGACCTCAAGGAGAACTCGTCCCGATACTATATGTAGGTAACTTGAAGTTCTTCTCACTCCTTCTAGTTTTTTTTTTACAGTTGTAGTGATGAGAGCCTCTATCTTGTAGGGTGCCCAGTTTTTTCATGAGTACCAGAGGAGGTACGAGGTTGAGTGTGAACGGCATGCACGGACACTCAAAAGCTATGACAGTGTGAAAACCAACATGACTACTCTGATGGTTGATTTGACCATTTCCAAAGCTGAGACCTCTGCTAAGACATCTGAGTTGGAAGTATCCCAATCCATTATCCCCAGCTTGGAAGAAGACAAGCGGAAACTTCAGGCCAGCTTGGATGAGACTTTGTCGGCCGTTCTGTCTCGTGAGAAGGTAGTTGTTGACAAAGCCTCCAACGATGCTTTTATTGAGTACACACAGTTTTTGAAAGATCAAGGGAACACCGCTTACCTCATGGGACGATGTGATTCCTTATTGGAGATTGGTATCCCGAGAGACTCTCTTTTTTGGCATCAGGACAGTATCAGGTTCCCTGCCGTAGATGGAACTAAGGAAAACATACTGGATTATTTCCCTCTTGATGTCATTCCCACTCCTACAATTGAGGCTTCCCAGGTTGCTACTGGAGTTCCTTCCGGAACTATCCATGTTGATGTTGACGATGACTCCTTGGCCTTGGAGAGGGTCGGCTAGGATAGGCTAACAGAAGGTAGCATGGAGCCGAGCTCTGCTCCTGATTCACAGGACATTTATTCTTGAGTTGTGACTGGTCGAGCTGATAACGGTGTTGACCCCGTAACCTAGCTATTTCAGTTTATCTTTTCATGTATTCAGGATATTAGTATGGATTTTATACACCAACTTCATGTACTAACTTTTCTTGCTTTGTAAAGAGTTGTGCACTTCCAATTTCCTTTTATTCCTTTCGCTTGTTGGGATATTTTCTTTTTGTTTTGTCCATTAGTTTTTGGCCAATCCGAGGACTTAGCCCTGCTACGGACTCGAACAAGCTGATTGGCCTATCTCATGACTTGGCCTAGCTGAATATGTGGCCTTTCTCGAGACTTGGCCAAGCTGAATATTTGGCCCTTCTCGAGTCTTGGCCCAATTGAATCTTTGGCCTTTCTCGAGTGTTGGCCTAATTGAATCTTTGGCCTTTCTCGAGTGTTGGCTTAGCTGAATCTTTGGCCTTTCTCGAGTGTTGGTCTAACTGAAATTTTTTTTTATCAAACCCAAGATACTTGGGAAGTCCCGTGGACTTTTTTGGACTATTGGCCTTGGCCGTTCTGTCCAAACCTCGGTGAGGAACCCCTTGGGTTTTTTTTATCAAAAAATAAATTTCTAATTACACAATTATGGATCCAAACTTTTGCTCTTATTCATGATAGCCTAATTAAAAGATGATAGATATGCCGAATGGGCACCTCTATTTATTATAGCAAGAATTGTAAAACTCTACGCATAAAATTTCCTAAGGTTTGCAGCATTCCAAGGCCTCTGGACTGTCTTTCTTGCAAAATCTTTGATCTTGTATGCTCCAGGTCCACTAATGGAAACTATCTTGTACGGGCCTTCCCAATTTGCCCCCAATTTTCCATCCTGGGGATTCTTAGTGCTGCCGAACACTTTCCTGAGAACAAGATCTCCCAAATGAAAATTCCTTGCCTTCACCTTTCTATCATGTACCTTTGCCAACTCATGTTGATATGAAGCTAATTTCAACGCCACTTGCTCTCTTTTCCTTTCTAGCAGATCCAAGTTTACAACCAAGGCATTGTCATTCTCACCTCGCTCAAGTGCTATTGTCCTGATGGTCAGTAGGCCGATCTCTAAGGGAATGACTGCTTCTGTCCCATAGCTAAGGAGAAAGAAGTCTGCCCAGTCGACCTTCGAGGGGTAGTTCGTTGCGTCCACAGTACAGTTGGGAGTTCTTCCACCCACCTCCCTTTGGCAGAATCGAGACGATTTTTCAATCCATCAAGAACTATCTTATTGGATGCCTCAGCCTGTCCATTTCCCTGCGGGTACGCCGGGGTTGAATACTTATTTCGAATACCGTAACCATTACAAAAGTCTCTGTCCCATGTGATAATTGACTCCCACACAAACTTCTTTGTCTCAAAATCTATGATTTTGGCAAGTGGCTTAGCCTCTAACCATTTGGTAAAATAATCTGTTGTCATTATAAGCCATCTTCTATCCCCAGCCGCCCTGGGTAGGGGGCCTACTAAGTCGAGTCCCCATTGGGAGAACGGCCATGGACTCGTCAGGGGGCTAAGCTCTATTGCAGGATGTTGAGGTATGTTTGAGAACTTCTGACACTTCTCACAGCTTTGGGTATATGCTTTTGAGTCTTCATGCATCTACGGCCACCAATACCCCTGTGAGATTGCCCGCTGCACCATCGACCTGCCCCCAATATGGGACCCGCAGCTTCCCTCTTGGATTTCATACAATAACTTATCTTTCTTCTCTGGATGGACACAGAGTAAATACGGGCCAGCAAATGACCTCCTGTATAATTTATCTTCAGGAGACAGCCAGAAATGTGATGACTTCATGATGACCTTCCTAGCTTCTTTTTTGTCTTCCGGAAGGGAACCATCTTTCAAAAAATAAATAAGGGGATCCATCCAACTTGGGTCGAGCTCTGCCTGAGACACCTCGACCTGCTCGGCCGGTACACTTGGTTTCTCCTGTATATCAATTATGATAGTTCTTCTTACTTTTTCCTGATCTGCTGAGGCTAAGGTTGCCAAGGCGTCTGTGTGATTATTTTGCCCTCTTAGGACCTGATGAATTTCAAAGTATTCTAGCTTCTCAATCAGTTTCTTTACTCTTTTTGCTCCCAACTTGAGTGCACTACGTAAGCCACATAGTAGTGCTTCATACTCAGACTCATTATTGGTTGCGTTGAACCCCAACCTGATGGCCTGCTCAATGGTGAGGGCTTCCGGAGAGTTCAGGACTATCCCAGCTCCGTTCCCCTTTCTGGTGGATGAGCCATCAACCATAAGTTCCCAAGTACTTCCAGAATTAATCTCCAACGTCCAAACCTCCTTAACTGACTGTTCTGGCAGACTGGAAAATTATGCTATGAAGTTAGCTACGACTTGGCCCTTGATTGTCGTTTTAGGGACAAAGTGTATATCATGTTGGTCGAGCTCTACTGCCCATTTAGCAATTCTTCCAGAGAGGTCGGCACAACTCAATACGCTTCTGAGAGGATAGGCAGTATCAACTTCAATGGAGTGATCATCGAAATAATGATTGAGTTTCCTAGAAACTATCACCAAACGGTACAACAGCTTCTCCAATGGTGTATACCTCGTCTCAATCTCTAGGAGTGTTTTGCTAACATAATAAATTGGATGCTCAATCTTTCCTTCTACTCTCAAAAGAACGGCGCTCATAGCAATTTCTGACACCGCCAAATACAATCTTAGCTTCTCTCCCGGGACAGGAGTGGCCAGAAGCGGGACCGACTGTAAGTAATCCTTCAATTCGGCCAGTGCCATGTCACACTCCGTATCCCATTCAAACTTATTTGCACCCGAAGACTTCTGAAAGAATTATGGCATCTGTCAGAAGACTTGTTAATGAATCTATTAAGAGCAGCTACCATTCCGGTTAATTTTTTGCACTTCTTTAACTGAGGACTCCCTAAGTTTCTGACGGCCGCGATTTGGTCTGGATCGGCTTCGATTCCCCTTCGCGTCACTAGGTGTCCGAGGAACTTTTCGGAACTAACACCAAAAGCACACTTTGAAGGCTTAAGTTTGTACACTTCCAGGACATCAAATACAGATTGGAGATCTGAGAGATGGTCGTCCTCTCTAGCTGATTTGACAACCATGTCATCAATGTAAACTTCGACTGTGCGCCCAATCATTCCTCCAAACATCTTCGTAACTAAACATTGATAAGTTGCCCCCATATTTTTTAGTCCGAAAGGTATTATCTTATAGCAGTAAGTGCCTCTCGGAGTAATAAACGCATTATTCTCTTCATCTTCTTCATTCATGGGAATTTGGTGGTAACCTCTATATGCATGAAGAAAACTCATCCTTTGACTTCCTGACGTCGAGTCCACCAACTGATCAATTTTGGGTAATGGAAATAGATCTTTTGGACAGGACTTGTTAAGATCCGTGAAGTCTACACAAACTCGCCATGTTCCATTCTTTTTCTTAACCACCACAGTATTCGACAACCACTCTGGGTAATTCACTTCCCGTATAGCTCCAACTTCAATCAATTTCTCCACTTCCTTTACCACGGCTTCGGCATGGGCCAAGGCCGATCTCCTAGCCTTCTGGATGACCGGCTTTGAGTCAGGCCGGATGTTCAATCTGTGGCTTGCAACCTTCCGATCGACTCCCAACATTTCCTGAGGAATCCAGGTAAAGACTCTGATATTTCTCATTAACAATCCGAGAAGGGACTCCCTTTCTACTGCTGGTAAATTCTTGCCAATGAAAAAATACTTGTCAATATTAGACCCATCAATCTGGACTTTTTCGAGTTGCTCAGTTGACTTCTTTTCTGGATCCATTCCTGGCTCAGGCTCGACTAATGTCTCCTCCACGAGGGTGCCTATCTGATGAGTCTCCTTTACTGCTAGGAGACTAGCTACCTCACTATTCCGCTTTGGCCGATGCTTGATTGGTGATCTTGATGACATTTCTCCTAGGAGCCTTCTTTCTATCCTGGCGCTGGATATGAGTCTCGCTCGTCCACTCCTCCGGACGAGAAAGATTCCGAATAAGAGGCTGAGAGGGAAGAGTCCGGATTTGGGGCTTGATTTAGTTCCCGATCTTTTTTGTCAACTTGATCCTGAAAAGACTATGAGGGTCACATCTTTGATCTCGTTTTGGGCACACGACTTGTCTCAACTTTTGATCTGTTGTCGGTCATAGGAAGTCTCTTGAGGCGGGATTTGTGCCCACTTCTCCACGGCTCGGTCCCAACCAAACCTTACTCGATAGTGGAGGCGACTAACAACTGGCCACTCTGGTTTCACCCGGATGCTGCTTGCTCCTGCATCAATGCCCATGCTTCAGCCATGTCTTGGTAGTACCTCCACCCGAATGATCTACCTACCTTACTCCTCGCCTTATAGTAAACCTTCTAATCGGAGAGGCCAGACGCCAAAGCAAAAGCACTTGTGGAGTTGGAATCAAACTAAAGGGATCCCACTTAGTGACGTGGACAAACTGACCCCTTTTGGGAGGAAGGTTAACCCAATCTTGAACCCCGGGGGGAATTCCTTCCATACAGGATTGGGGAAAGACCAGACTTCTAGCCCATTACTTGGCAATGCAAGGGGAAGCCAACTAACTTCTCGATCCCAGAGTGCGGTTAATCTGCTTATTCCAGTGAACAAAGAAAGCAACTCCATGGGGTCCCCTAAATCAAAGGAGGGCGGACTTGGTTCGCTACAGGACAAGGGCGGAACTTAGTTATATACGAGAGTCTTCCCAAATAGCTCTTCAATTGTCGGACCGTTGAAGGACAGGGCATTTCCAGTATTGCTTGAATCTTCGTCTGATCAATGCTTATGCCTCGATGGTGTACAACAAACCCAAGGGATTTCCCAGCAGATACCTTTTCGTAAGCCGCGCACTTCAACGGATTCATCCGTAATGAAAACTTACGGCATCGTTCGAGCACCTTCCTGAGTACCTCAACGTGATCTATTCTTGTCTTGGATTTGACAACAATATCATCGACATAATCTTCAATCAGTTCATGGAACATATCATGAAAAATAGTTTTCATTGCTCGTTGATATGTCGCCCCAGCATTCTTAAGACCAAACGGCATAACATTGTAACATAAAGATGTTCCACTTTGAGTATAGAATGAAGTCTTTGGTACATCCGCAGGTGCCATGAAGATGTGATTATAATCGCTGTAGCCGTCCATAAAGGAAAACATCTGATAGCCTGCCGTATTATCGAGGAGCATGTCCATATTAGGAAGCGGGAATTCCTCTTTCGGACAAGCTTTATTCAGGTCCCTGAAGTCCACACAAACTCAGATCTGTCCATTCTTTTTCTTTACAGGGACAACATTGGCGAGCCACTCAGGATGAAGAATAGGCTTGAAAAATTTGGCATTCCGCAGCTTCTGCACTTCCGCACATATTTGTCTTTCTAGCTCCAAAGTGAACTTTCGTTTAGCTTGACGAACTGGCCGATAACCTGGCTTGATAGCTAAATTATGGGTCACAAGTTGTGGAGTGGAGATAAACCAGGCATCTCTTAATAGGTCCATGCCAAGACATCTATAAACTCCTACGAGCAATGCAACTATCACACAAAAAAAACACCTTCCTTTGGGCAAGGTCAGAAACCTAAAGAGAGTCAGAGACTCTGGAAGGGACGGCTGCGTATTTCTTTTGTGTTGCGCTCCTATGAAATGAAGTACCAATTCACTTGTATTCAGTATTCAGGCCAGGAATTAGCACTGAAGAAGTGTGAGCTCCGCTGGGACGAACGAGATGCTGTGTCCAAATCGCATCGGTACAAGGTGCGCTGAGCCGGTTGCCTAGCCATGTGAGTACTAATCTAGAAAAGCAACCAATGAAGCAACTTTCAGACTGGTCTGGGAAGTCCTTCCTTTACTTTAGTAGACTAGGCTTACCTAGTGCTTAAAGAGCGCTATCTTTGCGCATTGCTCACCCTTAGCAAGGCATACTTAGCACCTACAAAAACGAAACTTAATTGCTAAACTTCGGAGCGAGTACGAAGATCAGAACAAGCTTCCGAGATCAGTGTCAAGATCGGACTAAGGAGAGGGAAGGTAGTCACGATTTCGCAGCAGCAGCATTACGTGCCGTTCCCGGCTGGCCTATAATTGTCTTTCGCGGAATCACCAACGTCCGCTAACGCAGTGTCAGGGTCACTACGAGCTGGACTCGTGAAACTAACTTCCTTAGATAGGGTGCTCAGTGGCCTTCCATCCATCAGCCTATCCGTTCCAGTACGGATGCTTCTAGCCTAGCACCTTTCTCGCGTCCATCATTGAGGGAGGGCTACCTTATTTCAGTCTTTTCCCATTCGTCGTCCATTCGGTAAAGTGTTTGGTCAATCGCTTGACCCTACTTCTTTATTTAGAGTTCCAGCTTGATTGACGGATTCTTTATTTTACTGAACTACTAGACCGAATGGGAAAGACGTAGATAAAGTCTACCTTTCTCCTAGCCTAGTAGGGTATATTCCCAACCAGAATCAAGAGGAGCAGATGAAGCAATTGTAATAATCAGCTAAAGCTGAGCCCAGGGCTGCAGTTTATCTCTCTCAATCCGAACCAGCATCCGCCGAACTAACATATCTTGTTTCTTCCGAACCAATAGCTCCCGTTTCTTCTGAACCGGCATATCCAACTAATAAAGACGCGGACACTGAGGCATAAAGAAAACTCAGTCTTCTCTTCATCTTCTTCATTCATGGGAATTTGGTGGTAACCTCTATAGGCATCAAGAAAACTCATCATTTGACTTCCTGACGTCGAGTCCACCAACTGATCAATTTTGGGTAATGGAAACAGGTCTTTTGGACAGGACTTGTTAAGATCTGTGAAGTCTACACAAACTCGCCATGTTCCATTCTTTTTCTTAACCACCACAGTATTCAACAACCACTCTGGGTAATCCACTTCCCGTATGGCTTCGGCTTCAGTCAATTTCTCCACTTCCTTTACCACGTCTTCGGCATGGGCCAAGGCCAATCTCCTAGCCTTCTGGATGATCGACTTCGAGTCGAGCCGGATTTTCAATCTGTGGCTTGCAAGCTTCCGATTGACTCATGACATTTCCTGAGGAGTCTAGGCAAAGACTCCGATATTTCTCATTAACAATCCTAGAAGGGACTCTCTTTCTGCTGCTAGTAAATTCTTGCCAATGAGAAAATACTTGTTAATATTGGATCCATCAATCTGGACTTTTTCAAGTTGCTCGGTTGACTTCTTTTCTGGATCCATTCCCGACTCAGGCTTGACTAATGTCTCCTCCACGAGGGTGCCTATCTGATGAGTCTCCTTTACTGCTCGGGGACTAGCTACCTCACTATTCCACTCTGGCCGATCTCCCTTCACATCGTACATATCGCCGTTATAAGGAAACTGGAGAGTCTGGTGATAAGTTGATGGCACGGCTTCCATGACATGAAGCCAAGGTCTTCCTAGAATGGCATTATTAGCCGTTCTCCCCTATACAACCAAGAATTCCGTTTGGTCCCAAACGAACCCTTGTTCGAATTCTTCCCAAAGGATGAACCTGGCTACCATTAAATCCAACCAGGCATGCAGTTTCTGGAACGAGATTGGCCTGACTCAGTCCCAACTTCTCAAACATCGGGTAGTACATGATATTGACAACACTTCCTTGATCAATAAGAACTCGCTTAACATCATAACCACATACCCTTATAGTGATCTTAAGAGCATCATTGTGTGTTGGGTCCAACCCGGTTAAGTCTCTGTCTGAGAAGGTAATGTCTATTCCGGTTCTTCATTTCTTTGCTTCTTGGCCCTCAGCGATCTTCGTTTGAGCAATTGTGTTATTCACAGAGACCACGTGTCCATGCCTTTCCAATGTAATCACATTGATTGTGCCCTTTGGTTCATCATTATCATCTTGCCCCCTGCCTGCAACAGATCTCCCGACATTATCCCTAGTCTTATTGCCATCGTTTGCCTTATTCTTCACATACTTTGCTAGCTTCCCTTGTCTGGCTAACTCCTCAAGGTGTTCACGTAGATTGTTACACTGTCCTGTCATGTGCCAGACATCCCTATGGAATGCACAGTACCTCTTTTTATCCCTTCGATCTGGATCCCCTGACATTTTCGGAGGACGTACTATAAATGGTTGATTCCTGATCTCGTAGAATAGCTTATGGATTGGCATGTTGAATTCAACAGCGTTGGCCGAACTCTTCCCCGACCTAATGTGTTCGGCTCGACTCGAGGATTTTTTGTCATCTTGTACAGATCGGCTATTTCGAGAACCTTTTTCCTCCCTTTTTGGAGAGGACATCCGCTTAGCCTTTGGAACGTCAACTTTTGCATATCTCTTGACCCTGTCCTATAGGGTAGCTATGGTGTTAGGCTCATATAAGGTCAATGACTCCTTGAGCTTACAGCCGTCCGGTGGCCCAATCTTAAAGGATGTGGCAGTCGTCCACTCATCACATCCGTCAACCTCCGCGCACACATCTAAGTACCTAGACAAATAGTCGGAGATCTCCTCTCCGCTGTTCGGCTTCATGGTAAGTAAGGTACTAAGGGTCTTTGGTTCCCGACTTCCAGAAATAAAACGGTTAATGAATAGTTTGGCCATCTCACGCCACGATGAAATCGAGTTTGGAAGTAATTGGTGAAACCACCTCGATGCCATCGTTCCTCAAGAAGATGGGAAGACCTTACACAAAATTGGCTCGTCTCCTTCCCACAAGATCATTTTTCGCATAAACTAGTCCAAGTGGGCAACTGGATCAGTTCGGTCATTGAACTGTTCAAATGTCGGCATGACAAGCCTTCTAGGGACCTCTCTTTTTTTGATCTCCCTCGTAAAAGGGGAAGTTATCATTTCATCGAGAGCCTTCATTGCCCTCTGCTGGGCACCATAGATGAGGCCGGCCTTCATTGTAACTGGCTGGTCACTCTTATTCGCGAGGTGGACTCTCGTGGGTGCGCTTACCTTTACACCTGACCTCAGCGAGCCTTGTCTCAAGGACTCCAAATATTCAGTGGTGCGACGGATTTCTGCCTCAATTGGTCCTCAGTTGGCAGCGTTCCCTTTGCAACTTGATCAACTTGAATCTGGTCCAAGCCGGGATTCGGGTGAGCATCATCTCTAGGCTCCTAATGGTTGTTTCGTGACTGGGACCCTCTTCCCCCATCACCTAACTCAGATCGTACGGTTGCCATATTGCTTTTAGTATTTGTCGAAAATAGATCATCTCCCACTGTGGTCGCCAAAATGTAGTGAATAAAATCTGATCACCACGTTCAACGAATGCTCCCTCGTGATATGGTCGCCTGAATCCTGAAAACAAAGATTGTTAATGAGCCCGACTGTCGTTGTTTGACCGTAGGCACTCCAACGCTCAAGTTAGCTTCCAAGATAATCCAGCTAGTATAATCACATTTAGAGCTTCAGAAAAAAAATACGTAGCAATTTACCTCCTTTTATAGTTGAGGAGATTCACTTCGTGTATAACTCTATCAGAGTAATTGTAGGAGTTTCCTCCAATCAGTAAGTTGTTTAATTTAATTGGAAAACAACTCTTGATATCTTAAACCTGTTAACAATAACATGATTTAATATTGAGAATAATAAATAGAATTATGCCACGTGTCTTGTCGGAATATTCCTCACAAGTAAGACTACAACATATATACAAGTATGAAATTAAAACATATATACAAATAAAGGGCCAACACTTATATACAAAAAAAAAAGAAAAAAGATGTGTATAAAAATGAAAAGAAAAGGAAAAAAAGTTAGCCTTGTTCAAGCAAAACTTGGCTTGACCCTTAAACATCTCCAGTGAAGTTGCCAGTTGTCGCAACCGGAATCGCGACTCGGACAGACTTACAAAAAACAATGAAATTGTCACCAATTATTTTAGAGGTGCAATTGGTCACCTATTAAAATATCGATCTACCATTATGAGAATTGGGTTCGGTGGTCGATTGAGCATAGGGAAGGTGTTAGCACCCTACGACATCCGCTTGCGCGGTTACCAATACTTGAACAAGGGCTAATAAAAATATTTTTGAGAATTTGAGAAAAAAGATTTTTGAAAGAACCCCGTCTACACAAGGACAAAATCCCTAGAAGAAGGAGTACACAAAGTTTACGAAAAGATATTCTTGATTTTTTTGAAAGTGAGAAATTTTTTAGAAAAACCTCCTTCGACACGGGGACAAAATCCCTCGAAAAATGAGTACGCGAGCTTGCATAATTTTATTGACAAGTGAGTAATATTTACAAAAGAATAGTTGAACTTAAATAAATAAATTAAATGTCCTACTTTTGAATTTAACGATAACCAATTTAAGGTTAAGGTCATTTGTCGTGAGTGGGTGGTAAAGACCGTCTTTGTCCCGGGGCGGCAGCTATCTTGATTTTGAAAAAATGAAAAGTAAAACAAAGGGACTTTTGGAGGCCGGTACACTAGATTATACTTAATTGTAAAAAAGTGCAATCACTAAAACATCCTTTTAAAAAAGTACACTGGGGATCATCTTTTACCAAAATAACCTCAATTTTGATTTTCTCTCTCCACGAATTGTGATACAATAGTGATACTTTTAAATAGAAGATCCAATTTAGTGTTCAATTTATATTTTTGGCTCATAAAATGATGATATAAATGTTAGAATGTAAATTTGATAGCATTACATGTCTTTCTGGTTCAATTATGTCATTTTAGTGGATTTTTGATGTTCGTGATACTATAGTGATACATCTCTACAGCTGTAAATGTTTTTCCAAAACGAGCAAGAGATGTACAAACCAAGAAAAGAAAACCAAGAAAGGAAAAGTAATTAGGAAGAAGAAGTATGCATATTGGTTCAATTGTATCATTTTAATGAATTTTTTGTGTTCGTGATACTATAGTGATACATCTCTGCATTTGTAAATGTTTTTTCAAAACGAACAAGAGAGGTAACCAAGAAAAGAAAATCAAGAAAGGAAAAGTAGTTAGGAAGATGAAGTATGCATACTAGTTTCATCATTTTAGTGGTTTTTTGGTGTTGGTGATACTATAGTGATACTATAGTGATACTATAGCGACACATCTCTGCAAAAAACGAACCAGAGTCTAGATCTGCAAAAAAACAAAGCACAACCCAGATTGAACAACGAAGCATAGTCCAGATCTGTCAAAAACGAAGCAGAGCAACTCGACGCAGTCCAGATTGAGCAACGACGAAGAAGGAGATGAAGAGAGGAGAAACTCGGCCAAATACGAGTGTCGTACCCACAGGGACTGAATATTAAATATCTGCAATTCAAACTCTTGTAATTATCAATGGAAACAAAGTAAACAAGGATTAATACAAATAAACAAACACTAGGGATCCGAATTCACCAACTCTATTGTATTTAAATTATTTAGCCGACAATTATCATTTCATTCATGCATGTCAAAGATCAAGTCCCCTAATTTATGTAATAGTCATGGGCATTTGACTTACCACGTCTATTCCCAATTGCAACCATCCATGGGCATTTGGATTGGCTAGGACAATCAAGAATGCATTAGGATTTATGGTAACTTATGTAGCGATCACAAAGATCCTAGCATATGGCATTTATGTTTAGGT
Organism: Tripterygium wilfordii; assembly: GCF_013401445.1. Lineage (NCBI taxonomy): Eukaryota > Viridiplantae > Streptophyta > Magnoliopsida > Celastrales > Celastraceae > Tripterygium > Tripterygium wilfordii. The sequence goes on from NC_052241.1 coordinate 4,948,935, forward strand.
AACTCCGGTATTAATTGCAAGAAGCTGGTCTCAAATTGGACATGGACATTTGCCTCAATTTGCATCATGGTAATCAAACCTAGATGGTAGCTAAGCATCAAGATTTAATTATCAATAAAGAATAGCTAATTAACACTTGACATAGCATAAATAAACTAATAATTAATCAAACCAAATTTATTTAGATACAATAGAGTGGATCCATCATCACCCTAGTAAGAGGATTAGTTCCTCATACTAGGTTTACACAACCAACAATTGATCTCACAAAATTCTAGAAAGAATATGTGAGCAAATTGTTGTAAAAGAGAAAATAAAACTCAAGAACTCACTCCTTGATTTCTTTCTCCTCTTCCTCCTTGATTTCTTCTCCTCTTTCCTCTCTGATTTCTTCTCTGGTTTTTGTGATCTTTTTTATCCATGATCCCTCTTCCTCCTTTATAGTAGTGAAAATATACTGGTGAGATTGAAAATACTGAGGAAAGTCTTCACATGATTTCCTTTAGCGCTGTGTTTTGAAGACTTTCGGATAAAAGTTGTGCCGCCTACATGAAAATCAATACAGATGTTAGACAATTATACATATATATATATATATATATATAACACTATTCACTTTTTGACTTAAACGTAATATGTATATATATTTTATATAAACACACACACATATATATATATTACTATTACGTTGGACTTGGGCATATATATATATACACACATATATATCTATATATATAACTATTTATATAAACATATATCTATTTAACACTACTTATATATAGATTTTTGTACGTTTATCACAACCCCCAACCAGCTTATTGCTAGTCTCTAGTAATGCAAGCGATCGGAAAATTCATGTCATATATGTAAATAATCCAATTATCTCATTAGTATGAATGTATTCAAGAATTCACCACCCACTATTACTGGAACAAATTATTCTGACTAAATTTCATATCACCCATTCTATCTTAGCGTGATGTGTAGTGCGTAGTGAATTTAACATAAATACGTGGCTTTAATTTAATATTAACACAAACACTATAATATCACAAGAATCATCAGATTCAATGAATAATTAATATCAAGGGATTTTATTTATTGACTTTTTTTATTTTTATTTTTATTTTTTTTTTATTTTTTTATGTGACTTGTGCAATGCTCGGTCTTATTAAGCTTTCTAAATGACCCTTGTAACAAGCGTTCAACCAATGACTCCCAATCCAGTTGGCTCAGGGCATTAGGTGTAAAGACACCCCAACGGGTTTAATAACTCGAGTCAAAAAGGCTACAAAACTTCGCTTGTCACATGGGTTGATGTCTTGATTTTTCTACCTTTTTACGCGAACACTCACTGCTTACTGAGGCAAGAGTCCCGGTTACTCAGCAGAAATACTTACAAACACTCCCATTTATTCATAATGTACTCTCTTTTTTTTTTTTTTAACATAAATATGAATATATACATGTATCCCAAGATATTAATATTCAAAGAATTCTAATTCAACTCAAGAAAATCACAGTATTCATAATTAATCTTAAATATCATACCTCACAAATATGTAATTCTGTGCAATTGATCCAATTATTAAATAGAATAGGTGAGACAAAACTAAAGTCAGAAAAAAAATCCACAAGTGATTATGGGTATTCAACTCAAATTGTTATCCACACTTCAGAGATATTCAGACCAATTTAGAAATATGATAAGAACATGACTTCCAAATCACAATTTTTTTATTTATTTTTTTTTAGCAATCATTAAACAGAATAGATATTTAACAAACAAACGGTTCTAAGACTCAATATTCCCAAAGCACCGTAAACAAACGGAATTTGTCTCAATACCAGGATCCTTGAGACTGGATGCTAGGTTACTATCAACCTAACTAAAGAGATGTACCCCGTAGCAAGGGCAAAAGGCTAACAAGGCCTTACAATAGGTTGTCATTTTCTAAGAGTTTCTGATCGGCTCAATAGAACCCAAGCCAAGGTCAACAGTCCTTTGTATCTCCACTTTGGGGCTTTACAATTATGGACATTTCGTCCAGTCCATGCTTAGGACTCCCAAATACCTTATCGGTGGTTGTTTCCTGGACAAACTACTAATTACTTAGCTGGTTGAGTTGGCATCCCTCTAAGAGATCAACTACAAGTGTTTCAAGCTTGCACCTAAGGTAGCACAGCACTTGCCTCCTCTAGCTACCATTTTTTTTTTTTTTTTTTAATATCAAACCAGTTCCTCCCCCTCTTAAAATCTTGCATTGTCCTCAATGGGAAAACAAAAATAAAAATTAAAATAAAGCAAATAAAAAAAATAAAAATAGGAAAATTTGAAAAGTACATATGCAAAGCTATGGTTCAGAGAAATACAACCTGACACAAAAACAATTCTGACCGTTGGATGGCTATGTTTTCACTTTCGTATCATATCCATGAGTGCGGCCATCATGTGCTCCAGTCTGTGTTGTCCATCCTCTAGTGTTTGTAGCCCCATCTCTAGCTGGGCTATCGCTGCACTCATGTGATCTGATTGTGGAGACACTACAACTCCTGATGAGGAATCTCCAGGTGGTGATGTTGAAGGATCTTCTTGGGTCTGCTTTTGTCTAGCAGAAGTTGTTTTCAAATGGCTGATGCTCTGACGCCATGTCCATTTTTCCACCATGGTGACTTGATAACCCAAAGATGCTTGAGGCCGAGGAGGTCGAATGCTTTTGAACAAAAGCAACCTTGTGATAAGCCGTGGGAAAAATAACTTCCCCACCTTTTTTGGCTTCTTCTCAACAAAATATTTGGCTTTGCAGATCATGGCCAGATAGATCTTTCCAATATCAAACCAACACCCTTTATACATATAGTATAAAACAGACAAGAATTTTCCCCGTCGTTCTTGCTCATGGCCTATAGGACAAAGATTTTTCCTAATAGCATCATCCAACAACCACATCTTTGATGGCAAGTAGGCGCGGCGTCCAGCGTTATTATGTTTATTCCTCTTTCCACCGCACATATCATCAATCATTTTTTGCTTTGATGCATAGATTGGTTGTCGAGATCCAGTGGGCTCATCATCTGTTGGTGGATACCCTAAGCAGCAACACAGATCTGCTGTTGTGAATTGAACTTTCACACCAACAATGATAACCTGATAAACCAGTTGATCCCTAGTCCACTCGCTTCGTGGTAACTCGATGAGAGTGTGATAGAAAGAGCGAATGATCTGAGGATACACCAGTAAGTTATTTTCTGGATCTGGATCTACGAGAAACAACAAAGAATGCTCCCTCAAGTAGTTCATTGCCCATCTGTTGATGGCTTCTCGTTGTATCGTTTTGTCAATTTGACACTCCGGAATTATTTCAGCTTTATTGAACAACGCAAGCCTGGACTGCAATTGTGATACGATGGTGCGTGGTCGTCTCGGCATGGTTTCTGATCTCTGTTAGAGAGAAAACACACTCTTGCCAGAAAATGAGTGAGATGAAGATGAAAACTGATCGAGACAATAAAGAAAAACATACATATATTAAGAAATTCGTGGTGCTTGTCACATCAGTACTCACTTTACTGTCACGCTTTGCGGCTCATTATCACACTCGAGGATGACTTTTTTTTTTTTCTTTTGTTTTTCTTTTGTTTTTGTTTTTGTTTTTGTTTTTGTTTTTGTTTTTTTTTAACAAAATTAAAAGAGTGAATATGCACAAAATAAGAAATTAATATAAAAAACAATAAAATGGGGCATAAAGGCCAACCATAAGTATTAACAGAAATAAAAAGTTATATTAGGCGGCTCAGCCGACCACATAAGCATATATATATATAAAGGTGGGGCAGTGTAAAGCCAACCACAAATATAAATAATACTGTAAATGAAATAAATAAATAAACGTTACTGTTAGTGGCAGAAATTTAAATGTTAGTAAGTTAGTAAGTGTTAGTGACAGTTATTATAAACAGATATAGGCGGTAGCAGTAGAACCAGCCAATAATATATAGTTAGATGGGGCGGTAAAGCCATCAAAAAAAAAAATAAAATAAAATAAAATAAAATAAAATAAAATAAATAAAATAAATAAAATGAAATAAAAAATGAAAAACCTTCCATTAAAGAGGTGTAGTATACTAATATTAATATATACATATATACATATATACAAGAGTTATATAACAATATATTAAATCAGTCCCGGCAACGGAACCACAAAAACTTGATGTGGAGTTTAGTACCCGTTAAAAGTATAGCGATTATAAACCCAAATTATACTCGCAAGTGCACGAATCAAATGTAGTATAGAAGTATCAAATACGAGTGTCGTACCCACATGGACTGAATATTAAATATCTGCAATTCAAACTCTTGTAATTATCAATGGAAACAAAGTAAACAAGGATTAATACAAATAAACAAACACTAGGGATCCGAATTCACCAACTCTATTGTATTTAAATTATTTAGCCGACAATTATCATTTCATTCATGCATGTCAAAAATCAAGTCCCCTAATTTATGTAATAGTCATGGGCATTTGACTTACCACGTCTATTCCCAATTGCAACCATCCATGGGCATTTGGATTGGCTAGGACAATCAAGAATGCATTAGGATTTATGGTAACTTATGTAGCGATCACAAAGATCCTAGCATATGGCATTTATGTCTAGGTAACTCCGGTATTAATTGCAAGAAGCTGGTCTCAAATTGGACATGGGCATTTGCCTCAATTTGCATCATGGTAATCAAACCTAGATGGTAGCTAAGCATCAAGATTTAATTATCAATAAAGAATAGCTAATTAACACTTGACATAGCATAAATAAACTAATAATTAATCAAACCAAATTTATTTAGATACAATAGAGTGGATCCATCATCACCCTAGTAAGAGGATTAGTTCCTCATACTAGGTTTACACAACCAACAATTGATCTCACAAAATTCTAGAAAGAATATGTGAGCAAATTGTTGTAAAAGAGAAAATAAAACTCAAGAACTCACTCCTTGATTTCTTTCTCCTCTTCCTCCTTGATTTCTTCTCCTCTTTCCTCTCTGATTTCTTCTCTGGTTTTTGTGATCTTTTTTATCCGTGATCCCTCTTCCTCCTTTATAGTAGTGAAAATATACTGGTGAGATTGAAAATACTGAGGAAAGTCTTCACATGATTTCCTTTAGCGCTGTGTTTTGAAGACTTTCGGATAAAAGTTGTGCCGCCTACATGAAAATCAATACAGATGTTAGACAATTATACATATATATATATATATATATATAAACACTATTCACTTTTTGACTTAAACGTAATATGTATATATATTTTATATAAACACACACACACATATATATATTACTATTACGTTGGACTTGGGCATATATATATATACACACATATATATCTATATATATAACTATTTATATAAACATATATCTATTTAACACTACTTATATATAGATTTTTGTACGTTTATCAAAGGCCAACACTCCCCAAAGAGAGAACATCAAACAAAAATGAACAATGAATGTCTAAATGAAATAGAGAGCCTCCAAGAGAAAATCGTCCAACCCAAGTAGTACTCTAGGCACCGAAGCAACATGTTGGCCCAAAAACAAAATAATGGCCTAAGAAAGAAGCACAAAGCCACAAACCCAAATAAAAATGGTGGCTTAAATACCAAGCATAGGCCCCCAAAAAGAACAAAAGCCCAACCCCTCTTTTCTCTTCTATTCTTTCTAGCCGAAATTCGCCTCCTTTCTTTAATGTTTTTTGTTTTGTTTTTTCTTTTTCCTCCCACTCGGCAGACTCCCCTCCTCCTCTGCCAAAAACAAATTCTCTCTCCCCTTTTTTGTCAAGACCAACACTCCCCAAATAGAAAACACCAAAAAAAAATGAACAATGAATGTCTAAATGAAATAGAGAGAAAATCGTCCAATCCAAGTAGTATACTAGGCACCGAAGCAGCATTTCCGTTTAAAATGGATAAAGCTCAAGAGGGTTTAAACCCATTCGGTCACCGTTCAACAAAGAGGGGAACGGGGTTTCCTCCTGCATGGGGACAAAATCCCTCGAAGGAGAAAACCCCTTCTTCTTGTTGGAGAATCAAGAAGAAAACACCAACTAAAAAAACAATAGAAGAGTTGTGACTTCCAAGACAGATGAGAAAAAAGTATGGATGTTTTAAAGAAATGGGTCTCACAAGAACAACATCAGCCAACAAATAAGAAAATGACAGTACTCTTTCACCTCTTTCCTTGTTTCAACCATACTAACTTTATTCTCTCTATTCTTCTCTAACCTAATAATGTAATCTCCTCCATTTCTTCCTCAGACTCATAAACGCCCCTTTTCTTTTGTCTTCTGCGCCTCTCTCCCTATTTCTTGACCTTCTTGTTTGCTTTTTTTCACCCTCACCCACTCTCTTTTCCTCTTCTATGTTCTTTAGTCTCACACCAATCTTTTTCTTTTTTGCCTTTTCTTCTCTCTCCCTTTTTCTTTTGTTGTGCCACCCTCTCCTATTTTTTGTGTCCAGACCCTTTTTTGACCCCAACCCCTCTTTTGTATCTTTGATAGGAGACTTTTTTAGGGTTTTAGGTTGTGGCCTCTTGAACTTAGTGGGCTTTGTTTTTTATGAGATGCTATGATTTGGGCTCTTGACATGGGTTGGGTTGGGTTGGGCTGGGTTGAGTTAAATTGGGCTTTGGGTATTTTCCATTTAGGAGTTGGACTTTGTTTGGGAATTGGACTTTGGGTATGTTTCTTTGAGAATTGGGCTTGATTAAAATTAAATGGGCCTAGACTTGCTTTTGTTGATTTAGAATTTAATTAATAGAAATTTTAGAGTACAAATTGAACCAAATAGAAATAACATAATGTATATACATATAAACAAGAAAGAAATAATATTTAACAAAATAACGCGGTTACCAACAGTTGGACAAGAGCAAATGTATTTTTTTTTATTTTCTTAAAGAAGAGATTTTTTGAAATAACTCCGTCAACAAGGACATAGAATCCCTCGAAGAATGAGTACACAAGCTCGCAACAATATATTTTTACTTTTTGAAAATGAGTAATGTTTAGAAAATAACTCATTTTACACGGGGACAAAATTCCTCGAAAAAATTAGTACGCGAGCTTGCATAATTTTATTGAAAAATGGGTCATCATTTATGAGAGAATCAAAAATAATATCTACAAATGAATAATTTAGTTTTAACAAATGAATTAAATGTCCCACTTTTGATTTTAACGATAACCACGTTAGGATTAAAGTCGTTTTTTGAGAATGGGTGATAAAGACCATTTTTGTCTCGAAGCGGCAGCTATCCCCATTTTAGAAAATAAAATAAAAACAAATCAAGTATTGGCCCAAGAAGAACATAATCATGAAAACAAATATTGGCCCAAGAACAAACTTTTTGGCCTAAGAACAAAGCACAAACCCAGAAAAATGAAATCAAAATAAAATGAAACTAAACATAAAGCTTTTGTTATATCCAAACCAACATGATATATGTCCATAATTTTCTCATCCATAAACTTACATAATCTAGGTGGCAAGTGATAGGAATAGTATGCTAAATGCCATTATTTTATGTAATATTCAAACTCGATTTATTTATTTGAATAAAATATATTTAGCATTTAAAATGAGAAAAAATATATTGGCATCAGTGTCTTTTATTCCATATGGTATATGAATTGGTGTGTAGACTCTAAGCTTGCACATGACAGATCAATTCATAAGTTCCTATCAAATATAAGTAAACGATCACAGCTAAGACGGAATTGGACAAACCGTCGGCTTGGCGGCGGTATAGTATTTCAGTATACCTATCTTGGTTACGGAGAGCGGCAAAGCTTGAACTTACTATACCAGTACACTTGGAGTGTATTGATCAGGACTACGTGTGAGTCAATTTTCTCAGTCCGACTATATGGAAAATTGTACACTTACACAGACGTTATAGAATTGTTCATATTCTTAATTTTTTAAAGATTATTAGTACATGTGCATTTAATGTACAAGACTTTGATTTACTAAAGGGTGAGGTCTTTTTGTATAGGTCAACAAACACCAAGTGAGTTGGGTCACCGCATTAATTGTACGATGGAAAATAATCTGTTAATAAAATTCACGTCCAATTATGGATTGATGATACCCTCTTGAGAATGCTTATAGGATTTGAGATTGTATCAAAACCCTGTAGGTGGATTTTAATTAATCCGACACATTCAAATAAGTTAAGCAATAAGCTCAAGGAAATATTTAAAGATGTCAATTAAATATTATATGTCAGTGGCATATTTAATTGACGGGTATCTGTAACTTAACGTGAAGAATTTTATGAACAAGTATAACGAAGGGCTCAGATTTAATTTGGGATAAAACGGGGAGTGCAATTATAATATTTTAGTGGAATATATTATAATTATGTCCATGGGTTTGGGCTGATAATTAAATTCATAGGAAGCCCATGTTTTATTTTTCCTAGTTAGTCCCCGCTGTAGCCCAGAAGCCCAATACTAGAAGATACAGGAAAACCAAAACGGACCGAAATTAGGAGAGGGAGAGGCTTAGGGGCCGGTCCACCTAGGGAGAAAACCCTAGGTGTGGCCAAACCCTATAAATACACACATAATGTGTGTTTTGTTAACACAAGTTTTGAGACACCAGTTGGCCTCTCTACTCTCTAATCGTTTCCACTAGTTTTGGTTTGTGTTCTTTAGGTTCTTGGAGAAAAGAGACCACCCTCTCAATCCAAGTTTAGGAATTGGTGCATACGGTGGACGATCCGCAGGTTTGAGCTTAGTATCAAACTTGCTGACTCCATCCTTCGTTCCTGATTATTAGAGATCAAATCAGAGAGATCTCAAGGTATATAATCTACTTGCAATTAATTGAGATATGGTTTATGCTATGGTGAATTTTTGAAACTTGTCTAGCTATCGTTTATGTCTATGAGGTCCTTTTACGCTTTCGCGAGTTGCATGTTTCCAACAGCAAGTCAGATAGACATGCCACATAGATTAAAGAAAAAAACAAACTTTATTAAAGAAGTCACATAGGCATGCCACATGTTTTATATAAGTTTATCGATATTTATTTTATGGATGTATATTGCTTCTGAAATCCAAAAGCTCAAGCCCTTCCCCTTTTATCATCCGTAACTTGTTGTATCGACATACAAAAAGATAAAATCACAAACCAGGTTTGAAACCGGTGAAGAGAAAATTACAAACAAGATGTTAAAATAGTGTCCACCAGATCAGAAATAGCAATGGAATCTCCCCTCTACACGGAAACAGAATCTCTCGAAGAGGGGAGGGCTTGCTTTTGGGATTTTCTCCTCTTTGAGGAACACTATTCAATAGAAATCAAAAGGGGAAGGAAAATTTTTCAGTATAAGTGATGATGTCTAAAACAGGTCTACCCTATCAGACAAATCAGCCAAGTCAGACTGAGCTGGAATAACTAATTTCTCCTTTGCTGGTACGTGATCTCTTCCTTCCTTCCTGCACAAGAAGCGAACGTAAGTTTCGGTAGGGCCCCGAGGGTGTACTCGGGGGGACCTCTCCGACGCTCAAGTCAGTACGGTACTAAACTTGGGAGGATGGCTCGTTGCTTCGAGCGTTGCCTCTTGCTCAGTAAGTATTTTAGAGTGCAGGAGTTAGATTGCTTACCTGAGGGCAGAGGTTCCCCTTTTATATGAGTTTGAAGTGTTTGAGTTGTAGTAGGCGTCGGACTCTCTCTCATTGGTTTTCCAGAGGGTTTCTCGGATGGTAAATCCTATCTGTATCCCTCTCCAAAGGGGAGTAGGACTCTATCTAGAATTGGCGTCCTATGAGGACTCTTCATCAGTTGAACTTCGTGCGTACATGCTTCTGTAGTACGGTTATCGAAGTGCGGTCTTCGGTCTGATAGTGCAGAGGTATACACTTCGGTCGAGAACCGATGTGTACCCTTCGGTACGTCACCCATATTGTCCTCACTGGAACTTATTCTGCCACGTGGCTTTCTCCCATTAGTGGGGGTATTTTGGGAATATCAGTTGCCCCCCACACTCTTACCGAGGTATCTTAACGATGAACTGGGTATGAGTGTAATAATGTTTGTTCGACGGTTCATTCTTGCGGACGAGATCGAAGGATGCAGAGCGTCACAACCTACGCACCGTTAGATCAGATCTTTCTTCCTATATAAATAGGTGGTCTGCAGCTCTCTTCAATTTTTACTCGCTTCATTTTTACTATTTAGAGCGTTTAATCTGACTGACCGACCGAAGCCTTCCTTTGCAAAACCGAACATACTTCAATCTCTGGTTCTCTCAGTTTCTATACCATAAGGTCAGTCTTTACTTCCTTCTATTGTTTTTGTTTTTATTATGTCTCTAAGTTCCTCCACTTCATCTTCCTCTTCGGGGGACGCGTCTTCTTCCTCTACTTCGAGTGAACAGACTGCGTCTGACTCTGAAGTTAACATCATCGATTCTCCTACCCCCGACCTTACTGAGGCTTCGGTACTTCGGTCAGATTATCCCGAAGTTGCTGATCGAAGTGAACTTCCTCCAAATCAACAAGTGGGGGGAGACGAGGTTGATTCCGAACCGACATGTTTATCCGGTTCAGAATTGGATGATCATGGGGTGTCAAATATCAAGAGGGACTTCGGTATCCCCTGGGCCTGCCGTCGTATACCTTCAGACGAACACCCCCTTCATCCAAAGGCAGGGGAATTCACCGTCTCGCTCCATTCCATAAAATATGGTGCAAGGATTCCATATCCTCCTGCATTGACCAGTTTTTTCCGTATCTTCAATATTTGTCCCGCTCTTCTGGCCCCGAACTCCTGGCTCTTCCTTAATACCGTTCTTAACCTTTGTATCAAATATACTATACCCTTCAATTCTTTTATCATTCAACACATTCTTAGATTAAGTCGCCATGGTAGGGAGGCCGGTCTATACTATTTCCAGTTTCGGCCACCCATTGAATCTCCTCGTTATCAGGCTTCAATCAAGGATTGGAAGAAGGGTTACTTCTTTGTGAAGGCGCCCCTTCAACCTGGAGAACACCTCCCTTTTCGAACTGAGTTCGGTATTCCCCATGTCTTTCATTTCAATAATCCTCACGAACTGAGGCATGAGACAGATAGGGATTTATTGGACCGACTAAAGTCATTCCTTCCTCCCAACCCTTCGGTCAACCTATCTTTTAGTAATATTGACTCTGCGTACACCTATTCTTCGGTCCTTCTTCAGAGAGGTGTGCTTCAGTTGGTCTTTTTAGACTTCGAGAAATTCATTTGTCTATATTACCTATTTATTAACATGTTCGGTCATCCATTGTGCAGATATGGCGAGCATGGAGGACTACGTCAACATGTTCAGCGCTGGGGCTTCGAAGGGCAAGAAGCACGGCATTGGTAAGGGAAACAAGAGGAAGCCGAACCCGAAGCGTTCAAGGAAGAATACAACGGGAGAGACTTCTGCTGCAGCCAACGTGCTCAACGCTCCCACAACTGTTCACAGTTCGGTCAGGGTGACTCAACCGACCTCGAACCCCTCTCAGACATCAGATTATGTCAACATCCCTCTTCCAGTGACCCAACCTCCCCGAAGGATGGATATTGAAGACCTCACTGTTCATACCCCGAACTGGGATGTTCTAGTGAGTGATTCTGCCAATAACCCAACTATTACGGGTAGGATGGTTGCGAAGGCTCCAACTCCGGCTGACTTCAGTCGATACGAAGCGCTTGCTTTGTCAGACAAGGTGTCAGAGCTGAACGTTGCAGCTATGAAGGTATAATAATTTTATTTAACTTCGGTTCTCCTTTTTTGACTTGGTATTTTTACAGATGAAATTGGTCCCGAAGTAGTGAAGTTCATTATGCCTATGTAGGTTGTCTCTGTTCTTGCTACACTTCCTGGAGGCATAGCGAACATGGCTCACAATGAAACGGCAGCAATTGAAAGGGCCGAAGCAGCTGCCATGGCGAAGGCGAAAGCTGAAGCCGAGCTAGAGACATTTCGGGCCGAACTGACGGAGAGGACCGAAGCTCTAAATGCTGCTAACGCCAAGGAGCTCAAATACCGTAAGGAAAAATCTCGGCTGGAGGCTGAGGTCACTAGGCTTTCCCAAGCTGCTGAAACTGAACGAGTGAAGGCTATTGCCGAAGGCAAGGCCCTGGGGGTTCAGGAGTTCAAAGCCTCAGAGAAGTTCAAGTTAACTCTTCGTCAAGAAGGCTACTTCGGTGGTCGTGGTGCCTTCAAAATGGCCAGGAAGGCTCTAATTGAGGCTGGGCAAGATCCAAGTGTTCTTGATAAGCTTTGCCCGGTTTTGGTTGGAAAGGACGGACTGGAGGAGTCCAAGGAGGAGATATATGCTGAACTTGCTAGGGCTGAGGAAGAAATTCGTCGACAGGCTGAAGATGACGAGAATTCTTAAGAAGATTTTGAGGATGGGGATGAACATCCTTCCACTGTTGATCTTACCGTAGTTACTTCGGATGAAGATCCCCCTCATGTCATCCCTACCGAAGGTGATTCTCCCATTCACTCGGCCGAGCTTGGCGAAGTTCGTCCCTTTACGCCAGAGGGTATTCCTCCACCAAATCCTCCTAAACCGATCTTGCCAGAAGCTACCCTGCATGAACCTTCAGAGACGGAGCTGCCCCCTTCAACCAAAGACATTTGACTTCAATATTTTTTTTATTTATTATTATTTTTTTTTGTATGAACGGTTAAGTATCATTTGGTAATGATATCTCTCTCTTTTCATGTTCAGTTCGCTCTACTTTGATTTGCAAAATTTGTTGTGAATGCTTGAAGTGTGCTTTATTGTCTGACCTTACTTCGGTTGCGGATGCTTGAAGTGTACTTCGAACGTGAAGTACTTGTCGTGGCCGAAGGGTTGGCTTCGGATGAAGTATACACTTCAAGATCGAAGTACCTGATTCGACCGAAGGGTCTAAGGGCCGAAGTGGCCTAATTTTGAGACTAATAAAAAAAATTTTTAAGCTTTGGGCCGAAGGGCCTGTTTGGACCGAAGGGTCTTATGTGGACCGAAGGTCTTGTTTGGACCAAAGGGTCTAAGGGCCGAAGTGGCCTAATTTTGAGACTTAGAAAATTTTTCTAAGCTTTGGGCCGAAGGGCCTGTTTGGACCGAAGGGTCTTGTGTGGACCGAAGGGTCTTATGTGGACTGAAGGTCTTGTTTGGACCAAAGGGTCTAAGGGCCGAAGTGGCCTAATTTTGAGACTTAGAAAATTTTTCTAAGCTTTGGGCCGAAGGGCCTATTTGGACCGAAGGGTCTTGTGTGGACCGAAAGGTCTTATGTGGATCGAAGGTCTTGTTTGGACCAAAGGGTCTAAGGGCCGAAGTGGCCTAATTTTGAGACTTAGAAAATTTTTCTAAGCTTTGGGCCGAAGGGCCTGTTTGGACCGAAGGGTCTTATGTGGACCGAAGGTCTTGTTTGGACCAAAGGGTCTAAGGGTCGAAGTGGCCTAATTTTGAGACTTAGAAAATTTTTCTAAGCTTTGGGCCGAAGAGCCTGTTTGGACCGAAGGGTCTTGTGTGGACCGAAGGGTCTTATGTGGACCGAAGGTCTTGTTTGGACCGAAGGGTCTTATGGAAGGAATGATTAGGACAACTTCTGATCTGTTGTTTATTAAACTAATGAAAAAATAACAACTCTTTTTATTGTTCAACTAAATAAAATATCTACGTAGATTATCAGCATTCCATGGAGCATCTTCTTCCCAGGGTTTTCTGGGTCTTCAATTCGGTATGTTCCTTCCTTGAATGCTTCAATTATTTTGAAAGGTCCATCCCACGTCTCCCCTAGCTTTCCGGGGTGTTTTCATGCGGCCTCCTTCTTTCTTAAGACAAGGTCCCCTGGGTTGAACTTTCTTTCTTTGACCCTTCGGTTATAATATCGGGCTGTCCTTTGCTTGTACGCAGCAGTTCTGATTCGAGCCTCTTCTCTAACTTCCTCCACCAAGTCTAAATTATTCAGAAGTGCTTCATTATTCTCTTGGATATTGAAGTTAATGATCCTTGTAGACGGGATTCCAATTTCTACAGGTATCACGGCTTCGGAGCCAAATGCCAGGGAGAAGGGTGTTTCTCCAGTAGAAGTCCGTGCTGTGGTTCGGTAGGACCATAACACACTCGGTAGTTCTTCCACCCATCTTCCTTTGGCACTATTTAGTCTTGTCTTCAAACCTTGGAGGATCACTCGGTTTGTCACTTCAGCTTGCCCATTAGCTTGTGGGTGACTGACCGAAGTGACTCTGAGATCAACCCCCAACTCTTCACATAGCTTCTTCATCTTTCCTCCGACAAATTGTCTGCCGTTATCAACAATAAGGGCTCTTGGTATCCCATATCTACAGACAACGGTTCTCTAGATGAAGTCTATTACCTTATTCTCAGATATAGTTGCAAGTGGCTCCACTTCTACCCACTTAGTGAAGTAATCCACGGCTACTATCAGATATGTCCTTTGACCCGATGCTGGTGGGAATGGTCCAAGAAGATCCATACCCCACTGAGCAAATGGACAAGGACTCTGAATGGGCACCATCTGACTAGGAGGAAGGTGGGGTACGTGGGAATGCCTTTGACACTTATCACACTTTTGAACAAGCTTTTTGGCGTCTGACACCATTGTAGGCCAGTAGTATCCACAACGTAGCACCTGATAACTTAATGTTCTTCCCCCTATGTGACTTCCACAAATTCCTTCATGCACTTCCCTTAGGGCGTAATCGGCCTCTCTAGGCGCCAAACATCGCAGGTATGGAAGTGTGAAGGATCTTCGGTATAATTCTCCATCAATCAGAGTATATCTTGCTGCCCTTTTCCGGAGACTCCTTGTTTCATTCCTATCTTCAGGAAGTTTCCCTTCAAGCAGGAATTCTCTGATTAGGTCCTTCCAGCTTGGTTCAGCTTCAACCGGGGCCACTTCTAGTTCAGCCGAAATACTTGGTTGAGGAAGTACCTCAATTCTGACCGAAGTAGGTCCTTTGGCTGAACAGGCTGAAGCTAATCGAGCAAGGACATCTGCTTTTGCATTTTCCTCCCTAGGTATTCGATTGATCTCTACCTTGGGAATCTTGGCCAGTAATTTCTTGACCGCAGCTAAGTACTTGACCATATTTGAGCCTCTCGCCTCATAGTCTCCCTTCATTTGTTCAGTTACTAGCTGAGAGTCGCTGTTGATCAACAAATTTTTAATTTCAAGTTCGGCAGCAAGTCTCAATCCAGCTAGTACTGCTTCATATTCTGCTTCATTATTTGACGCTTTGAAGTGAAAATGAAGTGCACGTTCAATACATATCCCCCCCAGACCGAAGAGGAGTATTCCAGCTCCGCTACCCTTTTGATTAGAAGAACCATCAACGAAAAGGTTCCATTTTGGGTAGTCCTCTTCGGTCAGTGTTATCATGGTTGGTCGAAGACATTCTACAACAAAATCGACTAAGGCTTGAGCCTTAATCGCCTGTCTTGGTTTGTACTGAATGTCAAACTCACTCAACTCAATGGACCACTTTATCAACCTGCCTGATGTATCTGGCTTTTGAAGTATGTTCTTCAATGGTTGATCAGTCAGAACCACGATAGTATGAGCTTGAAAGTAAGGCCTTAATTTTCGAGCAGCAGTGACCAAGGCTAAAGCAAACTTCTCTGCTTCAGTATAACGAGTCTCAGCATCTATCATGACCTTACTGACATAGTATACTGGCTTCTGTATTTTATCGTCTTCCTGTATAAGGACTGCACTTACTGCATGATCTGTCGTAGCAAGGTACAAGTACAATACCTCTCCTTCTTTTGGACATGTTAGTAAGGGAGGATGTCCGAGGTATTCCTTTAAACCCTCAAATGCCTTCTGACACTCTTCAGTCCATTGAAATTCCTTGGCCTTTTTTAAGGCCTGGAAGAAGGGTCTACACTTATCACCCGACCTAGCAAGGAATCTCCCAAGTGCCGCTGCTCTTCCCGTTAATCTCTGAACCTCTTTTGGAGACTTCGGAGGTTCCATCTGAAGAATGGCTTCAACCTTCTCTGGGTTTGCTTCGATTCCTCTACTAGTGACAAGGAAGCCTAGGAATTTTCCTGAGCTTACTCCAAAAGCGCATTTGTCTGGGTTTAATTTCATTTGAAACTTATCTAAAGTGTTAAACACTTTTTGAAGATCTGAAGGATGATCTTCCGCCCTTCTACTCTTCACGACCATATCTTCTACATATGCTTCTACCGATTTTCCTATCTGATCAGCAAAGACATGGTTTATCAACCTTTGATAAGTGGCACCAGCATTCTTAAGTCCGAAGGGCATAACCTTATAGCAATATGTCCCTTCTGGAGTTATGAATGAGGTACTCTTCTCATCTCTTGGGTTCATCTTGATCTGGTGGTACCCCGAATAAGCATCCAAGAAGCTAAGGAGTTCGTGGCCTGAAGTTGCATCCACTAATTGATCAATCTTAGGAAGAGGATAGCAGTCCTTAGGACAAGCTTTGTTTAGATCCATGAAGTCAAAGCACATACGCCACTTTCCATTCGCCTTCTTTACCATGACCACATTGGCCAACCAATCTGGATACCGCACCTCTCGGATGAAACCGGCTTCAAGTAACTTCCCCACTTCTTCCTTGATAGCAGCTTGTCTCTCTAGGGTGAAGTTACGCTTTTTCTGTTTGACCGGTTTAGTCCCCGGTATGATGCTCAAACTGTGGGAGATGACTTCCCTACTAACTCCTGGCATCTCATGCGCACTCCATGCGAAGTTCTTTATGTTAGAGAGGAGGAGCTTGGTCACCTCCTCAGCTAACTTTTTATTTAGCAGAGACCCTAGAAATAACTTCTTTTCAGTTCCTTTCTCCACAGTTATTGGAAGAAGTGCTTCCACCGGTGTTGGCTTCAGTATCTTCTCTTCTTCCCGAACATCTAAGCTTCCAACTGATATGGAGGTCTTCTTCTTGTTCTTCAAGTCCGTGTAGTACATCATTCGAGCTAACTTCTGATCCCCACTCACTTCCCTACCCCATTAGAAGTTGGAAACTTCATTTTGAGGTGGTAAGTAGAGACCACCGCCCGAACCTTGTGCAGCAATGGTCTGCCTATGATGGCATTGTAGGGGGATTGAACATCCACTACAAGAAGATCGATCATATGCATAACCGTCCTTGGATAGGTTCCCAGAGTAACAGGTAGGGATATGACTCCCTTGGGAACTATGGATTCCCCTGCGAACCCATATAAAGGAACCGAAAAGTTCTTTAATTTTTCTTCTGAGATCTTCATCTCTTTGAAGGCGTGATAGAACAAGATATCTGCAGCACTTCCATTATCCACCAGAACCTTTTTCACTGTGAAATTTGCGATGACTGCTTCTATTACTAGGGCATCATCATGTGGATCCTGGATACCTTCAACATCTTTTTCTGAGAAAGTAATTTTTTCTTCATCCCTTCTCGGCTTCTTTCTTTCCTTACTTACTTCATTTATTCGAGCATAAGCCCTTCTAGCTGAGGAGCTTTCTCCTCCTGCGGCCAGACCTCCTACAATAACTCCGATTGTCCCAGCAGTCCCCCTTTGGTGACGAGGAGACCTATCCCTTCTTCTTTGTCTCCTTCGGTCGTTATCCCTATCATCACCATCGGTTCTTCTTCTCTTTTCTTCTCTATCTGAAGTGAACTGCTTCAGGTAGCCTCGCCTTATGAGGCCTTCAATCTCATCCTTGAGATGCCTACATTCTTCAGTGTCATGACCATGGTCCCTATGGAACAGGCAATACTTATCTGAAGTACGCTTTTCTGCCGGGGCCCTCATTTTCTTAGGCCACTTCAGTATATCCCTGTTACTTATTTCAAGAAGGATATTATGCAACGAATTATTAAGAGGAGTATAGGAACTATACCGAGGGACTAGACCCTGGTCAGTCTTCCTACCAGACTGATCATCCTTCTTCTTGTCATTCTTTCCTTCTACTCTTCCTTGCTTCTTGCTTGAAGGGGGCAAGTCTTTCTCAGTCTTTCCCGGGGAGCTCGAGCCTTTTTTGGCAGGGGCCGAGGAAGAAGAAAACTGAGAAATTTTCATCATGTCTTCTGACTGCATGAACTTATCTCCCCTAGCGTAGAGTTCTCGCATACTCTTCGGGCGTTTTTTCGTCAATGAACGTACATACGCTTCATCCCTTACTGTCCTTACCAGGGCTGAAATAGCTACTTCTACCTGGACGTGTGGGATTTCCAAACATGCTCTATTGAACCTTGCAAGAAATGATCGAAGTGATTCTCCATGCTCATGGTCAAGATTCATCAGATCCAAACTAGTCTTTGCCGTCCTTCGTGCGGCGGAGAAGTGAAGTGCAAGTTTCTCGGACAAGTCCCCAAAACTAGTCACACTGTGTCTCGGTAATCGATTGAACCACGTTCTTGCTGGTCCAAAAAGGGTTGATGGGAATATCTTGCACATTATCAGGGCATTTGCTCCCTGACACTCCATTATTGATTTGAAACCCTGGATATGATCACAGGGGTCAGTTAACCCTTCATACTTCTCCAGCTTTGGAACAATAAGGTGACGCGGCATTTCAGCTTCAAGTATTTCAGGAGCTAAAGGGGTCAATGTACTGTCCCACACTCCCTCCATTGGGGACACTCCTTGTAGTGCTGCAATTTTCTTGTTCATCTCATCTAGGTGTCGACCGACGTCTTCATTGTAGGTAGTTCCCCTTCTAGTACTTTCTCCAATGGTACCATTGGGATTCACCCCTCGGCTTGGTTCTTTAGACCTACCTGAGTGTGAACTTCGCACCTCCTCATTGTGCGGGATTTCTTGGTTCACTTGTGCCTGTTGGTTCATGATTAGTTCAGTCAACATTTGCACCTGCTGGGAAAGTTGTTGGAATTGTTCCTGAGTGCAAGGTACTTGGGACGGTCCAGCGTCCTGGTTATGTTGGTTGGTTTGGTCAGCAACATCCCCCTGGTGTTCTACCTCCTCATGATGGGGGTGTTCACCCTGCCCCCGGTCAGGAGCATTAGGGTCATCAACTCGACGGCTTGTTTCTGAAGTAGAAGCGACATTCTTTCTCAATCTGACCATTGTGAGTTTCTTTAGGGAAGTGTACTTCCTTCCCACAGACGGCGCCAAACTGATGATGTCTAAAACAGGTCTACCCTATCAGACAAATCAGCCAAGTCAGACTGAGCTGGAATAACTAATTTCTCCTTTGCTGGTACGTGATCTCTTCCTTCCTTCCTGCACAAGAAGCGAACGTAAGCTTCAGTAGGGCCCCGAGGGTGTACTCGGGGGGACCTCTTCGACGCTCAAGTCAGTACGGTACTAAACTTGGGAGGATGGCTCGTTGCTTCGAGCGTTGCCTCTTGCTCAGTAAGTATTTTAGAGTGCAGGAGTTAGATTGCTTACCTGAGGGCAGAGGTTCCCCTTTTATATGAGTTTGAAGTGTTTGAGTTGTAGTAGGAGTCGGACTCTCTCTCATTGGTTTTCCAGAGGGTTTCTCGGATGGTAAATCCTATCTGTATCCCTCTCCAAATGGGAGTAGGACTCTATCTAGAATTGGTGTCCTATGAGGACTCTTCATCAGTTGAACTTCGTGCGTACATGCTTCTGTAGTACGGTTATCGAAGTGCGGTCTTCTGTCTGATAGTGCAGAGGTATACACTTCGGTCGAGAACCGATGTGTACCCTTCGGTACGTCACTCATATTGTGCTCACTGGAACTTATTCTGCCATGTGGCTTTCTCCCATTAGTGGGGGTATTTTGGGAATATCAATAAGCAAGACAATAATAAAACAAATCTAGAGTTTCCTCTCTCTTTACCCGTTTTCTCTTCTTTTTTCACGCAGCCCCCCTTTTCTAATTTTGTTTCTTGTTTGTTTTCTTTCACTCTCACCTACAGCCCCTCTCTCCCCTTTTTTTTTTTTTTTTGTCTAAACCGGCAGCCCCTTTCTTTCTCTCTCTCTCTCAAAAACAGCCCTCTCTCTCCCTTTTCTTCCATCACCGAAACCAACCTTCACTCTTTCTCTTTCCTATTTTCTGTCGTCTCTTTCCACTATTTTCTTTTCTCTGCCATTTTTCTCTCTAAAATCCCACCTCTTTTTTTGGTCCCCTTTTCTTCCTACCTCACAAGTAGGGTCATCATTCGACCCATGATTTGCGGGCCAAAGCCCGACCTAGCCCGAAATTATATCCATACATATATATGTGCATACAGTGCAATTGTGCACTGTCTGCACATATCTGTGTATATATAATATACATATACACACACATATACGTGCATATAAATATACATGAGATATATATACATATCCATATATATAATACATATATATACGGTGCAGTCTCTGTGTGTGTATATATATATGCTCTCTCTATGTGTATATATATAATGCATATACATATATATAATAGATATATAAATATTAAATAGTTAAAAGTCGGGTCCGACCCGAGGACCGATCCAAAGGCCCAAGCCTTAGGGCCCTGAGCCGGGCTTGTGCCTCATTTTGAAGGCCTAACCCTGCCCAAACCCGAAGTCTGATTCTCAAAATTGGGCCCGGGTTCGGGCCTAAAAAACGGCCCAGCCCGATGCCGACCCCTACTCATGAGCTGCCTTCCTCTCTTTATTTGACCCTTTTTGTCTCTTTGTTTTTGTCCTGCCCTCCCTGTATCTCCTTTTTGTCCAGCTTCTTTTTTGACCCCAACCCCTATTTTATATCTTTGGTAGGAGACTTCTGTAGGGTTTTAGGTTGTATGCTCTTGAACTTTGTGGGCTTGGGTGTTTAAGAGATGCTAAGATTTGGGCTCTTGACATAGGTTGGGTTGGGTCGAGTTAAATTGGGTAGGTTTCTTTATTGGGCTTTGGGTATTTTTCATTTAGGAGTTGGACTTTGTTTGGGTATTAGACTTTGTGTAGGTTTCCTTATTGAGCTTTGGGTATTTTTCATTTAGGAGTTGGACTTTGTTTGGGTATTGGACTTTGGATAGGTTTCTTTATTGGGCTTGTTTAAAATTAAATGGATCTAGACTTGTTTTCGTTGAGTTTGAATTTAATTAATAGAAATTTGAGTGTACAAATTGAATCAAATAGAAATCACATAATGTATATACATGTAAAGAAGATAGAAATAATATTTAACAAAAATGACCCGGACAAAATCCGGGTATTACACTCATTAATTTATAAATTATCTATATTTTATAAATTAATTAATTATCTTTATTTGATAGATTAATTAATAAATTATATATATTTTATTTTAATAAATTATCCTTATTTTATAAATTAATTTCTATTTATTTTTTACATTTATATGCGTGTATTACAACTAAAATACGTAATACCCTTGTACGTAATTTTTCACAAAATGTTATACAACATAAATGGTACTAACAAAAGTTGAACCAAACACTACCACCATGCAATATATCTGCTACTAAAATTGTCCACCATTTCTGCTTAGCATATCTACTATTTTCAATAAGCAATATGCTTACTGAGCGATGGTATATCATAGAATTCAGTTAAATTTTCACTCCTGTCTCAATATTAGAGATTGACTAGGTGCGTTCTCGCGCTACGCGTGTCATGCATGCATAGTAAATAAATAAGATTTGCGGTGATAATTGCTATAAATACAAAAATCTTTAAAAAAATCACCTACATTTGAATATCTTATACAGTTCCTATGACTCAAAGGATAATCTTCAAATGTAAAACCTCTCCCAAGTCTCAAAGAAAGAAAACAAAAACAAAGCTAGGAGACAATTCATGACTTCTGACATTGGGAGTCAAATATATTGGGGAGGACCATATCATCAGAAAATCACAAATTTAGTTTAGATATTGAAAATAAGAAAACATGGAGATTTCTACTAAACTTAGGTACTGTTTGGACTTTGGCGTTGAGTTTGGATGGGCAAAAAGTACTTTTAAGAGTCCTAAACACAATTTCAATTGTTAGAATAACAAAAGGTTATAATGCTTTTTTTGAGTTTGTGGACCTAATAAAAGTGTGTCCATGAGAAGCTACTCATAAGAGCTTATGATTCAATTTCAAAGAAGAACTTCATTTTCAAGAGGGTGAAAATCTAATCTCAATCCCAAATGGGGCCACCGGGTACTAGCCAAATAATGTCGCCAAGTGGCTATAGTCAAAACCTGTAATATCTACCAACCTCGTCAGCCACAAAAACAAATCCTTATTGCTTGCAGAACTCCATAATTTTCACATTGATTATCTTTAGCAAGAA
Source organism: Tripterygium wilfordii (assembly GCF_013401445.1). Taxonomy (NCBI): domain Eukaryota; kingdom Viridiplantae; phylum Streptophyta; class Magnoliopsida; order Celastrales; family Celastraceae; genus Tripterygium; species Tripterygium wilfordii. The sequence continues at coordinate 4,971,222 of NC_052241.1, forward strand.
CCTATCATTAAATTTATTGCACTGATTTTTCTAGAATATGTACCTATTGTTACCTTAATGTTTTGCGTTTAGGTAGAAGAGAATTCAATTACTGAAATACAATCTAGTTGAGAGTGTTTAACTTGTTTTATGAGCTGAGATGAGTCTAAATAACTCATCGACTCAACCCATATATTCAATAATAAAGTTTTGCTTACCTTACCAGTTGGGTTGCTTGGATTTATGGCAACTAATGCCTAACAACAACTCCCTTGGACTTGGCATAATCCAATTGCTTCTTGAGCTCAGAAACCTCCAATCCCTACTCTTTTGATTCATCTAGGTAATAAGGAACCTGCATTAAACAACATGAAATCCTATTTCAGAGACTTATACTAATGTAATGTACATGATAATGGCATCCAATTTTTTCCTCCATTCATGTTAATATAAAGGGCCAAGCCTTTGTTTTAAAGGATTTAAAGCACCTAGCTGTCAATCCTAAACTAACTACTTGTATGAAAGATGAGCTTATAAACAAGCCTTTAAGTAGAATAAGCATACCTGCTGAGAGCCACCATGTAGAGAAATTTGAAGCATATATAAAACATGTAGTAGACAAAACATGACCAAGAAGCAACATCCTATCACGGTAGTACAAAATCCCAAGAACATATAATAGACTTTTTTTTATTTGCTTTGTTGTGGCAACAACATCAGAACCCAAGCTGGCAACTACTAATCTTTGCTTTGGTAAGCTCCAGTTTTCACATAAAAAGTGACAAATTAAAATAACTTAAATGACATGAAATGGCCTGCACCTCTACTGGCAACACATTCTAAGATGCAGTTCACAGAATTTTCCTTGGCATCTGAAATTCAGTAAAAGAAAAGAAAAGAAAAAGGGCATAGCTTGTACCCAAAAAAACACCGGGGAAAAAGGCATATCACATCATAATGTGCATTTGTTGCTTATAATTAAAATAAAAAGACACATGTAATAAGAACTCATAATCTGGTGATGGCCATCATTGGATGGGGAAAAATGATTTATAAAGAAAAAAGAATGTAATTTGCTATTTTTACTCAGTTCTCGCATCAAAATGTTGGTGTTTGGGCTTTGATACATCAAAAAAACTTAAATGGAAATTGAAGACTTGCTCTTAAAAACGTATTTCTGTACAATATATAACAACGGAGTAAAATTTTCCAGATTCATGTATCTACGAAATAATTATTCACTTCAACTAAAGAGGCAGGAATGAAAGGGTGCATGGGGAGATGAATGTAAGGTGATGGGAAGAGTCGTAAACGATACAATACTTTGGCCACAACTTTTTTTTCACTAAATTTGAAGTAAATTACACATGGCAACCATTTGCTGATTTAAAAGCTGACTTGGCAGTCTTAAAGAAAGGCTAAACTTTCGTATTTATATATGGTACTAGGCGTCTACCCGCGCTACACGAACATTGGCTTGACGATTATGCAGGATGTGTGGGGGAAAGGATGTTGGAGGGGTTGAGGAACTCTCGGGAAAAAGCCATTGCACTATAAATTTTATTAGGTTTATTTCGATGTGTGTCGAAAAGGAAAATCTTGGAGCAGTAAAGTTTTGAGTGGGCATACTCTTTTATGATGGAGTTTGATTGTCGGTCAAGATAATGTTATAACGAAAGCTATGGAGGATAATTCTTAGTGTAGAGAGTTGTGACTGTCGGTGAAGGCGGTGATTATAGCGAAGGCTATGAAGTTTTTGATCAAATGGAGATTGTAAGTTTTTTGATAAAAAAAGTTTGAAGTTGCACAAAGCTTGTGTAGTGATCGATGTAGCGACGAGACAACAAGTCTCATGGTCAAAGAAGGAAAAAGTATGTGGGGGTCCACAAGAAGTAAAGATGTGTTCAACTTGGTGTTTCTTTTGTGGGCTAGTACACTGTACACGGCATATGTGTTTTATGTATCTTAGTTGCACCACAGTTTTTGCTGAGTACACCCCATTCTAAATAAACCCTAACTTAAATTAAAACAATTAAGAGTTCACCCCATTTTCTCAGTTTTTCAAAATTTTCAACCTGCACCCCATGCCCAACAGTTACAAAAACAAGGTATCTATACAAAAACATATACAAAATGAAACCATAATCATGTAAACAAAATCATTTCAATAATTCATATCAAAACCTACACAAAATCAATGTTCTTCAGATCAGTCCTATACATAATCAAGGAGGAAGTCATATAAATCCACCAACCGAGTTAGAGAGGTACTTCTTAAGCTTAGAATGGCTGCTCTCAACTCTATTTGTTGTTGTGTTCCCAAGATGAAAAAATTGATCAACCCAGGCAGCCACAAAGTATGACCTGTATTTACTCAACCAGGAATCATTGACATAAGTCAGGGCTTTAGGATGAGCTTCAAACTTGTTTTGCATGTCATTCACTGCCTTATCAAACTCTACCATTGTTTTGGAATGCATGACAGAGCTCCCACAGCTCATAAAGTCATCAAACTCAACTTTAAGTTTGAATAAACCAACACAGTTGCTAAAAACATTGTTAGATACATGTACTCGACATAGCATATTCTTTGCATTTGGAAAAACAGTCTTCAATGCAATCTCTCTATCATAGATGAAGACACCTGCCAATACTGTCTCAAACAAGTCTTTGAAGCAATTCAAAACCCACACATAATTGTATTCTTTCTCTGCACTCAAATAGCAAAAACAAACAAAGAATGTCTTCTTTGTAGAAGTAACTCCAACAATTTGCAGCAAAGGTAGCCTATATTTGTTGGTCTTGTATGTGCAGTCTAGCATAAAAACAATAGGAAATGCTCTGGCCAGTTGAATTGAAGTAGAGTTACACCAGAACAAGTCTTGTAATACCTCAGTTTCTGGTTCATAACGATGTCTTGTAACATACCATTCTCAGTTAATAACATGAACAACTGTTGCATATGTGACTTACCAGCAGTCTCAGAAAGTCTTAGAGCAGTTCTGGCATTGTAGAGTGTCTTGATTGTTGATGCATTTGTAGGATCCTTGAGCTTCAGGTGATTCAATATTTCTCTTACCTTCACCCCTGACCTACTTTGCCTCTCAATAGTGTCCTTCTCCTCTGCAGTTAGTCTACCTACATATGAATGCCCTTCAAAAGCTTTGACCAAATCATGGTTGTGCTTCCCATTCATAACAACCAACCCCCATGTCCCAGTTGACGCATCTGTTACTTGAGCTTTCAGAGAAAAGGGGCATTGGCATTTCTTTGTTGATGATTTTCTCTTCTTTTGCCTTTTGCCCTGTATCCACCACTCCTCTCACACCCAAATAAAATCCTAGGGTTCTCTTTTGATCGTTCAAGCCTGATTGTTTGACAACCACAACTACTCCATGCCTACGGGCACATCTCCGAACATAAGAAACAACATCCTCTTTACTGTGAAATTCCTACATAATCCATAAACCAACCATCAACAATACTTTAAATAACCTCTAAAATACCACGAAATTCCTACATTTATCAACAAGAAACTAGGTTGTAGTTCATACCATATCTGTTCAAAAAAACTGGGTTGTATCTGCTTCAACCATCAAAGGAGTATGCGACTCAACAACGTCGCCCTGAAAGCACATACAATGGTGATCAACCCAGTGAAAGGAGATATATGAACTAAACCCTAGCTTTTGATCGCGGTTGGGTTAGGGTTAAACTTACCAGTTCTTCACCAAAGTTAGGTTCTCCGTTGAACGTGGCTTCATCATCTTCCATCGCGGCCTCATATTCCATATCATCATCGTCGACTTTGCCCATCGGAGAGAATGGCGTTCGAACAGAGAGAAAATCGCATGATTCGAGTGAGAGACAGAGTCGTTGCAGAACACAGAGATGAGTGAAACGAAGGAGAACGATAGAAATGGGAGGGAAATGGTAGGGTCAGTAAGGGGTGTGAAGAGATGAGTATTTTTTGTGATTTTTATGGTGTACTTAGCAAAAATGGAGGTGCAAATAAGATTCATCATATGTTTGTACGACATGGGTGGTGTGTCATATTCAAAAGGTAAGATTGAATAGAAAGTCTTTCTTATTTTTCTTTATAACAGAACCCTGAGTGATTTTGGGTAGAAATATTACAAATACTACAAAATAGAAAGCAAGGTAGGAAAAAAAAAACTTTGTGGAAAATCTTTGGTGTAATTGGATTTTCTGTGTAATAGATTATTGGGTGATAGAAAAATGAGTTTGTAGTTGTATAAATTTTTTACATAATGAATTTTTTCTTATTGTATTTCGATAATACCATGATTTTTCTTTCGATCTTGGAGATTTTCCATTGTATATTCTTCTTTTAATTGTTGCACCTTTCCATTTTAATTTTGTCTTTGTTCTTGTGATATCTCTATAAGGAGTATCGTGGGTCTAATTTCCAATAGAATGGTAAACAATTCCATTACTTTCAAACGGACCCACTAACTAGCACGTTCCAAACGTGCTGTTCCTGTCCTGTGGAGGCTTGTCCCAACCTGTCGTGTCGTTAAATTCGAGTCTTTCCCAATTTTCATTCTGAAACCACTCAACCAACCATGGCGGCTGCTGCGACCCCGTGCTCAACTGGCTTTAGGACTCAGACCCCATGTCCGAAACTGGATTTATATAATGGGCTTTCAAGGTTGAGATATGAGCCTGTGCATTGGAGGGTACCCAGTTGGAGAACAAGTTATTTTGAGCTGCTTTCAGTAGCAACAATAATGACTCGGAAGAAGAATAAGCTGAAAAAGTTTTGTGCTACAGCTGAAAAGGACAATGCCGTGACTGTTACCCGTTCTCTGCGTCCTTCTGTCACTCGCTCCAAGTGGGTATCTATTTGATTTTCCCTTCTTGTGATTTGTTAGCTTCTTGTTGGATTTAGCAGGCGCCCGTGCTCAGCTCAATGATGTTATTTTTTTATCTGTTGAGGGATGCCATATATATTTTATTCATGATGAGTAGCATTTGCATTGACCCACATAAAAGACATAGACTTCTGGTAAAATGCGGAGCTTGACAGAGAATTAAGACGTGCTATTCTCTTAATCTGTCGTCATTAATTTGATATTTTGTCTATGCCAGTTAATTTTCATCTTCTTTTCTTTTTGTCTGGTTTAAACTGCACTAATAATTAATAATGAATAGATGCCCCATAATTGTCGATATCATTTGTGCTTCCCCTGTAGTAAATTTGGAACTTCATGGCCTGGGATTTGGGAAATAATAGAGTACCTTGTTTCAATATGGTGAGAAAGTAATTGATAGTTGATATGGATATGTGATAGGAGTTGAAAGAAGACACTACTTCAGATTTTAGTGTTAGGAGTTGGAACCCCTTGTACATAGTGATTCCAGTTTTCAAAAACTGGTATCGTGGTTAACTGGTCAATCCAATTTGATGCTGGTGAATTTTCGGCATTAGTAAGAATAGAAATAAAGCGCTCAACTTGTACATGGCCTTTACACAAGCTATTCAAGTAGTTTCCAAAAGCCTGAAATTGGTACGTGATTTGCTATTTTCCTAATCCAGTAGTTAAGAAAATTTCTAACGTGAATACTGGCTATATCCTTTATATACATATCTGTACATAGTTTATGAGAGTATGATAATATGTCATGGATTGCAGAATTTTGATTTTCACTCGTTTGATGGATAGTGAACATATCAAGATGTGTTTGCATGCGGAAATAACAATTTTTTCTTCCCTCCTTTGAAATTTCATTGTAACTGTCATAACGAAGACATATATTATACCTAAGCATGTCTTTATGCTTACTGTGGTTGTTATATTTTATTCATTCAATTCAGGGTGCAACGCCACACTATTTCAGTGTTCGTTGGTGATGAGAGTGGGATTATAAACCGGATTGCAGGGGTTTTCGCAAGGAGGGGTTACAACATTGAATCTCTCGCTGTTGGTCTAAACAAGGAAAAGGCTTTGTTTACCATTGTTGTATCCGGAACTGAAAAAATTTTACGGCAGGTTGTGGAGCAGCTTAACAAGCTTGTCAATGTCATAAAGGTTGAGATCTTCCCCAGTTACCCAGTTACCCCCCTACATTCGAATCATACGTCAATATTTTTCTTTATATTTTTTTCTCGGGAGGGGGTTAGAGGATCAAAACATAGATAAGAGCCTTTCACTGCTCTGTTCATTAGATGAGCACTCAGCTGTACTGGTTCAAAAGTACGGGGGTATAGGTAAATGACTCCACCATACAGTTTTTCAGATTATGAAGATATGCGGAAAATGTCGTAGGAAGTGGATTTGACGTGAACTTCATCATGCTAAATTTATGAGGATTTTCTGGTGGGAAACTAATTGAGCTTGCTAGAAATGATGATATGTGGCAGATATATTTTAAGCAGGCACTAAAAAGGCGACTTTGCTGTCATGCTAAAGTTGTGTAGTCTACATGTGGAGCTCTATTTTAGTGATTTTTTACTAAGTTCTGTTGCAAATCTTGTGGTTTCATTTCCTTTTCTATTTCTTTCATCTCTTTGATGCTTCGAGAGAACTGCTACTGGCTAGTAAGCCATGTGGTCTGGTCTCAGTGTAGATGATCCCATATTTTGGTCATTGCCCTGGTTAAAATAATGAATAGTTTTTGGTTTGAGTTTATATTATAACTAGTGCTTGTGTTTTTTTTAGCTGGGCTGCATACAAACTTTAATTTTCATTTTTGCTACATGGCTCTTTTTATTATATTAGAGTAGCTACTTGTAAGGGCCGACTACTTTTTCTTGATATAACTTATGCTAGATGGTTGGTGCCTGGTGGGCTTAACATATTAAAGGCTAGCATAAGCTGTTGCCTGATTGCAACAGTATTGTGATACTTAGATTACATCTTCTGCAAACAGAAGTTCGAAGATTTGCTTGCCCCCAGCACTCTCATTACTCATGTGATTTTTTTTCTTACTTTTCATTTCCTACCATAAACATGGGCTTTTGAATGAGCCTTTTCACTTAATTGCTTGCATGCTGTACTTTTACACTTGCTACTAAGTTCATTGGATGTATTAGGTGGAAGATATCTCTAGGGAGCCACAAGTAGAACGTGAACTAATGCTCATAAAGCTCAATGCTGATCAAAGTAACTGCTCTGAGGTATGTGTGAAAACTGTGGTCTTCCTGTAAAGAATGTTGTCAATTATGTAATATATGGTCCAATATTTTTCTCTTGGAAAGACTACTATAAACTTTTTTTAAAAAAAAAACAAAAGAGCTGTTGGGAAAGGTGTTTCTTTCTTTTTAATTCTTTTCGCATGGTGTAGTATACAAATACACCACGGTAGAGTTGCAGGGGTGCAACCTAGAGGTTACATGTTCAATTCATGGAAATAGCATATCTACATAATATGGGGGTAAGTTATGCGTAATCCTGCCTGTCCCCTACCCCACCCACTGCCAGATCCTTGTGCACGGGGTTGTTTACTTTTTTGTAGTATACAAATACCTTTTTGAAAAACTATGGACGGGTGTGTGGAGGAGAAGAATTCTTTTGCCATAACTGGTGAAAAATGTTGACAGATCTTATTCTTTTGAGTAGAGTATACAAATTCCATTAGTCTAGATTTAATTAATTCGAAGTAAAAATGCCTCCTTGGTTCCATTTCTTTTTCATCTATGTTTTTTTTTTTAATTTAATTTCTTTGATCTTAAACTCTTTCCTTTGATTTCTAATTTTCTTTGTTCTCCCATGACTTTCTTTTGAGTTTATCTTTGTTGACTCTTTGTTAGACCCTTGAAATTTTATAAATTTCAGCAATTTATTTTCTGTATCAACGATACCATTAAAGATTGGAAGGAATGATGGAAATCAAAATTGCAATGGCGCCATGAGGGAATTAGGCTGGTTTCACCTGAGTGGCGAGGCCATGCCCCGGATTAGCTTTCTGGTCCAATAAGATCGGTGTTTTATGTTTTACTTATGCCAATTGTTGACCGGAAATGAGTAGTTTGTGCTTAAGCATCCTCTAGTTTGCCTCTGAAATGTGCTGCTTTTTAAAAAAAATTTTTTTTTTTTGGTCCAAATCGTCTTTCTGAATTCAAGTGCCTAAACTTTGGACTTTTGATATCTTCAGATCAAGTGGTTAGTAGACATCTTCAGAGCAAGAATTGTGGATATCTCAGCACATTCACTGACAGTTGAGGTAACTTCAGTTAGATCCTTTTAACTTTTGGCTGCGTTCCATTGTTTTTAATCCAATGATTGTGACAATTTAGCCTCAACAAGTGCAAATCAACCTTGATAAGAGTCTTGCCGACAGGATTGACTTTCTGGCTCTGAATGCCCAAACATTTTAGAAAGTGTGTATAAACACTTCCAATTCCGTTTAGATGTTAATAGCCATATATAATGGTTTATCAGAATTAAACTGACAAATTTATGAGGTCGTATTCCATGCATGCCAATCAACTTCACTGAATCTTGTTGGGGTTTCTATTCCTCCTCAAGGTTCAGAAGATATTCATGCGATGTAACTTTGTGTATATATGTTGATGACTGTGATTCGGGGTCATTTTTGTTTTTTTTTTCCAAATGTTTTTTAGTTCCGTTCCCCCATCCTGCAACTATAGATGTATTATTTTCAATCCTTAACAGCTGAGCATGCTAGTTCCTTGTATGCATTTTTGTCTTTCCTTTGTAGATCATGTTGAGGGTCTTTTGTGCTGTCAAAGTCAATGCATGTGCTTGTGGATGTTTCAGGTCACTGGAGACCCTGGGAAGATGGTTGCTGTCCAGAAAAACTTTAGCAAGTTTGGAATCAAAGAACTTGCTCGAACTGGAAAGGTAGGATGCATGCATAACACCTGACATACATATAGATTCTGTCTCAACTGGTGAGAGAGACTTGAAATTATCCTGACATGTGCATCATTGATTTTGAGTTTCAAAATATTAATGGGAATATATTGGAGCAGTATTTTCCTTCCATTTATTGGGTGTTACCAAATTGTAAAACTCACTTATAACTATATTGAATTTGGCTTTACCTACAGATTGCCCTAAGACGGGAACGGATTGGTGAGTCAGCTCCATTTTGGAGATTTTCTACATCTTCTTATCCTGATCTTGAAGGAAAATCTTCTGGTGATGCTTCTGCTGGGAAATCAAATGGATCACCCAATGGCAATGCCATTGCATACTCAAAGGTTTCTAACTTTTAAATCTAAAGATATCTGAAATTGCGGAATATCCTCTATTCGTTTCTGGTTATTTATTCTGCTCTTGCATATCCCAAAAAAAGAAAAGAAAAGGAAATGATATGCAGTTTATAGTGCCTTTATGTGGTGGGAACTTCTGTGTTGCCAAAAGTTCATAAAGTCTGTTATGTATCTAAAAATGTATTCTGTTGCATCTTTTTCATTATACAAATCATGGTTCTTTTTGGTCTATTTGACAATTGTCTTTGTGGGAGGGTGAATAAGGATGTGCTACTAACTTCATGACATTCTTCATTAGGTTAGCATTTTGGAAATTCTAGTAAACTGAAAGTACTGGCGTATCCAGGATTTAAACTCACTGGGGCACATTTAAGCTGTGGGATTTTTTTTTGGGTTATTTATATGCACGAAAATAATCATTAATAATAGTTTCAAGCAATAAGAATTGACATTTTTATTTATCACAATATTCTGAAAACACCATGTTACAACATGAATAGTATTAGTTGCATACAACTCTTTTTCTATAAAACATACATGACAATAATCATTTAAAAATGGTCACTCATCCAGTTGCGCAATCTAGATTTATACTAGCAATCTAAAAATTGTCACTCAAGAGTCGTGCACATTTATAAATGATAGATTGTGTTGCCTACCCTGTGCGTGTTCCTTTAGACTGGGGTAGTAGTGACCGAAGCTAGGAGCATGGGCCACTAGGCTAGATTAATGGTTGAATGGATTAGAATGAATAAGATTTTTTTTATTGTTTCATATAGGTTGGGCTTGGGGATTGGGGGCCTCAAGGTATAATTAGTGGGTGCCTGTTTTTTTTAATATATACACATAACTAAAAAAAAATTCATTGGGGGGTGACTATAAAGTGGCTCCGCGACTCTGACAGTAATGTTGACGCTGCCAGACCAATGAACAAATGATTAAATCATTTGGGAAGCGGGGGAATCTATGTTTCTATTTTTTATTCATTTTTTCTATTTTTTTTTTCTAATTCTATCATACTTCCTGCTTGTAAACAGGATTATGATAATGTAGTGTTTTATATATGTTTAATTTTAACGAAAATAATCATTCAGGTTGGGATTTTTACCCTGGATTAGTGTGGATCCAACTTGTTTAATTTTAATTTTTAACTGAAGGGTGATGTATATCCAGTGGAGCCTTACGATGACTTCTTAGTAAATCAAGTTCTTGATGCTCACTGGGGTGTTATCTATGGTGAAGAGGTAAGAAAAACATATATCCTTTTGTTCTTTGAGGTTTTGTATTTCTTTTTTCCTTTTTCATTTTCTTAATCTGACATTAGAAGTAAATGACACTTTTAATAATACTTCAAAATCTCTTGGGCAAGATGCTTAAAGTGTGAGAATAAACAATGATAGTTATTCAGAAAGATTGAACTGAACTTTACTGGAAAGTTCATGGAAGTTAATTGCACAGATTTTTAACCATTTTATTCAGTTTCTCCATGTTTTAAGGAAAAAGAAGGGATTACCATGTTCTTAGCCAAAAAAGGGGTTTATTCTTGTAAATGTTCGACAGCTACTGCTTGTATACTTCCTTTGTATGTAATATTGGCCTACTTCACAAGAATGAGCCAAAACCACTTGATGCGTTTCATCGACATCTGCTACATGTCATGTGAGATATTCCTCTAGCTACTTAATTGTGTACTGAGAAACATCACCACTTCCAGTTTTGATCTATATATCTGGCGTTGTGCTGTTTTATTCTCAGAGTTTTTAGTTAACATTGACACTATTTGATAGCAGCATTATTATTCTTGCCTTACATTTTGTTCTCCCTATATCCTGTGTTTTCTTGACGTCCGCCATTGGACATTCCAGGCAAGTGGACTTCAGTCACACACTTTATCTATGCTTGTAAATGACACTCCTGGGGTTCTCAGCATACTTACCAGTGTTATATCTCGAAGAGGTTATAACATTCAGGTCAGTTTGGTTTCGATTTGTTCCCATATTTCTACGTTTTTGATAAAATGCTGATTGCTGATATTTTTATATTATTCTTTTCCACTTGAATCCTTCAGAGTCTAGCAGTGGGGCCTGCTGAGAGAGGGGGCCTTTCTCGCATCACCACTGTTGTGCCTGGAACAAATGAGTCAATTGACAAGTTGGTTCAGCAACTTCACAAGTTAATAGATCTTCATGAGGTGAGTAGCACTGTATTTACAAAGACATCTCCTGAATTTTTAACACATTTAATTTGAGGAAATGAATCATCTCTTTTTGAAATAGAAAGACAAAGAATAAATAAAGATGGGAAGAGAAACACCCATTTGGCCTTGAAAGTATGCAGATATCTCAAAATTAGCTGTTAAAAAATTGCAAAAATCTCGAATGATGGGAGCAATAAGGCGTCCTTAGGCTCACCAAATAATGAGGGTGCACTGGATAATTTCATCTGGAAGCCAAAGGCAACTGTTCCATTAGTAAGTTTGTTGACCATAAGCAAGATATCATTTTTAGAAATATTTCGAGGGAAACATCATAATCCATTTCTTTACATCTTTTCATTGCTAGATTGATAAATTTCCACTCTTGGATATTTCTTTCTCCCTTTCTTTTTGCTGGAAATAGATCGTGAGAACTCACTTCACTGGTAAAACAGATAGAGCCTTAAGGGAAATATTTGGGATTTATTTTTCTTCTGTCAGTTACAACAGGGAGTCCAATAAGAGATTGCCAATCCAGTGCATTTGTATGATTTTTGCTTTCATTGATTATATATTGTAAAATGGCACTTTGTCCTGTGAGTCGGGTATCCTATTTAAAAGTTGGTAGTCTGAATGAGCAAATGACTAATGATGGTGGCTCTTTCAGGTTCAAGATATAACACACTTGCCATTTGCAGAGCGAGAGTTGATGCTTATTAAAATTTCTGTGAACACTGCCGCTAGGAGGGATGTCCTTGATATTGCCAGAATATTCCGAGCCAAAGCTGTTGATGTGTCTGATCACACAATTACCCTTGAGGTAAAAACTTTTCTGGAGCTAACCAACAAATCTGTTACTTTTCAAGTCCACTTCCACATAGAGGTTATCAGCAGCGTTACATGCTGCAGAACTTATTTGACAATGTTTTCTTTTGAAACATTATGGCTAAATTTATAATAGTCATCTGATGAAGGTTCTTACGTTTAAAAAGATTTTATAAATTAGTTGGACAGTACAGATGATTTTTAACCCTGGCAAGCCTAAAATGTTAAAACGGAAAGATGTTGATCAACAACATTTTTCCATGTATATTGTGCGGTGAATTACCATCCTGGGTCTTATTTGGCTTTAGCTATTGGGGAAATTTTGGAGTGTTTTCTCGAGTATTGGTGCTTGAGACCGCACTAGTGTAAGTGTGTTTGAGTGTGGTGTTTGTTACTTATGGATTTGTAGCAACTAACTAACAAACTATTAACATCTAGTCAAGGGGATTGAGGTCTTCTCTCCTCTGCAGGGTGGATGTCTACCCATTTGAATTTTCTGGGAAAACTCTACCTGATTAACGCTAATTAGTTGACTAAGCAGAGCATGCAGGAGCTTGATGTGTCTTGCTGTCTTCTGGCTGTGTTCTCTTACTCCTATCATTTTAATTATGTACTTTGCATAGTTGTATTTATTCTTTTGTCGTTCGTTACATTCCAGGTAACAGGTGATTTGAACAAGATGGTTGCCCTTCAGAGATTATTGGAGCCCTATGGGATATGCGAGGTCAGCCTTCTAATTCAAGCTTTTTTTTTTTCTATTAAGTTTCAATGTTTTGCTCGGAAATTGCAATTGTTCATATCCTAATCAAGAAGTAAATAATATTTTGTTGTTGAGAACCTTTTGTGGTTCATACAATGCATTTCCAAGTATTAATCTCAGCTGTCATGATACATTTGGCTGATCATATGGTTTAGTTGAAAAATACTGGCTTTGTCATTCTGTCTGCTGAACAGGGTACAGTGCTTTCTACTTGCCCAAAAAAGAAGAAGAAAGTACGGTGCTTTTCATCTGAACATGATTTAGCGTCCCTCTATGTGGGGGATATTTTCTTTCCTCCCTGTTTTTGGTCTTCAACTCAAATTCAATATGGCCAAACAGAAAGAAAAGAAGTCATAGAAAATTTGCATAATCGTAGTAACAATCAAGAACAAGTTCTTAAAACTAGTTAGTAAGCTGAAATCCTAGTTGATTACATTTTGCATATCAGAGTTTGGTACAGCATATTAAAAAAATGGATTGACTATGCAAGTGTCTAATGTATCACACTTGAAACAACAAGGGTGGTTCTAGTTTGAGTCCTGGGGCATTAGGTTAGAATCCAATTGTTAAGTACGTCTGGAAAAGGTAACTTCTCGGATCAAATAACCCATAAGCTTCACATATTCTTGGGTATAGTGAACCATGCCTATGGTATCCATCATCTTCCTGATGTCTGTGATATTCAATTGGCAATATTTATAAATGAAGTTGCTAAAAGATCGGTATTTATTCACTGAAATTTGTTGGTTATCCAACCCTGCTCTACTAAATTACAGTGGCTTGTTTATTTCGTGAAGGTGGCGCGTACTGGGAGGTTGGCATTGGTGCGGGAGTCGGGGGTGGATTCCACATACCTCCGTGGATATTCTCTTCCATTGTAATTTCATTCTTGGTAAATTTTTATTATTAGAAAATCAATATTTGGTAAATTCTTATTGTTAGACAATGTTAGCTTCTCATAATCCACCCCAACCATTTCCTTTTAGGGCCAATTTTTCTGCTTTGCTTTTTTCCAGAAAGGAAAATAAGGAAATCTGTTGGGCCTGGCAAGAATCTGATGAATTATCAACTTCTGAGACCTGGTAGATATGGTGCTTGAACTTGATAAAACCCTAAGCCATATTTCATCTTTGCTATGAGAAAGAAGATAGTGAGATACGATACCATGTATCTCTTGACAAACTATCATTTTTAAACAGTTCAGTTTTTGCATTTAATCCTGTTTGGTTTCTTGCCCCTTCGTTCATTTTGAAATGATTGAAAACTTCAATCACTGCTGTCATTTCTCTCCGATGTATCGACCATTTATTCCTAAACCACAGAAGCCAGGATCGATTTGTCTAATCGCCCAACCATATAAGCCTTAATTGATATTCTCTATGGTCATGGATGCCCTTTCTCTGGTCTTGAGTATCTTTTTTATTTAGTAAAGTTTTTTTTTTTTTTTTTTTTATCTAAGGCTGAAAGGCTCGACTACTCCTGACATTCGTTTTGCTTGATAGAATTGTTGTTTTTCCCTCCCCCCAATCAGTAGCTGAATTTTGAATCGATTGTCGTGTGCATGTAGGTGCGTCTCTAGATCTTCTAGAACTGACAGTTTTGGCAACCTGAATTACTGATGTCTCTCTTCCATACTGATACTGCTAAGATACCCAAGTGGGGTTTTGGCCTAAGAAACTAGAATCGTGATTAAGATTAAGTAGTTTAGATATTAGTAGTGCAGTTGTAAAAATTCCAGTTCTCTCAGTGGACTCGTAATGTAAAGGAAAATCTGGAGACCTACTTCAATGGGGACCCATTATCGTCATAACTAGGGAATAATTACTGTCATGATCATGGTTATAGAAATATGCTGATTACTTCAAATGGCCTTCTTTTTGTTCTATTTCAATGAACACCATAAATAAGTAGAGCGGTGGTATTTACACCCTGAAAATTGGTGTTTGCACCCAATGTTTGACATGTGTTCCATATATCACCCTTACCATCCAATCGTTTTTTGTTTTTAATTTCATTTCTTTCACTCTAAATGAACAATTAGTTTTTTTGGTGTTAGTTACCCTTGTTGAAATTTTCTTACTTTTATAGGTGTCACCATGATCACATTATAACAATATAATAGTAATCTCAGTCTCCTCTCATATCCACCAATATCTAACAATAACAAATCCTAGATTAGGTTCAATATTTTGAACCCATTAAATTAATGATTCATGTGAATTGAATGCCTAAAGCATATACTAATTTTGTTAGAAATTAATAAAATATATTAATTTTGTTCTTTAATATGCCATATCACTAGAAATTTCATGTGTAACATCAACTTCGATTTGTTCATTTTATTGTATCAGATCAAGTTTTTCTTTTTGTTGTATTTCATTTCTAATAATTTCATCATGGCAACAATCGAAATTCGCTTTAGTATTTACAAATAATCAAAATTATTTTTCAAAAAATAAATTAATTTAAACGGAAAAAATAAAAAATAATATAAATGTGGAGAATACTCCATATTTCTATTTCAATATTCATGTAAAGATATATTTACTTCATTAGAACCACTTTGACAATTTTAGATCTTTAACCCAGAGTTTCAAATGGAAAGGGTATCAATACATGAAAGTAATAGTGTCATTTTATAGAAATGTCAAAGGATATCTTAAGAATTGATTTTTTGTATAATAAGACTAAACCAATAATTCAATACATTATTGATATTTCAAATTGTACACACACATCTCAAGAAAATAAACTATTGGCACTAACACACACAAATAATTCATATTTGTCACCTGATATCTCTTGATCGGATGCTCATGTCTTACCTTATCCTTTAGTGAGAATGCTGATAATCAAATAATGTTACCTCATGTAGTTCATTTGAATCCAATATAATGGCTGGCCAATAATTGACACATACACCCACAAAAATAAATCAATACCTAAATTATTGGCTCTGATACTCACGCTTCACAAAAACACTTTTGTCTTTCATGTCACACATGGGATGACACACACACATCAAAAATACTTTTATCTTTCATGTTAGACCTTGGATGCAAACACTAATTTTCAAGGTGTCAATACCGCCCCTCAAATAAGTATGTTGTGTAGGTTATATACCATGTCTGACAACGAAACAAATCATGGCTTACTCTGAAGTGACTTGAACGATCTGCCAGTTAACATTTCTACATAAAAAATTCCAACAAGTGTAGAATTGGCTTTCTCCAAACCTCGTACCATATCTTCAACATAGAGGAACTTGGCTTATGCGTGGTTAAATAAAGGGGAAATTCAAATACTATAATAGTTGTTACTAGTTTCAATCCACCAAGTATTGAACAAATAGGGAAAAATAAAATAAAATAATCCAATATAATTGACGAAAGTTGTGTATCTCGCGTGAGCAATGTTATTAAAATCGACCTGGACATCGACCCTGGCAAAGCACCGGGTCATTGGTTTACTGGTTCAACCAGTGGGTCAACGATTTAATCGTAGGTTCAATTAATAAATAAAAAAATATATTATAATTAAACTTAATGTTAAAAAATAAAAATAAAAACCAAAATAATGAAATATGACCATCCAAAAAAATATGTATGTAATATTGACATTTAACAATGTAATAATGATGTATTATATTGACATATTGATTATAGTGATATATTTTGATAGGTGATAAGTGATAATTAATAATTAATATACATATATTGATATTATCATATCATATATAAAAAAATGAAATACATATAATGAAATTACAAAAGAATTCAATGTTTTGTAGTCATTTAACTCTAAAAAATAACCTCTCCGATTCATGTAAAACCGATCGGGTCATCGAGTTTCCGGTCCGACCACCCCATTTTATCAGTTTTCACCAGGTCACATGCTCAAACGGTAATATTGACAAAACTGTGTCGATTTAGTGGCCGGGTCACTGATTTTCCGATCTGATCGGCCAGGTCAGTCCGGTTCTCACAAAACTGCGCGTCAGATTACAATATTTGAATAGAGACACTAATCAAATTCTAAGCTAGAGAAACAAATACTTAAACATAAATAAACACAAAAATAGGAAACTCTTTAAAGGCACATGAAAACGGAATAGAAGAGAAATAAGAAAAAGTCCTTAAAAATACTAAAAAGTGATCGAAGTTGTGGATTGATGCCGGGTATGGATAGAGATAAGATATTTCCTCTACTCTAAGATACAGTAACACCACTTAGAATGTAGGAGCACTCTCAATAGCTTCCCCAATCTCCTCTCTATCCCCATATATAGATAATATGCAAAAAAACCACTTCCCAATGGCTTCCCTATCTTCAATTGAATATCTAAACCATTATCTAAATTGTTTTTCACTCTTCAAACTTGAAGAAGCAAAAGACCGGTCCCTAAACATTTTTTTACTCTCAAAATATTGTCTCTCTCCTGCCACATCAGCCGAGAACTCGCAGGGGTCAATTTCTGTCATTTTGCAATCCTCTCTCTCGTGCTCTTCTCTCTCGCGTTCATGATCTTTCCCCAATTCACTCCCTATCGTGTTCGCTCTCTCTCCTTGATTCACTCTCTCTCGTGCTCAGCCGTGCTCAATCGTGCCTGGCGTTTGGTCCCTGCCTTCGTCGCGGTTCTCGTGCTCAATCCCGCAATCGTGCCTCGCGTTAGCTCCCTGCAAACCCTAACTCATGTAAGTGATTTTCTATATCTGCTATGAGTTTTCTTCCTTTTGATTCATGTATTGATCCTGTGGATTGATCTGCTGTGGTTTCTATTCACTCACTGCAAACCCAAAAGTTTAGGCTAGTCACGCTTAATTTTGTTGATTTCTATATATGCTGTTATATCTGTTGTATATGTTGTGGATTGATCTACCTCCATCATTGTTGTCTTGTTACCAAGGTAGACAATAAAGACCAAGTAGAATAGTAGAGGAATTGGAAATCTCTCAAAATCGTCCTCTGTTGAATCGTGCATGAATTGCCTAATACCCTAAAGCCTAATGTTTCTATTCACACACGATTTCAATGATTTATTTTCCTTGTTAATTGCCTAATACCCTAAAGCCTAATGTCTTGTTACTCACTGGTCACTTGCTTCATGTATGATATCATCTATTGAATCAAATCTGGGAAGCCTAATCACCGTGATCAAATATGAATATTAGTTATTTGATTGAACTAGGTTTTCATATTGTAAAACTTTTACTTGTGGAGTACTGACTGCATCTTTGATATTTTTAGTTTTACAGCAGGCCTATGGAAAAAGATGTAAGTCAAACTTTTGCTTGGAGTTAATTGTTTTCTGCTGTATGTTCCCTTGGGGCTTCTTATTTGATTGAACTATGTTTGTTGTTCTCTGTTGATTACTCCATGAACTTGTAACCGCATATTTTGTTGATTGATGAGGGTGGTCAATTTTTTAGTATTTTGGTTATGAAACTATGGTAAGATAGAATTTGGGTTGCTATAAGAATATCCACTTTGTTCTTACGTGCTAGTTATAAGTATCATGGATCATACTACAATAACGAAAGATAGAATTTTCTGTTGTTTTACTGAAGTAATTTACTTGTAAAATCACTAGATCTTGCAAAGACAAGAGGTTGGGTAGGTTCAAAATTAAAACAATCATTGGTATGGACTTATCAGGATGCTGTGAACTCTAGCTATTGTAACTATGGAATATATTAAGGGGTCATGTTTGTATCAAGTTTGGATTTATCAAGGAAAGATCTGCCTATTGTATGATTTTTTCTTCAAATTGCTGGAATATGCACGTATTGGATAGTGGCAGCAACTGTGGAAAAGAATGCCTTATCAATTTTTATGAAGCAGTGGTTTTGATACTATAGATAAGGCAAATCATCTATTTAGTAATATTTATAAAAGAAATACGTAATCCATCTGAAGAACCAAAAGGGCATTCCAAAATGGCCATTCTTCTGAAGGATGTTCATCTTTCTTATAAGTAAAAGTTTCATAATAGTCAATTTTCTGTATCAATAAACTGTGCCAGGCATCTTACCAGGTGAATTGGGAACTTTCAGAAATTAAAATTAGACTGTTATCCTTAAGGAGGATTATATCCTTTTTTTCCCTGATAAAAATACAAAGAAGTTTCTTTCTCTGAAGCTTGTGTTGTATTTTGCACCCTCATTCAGCTGCCTTTGCCTTGCCCTCATTTCTGAAGAGGGAGGTCAGCTTCCTTCGTGATTATCCAACTGTGGCTCATTGAATCATGTTCTCTCACTCGGTTTCTTCTGGCTGCTGGCTTTCATATAAGTGGATTTTCCTCCCACATGATACGAAAACTAGCTTTAGGTTGGTACTGCCATATTTAGGTGTAGCTGAAGCCATGAACTCTGCCTTTGAAACCTCAGTGACAAACTTATTTTAGAATGTATTATCTGGCTTGGAGTTAATTGTTTTATGTTTGTTGTCTCAAAGATGTTCTTGGTAACTTAAAGGCCTTATTCTATTGATTTCTATTGATTTTAGAATGAGCATGCCTATTATGGATTCCCCCATGGTTGATTTGAATAATAACAAGGTGAAGCCAAAGAAATCCGAGAATTATACTGTTCAAGAATACCTTATTCTAATTGCGGCTTGGGAGCACAGTAGTGAAGATGCAATTACCGGGACGGATCAAGCAAAGGAGCAATATTGGATTCGTGTTTGGCATGAGTATTCTGAGAATGCAAAGTCATATCCTCCTCGTAGTGATAAGTCAATCGTGAATCGCTTTAGTGTTATTCGGGCCAAGTGTTTGAAATTTTCTGGTATTGTTCAAAGTATTGAGAACGCACATCCTAGTGGCATGGGAGAGAAAGACAAGGTGTTTCCTCTTACTCTTTGATATTGTTTGTTGCATTTTGACAATTCAATTCGACTAATTCATATTTTTACAATTTCATTGCAGCTAAATGAAGCTTTGAAAACATGGGCTCTAGAAGAGAAAGAAAAAGGTTTCAAACTACTTCATTGCTACAATGTCTTGAAGAACTCACACAAATGGATGACTGAAGTTATTCTACCTACAAGTAGAAGAAACATTCCAGCATTAGCGGAATGTTATACAATCGGGGATGATGATATACCATGGGGGCATGTGGAGCCGGATAGGCCTATTGGGAGGAAAGCGGAGAAAGAGCAAGGCGGAAGAAAAAGATGAAAGTTGAAGATAGTGAAGAGTCAACAGCTTCCGTCAATTTTCGTCATTCGCAAGAAATGCTTCAAAAAAGGCATGACCAAAGGATGGAAGTTGTAGTAGAAGATACAAAGAAGATGGATGAGCTAATGGAGATGAAGAGAGAGAAAATCAGGCTTGATCAAGAATGGAGAGAGGAAAAGCTCATGACGGTTGATATGACCAACTTGAGTGAAATGCAACGCAAGTTCGTGGAAATGAAGCAAAAGAAGATATTCGAAAGATATTTTTCGAAATGAGAATGTGTAACAACATTTTTCTAGACATTAATTTAAGTTGGATGGTGAACTTATATTATTATTGAAAATGAGGATTGTTATTAAACTTGAATTAAATTTTCTTATACTTTTACTCGACATTTCCACGTAGTTCCCACAAGTGTTCCACTAGATCCTCTTGAAGACGACGATGAATGCTCTTATTTTTTAGCTTCTGATGCCCTTTGATGAATTGATCAAAATCATAATGATATGCAGCATCGTTGCGATCAAGCTCACTGATATCTACTTTTTCAAGCAGGTAATACTTACCATTCTCAATTGACTTGAACATGTCACGCTCATGTTCCACGACCATGTTATGTAATATCACACATGCTTTCATGATATTCTTCAACGTCGCTATTTTGAAATACCGACACCCTTGACGAATGATAAGGAAACGTGCTTGGAGAACACCAAATGCACGTTCAACATCTTTCCTGGCACCCTCTTGAGCTTTGGCAAAATTTTTAGCTTAATGGTTTGAGGCATCGGAATTGTTTTCACAATTGTTGACCACTATGGATAGATACCATCTCCAAGATAATAACCCATATCATAATGATGATTGTTTATAACAAAGTTCACTGGTGGAGCACGACCATTGATGATGTCTGTGAACAAAGGGGAACGCTCAAGAACTTTTATGTCATTGAGCGATCTTGGAAGTCCAAAGAATGAATGCCATATCCATAGATCGCGAGATGCTACAGTCTCCAAGATTAAAGTTGCTTCTTTATGATGGCCAGAGTAATGACCTTTCCATGCACTTGGACAATTCTTCCATGACCAGTGCATACAATCTAAGCTACCAAGCATTCCAGGGAATCCACGATCCTCATGTAGCTGAAGCAACCTAGCAATATCAGTAGAATTAGGTTGCCTCAGGTAACGTTCCCCGAAAACGACAATCACTGCTTCAACAAACTTTTTCATTGCCTCATTTGCGGTACTTTCAGCTATCTGTAGATTTTCATCAATCATATCAGCGGATACTCCATAGGCCATCATTCTGAGAGCTGCAGTAACTTTCTGCAATGAAGATAACCCAACCTTATTCACAGTATCTCGAGATTGAATGAAATAGTTGTCATAAGAAACAACACCTTCATGAATACGATTGAACAAATCACGGCTCATACGATATCGCCTTCGGAAAATTTTTTCATTGTATGTCGGGTTGGCAGAGAAGTAGTCACGCACTAACTTCTCGTGGCCTTCTTTCCTGTTGCGGTCAATAAAGACACGGCCAGGAGTAGAACCTCCTCTTTTCTTCGACTTGTAGTTTGAACTTTCAGCTTCAACATGCACCTCATCCTCTTCCGTTGACTCAAGGAGCCAATTTTTGCGTCTTCTTCGGAGAAAGTTAAACATGGTGATCAAAGAAGAATATGAAAGAGAGCACAAGAGTATTTGAGTGGAGATGTGAAATTAAATTATGCAACATCCATTTTTATAGAGTGTAATTCGAATTTCAAACACTAGCCGTTGTAATTCGAATTTCAAAAAAGTATCCGTTACATCTCGAATTTCAAAATTAGCCGTTGTGATTCAAATTTCAAAATATTTTAATTTTATTTTTTTTTTAAAAATCTTGGTAAAAAAACTATTGGAAAAACTAGCCGTTGTGATTCAAATAATGTTTAGAAAAAATTATAATTTTGAAATTTACAAGTTCTGATAATATAGAGACTTAATATAAGGAATCTATTGGGTGCACAATATTGAAATTGATTCTCTGTGCTGTAAAATGACACTGTAGCACTGACAAGATAGGGATAGGGATAGGGAAACTGCTGCGAGTGCTCTAAGGAGATGTAACTCACCACTCTAGGGAATCCACCCAAGAGATACAGAGTAAGAGAAGAAGGTTTTCTTCATGCAAGTTTTTATCTAACTCAAAATCTGCCTCCCCTTTATTCAATATTAGAAGAATTTATAGACTACTTGGAACAACCCTCCAAGCATAGGAACTTTCAAGAAAATAAAGTCTTCATAAAGAAATTCTAAAAGACACCAAACATAAAAGATTTATAATTGCCAACTAGGCATTTTCGGAATTCTGTAAACAGCTTGAACACTCTTCAATAGGATGGTCATAACTTCTTCTAGGAAACTCCAAATCGCACGATCTTTGAAGCATTGGAAACTAGACACATAGGGCTTTCTGTTGATACATTATTTGCATATTAAAACTGAGTGTCCATATTTATTTCTTATCTCTATCCATACCCGGCATCATGGCTGCCGTCCGGTTTGTCATGATTGTACTGAGAAATCAATCCATCCCACATGCAGCAATTCTCCCACTAAGCTTCATCGTAGCAATGTTGGAAAATGAGTACTGGATTACAGAAAAGCATGGTCATTGCTGACCTTCCAAAGGAAAAGGATGCACCCAAGTCAATAGAGACAGTATGCCTTGCCTTTGGAGAACACTTGTTGAAGAAAACCAGCATATCCAGCAATGCCTGCCATACTTGTGCACAAAGAGATACAATGAGGCTATTGCATATTTCCCAAACGAGGCTCTATTCCATCATTTACTTAAAGCCAATTACGTATTGAAAAATGATTTTTACACCAAAAAGAAACACAAAAACAGGGTGAGACGTGATTTAATTACGGTTTCGATATTTGGCCATTTATTGATCAAGGAGCGGTGTGCGGTCTGGAAAAGAGAAGCCTATAGCACTATGATATGTCGTTCCTTTTTGGTCCGTCCCTTGAATTGCATCCAAGCTAGTATTTAGCCATGTGGAGACTAAAGCTAAATCTTCTCCTGCGTGGAAAAAAATTCCCAAAAGAAGTGGTTTGTTTGTTTGTTTTTTTTTTCTTCCCAATTTACTCGACCTATAATGGGACAATGGGTGATCGTTCTTCAGTGGTGCGCTCAAGTTGGGAAACCAACGACATCTCATGATGAATAGAACCAGGAAAACAATTATCATTTGCATTTGAATTCATTCATATAGAAGAAGTCAAACTCAATTAACAAATTAACTTGAATCAGATATTATAACAAACATTACATGTGAATGTGATGCCAAAGTCTGGAAACTCTATACAACTTCAGTTTCCAATCCCAAAAATACTACTCACAGTTCCTATGCAAGTTCATGTCTTCTGAAAATAAAAATAACACATAATGGCCACTTACATTCCAGAGAAAGCAAGAATTCCAGTCGTTAAAAGACCTCCGAACTGAAATATGGAACAAGATTGAAAACAAACTTCAGACATTAAACCATGAATGAATATGATATTCAAAAAGCTTAAGTTCGAATATGTTTGAACTTAATATAATCGCAGAGAACTGCAAAATGCAGAAAGCGAATAAATCATCAAGACTATGAATCAGGATTAGATAGAATCATAAAATCAAGTCTAAACTAGTAAACACGTAGACAATTGATCAAATGCCCACAGAAGCAGTGCCCAACTTACAGTTTATCTAACAAAGATAATAAACAATAAATACGATACTACATGAAAGTAAAATAGCAAAAACTTGAAACTAAAAATAAAAGGAGTGTGAGATGCAAAGCCTAGGGTTCAGCTGAGAGATGCAGAGCACACAACAGCCCCTAACAAAATGGAACTATACACGACAAGCTTGATGCGGGGAGCAAGGATACCTGACCGGCGAAGATTCACAATCAACAGAGTAACTCGACCATGCAGGAGGAGATCCCCGAAAAAAACAGAGAGGAAGTGATGAGAGATGTTGTGTCGCAGATGAGAGAGCAGAGAGATATTCACGGTAGCAGTCACCCGAAAAAGGTAACCTTTATGCACTTGTCATCATAACACCCTTCAAAATGTTTTGCTAGAGGATGTAACTTGGATTTCAAAAAATTGGAGTAGGATGTTGCACAAAAAACTGACAACCATACTAAATATCACATATATAATTCATCCATAATACATGACTGATTCTGAATCATCTCCCAATTGGTGCAACTTGTGCAGATAATACAAAATTTAGAATCTACCAATGGCAATCTCAAATAAAAATTTGAAAGGGTCTTGAAATTTTTGAATGCATTGGTAAGAGCTCATAACACCTTTACCATTGCTATGCTCTTTTTCCCAATCCAGTTTTTCTTCCTTTCAAATGAAGAGTTATTCATGCACTATGCGCACAACTTTCTTACCCACATTTTTGCCAGAAAATAACCCAGCCAAGGCAGCTGGAGCACTTTCTAATCCTTCATTCATGTCTTCAATGTAAACTATCTTCCCTTGCTTGTAATTGCTGACAATATATTCCAAAAACTGTGGATATAAATGCAAATAATCACTTTGCAGAAATCCCTGCATCCTGATTCGTTTCATTATGAGATTGGATAAGTTAAAGATCCCTTTGGGTTTAGAAAGGCTGTCCAGAGAAACCATTCCACAAACTGCAATCCGTCCATGAATCCTCATGTTAACCAATGCTGCATCAAGCATGTCACCACCCACATTGTCAAAGTAAATGTCAATGCCTTGTGGGAAGTACCTGTCGAACAAGCAAATAATAAACTTGACAGTTACAAAACCAACATTCTCCATCCATCAACAAAGAACGATTTGCTTATCCAAAAAAAAATAAAAGAAAAGGAAGACAATTTCAAAAGTTTATAGTCGACCTCTTCAAAGCCGCATCTAGGTCTGATTCTTCTTTGTAATTGAAAGCTTCATCAAATCGCAGCTTATTCTTTAAAAGATCAACCTAATTAGAGTGATTGGGTATCGTTTATCATGTGTATTTAAATACAAAAATCTCTTTCATAGAAATTGTGTGATAATATACCCAGAAGGTATGATAAAGTTACCTTCTGGCTTGAGCCAGCACTTCCAACTACATAGCAGCCAAGCAACTTAGCAAATTGTCCAACAAGCTGACCAACGGCTCCAGAAGCTGCAGAGACAAAAACATACTCCCCTTTCTTAGGGGAACAGACCTCATAAAATCCTGCGTATGCTGTAAACCCCGGCATACCTGAATACAAAATTGCTTTATTAATGTTTTTATTAGAGCATTTCAGCAAAAAAGGTATGAAGTGTTTCCGCAATGTAGTCGAGAGATGTAGGGAAGAAAAAGCTAAGGACTGCAATTGAGAATTCAAAATTTTAGCAGCATAGGAAAGTCTATGTTTATGCATATTTGTTCAGGAAAAGAAGATGGGGAATATTTCAAATGATGGTGAGTATCTGTTGTTCTGAACATCTGAACAAGAAAACATATCTTACCAAGAAGACCCAAATAGTACGAGAGAGGGATATCATGTTGCAGAATTTTTCTCAACTGCAGAGGTTTCTGAATCAGAGAGTACTCTTCCCAACCAGTTATTCCTGATACTAAATCATCTGGCTTGAAATTCGGGTTATCAGAATCCACAACCTTTGAGACGCCAAAACCTTCCAAGGCCTGCATCAACAATTTAATAAACACCATAGCTGCAAAATTAGGATTTTAATCTTCTTTCATGGCCGTAAAGCAATTATCAGGGCCAAGGCATTTGAACCGGGGGGACATGGCTGCTGGAACCACCCCTACTCAACAATCCTTAACTATGCTGCTATGTTATAAAAAATTGAAATTAAGAAGCGAACTAATATATCAGGGAACAAGGATCGCATATATATACAACATAGTTCACCACTTCAGTCAACATAACCAACCAGACATGCCCTTCAATCCAACGAAAAAATGATGATGAAGACAACCCTACTATTCTTCAGACCCAGTACAAGATTTGCATTGGGGCTCAGATTTTTTATACGCGGAACAAACCAAAACAAAGCAAGACCACAAATTTAAGGCAGAGGGAAAAAGGATAACAAAAAAGGAACAATGGTGAAGTAAGCAATGCATACATGGGATATACATACAAACCTGACCAGGGACGAACGGAGGGAGGTAAGAACCATGGAAATCACGCATACGGCCTCTCATATATGGATCGCAAGAGAGGTAGAGATTCTTGACCAAGAATGCACCCGACCCTTTTGGGACTTTCAGCTCTACTTTGTTAATCCTCAGTTCCATGTCTGTCTCCGTTGGTGATCTATCTATGTACCCCTTGAATATCACCTGCTTGTTTTCTGCCATTCCAATTGCTGCCTGCAAATATATGTATCCAATTTCACCAAAATAAGAGAACAAGTGATTGTGATGATCTTGTGTTCGAGTGATTTGTCCGAGATCTTCTGGTAATAACCCATACTCTTACAAGGCCACCTACCTCCTAGGCCACCTAACCCACAATCAACATAAATTGTTTTTTTTCGTTTTTTTTTGGTATTTGTTTTCTGTTTATCATCCAATGGATTCTGACTCGCATCTCTTGTGGTTCAGTTGGCCTCGATGGTTTAGCTGGGTTTTTGGAATGGTTAGGTGAGGATGGCTTTTGGAATGGTTAGGTTAGGATGGCCCTCGATGAAATGTGGGAGAAAATTATTTATTTTAAAAAAGATAGGACTAAGGTGAAAGGCTTTTGTTATCCGAGTCACTAGTTGAAGTGATAAAGATGATTTATATCACTTTGGTGATCAAGGTTTAAATCTCTCCTCCCTGTTTTAAAAAAATAGAGTTTTGTTTTGAAATACATTGAGAAATATGCATCTCATTGGAATTGAACATTGAACACACATATGTCTAACGCAATCGATTGTCAACCGGACCACTTCTCGTTGGTAGAGTGTTGTTAGTAGTACCATCAATTGAGCCATATATTATATAGAGGTTAGACTATTGAATTGGGGAAAAATTAAAATTTGATAATACCCAATTACTCCTCCAATCAAGAACAGACACGTGGCACCCTTAAGTTCAATAAAGGCATACCTCAGATAGACTTACCTTAACTCCATTTAACAGAGACAACAAATATTTGAAGACATACCTCAGTAAGCCTTATCTCGGCCTAACTCAATAGGTACACCAAAAATGGGTAATATCTCAGAATACCTACCTCGACTCCGAGATACCTATCTCGGAATCGAAAAGCCTATCTCGGCTCAAGGTAGTTGTAAGGAGTCTCCTAAGCACAACAAAATTCTTAAAAGAAGATTCCTTAATACAACTTGAAGAGCAAAGATGGACGTCTCCTAATTTTCATAGAAGACATGATTACGACTCCGAAACGGAATAGAACTTGTCCAAGTACTATATAAAGGCACCTCCGGTCAGGTAAAAAATTCATTCACAACTTTCAATACTTTTCTTCTCAAGAGCTTTGATCTCCGTAGTGCTTGCTTTCTCTTCCCCCTTTCTGACTTAAGCATCAGAGTGTCATTCCCAAGGAAAATACCTTGGGGGACTTTTTACCTTACGTTTGTTCATCTTACAGCCAAGAAGAATTCATCATCAATAATCGAAATAACCTGATTTGGATCAACTTGGTTTGTTAGCCAAACAAACAAGATTTGCACATCATAAGATTGACGATGTTTGTTGGAAGAACAATAAACTTCCCAACCTCAAAGTACGGTTCAAACTAGGTCAACAGTCGCTCAAGGAGCTGGGGCCTAGGGTCGAGAGGGGGACAACCTAGAGCAACACCATGATCCACTGGCTCCACTCAATCCACAAGTTGGACATCCGCAAACAATCAATCAGCAAACAACCAATCCAGGAGTGGTTACATCCGACCAACTTATTGTCCTCTTACAACAGATGCAATAGCAAATTCAACAAAAAATTCAAACCCAAATGCAAACATTCTCCCAAAAGTTGGACATGCTCCAGCCACCATCTTCGCACAAATTTCGGTACTAGGAAAAACAGACCCAGAAATTGAGAAAAATTCCTGTGGACGGTAGCCAAAAAAGCAACACTACTGTCCTGGAGGATGAGCGCAACTAAATTGAAGATATGGTGGATCGAAAAATTACTACAATAATAGAAGGTCCATTTATGGACCCCGATTGGGTTAAAACCTTGACCCTTCTGACAAGCGAGATTCAAAGTGCCAAGATGTTGAAGAATTTCAAGATTACGAGCATAGAAAGGTACGAAGGAAAATGAGATCCAGTTGACCATGTCCCTGATTTCAAAACCATGATGGATTTTGAGAATCCTCCAAGGAAACATGCTGCAAAATCTTCCCTGTCTCTCTCACATGGATTGCAAGGAGATGGTTCCTAGGTATTAGTTGAGAAAGTATCTCTAGTTTTGGTGAGCTAGCTCAAAAATTTACTATGCACTTCGCCATTGCTAGGAAACAGACCAAAACTAACATCACCTTGATGAACATCAAACAAAGGAAGGATGAGTCATTCCGGACATTCATCGCTAGATTCAACCAAGAGTGCTTAGAAGTATCTGACCTATCTGTCTCGGTAGCAACAATGGCTCTCATTTGAGCAATCAGACATTCGATCTAGAAATATTCACTTTCTAAATAACTGCCCAAAGACATGGCGGCTCTCTTGGAGAGAGTTGAAAAATACATCATAGTTGACGAGATCATGGGGGAAGCTGAGAATTATCCATATGCATCTTCATACTCAAAGAAAAACTCAAATAACCAAGACAAGAATGATAAAAAGTACTTTCGACAGCTCTAGGAAAACTGATTTAGCACCATCTCCTCGATACAACTCTTATACTCTCATGAACACTTCAATGAAAAAAATATGAATGAAATCCAATACCGTGATCTCCTTAAATGGCCTCCAAAGATGAAGGTAATTCTTGGCTGAAAAATATATGACAAATCTTATAAGTTTCACAAAGGACCAAGTCACAACACCGATGAATGTCTACACCTCAAAGATGAGATATAAGGCCTCATCCAACAAGGAAAGCTAAAAAAATTTACTAGCACTAGGGAGGAAAAGAGAATGGGAGGTGACGATATAGATGATGACCGACGATCAAGAAGAAGAGGGGATGAATCACCTCGAAGGCAAAATTGAGGTACAATAGGTACTATTAATGTGATCATCGGTGGGTTAGCATCAAGAGGAGAAAGCTCTTCAAAATAAAGAGCCTATGCTCGGATAGTTAACCATGTCGATGATAGAAAGAAGAAACAAGAAGGGAACATATGACATAATTGATTGGGTAATAGACCATTATCCTAGATTGTGCAACTGTCGATTTCCTAGTGCTTATGCTTGTCTTAGGAAACTCTTAGGATAGACCAACCAAGACTCCTTTGATAAGAAAAGATCTTGCAACTAGACCAAAGTCAGGATCGTTGTTTAGGGAAATCTAATTGACTGCAGCTGGACCAAGGCCTTTCAATTGACATTGTTAAACTTTTAAATTGTGTGATTGCATATTAATCTGAGTGCACAGGTGGAGGTAGTTGGCAAGCCAAACCCAAGCTAGTTTTCATTCATTGATATTTAGTCATATTTTATTGTTAGTTGATATTAGAAGCATCTGAAATTAATTTACACTATTGTTAGTAGTTATAGTTGGTAATTAATACAGTCCTCGTGGATTCGACCCCATTCACTATTATACTGTCAGTCGGCACGTACACTTGCGAGTGGGATAAACCCATCGGTATTGAGTTGCAAGTATTTCTTGCAATTAAAAGTATCGGCTAAGTTTTTTGTACTGGCAGCCTCAGATTTGAGTCTCCAATTTTTGTGTGAGCTTCAGGTAGCACTTAGGTTACAAATTCCCCAGAACTCTATTATACGCATCTTTTAATATTCAGAACTGCTTTCTTTCAAACACCACACTTAAACTCCTCATCATCTTATCAATGACCTTCCAAACACCTCAACCATAGCCTCATGATGGAATTCTATTTTTATGACTTATGAAACATGCATAACACATCACAAAGATGGGAATGTTTATTGCAAGAGAATAATATGCAATCAAAGTAATGACTGCAAAATTACATTGATTTTATACCTCTCTTTCTTAACTTATTGCTTTGTTTTCAAGTCAAACTTGGGTGTTTTACGTTATTTTTGTTTGCATTTCAGTTAATCGAATCCTAGACGATGAATTATGTCAATGGCAATTTTGACAATGTTATTGGACATGTACATGCGAGTCTTGGTAATTTCAGCCAAATCTGCCACTGTTCAGTCCAGCCCACTTGTGAAGGTCACCATAAATCCTTTGAGATGATCTGGGTTTTGTGTCATATACCGTTCAAAATATATGGAAGTCTAGTTTCTGAAGAATTTTATAGTTTGTGATTCCGAGTTTTGTGGACAAAGTTATGACAGTTTGAATACGGACTGCGCAGTCCAGAAAATCAGGAATCCGAGCTCATACTTAACAATATTGATTTGAGACTTCTTGAAAGCCCAAGGACGTTTCCAGCCTTTGAAGGAAGCTAATAGAGTATCAATTTATGATTTGAATGAATCTTTGACTATTATGATTCAATATTTCAGCTGGAGGAAATCTTTATGCAAGAGGAAACTAAAGGATTCTAATTGTACTAGGATTATATTGTTTCCTTTCATATGGATGACTTTAACCTAACCAAGGATGATATAAAAGGGGCTGGCATACACAGCAAGGGAGGGCAGACCGAGGGGAAAGACTCGAGAATCACATAAGGGCAGGATATTGGAGAGCAACATCACTAGGAGAGAAGAAAGCAACAAGGTTCTTAAAAGGGGAATCCTCTTCACCAAGCTTACTTTGTAAAGGGTGTTCTTTTTCTTAAGTTCTTGATGTTGTTATTTCTTGAATTGTTGATGTTTTTATATATTATGTGTGGCTAAACTCTTTACTAGGGATTCGATGTAGCCTAGCATGACTATTCTATGTCTTAATTAATTCGTTGCCAATTCAAGTTTCTAGTTTTATTCATTGTGCTTCATATATCATGTGTTGATTTAATGACTGATCACCATTATTTAGATACATGTTTGAGACAAGATTACACCACGATCAATGGGTAAACTTGATATAGCTCTTGTGAATGAATGAGATGTTGTTGAAGCACGATCCATGCATAAACACTCTTGGTTCTTGATGTTCTTCTTGCACTCAATGCATTCTTGTTTGTAATCTTGACCACAATCAATGGCTAGATAACAATTTAAGAATAGTTGATCTTGACCACAATCAATGGCGTTTCATATTTTAGATAAGAACGAACCTTAGAAACGAGAATTGAATCTTAACCAAATAATACATAGAATAGGATTGCTATGGTGAAATCGAAGTCCTAGTTTGCATTCTCTTGATTGAAAACACCCTAAATCTTTCTAATATTCTTACACTTTCTTGATTTTCAAATTCACACAACTTCTCTTTAATTTTCAGAAATAATTTAGTTTTATCTCGAGACATTCAAATTGAGTAGAAATTGGAATTACTTGACAAATCTCCGTGGGATCGACCTCGCTATTGCATACCTATGCTATAATTGTATTCGTGCGCTTGCGAGTTAATTAAAATTACAACAAGTTTTTGGCGCCGTTGCCGGGGATTGTGTTTAAGAATTTCAATTTGCTAATTCAAATTGGGGTCTCGAAAGTTTTCTTCATAAACTGTTTTTTTTTTTTTTGTTTACTGGGCAGATTTGGTGGCTGTCTTTACCGACTATTCTGGACTGTTTCAGCAAGGTTTATTGGGCTTATAGTATATCAACGGAAAGCTGAAGAAGTCTACTCTCCAGCCTAAGAAACAGATCAGGATTCCGAGTTATAACCAGAAAGTTATCATCAAAAGAGTAGACAGTGTTCTGAGTTGACAGATTTTCAAAATTTTCAGCTTTGGATGCAAGGACGCCGATCACAAGAAGGAGACGTGCTTCTATTGAACGATAACATTGAAGGAGTTCTAAGGACTAGAAATCAACCAAAGGTAGACGAGATTGACATCAAATCTGAGGAAGAGGAAACAATTGAACCAATGGAGGACAACAATGATACACGTTGTTTGGAGGAATTTGCTCGGCCGACTATTCCTACTTCACCATCATGCATATTACTTCCAACTGCAGCTAGAAATTATGAGTTGAAATCTCTACATTTTAATATGCTTCCAAGTTTCTATGGTTTACCTAATGAGGATCCTTTGACTTTCATGAAAGAATTTTATGCTACTGTTAGTACTTTTCCTTTGCAGGGTGTGACTGAGGAACAACTGAAGATGAGATGCTTTCCATATACCCTGAAGGATCAAGCTAAGTTTTGGCTGATGTCTCTAACACCAGGATCATTCACTTCATGGGATGCCATATACAACAAATTTGTAGGGAAGTTTTACTCACATCAGAAAACTGGTGCATTCAGACGTCAAATCTCCACATTCACACAAGCTGATGGTGAACCATTCCATGAGGCGTGGGAACGTTATAAATTGCTTTTACTTCAATGCCCGCATCATGGTTATACTTTGGAGTTACAAATGCAATTTTTTTATGATGGACTAACCCAAACATGTCAATCTATTGCTGATAATGCTGCAGGTGGTGCAATGTTCAAAAAGGCTCCTCAAGAAGCTTATGACATTTATGAGATGCTTGGATCCAATTCACAACAAAGAGATGCTCGAAGCAAGAAATCTGGTGTGTATGAACTAAACCACAGTGATAATATGGCAAGACAAATTGGAGAACTAAATAAGAAGATCGATGCCATGTTAGGCACCCATGCCAATTCTATGACTCAAGTCGAGGTATGTGCTTTATGCAATATTGTTGGTCATTCTACTCATGCATGT
Organism: Tripterygium wilfordii; assembly: GCF_013401445.1. Taxonomy (NCBI): domain Eukaryota; kingdom Viridiplantae; phylum Streptophyta; class Magnoliopsida; order Celastrales; family Celastraceae; genus Tripterygium; species Tripterygium wilfordii. The sequence goes on from NC_052241.1 coordinate 5,004,307, forward strand.
CCTTCCAGCCATGAGTACCCTGATTTTGTTCAACAAGCAAACATGATGAATGCTTACAATCCAAGATCTAAAAATAATCCTTATTCCAATACTTACAATGAAGGTTGGAAGAATCACCCTAATCTTTCTTGGAGTAATACTCAGAATCAACTTAACCCTTATGTTCAACCAAAGACCTCTTCTTTGGAAGAATCGATTAAGTTGTTTGTGCAGGAAAGTAGGGCAAGGATGGATAGGCATGATGCAATGATTGCTACCCAAGAAGCAAAGCTAAATCAAACTTTGGCATCCATGGGAAAGCTTGAGGTCCAAGTTGGTCAACTTGCGGATGTTATTAAAATCAAAGAGCCTGGAAAACTTCCAAGCCAACCGGAGCAAGCTAAAGCAATCACAGTACTTCGAAGTGGTAAGGTCATTGATAACCAAATTAATTATGAAGTTACTGATAATTCTACTTTGAATGCAGATCAAAGACGAGAGTCAGTCCAGCCTCAACATATCACAGCCAGCAACCATTCCGAAAAGATTCAGAAGCCTGAATCAGTTCAGTCCTCAGAAAAACAACCCAATTCTGAGTCATCTTCGCTTCAGAAATCTCCAAATCCTTACATCCCTCCTATTCCTTTTCCAGGCCGTTTAAAGCAAAGCAAATTGGATAAGTCTTTTTCTGAAATTTATGATACATTATCTAAAGTCAATATTAACTTACCTTTGCTTGATGTGATCAGGAATATGCCGGCATACGCAAAATTCTTCAAGGAATTGAACACGTACAAACGCAAGTATGGGCCACATGAAAAGGTAATGGTCTCGGAGAATGTGAGTGTTGTACTTCAAAGGAAGCTACCTCCCAAACTTAAGGATCCTGGAAGTTTTTCTATCAACATAACAGTAGGAGACAAGAAGATGGAAAAGGCAATGCTAGATTTGGGAGCGAGTATAAATTTGATGCCATACTCTGTATATCTTCAATTAGGTTTGGGGGAGGTGAAGTCGACAACAATGTCTCTACAACTGGCGGATCGATCTGTCAAATATCCAAGAGGTATAGTAGAGGATATTCTAGTTCAAGTTGATAGACTAATTGTTCCTGCTGATTTTGTAGTGCTCGATATGGACGATGCTCCAATGCATGATCGTGAACTTCCTATCTTACTTGGACGTCCATTCATGGCCACCGCAAATACTTTAATAGATGTAAAGCATGGAGTTTTCACCATGACAGTCCTAGATCAAACTGTGCAATTCAAGGTGTTTGAATCCTTATCTCATCCATCGAGTTCTTTGGATTGTTTTACGGTTGATGCATTGGATTCTCTTGTTTTCTCTAGTTTCTTACAGGAAGAAGCGCAAGATGCATTAGGGGTAACTTTGAGAAAAGAAGACATGGCGAATGATGAAGAAATCATGGAAGTAATAGCTGCCTTAAATAGTTTACACCCGTGCCTTCCTAACACTCCTATTGAACATGTTGAACTTTCTCACTCCAAGTTGGTCCCTTCTATTGTCTCTCCTCCTACACTTGAGCTTAAAACTTTGCCATCCAATCTTAAATATGCCTACATTGGTGAGAATGATATCCTCCCAGTAATTATAGCTTCTGACCTTTCACCATTGGAGGAAGAAAAACTATTAAGAGTGTTGAGAGAACACAAAGCGGCCATTGGGTGGACCATTGCAGATATCAAGGGAATTAGCCCAGCCATGTGCATGCATAGAATATTAATGGAGGAGAATTCCAAGCCCACACGTGAGGCACAAAGAAGATTGAATCCACACATGAAGGAAGTGGTGCGTGCAGAAGTATTGAAATTACTTGATGTTGGTATTATCTACCCTATCTCTGATAGCAAATGGGTAAGCCCAGTTCAAGTAGTTCCCAAGAAGTCTGGAATTATGGTAGTCAAGAATGAAGATAACGAGCTTGTACCGACAAGAATGACCACCGGATGGCGTGTGTGCATTGATTATAGAAAGCTTAATGCTGCCACAAGAAAAGATCACTTTCCGTTACCTTTTATTGATCAAATGCTTGAACGCTTAGCTGGTTATTCTTACTATTGCTTTCTTGATGGTTTTTCAGGATATAATCAAATACCAATCGCTCCAGAAGATCAGGAAAAGACGACATTTACATGTCCATTTGGTACCTTTGCCTACCGAAGGATGCCTTTTGGCTTATGTAACGCCCCAGCTACTTTCCAAAGATGCATGATGTCAATCTTCTCTGATATGCTTGAAAGGTTTATTGAGGTATTTATGGATGATTTTTCTGTTTTTGGAAATTCGTTCGACGATTGCCTTAATAATTTAACCTTAGTCCTTAAAAGATGTGAAGAGACAAACCTCACTCTCAGTTGGGAGAAGAGTCACTTTATGGTAAGGCAATGTATAGTTTTAGGACATGTGATTTCAAGTAAGGGTATTGAGGTTGATAAGGCAAAGATAGATTTGATTGCAAAATTGCCGCCCCCAACTTCTGTAAAGGGCGTGCGAAGTTTCTTAGGCCATGCAGAATTTTATCGAAGGTTCATTCAAGATTTCTCTAAAATCACACGTCCTTTGTGTAATCTCTTGGCTAAAGATGTTGTTTTTGAGTTTAATGATGAATGCCTTATTGCTTTTAATACCTTAAAACGTGAACTCACCTCTGCTCCTATCATTAGAGCACCTGATTGGTCTCTTCCTTTTGAATTAATGTGTGATGCTTCTGACTATGCTATTGGTGCAGTGTTAGGACAAAGAGTGAACAAACGTCCGCATGTAATTTACTATGCTAGCCGCACACTCAATGATGCTCAACTCAATTACTCTACTACGGAAAAAGAGTTGCTTGCGGTGGTTTTTGCCTTAGAAAAATTTCGATCTTATCTCATTGGTTCAAAAGTTATTGTTTATTCTGACCATGCAGCTCTTAGGTACTTATTGACTAAGAAGGATGCAAAGCCTCGTCTGATTAGGTGAATCCTTTTGTTGCAAGAATTTGACTTGGATATTCGAGATAAGAAAGGGAGTGAAAATGTTGTTGCGGACCACTTGTCATGCATAACTGATGGGGGCAATCATGCAAACATGCCGATTGTAGAGTCATTCCCAGATGAACAACTCTTCTCAATGAGAGAAGTTGAACCATGGTATGCAGATATTGTTAATTATTTGGCTTGTGGTATTATTCGGGATGAACTAACCTTGCAGGAAAGAAAAAAATTCTTTGCCACTGTTAAGCATTATTTTTGGGACGAACCTTATTTATTTAAATATTGTTCTGACCAAATCATAAGGCGTTGTGTTCCGGAAATTGAGCAAACAAGCATCCTTAAATTCAGCCATGAATTGGCGTGTGGAGGTCACTTTGGTGCAAAGAAAACAGCCCTCAAAGTTTTACAATCTGGTTTCTTTTGGCCCTCTTTATTTAAAGATGCATTTAATTTTTGTGTTAAGTGTGATAGGTGCCAACGAACAGGAACCATTAGCCGTAAGAATATGATGCCCCTCAACAATATCCTTGTAGTTGATCTTTTTGATGTATGGGGTATAGACTTCATGGGCCCGTTTCCTCCATCCTTTGGGTATAATTATATACTTGTGGCTGTGGATTATGTGTCTAAGTGGGTGGAGGCAATTTCTACCAAGACAAATGATCATAAAATTGTACTCAGTTTCTTGAAGGATATGATCTTTACACGATTTGGAACGCCTAGAGCTATCATTAGTGATGGTGGTAGCCACTTTTGCAACAAACCTTTTGAGGCATTATTGAAGAAGTACAATATTACACATAGGGTTGCAACACCCTATCATCCTCAAACTTCTGGTCAAGTAGAGATTAGTAATAGAGAAATCAAGAAGATCCTGGAGAGGACCGTGAATGCTACAAGAAAAGATTGGGCATTGAAATTGAATGATGCATTGTGGGCTTACCGAACGGCATATAAAACTCCTATTGGCATGAGTCCTTATCGACTTGTCTTTGGCAAGGCTTGTCACCTACCAATGGAGTTGGAACATAGAGCTTATTGGGCCATCAAGACACTTAATTTTGATCTCAAGAAAGCTGGAGATGCAAGAAAACTTCAATTGAATGAGTTGGAGGAAATTCGGAATGACGCTTACGAGAATGCAAAGATTTACAAGGAGAGGACTAAGCGTTACCATGACAAGACCATTCAAAGAAAAGAGTTCGTAGTAGGTATGAAAGTTTTACTTTATAATTCCCGTTTGACTCTCTTTCCCGGAAAATTAAAGTCAAGATGGACTGGCCCTTTTCGAGTACATCAAGTCTTTCCTCATGGAGCAGTTGCGATTGAGAATTTAAGCAATGGATCAATATTCAAGGTAAATGGACAACGACTGAAACCGTATTTGGAGGAACATCAAACACAAGACATCGACGTCTTGGCGCTGACCGCCCCTTAATTGTCAATCCTGCCTTCCGTCTTGCCTAGACGTTAAATTAAGCGCTTATTGGGAGGCAACCCAATCAGGTCCTTTCGTTCCTTTGTCTTTTGTTCTTATTTTTTTTACTTTGATTTCATGCTGTCTATGCTTATAAACATGAGGACATGTTTCAATTAGGTTTGGGGGTGTGAAGTTCATTGTCCTGCATGTGCACTATTTTCACTTCCAGTTTTCGATCAGTTGCAAGATGATTTTTGAATTGTGATCTGTATGAAAGTTGTGGGTTTTTTTGTCTATTTTCTGTCCATATAACTTGGGTCGAAATCCATTGAGTATTTTGTGAGATATGCTCCAAAAACTGAACATAGATCAGATTTGACAAACTGCAGTTTGGAAAGAAATTTTCAAGTTACTATGTGTCGTAACACTTGAGAGTATGAATGAATTTAATTCAGTATTGTTGACACACTGATGAAATTGTTTGGAGAATGCACATTTATATCTGATCTCTCTAAACTAAGTCTTGACCAATTTATTCCATTAACATAAAAATAATCTCACATGCACAAGGCACATATTTGTGGGGTATACTATTTGAGATTAACTGCAAATTTTGTTGGTGTTTAGAGATGAGTTGGGTATTGTTGAGTATGATACTTTGGCATCTATAAATTGAAATAAAGAAATATGAGTGACATGCTATTCAAAAAAAAAAAAGAGAGAAAAAGAAAAAAGAAAAAAGAAAAAAAAACAATATGAAGAAAAGAATAAGTGTTTATTTCTGGTTCTCGCTACTGAGTAACTGGGCCTCTTGTTTAGTCGGGAGTGAGTTTCGCGTAAAAAGGTAGTGAGACTGAAATAAATACCTATGTGACTAGCGAAGTTTCGTAGCCTTTTTGACTTGAGTTATTAGACCCTTAGGGGTATCTCTACACCTAATGCCCTGAGCTAACTAGATTGGGAGTCATTGGTTGAAAGCTCGTTACATGAGTCAATTAGAAAGCTTAATGAGACTAAGCATTGCACATGTTACATAGAAAAAAAAAATGATGATGAAAGCATGGAGCCCATAGTAAAAGTTAAAGAGAGAGTAAATATATGCCTTCGTGTCATTACTTGATAATTCTGATAAATCTTCTAGCTCGCATTTGCGTTAAAATCAAATAAAAGTCACACATTTATGTGTAATCTTTTTGAGCACAATCTAAATATTCACCTATTAATGGAATGAATGGTATTTGACTTGGTTGGAGTATCTATGATATGAATGATGGAATTTGAAGTCTCAACGTAGTTTGTGTGAATACTATACTGATTTTATTCATTCCATGCTTTTACTTGTTATGCCATGGTAGTTTGGTAAATGTTTGTGGGTATCATTCTGGTAAACCCTCACGAGACTATAACTCGTCCACTAGAGACACCTAGGGGTTTAAAGGCTTGTGTCACATGCTAAGTGCCACCGCGATTCCTGCGAAAGTGAGTTAGTTTTTTTATCTTTATTTTTTGTCCTTTAAGTTTTGCTCGAGGACTAGCAAGAAGTAGGTTTGGGGGTATTTGATGACTGCAAAATTATATTGATTTTATACCTCTCTTTCTTAACTTATTGCTTTGTTTTCAAGTCAAACTTGGGTGTTTTACGTTATTTTTGTTTGCATTTCAGTTAATCGAATCCTAGACGATGAATTATGTCAATGGCAATTTTGACAATGTTATTGGACATGTACATGCGAGTCCTGGTAATTTCAGCAAAATCTGCCACTATTCAGTCCAGCCCACTTGTGAAGGTCACCATAAATTCTTTGAGAAGATCTGAGTTTTGTTTCATATACCGTTGAAAAGATATGGAAGTCTAGTTTCTGAAGAATTTTGCAGTTTGTGATTCCGAGTTTTGTGGACAAAGTTATGACAGTTTGAATACGGACTGCGCAGTCCAGAAAATCAGGAATCCGAGCTCATACTTAACAATATTGATTTGAGACTTCTTGAAAGCCCAAGGACGTTTCCAGCCTTTGAAGGAAGCTAATAGAGTATCAATTTATGATTTGAATGAATCTTTGACTATTATGATTCAATATTTCAGCTGGAGGAAATCTTTATGCAAGAGTAAACTAAAGCATTCTAATTGTACTAGGATTATATTGTTTCCTTTCATATGGATGACTTTAACCTAACCAAGGATGATATAAAAGGGGCTGGCATACACAGCAAGGGAGGGCAGACCGAGGGGAAAGACTCGAGAATCACATAAGGGCAGGATATTGGAGAGCAACATCACTAGGAGAGAAGAAAGCACCAAGGTTCTTAAAAGGGTAATCCTCTTCACCAAGCTTACTTTGTAAAGGGTGTTCTTTTTCTTAAGTTCTTGATGTTGTTATTTCTTGAATTGTTGATGTTTTTATATATTATGTGTGGCTAAACTCTTTACTAGGGATTCGATGTAGCCTAGCATGACTATTCTATGTCTTAATTAATTCGTTGCCAATTCAAGTTTCTAGTTTTATTCATGGTGCTTCATATATCATGTGTTGATTTAATGACTGATCACCATTATTTAGATACATGTTTGAGACAAGATTACACCACGATCAATGGGTAAACTTGATATAGCTCTTGTGAATGAATGAGATGTTGTTGAAGCACGATCCATGCATAAACACTCTTGGTTCTTGATGTTCTTCTTGCACTCAATACATTCTTGTTTGTAATCTTGACCACAATCAATGGCTAGATAACAATTTAAGAATAGTTGATCTTGATCACAATCAATGGCGTTTCATATTTTAGATAAGAACGAACCTTAGAAACGAGAATTGAATCTTAACCAAATAAGACATAGAATAGGATTGCTATGGTGAAATCGAAGTCCTAGTTTGCATTCTCTTGATTGAAAACACCCTAAATCTTTCTAATATTCTCGCACTTTCTTGATTTTTAAATTCACACAACTTCTCTTTAATTTTCAGAAATAATTTAGTTTTATCTCGAGACATTCGAATTGAGTAGAAATTGGAATTACTTGACAAATCTCCGTGGGATCGACCTCGCTATTGCATACCTATGCTATAATTGTATTCGTGCGCTTGCGAGTTAATTAAAATTACAACACAAAGGAATGAGAGCAAAAGCAAGGTTCAAGGTAGGCCAAAATTTACAAAGAATGCCTTTATCACTGTCAAAGAACAAAAACTTAGCATTTACTTCAGATGGTCTAATGCAAGTTCTAGCTATACAGTCATGAAGTCATAGCACACAAAATTTCTGCAGGCTCCTCACAAGTTAATTGGTGTTGCAAATAATGTGTAAACTAAGTAGACATTCATTGCAAAAGATTATGCAAATAATCACACCATCAGTCTCAAAAACACTTCATAACAATGAAGCACAAGTATAATGATCATGTGACTGAGGCCTGTCCATTGACTTCTATGACGGACCAAGAACAAGCCAATTACTTGGGGCAAGGAAATTTCAACATGAGAAATCAAGCTTATCCATGGCGTAATCACCCAAATTTCTCATGGAGGAACGAACAGAATTCGACTGAAACATCAGCTCCTGCACAGCAACTAGCAAGGAGGAGTGACCTGGATATCACAATGATGCAATTCATGCAACGAACAACTCAAGCCATTCAAAAATTGGAGACTCAAGTGGGACAAATGGCTAAGGCGATGAGTGAAATAAAGAAGGGAGAGTTACCTTCACAGCCCTTGAATAACCTAGCTGGGTAGCCAGAGCAATTGAAAGCTGTAACAACTCTCCAAAGTGGCAAGCAAATCAACAAAACAGAGCAGCTACAAACAGAGTCTACAAACTGCAATAAAGCTACAGAAAGGGTACAAACAGGCCTCAAAACTGCACCAGTGGAGACACAAGAATGGGAAAGAGATCCTCCACCTTTCCCGCAAAGGTTTGCCAAAAAGAAAACTGATTCTAAAGCATTGGATATTTTTGAGAATTTGCGTAAGGTTGAAATTAATATTCCACTACTTGATGCTATTAAACAAATTCCTTCTTACGCTAAATTTCATAAAGAATGTTGCACTCAAAAGAGAAAATTTGCTGCTCATGAAAAAATTGCTTTGAAAGAAGAAGTTAGTGCTGTGTTGTTAAATAAACTCCCACCAAAGCTTAAAGATCCTGGTAATTTTACCATACCATGTAAAGTGGGAAATTAATTTTTTGAAAAGGCACTATTAGACTTAGGAGCAAGCATTAATTTGTTACCTTACTCTGTCTATGAAAAACTTGGGTTGGGAGAGCTCCAAGAGACCTCTATAATTTTGCAATTGGCCGATCGTAGTGTCAAAAGACCTAAAGGGATTTTAGAAGATGTCTTGGTAACTGTGAATGATTTAATTTTGCCTGCTGATTTTGTTGTGTTGGATATGGAGGATAGTCCTAGATCCTCATCTTTACCTATCATTCTTGGACGACCTTTTATGGTTACTGCTGACATGAATAGTAGTGTGAAAAAGGGGACTGTAACTATGCAGGTGAATGACAAAGAATTGGAATTTCGTGTGTTTGATGCTCTCAAATATCATGATGATCATAGTGATTGTTTTAATGTTGATACTATACATGATCTTGTGAGTGAGGTGTTTCAGGTTACTAGTATTGATCCAGTTGAAGCAGTGGTGGCGTATGGTTTGAATGAGAAAACAATCTCTGAAGGAATTTTGGAGAATGATGACCGAATAAATGAGGCTATCCAAGCATTCCAATTGAACCGGCCCTATGGTGGTAAGATTACTCCTCCTTTTGATCAACTGACGCATACTAATACATCTTTTGTTCCTTCAACAGTTAAAGCACCTAATTTGGAACTGAAGCAGTTACCTAGTCACTTGAAGTACATCTATTTGGGTGAGAACAACACTGTACAGGTGATAGTAGCTGCGAATATAAGTTTGGGGGAGGAAGAAAAGTTGATCCAAATTTTGAGGAAGCATAAGACAGCTCTTGGGTGGACCATCGCTGACATAAAGGGGATTTAGCACAACTAGGTGTATGCACCAGATTTTATTGGAGAATGATGCAAAGCCCACTAGAGAAGCACAAAGGCGATCGAATCTGCATATGAAAGATGTTGTCAAAGCTGGAGATAGGTGTCGCTTGCATCTAAACGAGCTTGAAGAATTGCGGCATGAAGCCTATGAGAATGCAAAGTTATATAAGGAGCGAGCCAAGAGGTACTATAACAAGAAGCTTGTGCGGAAAACTTTTTCTGTTGGGCAGAGGGTGCTGGTGTGCAACTCTCAGTTGAAACTTTTTTCGGGCAAGCTCAAATCCAAGTGGCATGGCCCATATGTGATATAAGATGTGATCCTCATGGCTCATTAGAGTTAAAACATCAAGATTCTGATCAAACATTCAACGTTACTAGCCATCGAGTGAAGCCTTATTGGGAGAATGTACAAGTTCCCATGGATGAAGTGATATTCCTCCACGCTATTGATCTCTGACAGAGTCGAAGACTATGTCCGGCTGAAGACAATAAATTTAGCACTTCGTGGGAGGTAACCCATGTGGAAGAGGAGCACCATTTTGACAATTAAATCAGCTAAGTCTCTCTTCCTTTTCCTTCACTTCATTTTGTTATTTATTTTCGTCATCACAAATTTTCGTTTTGTCCTTTCTTTTTAAACATTGAGGACAATGTCAACTTCAAGTTTGGGGGAGAGGGAATTTGCTTTCGCCGAAAATTTTTGAAGAAAAAAAAAAGAAAAGAAAAAATTTTGAAATTGTTTTGAGAAGAGAATTGGCATACTTGTGCTTAATTGTTATGAAGTGTTTTTGAGACTGATGGTGTGATTATTTGCATAATCTTTTGCAATGAATGTCTACTTACTTTACACATTATTTGCAACACCAATTAACTTGAGAGGAGCCTTCAGAAAATTTTGTGTGCTATGAATTTCATGACTGTGTATAGCTAGAACTTGCATTAGACCATCTGAAGTAAATGCTAAGTTTTTATTCTTTAAAAGGGATGAAGGCATTCTTTGTAAATTTTGGCCTACCTTGAACCTTGCTTTTGCTCCCATTCCTTTGATTGCATATTATTCTCTTGCAATAAACCTTCTCATCTTTGTGATGTGTTATGCATGTTTCATAAGTCATAAAAATAGAATTCCATCATGAGGCTATGGTTGAGGTGTTTGGAAGGTTATTGATAAGATGATGAGGAGTTTAAGTGTGGTGTTTGAAAGAAAGCAGTTCTGAATATTAAAAGATGCGTATAATAGAGTTCTGGGGAATTTGCAACCTGTTTGTAACCTAAGTGCTACCTAAAGCTCACACAAAAATTGGAGACTCAAATATGAAGTAGCCAGTACAAAAAAAAAAAGAGAAAAGAAAGAGAGAAGCTGAAGTCTCTCAAGAAAAAAATTCTAATAAGGTTTGCTCTTGATTCAATATCTATCTATAGTTACCAGAGGTTGAAAGCGGAACAAGGAGTGTGCGTGTAAGAAGCAGAGATTTGAGGCTCAACAGAGGGAGATGTTTGACTTGATTCGTGACGGGACCTTACCTTGATTTTATTTGGTTGATGTTCTGACTAGTTTTGGTGATACTCTGACTTGTTAGTTTGGAGGAGTGGAAGCTCTTGTTATTCTATTATGTTGGTTGGTTAGATGGAGCTAGGATTAGTCTTATGATGGATGCCTATTTTTGAGACTCTATGGTATATAGCATGATCATCACATGTTTTGTTTGAACCGTACCTTTATCTAGCCTATGCTATTCTTTGAAGCTTATCCTTGTTATAGTGAACTTACTTGTGATTGGATTATGATGACTTTAGTTTGAATCCAATTTATATTTATTTTGTGCATCTTTGAGCCTTCCTTAGCCAAATTTCTTGCCCCCAATAAAGTCCCTCTGATTCATTGAATGAGAATTTTAGTGTGAAGTAAGGTTGGTGGACATGCAAGCATATGGCTGTAGGTTATGAGTTCATAAGAGAGTAAACACTACCCTTATACACTTGAGTGAAAATTTTCTTTTATATATTATGTGTGTACCTTTGTGAGGGTGTGTGAAAATAAATGTGTAAACTGAAGTAGTTGTGAGCAGATTTTAGGTTGTGCAATTCTCTACCGAACGTCAACGTTGCATTGAAATAATGAGAGGGTACTTGTAATGCCAATTCTCGATTGAAGTTTTTCAAATGATGCTTAAATGGTTTAAACTTTTTCTTGATTGTTTGCTTGAGGACAAGCAAGGTTGAAGTTTGGGGGATTTTGTTAGGTGTAAAATACACCTATTTTTCTGGGCTTAAAGTTATTATTTTTCTATATGGTTTAGTGCAAAATACTGCCCATATTGGTATTTTTATGAACAGGTACTACTGGAGGGTAAAGCTGGCATTGGACAGAATTTGCAACCTGTTTCGTAACCTATTGCAGCAGCAGAATGCTGGAATTAGTCTGCACGTTTATGTTGCTGATGTGGCAAATACAGCTGGGCCAACTTAGGGTTTTAAAGCTATATAAAGGGGCTCATGTGTTGGGGAGAATACACGCAGCAGGGGGTGAAAACAGAAACCTAATTCGGAACAAAGAGAGACGACAAGAAGGAGGAGAAGAGATATCAAGCTTGGCAGTCCAATTCTTCAGCAAATCTCCACTCTTCCATTGATTTGAACATTGTTAATGAGTATCTTTATGGTTTTTATTAGGACTATGTGTAGCTAAACTCTTTTCTAGCTAGGGTTTGGTAATACTTCTACCATAAACCTTGTGCACATATTTAATTGACAATAAGACTAAGTTTAATTCTTTGTTCTCTGAATTGATTGCTTATTTCTTATTGTTATGCATACCTGATCAACATCATAATTTTAGGAATTGTTAGTTAAACATATTCGGCTGACCATGACCTGGTGTTTGATGAAGTAACAAGAACTTGCGTAAGAACCAAGTTTTGGGAACATAGGACATAATTGATTGGGTAATAGACCATTATCCTAGATTGTGCAACTGTCGATTTCCTAGTGCTTATGCTTGTCTTAGGAAACTCTTAGGATAGACCAACCAAGACTCCTTTGATAAGAAAATATCTTGCAACTGGACCAAAGTCAGGATCGTTGTTTAGGGAAATCTAAATGACTGCAGTTGGACCAAGGCCTTTCAATTGACATTGTTAAACTTTTAAATTGTGTGATTGCATATTAATCTGTGTGCACAGGTGGAGGTAGTTGGCAAGCCAAACCCAAGCTAGTTTTCATTCATTGATATTTAGTCCTATTTTATTGTTAGTTGATATTAGAAGCATCTGAAATTAATTTATACTATTGTTAGTAGCTATAGTTGGTAACTAATACAGTCCTCGTGGATTCGACCCCATTCACTATTATACTGTCAGTCAGCACGTACACTTGCGAGTGGGATAAACCCATCGGTATTGAGTTGCAAGTATTTCTTGCAATAAAAAGTATCGGCTAAGTTTTTTGTACTGGCTGCTTCAGATTTGAGTCTCCAATTTTTGTGTGAGCTTCAGGTAGCACTTAGGTTACAAACAGGTTGCAAATTCCCCAGAACTCTATTATACACATCTTTTAATATTCAGAACTGCTTTCTTTCAAACACTACACTTAAACTCCTCTTCATCTTATCAATAACCTTCCAAACACCTCAATCATAGCCTCATGATGGAATTCTATTTTTATGACTTATGAAACATGCATAACACATCACAAAAATGGGAAGGTTTATTGCAAGAGAATAATATGCAATCAAAGGAATGGGAGCAAAAGCAAGGTTCAAGGTAGGCCAAAATTTACAAAGAATGCCTTCATCACTTCCAAAGAACAAAAACTTAGAATTTACTTCAGATGGTCTAATGCAAATTCTAGCTAGACACAGTCATGAAATTCATAGCACACAAAATTTTTGCAGGCTCCTCACAAGTTAATTGGTGTTGCAAATAATGTGTAAACTAAGTAGACATTCATTGCAAAAGATTATGCAAATAATCACACCATCAGTCTCAAAAACACTTCATAACAATTAAGCACAAATATGCCAATTCTCTTCTCAAAACAATTTCAAAATTTTTTCTTTTCTTTTTTTTTTCTTCAAAAATTTTCGGCAAAAACAAATTCCCTCTCCCCCAAACTTGAAGTTGACATTGTCCTCAATGTTTAAAAAGAAAGAACAGAACGAAAATTTGTGATGACGAAAATAAATAACAAAATGAAGTGAAGGAAAAGGAAGAGAGACTTAGCTGATTTAATTGTCAAAATGGTGCTCCTCTTCCACATGGGTTACCTCCCATGAAGTGCTAAATTTATTGTCTTCAGCAGGACATAGTCTTGGACTCTGTCAGAGATCAATAGCGTGGAGGAATATCACTTCATCCACAGGAACTTCTACATTCTCCCAATAAGGCTTCACTCGATGGCCATTAACCTTAAATGTCCGATCAGAATCCTGATGTTTTAACTCCAATGCACCATGAGGGAACACTGCGTGGATCACATAAGGGCCATGCCACTTGGATTTGAGCTTGCCCGGAAACAATTTCAAACGAGAGTTATACACCAGCACCTTCTGTCCAACATAAAAAGTTTTCCGTACAAGCTTCTTGTCATGGTACTGTTTTGCTCGCTCCTTGTATGACTTGGCATTCTCATAGGCTTCATGCCGTAATTCTTCAAGCTCATTCAGTTGCAAGCGACGCCTGTCTCCAGCTGCCTTTATGTCAAAATTGAGCTTTTTAATAGCCCAATAAGCTCGATGCTCTAATTCAACCGGCAGGTGACACTCTTTCCCATAAACTAACCGGAACGGAGACATCCCTATTGGTGTTTTGTAAGTAGTGCGGTATGCCCACAAAGCATCAGTCAAACGAAGAGACCAATCTTTTCTATTTGGATTCACCATTTTCTCAAGAATGGTCTTGATTTCTCTATTGCTTATCTCCACTTGCCCACTCGTCTGAGGATGATCGCTCGTGGCATCCCAAAACGAGAGAAAATATTGTCCTGCAAGAACTTCACAACCACTCGATGATCATTAGTTCGTGAGGGGACAACCTCGATCCATTTGGACACATAATCAACACCAACTAAAATATATTCAAAGCCAAAGAGTTAGGAAAAGGACCCATGAAGTCAATTCCCCATACATCAAAAAGTTCAATGACCTGAATATTTGTTAATGGCATTTGATCCCTGGCTGCTATGTTCCCCGTCCTTTGGCATCTATCACACTTGTTGCAAAACATCAAAGCATCTTTAAAAATAGTAGGCCAATAAAATCCAGCTTGGAATACCCTAAGTGCAGTCTTTTTAGGCCCAAAGTGGCCTCCACATGCATAGGCATGACAATGATTCAAGAGCTCTTGTTGTTCACTTTGAGCTACACATCTGCGAATAATTTGATCCGGGCATATCTTAAAAAGGTAAGGATCATCCCATATGTAATTTTTAGCCCATGAAATTATTCGCTTCCTTTCCTGGTAAGACAAATCAGTAGGAAAAGAATTAGTAACAAGATAATTCACAACGTCGACATACCATGGCAGTGTGTTTATGGACAGGAGCTGTTCATCCGGAAAAGAGTCCCCCAAAGGGAATTCTTCATGTTCACTCTCTGGTAGCAGCCGAGAAAGATGATCAGCCACTACATTTTTGTTTCCCTTTTCATCTTTAATCTCCAAGTCGAACTCCTGCAAAAGAAGTACCCAACGTATTAGCCTTGGCTTTGCATCTTTTTTTGTCATTAAATACCTCAACGCAGCATGGTCCGTATACACAATCACTTGCGAGCCAATGAGGTAGGATCCGAATTTTTCCAATGCAAAAATCACTGCCAATAATTCTTTTTCCGTTGTTGAATAATTCAGCTGAGCATCGTTCATGGTGCGAGAAACATAATAGATAGCATATGGCATCTTATTTTTCCGCTGGCCCAGAACAGCTCCCAGCGAATAGTCACTGGCGTCACACATTAACTCAAATGGCAGCTCCCAATCAGGTGCTTGCATAATAGGAGCTGAAGTGAGTGCTTGTTTTAACTTATCAAATGCTGTCCGACAATCATCTGTCCATACAAATTCAGCATCCTTTGTCAGCAATACACACAAAGGTTGGGAGATCTTGGAAAAGTCTTTTAGAAATCTTCGGTAGAACCCTGCATGACCAAGAAAACTCCGCACACCCTTTACTATGGTAGGCTGAGGCAGCTTTGATATGACTTTGATTTTTGCCTTGTCCACTTCAATGCCCCCGCTGGAAATCAGATGACCCAACACAATTCCTTCTTGCACCATGAAGTAACATTTTTCCCAATTCAAAACAAGGTTGGTTTCTTCACACCTCTCTAAAACCAACCTCAGATGCTCAAGACATTCATCAAAATCAGCTCCAAATACACTAAAATCATCCATGAAAACTTCAATAAACTTCTCTACCATGTCAGAGAAAATACTCATCATACATCTTTGGAATGTAGCTGGTGCGTTGCACAGCCCAAACGGCGTCCTTCGGTATGCAAAAGTGCCATGTGGACATGTGAACGTGGTCTTCTCCTGGTCTTCAGGTGCTATGGCAATCTAATTGTATCCACTATAGCCATCAAGAAAGCAATAGTGACTATGCCCGGCAAGTCTCTCCAACATCTGATCAATGAATGGTAGTGGAAAATGGTCTTTTCGTGTTTCATTGTTCAACTTCCTATAGTCAATACACACTCTCCATCCCGTGGTCATTCTTGTAGGTATCAACTCATTATTTTCATTCTTCACTATAGTAATGCCACTTTTCTTCGGGACTACATGAATTGGACTGAGCCACTTGCTATCTGAAATCGGATAAATTACCCCCACATCAAGTAGCTTGAGAATTTCAGCTTTGACAACCTCCTTCATATCTGGGTTCAACCTCCTTTGTGCCTCTCGGGTAGGCTTTGTATTATTTTCTAGAAAATCTGATGCATGCATCTTGAGGGGCTGATCCCTTTTATGTCTGAAATAGTCCAACCAAGTGCTGTTTTGTGTTGCCTCAATATCCGGATCAACTTTGCCTCCTCCCCCAAACTCAGATTTGCTACCACTATCATGGGTAAAGTATTATGCTCACCCAAGTAGATGTATTTCAAATGACTAGGCAGCTGCTTCAGTTCCAAATTAGGGGCTTTAACTGTAGAAGGAACAAGAGATGATTAATAAGCGTCAATTGCTCAAAGGGAGGAATATTCTTACCACCATAAGGCCGGTCCAATTGGAATGCTTGGATGGCCTCCTCTATTCGGTCACCCTCAAACTCTCCCTCCAAAATTGTTTTCTCATTCAACCCATACGCCACTACTGCTGCAATTGGCTCCACACTAGTAACCTGAAAAGCCTCACTCACAAGATCATGCGTAGTATCAACATCAAAACAATCACTATGATCGTCATGAGATTTAAGAGCATTAAACACACGAAATTCCAACTCTTTGTCATTTACTTGCATCGTTACAGTCCCTTTTCTCACATTAATATTCATGTCAGCAGTAACCATAAAAGGTCGTCCGAGAATGATAGGTAAAGATGAGGATCTAGGACTATCCTCCATATCCAACACAACAAAATCAGCAGGCAATATCAAGTCATTTATAGTCACCAGAATATCCTCTAAAATCCCCTTGGGTCTTTTGACACTACGGTCAGCTAGTTGCAATATTATAGAAGTCTCTTGGAGCTCTCCCAACCCAAGTTTTTCATAGACAGAGTAAGGTAACAAATTAATGCTTGCTCCTAAGTCTAATAATGCCTTTTCAAAAAATTGATTTCCCACTTTACATGGTATGGTAAAATTACCAGGATCTTTAAGCTTTGGTGGGAGTTTATTTAACAACACAACACTAACTTCTTCTTTCAAAGCAATTTTTTCATGAGCAGTAAATTTTCTCTTTTGAGTGCAACATTCTTTAAGAAATTTAGCGTAAGAAGGAATTTGTTTAATAGCATCAAGTAGTGGAATATTAATTTCAACCTTACACAAATTCTCAAAAATATCAATTGCTTTAAAATCAGTTTTCTTTTTGGCAAACCTTTACGGGAAAGGTGGAGGATCTCTTTCCCATTCCTGTGTCTCCACTGGTGCCATTTTACGGCCTGTTTGAACCCTATCTGTAGCTTTACTGTAGTTTGTAGTCTCTGTTTGCAGATGCTCTGTTTTGTTGATTTGCTTGCCACTTCGGAGAGTTGTTACAGCTTTCAATTGCTCTGGTTGCCCAGCTGGGTTATTCAAGGGATGTGAAGGTAATTCTCCCTTCTTTCTCTCACTCATCTCCTTGGCCATTTGTCCCACTTGAGTCTCCAATTTTTTAATGGCTTGAGTTGTTTGTTGCATGAATTGCATCATTGTGATCTCCAGGTCACTCCTCCTTGCTGGTTGCTATGCAGGAGCTGCTGTTTCAGTCGAATTCTATTCATTCCTCCATGAGAAATTTGGGTGATTTCGCCATGGGTAAGATTGATTTCTCATGTTGAAATTTCCTTGCCCCAAGTAATTGGCTTGTTCTTGGTCCGTCATAGAAGTCAATGGATAGGCTTCAGTCACATGGTCATTATTTGAACAAATAGCACACACAGTAACTGGCTTTGTTGGCACCGAAGCTTTCATATTCATTCCCTTCATGGCTTCCACAATCATGTCTATTTTTCGATTGATATTTTCCATCTCAACTTGTACCATAGTGTCAGCACTTACTTCGTACATGCCTTGCTTCTTTGTTGAGCTCCTACCCCGTGTAGAAAATTGTTGCGAGTCTTCACTCAATTCTTTGAATAGCTCCATCGCTTCCTCACTACTTTTCCGCGTCAACACTCCATTACAAGCTGAATCAACCTTCATCCTATTAATCTCATTCAACCCTTCATAGAAGTGCAACACAACATCATCCTTATGCAGATTGTGAGTTGGGTAATGAGTTAAGCGACTCTTGAAATCCTTCTAAGCCTCATAAAATAAATCACCATCTTTTTGCTGAAAATTCTAAATTTCTCGCACCAGCTGCTTAGTTCTATGAGCTGGAAAAAATTCCCTTAAGAACTTAATTGCCATCTGCTCCCACGCGCCAATAGTACCTGCTTCAATAGAGTTGTACCACATCTTGGCTCCTCCTCTAAGAGTGAAGGGGAAGAGTACCAGTTTCAGATTATCAGTAGGCATCCCTGTCACGTGTTGAGTTCGACAAAGATCGGTAAAATCCTTCAGATGTTGATGTGGATCTTCATCAAACCGCCCCTCATAATGTGGTACAGAATTCAGCAATTGAGGTGATAAGCTGATATTAGCTGCTTTCGTAGGTTGATATGTAATACATGATGGTTAGGCAATGTTCTACGGGATGTATATGTTCATCATGGGTATCCGTGCATTACCCTCTGCATTCCCAGCGCCACCAGCAATTTGAATTGCCCGATTAAGTGGATCTTCAGCCATGCGTCTCTTAAGAGACAATTTTGTATCTACACACGATTTTTTTTTTTTGATGTAAGTTTCAGTAGTAAAAATAAACTAAAGAAATAAATAAATACACACTATTGCCCTAAGAAACAACCGATAATAAACTTAACAGTCCCCGGTAACGGCACCAAAAACTTGATCGATACTTTTTATTGGAAGAAATACTTGCAACTCAATACCGATGGGTTTATCCCACTCGCAAGTGTACGTGCCGACTGACAGTATAATAGTGAATGGGGTCGAATCCACGAGTACTGTATTAATTACCAACTATAACTACTAACAATAGTGTAAATTAATTTCAGATGCTTATAATATCAACTAACAATAAAATAGGACTAAATATCAATGAATGAAAACTAGCTTGGGTTTGGCTTGCCAACTACCTCCACCTGTGCACACAGATTAATATGCAATCACACAATTTAAAAGTCTAACAATGTCAATTGAAAGGCCTTGGTCCAGCTACAGTCAATTAGATTTCCCTAAACAACGATCCTAACTTTGGTCCAGTTGCAAGATCTTTTCTTATCAAAGGAGTCTTGGTTGGTCTATCCTAATAGTTTCCTAAGACAAGCATAAGCACTAGGAAATCGACAGTTGCACAATCTAGGATAATGGTCTATTACCCAATCAATTATGTCCTATGTTCCCAAAACTTGGATCTTACGCAAGTTCTTGTTACTTCATCAAACACCGGGTCATGGTCAGCCGAATATGTTTAACTAACAATTCCTAAAATTATGATGTTGATCAAGCATGCATAGCAATAAGAAATAAGCAATCAATCTAGAGAACAAAGAATTAAACTTAGTCTGATTGTCAATTAAATCTGTGCATAAGGTTTATGGTAGAAGTATTACCAAACCCTAGCTAGAAAAGAGTTTAGCTACACATAGTCATAATAAAAACCATAAAGATACTCATTAAGAATGTTCAAATCAATGGAAAAGTAGAGATTTGTTGAAGAATTGATCTGCCGAACTTGATATTTCTTCTCCTCCCTCTTGCCGTCACACTCTTTCCAATAGTAGCCCTTAATCGTGCAGCCCCCAAAAGTTGTCTTCAACTAGGCATATCACTGCTTATATAGTGCTTAGCAAGCCCTAAACTGGCCCAATTATCCTTGCCACATCAGCAACTTAATCACACAAGTCTTATTCCCGCGATCCGCGGCCGCAACAGGTTGCGAAACAGGTCACAAATTCTGTCCAATGCCAACTTTACCCTCCAGTAGTACCTGTTCATAAAAATACCAATATGGGCAGTATTTTGCACTAAACAACATAGAAAAATAGGTGTATTTTACACCTAACAGATATTAGAGAAATCACTAGTCTAAAACTTGCACCTGCCGAGCAACTAGTAACAATAATCACTAAGGAGAGGACCAAGAGGAAGCTCTACATTGGATCCAAACTAACCGAAGAACTTTTAGGAAAATTGAACAGTTTGCTCCTATCTAATGTCTAAACATTTGCATGGAATGCAAATGAGATGCTTGTAATTAGTGTCGAAGTCATAACACATCACCTCAGCATCAAAGTAGGAAGCAAATAGATGATGCAAAAAAAAGAAATTTTGCACCAGTTCGCCAATAGGCTATAAAGGAATAATTGAATAAACTCTTTGAAGCACGATTTATCCGGGAATTTCAGTATCCGAAAAGGCTTGCCAATGTGGTTATGGTCATCAAGCCCAACGACAAATGGAAAATGTGTGTGGACTTCCCAGATCTGAACAAAGGTTGTCCAAAGGATAGTTACCCTTTATCGAAAATTGATCAACTTGTAGATGATACTTCGGGAAAAGGCCTCCTTGGCTTCATGGATGCCTATTTAGGTTATCACCAGTTCATAATGAAATCCATCTGATGAAGAATACACCTCATTCATAACTCTTGAATGCATTTATTGCTACTAAGTGATGCCTTTTAGACTTAAAAACATAAGGGCTACTTACTAGAGATTAGTGAATACAATTTTTGTTGGTCTTCTCAGTAAAATTGTAGAGGCATATATGGACGACATAGTTGTAAAAAGAACAAACATCGAAGATCATCCATCTAATTTACAAGCTGTGTTCGACGTCCTAAATAAGTTCAAAATGAAGTAAAACCTGAGAAATGTGTCTTTGGGGTTTCCTCGGGTAAGTTTGTCAGTTTCATTGTGTCAAAAATAGGAATCAAAGCTAACGCAAAAAAAGTGGAGGCAATTATCAGCCTACAAGCTCCACACCACAAAAAAAGAAATTCAACAACTCACTGGCCGAGCAGATTCCTAGATAGTTCAGAAGATAAAGGTAGGCCATTCTTCAATGTACTAAAGAAGACTGAAGGATTCCAGTAGAGTGAAGAATGCCAAAATGCTATTGAAAATTGAAGGAATACCTTGGAAATCCTTCTCGCTTATTAGCACTCGAGGAAGGAGAAGTGCTTCTTCTTTATCTAACAATTTTTTAGCACGCAATAAGTGTAGTGCTGACTAGAAAGGGAGGTAGAATTCAAGAGTCAGTTTAAAGTCTTGATAGGAGTAGAAACGAGGTATAGCCGAGCTAACAAACTAGCATTATTGCTAGTTACTGTTGTCCGCAAATTATGCCATTACTCCAAGCCCACACAATCATTATTTTAGCATATCAACCATTAAAGAATATCTTGCAGAAGCCCGATACCTCAGGTAGACTCCTTAAGTGTTCTATTGAACTTGGTGAATTTGATATACATTGTCAATCGAGACAAGCCATCAAATCACAAGCTCTAGCTGATTTTATCACAGAATGTCAACATTCAAATGAGGAAGTTAGCAAGAAAAGATTGAAGAACTACATGAGCACTGGGAGCTCTATGTAGATAGATCATCGAATTTAGAAGAAAGTGGAGCCAAAATTATTCTTCTCGAATCGAGGGACATACATACAGCACAAGCTTTTCGATTCAATTTCAAAGACTCAAATAATGAAGCTAAGTACGAAGCTCTTCTTGTAGGGCTAAGGCTTGCTATTGAGTTTGAGATAAAAAATTTTGGTTATCAAAAGTGATTTGCAGGTGGTCACCGAACAAGTAAAGAAAGAATATGAAGCAAAGACTCAAACATGATCAAATATCTTGTAAAATTCTAGAAATTAATGACAAAATTTCCCAAAATCGATCTCAAAAGAGTAGCTTGCGAAGAAAACCAGATAGCAAATGTGCTTGTAAGGCTAGCATCTACCAGTAATGTAGACAAGGCTGCCTCAGTTAACCTAGAAATCTTGCAGAAACCAAGTATTCTAATCAAAATAGTTTTTGAGATATAAGCATACTCGTTTTGGATGGATCCTATTTGAGAATTCTTCACAGAAGGAAAGCTTCGCAAGGATAAAAATGAAGATAGAAACAGGCACGAGTAGTGAGATACTCTATTATACAAAACTACTTGTATAGGAGATCATGCATACTTTCTTATCTAAAATATCTCACTCCTCGGGAATATGAATATACTTTAAGATAAGTTAGGGAACATATTTTCCGTAGTCATATGAGAGCAAGGACTTTAGCCAACAAAGCTCTCCGATATGGCTATTATTGGTCCACTCTAAAGAAAGATGTCGAGCAATTGGTGAAAAAATGTGTCAAAAGACATTCAAATGTTCCATATCTTCCTCCAGTCGAGATGACTGTCATACAAAACCTTTGTTCTTTTGCACAATGGGGACTAGACTTGCTCGGACCATTTCCCCAAGTAACCATTACCGACCATAATATAAAAGACTTCATCTGGAAAACTATTATTTCTAGGTTTGGGATCCTTAGAATTTTGATCACGGATAATGGAAGATGATTCGTGAGTAGCCCTATTTTCGAGGGTTAGGATAGAGTAAAGTCCTTTATAGATGATTTCAAGTCAAGAATAAAGTAGTGGCTTATTCGACGTTGTATTCATTCATTCTCGGGCATAGCTGTTAACGAAAACATGGCATAGGACATCTATCAATGACGGGGTCTTACATCCGAGTGAGAGCTCAGACCAATCCCATTCATCCTGGTCAAATTCGAATGGTCAAAAAGTTCCGTAAAGAACTAGGCATAAACCTCCAAATTACATCTGTAACTCATCCACAATCAAATGGACAAGTCAAAGTGACTAATAGGATTATTCAGCAAGGTCTCAAAACTCGACTAGACAAAGCCGAAGGACTTTGGGTAGAACAATTACTACATGTCCTTTGGTCTTATAAGACAACTCCTCAAACATCAACAAGAGAAACTCCATTTTCTTTAACTTTTGGATAGAAAGCTGTAGTTCAAGTCGAGGTCAGGGTACCTACACCTCGGGTCAAAAACCACGTCGAGCAAGAGGAGCCAGAATCTGAATTGTTGCCTATAAATAACAAACTACTCGATACTTTAACAAAAGAGTCTGAGAAAGAAAATTCAACGTTGGAGATTATGTACTCTTAAAAGTCGAGGCAGCTGAAAAATACCCAGAAAAAATCATAGAAATACGGGAACGCCCTTACCGAGTAACCAAAATGTTGCTTGATAGGACTTACAAAATTGAAGACCTCGAAAAACTAGGAGAGATAAGACCATGGAATGTAGAGAACCTTCGAAGATACTACATTTAGGATTTGTTTCACTTAGGAAAATGTTTCTTATAGTTCATTTCTTCCTATTTTATAGGTAGTTCATGTTTATCTTTCAAGAATGAATAAAATAGTAGTTTGTTCAAAAAGTTCGTTATTTCAAGATTTATCCATTACAACTTAGAAATTACTCTGAATTACAATGGCCATCATTATTCGGTTCAACCTTGCAACTTAAGTAAATTTACAAGGTTCGAACTCAAACTTACCTCGGTTCAATTTTAAAACTTAAAACATTAAGTTACAAGGGCCGAGCACAAATAAAAATCCAGTTAAACCTTACAACTTAAGTAAAGTTACAAGGTTCGAATTCAAACTTATCTTGATTCAACCTTATAAATTAACAGTTACAAGGGCTGAATTTAAATTCATCTTAGACTTAACCTTACAATTAAAAATTCCAGTTACAAGGAGCAAGCAAAATTATGAGTCATTACATTCTGGCAACTTGAAATTCAAGTTACAAGAATCATTCATTACTTTGTTCTTCTAACTTAGAAATGACTCTAAGTTACAAGAGTCGAGCAAACTATTTCTCGGAAAGATAGTCTCAGGCACTTGTTAAAAATGCTAAGTAATAAAACTAAGAAAGAGATATAATATGAAAGCAGAAAAAAGTTATTACAAAACAGATTATATCAAGGCCACAAATGGCCAACAAAATTGTTCAAATATAGTTTGGTCACAGACAATCAAAAAGACAACAAAGTTGGGTATCTTCAAGTGGAGACATCTCAAGAGGCGGTTCCTCGGAGGGGTTAACAGTGACAGATCAGAAGTAGCAGTCTCGGTCAGATCATCGGGAATATCATGAACTTTGATTGGAGGATGGGTATTTTCAATATCATCAACATATGTCTCAATGTCAACATCATCAACATCCAACCCATACTCAAGAGGAGCATTTCTTGCCTCCTCGACAACTTTGAAATTGGCATAGGTCTCTCTGCCTTGTCCAATTCTTCATCATCCTTCCCTGATAGAGCTGGACATGCAAGAGTTAGAATTTCAGGGTCAAGCCCTTCTTGCTGAATAGTAAGTTCAAATTCGTAAGACTTCTTAAACTCTTCCACTCCAGTAACAAGGCCTCTTGGAATCACCGAGTGGCTTCCTCCACATCCAACTTCTTCTGCCTCTCTCACTCGTCCTCCTAGCTATTTAACTTGGCCTTTTAGTTCTCTTCCAGCTCATACAAATGACTAACCTCCACCGAGCCTTCTTCAGGTTATCCTCGGCTAACACCCTTGCCTCCTCGACTAGCTTAAACTTCTCCACACCAATCCTCTCATATTCTACCAAATTGGTAATGTCAGAAGATAAGCCATTGAGATAAGCAACCATCTAACAAAAAACAACAAAAGAAAATTAGTTACCATATAAAGAAAATTAAAAAACCAAAACCGTGGTAAAAGATGCATACCCCAATAAATTTCATTGAGATGTGAGACAACTTGGCCTTAGTAGGAAACGGGGGAGCTCGGTAGATGTCAATAGGGGTGGAAAGATTGTTCAACATCTCGGTAGCCACTTGAGGATTTGAAGCACTATCCAAAACAAGAACTTTCCACTGAGGAACATTGACATTGGCTATATGAGCAAAAGGTACCCTCTTCAGAATTGGAGTCGGAGGAGGAAGATTAGCTACGTCTACACCTCGATAACAGAAAAAAGAGCAGACTTGGGGACCAAAGACAAAGTCCCAGCTTGGCACGAGGTAACACCCTTCTTGTCACCACATCTTCTTTTGCTCGTACCTCCAGCAATAGCACTCGACTTTCTCTTCGGAGCCCAAGGCTGAGGAACTTGCATATTCATATATTCATCAAATCCAACCATATTTACAATAGTAGAACATGAAATTATACATATGAGAAACTAGATGATAAAGAACAATAATCAAAATATTTCTAATCCATACCTCGGGCAGCTTTCTCAGGCTGGGAAGGCCTGGTAAAATCTTTCTGTTAGCAAAATAGGGGATAGTAGGAGGCATGAAATGTCTCTTAACATCGATATAATAATCCACATTGTGATATTCATCTCGGACAATACGGAAAACTTAGAGATCTTGGGGAGACTAAAGTTTGTGCGGAAAAGATAATGCTCATGGAGATCAATAAAAAATGAAGCTCGTCTTCCAATCATGATTGGAAGACACATTCTTCGGGGACGCATGTCCCTTCTTACGCTTTAAGTAACATAACCTTGAAAACCAAGAACGATGACATATGGAGAGAAGATGAATAATAACAGTAGAAGAAAGATTGATATTGCACTGATCATAGACATATACAATGGTAAAAAGAAAGATACATGAGTTGGCGGCAAGAACAACATGGTTTATGTCCTAATGGCGAAAAAATCTGACCACCATACTGAAGTGTAGAATCGAGATAGTAAATTTCCCATTACAAGGATTGAAGGGAGATATCCCATTAGGGACAGGCTTACCAGGATGAGAAATACTATACTGTCTCCTAAAATCCTAAACTTTCTCGTTCATAAATCTACAACCTAAACCCTCAAACTATGATAGCCCGACATTCTATATCCTCTCAGAGTATTAGGGTTGGCATTGGCTACCTCGAGGAAGTTTGGCTCTGAGGCGAAACTCTCCTCCCTAGATGAAAAAGCCACTAAAGATTCGTTAGGCTTGAAAGCAAGAAGCTTCCTCTAAATACTTTATGAGACATCAGAATCTGAAACAAAAGATATTTTTTAAGACATACGTCGAAAAACAAAAGACATGGCTCAGCAGAAGGATTGCTCGATGCACAAAAGATATGTCGGTCTCACACTCAAAACGTATAAGTGTTGAAAATAACAAGCGTCGCACTATTTATAGTATGGTATAGATCAGCCCAACGGCTGAGATGACCATTGAGGAAAGTCGTATTGACATCCATCTGCCATATCTCATAATCAAAATGAGCTGATGTGGTGAGAAGTATTTTGATGGACTTATGCATGGCAATAAGTGGGAATGTCTCCTCATATCCTCTTTTTGGATATAGCCCTTTGATACCAACCTTTCTTTAAAGGTTTAAACCTTTCCATCTACTTCTCTTTTTCTCTTGTAGACCCATTTGTACCCAATGGATTTTATTTCAGCATGTATGTTTACAAGATCCCACACTTTCTTATAGGTTATGGACTCTAACTTGGATTCTATTGTTTGTGCCAATGGTCCCATCAACATCCGAAACTGCTTTTTCATATCAGTCAAATCATTCGCCAATATATAAACAGCTTGAACCCTGTAGGATTGGCTCAGGTACGTCAAAGACTGTCATGTATGACTCTCCAAAGTACATTAACCTTTCAGGAACTCGTGAGACCCTCCTACTACGATGAAGCTCCAGTGTTGCATCAAATATTGG
This sequence comes from Tripterygium wilfordii, assembly GCF_013401445.1. NCBI lineage: Eukaryota > Viridiplantae > Streptophyta > Magnoliopsida > Celastrales > Celastraceae > Tripterygium > Tripterygium wilfordii. The sequence continues at coordinate 5,031,178 of NC_052241.1, forward strand.
TTCGGTTGTTTGTTAATTCTCTTAATTTTGTATTGGATTGAAAATTGAAACATCTTGTTCTTGTTCTTGGAGTATAACCTTTCTTAGTTCACTTCTATTTATACATTTCTCTTCTAAGAATCTTCCATCCGTGCTAATGAGTACTTTCTAACTCTCAAGATTGAAAAAAATAACTAGCGCGAGTCCCCTTAGGAAATCCTACTCAATAGCATAGTATAAATCTTGGTCAAAATTTAGCTGTCTATATATGTAGGTGCACAATCTATGGTTGATGAACAGTCCAGGTAGGCCATTAGTAGCCTGAAAGACACATAATCAGAAAACAATTAGAAAAACTAAGGCATTGATAGGGTTCTAGCCAAAGAAGCTTCAACGGTCAATTCAGTAAAGGCGGAAGCCAAAAAAGAACGTAGTAAAGAATTTAAATGCTTGCGGGTGTGACCGTAGAGGGAGGCACAGCGGAGAGAGTGTTTAGAAAGAGAGAAAACAGGAGAAAGTAGTGGACTAAGAGAACGTAGTCTTTGAGTGCCAATGGATCGACCTCCATTCGTTTGGGAGAAGAAAGGGTTTATATAGGGGATAAGTATGATGTCACGCCATATGAAAACAGATCTCAAGGATGATATGTGGTAAGACAATTTAAGAGTGGCGTGTGTCATAAATAAGGGCTAATAAGATTGGGAACAAAAAATAATGTGGCACCAATTGGGGCTCATCTCTTGTGATAGGATGGGCAAGTTACAAGGTTGAATGGAGCAATAAAGCCTGTACGCTTTATGCCAAAGAAAAGTCAATGATTGTTCGAACCTTGAGGTGGCTCTGATAATTATGGCTAAAATTTTGATTGGTTCACGAGTAGATGTAGTATGAAATATTAGATTATTAGGGTTCTATAATTTGTGTGTGATTGAATACTGAAGTTGATATATATTAGTTTATTGTAAGATTAGTGTGCTATTGTTAATCTACATACTCTGGCATTTGTAGTTTAGATAAAGGCATAAAGCATGAACTGATCGAAGCTAATATACTTAGAGACTGACGTTATTAACACAACCCAAAAGAGGAAAATCAATACAACAACGGAAAAGAAAAGAAAAGAAAAGAAAGATAGAGTGAGATATGTTAATCTCAATTTAGTTTTAATCAACGTAGGCAATATTTTCATTACGAAAATGACATGTAGCCCATCAGTTTGGTAGCCCATGAGAGCCCAATAGGTTTATTCTATTGATTTAATCAATGTAATAATTTTATTTCCACTCTTTTGTCCCAGAATTCATTGTCCAAAATTTATTGTTTTAATATAGATTCTATTGTTTTTTAAAGTACTGTCTAGAATTCATTGTTTTAGTTCTGAATTCGTTGTTTTTGAAAATTCTATTAAAAAACAATGGAATTAAGAAATTCCATTAAAAAAATAATGGAATTAAGATTTACCTGATGAAACTCATCGACAATGGATCTTGTTAAAAAAAGTTTTATGCACTGACTCTAAATATATAGTTTTTTTTAAAATCTAACATGTATTTTGAGAATTAAAACGTTTTAAAATTTCATTTAGAAGACTTAGGCTCTGATGGGCTACCACTATATGGGTTATCTAGCACTGCTGTTTTCATTATATCTATGGTGGTGGCCTATCTAAACCCCAAAGTTATCAAATCTATATTAATTTTTATCCACAATAAGACACTTTATGTTCAGGCAAATTTTCTTGGGTTTTAGAATGAGAGAATGTTGTTTCTTTTATGCTACGTAAATTAGACTAAGAATGTGTCTCGTGTAACGCCCCGACCTGGAATGCGTTACTTTTGGTACTATCTAAATCAAACCATAACAAATTCAATCATCACACCACCGGAAATTTCGACAGCACCTCCCTATAATACGGAGGATGCCAACCTGGAGTAAACACGCAGTAAAATCACAAATATAATCACAACCTAGACAGGGCCTCCGGCCATCTAACAATTCATAACACAGTTAAATTCTCAAATCTAAGTAGGGCCTCAGGCCTCCTAGCAGGTCATATCATCAATCAATTTCACATCTAAGTAGGGCCTTATGCCACCTAACAGTCACACATAATTTCTCCACGCAACCATATATATAATCAACATCCAGCACAAATAGCAATCTAGCAAACATAAGAGGTCATCAGGACACAAAGTCCACAAACCCGGTTCGGGAGTCTCGATCACACGGAGTACCCTCCCTACCGTCCATACCACAGTCAAGAATAGGGATATCACACAACGTCTCAACTAAGAAATATAGATACGACCAAAATGGTAATAACATAAATCAAGTTTAAAATTATCTAGTCCTATCACTCTCCAGGGGTCCGTCCATGTCACGCACCCTCCTCCTGATCCGTGACCCTGGTACCGGAACTAGACTCACCTGCGAGGAGGAAATAGGAGAAAGAAAAGGGTGAGCGAAAGGCCCAGCAGGGAATAATAAAGAGTAAGTGAATAATATAAGGCTGAAATATTAAAAAAAAGCACAAATGCAACAATATGATAGCTAACGTTATGTATACCAAACACAAGTAGATAATCACACCATACGAGATCCTAACTTGGCCCACCGGTATCCCTACACATATCGGAACCCTGAACAGCCCTATGGCATCATCGCATGGTGTTTCAAGCACATATGGAATCCTGATCCAGCCCATCGGCATTCCCGTAGTCATGGGAACCCTGAACTGCCCAACGGCATTCCACATTTCACATCAATCACAACTAGGAGATATACGGGTCCATACCCGACATCTTCCATGCAATTACAATGCATGTCCAACATGGTTATGCAATAGGGTAAACCTACAACCTACATAGATACATATACTACTACATGACGCATGTTCAAGAGTAATTCATGCTCAATGGAAGATTGAACACGTAAGGTATGCAATATAATTCAAATCATACAATAAAGATATCACAAAGTGGGTTTATTCTCCGTTAGGCACAATTAAGGCGAGAACGCATCATAATGAACAATGGGGAAGGATAAATGTTCTCAATAGGAAGACATATTCAAAGAGAATAACAAAGGGTGGAATTTCCCTACCTCGCACTCCAAAAATTAGCTATGTAAATCAATACTCAACCTTGACCTTTCCCGGCCTCAACCAACCTATTATTCGGTGAACACATCCTCCAAATCAATATACAAACAACTTCAATTACACATATCTAACACAAATTAATCCAATAAATCAGGAACCCATTACCTTCTCTTACCCAAAACTTTCCAAGTTCTTGAACTTCACCTACTCAAGCTTGTTACTCCAATCAACAATAGAATCTAGCAATACAACCATAAACAAGTCTAAATCAACCTATTAAATCACTAATTTCATCTAATTTAAAGATTTTCCCCCAAAATCTACAAAACCCATAAATCCTTAGAATCCCAAATCACCCAATCTCTAAATACTAGCTTTTAGGTTTAAGAAACTTGCCAAGGTTGTAGAAACAATTAGAAGGAAGGGATTGAATCTTCCTTTATGCCTCAAATGAAGTAGGAACTCATGGATTTGAGTTTGGGTTCAAACCTTGAAAGATTGGAACAAAGAGAGGAATTTAAGAATATGTAAGCTAGAGAGAGAAGTCATGAATCCAACTTGAAACAAATTGAAAGAGGACAATCTTACCTTGATTGATGATCTTAGGTTGATGGGAGGAAGGAAATTTGAGAGAAAATGGGGTTTAGGGTTTGTTTAGATCGGGTATTTTGAAAGAAATCGTGAAATGGGTGTTTTAAAACAAATTCGCATGCTGATTTTTAGGGAGGTGTCCGGAAACCCTAGGAGGCCATCCGGACACCTCTTGCCTGAACCCTCCCTGTTTCATTTTCTTCTATAGCTGTCCGGACGGCTTTTAAACTTGTCCGGACAGTTACATATGTAATCAAAATTTTCAATTTTAAAACCACCCGTACACTCCCAATTCACTCGGTATTAATTTCTAATGATTTTATACATATAGATATACTCAACACATGTTGATCCTAGTTAATTTCTAAAAGAAAAAGAAGTTTGGGGTATTACATATCGGGTAGGAGCATGGTTTGGTGAGATGAGTTTTTGGTGATTAGTACAATTTCTATGGGTTATGTTTAGTGTTGATAAATGGCTTAGGGTTGTTTGTGATATATGTATTTTATTTAATTAGAAAGGGCAAGTGGACGAAGGTCCCGATTTGGTGTTTGATAAATGTAAAGAGAAAGCACCTACTTATGGATTTTAGTAGACGCTAAAAAGATGAGGCACTCTTGTGCTATAACATATTGAATATTTTTTTATTATTAAGCTTTTATAAAATGTCTTATATAAATATATGGAAACTTCTTTTGATTCTATGTTTGCGAATTCGATTTTATGAAAGAATTGTTTACAAAATAAAAATAATCGTTTGTGACATATATCTATGGATTATTTTTGGTGGTTGAAAATTTATTATGAAAAGGAAATATCTTTACTCGTGAATAGTGATATTGAATGGTTGAAATTTTGGTGAAACATGTTTTGGAATATGGTTTTGAGTTTGAAGTATGAAAAGTATTTGACTTCGATTAAAAAGGGTAAATTCATTTTAGATTATTGATGCTTTTGAAAACTGTTCATGTGCCTATTTTTGCGATGATGAGAATTCAATGAAATGATACATGGAATTTATATAATTTAACATGTGCACATAGCTACCTCCAACCTTGGCCCGGTTGAGGGGATGATCGAGCCAAATGGGTGGTTTTATACCGACTCAGACATTTGATTGATTCGAGGCTAGTTGCGGCCAGACCTAGTATGGGCTTAGTCTATGACTAACCCATACTCTGAAATGTGATTTGAGGCTAGTGACGACTAAGCCTCGTAAGGGATTAGTTTGTGGCTAATCTTTACTCTATGAACTTGAATTCTCTACGGTCATGAACGATAAGTTTTGAGATATTTAGAAATTTACTTTCTTGAATTAAAAGCATATTTTGGAAAAGTCATTTTTAATTTCTTAAACTGATAATATAGTCGGGCTGACCTCTCTTGCACATTTCAATCGTGTAGAAAAAGAATCAAGACTTTCGGAGGAGGAATAAAAGAGGACGTGGCCTTAAAGATGGAAGGTGATGTGTCAAATATCTACAGACATTTGTGCATCTTTTACACTTAACTTCATCCCATTTTGAGTTTATTAAGAGTTGATATTGCCTAAGAAAGCTATATTTGCATATTATAGATGCCAAGAAAAGAAATGCAGGAAAAGAGTGCAAATTGAAGATTTGGATTCTAGAAGCGATTTCCGTTCAATCGGAAGGGACCCTGATCAATTGGACTTGCCAAAATGCCCTTAATTTCATGGAGACAAAAGCCATTTCTGATCAATTAGAATAAATCACGATTGATCATAGTTACTATTCACAACACAAACAAGTTTTGTGAAAAAGTTCTGAATTCACTTGTTTTTAACCAAAACGACCACAACTTGTTAGGGAAACAACATAAGTGTTTGGAGAAGTAAAAAAGGGCATAAAATAGGATGGGGGTATTCTTGGAGCTGAGATTCATTCTCTATCTTGGAGGCTACCATTGGAGCTTGGAGAAGAAGAGGGGTCACAAGGGGGTTTCTTCTCTCCTCTTTTATCTTTGCATTTATGGTTGATTCTCCTTGCTTGATGATGTATCTTGACTTCATTAGTGGCTAGATTCTCTTGCTAGGGTCTTAATGTAACCTAACTTTGATGATTCAATAAACTTGGTTTCCTTATTTCTTGATTTCTATCTCTTATTGATTGTCTATGGGTATGCCTAATGTTTTTGAGTGTTTGGCCATCATCTGATTGATTTGTTGCCTAGATTGAGACCAGAGTGAGATATCTAGAATTTTCTTCTCACCATAGACATCATAGGTTGCACGAACCATAGAAATATAGTGGCATGACCTATGCAATCGCTACACGATTAATCCATATATCTTAATAGGTCTTTGTCTCTTGAACCTGAATGTTAGGAATAAAAGGGGTTAGAGATAGAGGCACTTTTGGTGTAACTAGGAATGAAGCATTGGAAAGGATAGGGAGACCGATTGTCAATTAAGAGTTAGTAATTAAGGGATTAAAGAACCAAGGGAGTTGAATCGGATAAGGGAATGATGCAATAGAAGATCATGCTGAGCTCCTACAACCAACATTCACCCGTAATGTTTTTGAATTCCATAATGGTGCCGAATATCAAGCACAATGAAAGGAGGATCAACAAATGTTCATGGCAAGTCAACTGCATTGATGAGGGAATTATTAGTGGCTAAAGTCTAGCAATTATGGTAGCCACGTAATGACTACGAGATTTACTACTTTAATTGGGATAGGCATCGTTACATTACTATTTAAGTCTTGCATTGTTTTATTGTTAGGGTATTATGTTTTGATATGAAAGAAAGTTATTTGTATTAGGAGAGATTCCTGATGTAATATTTCTCGCAAGTGCACAAGAGTCTACGAATAGTACAATGTATGCAAGTACGAGGTCGATCCCACGAAGTCTAGTTAATCTAATTAATGTACTTAACTTGATGAATGATTGAGATTTGGGAAAAAGGAAGAATGCTTGGTGTAAATAAAATAAAATAAAAAAACAAAGAAATAAAATTCAGATTTTGTATCCAATAAGAGTAGAACATTAGGGCAATGATTTTACCTAGTAATCATATCACAAGCATTTAATTAACAAACACACAATTATAATTCCGATTCAAGGGTTGATTCTTTCTTAAATGTGTTGGTTTGTTCGTTCGCGATGCCAACAAATATTATTAACAATGGATTAATCCTGTTCGGTTCCTAGTTTTTAACCCAAGACTAATAACTCATTATGATCTAAAGAACTATAACAACTGATCAATCCCCTAAACCTTGTTCATGGCAGTCAACAATTGATTTCCTTAATTTCAGTTCAACTAAGACACGTGAATTCGGTTCATTCCTTAGTCCTAGCTAGAAGAATCTAATTGAGCATTCAATTGGTGGCCAATCAGCCAAACAAACAATAGATTATAAGTATTGAAATTAAAGACAAAAATCATGAACCAAAATTATGCATTCAATTAATTGAAGTACTTGCAATAATCATACTAGGCTACAATTCATGTTATAAGAACACAAGGAAACTAAATATGGGAACGCCATGAACTAAGAACAAGAACAAAGAGAAAAGCTAGAGACAAGAACAAGAACAATAGCTAGAGAATGTGGCTCTCCAATTCGTGTCTCCTCTACTGTCATGCCTCCCCTTTTATAATAGCTCAATGCTTCCTTCAATTAATGCCAAAATTCAAGTCCAATTCCTTGTATGACTCGGTCTCTTTGTTTCCTTCTTTCTTGCCAAAGTATTTCCTTCAACTTCACACCAAAGCTTCCTTCTTGCCTTCCTTCTCTCACGTTTCTTATTGTCAACAGCCGGCCCCACTTCTTTCACTTTCCAAAATCTTGTCTTTGTCCTTTCCTTGACAATTTCCCACGAGTAGCACTAGCAAGCCTTGACTTGTTAGTATGTTCTTTTATTTATTTCCTTTCTTCTCTCTTTCTTGATCTCCAAGTATTCTTCATTCCTTATTTGTATTCGATTCATCTCAAGGCAAGCATTGAACATGTTTGCCATTAATCTGCAGTCCAAAATTAAGAGTATTTATGTAATATCCATGCCCATTCAAATTAGTAGAGACAAAAATAAGTGTAAAGTGAGATATAAAAATATGTAAAATATCATACGATCAATTCCTAAGAGTGAGTCCTTGTTCTTGAGAGTGATTCTCATATTATTATCTTTGTTTCTCAGTTTTAATCTTAGTGAATTAGTATTGTTGTGATTTCAATACTAGTTTGCATCAACTTGGTATCAGAGGAAATGAACACATGGAGAAGTAGTGTTCGCGATCCCAATGACTTCAGTCAATATTGTAGAGAAGAGGTTGCTTGGATGACTTCCAAATCTAACTACTACGATGGGTTTTGTAATTTGGAGACTGGTTCTTATGGGTATGATGGGGTGCAATGGTGCGAATGGCACCAAGATTATCATGAAAACTCCTATACACGAACTTGAACTCGAGATGGCAACTCCAAATCGGATTGGTATGATAGGGTCCCTAGCCGAAATTCGTGTGCTTTAGCGCTCTCCCAAAAACTGAAAGGTGACATGGTTGAAACTTGTCATCAACTTCAAGCGTTAACCCAAAGTTTAGAAACATTGTCAATAATAGTTTCAAAGTTGGACAAGATTGGGAGTAACTTGATTGCTTGGAATTCTTGGCAACACCATATCAATGAAAGAAAGCCAAAGAAGGAAGAAAGGAAGCAACATGATCTTGATCATGTGAAACCACAATCTTTGCCTTTGTCCCTGAATCAGGTGCGTGAGTTGGGTGAAGAAAATCGATTTGTTGGTGTGCCAATCACAAAATCAACAACGAAACTATTTGTAGTTCATTATAAGACAAAAAGTTAAGAGGCACCTGTTTTACCTATGGAAGATTCCGTTAAGATTTCCATACCACCAACTTCCAAGGTTGCATATTCCAATTGGTCACTTGCTACTATGAAGTTAACTGTCATGATTAATGCTTTCAATGTAGACAACTCAAGGAGGAACTTCCTGGGTCTTTGCAATGGATTGGTCTACGATCTTGATTCAAGGGAATACATTGTTTTCTTATGTTCAACTGAATATACTCAATTTGACGGAGTCGATTTTTTATGGGTCAACGGGAATGATGCAATAGAAGATCATGCTAAGCTCCTACAACCAACATTCACACGTAATGTCTTTGAATTCCATAATGGTGCCGGATATCAAGCACAGTGAAAGGAGGATCAACAAATGTTCATGGCAAGTCAACCGCATTGATGAGGGAATTATTAGTGGCTAAAGTCTAGCAATTATGATAGAAACGTAATGACTACGAGATTTACTACTTTAATTGGGACAAGCATCTTTACATTACTATTTAAGTCTTGCATTGTTTTATTGTTAGGGTATTATGTTTTGATATGAAAGAAAGTTCTTTGTATTAGGAGAGATTCCTAGGAGTGAGTACTTGTTCTTGAGTGTGATTCTCATATTATTATCTTTGTTTCTTAGTTTTAATCTTAGTGAATTAGTATTGTTGTGATTTCAATACTAGTTTGCATCAGAGAAGTTGAAATTAAGTACCCTAGTGCTTTTCATACTTGATCTAAACTTGTGTTTGGGTTGTGCTTGTTTTAATTGTTTTAGTTAATCACTTTTAATTACTTGCTTTAGTTTAGAACAAACCAAATCCAAATCAATTTATTTCTCCATTTTAGTGTATATAAAATTTGAACCTGAGAAACATATATAAAATTTGAAACTGAGAAACTCAAAAAAAAGTCTTTTAAACTCGTTTGAGCTTCATGTTTGAGAAATAGATTAGTTGACTTCAAATAATGATTTTTTAGTATGGAACATTATATTACACATATATAAGTATAAATGTAAAGTTTCAGTTTAACCAAATATCATTTAGTCATGTGATGAACCACATAAGCAATCAGCTAAGAGCATAATATTTCAAATTCGGGCAAAAGTTAGGTCATGAATTTCGGGTAAATAATTATCAAAATTCATCAATTATTTATCTACAAAAAAATGTTCATCATGATGTAAATAAGGTATCTGTCAAATTTCAAATTAATTAGAGTTCATTTGATATCAAAATGATCGTCGTTGAGTTCTCAACTAGGCTTAAACACTTATAATGAAAACTCATTTTGTGTAAGTATCAAATTCAAAAGTTTTGCACTCATTCCAACAAGAATGAGAATACGGTCCTACTAAATATCCTAGGGAATATGGTCCCAATACATCCCAAGCTTATGTGACATGCCTAGTAAGCCTATGGAGATAGCAAATTCAAGTTTCAAAATCAATTTTCAAATTCAACCTTATAGAAGCATTTATAACATGTCAGTAGCTCAGGTTTTGTACATTGAAACACGCATGCTCTCTAACCCCCATTCTACAATGCCATTTAGGCGGTTCAAGGTTTCTCCAACTTCTTCCTTCTATTCCGATTGACGATTTGTAATTGACAACATTGTTTCTAAATTTTTCCCAATGTAATCGACGTTACGTTGTCATCCGTATTCTTGAAGGTACATTGTCCGACCAGAAGATGTTTACTTTTCCCTTCTTCCTATTGAAGTTCTTGGCCGAATTTTTTTGGTATTTCATGGGTTTCTTTGAACCACCTAGTAGTTGTATACATTGAAGTTGGACTATAGTGGCTTTTGGCGCTTACCTTATTAAAATATACTTTAGCTGATCATCATCTTGCCTAAGATTGCAAGCATGATTTACTTGGGTTTTGTATGACTTCTGTGTTGAAATATCATTTGGAGTATAATATTTCAAGCTTACATTGTCCAAGATTTGTTCTCAGCGTACTGGCCCAGTTTGTGAACATTACCTTGTACCAAAAAGGTTGAAATGGTCTATGTTGATCCCTACGCTTTTTTGTGGACATCATAATGCATATGATTTTGGGCGAAAATAGTTACCTTGATTTTTTCATACATTGTTGCTATGCTTAACTATTTTCAATGTGTATGTGTGGGTATAAATTTTGGCACCTATATTGTGACCGTACAGTTTGTTTGCTATGCCATGCTATACAATTTGAAATTGTGAATCTTACATTGTGCAAACAATTACCCTGATTTGTTGATATGCAATTAGTTACATTGATTTGTGCTATTCGTTACCTTATTCCATTGGTGCATACATTGCAATCCATTAATTTGATTTTCTATATCCTGCTTTTTGACCGACACCAAAGTGTGTGTGTGTACTTACCCCAAGTGTAGGGTATCGTCAAGTAATAAACCGGTGAGTCCGGTATCGATCCACGAGGAAGCAATGCAAATTTGAAGTGAATGATATGCAAATGACTAGCTAACACTAATAAACACAATGAATATCAAATAAAAGCAAGTAAAAGAAATGGGCCGAATGACTCGGTAGCATAAGCGATTTTGTAATCAAAGTAAGCACAAATTGGATTTAAAACAATTAATTAAAAACCTAGTCTCTAGTCCGTCCCGGTGGCTACTCGGTTCTCATACTCAAGGTATCATTGCAAACACACACAACCATACACAATGCATTGTGTGATACTATCAATCATGCATATGCAAAGAGAATTGGGATATAAGACTTCAATTCATACATGTAGGCCATCGGGTCTCTTAATCTACGATGAACGCAAAGGGATAAGCACATAATATTATGGATTAATGTTCCCCCTTGGGGCTCGGCTTGGCTAACACCCTAGTTTCACACTCAAAGATCAATTAATCATAACTCTCCCATGCACATTCCTAAATTAACCCAAAACCCCATCATCAATACACATAATTAATAGCTATGCAATGAAAAACTCAATTAATTAAGGAAATCATGCAATGGGTTTAACAATTCTCAATCGAGCACATTAGATGCAATCCCTAGACTAGACAATCCAAGAATACAATCAAATATGTCATTCTCATAGATCCAATCACACAACTATCACGAAATTAAAAGAGAAAAATCGAAGCTACGATTCTTTGAACATACCTTGAGTAATCGAAACCTTGCACCCACCGTTCGGGACTAGAAACTAGAAAGGGAACTTAGCCACTCATTATAATGAGAATAAACATCAATTTTAAAGATGAAAACCAATGTTTACAATCAAGATCACAAGAACTAAGTAAAACCCTAGAGAGAGAAAGAGAGAGAAGAACTATGGAGGCTAGAAGTTGGAGGAGATGAATTGTGAGAAGGAAAAAGAAATCTTAGGGCTTTCTCCTCCTTTTACCATTGAAAATACCTAACTACCCTTATACAAACGTTCCCCATTGGTTACATACATGATTTACCCCAAATGCCCTTGAAATTTTGGTGCAGAAAATTACAAATCCGCGGTAGGTGTCCGGACGGCTTCGGAAGGTGTCCGGACACCTGGGCTTCATCAAGTCTTCGTTATAGGCTCTGTCTCATTTTTCAAAGGAAGTGTCCGGACACCTAATGTGGGTGTCCGGACAGTAAGTGTCCGGACACCTTGAGAAGTGTCCCGACACCTCACAGCAAAAGGTGCCCAAAAAGTGCTCCAACTTGCCCGAACAAGGTTCGATTCCTACAAAACCAAGGGGAAACATTCGTAAGTGTAAAACTAAGCTAAAATGCAATCAAATACATTAGCTAAGTGCTAGAACATCCTAATTAAAAGACATTGGAACCTCAAAATAGAGGTCCAATCACACCCCCCAACTTAGACGTTGCTAGTTCCAAGCAATGCAATCACTACCTAAAACTAAAATCTACTAAATAAAATCCTAACTCACTGACGTAGGCATCACGGTTGCATTTAGCGCATGCAACAAGCCTTTAAACCCCTAGGTCACCCTAGTGGACGAGTTGTAGTCTCGTGAGGGCTTATCAGAGCGATACCCACAAACACTTGCCAAGGGATCCACTATTACTTTGAAAGTACCATAAATGATTCTTAAATTCTCACATGCAAGAAATAGAGCTAATCCCCTAATTCCCCCGCTAGTCGAAAACATGTAAAATCTTTGGACAACCAATTTCAATCTCCTCAAAGATGACTAAGAACATTTTATACTATGTAAAATATATGTGCAATCACGCAAGGCAACTCAACACATTTGCACAAGTAAAACCTTGTTATGGAACCTTTTGGTGTTCATAAATCCCCAATCCCGAATGTACACAAAAACATAAAAGCATTGTGCTAAGTGAATGACTTACACAATTGAATTAAATGTATGTGCTTATAAAAGATAATTTGGATGGGCATAGCTTTGAGAAAGAAATCACCTACAAGAGCAATTAATGCATTCACCAACTCACTTGCTTACCTTGGATCAAATTCATCAAAAGGTTAAATGGGTTGTAATGTGGTCATGGGACAAGGTAGGAAGAATTTGGATCTAGGTAACAAGTTGCAAGGTTAAGTTCAAACATGTGAGCTAAATTCTCATTTTTGTCACCCCTTCCATTGTACCACAATTTCAAACACTTCTCATCCTTTACACACAAAGGATTAACTTTATTGCATACACCTTCTTTTTTTTTCCTTTTTTTTTTCTTCTCTTTTCTATGCATTTTTTTTCCTTTTCTTTTCTTTTGTTTTGTTTTTTTTTTGAATATAACATCATTTATACAACAACCCTCATAATTGTTTTCTCATAATAAGGAGGGGTAATATCACTACCGATTTATTTTTCAAGCTCCTACTCAACCTTGCAACCAAAGGTGGGAAATATTTGGGAAAATAGCTCACACAAGGCTTGTAAGTGAAATCAAGAAGCTTAAAGAAATTTAGGGCTTATTATCACTCACAAATGAATAGGTTAGGCTCAAATCTCTCAACCTAATGAATCCTTCAATCTTAAGTTCACAAGCAAGTGGCAAAATACAAAAATCACACTTCTCAGTAATCAAATGTAATGTTTACAAAGCTATTGAAGAACACGCGCATAAGATGTCAAATGAATATCAATGAAAAACATCACCCGAAACCCAATGTGTATCAATGAAGAATGGCTCAAAAGAATGAGAAGGTATAAAAGGTAGTTTTTCAGGCAAAAGAATCCAAAAAGCAGTCATACAAATGCTTCAATGCCAAGATGTCTGCTTAACTACACAATTTTATATCAAACTAGGTCCCAATCATCCCAAGAAAGATTGATTACAATTATCTCACTCAATTGCATGTATCAACTTCACAAAAGAAATCAAGAAACCTACTCTACACTTGCACGTTTGAACAAGAATAAAAAATTAACAGTCAAATTGGTAGTGAATCCCGAAAAGCACCTACCCGTCCCCTCTTAAAGTCCATCTAGCATGTATGAACAACAAAGCACAACACAATAGGATAAAGGGTAGGAAGTCATACCATACTCTTCAAAAGTGGTTGGAATCATGAGAGACGAAGCATGTCCTGAAAAAGTTAATACCAACCACACTATCCAAGCATGACACAACAAGACTTTTTTTTTTGTTTTTTTTCAAAATTTTCAAATTTTTGATATTCACAAAAGCACACCAAAATAAAGCAAGTTTCACAATGGATTCACAATTCCCTCACCCCCCAACTTAAATGAGACATTGTCCCCGATGTCAAGAATGGAAAACAAGGCAAGAATAAATTGTGAAATGCATTGGGAACATACAAAAACACACCAAAATTAAGGGTAAGAAAATCACAACATAACACACAACCATTTCACAATTCTCACCCCCCAACGTCAATGAGTGCACAAGGCGCGAAAATTGTGAAATGGATTGTGAGCATACAAAACACACAAAAATTGAAATCAAACCAAAACTAATCACAACCATACTATGGTACAAGGGTGGAGTCTCCCACAACTAGGTGGGGGTGGGATCCTTTAGATCCCGGGGAACAACCAAAGCATCAAAGTTCTCCATGAATGGTATCAAACATTGGTCATTCACCTTAAACACTTTTCCTCCACTAGTGTCCTCAAAATCACTACTTCCATGTTGAGGAACATGACGAACATCTAAAGGTCCATTCTCCTTGGTCCTCAAATCTTCGGGAAAAAATTGTACCCGAGATTTGGGCCGCCACACCCTCCTAACTTTTTCAAGGACTTTTGGAACAAAGTGGTGTTTTGGAGACGTTTTCACTCCACTTACTAAAGGTTTTCTTTCCGGTCTTGGTGGATGCACTTGGGATGATTCAACTCTAAGTGTAGGAGGCTCTAATTCCTCAATGTCATCTTTCTCACACAAAGGTTGACTAAGTTTCACACCCAATGCTAGCACACCTTCAACCGAATCCTTTGCAAGGGTTAACTCCAAATTATCCGCAACATGGGCATGGATAAAATCTACATCCCTTAGATCTTCACACTCACCCATAACCTTAGTCACACTAAAGATATTCATTTCCATGGTCATATTCCCAAAAGAAAGTTGTAGCACCCCACTCCTACAATTGATTAAGGCATTGGAAGTTGCTAAGAATGGGCGACCTAAAATGACCGGAATGGAAGTGCTAAAGCTAGTGGGAGGTTGAGTATCTAACACAATGAAATCCACGGGATAGTAAAAATTGTCCACTTGTACTAACACATCTTCAACAATACCCCTAGGAACCCTAACGGATCTATCGGCTAATTGTAGGGTAATCCTAGTGGGTTTCAATTCACCTAACCCCAATTTTTGATAGATTGTGTACGGAAGGAGATTCACACTTGCTCCCAAGTCTAGCAATGCTTGCTCTACCCTATGGTTCCCTATGACACATGAGATAGTAGGGCAACCGGGGTCTTTGTACTTAGGGAGGGTGTTGGTTTGAATAATAGAGCTTGCTTGCTCCGCTAGAAAAGCTTTCTCCTTAACATTTAATTTCCTCTTTACCGTACATAAATCCTTAAGAAACTTGGCATAAGAGGGTATTTGCTTAATTGCATCTAAGAGAGGTATATTGATCTTAACTTGTTTAAATAGCTCAAACATCTCCTTATGCAATGCCTCATTGGTGTTATTTCTTAGCCTTTGGGGAAAGGGTATCTTGGGGATGTACTCACTCTCATTGGTAGGCTCTACTTTATCCTCGCGGTCTCTTTGTTGCTTAACTCTTTTTTCACCAAGCAAAATTTTCTCAGTTTCACTTTTCTCTTCCTCTTTCTCTTTCACACCATCACCAAAGTCTTGCACCACATCATTTTCATCACTATTCTCAAAGGGTATAGGTCTATCCACAACTCTTCCACTCCTTAAAGTAAGAATGGATTGCACTTGCTCATGTCCACTAACCTCCCTACTCCCACTAGGTGAATTTATCAAATTGGTTTGCTTTGAAGGATTGGGGTAAGGTTGAGCCGGAAATTTTCCCTTTTCGTAGGTTGCGAGAGCTTGCGTAACCTTAGTGATTTGACTCTTAATATCCTCAATGGCCCTATTGGTTTGTTCTTGAAATTTGTTGGCCTTTTGATTCTCCCCTATTTGGGCTTGCATGAAAATGTTAAGAGTGTCTTCAAGAGACCTCTTAGGAGGTGGAATATAAGGTTGTTGAGTTGGTTGTGCAACACTTGGAGGAGGTAATTGTTGTTGGGGTGGATTGGGGAGTGATGGAGAGTGATCATTCCCATCATTCCTCCACCCAAAATTTGGATGATTCCTCCAAGGGTAATTCTCATTGTAAGAATTGTTGCCTTGGTTATTGGTAGGGTAGGACTGTCTAAAGTTTTGAGAATTGTTCCCATTGTAACCTTGCCCAAATAGGACTTCCTTACAAGCCGGTAGAGCATTACACTCATCCGTCCTATGATCCCTACTTTCACACAAAGTACAAGCAACTTGTTCATCAACACCAACCACATTTATAGGGGCCTTTAGTGACTCTAGGGACTCCAATTTCTTGGACAACAAAGCAAGTTTAGCATGCACATCATCATTTTCATTCAAAACAAACTTGCCACTAGAGTTTGGCACAACATCATGTCGGGTTAGTGGAGGAGCTTCCCAAGATCGGGATTCCTCCGCTAACCCATCAAAGAAAGTAAAGGCCTCATTAGCATCCTTATTCAAAAAGTCACCTTGAGTCATTGTGGAAACCAATTTCTTCAAAGATGGAGTCAAAGATTTATGGAAGAAATTCACAATTTGAAATTTTTGAACTCCATGGTGAGGGCACATAAACAACAAATCCTTAAACCTCTCCCAAGCTTGGAAGAAGGTTTCATGTTCTTTGCAATGAAAATTCATGATTTGTGTTTGGTAAGAGATGGTACGGTGGGAAGGAAAATATTTGTTGAGAAATTCTTCTTGCATTGCCGCCCAAGTCGCAATGGATTGGGGGCGCAAGTTCTCAAACCATTGTTTTGCATGATCCTTCAAAGAGAATGGAAAAAGTTTGAGTCTCAAAATTTCTTGTGAGCATGTGACATCACTAAAAGTAGTACACACCGATTCAAAATCACGCACATGTGAATATGGTCGTTCCGATTCCATTCCATGGAATTTGGGAATCATTTGGAACATTGACGGTTTAAGGCTCACGTTTTGTTGGTTCGGTGGCATGATGATGCAAGAAGGTTGGGTTTGCCTTGCGGGATGTGTAAGCTCCCTCAAAGTGCGATGCTCTTGGGCTTGGGCATGAAAGTTTTGCCCAAAAGGAGCATATTGTGGCACTTGTGGCATTTGGTAATACATGGGATGCATATAATTATATGGGGGAGGCATATGGTATGCGGGAGGCATATTGGGAGGTGGGTAGACATTTTGTGGGGCAAATTGCGCCGCATTGTCTTGTTGAAGTGGTTGAGGTGCATTTTGCAAAGCATGCTCAACTTGAACATTTTGCAAATTTTGGGCATTTGGTGCATTTTGGGCATTGCCAATTTGGACACCTTGCCCTTGCACTGGATTCATCAATTCATCAATGTTCACATGTTGCAAAAGACGACGCAATGCATCAAGATTCATATCACCCCCACGAACACTCCCCGCATCACTCACATTTATATCACCACCTATCCCATCTCTATTAGACCCATGCCCACTAACATTATCTCTAGGTTGAGACATGATGGCAAGGAACAATAGCAAGTAGCTCAAAAGATGACAACCAACCACGTCAAGTAACACAAGATTTTTTTCAATTAATGAACAACCAAGAACAATATTAAGCAAGAACAAGAGCAAGGAGAGGAATAGAGCAACAATCAACCTTAGGAACAATAACACACCAAGATGTAGCAAGTAGTGATAAAAATAAAAATGCGCAAAGCGCTCTCAAACAACGCAGCAAGCAACAAACAAGGTGTCATCCATCGCCCACAGGAATCTAAGTTAGCCCCATCCGCCAAGTTCTCCTCACAAATTTATTTTGTTTTTTCGCTCTTTTCAGCAACTACACTAAATCAACTACACTAGAAAGCAAGTAAAAGGGAGGAACGAAGTTACCCTTGAAGCGTGACCGTGCTCCTTCCTTATTTGATGGTGTTTAATAGCATAAAGCTAGCGTCTACAAGCCACCCAACTCCTTCTTTGACACTCGTTTCCCCGGCAACGGCGCCAAAAACTTGACCGACACCAAAGTGTGTGTGTGTACTTACCCCAAGTGTAGGGTATCGTCAAGTAATAAACCGGTGAGTCCGGTATCGATCCACGAGGAAGCAATGCAAATTTGAAGTGAATGATATGCAAATGACTAGCTAACACTAATAAACACAATGAATATCAAATAAAAGCAAGTAAAAGAAATGGGCCGAATGACTCGGTAGCATGAGCGATTTTGTAATCAAAGTAAGCACAAATTGGATTTAAAACAATTAATTAAAAACCTAGTCTCTAGTCCGTCCCGGTGGCTACTCGGTTCTCATACTCAAGGTATCATTGCAAACACACACAACCATACACAATGCATTGTGTGATACTATCAATCATGCATATGTAAAGAGAATTGGGATATAAGACTTCAATTCATACATGTAGGCCATCGGGTCTCTTAATCTACGATAAACGCAAAGGGATAAGCACCTAATATTATGGATTAATGTTCCCCCTTGGGGCTCGGCTTGGCTAACACCCTAGTTTCACACTCAAAGATCAATTAACCATAACTCTCCCATGCACATTTCTAAATTAACCCAAAACCCCATCATCAATACACATAATTAATAGCTATGCAATGAAAAACTCAATTAATTAAGGAAATCATGCAATGGGTTTAACAATTCTCAATCGAACACATTAGATGCAATCCCTAGACTAGACAATCCAAGGATACAATCAAATATGTCATTCCCATAGATCCAATCACACAACTATCACGAAATTAAAAGAGAAAAATCGAAGCTACGATTCTTTGAACATACCTTGAGTAATCGAAACCTTGCACCCACCGTTCGGGACTAGAAACTAGAAAGGGAACTTAGCCACTCATTATAATGAGAATAAACATCAATTTTAAAGATGAAAACCAATGTTTACAATCAAGATCACAAGAACTAAGTAAAACCCTAGAGAGAGAAAGAGAGAGAAGAACTATGGAGGCTAGAAGTTGGAGGAGATGAATTGTGAGAAGGAAAAAGAAATCTTAGGGTTTTCTCCTCCTTTTACCATTGAAAATACCTAACTACCCTTATACAAACGTTCCCCATTGGTTACATACATGATTTACCCCAAATGCCCTTGGAATTTTGGTGCAGAAAATTGCAGATCCGCGGTAGGTGTCCGGACGGCTTCGGAAGGTGTCCGGACACCTGGGCTTCATCAAGTCTTCGTTATAGGCTCTGTCTCATTTTTCAAAGGAAGTGTCTGGACACCTAATGTGGGTGTCCGGACAGTAAGTGTCCGGACACCTTGAGAGGTGTCCCGACACCTCACAGCAAAAAGTGCCCAAAAAGTGCTCCAACTTGCCCGAACAAGGTCCGATTCCTACAAAACCAAGGGGAAACATTCGTAAGTGTAAAACTAAGCTAAAATGCAATCAAATACATTAGCTAAGTGCTAGAACATCCTAATTAAAAGACATTGGAACCTCAAAATAGAGGTCCAATCACTTTTATAATAAGTTCAGTGTATATCTACCCAAAATCATTGAATTTTCGAAGTTTGCATTGTGACCATTATATGGGCTTTGTATGGTCTAAGAAAGAATATCCAATTTAGTTACCAAGAAATATTTTTGATATTCTAAGTTTTACATTGTGCAATCAGTTGCCTTGCATTGTTGATATGCAATTAATGACCTTGATTTGTGCATGGGTGCTTACATTGCTATCCATTCCTTTGATTACCAAGCAATATTTTTGATATTCTGAGGTTTACATTGTGCAATCAGTTGCCTTGCATTGTTGATATGGTCTATCTTGATCCCTACCCTTTTTTGTGGACATCATAATGCATATGATTTTGGGCGAAAATAGCTACCTTGATTATTTGATCTGTTTTCAATGTGTATGTGTGGGAATATATTTTGGCGCCTACATTGTAACCGTACAGTTTGTTTGCTATGCTATGCTGTATAGTTTGAGATTGTGAATCTTACATTGTGCAAACAATTACCCTGATTTGTTGATATGCAATTAGTTACATTGATTTGTACTATTAGTTACATTATTCCATTGGGGCTTGCATTGCTATCCATTAATTTGATTTCCTATATCCTGTTTTTTTATAAGTTCAGTGCATACTTACCCAAAATCATTGAATTTTTCGAAGCTTACATTGTGACCATTATATGGGCTATGTATGGTCTAAGAAGGAATATCCAATTTAGTTACCAAGCAATATTTTTGATATTCTGAGCTTTACATTGTACAATCAGTTGCCTTTCATTATTGATATGCAATTAATAACCTTGATTTGTGCATGGGTGCTTATATTGTTATCCATTCCTTTCATTACCAAGCAATATTTTTGATATTGTGAGCTTTACATTGTGCAATCAGTTGCCTTGCATTGGTTGATATGCAATTAAAGACCTTTATTTGTGCATGGGTGTTTACATTGCTATCCATTCCTTTGATTGTCCATCACATTTTGTCCCCAGATAGTACTTTGGCTAGTTCGCACTATTTCAAATGGCATCCAAAAGAAAAGGTGAAGATGGTTACCCGCTACAATACAAATCAAATCTTGGGGTCATCGCGAGAGTCATTAAAAACTTGTCCTTAAGAAGAGATCATTTAAAGTGGCTACAAATGACACCCTGCTGGAATTTATTCAAACAATGGATAGGAAAAACTCTTGAAGTGTATACAAGGAAGAATGACAACATCATATGCGATATTATCCGAACGTATGATGTGACAGAAGTTGCTTTCATGTTGGGTAGGAAAATGGTTCATCTAACTTCAACGGACATGACACTTATATTTAGAGTTTTGTTAGGAGATGAAGAAATGGTCATAGCAAAACAGTGTAGACGCACAGATTCGGAATTTGTGAAAAAGGCATTCGAAAAGGACGTCAAGATGATGAAAGCAACTAATATTAAGGCCGCAATAGACAACACAATTGCATTAGAAAGTAATGTTCCTGCAAAAGATGTAGCGTGACTGTTAATGCTATACATCTGCTTGACATTGTTTTTCTCGACTTCAGTAGATGGGCTTGCTTGGGTATTCATTCCATATGTTGAAGATTTAGAGAACATGAAGAAGTACAATTGGTCTGAAGCCATTGCCAATAATCTGATGGAATCAATCAAGAAGTGTTCAAATACTCCTAAAAAGGTTAATGGTTGTGTTACCATTATATCGGTAAGTAAACATACATTGTTTGGTTTTCATTTTTGTTATGGTAATTCTCTAGACTTACACTACAAGCTAACTACTTTTTTACTAAAAATATGCAGTACTGGTTCTGCGAGCATACGACTTTGTTGAATCCATCTGGTAACACTAGCTTCCCAAGGTTCCTAAAATAGGATCTGAAAAACTGGCCAAGACATTTTAAGGAACAGCACATCAGCAAACAAACAAGAGTGAAGGTAAACATGAACAATTTACATTGTGGAATCAGTTACCCTAATTTGTTGCTATGCAATTAGTTACTAGGTTTGTGCAATTAGTTATATTTTTGCATTGAATTTTATCCCACTATCTTTCATTTCATTGGTTCTTACATTGCTATCCATTTAAATTAATTTTAAGCTTACATTGCTTTAGATTTTTTATATCTTGGCTTCTTGTGATGTATGGTCTAAGAATGACTTCATACATTGTTATTGTGTTCAATGTAACAAACTAATCACCCTTCTTTCCATAGGTTTTAGCTTCAGAACTCATCCAAACGGATGAGGAAAAACTCATGATCAAAGGATCATATGAAGAACTCATCTCACGATCACAATCAAGGGTTTGAAATCAATGTCAAAGAAGAAAGTATCATCCCAACTATCCTTGATGAATCTGTGACAAGCCTTACACAACTGAAGAATGAGATATCTAAGTTTAAAACACGTTTACAGGAGAAGGAAGATATTTTGAAGGACGTCTTTATTCAGTTGCATTGCTTGAAAGACACAAATGCGACTAACGAGATTAAATTGAAGGATAAAGATATGGAATTGAAGTATTTGAAGGATGTCAAAATGCTTAAAGAAAAATAGATTGAAGACTTGAAAATAAACTTGAATTTATTAAGAGATATGAACCTGGTTCTTGTGAATAGTTTAGACAAGCATAAGGAGCTTGAAAGAAAGAATATAAGTGACGCAACTAATCCCCATAGAAGCAAGAGAAAGAGTGCATCAAAACAAGTTGCAACAAGATCTATGATCAAGAATATAAGGTCAAGAACAAGGAGACAAAAGATTGAAACCGAATTTGAGTACAATGATAAAAATAAGGCACTGCGAACAAGAAAAAGGTTGAGAAATGATATCGTTGTGTTGTTACCTAAATGTGGCCCAAGGTGATGGTGATTTGCGGGTGTGCCAAGGATTATAGTTTCCTACACTAATGTGAATGAAATGCACCGAATGTAAATATGACTTCTATCTAGACGATTGAGCGAACTATCTTGGGACCTCAATAGTTCTAGGTTCCCCAACTCCACTGAAGTGCGCTTCGTTGAGATTGAAATGAAGAAACATAAATAGACATCAAGATCAATTTACACAATGATGGTTGGCATTGAAACTTGACAGGAAATAAATACAAGAAAACTTGGAATGAACGACATAGCTTGAAATTGACAAAGATTTGGAAATGTAATTGAAATGCTAGAATGCTAGGAAGCTTGAAAGTTGAAATTGCCTTTGGGCTTGAGTAGTTTGTTTGTTTGACTGGTTGTGTGTGTGTTCTTTCCATCTGTCTACCATCTTATATATCTTCTGTCTTTGCACGAAAATCGCCTCCATAAACCATGATTTCTCTGTAGTTATCCTTGATTCATGCCATCTTCTGTCAGTTTGAAACTATTACCACATTACCACCTCTTCATGTTTGTTTTCCCTTAAATCTCTCACAAGCTGCCACCTGGACCATCTTGTTATAACTGTCACCACTTCTTCCTCTTTTCATGGACCATTCTCAGCATAACTCTACCTGGCAGTTACTCATCAAATGGGCTTCTCTTCTTCAATAATATGGGCTTATGGGCCATAACAATCCAAACCATAATAGGTAGTACAATGGGCCTTGCACATATTCTTAGCCCATTAGGCCCAATATGTTTTTGATGCCAACACGTTGAAAATGAGAAAGCAATCAATGTCGATGACATTGTCGTGAAAGACGAGGATGTAGCAAAATTCAAGAGGGCCAAACCAGGGCCAGCAATTCAATATCTAACTCCTAATGACAAAGACAAGTTCCTCAAAATTGTAGAAACTGCTGATAATAGGTGACTCCTTTTTTTTGACATTGTTTATATCACATTCCAACACAATGTACTCTTTATAAATTTACTTGCTTGATTGGCTGAAGCACCTTCTAATGTTCCAGCACAATCGTTTGGACTGGTGAGAATGAAATTAGGTTCAGTCATATGTTAACCCTGTCTGCTAGTGGCATGGCATCTAACAATGTAAGATATTAGAAATACGTAAACTCAATATACATATTTTGTACATAATTTTTATAATGTCATCCTAACAAAATTTAAATCACTCTTACAGCTCATTGATGCATTTGCTGAGATCCTAACAAGGTAACAAGATCAAACCAAAATCCAAGCTCGAAAAATGGCAGATTTGTCTATGGCAGTCACAAGTTCTTCTTTGGTAAGTAATATACATGTTCTGATTTGCGTTAAAAAAAATAGAAACTAAGTTTCCCTAATCTTAATATACAGGCGTAGCTTAGATCGAAAAATGCTAAACTTGTAAAGGTCCAACTGACAGCAAAACTGTAAAATGAAGTTCAAGGTCATAGATACATACTCTTCCCATTTCATTCGAAAGGATCACACTAAATCTCAAACCATTGGACATTGCTGGTTCTAGATGTTAACATGGGAACTTGGGAACATTACAATTCATTGCTGTCTAGGCATAAAAATGCAAAAGATCCCTACTCTGCAGATGCAGAATTGCTAGTACATAGCATTCAAATACAAAATATTTACTTACTTTATTAATTATGAATGCTATTTCAATTATACATTGTTCGGTAGAGTGACTACTATAGATCAGTGTTCCCCCACCATAACCAATCACTTAATACACCTAAAACAATGTTGGAAATGCCACAACTGCTATCAAGATCGTAAGTTCAGTGTATACCTAGCATTCCATTGTTTACCTTTTTTATAAGTTCAATGTATACCAACCAATTTGGAAATTTTAGAAGCCCACATTATGACTATTATATTAGGGCAGTTTGTTGATATGGTCTACATTGATCCCTATAGTTTTGTTACTATGTTTCACTATTCTGAATGCTCGCTTCTTATGCATCCATAGTCATTTTAATCTTACATTACTTTAAATTTTTTATAGTCTGGCTTTTTTATAAGTTTATCTTGATTCGACCATTTCCTAAATAAATTTTATGTGACTATTATCCCTTATAGTTAACTACTAATTTTATATACCTTCTACTTGGTGTAAATTAGTCTGGATTGTGGCTTGAATTTTAGAAGCCTACATTGTGCCCATTATATTAGAGCAGTTTATTGATATGGTCTATAATGATCCTTAAAGTTTTTTTGCTATGCTACATTATTCTGAATGCTCGCTGCTTATGCATCCATAGTCATTTTAAACTTACATTGCTTCAAATTTTTTATAGTATGGCTTTTTTATAAGTTTACCTTGATTCCACCATTTCCTAAATAAATTTTATGTGACTTTTATCCCTGGTAGTTAACTACTTATTTTATATACCCTCTGATATTCTCAAAAATACCCCTCATTATTGGAGAAGGCCACGTGGTAGAACAAGTGCCAGCAAGGCCGAGGTGGTAGAAGAACCGAAGGGTAGACTTCGGTTCACAACCGAAATATACACCTCGGTACAAATAGGAAGAATGCACTTTGGTGCACAAACCGAAGACCACGCCTCGATGTATAACAAAAGGGGGTACTTTGGTAACCAAGCTACAAAAGCGGGTATATACGAAGTTCACTGATGCGCATATTATTATACACCTTTTTGCTTGTGTTTTTAGGTTGAATTGACATTTTGTTTATCGAAATAAGATCGGATTTTGCATAAATTATATTTTTTGTGCTTTTTCAGCTCCTTACGCTCCATAGCTGCTCAACTCATGCTCGGGCGTAGATGTCACAATATTGCCCAGCAGCTAACGCTCAACAGGCGTTCAACAACTACTCGACAGAATAAAATCCAAGAATTAGAAGTTCGACTTGTTTTATGAGTTTCCTTTGAGGTTTACGTGCTTTATTATTATTGAAGGAAACCCGATGAGATTGGGGAGAGTTTAAAACACATATAAATACCTCATTACAAGTCAAAAAGGGGAGATCTTTTTGGAGGTTGACGAAAAAGAAAGAAGAAGAAGGGATTTCGACAATCGGGTTCCATCATTCTTGTGTTTCTTTCCTAGATTTCCATGGATTCTATTAATTTTAATTTCTTGTGTGAATCTAGCATGAGGTACTAAACCTTTTGCTAGGGGGATGATGTAGCCTCTTTGATTGTGCTTAATGATATTGGTTTGATCAATTTTTGGATTTCTTTATGTAATGTCAAGTGTTGATTGTTGTGCTTAATTGATGATTGAACCGTGATGCTTAGCTACCATCAAGGTTTGATTGTTCTGATGCAATTCGTAGTAGACGCCATGCTCGGATTGGGAATAGCTTCTTGCAATTTAACACCATGACTGCCTAGACATAAACGCCATATGCTAGGATCCATGTGATCGCTACATAAGTTGCCATAGATCTAATTGCATTCTTGTTTGTTAAACTTGTCTAGATGCCATGGATAGTTGCATATTAAGAATAGACGCCATGACTACTACATGAATTAGGGGACTTGGTCTTTGACATACATGAAGGAATTGATAATTGACAACTAGAGGATTTAAGTGCAATAAAATGGTGAAATCGGAACCCTAGTATGTTCGACAATTTGATCTTCCATACAACCCTCTGATTTGTTCTTTGCAATTCTTCTCATAATTTGTCTTTCTTTCTTGTAATAAACTATCAACAATTTTTGTCTTCATATTCGATGATATTTTTAGTGAATTTTGGAATTAGGATAGATTAATATTCAATCCTCGTGGATTCGACACTCGTATTTGTCATGTTACCAACCATTGATTCATGCACTTGCGAGTAATAACTGAGTTTTGAATCGCTATAATTTCAGTGGTTCGAAATCTCACATCAAGTTTTTGACGTCGTTGTCGGGGATTGAAATAATTAGTCTATTTGTGATTTCAATTTTTTTCTTAGTATAACCGATATATATTTTTTTAAAATTTTCTTTTATTTGTTGGTTTTCGTAGGAAATATGGAGGACAGTCGACAAGAGAATGTCACTGTTAGGCTTGACATACCAGCGAATGCGCTTGCTAGGAGGCCAATGAAGAATTCATTCGTGCCTCAAAATCTGGAGCAACCATCTAGCATAGCCTTTCAACCGAATTTTCAAGGCAATGTCACATTCCCTCCTAATTTGCTCAGTGCAGTACCTCACTTCAGAGGCACACCATCTGATGATCCATATCTTTACATTAGAGACTTCTTCGAGTTATGCATGACTCAACATGTTCAGGGGTTAACTCTAGAATAAGTTCAACTTTTACTATTTCCTTTTTCCTTGAAGGACAACGCCAAGCTGTGGTTCGGTTCTTTGGCCCCAGGATCGGTCAATACATGGGAACAGATGGCCATCAAAATTTTTGAAAAAGTTTTTCCCAGCACAAAAAACAAAAAAGTTGAGAAGGGAAATTCAAACTTGGCAACAAAAAGATGGTGATTTGTTCTATGAAGCCTGGGAGGATTTTAATCAGTTACTTCTCAAGTGCCCGCACCATAATTTATCTCAAGATGGTCAAGTTCATGCTTTTTATGAAGGGTTGGATGCAAATGACACAAGCATTGTAGATTCAGCTTGTGGAGGTGTGTTGATGGAGAAGAGCAGTTAGGAAGTCGTTGAACTGTTTGAGACTCTTAGTGAAAATTCTCAACAATTTTCATCAAGAGAACAACAAGGACTTAAGCTTCCAAGAGGTATTTATGAAGTCCACACTAGTGTAGGAAATCAGCCTCAGTTGCAGGCTATGGAGAAGAAGATTGACATGTTGGTGAAAGCATTATCAGCTCAAAACATTACCCCAGTCCAACAAGCAGTTTCGATTGAGATTTGTGCAATCTGCTCTCAATCTAATCATATTACCGAAAATTGCCCACTTTTTCAGAGCAGGAACATGTCAACTATGTGGGGCAAGGTGGTTTTCATCCCAACAATGATCGATTCTCGAACACTAATAATCCCGGATGGAGAAATCACCCAAACTTTAGTTGGAGAGGACATAATGAGCAACAAGCTCCTGCTGAACCCAAGAAGCCATCTTTCGAAGAACAAATGGCTCTTCTTGCTTCCAACACTAATAATTTTATGGAGAAGATGGTGCAACAAACCAACAAGTATGATCAACAATTTAGCAACATACATGGATCTATTCAGAAACTTGAAATTCAAGTTGGTCAAATTGCTGAGAGACTGAGTGAAAGAGAGGTAGGTAGATTTTCGAGTCAACCAGAAATCAATCCCAATGAGAGAGAACATGCCAATGCCATCACCACTCGTGGAGGGAAAATTGGGGGATTTATAGATAAAGAAATTTCAAAAGTTGACAAGGAGCTAGTGATAGCAATTTTCGATCGCTTAAAATAAGCAAACAAAAATCCCAAATTAAAATACTCGCAAGCGCACAAGAACGTAGTAGAATAGGTTATGCAAGAATGAGGTCGAACCACAAGGATTGGATAAACAATACGATTAACTACTATACTAAACTTAGCAAAAGAAACAATTCTTGAGAGATGGTGGATTGTAGATAGCAAGTAACAAAATTAAAGTAACGAATTAGAGAAAACACAAAATTGTTGATTTTGATTGTGAAAGCAAATTTATGAAAGCACTAGGACAATGAATCCATCTTAATAATCCTCTCTAGTTGTTGATTACCTCACCTTTAATCCACTCGATCGATGTTGTTGGCGAATCCACTAAGGCATGAATTACCTATGCTATCTAGGCTAATTCCTTTATCTTCACATGCAATTTGGTTATGGTATCTAACTCAAATATGCACATGCAAGATGTCCTTAAGTTCAAGAATTCATTAACATGCCATGTAAACCCTAGGAGTATGGTATCTACCCTAGGCGTTCCCAATTCCTAATCACAAGAAGCTGGTCTCAAACCCCGTATGGTATCTACGTGAGCTTGCATCAAATTACTTAGTTGAAAACTTAGTTGGTGGTCAATCATCCAAGCAATCAAACAAGTATATATAGCATAGTGATTAGAAATCCAACATCAAAAGAGCAATCAAAGATAAGAACAATAAACAAACTAGAGAATCATATCAAGATTTCATCACGCCCTAGCAAAAGTGTTTAGTTACACATAGTAATGAATGAAAACCACAAGAAAGGTTGGAGAACACCCTAGAAAAGTCGGCTGAATAACTGAGTGTCAGAACCCCCGAAAGTTCCTCAGAATCCTATGAAGTCCTCCTTAAATAGCTCTCTCAAACCCTAGACTTCCTCTACAACAATTACTAAGACTCCAAGGAAATTTACCATTGGTTTCCAAAACAATAAACCCAACAAAAAGGGAAGAGGCTGACTTTTTCTATGATTGGGAAACTGCACTGCTGGATGTCGTGGACGTTTTTCCCATGTTTTGCCCTTCGTAAAAATCTCCAAAAATATGTAAATTGAAGCTTGATCTCTTAGCTTTCCAGGGCCATCTCACACGTCTCTAACAAAATTCTGTAGAATCTTCTAGACCCATTTCTTCAAAAATAGCGCAGTTCTGCCGAGATCATATTTTGTTAGAGGATTGGCTTTAAAAAGGACTTATTACTTTGTTTTCCTCATTTTTAGTTTTCTCGAGCACTTGGATAATTTTTGATGGAAAAGAGTCTATTTTGAGTATTTTTGAAGAACCGTCAATTGGAGAATAAAGCTAAGACCTTGAAGAATGTTGGAGAATATTTTGGGAATTTTCGGTGAAGCCAATTGATCCAAAATTTGAAGACAAGTTGACCTAAAATATGATCTCGGCAGAACTGCGCTATCTGTGAAGAGCTGGGTCTAGAAGATTCCACATAATTTTCCTAGAGACGTGTGAGATAGCCCTGAAAATCTAAGACATCAAGCTTCAATTTTCATATTTTTGGAGATTTTTCTGAAGGGCGGAACATGGGAAAAACGTCTGAGACATCCAGCAATCCACTCTCCTAATCAAAGAAGAAGTCAACCTCTTTCCTTTTTGTTAGGTTTATTGTTTTGGAGACCAGGGGTTGCCGTGAGGTTTCCTTGGAGTTTTAGTATTTGTTTTAAAGGAAGTTTAGGGTTTGAAAGAGGTTATAAAAGGAGGACTTCATAGGACTTTTTGGAGGTTCAGACACTCAGATATTCAACCGACTTTTCTAGGGTGTTCTCCAACCTTTCTTGTGGTTTTCATTCATAACTATGTGTAACTAAACACTTTTGCTAGGGCGTGATGAAATCTTAATATGATTCTCTAGTTTGTTTATTGTTCTTATCTTTGATTGCTCTTTTGATGTTGGATTTCTAATCACTTTGCTATATATACTTGTTTGATTGCTTGGATGATTGGCTACCAACTAAGTTTTCAACTAAGTAATTTGATGCAAGGTCACGTAGATACCATACGGGATTTGGGACCAGCTTCTTGTGATTAGGAATTGGGAACGCCTAGGGTAGATACCATACTCCTAGTGTTCACATGGCATGTCAATGAATTCTTGAACTTAAAGACATCTTGCATGTTCATATTTGAGTTAGATACCATAACCAAATTGCATGTTAAGATAAAAGAATTAGCCTAGATACCATAGGTAATTCACGCCTTAGTGGATTCGCCAACAACTTTGATTGAGTGGATTAAAGGTGAGGTAATCAACAACTAGAGAGGATTATTCAGATAGATTCATTGTCCTAGTGCTTTCATAAATTTGCTTTCACAATCGAAATCAACAATTTTGTATTTTCTTTACTTCGTTACTTTGATTTCATCGCTTGCTATCCACAATCAACCATCTCTCAAGAATTATTTCTTTTGCTAAGTTTAGTATAGTAGTTAATCGTATTGTTTGTCCAATCCTTGTGGTTCGACCTCGTTCTTGCATAACCTATTCTACTACGGTCTTGTGCGCTTGTGAGTATTTTAATTTGGGATTTTTGTTTGCTTATTTTAAGTGATCAAAAAATTGCTATCAAGTTTTTGGCGCCGTTTCCGGGGATTGTGTTATTCAATTCGATTAATTATTTGTGCTTTACTTAGTTTTAATTTTGTTCAATTTTTATGTGCAGGTTATAGAATCAGTGCGTGTTAGCTCGAGTCAACATTCTGTAGCTCGAGCTAAAATAGCCGACAGACATATTTTTTTTTTGGAGACGAGCTGATCAAATTTGAACTTGTGATTGAGTTTAACTTGGTGGCATAAGAAAGAAAAAAGCTAAGGGAAGAAAGAGAAGAAACTTTTGGGAAAGGTACAATGACTTGTTTCTATGAGAATAATTCCAACTCCTTTCTTGAAGCAGAAGTGGCAAAATTGAGACATGAGTTGAAGCTACTAGCTGGAAAGAAAGAGGTTTGTGCCTTGTGTTCTAGCACTATGCATACTATTAAAACGTGTCCACATAATCCCGTATGGCAAGAGGAGACTACATCCCCACAAAATAGAGTCGGCTACAATCCCTACTCTAACATGTACAATCCGGGTTGGAGAGATCACCAAAAATTTTCATGGAGAAATCAGCTAGGACTGTCCTCAATGATTCCACAGTTTGATCAACCAACCGAGCCGAAGAAGCCTTGCCTTGAAGATACGTTTGCCCAATTCATGCACGTTACACAAGCTTCAATTCAGAAATTATGTACACAATTGGGATAGATAGCTAATGTGGTGAATGAGAGGAGTCAAACTGAAGCTAACCCAAGAGTTATAAAGCATGTGAATGCAATTAGAACTCTTCGTAGCGGCGAATCATATGGTAGAAAAGATGAGCATGTGACTTTGGGGAATAAGAGAATTGAAGTTGCACCAGTTGTGCCTCCAACTTCACAAGAGAAAAGTGACCAATTAATTGCTCCTAGTGCACCACTGATTGCCCCATTGAAGGAGAGAGTTTACATACCTCCTCTACCTTTTCCTCAACAATTCCAGAAGCAAAAGAAAGACAGACACATGCTGGATATCATGGAATTGTTCAAGAAAGTTCACATCAACATTCCACTATTGTGGAGTATGAGAGGGTGATGCTAAACGAAGAGTGCAGTGTTGTTCTACTTAATAAATTGCCACCAAAGTTGAAAGATCCAGGGAGTTGTGCAATCCCTTGTGTTATTGGCAATTTACAATTTGAAAAAGCTTTGATTGATTTAGGTGCTAGTATTAACTTAATGCCTTTATCTGTTTTTCAGCAACTAGGTGTTGGAGAGATGCAACCAATGTCAATAAGCTTACAACTCGCGGATCGGTCCATCAAATTTCCACTTGGAATTATTGAAGACGTGTTGGTTAAAGTGGATCGTTTCGTACTTCCGGCGGATTTTATTATACTTGATATGGAAGAATGCCGAGAAGTTCTCATCATCATGGGTCGTCCATTCTTGGCAACCGCTGGCACTATTATTGATGTGAAGAAGGGCTTGTTAACCATGAATGTTGAAGGAGAGTCGGCGAAATTTCGAGTATTCAAGGCAATGAACAGACCGGTGGATATGGAGGAGTGTAATCGGCTGGACATTATTGAGAAGCCTACACAAACCAATTTTATTTCTCAAGTCGACAATGATGCGCTAAAAAGCAGCCTAGAGCATCTAAAGTTAATACAAGCTGCTGGTGATGATGTTTTAAGCAAGGTAGTTATGTTCAATTCTGCCCCAACTCAGCGACGAAGATGGAGACAAGCTACTGAACTTTTGGGGCCACCTACGAGACGAGTTTTGCCCTCCATACAAAAAGCTCCTAAACTGCAACTTAAATTGCTGCCCACTCATGACATGCCAATTGGACTGAAAGAGTTCTCGCTGGGCCAAACAGTCCTTTTGAACAACTCTATGCTCAAGCTCTTTCCGTGGAAATTACGTTTAAGAAGGCATGATTATTTTCAAGTTGCTCAAGTCTACCCCAATGGAGCTGTTGATAGTCAAAACTTGCAGAGGGACAAAGAGTTTAAAATTGACGTGCATCGCCTCGAACCATATCTTGAAGTTGGCTATGATGCTGCCAAGTCCATCACTTGAATGAATGCATTGCTCTACGTCTTGCCTAGACGTTAAATAAAGCGCTTCTTGGGAGGCAACCCAAGCTCGTTTTCATTATTTTTTTTTATTTCTTTACTTAGTGCTTAGATATAAATCCTGATATTTCGATTTTGTTTCCTGTAGGATCTATTGGACTGGGATCAAATTAGCTTGAGCTACGAAATTTTCACTTGATGGTTCATTGAGACAGGTACAGTTTTAGCTCGAGCTTAATATTTTCGACTAGATGACTTGAATGGGAAGCTTGTCCAAAGACCCTCAAATATCAGGTTGTATCTTTTCCCTCCCTTCTTATTGTGTGGTTGTGATTTTGTTGTGATCAATTGCATTGAGGACAATGCACAATTTAATGTGGGGGTGGGATACATTATGCATGAGAAAATTTTCAAAAAAAAAACACAAAAGAGAAGGAAAAAAGCTTATTGTCTTGTGTCATCTCTTTTGCAAGTACATATGAGGTAATTTAGTTTTGTTATCACACAGATGAATTTGAGTTAAGAACACGCAATCTTATCCAAGTTTCTTTAAACTGAGTTTTGTTTCATCTACTCTTGTTAGTTAACATTACACTTGCACAGTACACATGTTTGTGGGGTATGCCATTTGAGATTAATCATGAATGTTGCTGGTGTTTTAAGAGGAGTTGGAATTTATTGAGTTAGATACCTTGGCAAGAAAAAAAAAGGAGAAAGAAAAAAAACAAAAAAGGAGAAAAAGGAAAAAAAAAAAAGGGAAAAAAAATCAATAAGTATATGCAAAATAATGGTGTGTTTATCTTTGGTTTTCTCTACTGAGTTACCGGGCCTCTTGCCTAACAAGTAGTGAGTTTCGCGTAAAAAGGTAGAGAGACCGAGATGAATAATTGCATGACAAGCGAGGCCTCGTAGCCTTTTTGACTCGAGTCATTAAACTCGTAGGGGTGTCTCTACACCTAATGCCCTAAGCCAACTCGTTGAGAGTTATTGGTTGAAAGCTCGTTACATGGGTCAATAAAGCTTAATGAGATTTAGCATTGCACAAGTCATGAGAAAAAAACATGAAAAAAAAAATCTGAAAAAAAATGAAAAAGAAAAATATGCCTTGGTATTTCACTTGATGGTTCCAATGATTCTTGTGATACTACAATATTTGTGTTATGATCAATTGAAAGTCAAACATTCATGTGTGATTCATGCACAAAATACATAATGAAATACTAATGGAGTAGATGGTAGGAGAACTTGGTTGAAGTGGCTGAAGATGTGAACTGTGGAGTTTGAATGCTTGAACTAATTTGTGTGAATACATCTCTAAATTCTCTTCTGCTGCTGCTTTTGGATGATGACATTATGATGATTTGTGTAAATAATGAGTTGTGTAAATAAATGTTTGTGGGTATTGTTCTGGTAAACCCTCACGAGACTATAACTCGTCCACTAGGGACACCTAGGGGTTTAAAGGCTTGTTGCATACGTTGAATGTAACCGTGATTCCTACGAAAGTGAGTTAGGTTTTTCTTTTATTTGTTTGATTTATTTTCTTTGCTCGAAGACTAGCAAAAACTAGGTTCGGGGGTATTTGATAAGCTCATATATTCTCTCATTTTAGTACTCTCTAAACTTTATTTTTGTTAGAGGATTGGCTTTAAAAAGAACTTATTACTTTGTTTTCCTCATTTTCAGTTTTCTCGAGCACTCGAATGGTTTTTGATGGAAAATGGTCTATTTTGAGTATTTTGAAGAACCGTCAATTGGAGAATAAAGCTAAGACCTTGAAGAATGTTGGAGAATATTTTACAAATTTTCGGTGAAGCCAATTCATCCAGAATTTGAAGACAAGTTGACCTAAAATATGATCTCGGCAGAACTACGCTATCTGTGAAGAAGTGGGTCTAGAAGATTCCACATAATTTTTCTAAAGACTTGTGAGATAGCCCTGAAAAGATAAGACACCAAGCTTCAATTTTCATATTTTTGGAGATTTTTATGAAGGGTGAAACATGGGAAAAACGTCTGAGACATCTAGAAATCCAGTTTCCTAATCAAAGAAGAAGTCAACCTCTTTCCTTTTTGTTGGGTTTATTGTTTTGGAGACCAGGGGTTGCCGTGAGGTTCCCTTGGAGTTTTAGTATTTGTTTTAGAGGAAGTTTAGGGTTTGAAAGAGGTTATAAAAGGAGGACTTCATAGGACTTTTTGGAGGTTCAGACACTCAGATATTCAGCCGACTTTTCTAGGGTGTTCTCTAACCTTTCTTGTGGTTTTCATTCATAACTATGTGTAACTAAACACTTTTGTTAGGGCGTGATGAAATCTTAATATGATTCTCTAGTTTGTTTATTGTTCTTATCTTTGATTGCTCTTTTGATGTTGGATTTCTAATCACTGTGCTATATATACTTGTTTGATTGCTTGGATGATTGACCACCAACTAAGTTTTCAACTAAGTAATTTGATGCAAGGTCACGTAGATACCATACGGGGTTTGGGACCAGCTTCTTGTGATTAGGAATTGGGAACGCCTACGGTAGATACCATACTCCTACGGTTTATATGGCATGTTAATGAATTCTTGAACTTAAGGACATCTTGCATGTTCATAGGTAATTCAAGCCTTAGTGGATTCGCCAACAACATCGATTGAGTGGATTAAAGGTGAGGTAATCAACAACTAGAGAGGATTATTAAGATGGATTCATTGTCCTAGTGCTTTCATAAATTTGCTTTCACAATCGTAATCAACAATTTTGTATTTTCTTTACTTCGTTACTTTGATTTCATCGCTTACTATCTACAATCATCCATCTCTCAAGAATTGTTTCTTTTGCTAAGTTTAGTATAGTAGTTAATCGTATTGTTTGTCCAATCCTTGTGATTCGATCTCGTTCTTGCATAACCTATTCTAATACGGTCTTGTGCGCTTGTGAGTATTTTAATTTGGGATGTTTGTTTGCTTATTTTAAGTGATCAAAAAATTGCTATCAACCCCCGAACCTAGTTTTTGCTAGTCCTCGAGCAAAGAAAATAAATCAAAGAAATTAAAAAAAAAAACCTAACTCACTTTCGTGGGAATCACGGTTACATTCAACGTATGCAACAAGCCTTTAAACCCCTAGGTGTCTCTAGTGGACGAGTTGTAGTCTCGTGAGGGTTTACCAGAAAGATACCCACAAACATTTATTTACATAACTCATTATTTACACAAATCATCATAATGCCATCATCCAAAAGCAGCAGCAGAAGAGAATTTAGAGATGTATTCACACAAATTAGTTCAAGTATTCAAACTCCACAGTTCACATTTTTAGCCACTTCAACCAAGTTCTCATACCATCTACTCCATTAGTATTTCATTATGTATTTTGTGCATGAATCACACATGAATGTTTGACTTTCAATTGATCATAACAAAAATATTGTAGTATCACAAGAATCATTGGAACTATCAATTGAAATACCAAGACATATTTTTCTTTTTAATTTTTTTCCAGAATTTTTTTTCATGTTTTTTTCTCATGACTTGTTCAATGCTAAATCTCATTAAGCTTTCTAATTGACCCATGTAACGAGCTTTCAACCAATGACTCCCAACCAATTGGCTTAGGGCATTAGGTGTAGAGACACCCCTACGAGTTTAATGACTCGAGTCAAAAAGGCTACGAGGCTTCGCTTGTCATGCAATTATTCATCTCGGTCTGTCTACCTTTTTACGCGAAACTCGCTGCTTGCTAGGCAAGAGGCCCGGTTACTCAGTAGAGAAAACCAAAGATAAACACACCATTATTTTGCATATACTTACTGATTTTTTTTCCCTTTTTTTCCTTTTTTGTTTTTTTTCTTTCTCCTTTGTTTTTTCATGCCAAGGTATCTAACTCAATAAATTCCAACTCCTCTTAAAACACCAGCAACATTCATGATTAATCTCAAATGGCATACCCCACAAACATGTGTAATGTGCAACATTCATGAAATCGATAGGGAATGCAGGGGAGTCGGGGGTGTGGACGGCTCAAGATGCTGTTAGGATCCGACAACTCGAGAAGCAGCGAGAGACGCATACGTTGGCATGACCCAATCTAGGTTTGATTTCTTTGGGTTTTAATTTTTGGGTGAAATATGAGTTTTGATTTATGGCCAAGAATGGTGAAATTTGGGTTTTTATTCATGCTTGAAATATGGGTTTTGATTTGTGGCCAAGAATGGCGAAATGTGGGTTTTGATTTGTGCCCAAAAATGGTTAAATCTGAGTTTTGATTTTTGGCCAAGGATGGTGTGATCTTAGGCGTTGGAGGATTTTATTTTCTTTTGATAAATCTGGGTTTTGATTTTTTTAGGATTTTATTTTATTTTGATAAATCTGGGTTTTGATTTTTTTTAGAGTTTTGAGGATTTCTTTTTTTGAAGGAGAAAAGATAAATGTAGTGTTATTATTATTTTAAAATATTTTGTCATGTATGGTTCAGATTTTGCCATTTGGATAATATATATTTTTTATTTTGACAATTGTCACCCCACATATGTAAAATAATAATTGTATTTAATAGGTCAACGTGACACATCAGATGATTGACTGTCCCAAATCCCTTCAATCTGCCCGAGTGGCCAAATTGTATAAAAGAAAATCTTTGAGTTATCAACTTAGAATGTTTGATCTTTCGATGACCAAAGTGAAATATTATCATCTTTCAGTGGTGAAAAGTTGACTTAACCCAACAAAACTCAGTTTAAAGAAACCTGGATAAGATTGCGTGTTCTTAACTCAAATTCATCTGTGTGATAACAAAACTAAATTACCTCATATGTACTTGCAAAAGAGATGACACATGACAATAAGCTTTTTTCCTTCTCTTCTGTGTTTTTTTTTTTGAAAATTTTCTCATGCATAATGTATCCCACCCCCACATTAAATTGTGCATTGTCCTCAATGCAATTGATTAAAACAAAATCACAACCACACAATAAGAAGGGAGGGAAAAGATACAACCTGATATTTGAGGGTGTTTGGACAAGCTTCCCATTCAAGTCATCTAGTCGAAAATATTAAGCTCGAGCTAAAGTTGTACCTGTCTCAATGAACCATCAAGTGAAAATTTCGTAGCTCATGCTAATTTGATCCCAGTCCAATAGATCCTACAGGAAACAAAATCGAAATATCAGGATTTATATCTAAGCACTAAGTAAAGAAATAAATTAAAAATATATATAATGAAAAAGAGCTTGGGTTGCCTCCCAAGAAGCGCTTTATTTAATGTCTAGGCAAGACGTAGAGCAATGCATTCATTTAAGTGATGGACTTGGCAGCATCATAACCAACTTCAAGATATGGTTCGAGGCGATGCACGTCAATTTTAAACTCTTTGTCCCTCTGCAAGTTTTGACTATCAATAGCTCCATTGGGGTAGACTTGAGCAACTTGAAAATAATCATGCCTTCTTAA
The DNA here is from genome assembly GCF_013401445.1 of Tripterygium wilfordii. Taxonomy (NCBI): domain Eukaryota; kingdom Viridiplantae; phylum Streptophyta; class Magnoliopsida; order Celastrales; family Celastraceae; genus Tripterygium; species Tripterygium wilfordii. The sequence goes on from NC_052241.1 coordinate 5,069,122, forward strand.
ACGTAATTTCCACGGAAAGAGCTTGAGTGTAGAGTTATTCAAAAGGACTTTTTGGCCCGACGAGAACTCTTTCAGTCCAATTGGCATGTCATGAGTGGGCAGCAATTTAAGTTGCAGTTTAGGAGCTCTTGTATGGAGGGAAAAACTCGTCTCGTAGGTGGCCCCAAAAGTTCAGTAGCTTGTCTCCATCTTCGTCTCTGAGTTGGGGCAGAATTGAACATAACTACCTTGTTTAAAACATCATCACCAGCAGCTTGTATTAACTTTAGATGCTCTAGGCTGCTTTTTAGCGCATCATTGTCAACTTGAGAAATAAAATTGGTGTGTGTAGGCTTCTCAATAATGTCCAGCCGATTACACTCCTCCATATCTGTCGGTCTGTTCATTGCCTTGAATACTCAAAATTTCGCCGACTCTCCTTCAACATTCATGGTTAACAAGCCCTTCTTCACATCAATAATAGTGCCAGCGGTTGCCAAGAATGGACGACCCATGATGATGGGAACTTCTTGGCATTCTTCCATATCAAGTATAATAAAATCCGCTGGAAGTACGAAACGGTCCACTTTAACCAACACGTCTTCAATAATTCTAAGTGGAAATTTGATGGACCGATCCGCGAGTTGTAAGCTTATTGACGTTGGTTGCATCTCTCCAACACCTAGTTGTTGAGGAAAAGGTAGAGGAGGTATGTAAACTCTCTCCTTCAATAGGGCAATCAGTGGTGCACTAGGAGGAATTAATTGGTCACTTTTCTCTTGTGAAGTTGGAGGCACAACTGGTGAAACTTCAATTCTCTTATTCCCCAAAGTCACATGCTCATCTTTTCTACCATATGATTCGCAGCTACGAAGAGTTCTAATTGCCTTCACATGCTCCATAACTCTTGGGTTAGCTTCAGTTTGACTCCTCTCATTCACCACATTAGCTATCTGTGCCAATTGTGAACATAATTTCTGAATTGAAGCTTGTGTAACGTGCATGAATTGGGCAAACATATCTTCAAGGCAAGGCTTCTTCGGCTCGGTTGGTTGATCAAACTGTGGAATCGTTGATGACAGTCCTAGCTGATTTGTCCACGAAAAATTTTGGTGATCTCTCCAACCTGGATTGTACATGTTAGAGTAGGATTGTAGCCGACTCTATTTTGTGAATATATTTGGGATGTAGTATCCTCTTGCCATACGGGATTATGTGGACACGTTTTAATAGTATGCATAGTGCTAGAACACAAGGCACAAACCTCTTTCTTTCCAACTAGTAGCTTCAACTCATGTCTCAATTTTGCCACTTCTGCTTCAAGAAACGAGTTGGAATTATTCTCATAGAAACAAGTCATTGTACCTTTCCCAAAAGTTTCTTCTCTTTCTTCCCTTAGCTTTTTTCTTTCTTATGCCACTAAGTTAAACTCAATCACAAGTTCAAATTTGATCAGCTCGTCTGCAAAAAAAAAACTGTCTGTCGGCTATTTTAGCTCGAGCTACAGAATGTTGACTCGAGCTAACACGCACTGATTCTGTAACTTGCACATAAAAATTGAACAAAATTAAAACTAAGTAAAGCACAAATAATTAATCGAATTGAATAACACAATCCCTGGCAACGGCGCCAAAAACTTGATAGCAATTTTCGATCGCTTAAAATAAGCAAACAAAAATCCCAAATTAAAATACTCGTAAGCGCACAAGACCGTAGTAGAATAGGTTATGCAAGAACGAGGTCGAACCACAAGGATTGGATAAACAGTACGATTAACTACTATACTAAACTTAGCGAAAGAAACAATTCTTGAGAGATGGTGGATTGTAGATAGCAAGTAACAAAATTATAGTAACGAATTAAAGAAAACACAAAATTGTTGATTTTGATTGTGAAAGCAAATTTATGAAAGCACTAGGATAATGAATCAATCTGAATAATCCTCTCTAGTTGTTGATTACCTCACCTTTAATCCACTCAATCGATGTTGTTGGCGAATCCACTACGGCGTAAATTACCTATGGTATCTATGTTAATTCCTTTATCTTAACATGCAATTTGGTTATGGTATCTAACTCAAATATGAAGATGCAAGATGTCCCCTTACGTGCAAGAATTCATTAACATTCCATGTAAACCCTAGGAGTATGGTATCTACCCTAGGCATTCCCAATTCCTAATCACAAGATGCTGGTCCCAAACCCCGTATGGTATCTACGTGAGCTTGCATCAAATTACTTAATTGAAAACTTAGTTGGTGACCAATCATCCAAGCAATCAAACAAGTATATATAGCACAATGATTAGAAATCCAACATCAAAAGAGCCATCAAAGATAAGAACAATAAACAAACTAGAGAATCATATTAAGATTTCATCACACCCTAGAAAAAGTGTTTAGTTACACATAGTTATGAATGAAAACCACAAGAAAGGTTGGAGAACACCCTTGAAAAGTCGATTGAATATTTGAGTCTCTGAACCCCCGAAAGTTCCTCAGAATCCTATGAAGTCCTCCTTAAATAGCTCTCTCAAACCCTAGACTTCCTCTACAACAATTACTAAAACTCCAAGGAAATTTACCCTTGGTTTCCAAAACAATAGACCCAACAAAAAGGGAAGAGGTTGACTTTTTCTATGATTAGGAAACTGCACTGCTGGATGTCATGGACGTTTTTCCCATGTTCTGACCTTCATAAAAATCTCCAAAAACATGTAAATTGAAGCTTGATCTCTTAGCTTTCCGGGGCCATCTCACACGTCTCTAGCAAAATTCTGTAGAATCTTCTAGACCCACTTCTTCACAGATAGCACAGTTATGCCGAGATCATATTTTAGCTCAACTTGTCTTCAAAATCTGGGTCAATTGGCTTCACTGAAAATTCCCAAAATATTCTCCAACATTCTTGAAGGTCTTAGCTTTATTCTCCAATTGACAGTTCTTCAAAAATACTCAAAATATACCCTTTTCCATCAAAAATCATCCAAGTGCTCAAGAAAACTGAAAATGAGGAAAACAAAGTAATCAGTCCTTTTTAAAGCCAATCATCTAACAAAAACCAAGTTCAGAGAGTATTAAAATGAGAGAATATATGAGCTTATCAGCTAGAAACTGAAACAAGACAGCCACTTGAGGAAAAAGACTTTGGTAAAGTTCATACCAAGGCTGTCACTTCTTCAAGGCCTTATATTCCCAAGTCTCAAGTATTATGCCCAAGCCGATTGGTGAATGAAAAGAAGGATAAGCAGATGCAACATGTATAGATATTTTTCGAAAGGTCGAGATCAATGTAATATCCTGGTCTAATTTTACACTATTCATAGTATCTTCTCGTGGTGGTTGAGGTGGAGGGAACCTCTGTGTTGGTGAACCGGTATTTGAAGGAGTAAAAATTAAATTGTGATAAAATTATAAAAATATTTTTAATAAATGGGGAATTTTAAAGGAAAATTTTTAAAGTAAGAATTACTTAAATCGGATTTAAATTTGATTTGTTATGAATTTTTGAAGTTAATTACTACAATTTAGTTAGGGGCGTTTTTGACAGGTGGGTGTTTTTGGTAAGTCAAAGTTATTATAAAAGAAAACTTAAAATCAAAAAAAAAAAATAAAAATATTCTTACGCAGTTTCTTCTCTTCTTCCTTTTCTCTCTCCCGTACATCTTTGTTACTATTCATTTTCTGAGTCCGACGACGGTGAGCGACACCACCGGTACCAAAAGAAGCGTATTGACGAGACGAGTATAACCCAACTTGAATCACGTCGATCGGAGTTGTGGTTAGGGAGATATCGGAGTTTGAAGTTCCGATTTCCTCGGATTTCTTTTGGTCGATCCGGCCGATTCCGGCAACGGTTTGACGTGTTTCAGGTACCTATGAGTTTATCTCATCGAGTTCTTCAATTTGATATAAGATTTGACAGGTTTGGGTGGTCGGATCGCCGGCGATGGGGTTAAATGGGTTTCCGGCGAGTGGACCGAGTCAGGCCGAGTTGACTCGGTTGACCGGCGAGTTGACTCGGTTGACCGGTGAGTTGACTCGGCTGGGTACTATTTGACCCGATTTGACCCGGTCGGGTACTATTTGACCCGGTTACTGACCCGGTTACTATTTGACTATTGACTTTGACTCGGTTACTATTTATACGTTGACTTTGACCAGTACTATTTGGCCGTTGACCATAGTTGACCGACCGTATTTTTACCGTATTTTCATATATCGTGTTTTTCGGTGTAGATGGTGGTCACGATTGAGATTCGGAGCGGGTTAACTTTTCGAGGTAGGGGTTGCCTGGGACGCGTGCTTGGTTTTAGCACTCTGATTTCCAGGTAGGGGTTTCCATTCTCTTGCATGTGACTTTAGAGTTCCGGTTTTAGGGACTCTGGTGATATTATGGTTTTGTCGGTTTCCAGGGGTGGAAATACGACCTGTTTGCATGTTGATTTATATTCCCTGTTACATATATCATTGTTGGTATGTTTTCTGAGAGTGGGGTGATTGGAGGTGTTGGATGAGGATATGGATGTGGATGTGGATTGTGGGCCCATATAGGCGCCCAAATGATCGGATATGGATTTCTGATGGATGATATATATATACATATACAGACCGGATATATACCGGTGGACCGTCTGAGATGGGGTGCATCACAGGGGACGCCCTCTGGTGTAGGCTATGCTATCGGGATACCCGATCCTCATCCAGTTTCGGTGTAGACCTGGATTGAGACACCCTACGGGGATTAGGGTGGGTCCAGGGGTGATGGATTGTTGGAGATTGATGTGGTGATTACAGTGTTGGATAGCCTTATCGGCTACCATTTCACTTGATTGGATTGGTGTATGGATTTCTGGAGACCAGTGTGGGTGGTTCCAGTGTTGCTTGGCCTTATCGGCTATTGTGCTATTTGGTTAACTTACTGATGGATGTATATTTCCTGTATCGCATACTATGCATTTCATTTCTGGGTTTATCAGTATTATTTATGGATATTGGCGTTTCCTCTCTACGCCCTACTGAGCTTTGTGGCTCACCCCTCTTCTTTATCCCCTTTCAGGTGAGTTGGATGTAGGTGATGGCGGTCAGCGGCGGGATGCGTGAGCTGGTGTGTAGCCTTGGGCTGACTCTTTAGTGGGTGTGGGGACTTTTGATATTGTATTTTGTATATATTACTGGGTTTGATATCGGGTAGATATATTTTATTATTCCGCTGATGTATTCATACTCTGGTATTTCAAGTGATTTAGGTGGTGGTGGTATGTATGATATTTTGGGTTCAGTGCTGGGTATTATACATTGTGGGAGCTAGTATGATTATTATTATTACAATTTATTTTATTGAGTTTAATTGTATGAGTTGGGATCAGGTTCGGGGGACGGGGTGTCCCTTGCCGGTCACGTTCCTGTGGTATAGGTACACTTCGGTATACCTTAGGGGAGAGGGGCGTGACAGTTTGGTATCGGAGCTGTGGTTTAAAAACTTACAGTGGTTAGGTTACCTAGGTTATTTTGTTGGCTACACATCATGCGTTTCCCGGCTGACCTGGTGAGTTTTTATTTTGATGTTTCCTGCTTTAGATTTATGTATACATGTGTTATATTTTCCAGATATGGTTGACACACGTAGTACTCGGGTGCGAGGACATGGATCGGGTAGAGGGGAACACGAGGCGGATGAGCCTCAGGGGGTAGATGAGGTGGGTATGCCTGAGTTGGCTCCATTAGAGCGGGGGCGAGGACAGAGAGGTAGGGGTGTGAGACGTGGTAGGGGCGGAAGACGTGGGAGAGGTGGGGGCAGGCGGCGAGTGAATATAGATCCAGTGGATGATATTGGGGAGGATCAGGAGGGATATCTAACACCACAGGGGGTAGAGGCTGTTGTTACGACTTTACGACAGGAGGTTCGGGATGTTACTGAGTTGGTACGAGCTCTTGGGCAAACTGTTACAGGACTTGTGACACAGATGACTGCTCCAGTTCCAGCTGCATTACAGGCTCCTGTTGAGGTTCCAGAGCAGGTCCTGACTTTGGGTGAGTTACAGGAGGGTACAGGACAGATTGTGGAGGCACAGGTAGCTCCTTTGGCGATTGATACGTCGATCAAAGAGCTAGCCGAGTTACGAAAGACGAATCCTCCGGTATATAGGGGAGTGATAGATCCAGTGGCAGCAGAGGAGTGGGTTCGTCAGTTACGCAGGAAGATGACTTCCTTACGGATTCCTGAGGAGAGGAGGGCTTTATTAGCTGCTGAGTTTTTAGAGGGAGATGCTTTCACTTGGTGGGAGGTGATGACAGTTAGTCGGGGCAGGGAGGGTATGCCGTGGGCAGAGTTTGAGACTGCTTTTCTGGCACAGTATGTACCACAGACAGTGCGTGTTGCTAAAGCTAAGGAGTTTCTCGAGTTGATTCAGTCTCCGGACATGACAGTGACACAGTATCAGGCTCGTTTTGAGGAGTTAGGGCGATATGGGGAGGAGTATATTTGCACAGAGGAAAAGAAGATACTGAGATTTAGGAGAGGGTTGTCGCCAAAGATTTCACCTCATTTGGCGGCTCAGACTATCACCACCTATCGTGAGTGTATTGATAAGGCACTCGGAGTGGAGAGGACTTTAGTGGAGATTAAGGATTACTGGGAGATCCATAAGAGGAAGCTTGAGAGTTCTACATCTGCTACTGGCGAGAGTAGTCAGCATAGACAGAGGACTGAGACTCGGGGGCAGCAGCAGAGTCAGGGACAGGGTTCTCAGAGTCGGAGGCAAGGTTACCGAGGACCCAGGCAGGGACAGCAGGGTCCTAGACAGGTTCAGCAGGGGCAGAGACAGGGTCAGCAGGGGCAGAGATCAGACCAGCAGAGACAGGCTCCGAGACGGGACCAGCAGCCTCAGCATTGCTATGCTTGTGGTCATGTGGGCCACATGAGTTGGAATTGTCCTGTGGCAAACAACCCGTTATGTTTCCAGTGTGGATTGCCAGGACATACCAGGAGAGATTGTCCACAGGGTGGAGGATTTGCATTGCCAGTATTTGGAGGTCAGAGAGCTCCAGCTCCAGCACCGGTTCTGATACAGAGGGGTCCTGTAGGACGGGGTAGGCCACTAGTTCAGCAGCAGAGGCAGCAACAGCAGGTTCAGAGAGGTGGAGTGTATGCACTTAGGCCTGATGTGGTTCCAGTAGAGCGAGATCACTTGGGAGGTAGGTTTCTCTTATTCAGTTCTTGGGCACGTGTTTTGTTTGACACTGGTGCTACGCATTCATTTATTTCTGCATCATTTGCTGAGACATTGGGTTTGGAGATTACGGGAGTGGCGAGGAGATTTATAGTTGATTCACCACTAGGACCAGGCACTGTGATTAGTGGTATCTGTAGAGACTGTGTATTTAGTTTCTCAGACCATGAGTTTAGAGCGGATCTGTTTGTGATGCCATTTACTGATTTTGATGTTATTCTTGGATTGGATTGGTTGACTGAGTATGAGGCGATTATAGAGTGTGCTGAGAGGAGGATTACACTGACCACACCTACGGGGAGGGTTAGATTTCGTGGAACGAGATTTCTTCCGTGTCCACATTTTCTAGATAATCCTCAGTACACCGATTGTGTTATAGCTGGTTTGATTACTTCGGCGTCTAGGGAAGATTCTTCGAACCCTATACCGGTTGTGGAGCATTATATGGATGTTTTTCCCGATGATTTACCGGGGTTGCCACCACAGAGGGAGATTGAATTTGTGATTGAGTTGTACCCGGGTACAGATCCGATTTCTATACCACCGTATAGGATGGCACCAGCAGAGCTGAAGGAGTTGGACACTCAGTTGACAGATTTACAGAAGTTGGGATTTATCAGACCGAGCACTTCACCTTGGGGAGCACCTGTTTTGTTTGTGAAAAAGAAGGATGGTACGATGCGTATGTGTGTGGACTACCGGCAACTGAACAGGGTGACAGTAAAGAATAAATATCCATTGCCGAGGATTAATGATTTGTTTGATCAGTTGAGAGGTAGTCATTATTACTCCAAGATTGATCTCAGATCGGGGTATCATCAGTTGAGGATCAGAGAGGAGGATATTCCAAAGACAGCATTTCGCACACGGTTTGGCCATTATGAGTACTTGGTTATGCCATTTGGGTTAACCAATGCACCTGCAGCGTTTATGGATTTGATGCACAGAGTGTTTAGACCGTATCTGGATCAGTTTGTGATTGTGTTCATTGATGATATATTGGTTTATTCAGCCACTGAGGAGGATCACATTAGACACTTGGAGATGGTGTTGCAGACGCTCAGAGAGCATAGATTGTATGCCAAGCTGAGTAAATGTGAATTTTGGGTGACTCAGGTGAGATTTTTAGGGCATGTGATTTCTCAGGAGGGTATAGCGGTGGATCCAGCGAAAGTAGAGGCAGTGGTGGCATGGAGGAGACCGAAAAATGTAGGAGAGATTCGTAGTTTCCTGGGATTAGCAGGTTACTATCGGCGTTTTATTGAGGGATTCTCGCGGATTGCAGCACCGATGACACAGTTGACTCGGAAGGATACTCCATTTGTGTGGACAGATGTGTGTGAGCAGGCTTTCCAGGAGTTGAAGACTCGACTCACTTCACCTCCAGTGTTGGTGATACCCGACAGGGGTATTGGTTATCAGGTATATTGTGATGCTTCAGGAGTTGGTTTGGGTTGTGTGTTGATGCAGCAGGAGGGAGTGGTTGAGTATGCTTCACGTTTGTTGAAGCCGCACGAGAGGAATTATCTTGTGCATGATTTGGAGTTGGCTGCAGTAGTGTTCGCACTTAAGCAGTGGAGATATTATCTTTATGGAGAGAGGTTTGAGGTATTCTCGGATCACAGGAGTCTTCGGTACTTGTTTACACAGAGAGATTTAAACCAAAGACAACGTAGATGGATGGAGTATCTTGAGGACTTTGATTTTACCTTACAATATCATCCAGGCAAGGCCAATGTGGTGGCTGACGCCTTGAGTAGGAGATTGATTGCAGCTCGATTGGCTATTCAGGAGTTTGGGTTAGTGGATACACTTAGTCAGTATCGACTAGATGTGGGGGAGCGTAGAGATGTACTGAGTTTACAGAGTTTGATTGCTCGTCCAACCCTGGTACAGAGGGTGTTGGATGCACAGTTGGGGGATGCATTATTTGATGACATTGAGGATATGGAGGGATGGGTTAGAGGCACTGATGGTGGAGTCAGATTCAGAGACAGATTAGTGGTTCCAGAGGACACTGAGTTACGCGAGGAGATACTTCAGGAGGCACATTACTCCCGATTTGCGATGCATCCTGGTGCTACTAAGATGTATCGAGATTTACGGAGGCAGTATTGGTGGAGTGGCATGAAGAGAGATGTGGCACAGACTGTGACTCGATGTCTTACCTGTCAGCAGGTAAAGGCAGAGCATCGACGACCTGCTGGATTATTGCAATCGCTTCCATTACCTGAATGGAAGTGGGAGCATATCACTATGGATTTTGTGATGGGTTTACCTATGACTCCGCGGAGACATGATGCGGTTTGGGTTGTTGTGGATCGGTTGACAAAGACAGCTCATTTTATGCCTATTTGTCAGACAGATTCGATTGAGTCGTTGACGAGATTATATGTACGAGAGATAGTCCGATTGCATGGGGTACCGTTGAGTATTGTATCTGATCGGGATCCCAGATTTACTTCACGGTTTTGGGGCAGTTTTCAGGATACTCTGGGGACGAAACTGAACTTCGGTACAGCTTTTCATCCGCAGACTGATGGACAGAGTGAGCGGACTATTCAGATTCTAGAGGATATGCTTCGGGCTTGTGCGATAGACTTTCGAGGAGATTGGGAGACTCATATTCCTTTAGTGGAGTTTGTGTACAACAATAGCTATCAGAGTAGTATTCAGATGGCACCGTTTGAGGCATTATATGGGAGACCTTGTAGATCACCGTTGTGTTGGTCAGAAGTTGGAGATAGACCATTATTGGGTCCAGAGATGGTGCAGCAGACTACTGAGGTGGTGACAGTGATTCGACAGCGGCTTCTGACAGCTCAGTCACGTCAGAAGAGTTATGCGGATAGGAGACGTAGACCTCTAGAGTTTCAGGTGGGGGATCATGTTTTTCTGAGGGTTAGTCCTCGTAGAGGAGTACAGCGGTTTGGGAGAGCGGGGAAATTAGCCCCTAGATTTATAGGGCCATTTGAGATTCTGGAAAGGGTGGGGACGGTAGCTTATCGATTAGCATTACCCCCACAATTGTCAGGAGTACATGGGGTATTTCATGTGTCTATGTTACGGAGGTACCATAGGGACCCTTCTCATATATTAGATTGGTCTACATTGGAGATTGGTGAGGACGCTACTTTCGAGACACGTCTTATTAGGATTACGGATAGACAGGAGAGGCGACTACGGTCGAAGACCATACCCTTGGTTAAGGTGATATGGCAACATTATGGAGTGGAGGAGACGACTTGGGAGTTGGAGTCGGATATGCAGACTAGATTTCCGGATTTATTTACTACCTACGTATGATTTAATTTCGGGGACGAAATTTTCTTAAGGGGGGAAGGATGTAATATCCTGGTCTAATTTTACACTATTCATAGTATCTTCTCGTGGTGGTTGAGGTGGAGGGAACCTCTGTGTTGGTGAACCGGTATTTGAAGGAGTAAAAATTAAATTGTGATAAAATTATAAAAATATTTTTAATAAATGGGGAATTTTAAAGGAAAATTTTTAAAGTAAGAATTACTTAAATCGGATTTAAATTTGATTTGTTATGAATTTTTGAAGTTAATTACTACAATTTAGTTAGGGGCGTTTTTGACAGGTGGGTGTTTTTGGTAAGTCAAAGTTATTATAAAAGAAAACTTAAAATCAAAAAAAAAAAATAAAAATATTCTTACGCAGTTTCTTCTCTTCTTCCTTTTCTCTCTCCCGTACATCTTTGTTACTATTCATTTTCTGAGTCCGACGACGGTGAGCGACACCACCGGTACCAAAAGAAGCGTATTGACGAGACGAGTATAACCCAACTTGAATCACGTCGATCGGAGTTGTGGTTAGGGAGATATCGGAGTTTGAAGTTCCGATTTCCTCGGATTTCTTTTGGTCGATCCGGCCGATTCCGGCAACGGTTTGACGTGTTTCAGGTACCTATGAGTTTATCTCATCGAGTTCTTCAATTTGATATAAGATTTGACAGGTTTGGGTGGTCGGATCGCCGGCGATGGGGTTAAATGGGTTTCCGGCGAGTGGACCGAGTCAGGCCGAGTTGACTCGGTTGACCGGCGAGTTGACTCGGTTGACCGGTGAGTTGACTCGGCTGGGTACTATTTGACCCGATTTGACCCGCTCGGGTACTATTTGACCCGGTTACTGACCCGGTTACTATTTGACTATTGACTTTGACTCGGTTACTATTTATACGTTGACTTTGACCAGTACTATTTGGCCGTTGACCATAGTTGACCGACCGTATTTTTACCGTATTTTCATATATCGTGTTTTTCGGTGTAGACGGTGGTCACGATTGAGATTCGGAGCGGGTTAACTTTTCGAGGTAGGGGTTGCCTGGGACGCGTGCTTGGTTTTAGCACTCTGATTTCCAGGTAGGGGTTTCCATTCTCTTGCATGTGACTTTAGAGTTCCGGTTTTAGGGACTCTGGTGATATTATGGTTTTGTCGGTTTCCAGGGGTGGAAATACGACCTGTTTGCATGTTGATTTATATTCCCTGTTACATATATCATTGTTGGTATGTTTTCTGAGAGTGGGGTGATTGGAGGTGTTGGATGAGGATATGGATGTGGATGTGGATTGTGGGCCCATATAGGCGCCCAAATGATCGGATATGGATTTCTGATGGATGATATATATATACATATACAGACCGGATATATACCGGTGGACCGTCTGAGATGGGGTGCATCACAGGGGACGCCCTCTGGTGTAGGCTATGCTATCGGGATACCCGATCCTCATCCAGTTTCGGTGTAGACCTGGATTGAGACACCCTACGGGGATTAGGGTGGGTCCAGGGGTGATGGATTGTTGGAGATTGATGTGGTGATTACAGTGTTGGATAGCCTTATCGGCTACCATTTCACTTGATTGGATTGGTGTATGGATTTCTGGAGACCAGTGTGGGTGGTTCCAGTGTTGCTTGGCCTTATCGGCTATTGTGCTATTTGGTTAACTTACTGATGGATGTATATTTCCTGTATCGCATACTATGCATTTCATTTCTGGGTTTATCAGTATTATTTATGGATATTGGCGTTTCCTCTCTACGCCCTACTGAGCTTTGTGGCTCACCCCTCTTCTTTATCCCCTTTCAGGTGAGTTGGATGTAGGTGATGGCGGTCAGCGGCGGGATGCGTGAGCTGGTGTGTAGCCTTGGGCTGACTCTTTAGTGGGTGTGGGGACTTTTGATATTGTATTTTGTATATATTACTGGGTTTGATATCGGGTAGATATATTTTATTATTCCGCTGATGTATTCATACTCTGGTATTTCAAGTGATTTAGGTGGTGGTATGTATGATATTTTGGGTTCAGTACTGGGTATTATACATTGTGGGAGCTAGTATGATTATTATTATTACAATTTATTTTATTGAGTTTAATTGTATGAGTTGGGATCAGGTTCGGGGGACGGGGTGTCCCCTGCCGGTCACGTTCCTGTGGTATAGGTACACTTCGGTATACCTTAGGGGAGAGGGGCGTGACAGTTTGGTATCGGAGCTGTAGGTTTAAAAACTTACAGTGGTTAGGTTACCTAGGTTATTTTGTTGGCTACACATCATGCGTTTCCCGGCTGACCTGGTGAGTTTTTATTTTGATGTTTCCTGCTTTAGATTTATGTATACATGTGTTATATTTTCCAGATATGGTTGACACACGTAGTACTCGGGTGCGAGGACATGGATCGGGTAGAGGGGAACACGAGGCGGATGAGCCTCAGGGGGTAGATGAGGTGGGTATGCCTGAGTTGGCTCCATTAGAGCGGGGGCGAGGACAGAGAGGTAGGGGTGCGAGACGTGGTAGGGGCGGAAGACGTGGGAGAGGTGGGGGCAGGCGGCGAGTGAATATAGATCCAGTGGATGATATTGGGGAGGATCAGGAGGGATATCTAACACCACAGGGGGTAGAGGCTGTTGTTACGACTTTACGACAGGAGGTTCGGGATGTTACTGAGTTGGTACGAGCTCTTGGGCAAACTGTTACAGGACTTGTGACACAGATGACTGCTCCAGTTCCAGCTGCATTACAGGCTCCTGTTGAGGTTCCAGAGCAGGTCCTGACTTTGGGTGAGTTACAGGAGGGTACAGGACAGATTGTGGAGGCACAGGTAGCTCCTTTGGCGATTGATACGTCGATCAAAGAGCTAGCCGAGTTACGAAAGACGAATCCTCCGGTATATAGGGGAGTGATAGATCCAGTGGCAGCAGAGGAGTGGGTTCGTCAGTTACGCAGGAAGATGACTTCCTTACGGATTCCTGAGGAGAGGAGGGCTTTACTAGCTGCTGAGTTTTTAGAGGGAGATGCTTTCACTTGGTGGGAGGTGATGACAGTTAGTCGGGGCAGGGAGGGTATGCCGTGGGCAGAGTTTGAGACTGCTTTTCTGGCACAGTATGTACCACAGACAGTGCGTGTTGCTAAAGCTAAGGAGTTTCTCGAGTTGATTCAGTCTCCGGACATGACAGTGACACAGTATCAGGCTCGTTTTGAGGAGTTAGGGCGATATGGGGAGGAGTATATTTGCACAGAGGAAAAGAAGATACTGAGATTTAGGAGAGGGTTGTCGCCAAAGATTTCACCTCATTTGGCGGCTCAGACTATCACCACCTATCGTGAGTGTATTGATAAGGCACTCGGAGTGGAGAGGACTTTAGTGGAGATTAAGGATTACTGGGAGATCCATAAGAGGAAGCTTGAGAGTTCTACATCTGCTACTGGCGAGAGTAGTCAGCATAGACAGAGGACTGAGACTCGGGGGCAGCAGCAGAGTCAGGGACAGGGTTCTCAGAGTCGGAGGCAAGGTTACCGAGGACCCAGGCAGGGACAGCAGGGTCCTAGACAGGTTCAGCAGGGGCAGAGACAGGGTCAGCAGGGGCAGAGATCAGACCAGCAGAGACAGGCTCCGAGACGGGACCAGCAGCCTCAGCATTGCTATGCTTGTGGTCATGTGGGCCACATGAGTTGGAATTGTCCTGTGGCAAACAACCCGTTATGTTTCCAGTGTGGATTGCCAGGACATACCAGGAGAGATTGTCCACAGGGTGGAGGATTTGCACTGCCAGTATTTGGAGGTCAGAGAGCTCCAGCTCCAGCACCGGTTCCGATACAGAGGGGTCCTGTAGGACGGGGTAGGCCACTAGTTCAGCAGCAGAGGCAGCAGCAGCAGGTTCAGAGAGGTGGAGTGTATGCACTTAGGCCTGATGTGGTTCCAGCAGAGCGAGATCACTTGGGAGGTAGGTTTCTCTTATTCAGTTCTTGGGCACGTGTTTTGTTTGACACTGGTGCTACGCATTCATTTATTTCTGCATCATTTGCTGAGACATTGGGTTTGGAGATTACGGGAGTGGCGAGGAGATTTATAGTTGATTCACCACTAGGACCAGGCACTGTGATTAGTGGTATCTGTAGAGACTGTGTATTTAGTTTCTCAGACCATGAGTTTAGAGCGGATCTGTTTGTGATGCCATTTACTGATTTTGATGTTATTCTTGGATTGGATTGGTTGACTGAGTATGAGGCGATTATAGAGTGTGCTGAGAGGAGGATTACACTGACCACACCTACGGGGAGGGTTAGATTTCGTGGAACGAGATTTCTTCCGTGTCCACATTTTCTTGATAATCCTCAGTACACCGATTGTGTTATAGCTGGTTTGATTACTTCGGCGTCTAGGGAAGATTCTTCGAACCCTATACCGGTTGTGGAGCATTATATGGATGTTTTTCCCGATGATTTACCGGGGTTGCCACCGCAGAGGGAGATTGAATTTGTGATTGAGTTGTACCCGGGTACAGATCCGATTTCTATACCACCGTATAGGATGGCACCAGCAGAGCTGAAGGAGTTGGACACTCAGTTGACAGATTTACAGAAGTTGGGATTTATCAGACCGAGCACTTCACCTTGGGGAGCACCTGTTTTGTTTGTGAAAAAGAAGGATGGTACGATGCGTATGTGTGTGGACTACCGGCAACTGAACAGGGTGACAGTAAAGAACAAATATCCATTGCCGAGGATTAATGATTTGTTTGATCAGTTGAGAGGTAGTCATTATTACTCCAAGATTGATCTCAGATCGGGGTATCATCAGTTGAGGATCAGAGAGGAGGATATTCCAAAGACAGCATTTCGCACACGGTTTGGCCATTATGAGTACTTGGTTATGCCATTTGGGTTAACCAATGCACCTGCAGCGTTTATGGATTTGATGCACAGAGTGTTTAGACCGTATCTGGATCAGTTTGTGATTGTGTTCATTGATGATATATTGGTTTATTCAGCCACTGAGGAGGATCACATTAGACACTTGGAGATGGTGTTGCAGACGCTCAGAGAGCATAGATTGTATGCCAAGCTGAGTAAATGTGAATTTTGGGTGACTCAGGTGAGATTTTTAGGGCATGTGATTTCTCAGGAGGGTATAGCGGTGGATCCAGCGAAAGTAGAGGCAGTGGTGGCATGGAGGAGACCGAAAAATGTAGGAGAGATTCGCAGTTTCCTGGGATTAACAGGTTACTATCGGCGTTTTATTGAGGGATTCTCGCGGATTGCAGCACCGATGACACAGTTGACTCGGAAGGATACTCCATTTGTGTGGACAGATGTGTGTGAGCAGGCTTTCCAGGAGTTGAAGACTCGACTCACTTCACCTCCAGTGTTGGTGATACCCGACAGGGGTATTGGTTATCAGGTATATTGTGATGCTTCAGGAGTTGGTTTGGGTTGTGTGTTGATGCAGCAGGAGGGAGTGGTTGAGTATGCTTCACGTTTGTTGAAGCCGCACGAGAGGAATTATCCTGTGCATGATTTGGAGTTGGCTGCAGTAGTGTTCGCACTTAAGCAGTGGAGATATTATCTTTATGGAGAGAGGTTTGAGGTATTCTCGGATCACAGGAGTCTTCGGTACTTGTTTACACAGAGAGATTTAAACCAAAGACAGCGTAGATGGATGGAGTATCTTGAGGACTTTGATTTTACCTTACAATATCATCCAGGCAAGGCCAATGTGGTGGCTGACGCCTTGAGTAGGAGATTGATTGCAGCTCGATTGGCTATTCAGGAGTTTGGGTTAGTGGATACACTTAGTCAGTATCGACTAGATGTGGGGGAGCGTAGAGATGTACTGAGTTTACAGAGTTTGATTGCTCGTCCAACCCTGG
Organism: Tripterygium wilfordii; assembly: GCF_013401445.1. Taxonomy (NCBI): domain Eukaryota; kingdom Viridiplantae; phylum Streptophyta; class Magnoliopsida; order Celastrales; family Celastraceae; genus Tripterygium; species Tripterygium wilfordii. The sequence continues at coordinate 5,085,506 of NC_052241.1, forward strand.
TACAGAGGGTGTGGGATGCACAGTTGGGGGATGCATTATTTGATGACATTGAGGATATGGAGGGATGGGTTAGAGGCACTGATGGTGGAGTCAGATTCAGAGACAGATTAGTGGTTCCAGAGGACACTGAGTTACGCGAGGAGATACTTCAGGAGGCACATTACTCCCGATTTGCGATGCATCCTGGTGCTACTAAGATGTATCGAGATTTACGGAGGCAGTATTGGTGGAGTGGCATGAAGAGAGATGTGGCACAGACTGTGACTCGATGTCTTACCTGTCAGCAGGTAAAGGCAGAGCATCGACGACCTGCTGGATTATTGCAATCGCTTCCATTACCTGAATGGAAGTGGGAGCATATCACTATGGATTTTGTGATGGGTTTACCTATGACTCCGCGGAGACATGATGCGGTTTGGGTTGTTGTGGATCGGTTGACAAAGACAGCTCATTTTATGCCTATTTGTCAGACAGATTCGATTGAGTCGTTGACGAGATTATATGTACGAGAGATAGTCCGATTGCATGGGGTACCGTTGAGTATTGTATCTGATCGGGATCCCAGATTTACATCACGGTTTTGGGGCAGTTTTCAGGATACTCTGGGGACGAAACTGAACTTCGGTACAGCTTTTCATCCGCAGACTGATGGACAGAGTGAGCGGACTATTCAGATTCTAGAGGATATGCTTCGGGCTTGTGCGATAGACTTTCGAGGAGATTGGGAGACTCATATTCCTTTAGTGGAGTTTGTGTACAACAATAGCTATCAGAGTAGTATTCAGATGGCACCGTTTGAGGCATTATATGGGAGACCTTGTAGATCACCGTTGTGTTGGTCAGAAGTTGGAGATAGACCATTATTGGGTCCAGAGATGGTGCAGCAGACTACTGAGGTGGTGACAGTGATTCGACAGCGGCTTCTGACAGCTCAGTCACGTCAGAAGAGTTATGCGGATAGGAGACGTAGACCTCTAGAGTTTCAGGTGGGGGATCATGTTTTTCTGAGGGTTAGTCCTCGTAGAGGAGTACAGCGGTTTGGGAGAGCGGGGAAATTAGCCCCTAGATTTATAGGGCCATTTGAGATTCTGGAAAGGGTGGGGACGGTAGCTTATCGATTAGCATTACCCCCACAATTGTCAGGAGTACATGGGGTATTTCATGTGTCTATGTTACGGAGGTACCATAGGGACCCTTCTCATATATTAGATTGGTCTACATTGGAGATTGGTGAGGACGCTACTTTCGAGACACGTCCTATTAGGATTACGGATAGACAGGAGAGGCGACTACGGTCGAAGACCATACCCTTGGTTAAGGTGATATGGCAACATTATGGAGTGGAGGAGACGACTTGGGAGTTGGAGTCGGATATGCAGACTAGATTTCCGGATTTATTTACTACCTACGTATGATTTAATTTCGGGGACGAAATTTTCTTAAGGGAGGAAGGATGTAATATCCTGGTCTAATTTTACACTATTCATAGTATCTTCTCGTGGTGGTTGAGGTGGAGGGAACCTCTGTGTTGGTGAACCGGTATTTGAAGGAGTAAAAATTAAATTGTGATAAAATTATAAAAATATTTTTAATAAATGGGGAATTTTAAAGGAAAATTTTTAAAGTAAGAATTACTTAAATCGGATTTAAATTTGATTTGTTATGAATTTTTGAAGTTAATTATAACAATTTAGTTAGGGGCGTTTTTGACAGGTGGGTGTTTTTGGTAAGTCAAAGTTATTATAAAAGAAAACTTAAAATCAAAAAAAAAAATAAAAATAAAAAAATAAAAATTCTTACGCAGTTTCTTCTCTTCTTCCTTTCCTCTCTCCCGTACATCTTTGTTACTATTCATTTTCCGAGTCCGACGACGGTGAGCGACACCACCGGTACCAAAAGAAGCGTATTGACGAGACGAGTATAACCCAACTTGAATCACGTCGATCGGAGTTGTGGTTAGGGAGATATCGGAGTTTGAAGTTCCGATTTCCTCGGATTTCTTTTGGTCGATCCGGCCGATTCCGGCAACGGTTTGACGTGTTTCAGGTACCTATGAGTTTATCTCATCGAGTTCTTCAATTTGATATAAGATTTGACAGGTTTGGGTGGTCGGATCGCCGGCGATGGGGTTAAATGGGTTTCCGGCGAGTTGACCGAGTCAGGCCGAGTTGACTCGGTTGACCGGCGAGTTGACTCGGTTGATCGGTGAGTTGACTCGGCTGGGTACTATGTGACCCGATTTGACCCGGTCGGGTACTATTTGACCCGGTTACTGACCCGGTTACTATTTGACTATTGACTTTGACTCGGTTACTATTTATACGTTGACTTTGACCAGTACTATTTGGCCGTTGACCATAGTTGACCGACCGTATTTTTACCGTATTTTCATATATCGTGTTTTTCGGTGTAGACGGTGGTCACGATTGAGATTCGGAGCGGGTTAACTTTTCGAGGTAGGGGTTGCCTGGGACGCGTGCTTGGTTTTAGCACTCTGATTTCCAGGTAGGGGTTTCCATTCTCTTGCATGTGACTTTAGAGTTCCGGTTTTAGGGACTCTGGTGATATTATGGTTTTGTCGGTTTCCAGGGGTGGAAATACGACCTGTTTGCATGTTGATTTATATTCCCTGTTATATATATCATTGTTGGTATGTTTTCTGAGAGTGGGGTGATTGGAGGTGTTGGATGAGGATATGGATGTGGATGTGGATGTGGATTGTGGGCCCATATAGGCGCCCAAATGATCGGATATGGATTTCTGATGGATGATATATATATACATATACAGACCGGATATATACCGGTGGACCGTCTGAGATGGGGTGCATCACAGGGGACGCCCTCTGGTGTAGGCTATGCTATCGGGATACCCGATCCTCATCCAGTTTCGGTGTAGACCTGGATTGAGACACCCTACGGGGATTAGGGTGGGCCCAGGGGTGATGGATTGTTGGAGATTGATGTGGTGATTACAGTGTTGGATAGCCTTATCGGCTACCATTTCACTTGATTGGATTGGTGTATGGATTTCTGGAGACCAGTGTGGGTGGTTCCAGTGTTGCTTGGCCTTATCGGCTATTGTGCTATTTGGTTAACTTACTGATGGATGTATATTTCCTGTATCGCATACTATGCATTTCATTTCTGGGTTTATCAGTATTATTTATGGATATTGGCGTTTCCTCTCTACGCCCTACTGAGCTTTGTGGCTCACCCCTCTTCTTTATCCCCTTTCAGGTGAGTTGGATGTAGGTGATGGCGGTCAGCGGCGGGATGCGTGAGCTGGTGTGTAGCCTTGGGCTGACTCTTTAGTGGGTGTGGGGACTTTTGATATTGTATTTTGTATATATTACTGGGTTTGATATCGGGTAGATATATTTTATTATTCCGCTGATGTATTCATACTCTGGTATTTCAAGTGATTTAGGTGGTGGTATGTATGATATTTTGGGTTCAGTACTGGGTATTATACATTGTGGGAGCTAGTATGATTATTATTATTACAATTTATTTTATTGAGTTTAATTGTATGAGTTGGGATCAGGTTCGGGGGACGGGGTGTCCCCTGCCGGTCACGTTCCTGTGGTATAGGTACACTTCGGTATACCTTAGGGGAGAGGGGCGTGACAGAGAGAGTTGTCATTGACTTCTAACACAAGATTCGAGTGCCCCATAATCTCCCAAGATTTGTTCTGTGTCTTGAGTACCAAGAATAGTAACTTGAGGTATCAAATCTTCTAATTTCGTATATAATTTCTACACTGAACCAATGATGCTAAAACTGATACAACTTCCTCTAGGGAACTCCAAATCACAAACCGTAAAATTCTATAGAAACTAGACTTCTAGATCTTTCCAACAGTATATCACTAGTTGTCCAGTTCTTCCTGGGCACGTCCAGTTTATTCCGTGAAATTGACGAATCTGTTTAGGAACTTGACTAGGCTTCAAAATTGTGAACATATTCATCTTTTCTCATTTCACCATATTTTTGCCTCTTTAGCTCTCAATCACCGTTAGGGACGTATTCCTTCAAAACTTACACAAAACACATCAAAACAACCAATTTCACAAAGGAAACTAGTGCAAAGTATAGGAATAAGGGATGTAAAATCTGCATAAATATGTGTTATCAAATACCCCAAAACCTGAACTTTTGCTAGTCCCCGAGCAAAATGGTAAACAAAAGATAAATAATAATCTAGGCCACTTTCGTAGGGAAACACGATGACACTTAGCGTGTGTCACAAGCCTTTAAACCTCTAGGTGTCCCTAGTAGGAGGAGTTGTGTCTCCTGAGGGTTTACTAGAACGATACCCACAAACATTTATGAAACCAAAATTGTAAAGGGCATCCTTTAAACGAACTAACAGAAACCAATGTGTGTCAATCGTACTCAATGAACTAAGATCATGCCACTATAAGGAAATATATCACAATGTATTGAATAATGTAGATACTCATAAAATCCAAGCTTAAAGAAACACTATACCCGAATGCCATGGAATAAATTTGTCTCGACTCTACACCTCACATGATAACTTTCTCTCGTTTCTTTTAATTCACTCAGAACCTAGGGCTTGAAATCTCTCACAAGCATACGTGGCGGAAGTTATGTGAAACAGATAAAGATATTCCACGTATGAATAGATGACAATGAAGCACATTTATAGAAAGAAGATCTCACGAAAGAAATCAGATACTAAGAACACAGATAAACCATAACACCTATCTTCACTTCCAAGAGAAATTCACCCAAAAATCAGTTAGGTCTTTTGTAATGGTTGTAACGTAAGGTAAGGCTTATGGGTAGGAAAGAAAGGAATACAAAGGGATCAGAGCTTGAGTTATACCAAAGTCTTGCATTCATGAAGTACAATAGGTTGGCCCTCTTAGAACTTTGTAATTGGTGTCCAGGCCTTCAGTGCTTTTTCTTTTTCCTTTCACTTGGGAGCTCAAATGATTTTTCCTTAATTTGTGAGCTCATATTCTTCTCAACTCCAATTTCGTTCCTTCTTTGTTTTTTTTTCTACATCATATTTCTTTCTTCCAATCAAAACACAATCTGCCTCGTTACACACCATTTTTTTTCTTCTTTTATTTCAAGCTCAACCTTCGAATTTGTACAAGATTACCTTAACATAGCTCAAGCTACAGGGTAGGTTCAGAACAGGGCAAGCTGGATAAGTTGAGGGTAATGAAAGAAAAGGCTTAAGTGTTTGGTTTCAACAAGGTAAACGACGCACACAAAAGGTAATGAATTCAAAAGGTCTAACAAGGGTAAGACACACAGCCTAACTTCATCTTTCAGGGTTCATTCAACTCAAAAGCAAAGGCAAGCATCATGATATCTGTATAGAGATTAGTTCTTTAGTATCCAATGCAAGGCCTAGTGAGATCAATCTAAACGATGAAGTTGAGAGTGTTTAAGAATAGAAATAACAATGCATCTCTTAGAAAAAATCAGTATAGGCTCAAAAATCTCACAAGGTAGTCTCCACTATTTTTCCACAGTTCATTCTGCTATGGCATCCTTGTCCACCAAGATAGTAAGAGCACAACACAATTAAATGAATCATCTATGATGCAATCCCTACGTGACAATCTCTCAATCAAAGATTATTGATCAATGCACATCATATACATCTCCATTAGTAAGCAAAAGTAGCACTTCAAATCAAGGTTTCAAAACAATTTTTTTTTTTTGTACTAACTCTAAACATTTCCCACACCCCCAAACCTAAACTAAACATTGTCCCAATGTTAAGAAATTAAAACACAGAACAAGGCTAAGCCAAGCATAGAAAGAGGGAAACACAACTAACTATTAGAAATTAAAACTAAAAAGAAAAGAAAAGTTACTAAAGTGTAGCCTTCTTCTCCCTTGTTGGGTTGCCTCCCAAGTAGTGCTTGAGTTAATGTCTTCAGCCAGACGGCACCACAAATATGCACTAACATCAGGGTCACGGTGTAACACCAGGAAAAAAATAAATAAATAAATAAATAAATTCACCAAGTAAGTAGGTGAAATTTTTGTATAAGTGAATAATTATAAGGGATTGTTTTTGCACGTATTTAACATGTAAAGATATATATATATATATATATATATATATATATATATATATATATATATTATCCAAAGTTGGTAGGAAGGGGTAGTCGTTAATTGGAATTGACTATCAAGACCTTAAACATAGAAGTCTTAAGAAGAATAAAGTTTGACATGAGAATTTGATGATGTATGGTGTACGAGAATTGTTTATTGGTATAAAAAAAAAGAAATAATAATCAGAGGAAATAAGATATGCAAGCTGTCATGTACAAGGCAAGAAGCAAAGAATGTAATTATGAGTTATGCATGTGTACCACCTGTCAAGTGAGGGAGAGGAAACGCGTAAAGAAGTAAAAGAAGAAACGTAGGATTAAATATGGGTTCTCTTACTCAGCAAGGTAGAGAGGAAGATAAGAAAGAGAGAGAGGTAAATGAAGGGGGAAGAAAAAGAAGTGTAGCAAGGTACTTTGGAAGACCTGGAGCGCAAGGGAAATATAAAGATAAAAACAAGGGAAATTCAAGAAGCACGAAGAAGCTTACAAGCTTAGGTACTTGAAGAAGGTAAGGAAAGGTGATGATGTTGGGGTGAACTTGACTGTGTTATATATATAATAGTGCATGGAGAGGACCTAGAGTTATAGGTCCAAATAAAAGGTTGGAATATGTGGTGATAATTTGGAGTTTGTGATATGGATTTATATATGCATGCATAAATTGATCAAGCGGATGAGGAATCATGACCATGAATATGCTAAGTTGTCAGTAGTAGATCTTTTGTTATGAACTTTCATTAAGATATATGAATGGAATTGATAAGTTAAACTTGCATGTGAGGATTTGTCCTAAAAATGGGAACTTGGGTTTTGCATGTGTTATGATTACTCTGTGGATGAATCGACATAAGAATCAAAATTTTATAAGTTTTGAAACTGGATTGGGGTTGTTAATCAATACTCTAGGTGTGAAGCATGTGTAAATAATTACGTAATAAGTTAATTAGCTTATAATATAAGGCATAAACTCCATTTGTCTTTATTACCTGTAAGGTATAGCCGTTATAACCAAAGTAATATACTTGATAAACTTGGAATTTTGAAAACGTTGTTACTGTATACTTGTAATATTGAATCGGATAACAAGCATGAACGAAGAATGATATAATGTTGCATTTTCGGAAGACTGAAATAAGTAATTGACTAGGAATCGAGGACGTCGGGCCGAATCTCGTATATAATAAAAAGAAGGGGAAAGCACTCGCTGACAATTGAAAATATCGGCAAAGGTGAGGGTTGCCACTGCTAATACATTTAAAATGTTTTGATATGATATATAATGAAAATGTTTGATGTGGTATGTGATTTATTTGATAAGATAAATTCTTTTACAATAAAGAAATTGTTATTTGCGTTAAATACATTTTATATGTGTTTGAATGCCAAATTATGGTTTGCGATGAATTGTGGAAAAAAAAAATACCTATTTACATTTATTGTAAATTGAAAGCTGAGTTATCTTGGAAGACGATTATGTGATGAATGAAACTTGGCTATAAAGTATCAAAAAAAAGAATTTTACATTTGAGATTATGCAAGTGGTACATGTTATTAAAATTCCTGTAAAAATGCGATTTGATACACATATTCATATGATTTCAAACTCCCTGTGCTGAACTTCTTTGAGTATGTAAAAATGAAAGCATATGATTATTCTGTTGCCTGTGCACATGGTCGCCCCAACCTTGGCCCGGTTGTGGTATCTGCTAACTAGTCCCAAGGTGTGACTAGTGTGTGTGTGGTTGGAGCGATTTTACTCCCACACTATGTAAAGGATTTATTTCCACGATCTTTCCGACGGGAAAGCATACCGGTGGGTACCCCACATACTAACCGGATTGACGAATCTGGGAAAAACCGTAATGTGGGAATGTTGGAATCCATTGAATGGATTTATAATTTGGAATGTCAGACAGGGATAATTTGTATTGAAGTATGATTTCTACAAATTTATAATCACTACCTTCAAAAGAGGTTTGAACTCCGTGTTGTGATCTCGTCTATATTCTATACAAGTTTATATTTTATGGTTGCCCAAAGGATTTTGATAAGTGTCTATACTTGACTTTGATTGGTTGCAGTTAGCTTGGTTAACCCTCCTGCATGTTTTTCCATACATGTAGATTAACGGGAGCTGAGTGGGGAAGGAACCAGGCTAAATAAGGATCAAGGTAGTGTAATAGATCTAGAGCTATGTAAATCTATGCAAGGAAATTTTGTATCAAACACTTAAGTGTGTACTTAAAGCTATTGGTATTATGGTGTATGTTTGTGGAATAAAATACTTTTGTGTATCGAAGTTAGATAATCGTATTCTGATAATAAAGGCTTACGGTACGCTATCTGCATGGACCCGGGTAACTGGGAATGTGCAAATAGTGGCTGTGCCGTGTAATTACCCCTGGTGAAGTTTTGGGGTGTTACACACGGGGAGGTACATTCTCCGCCAACCGCTCTGTGACCCACTCAAGGTATGGCTTAAGTCGATGCCCATTCACCCTAAAAGTGCTCCCTGTTTTTGGATTCTGAATTTCAACTGCACCATGAGCGAAAACATTAGTAACAACAAATGGTCCACACCAACGAGAGCGAAGTTTACCCGGGAACAACTTAAGTCGAAAATCAAAGAGGAGGACTTTCTGGCCAACTTCAAAGGTCTTCTTGGCAATTAGCTTATCATGAAACGCCTTCTTCTTCTCCTTGTAAATTTGGGCGTGACACCACAAGTATCTTCCTTGCCATCAAATTGTCTGATACAGTCAAGTAGAGAATAAACGATTTCTCTGCAACCAAAAGCATTCAAGACAAGTGGATTTTGTAAATACTGTTTGATCCCCTCAAGAGTAACCTGACACTCTTCATTCCATTCGGACGAGTTATTCTTCCGAAGTAACTTAAAAATTGGCTCACATGTAGTTGTCAGTTGTGAAATGAACTTAGCAATATAATTGAGTCTCCTCAAGAAACCTATGAGTTCTTTCTCAGTGTGAGGAGGGGGCATCTCCAAAATCAACCTTCACCTTGTCCGGATCCACTTCAATACCTCTTTCGCTACAAATAAAACCCAACAACTTCCCTGATTACCCCAAATGTGCATTTTGAGGGGTTCAACTTCAACTGGTGCATTCTTAACCTCTTGGACAACTTCTCCAGGTTAGTCATGTGATCTGCCTCTTGCTTTGACTTAGCAATCATGTCATCTACATATACTTCAATCTCTTTATGCATCATATCATGAAATAGAGTGATCATGGCTCGTTGATAAGTAGCTCCCATGCTTTTAGATCAAATGACATGACTTTATAGCAAAAGGTACCTCATAAAGTGATGAAAGTTGTTTTCTCTAGATCTTCTAGTGTCATCTTGATTTGATTATAATCTGAAAATCCACCCATGAAGGGGAACACAAAATGCTTAGCAGTGTTGTCTACCAGTAATCCACACACATCCGAACCTTACCATCCTTTTCGATACTGGTACAATATTTACGAACCATTCGGGGTATTTTGCTACAGCAAGGAATCTCGTATCAAACTGCTTCTTTATTTCATCTCTAATCTTCAAAAGCATCTTCGGCTTCAATCTCCTCAACTTTTGCTTCACTGGAGGACAATCTAGCTTTAATGGCAGTCTATGGACCACTATGTTCGTATCAAGTTCTGACGTATCTTGATATAACCATGCAAAAACATTTTGGTATTTTCTTCTCGGTATTCATGCAACAACTCTATCAATCTCTTTCTATCCTCTCCTTCAATGGCTGCACCAATTCTAACTTCTTCTTTCTGATCTTTAGCTCTCAAATTAACAATCTCAGTCATTTCCTTGTGTGGTTGAATTATCTTTTCTTCTTGGTTAACTTGTCTCAACAATTTTGGCGATATCTCAAATTCATCCTCAGTGTTAAAGTCAGATTCAACATTGTTAATTGGTGTCCCAAAATCTGGTTCATTAGGTTCATCTTCTTCATTATCATCAATTTCAATCCTGTCAAAAAGGAATTGTGAGATTTGGAATTTACAAGTGATGGACAAATAAAGGCGAATAAATGTGGGAATGATGAGTGTAACAGGGACATCAGAAACATGAGAACATGGAAATATTGAACATGCAAAAGTTGTACTATAAAATTTATCAAAGTAAAGTAACGACATGCTCATTATTAAAACTCAATCAATGGCCGTGGGCTGGACCACAGATAGTAGTGCATATGGATATTACTCTTGAAGGCTGTTGACAGAAACTGGCAACTTCAAATTGGCCCAGTTACCGAGCTCAAAACCTGAAGGAAGAAGGATAACTTGGCAAGGCTTAGCAGCAAAGTTCTGATACTATTTCACAACAGCAACATGGATCAGCTTTATGACATTTGATTGATTAACATGGCCATCTGTTCTTCCAAATCTACAATTTTCTGACTTTGCCTCTGGGCCAAGTTCTTTTTGCTATTCATTCTTCATTGTTTTAGCAATTCACAACTGTAATCTTGTAAGGACGGCAATGATGTGAATGAATTGGTGTTTTTCTTTTTTCCTTACCACCTAAATGATGAGAGTAATCTTTATTAGTTAGTCAATTTTATTAGGAGTGCTTATGCATTACCATGAATTTATGTGTACCAGAAACAAGATGATGTCATTTTTCATGAATTATTGTATACGCAGAGGTAATGAATAATGTATATGAAAGGTATATATGGACATGTACGGATTATTAACAAGTATGCAAGTATATGGATATGTATGGATAATTAACAAGCATGCACATGTGTACAACATAGGCTAATCTATACATGGCAAGTGTATGAACATGTGTTGTTTAATAAATGTGTATATACAAGTGTAATCTAGCTGATGCATCAAGTACATATGAATATGTAAATAAGGGATAAAGGTACATGGTATATAAATGTACAGGAATATAAGATAGTATAAGCATGTGAAATAAACAATTAGGGATAGGAATGCCCCCTTTGTTCCTAAAATGGGTAATACAGCCTAAAAATGTCTGGAGGTTTAGAACCATGGCTACAGTTTATCTATAGTGCATATGGGTGGTTTAACTAGCTAATCACGAAGCCTCTGAATCAGGTGGCTTTTGCTCCATTGGATCACAAAAGCCCATCCCTTAATGTCATAAGAGGACGTCAATCTAGGAAGGTGTCTTCCCCCACCCATATAGGGAAGTGAATCCCATGAAAGTGGTAGGTCAACCCTCACTAATCACTAAATAACCCGGGTATAGGGTTATGTATGTGTAGTGATAAGTGTATTTGTGTGTGGGGGCCTACAAACACAAATAGGAACTAACAAAAAACATATACAAGAAAAGCACAAAAATCAATCATACAGGCTCGACCCCTTTGGTATAAAAACCAATGTCCCCAACGGAGTCGCCAGTTGTCGCAATCGGGGTCACGACGCGGACCGACGATAAAGGATGAAAAATGTTTAGAGTCGCCACCAATTGATGTGAGTGCAATTGGACACTAAAAATATGATCTACGAACCTGAAAAATGAGTAAGGAGGTCTATTGAGTATGGGGAAGGTGTTAGGCACCCCACAACTCCCTAAAAGTTTACCCAGATTGATCTATGTGTTTTTTCCTGAAAATTTGTTGTATGTCCCAATTTGTTTTAATAGATTTTTCATATACCCGAAAAATCATGTTTATCAGATGGGATGGAATGTTTTCTATTAATGTTAGACCAAGGCTTTGTTTTTGAAAATCCTATTTTCATGGGTTTTATTGGAAATTGATGAAAAATCTCACTTTGAGTGGGTTTTGAGATTTTAAAAAGGGTGCACTGGATCACAGTGGCCATTCCCAGCTTCGCCAAAAATGTCGTTGATGCTGAAAAATATTTGGTGGAATTTTCAAAAGGGCATTGGATTTTATACCAAGAGGACTTCCACAATCACAAAAATAAAAGTGGCCTAACTTTATCTGATGAATACAAATGGTATTGTAAGTTGAAAAGATAACATGATTAAAGCCTAGGCAGGAGTTGAATGTCATCAAGTCCTCCTCCTAATTAACTTTAATTTAGTTATCATTATTTTCACGAATACAAATGATATTTTAATTTGAAGAGATAACATAATTAAAGCCCAGGCAGAAGCTAAATGTCATCAAGTCCTCCTCCAAATTAACTTTAATTTAGGTATCTAATAAATTAAATTACCATTACTTTACGAATACAAGTGATATTTTAATTTGAAGAGATAGCATGATCAAAGCCTAGGTAGGAGCTGCATGTCATCAAGTCCTCCTCCTGATGAACTTTAATTTTGGTATCTAGTAAGTTAATTTATCATTTGCTTTTCGTTTAAATGAAGATATCATAATTAAAGCCTAGGCAGGAGCTGAATGTCATCAAGTCCTCCTCCTAATTGACTTTAATTTGGGTATCTACTGTTTTCCCGTTATTTTGTTTAAATGAAAATTTAGTAAATATGTGATTGTTGAATTGACGAATTTGCAAAACTAAGCATACCACCTAACATATAATCTAACAATGTAGTCTAAATAATTTATCAACTACTCTAAACATGCATACTAATCCATTAAACATGCATAAAAGTAAACTACATTACTTTTCATTATTTCCACTACCCTATTACATATTTACATTTACAATGATATACATGCCAAATAAAAGCAAGATAAAAATATATACAAAATAAATAAAAATACAAATATGGCCCATGGAGCCCGTATGTTGCTCAAACCCAATCCAATCTCCAAATAAGCTCTCCGGCCCCAAACAAAGTCAAGTCTGACGCGGTCCACATCCAAAAATCAACAAGAGAATGGGGTCAAAATTGTGCTCAAATGCCATAGAAATTCAAATCAAATTAAGTACACTGTATACACGCACACACACCATATAATACACACACACCACATATGCATATACACACCATATATATATACACACACCATATATATATATATACACGTAAACATACAGAGGCACACGAAATCTGATCCAGCAAGGATTTGAACCCAGAAAAATCAACATGAACATGAACATGAACAGGATTTCAATCTTATCATTAATAGCATAGTCTCTCATCATTAACAGCACAGACCCTCACACCAGCCAAATCTCAAGGATTTGAACCCAATATTATACTTAAACTGAATTTTATGGATTAAAAGAGACATCAAACCCAGGCATCTACCAAGCATCAAAAACCCATATTCAACATAGTAAGCAAACAAGGCTCATGCTAAGGAAACCAACACCGGATATCAAAACAACAAGCAACAAAGACCTGAGCCAAGAAAATCACACCCAAAAGCCGAAATCAAGAAGCAACCCAAGAACATGCACCATAATATTTAGAGATGTAGAACCGAAAATCAAACCAAAAATAATATCGAAAAAATAGCAAAGAAATAGTCGATTATTACCTCTCCCGATTTTGCTTTCCTATTCTTTTCTCCCGATTCGTTCTTTCCTGGTTTTGCTGGCTATTTTTGTTGGACAGGAATTTTATTCTAGGGTATAAAGAACACTATCTATTCCATTTACAACAGATCCAAGTTGTACTGTGATCTCAGTGATTGCTTCGTGCAATTTATCTGGGTCATGAGTACTTGCTTGTCTGCCCCATGACATATATCGAACACCTTGTATGGCATACTTTGAAACCATAAGTTGCCTTTTGTAGTCTTGAACTTTGTCGGTTGCTTCTTTAAGTCTCCTTTTGGTTTCCCTCAAAGCTTCTTGTAGAGATTCGATGGTTTTTTGGGGATCGTCCTCGTATACGTCTTCCCTTATAGGGGAGAGGTTGAATCTGGGATCATTTCCACCTTCATCTTCTTTAGAAGTAGAACCTTCATCAGTTCTAGACCTTTTTGCAGGTGGAGAGTTAGGTGTATCCATCCTTGAAGATTTCTTGAGAAAGATATTGGTTTCCGCTGATTCTTACTTTTGAATATTTATACAAATGGAATATGAAGGAAGTGTTGGAGCAAGACTTACTGTCTAGGTCAACATTGTGTTTTTGATGATTGTGTATGATTGTATACTAAAATGTGTGTGAGCATGCTTGACTTGAACATATCCTAAAATGCTAGAAAACATGCTTAAATGGTTATTTGGTTAATTGTTTAATATCTTAATTGTGCATATACACTTAAATGAAGGCTTATGCATAGCTCTATGTGAATTTGATATCTATATATTTTTGAGATAGTGCTGGAAATTTAGTTTTGAAAACAAACATACATGGACTAAGTTAGGGCATTAATCTTCTAATGATCATAATTTATCTTAACCAACTTAGATCAAAATGACTTGAAATTTGAACCACATGCACATAAAAGTCTAATATATGCTCTAGGACTATAATCATGATAAATTAAGTGCATCACATATACATTTGGTCATATGCTTAAATTCCGCCAAAACTAGGTTTTACCTAATTTTGTGCATATGTGTTTTTTTGTGAACGTGGTGAACCAAATGAACTCCGATTTAAATGAAATTTCGTGTGCATCTTAGTTTTATCACTATGAACATATTTGACCTAGTAAAGTTCAAGAGAAAAGATCATTTACACTAAGTTTGCAAAATGACATTGAATTTACACTTAGAATTTATCGGTTTCACTATTAGTGACTTATTTGCTTGGTTGAGTGACCAAACGATTTCCGATTGTTATGAAATTTTATATGGACATTTTAATATATATAAAATGATTTATCATGCAGTAATATGAATTTTCTGGGTTGTTTTTCTAATGTAATTAACCTATGCGCTCTATATGAAGCTCTTTGAGCTTACATGCAATTGGGGAGTTCTACCTCCTATTTCTTTGTAGGTTAATCATCATGAGGATGTTATATCACTCAGAATTCAGTTTGCTCAAGTGAATTGAAGTCCGGTTTTCAAGTATGAGCTTGGATCTCTAGAAAACCAAGAAAAACCTATGTTCATCAACCTTCCACTAAGGCATTTTGATTGATGATTGGAACTAGCCTTAGGGCTGTATAATATGGATATATTGGTGCTGCCAAATTCAGAGTTTGAAGTCAAGATTGGAGGGACATGTTTGGTCACTTGAAGGATCTCTTGTCTTCATCAAACAAGATCTTGCACATGCTTCCTTTATTGAGGTCAATGATCATATTTTTGTGAGAAGACAATTGATGAAGCTAAAGGACAAATGCAATGGTTGAAATTTGTAAGAGATGAGAAAGTATATTTTGCAACTAGACAAGACTTAGATTATGAAGATATTCTTGAAGACTACAAGCTCCAACGGTACACTAATCTATGGCTGAGATTGAATTGTTTTGAATTATGAATGGATCAGATTACAACAAGACTTGAAGGGTTAAGATGACCATTTAAAAGGTGAATCCAATGGTTGTGCATAAGACCATATTCTTGCTTGCAATTTTTGACTTAAAAGAAGATCTTACTTGATTTTTGGAGTCAAAGATTGTTGCAAGTTGCTACACATTTTGTAGGAAATCATTGGAGATACCAAGGCCAAGATTTGGTGTAAGTTTGATCAAATGGTCAAAGATGACAAAATTGTTGGAGATACCAAGGTCAAGATTTGGTGCAAGTTTGATCAAATTGTCAAAGATGGCTGCAAGTGCACATGACAACTCAAATCTTGGAAAGCTAGACTTGGAAAATAATGCAAGTGCAACGGCTACATATTGTAAGGTCAAGATTTAATGATCTATTCATTCAATGGCCAAGATTTGCACATGTAATTGAAGGTCGAGATTTGAAGATAGAAAAAGATCCAATGGTGGAAATCACAAGAGCTTGGTAAATTATAAAGAGGGGTTCTTCCTCATTCCAACTTGGAGAAGCCAAAATTACATTGAAGAAATTGTTGTTCTCAAAGCTTCCAAGCTAGTTTGTGCCATTGAATCCAAGCTTCTACCCAAGCCACTCTAAAGGCTTCCTCACTATTTTGCTTTTGCAAAGAGGGAGTGCTTCTCATTGGGCTTCTTATTTTCAGATTCGAAAATCCTCATTATTCTTCATTTTCTATCCAACCCGTGAGGTGATATTGTGATTCTTGAGTGTTCCTCAACCCCATTTGCTTAGTGCAAACCTTGAGTGAACCATTTATACCGAACACTTGTAAAAGTCCCTTCATTGGGCAAAAACCTTGTTGAGGTTGAGTTTAAGGGAGTGCTTGAAACCCTTGGTTGTAAAGTTTGAAGATTATCTTGAAATCTTCAGTTTTAAGGGTGACCTAAAAACCCTTGTGAGTTTTGTGGAGCTCTTGAGAAAACCACATCCTTAGTGGAGGTTGAAAAATCCTAGGTTGGTGAACCTAGGTAGTAGATGTAGGAGAAGAGTCTCCGAACTACTATAAATTGCTGTGTGGACTTTCTTGATTGCATTGCTTGCTTGTTGATTGATTAAGTGTTTTGATTGCAGAATTTTCTGAACCACTAGTCTGTCCGTGCACTGTTCACATAGCTAAACTTTGAATTTTAATCTGAATTTTTGATATAGTATTCATTAGGGTGTTGTGATACTGCATACCAAATTTCATTGAATTCTGACTTGATTTGCTAGGTGAAATTTGAGTTGTAAAATCTGTGCACAGTGTGTTGTTTAAAAGAAAAAAATATGTTTTTGCAATTCCTTGATTATTTGATAATTGATCATTCACCATATTGTATCACATCTTGCATTGAAATGAATATTGATTAAGATAATTATTAGAGTCCAAATTTGTATGCTAATTGTTAATTGACATTGATTTCCTTTTAAATTATAAAAAGAGATTCCTATCGGAATTTGGGGACACAATTCACCCCTCCCTCTTGTGTTAAGTACGATCCATCAATTTTCTTGTCCCTTCACTCTCTATTTCCTGGTTTTGATTTCCTCTTTCACAGTGTCTTCACTTGCGCTGCGCACGATTTAGCTCTTCTATATCCCCTCAATTTTTCTTGATTTTTTTTCTCTCGGTTTCCCCTTGTTTCTTACTCTCTGTTTTTCTCTTTTCCTCCATTTTCCTCACTAAGAAACCTCTCCTTTCTCTCCCGATTTTCTCTCTGGTTTTTTCTTTCCCTCTCTCTCGGCTCTCTTTTTCTCTTATACTTTTTTCCTCCCATTTGTGCCGGCCCTCATGAAAATGGTGTGACTAGTGTTTTATATCTCTTTCAATTTTCTTTTTCCCTTTCTACCCCTTAAACCCTAGTTTTCTCTCTCTTTTGAAACCCTAGGAGACTAACGCTTTTGTATTTTTTGTTCTTTTTGTAAAACTCTAAAAAGGTGTCACCTTTTCTCTTCTTTTAAAATTTTTTAATTATCTGATTTTTAGATATTTTATAGGGTTTAGTTGCATTGGGCTCATGGGTGAAGGTAATGACTTTTTATAGGCTTGTGGGTCCAAAAACGGACTTTTGAATTTTTCTGGGCTTGTGGGCTTAAGAACATGCTTTTGCATTTTTTGTGTTTTTTCTATTTTTTCTATTTTTTGGGCTGGACGGAAATCGGTTACTACAGTTTGCAATAATAGCTTAATATAAAGCATATTAATGTCTGTAAACAACGTAATGAAATATCTGAACATATATTGAACCCATACAGCTTTCACCAAGAAAATACATAATCCAAAAATATACATTTACATAGAGAAAAGACTTAAACATCTCAATATATCATTATAATCAACACTTCATATTTGGCTTGATCTTTCCATATGACTTGAGTCCTAAAAAAAAGACATTAACAACAAATAAGTCTATCTACGAAAAAGGCATTAACAGGGTATTATATTGAAAAGTTCACATGTACAAAAAATCATACCAAATTTTCACTTGTCCCTTGACTTGATGTCCCTACTTGAATAATACTTTTGTGATTTCCAGTAGGCTTCCTATTGAATATCCTTTTCTTTCACAAACATGGAGGACGTTCTTTCCCCCTTGTTGCCATAGGATCATTAGAGGTACTGGCTCCATTCATACCAACAATAGTCGGGGTAACTCCAACCATATTGCTGGCAGTCATGTTCTTCATGGAATCCTCAATCCATAGCGTTACATAGGAAAAATTTTCATCAGTCTCAGCAGCCAAGTCTGCCAATTTCGCGAACAACGTACACATCTCATCATATCGTTCTTGATCACCTGATATCTTCATGCCCTCGTAATTGACTTTAACACGACTATGTGATCTCCTCACATCCTTTCTCCAACACTTAAATATGTAGTGTTCTAGTATTGTATCTTGGCCATGGTGAATTAACACAATTATCGAATACCTACACAATATGTCTTTGAACTCAAACTTGCAGCAAGTATAGAACAATGTGACTGTAACATGGTCATATGACACCATGAATACAATTTTCTTCCTCCCCTTATCTCCATAAAAAACATCTTCTTCTACCTCAAAGTGTAGAAAATAGTCATTCTTCGTTACATTGTTTATATCACAATAAATCAAACCTGTCAACTCCTTTTGAAATTCCTTAAACTTGGCTTCAATGTATAAGGCTAGCATCTACTTCTCCATTGAATATGATGTTGCACATTTGAGCTGCTTGTTAAAGGAATAGAAATCGGCTTGACGTTCCTTCTCGACTTTGTTCCTCAATGCATTGTTATACTGCTCCACAAATTGTTTCAGTGTAGTCTTTGAGTTTACATATCCATCAAAGAATGCATTCATACTCTCGCTTCTCTGCGTTGTCGACATACCAGCCCAAAAGAAGTTTTTAACATATATTGGAACCCACTGTAGTACCCGGTTTTCGTCCGGCCCAAAAAAAAATATATAGAAAAAATTAAAAAATTGAAAAATACAATAATAATAATAATAATTCAAAAGCCCGTTCTGGAGCCTATAATCTCACAAAAAATTCAAAGCCTATTTCTTGGACCCACAAACATGCGAAAATCCTAAAGCCCATTTCTTGGGTCATAAGCCCATAAAAATTCAAACCCAAACCCAATACAACAAAACCCTAGAAAATATCTAAAAAATAGGTGAATTAAATAAAATAATAAATAAAACCTTTAAAAAGGAAAGGTGACACCTTTAAGGTTTTTGCAAAAACATTGGAAAATACCAAAATATTAGTTTCTTAGGAGAAAATAAATAGGGTTTGGGGGGACATTTTGGTAAAATGATGAAATAGGGTTTTATAGGGATATGGTATAAAAGGAAGAGAGATTGTGGGAGAGAGGGGGAGCCGCACAAAAAAACAAAGAAAAAGGGGCCAACAATAGTGAGAGCCGCACAACACACAAAGGGAAAAGGAGAACCGGGAGTAGAAGAGAAAGGGAGAATCGGGAGAAGAAGAGGATTTTGCTTCCACCAGTGTCGTTGATCTGAGAAGGTAGTAATGAGCTTACCCTTTGATTTGATTCCACTTCTTGTTTTTGTTCTCCTAGTTCTATTCGTGTATTTGTCGGGTTCCATCTTTGAAATAACATTAATCTAAACATATTTTTGGTCACTTTTCTGGTTTCGTTTCTTTGATCATACTTAGCATCTCTTCTGGTTGTATGTTCTGTTTTTATCTCCGCATCTTTTGGTCCTCTTCATGAGAAGGCAGATATATACTCTCTGGTTGATGCTTGAACTTAATATGTTGTGCCGCTGTTTGGTTGCTTTGATGGGGTTAATCTGCTATGTTAATATACTGCATATATCTGGTTAATATACATGCTGATGTCTATATATGCTGATGTTTATATATGTTTATTTGATGACCGGTATATATATATATATATGTATGGTGTGCGTGGTATGTATATGGTGTGTGTGTATATATATACATTGTGTGTATATGTGTGTGCAGAGTGTGTGTGTATGTATAGATTTGTTTATGTGTATACACATATATATATAGTGTGTGTGTATGTATATGTGGTTTGTGTATACGTGGTGCGTTTATATATATATACATTGTGTCCGAGTGAGTACATATATATCGTGTCTGTGTGTAAATATATGTGTTATATGTGTACAGATTTCTTTGTGTGCATATACATATAGTGTGTATATTTGTGTGTAAATATTGTGTGCTTGTGTATGTATATAAATTCTGTCTATATATGTTGTATGTGTATATATGGATCTGTTTGTGTGTATATACCGTAGGTTTGTGTGTATATTTGTACATGTGTTTATATATGTATAGGTAGGTATACATGGGTTGGTGATGATTGTGTATTATATTGGATATGTTTATATGTGTAAATGAATCTTTAAATATGGATTTGGTTTGATATTATATTTGACCCCATTTTTTGTGTGTTTGCTTGTTGGATTTGGATCGGGTTTGATCCCACTTTGGCCGAAGGGAATACTTAGAAGATTTGGGCTGGATTGAAGCAATGGGCCTCTCGGGTGAAATTGGAATTTTATACATTTTATTATTTGTCATGTATAATTGTAAAGTGTAAATCTTGTAATAGTGTAAGAAAAATAGTGGATGTAAAATAGAAAATGCATACATGATATTCTAGGATGCTAGAAGCATATAGACATTAGGAAATGATTTTTGTGAATGATGATTGCATTAGGATGCATGCTTAGGACTTTGATCTCTCACACTATGCCATGATGCTTAGATGTATGCTAGAATTGTTTGAATGCAATGAAAATGAATGCAACGCGTTAGTCATTAGAATTAATTCAAGCCGTCTCACCTTAATAAACACACCAAGATTAACTTATGGAACCTTTATGTTTTGTTTAAATACCAAGGAGCCTTCAAGATATTGGGGTTCCATCGGCATTCATCCAAAACATTTGGATTTCGTGGACCCGGAAAGCAAATATGTTTTTAGGGATTAGGAGAATTTATTTAAGGACCCAAAGGGGGTTTAAAGATATTTGACCCGTCCGATGGGCCTTAAATGGATTCTTTCTTTTCTCATGAAGAATATAATTGTGAGTAAGGTTTGAATTGAACCTTTTTCATTGATTATGGGCCTTTTTGGTGCATCAACCAAGTTCCCAAAAAATCTCTTCTCCAAAACCATCAAAACCCATTCCTATGTTTCTATCTAAACAGCCTTTTTTCCCACATCATCCAAAACATCAAAGCCCACTCCGATATGGATTTTTCATCCAAGACCAAGTAAAACATTTTCGGCCAAGCCGGGAATGGCCGTAGTGATCCCGTGCATCTTTTTATCCAGAACCACTTCAAGTGGAATTTTTATTAAATGTTTTCGGCCAAGCCGGGAATGGCCGTAGTGATCCCGTGCACCTTTTTTTATCAAAGACCACTTTAAGTGGAGTTTTTTTAAATATTTTTGGCCAAGCCGGGAATGGCCATAGTGATCCCGTGCACCTTTTTTCCTTCTTTTTATCAAAACCCATAAAAATAGGATTTTTAAAAGTCAAATCTTGGTCTAACATTAATGGAATATTTCCACCCATTTGATAATACATGATTTTCCGGGCATATGGAAAACTCATTAAAACATTTGGGACATACAATTATTCCTCAAAACGAAGTAGAGCCAAATAGGAAAACATTTTTGAAGGTAACCGTTTTCGGGAGTTGTGGGGTGCCTAACACCTTCCCCATGCTCAATAGACCTCCTTACCCACTTTTCTCGTAGACCAAAATGGATGTCCAATTGCATCCTAAAAATCAATTGGTGGCGACTTCATTGTTTTTCAAGCCGGTTGCTTCACCCACATTTCTCTATCCTCATACAATGTACCCAACCAAGCATTGTCTTGCAAATGAAATTTGCCAATCATCATCTTCCAGCCACTTTCAAATTCAAATACACTTTGTGATTCATATACGACTTCCCCAATAACATAGGTTATGTGGTCATATTCCTTGTACGAACCCAATTTCTTGGGAACCTTCTTCAAAATATGCCATAAACACCATCTATGTCTAACTTCAGGAAACACAACAGCAATTGCATTCTTCATTGCCTTATCTTGATAAGTTATTATCCCATTTGGAGCAACATTAGACATACACGCTAGCCAAGTACAAAATAACCAAATGAAAGTTTTAGTGTCTTCATTTGAAATCAGCCCACACCCAAGCAATATTGACTGTCCATAGTGATTGACACCAATAAAAGGAGCAAATGGCATGTCATACTTATTTGTGAGATATGTCGTGTCAAACGTAATGACATCTCCAAACTCCCTACAAGCTGCCCTGCTCCTTGGATCAGCCCAAAACACATTTTTCAGCCGTCCTTTGTCATCCCAATCAATCAAGGAAAAAATTAATCATTATGTGATTGCATTTTCATAAAATAAGTCTGTATTGCATTAGCGTCGCTTTTATCAAGCCGCAATCGTCTTGTTTTTGCAAGCAAGTTACTAGTATCATGTTCCAAAAATGTAAATTCTCATGACCCCAGCACCTATAACCTGAGCATTGTGACTTTTGTTCTGTCGAATCCCTGTTATGTCATTTATCTCCAGTTGTCTCTTCACATGTGCACCAATCTCACGATTACAGCTGAAATACATTGACTGTGATGGACTCATAACATGGTTATGCTTATCCATAAATTTGCTTATCTCACACTTCCCATCTTTAGATGTACGGGCACTCATCCTAGCCTTACAATCATTCTTGGCATTTGACTGATGGTTTATAAAATTCTTCGATCAAGTAATACACTTATCAGATCTACCACAAGTAAAAGTCACATACCTAATCATTCCATCATTGTCCTTATTAACAGTCTTACGCTTCACAGAAAATCCATTATTGTGTCTGTATCTCTTGTAATATTCAAACACTTCATCCAGGCTTTGAAATACCATCCCAATCAATGGGGTCTCTGTGCCATCAAAAACAGTGTATCCCAATCCCTCAATGCTCTCGTCTGAACTATCATTAACATTGTAGTTCATCTTGTTTGATCCGTCAACTTTCTGTTCCAACCACACTGGATATTCACCCTTATCCCCTTCCAGCATTCCACCTGCTCATGGACCAAACAGAACATAATGTAAGTTACCTACCCAATTAACACAATGTTTCATAGTGAAAATAAATTCCCAATCATGAACATGCATTATGACCACTGCGGGACCAAACAGAACACAATGTACAATAATGACCTTGCATTGTTTCTAATTTACATTTTAGATGAACTCGAACTCAACCCACACTACATAAGATCCAACGTCAGCCCAGTTATCTTAACAAAATCACAGCTTTTACTTTAAATGCATATTCAAAGTAACACATAAACAAAGTACTTCAACTCGAACTCGGTTACGCCACTAGCCTGCTGGTAAGAACAATGCAGTCACCACCGTTAGCTTTGTTTCAAAATCTCATAAAAGTAAGAGAGAGAATTTTGGTTAAATGACAGAGAGAATTTGTGAAAGTAAAGAAGCGGGAATTGTGAGCGGGAAACGAAACCTTATGCAATAACAGTCCCTCATTTATTTTGTCTTTCTACAAGTTGGCATGCTGACTCCTCACGCCATCTCATCGCCACAAAGACCTGGGATTCTTTGGGACATATTCCTTTGGGATATTTAACATTTTCGATGAGAATAACCATTTGCAAAAAATATGTTTAGTTGCATCAATAATGAAAATAGTAAAGATAGATTACAACATTTGTGCGCATAATATTTTGTGAGAATGGAATAGGAATGAATTATTCATTTACCTTAATAGCCTTATATTTTAATATATTTGTTTCTTTATAAACAAGTCATGGTTAATAAATATTTTTTGATGATCTAAAATTAAAATAAAATATAAAATTATATTTTCATAGGAAACATGATCGTGTTTCGTATCACATTCAAAAATTATGAAAACAAAATATTAAAAAATAGAAAATATTAAAAATAAAAAACGAAAAATAAAAACATAAATTTGACTACCTGTTTGGTTGCGAATTTAAAACAGAAAATGAAAATATAAATTTGATTTAAGATGAGATCGTCATGCAAGATGTTGTGAAGCTCTGCTCTTGATTCTCAGAAAAAGTCAATGCTCGAAGTTCAGCCGAGGCCCTACCCAGTCTCGAAACCCAGCCCGAAACCGAAAGACTTTCTTTTTTTTTGTTTTGATGATGATTGGCTCAAGTAGATCATAGGGACAAAGTCCACATTTTCTGTGGACTCTTTGTGTCGGCATGTATATACGGCTCCTGAGGGGGGTACAACGTGTGCCACAGGAGGCACGTCCATTATCCCACATCGGACAATGCTTGAAGGAAAATGCATAATATAATATTCCAAACTCTCAAACTAGCAACAATCGGTTTTCCATGGAGTGGTGGGATCAAATCCCATAAAAACTTCATAGTTAAACGTGCTTCTATAAGAGCAATATTGAGATGGGTGACCTCTTGGGAAGACAAAGTCGTGAGGGTCAGTTGGGCCCAAAGCGAACAAAGTGTTACTGGACTTGAGGGGGCGGGCTATTACATTTTCATTTAGGAAGAGCTTCATATTCTTGAAGCTCATCCCATAGACTTTTCATCTTTGTTTGATAGTCTGAGATTGATTGATTTCCTTACCTCATGATGGAAATTTCCCTTTTTACTTTATAAACTCTAGTTTCACTAACTATAGAGTACTTGGCTTTCAAATTTGTCCCCAATTCTTGAGCGTTCTTCTAGGAGGATATGCTCTGGAGGATGTTGGGGGCTACTGAATTCGTAATTCAGGTCTTGATTAGTCCATTAGCTTGCTTCCACAACTTATATTTTTGATATGTTGTGTCTGGTGATGGTATTGTTCCATCAAGAAAGCCCATTTTGTTTTTGGCTTCCATTGCATTTGTGATATTTTCAAACCAAGTATGGTAATTAGTTCCATTGAACTCTAGGGAAATAAGTTTGGTGACTGAACAATCATTGGGTAATAGGTTATACGTCTTTAAGAAGGGGTTGGATGAGTGCGTATGTTGAGTTTGGAATGTTGGATGATGTGGAACTGAAGATGGTGTAGGTATAAGGGGTGGGGCAAAATTAGTATTAGGAAGAAAGGATCGTGGATAATGAATTGTTGGGGTGGGTGGTGTTATAAACCAGTCGCATTGTTGCTCATTGTTGATGAAGCTTGAAGACTTCTCAGCATATTTGCTAGATCAAAAGTTGTGAATAAGACATTGCATAAGAGGCTGTGTTTGGCACAATTCCTGTATTTGTATAAGTAGTTGCATGTGGTGGTGCCATTTGTGAGGAAATGACTTTCATATTCCTCAAAAAAAGAGATATCTCATATTTGTGTTCTGAGGTCATGCCAGCTTCAACAATTGATGGTGGTGGTGGTGGTGTAATAATTTTCGCAAGTGTACAAGAGTTTACGAATAGCACAATGTATGCAAGTACAAATCAATCCCACAGAGACTAGTTCAATTCAATTAATGTACCTAACATGGTGTATGAATGAGAATTGATGGAAGAATGAAGATTTGAATGATGATTTAAAGAAAACTAACAAAGAAGCAAAATCCATATTTTTGTTACCAAGAGGAGAATGTTGGACCAAACGTCCTACATTTTAATTTTGATGATCCAATATTATTGTGCTATTTGATTACATGCACTATGTGATGAATTTAAGATTGAATTTGAGATTGATTTTTATTGATGAGGTTTAAACCTACTTGTGAACTCACTGATCATTTTTATATCAAATGAATTCGGATTAATCTGAAATTTGGTAGAGACATTATTTACATCATAATAAACATTTTTCATGAAGACATGACTAAGAAATGTTGACTTCTTCTTACTCAAAATCGTTGCCCAAATATCTGTTTGAAATTGCTACGAAATGTTATTATTCAATTGATTTATGTGACTTATTATATGACTATATGATATTTATTTGAGCTGGAAACTTACATACACATTAGCCTATCTATGCAAAGATATTTGGAGAGAGAGTTGGCTGGGATTTGATTTCAAATAAAGAAAGACTTACCATATTTGATTGAAGCCATTAAGCCATGAATTATGGAGAAGGAAATCAAATAAAGGAGTTCTCTTTTTGACTTACCAAAATCACAATAAATTGAGAAGATCTTGCAGCTGATTCTTCTATGAATAAAGAAGGGGCAAATTCAAGGATGTTTTCAAAATTGGAGGGAAGACTTTGACATTTGAAGTTGATTATGTTACAAGTGCAAAATTCAAAGCTGAATACATAGTTTGACGTGTCAAATTAATGAGTCTAATTGAGAGAAAATCATGGAGCTTTGTATACAAGTCAAAAGAAGTTGGTTCTATCACATGTTCCGAAGACTTTTACAAGGCAAAATCTCATAATTGAAAGAGAAGAATCAAGACATTATTGCTGACTTTATGGATGATTATCTCAAGAGCTAAAATCGTGGGAACATGATTTTTCTTGGCCTATATAAACAGCTCCTTAGCACAAGAGAAAACATACAAGAAAGAGTTAGAATTATCAAAGCTACTTGCTCTCAATTTCTCACCCAAACTCATATAATATTCTTCTATCTTACTTCACCGTTTGCTTAGTGCAAACACAGGTGTGAAGAACTAAATCTTCATTGTTCATCTTCACCGATTGCTATTGCAATTCCAGGTGTGAAGAATCTTCTCTTCTTGTGAGCTCTTCTAAATTCAAATCCGATTTTCTATTCGTGAGCCTCACTTTAAAATCTCTTGAGAGTTCCTCCTAGTTTGTTGAGTGCAAACACTGAGTGAGTGAATCATTGAGCCTATCTTTGTAAAACCCAAACCGGGTACTATATTTGTGAGATTTTGGAAGAGTTGGGGTAATTTTGAAACCCTTGTGTAAGAGTTTTGTGGAGCTCTTGAAAAGCCACACCTTAGTGAAGGTTTGAAAATCCTAGGTGGTGAACCTAGGTAGTAGACGTAGGAGAAGGGTCTCCGAACTACTATAAATTACTTGTGTGTTCTTTACTTGCTTTACTTTTACAGCTTTCATTAACTCTTCTAATTTAACATAACTTGTTTTATTTTATTTACTTTACATTATTGTTTATTCTGTTCATATTGCTATTGTCCTGTAAAAATTGCAAGTTAAGTACTTTCTAGTGCTTATCTTGTTAGAAGCTTTGCTTCAATTGGTTCCTATTGTGCAATTTATTCATATTGCTCATATAGGTCCATTTGTGCGCAACTATACTTTGCCAATAATTAAATTGACAGAATTTTGCATCTAGACGCATTATATACTTAAGTTACAAGTTTGCTTGGAAATAAATTAGGGAAATTGTATTAGTAAGACTCACTTTGTGTGCTTGGTGTGGTGCTTGATTTGTGAAATTGATATAAGGGGATTCCTATTCGGAATTTGGGGACACAATTCACCCCCCCCTCTTGTGTAACCTAGGTCCATCAGAGAAGACTATTACAGCAATTATTTCATCGAGCAATCCTATCACAAGCTTCAACTAGCAAACACACAATTATGATTCTGATTCGAGGGTTGATTCTATCTTAAATATGTCGGTTTGTTTGTGATGCCAACAAATATCATTAAACAATGGACTAATCATGTTCGTTTGTAGTCGTTAATCCAAAGTTAATAATAACTCATTACGATCTAATGAACTAAAACAACCAACCACTCCCCTAAACATTATTTACGATAGCCGACAATTGATTTTCTTATTTTCAATTCCACTAGGACACTTGAATTCTCTTTGTTCCTTAGTCTTCACTAGATGAGTCTAATTGAGTATTCAATTGGTGGCCAATCAATCAAACAAACAAAAGACTATAAACATGAAAATGTTTTGCGGCTGCAATCTTGAGGACAAGATTGCTTTCAAGGGGGTAGAATTGTTAGGCATCAGGTTGTCTAAGCTACCACATCACGAGCAGTGGGAGCCACCTTGAGAAATTATGTACTCAAGTTGGGTTATTGTTTGTGGGTTTTCTCTCTTGTGGTGTGTTTAGAGAGTTAGTTTGGTAGTTATTAGATTAAGTCAGGGTCTATTATGTCATTTGGGCATATGTATTTAGCCCCAGTTTTCATTGTGGTTGGATATCAATCAACAAAACTTTGCAACTCTTTCTCTTTTAGAGAATTCTATCGATCGATCTATCTTGGACCGTATCAATTGTTATCGAAGACAGGTTGTTTTTACGTGCCTCATGAAGTTTATTGACAAATTTTGGGTGAATTTTGAAGTGAGGATGCACAGGGTAGAGGAGCAAACGGAGCATTGATTCAACCACATGGATCTTCTCATTCAAAAGGTGTTGGATCAGATTCAAGTTCTCAATTTGAAGTATGAATCCTTAGTGGGGACTACATTGCGGTCTCGATTGAATACTATTGGCGAACGAACCGACCTTCTCAAGGAGACCATTGCTCAGATTTCAGTGAAGCAAAGGGAATATGATAGCAATAATCTCGTTTTGATCGAGCATAAGATGGAAGACAGTTCGAATCCGTTGAGCGAACACATTGTACCAAAGTCCGGTGAGGAGAAAGCCTATAACAAGCATTGCCAGAAGAAGGAGATTGCTCAAGGGAGAAAAATTAAGGAACTCGACACTCATTATACAGGTGCCACGTTCGATGGAGCTTCATGTGATCTGCATAGGGTTAAATGTATGCTTTCGCAATTCAACCTCAATGTTAGGCAAGTTACTGACTGGGATCCACGTATTACACGAAGATGTTATAGATCACACTTGCCACAGTCTATCTTGGTAATATTGGGCAAGTTACTGACTTGGACCCAGATATTACCCTAAGATGTTATAAATCACAGGCCACAGTCTATCTTGGAATTTTCAATACAAAATTCAGAACTCTCTATCACACCCACCACATGTTCAACACGATGCCTCAATGGATTTTTTTGAAAGAACTTTGTAACATCCTTAGCTTGGAATGTGGGGTCATGTTCTATGGAAATATACGAATTCTTGAAAACGAGCATTTGATTCAATTTGTTGTTCTTGAGGATTTAGGTGCAAGGCCATCCAGGTCCAAAAGGCTCATCAACATTGTTGAAGTTAGTAGGTGTCTTGTCAAGCTGCATTCTCCTACGCAGTTAGTCATTTGTCCATAGTTGGGGTGGTATCGTCAAGAGTAGCATTTTTAACATTCAATTACAGTGTGAAGTGTGCTAAGACATATACAAAATGTATGTCTCAATGGTTACTTGGCACTATGGCAATGGTGGCTCCAGGTTGGGAGAAGGGTTGGACAGTTGGTCTAAGAATATTGGTCTTTTTGGATCAACCTCTCTTCAATGAAGATGAGTTCATTGTTTTCAGGTTAAATGAAAAGTTGTGTGACCATGGGGACTTTTATGCTACCATATTGAGGATTAGATTGCCTTCCAGGGGTGTGGTAAGGATACCACAAGTTCGTCGTCTTCAATTGTCTTTCGTTGTAACAAGTTCATGTGTTGGGATTGCTATTGCTCATGTTACAGTTAATGTATTGGTTTTTTATGCCATCATCGTCAAACATCATTTCTTGGGCATGTCTGAAATAGCAAAACTAAGGACAAAATTGAGGATGGAAGAGGTGGGAAATAGAGAAATTATTAGTGATGAAGAAACACACATGCTAGAAGCATCCATAATTTTGTTTGTGGTAATGAAAAATGTAGGGCTAAGCATATGGGCCTTTGAATCCATAATGTATCTTCCTAGGGCTGTGTATTTTTGGAAGTATATTGATGAATTAGCTGGCTCAATAGTGGTGCGATATGGATTTAATTGCAAGCACACAAATCGCACAAGTAATAAATAGATGAATAAATTTTCGTTCCCAACGATGATATATTGGCAATCAAGATCAATGTCAAGCTAGTAATAACTACGCAAATTGGGGAAAAGGATTCGAGATTGGTTTTGTTTTTAAACTAAACTAAACTAAACTAAAGTAAAAGAACAAAGAACAAATCAAACACAAGTATGTAATCGGAGATGGAAAACACTAGGGTACTTAACTTCACCTCACCTATCCAATTCAATTCCCTTGATCCCTTGATCCCTAATTCCTCTCTCTATAATGACAATCGATTTCCCAACCTATTCAATGTTCTATTCCTAGATACATCAAACTTATTTTCAATATTAATATATCTTATTCCTAACAATTGGATTAATATATCAAAAACCCATTAAGAACTATGGAAATCATTTAGCGATTGCATAAGTCACAACCCTATATTCCTATGGTTCATACACCCTATGTCATCTATGGCTTGAGGCAAACCCTAGATATCTCCTTTCGGTCTCAATCTAGAACAACAAATCAATTGAATGATGGTCAAACATTCAAAAGCATTAATCACACCCATAAACAATCAAGAGAGAGAGAAATCAAGAAATAAGGAAACCAAGTTTATTGAATCTTCAAGGTTTGGTTACATTAAGACCCTAGTAAGAAATCTAGCCACTCATGGAAGCAAAATACATCATTAAACAAAGGAAATCAACCATAGAAACTAGGATAGAAAAGGAGAGAGAAAACCCCCTTGTAGACCCTCTTCTTCTCCAAGCTCCAATGGTGGCTCCAAGCTCTCCAATGATGGTAGAATGATACCCAGCTCCAAGAACTCCTCCAAAACCCTATTTTATGCCCTTTTATGCTTCCCTAAACTCTTAGGTCGTTTCCAAAACAAGTTGGGGTCGTTTTGGCTTAAAAACACGTGAATTCGGAACTTTTTCACGAAACTGCGAGTGCTGTGAATAGTACTTCCGATCGATAGGGAATATTTCCGATCGATTGGAAATACAATCTACCTCCACGAGTTTTTGGGTATTTTGGCAGTTCTGGACTCCAAATCTTCATTTTACACTCTTTTCCTCCCTTTCTTGCATTGGCACCTACAATATGTAAATATAGTTTTCTTAGGCAATATCAACTCTTAATCAACTCAAAATGAGATGAACTCATGTGTAAAGGATGCACAAATGTATATATATATTTGGCACATCAAACACCTCCACACTTAACCTTTGCTGTCCTCGAGCAAATTGAGAATGAATAAAGGAGGGAAAGAGTATTTTTCATTAAGCTCAAATGAAAAATAAAACAACTAAGACCTACTCTAAATAAGTAATTAATCTATGCCACTTTCGTAGGGCTCACGATGACACTTAGCATTTGCCACAAGCCTTTAAACCCCTAGGTGCCCCTATTAGGAGGAGTTGTGTCTCCTGAGGGTTTACCAGAATGATACCCACAAACATTAAACAACTTCAATGCCAAAATTCATGTCATCAACAAAACTATAAAGTGGACTCTCAATTGCAACTTTATCCACACTAACAAACCAAGCATTAGGGCATTCAAATCAATAAAAGCATTCCTTCAAGAATCATATCTCATCCACTTTGCTTATAACTTCAAGAATTAAAGCACATAATGGATTTCACTTGATATTTGGCTTCAAAGTGACATAAACAATGGCCATGTAGTTTTCCAAGAACAACAAGAATCAAAGAGCAAATACAATGAGCATTTATTCAAACATCATTCTTATTCACTTTTTTTTTTCTTTCTTTTTCTTCTCAAAGGTGACTTGTGCAATGCTCAACCTCCTTAAGTTTTCTAATGACCCATGTAACGAGCTTTCGACCAAGGACTCCCAATGCAGTTGGCTTAGGGCACTAGGTGTTAAGGCACCCCAACGGATCTAATTACTCGAGTCAAAAAGGCTACGAGGTTAAACTAGTCACCAAGGTACTCTAATATTCATTTTCTACCTTTTTACGCGAAACTCATTGCTTGCTAGGCAAGAGGCCCGGTTTGTCACGCCCCTCTCCCCTAAGGTATACCGAAGTGTACCTATACCACAGGAACGTGACCGGCAAGGGACACCCCGTCCCCCGAACCTGATCCCAACTCATACAATTAAACTCAATAAAATAAATTGTAATAATAATAATCATACTAGCTCCCACAATGTATAATACCCAGCACTGAACCCAAAATATCATACATACCACCACCTAAATCACTTGAAATACCAGAGTATGAATACATCAGCGGAATAATAAAATATATCTACCCGATATCAAACCCAGTAATATATACAAAATACAATATCAAAAGTCCCCACACCCACTAAAGAGTCAGCCCAAGGCTACACACTAGCTCACGCATCCCGCCGCTGACCGCCATCACCTACATCCAACTCACCTGAAAGGGGATAAAGAAGAGGGGTGAGCCACAAAGCTCAGTAGGGCGTAGAGAGGAAACGCCAATATCCATAAATAATACTGATAAACCCAGAAATGAAATGCATAGTATGCGATACAGGAAATATACATCCATCAGTAAGTTAACCAAATAGCACAATAGCCGATAAGGCCAAGCAACACTGGAACCACCCACACTGGTCTCCAGAAATCCATACACCAATCCAATCAAGTGAAATGGTAGCCGATAAGGCTATCCAACACTGTAATCACCACATCAATCTCCAACAATCCATCACCCCTGGACCCACCCTAATCCCCGTAGGGTGTCTCAATCCAGGTCTACACCGAAACTGGATGAGGATCGGGTATCCCGATAGCATAGCCTACACCAGAGGGCGTCCCCTGTGATGCACCCCATCTCAGACGGTCCACCGGTATATATCCGGTCTGTATATGTATATATATATCATCCATCAGAAATCCATATCCGATCATTTGGGCGCCTATATGGGCCCACAATCCACATCCACATCCACATCCATATCCTCATCCAACACCTCCAATCACCCCACTCTCAGAAAACATACCAACAATGATATATATAACAGGGAATATAAATCAACATGCAAACAGGTCGTATTTCCACCCCTGGAAACCGACAAAACCATAATATCACCAGAGTCCCTAAAACCGGAACTCTAAAGTCACATGCAAGAGAATGGAAACCCCTACCTGGAAATCAGAGTGCTAAAACCAAGCACGCGTCCCAGGCAACCCCTACCTCGAAAAGTTAACCCGCTCCGAATCTCAATCGTGACCACCGTCTACACCGAAAAACACGATATATGAAAATACGGTAAAAATACGGTCGGTCAACTATGGTCAACGGCCAAATAGTACTGGTCAAAGTCAACGTATAAATAGTAACCGAGTCAAAGTCAATAGTCAAATAGTAACCGGGTCAGTAACCGGGTCAAATAGTACCCGACCGGGTCAAATCGGGTCAAATAGTACCCAGCCGAGTCAACTCACCGGTCAACCGAGTCAACTCGCCGGTCAACCGAGTCAACTCGGCCTGACTCGGTCAACTCGCCGGAAACCCATTTAACCTCATCGCCGGCGATCCGACCACCCAAACCTGTCAAATCTTATATCAAATTGAAGAACTCGATGAGATAAACTCATAGGTACCTGAAACACATCAAACCGTTGCCGGAATCGGCCGGATCGACCAAAAGAAATCCGAGGAAATCGGAACTTCAAACTCCGATATCTCCCTAACCACAACTCCGATCGACGTGATTCAAGTTGGGTTATACTCGTCTCGTCAATACGCTTCTTTTGGTACCGGTGGTGTCGCTCACCGTCGTCGGACTCGGAAAATGAATAGTAACAAAGATGTACGGGAGAGAGAAAAGGAAGAAGAGAAGAAACTGCGTAAGAATTTTTTTTTTTTTTTTTTTTGATTTTAAGTTTTCTTTTATAATAACTTTGACTTACCAAAAACACCCACCTGTCAAAAACGCCCCTAACTAAATTGTTATAATTAACTTCAAAAATTCATAACAAATCAAATTTAAATCCGATTTAAGTAATTCTTACTTTAAAAATTTTCCTTTAAAATTCCCCATTTATTAAAAATATTTTTATAATTTTATCACAATTTAATTTTTTACTCCTTCAAATACCGGTTCACCAACACAGAGGTTCCCTCCACCTCAACCACCACGAGAAGATACTATGAATAGTGTAAAATTAGACCAGGATATTACATCCTTCCCCCCTTAAGAAAATTTCGTCCCCGAAATTAAATCATACGTAGGTAGTAAATAAATCCGGAAATCTAGTCTGCATATCCGACTCCAACTCCCAAGTCGTCTCCTCCACTCCATAATGTTGCCATATCACCTTAACCAAGGGTATGGTCTTCGACCGTAGTCGCCTCTCCTGTCTATCCGTAATCCTAATAGGACGTGTCTCGAAAGTAGCGTCCTCACCAATCTCCAATGTAGACCAATCTAATATATGAGAAGGGTCCCTATGGTACCTCCGTAACATAGACACATGAAATACCCCATGTACTCCTGACAATTGTGGGGGTAATGCTAATCGATAAGCTACCGTCCCCACCCTTTCCAGAATCTCAAATGGCCCTATAAATCTAGGGGCTAATTTCCCCGCTCTCCCAAACCGCTGTACTCCTCTACGAGGACTAACCCTCAGAAAAACATGATCCCCCACCTGAAACTCTAGAGGTCTACGTCTCCTATCCGCATAACTCTTCTGACGTGACTGAGCTGTCAGAAGCCGCTGTCGAATCACTGTCACCACCTCAGTAGTCTGCTGCACCATCTCTGGACCCAATAATGGTCTATCTCCAACTTCTGACCAACACAACGGTGATCTACAAGGTCTCCCATATAATGCCTCAAACGGTGCCATCTGAATACTACTCTGATAGCTATTGTTGTACACAAACTCCACTAAAGGAATATGAGTCTCCCAATCTCCTCGAAAGTCTATCGCACAAGCCCGAAGCATATCCTCTAGAATCTGAATAGTCCGCTCACTCTGTCCATCAGTCTGCGGATGAAAAGCTGTACCGAAGTTCAGTTTCGTCCCCAGAGTATCCTGAAAACTGCCCCAAAACCGTGAAGTAAATCTGGGATCCCGATCAGATACAATACTCAACGGTACCCCATGCAATCGGACTATCTCTCGTACATATAATCTCGTCAACGACTCAATCGAATCTGTCTGACAAATAGGCATAAAATGAGCTGTCTTTGTCAACCGATCCACAACAACCCAAACCGCATCATGTCTCCGCGGAGTCATAGGTAAACCCATCACAAAATCCATAGTGATATGCTCCCACTTCCATTCAGGTAATGGAAGCGATTGCAATAATCCAGCAGGTCGTCGATGCTCTGCCTTTACCTGCTGACAGGTAAGACATCGAGTCACAGTCTGTGCCACATCTCTCTTCATGCCACTCCACCAATACTGCCTCCGTAAATCTCGATACATCTTAGTAGCACCAGGATGCATCGCAAATCGGGAGTAATGTGCCTCCTGAAGTATCTCCTCGCGTAACTCAGTGTCCTCTGGAACCACTAATCTGTCTCTGAATCTGACTCCACCATCAGTGCCTCTAACCCATCCCTCCATATCCTCAATGTCATCAAATAATGCATCCCCCAACTGTGCATCCAACACCCTCTGTACCAGGGTTGGACGAGCAATCAAACTCTGTAAACTCAGTACATCTCTACGCTCCCCCACATCTAGTCGATACTGACTAAGTGTATCCACTAACCCAAACTCCTGAATAGCCAATCGAGCTGCAATCAATCTCCTACTCAAGGCGTCAGCCACCACATTGGCCTTGCCTGGATGATATTGTAAGGTAAAATCAAAGTCCTCAAGATACTCCATCCATCTACGCTGTCTTTGGTTTAAATCTCTCTGTGTAAACAAGTACCGAAGACTCCTGTGATCCGAGAATACCTCAAACCTCTCTCCATAAAGATAATATCTCCACTGCTTAAGTGCGAACACTACTGCAGCCAACTCCAAATCATGCACAGGATAATTCCTCTCGTGCGGCTTCAACAAACGTGAAGCATACTCAACCACTCCCTCCTGCTGCATCAACACACAACCCAAACCAACTCCTGAAGCATCACAATATACCTGATAACCAATACCCCTGTCGGGTATCACCAACACTGGAGGTGAAGTGAGTCGAGTCTTCAACTCCTGGAAAGCCTGCTCACACACATCTGTCCACACAAATGGAGTATCCTTCCGAGTCAACTGTGTCATCGGTGCTGCAATCCGCGAGAATCCCTCAATAAAACGCCGATAGTAACCTGCTAATCCCAGGAAACTGCGAATCTCTCCTACATTTTTCGGTCTCCTCCATGCCACCACTGCCTCTACTTTCGCTGGATCCACCGCTATACCCTCCTGAGAAATCACATGCCCTAAAAATCTCACCTGAGTCACCCAAGATTCACATTTACTCAGCTCGGCATACAATCTATGCTCTCTGAGCGTCTGCAACACCATCTCCAAGTGTCTAATGTGATCCTCCTCAGTGGCTGAATAAACCAATATATCATCAATGAACACAATCACAAACTGATCCAGATACGGTCTAAACACTCTGTGCATCAAATCCATAAACGCTGCAGGTGCATTGGTTAACCCAAATGGCATAACCAAGTACTCATAATGGCCAAACCGTGTGCGAAATGCTGTCTTTGGAATATCCTCCTCTCTGATCCTCAACTGATGATACCCCGATCTGAGATCAATCTTGGAGTAATAATGACTACCTCTCAACTGATCAAACAAATCATTAATCCTCGGCAATGGATATTTGTTCTTTACTGTCACCCTGTTCAGTTGCCGGTAGTCCACACACATACGCATCGTACCATCCTTCTTTTTCACAAACAAAACAGGTGCTCCCCAAGGTGAAGTGCTCGGTCTGATAAATCCCAACTTCTGTAAATCTGTCAACTGAGTGTCCAACTCCTTCAGCTCTGCTGGTGCCATCCTATACGGTGGTATAGAAATCGGATCTGTACCCGGGTACAACTCAATCACAAATTCAATCTCCCTCTGCGGTGGCAACCCCGGTAAATCATCGGGAAAAACATCCATATAATGCTCCACAACCGGTATAGGGTTCGAAGAATCTTCCCTAGACGCCGAAGTAATCAAACCAGCTATAACACAATCGGTGTACTGAGGATTATCTAGAAAATGTGGACACGGAAGAAATCTCGTTCCACGAAATCTAACCCTCCCCGTAGGTGTGGTCAGTGTAATCCTCCTCTCAGCACACTCTATAATCGCCTCATACTCAGTCAACCAATCCAATCCAAGAATAACATCAAAATCAGTAAATGGCATCACAAACAGATCCGCTCTAAACTCATGGTCTGAGAAACTAAATACACAGTCTCTACAGATACCACTAATCACAGTGCCTGGTCCTAGTGGTGAATCAACTATAAATCTCCTCGCCACTCCCGTAATCTCCAAACCCAATGTCTCAGCAAATGATGCAGAAATAAATGAATGCGTAGCACCAGTGTCAAACAAAACACGTGCCCAAGAACTGAATAAGAGAAACCTACCTCCCAAGTGATCTCGCTCTGCTGGAACCACATCAGGCCTAAGTGCATACACTCCACCTCTCTGAACCTGCTGCTGCTGCCTCTGCTGCTGAACTAGTGGCCTACCCCGTCCTACAGGACCCCTCTGTATCGGAACCGGTGCTGGAGCTGGAGCTCTCTGACCTCCAAATACTGGCAGTGCAAATCCTCCACCCTGTGGACAATCTCTCCTGGTATGTCCTGGCAATCCACACTGGAAACATAACGGGTTGTTTGCCACAGGACAATTCCAACTCATGTGGCCCACATGACCACAAGCATAGCAATGCTGAGGCTGCTGGTCCCGTCTCGGAGCCTGTCTCTGCTGGTCTGATCTCTGCCCCTGCTGACCCTGTCTCTGCCCCTGCTGAACCTGTCTAGGACCCTGCTGTCCCTGCCTGGGTCCTCGGTAACCTTGCCTCCGACTCTGAGAACCCTGTCCCTGACTCTGCTGCTGCCCCCGAGTCTCAGTCCTCTGTCTATGCTGACTACTCTCGCCAGTAGCAGATGTAGAACTCTCAAGCTTCCTCTTATGGATCTCCCAGTAATCCTTAATCTCCACTAAAGTCCTCTCCACTCCGAGTGCCTTATCAATACACTCACGATAGGTGGTGATAGTCTGAGCCGCCAAATGAGGTGAAATCTTTGGCGACAACCCTCTCCTAAATCTCAGTATCTTCTTTTCCTCTGTGCAAATATACTCCTCCCCATATCGCCCTAACTCCTCAAAACGAGCCTGATACTGTGTCACTGTCATGTCCGGAGACTGAATCAACTCGAGAAACTCCTTAGCTTTAGCAACACGCACTGTCTGTGGTACATACTGTGCCAGAAAAGCAGTCTCAAACTCTGCCCACGGCATACCCTCCCTGCCCCGACTAACTGTCATCACCTCCCACCAAGTGAAAGCATCTCCCTCTAAAAACTCAGCAGCTAGTAAAGCCCTCCTCTCCTCAGGAATCCGTAAGGAAGTCATCTTCCTGCGTAACTGACGAACCCACTCCTCTGCTGCCACTGGATCTATCACTCCCCTATATACCGGAGGATTCGTCTTTCGTAACTCGGCTAGCTCTTTGATCGACGTATCAATCGCCAAAGGAGCTACCTGTGCCTCCACAATCTGTCCTGTACCCTCCTGTAACTCACCCAAAGTCAGGACCTGCTCTGGAACCTCAACAGGAGCCTGTAATGCAGCTGGAACTGGAGCAGTCATCTGTGTCACAAGTCCTGTAACAGTTTGCCCAAGAGCTCGTACCAACTCAGTAACATCCCGAACCTCCTGTCGTAAAGTCGTAACAACAGCCTCTACCCCCTGTGGTGCTAGATATCCCTCCTGATCCTCCCCAATATCATCCACTGGATCTATATTCACTCGCCGCCTGCCCCCACCTCTCCCACGTCTTCCGCCCCTACCACGTCTCGCACCCCTACCTCTCTGTCCTCGCCCCCGCTCTAATGGAGCCAACTCAGGCATACCCACCTCATCTACCCCCTGAGGCTCATCCGCCTCGTGTTCCCCTCTACCCGATCCATGTCCTCGCACCCGAGTACTACGTGTGTCAACCATATCTGGAAAATATAACACATGTATACATAAATCTAAAGCAGGAAACATCAAAATAAAAACTCACCAGGTCAGCCGGGAAACGCATGATGTGTAGCCAACAAAATAACCTAGGTAACCTAACCACTGTAAGTTTTTAAACCTACAGCTCCGATACCAAACTGTCACGCCCCTCTCCCCTAAGGTATACCGAAGTGTACCTATACCACAGGAACGTGACCGGCAAGGGACACCCCGTCCCCCGAACCTGATCCCAACTCATACAATTAAACTCAATAAAATAAATTGTAATAATAATAATCATACTAGCTCCCACAATGTATAATACCCAGCACTGAACCCAAAATATCATACATACCACCACCTAAATCACTTGAAATACCAGAGTATGAATACATCAGCGGAATAATAAAATATATCTACCCGATATCAAACCCAGTAATATATACAAAATACAATATCAAAAGTCCCCACACCCACTAAAGAGTCAGCCCAAGGCTACACACTAGCTCACGCATCCCGCCGCTGACCGCCATCACCTACATCCAACTCACCTGAAAGGGGATAAAGAAGAGGGGTGAGCCACAAAGCTCAGTAGGGCGTAGAGAGGAAACGCCAATATCCATAAATAATACTGATAAACCCAGAAATGAAATGCATAGTATGCGATACAGGAAATATACATCCATCAGTAAGTTAACCAAATAGCACAATAGCCGATAAGGCCAAGCAACACTGGAACCACCCACACTGGTCTCCAGAAATCCATACACCAATCCAATCAAGTGAAATGGTAGCCGATAAGGCTATCCAACACTGTAATCACCACATCAATCTCCAACAATCCATCACCCCTGGACCCACCCTAATCCCCGTAGGGTGTCTCAATCCAGGTCTACACCGAAACTGGATGAGGATCGGGTATCCCGATAGCATAGCCTACACCAGAGGGCGTCCCCTGTGATGCACCCCATCTCAGACGGTCCACCGGTATATATCCGGTCTGTATATGTATATATATATCATCCATCAGAAATCCATATCCGATCATTTGGGCGCCTATATGGGCCCACAATCCACATCCACATCCACATCCATATCCTCATCCAACACCTCCAATCACCCCACTCTCAGAAAACATACCAACAATGATATATATAACAGGGAATATAAATCAACATGCAAACAGGTCGTATTTCCACCCCTGGAAACCGACAAAACCATAATATCACCAGAGTCCCTAAAACCGGAACTCTAAAGTCACATGCAAGAGAATGGAAACCCCTACCTGGAAATCAGAG
The DNA here is from genome assembly GCF_013401445.1 of Tripterygium wilfordii. Taxonomy (NCBI): domain Eukaryota; kingdom Viridiplantae; phylum Streptophyta; class Magnoliopsida; order Celastrales; family Celastraceae; genus Tripterygium; species Tripterygium wilfordii. Next base: position 5,125,753 of record NC_052241.1, read on the forward strand.
TGCTAAAACCAAGCACGCGTCCCAGGCAACCCCTACCTCGAAAAGTTAACCCGCTCCGAATCTCAATCGTGACCACCGTCTACACCGAAAAACACGATATATGAAAATACGGTAAAAATACGGTCGGTCAACTATGGTCAACGGCCAAATAGTACTGGTCAAAGTCAACGTATAAATAGTAACCGAGTCAAAGTCAATAGTCAAATAGTAACCGGGTCAGTAACCGGGTCAAATAGTACCCGACCGGGTCAAATCGGGTCAAATAGTACCCAGCCGAGTCAACTCACCGGTCAACCGAGTCAACTCGCCGGTCAACCGAGTCAACTCGGCCTTACTCGGTCAACTCGCCGGAAACCCATTTAACCTCATCGCCGGCGATCCGACCACCCAAACCTGTCAAATCTTATATCAAATTGAAGAACTCGATGAGATAAACTCATAGGTACCTGAAACACGTCAAACCGTTGCCGGAATCGGCCGGATCGACCAAAAGAAATCCGAGGAAATCGGAACTTCAAACTCCGATATCTCCCTAACCACAACTCCGATCGACGTGATTCAAGTTGGGTTATACTCGTCTCGTCAATACGCTTCTTTTGGTACCGGTGGTGTCGCTCACCGTCGTCGGACTCGGAAAATGAATAGTAACAAAGATGTACGGGAGAGAGAAAAGGAAGAAGAGAAGAAACTGCGTAAGAATTTTTTTTTTTTTTTTTTTTTTTGATTTTAAGTTTTCTTTTATAATAACTTTGACTTACCAAAAACACCCACCTGTCAAAAACGCCCCTAACTAAATTGTTATAATTAACTTCAAAAATTCATAACAAATCAAATTTAAATCCGATTTAAGTAATTCTTACTTTAAAAATTTTCCTTTAAAATTCCCCATTTATTAAAAATATTTTTATAATTTTATCACAATTTAATTTTTTACTCCTTCAAATACCGGTTCACCAACACAGAGGTTCCCTCCACCTCAACCACCACGAGAAGATACTATGAATAGTGTAAAATTAGTCCAGGATATTACACGGTTACTCAGCAGAAAACTTATGAAAGAAACCATTTATTCATAAACACAATTTTTTTTCTCTTTTCTATTCTTTTCTTTTCTATATATATTTTTTTCTTTTTCATTGCTCAAGTAGTGCTACGTAGAATCAAATTGATCTCAAACAACCACAAATGCCAAAGTCAAGTCATATTTCATACCCCACAATCGAGTGTTCCATATTCACAAAAGCACAATGGACAAAACAATTTTCAAGATAGGAAAATCTCAAGTGGAAAGAATTTCCATAGCAAGATCCATCAATGCTTCAAAGATCACAAACTTCATCCAAATACACTCAAGAATGACATGGCATAAGGCAATTGAAGTCAAAAATTTTATTTTTTTACAAAAACTAGAAACCTAAATTCCCACCCCCACACTTAAAATATGCAATGTCCTCAGTGCATGGAATAGATGAAAATAAAACTAAAAAGATAGGGATAGAATAATACGACCAGGGTTGCCTCCCACAAGCGCTTGGTTTTGAGTCTTCAGCCCGACTCCCCTTTGTGAATTCAACCGGGATCCTTAAGGGTTGTGGTGTAGACTCCCCTTGATGGATTCTTGAGATTGACATTTGATTGCTTAGGTGTCATGCAAGGAGCACAAGCCTTCATCACCACCGTTTCCTTAGGAAAGACATTTTTCTTCATTTTTTTGGTCTTCCTCTTCTTCTTTTTCTTGCTCTTCTTTTTCTTCTCCTTGAGATCTTCAACTTGAGACTTTTGAACTTCAATTTCAGCTTGGGAGGCTATCTTGAGAACTTCATGTTCAACTTTTGAATCTTGGTGTAGAAAAACTTCCACTGGAATATATGGAGCTTTCTTCTCAAGAGTGTCGGGGATGACCATGTCAATATGCTCCACTTGGAGGCATTGTTGAGAAACCTCCTCTTGCCTTCTATTGCCAAATACTTTAAAAGTGATTTGATCACCTCCCGCACCTCTCAAAGTAAGCTTCCCTTTTTCAACATCTATCAAAGCTCTCCCGGTGCTCAAGAATGGCCTTCCCAAGATTATGGGAGTAGTAGGGTTAGCCTCCATATCCAAAATAAGAAAATCAACTGGGAACATGAGCTCACCCACCTTTACTAACACATCCTCCACTATGCCAAGAGGGTATTTTATAGATCTATCCGCCATTTACAAGGACACCGTGGTTGGACTAATCTCTTTCACTCCAATTTGCTTAGCAACCGACAATAGCATCAAATTTATGCTAGCACCAAGATCACACAAAGATCTCTCAATCAAGGTGTTACCTATAGTACACGGGATTGTGAAACTTCCCGGATCATCTTGCTTAATTGGGAGCTTCCTTTGCACAATGGCACTACACTCTTCGGTTAATTGTATCTTTTCATGCTCCTTCAATCTCCGCTTCTTGCTTATCTCCTACATAAACTTGGCATAGCAAGGAATTTGCTCTAAAGCTTCGACAAAGGGGATGTTCACTTGAAGCTTCTTGAATACCTCCAAAAATTTAGAGAATTGATCATCATTCTTTTTGTTGCTCTTTAATCTTTGAGGAAATGGAATTGGAGGCACATAAGCCTTCACTGGAGGTGCAGGGAGAGAACTATCGGGCCAATCGGGCTCAATTGCATATGTGGCTGCACATCTTTCACTTTCACAGGATCTGGAACAGGCCGATCGATCGGTTAGGGCTCTAATCGATCGGAATTAGCCTCGGGTGAAGTTTCATCAAAGAGGCTCGATCGATCGGGAACCCCCTCCGATCGATCGAAAATTATCTCTGGACATTTTCAGCTTTGTTCTCCCCTATTTTCCTGCAATTCTCCTCCTCCTGTAAAATTTTTGCCTTTTCGGCATCAAGATCAGCAGCATTTTGAACTACCTTACCAGTCTGAAGAGTGATTACCATGCATTGCTCTTTGTCCTTCCCTTTTGGATTCAATTCTGGTTGGCTTAGCAAGGTACCTCTTTCTCTAAATGACAAATTCTTAACTATTTTCCCGAATTGTACTTCAAGATTCCGGATGGAAGTTCCATAGCTTTGCATCAAAGTTGCTTGAGCTTGTAGAGTGGCATCGGTTTTACTCATGTATTGCTTCGTCCTTGTCATAAATTGGGAGGTATGAGTTGTAAGTGTATCTAGGCCTCCAGCTAGCTTTGAAAACATCTCATCAATATCCCTCTTCTTCTCTTGGGGCTGCACTAGATGTTGAGGATTTTGTACATTTTGAGTATTGCTCCAAGAGAAGTTGGGGTGATTCCTAAATCCCGGATCGTAGAAGTTGGAATAAGGATCATTGCGGGGTTGATTGAAGTTGCCTCCACTAATGGCATTCACTTGCTCACTAGAGTTAGAGGAAGAAGTAATAAGGCACTCCCCCGTAGGATGACGTCCACAATAATAAGCACAAGACATATGAGAATGTGTGTTTTGCATAACATGTACCCCTTGAGCTTGATTTAGCGTCAATGCCTCAATCTTATTTGCCATAATAGCCAAGGTAGACATAACTTCATCATCTCTACAACTTCCCCCTTGCATTGGATTCCCCCTCACCAAGGACCAAGAGTTAGTGGTCTTGGCCACTTTATCAAGTAATTCCCTACCCTCCTCTTGATTTTTGGTCATAAAAGAACCTCCCGCAGCCGCATCAATAGTCTCCTTAGTATGCATACACAACCCATTACCGAAAGCTTGGTACACCACCCAATCCGGAAGACCATGATTTGGGCAACTTCGATCGGAATTAGCCTCAGGTGAAGTTTCATCAAAGAGGCTCGATCGATCGGGAACCCCCTCCGATCGATCGAAAATTGTCTCTGGACATTTTTCAGCTTCGTTCTCCCCTATTTTCCTGCACTTCTCCTCCTCCTGTAAACTTTTCGCCTTTCCGGCATCAATATCAGCAGCATTTTGAACTACCTTACCAGTCCGAAGAGTGATTACCATGCATTGCTCTTTGTCCTTCACTTTTGGATTCAATTCTGGTTGGCTTAGCAAGGTACCTCTTTCTCTAAATGACAAATTGTTAGCTATTTGCCCCAATTGTACCTCAAGATTCCGGATGGAAGTTCCATAGCTTTGCATCAAAGTTGCTTGAGCTTGTAGAATGGCATCGGTTTTACTCATGTAGTGCTTCGTGCTTGTCATAAATTGGGAGGTATGAGTTGTAAGTGTATCTAGGCCTCCGGCTAGCTTTGAAAACATCTCATCAATATCCCTCTTCTTCTCTTGGGGCTGCACTAGATGTTGAGGATTTTGCACATTTTGAGTATTGCTCCAAGAGAAGTTGGGGTGATTCCTAAATCCCGGATCGTAGAAGTTGGAATAAGGATCATTGCGGGGTTGATTGAAATTGCCTCCACCAATGGCATTCACTTGCTCACTAGAGTTAGAGGAAAAAGCAATAAGGCACTCCCCCGTACGATGACGTCCACAACAAGAAGCACAAGACATATAAGAATGTGTGTTTTGCATAACATGTACCCCTTGGGCTTGATTTAGCGTCAATGCCTCAATCTTCTTTGCCATAATAGCTAAGGTTGACATAACTTCATCATCTCTACAACTTCCCCCTTGCTTTGGATTCCCCCTCACCGAGGACCAAGAGTTAGTGGTCTTGGACACTTTATCAAGTAATTCCCTAGCCTCCTCTTGATTTTTGGTCATAAAAGAACCTCCCGCAGCCGCATCAATAGTCTCCTTAGTATGCATGCACAACCCCTTATAGAAAGCTTGGTACACCATCCATTCTGGAAGACCATGATTTGGGCAACTTCGATCGGAATTAGCCTCGAGTGAAGTTTCATCAAAGAGGCTCGATCGATCGGGAATCCCCTCCGCTCGATCGAAAATTGTCTCTGGACATTTTTCAGCTTCGTTCTCCCCTGTTTTCCTGCACTTCTCCTCCTCCTGTAAAATGTTCGCCTTTTCGGTATCAAGATCAGCAGCATTTTGAACTACCTTACCAACACGAAAAGTGATTACCATGCATTGCTCTTTGTCCTTCCTTTTTGGATTCAATTCTAGTTGGCTTAGCAAGGTACCTCTTTCTCTAAATGACAAATTGTTAGCTATTTGCCCCAATTGTACCTCAAGATTCCGGATGGAAGTTCCATAGCTTTGCATCAAAGTTGCTTGAGCTTGTAGAGTGGCATCGGTTTTACTCATGTATTGCTTCGTCCTTGTCATAAATTGGGAGGTATGAGTTGTAAGTGTTTCTAGGCCTCCGGCTAGCTTTGAAAACATCTCATCAATATCTCTCTTCTTCTCTTGGGGCTGCACTAGATGTTGAGGATTTTGCACATTTTGAGTATTGCTCCAAGAGAAGTTGGGGTGATTCCTAAATCCCGGATCGTAGAAGTTGGAATAAGGATCATCGCGGGGTTGATTGAAGTTGCCTCCAACAATGGCATTCACTTGCTCACTAGAGTCAGAGGAAGAAGCAATAAGGCACTCCCCCATAGAATGACGTCCACAACAATAAGCACAAGACATATGAGCATGTGTGTTTTGCATAACATGTACCCCTTGAGCTTGATTTAGCGTAAATGCCTCAATCTTCTTTGCCATAATAGCCAAGGTAGACATAACTTCATCATCTCTACAACTTTCCCCTTGCTTTGGATTCCCCCTCACCAAGGACCAAGAGTTAATGGTCTTGGCCACTTTATCAAGTAATTTCCTAGCATCATCTTGATTTTTGGTCATAAAAGAACCTCCCGCAGCTGCATCAATAGTCTCCTTAGTATGCATGCACAACCCATTATAGAAAGCTTGGTACACCACCCATTCCGAAAGACCATAATTTGGGCAACTTCGAATAATTCCTTTAAAGCGCTCCCAAGCCTCATAAAATGATTCAAAATCCTTTTGGGCAAAGGACATGATATCTGCCCTAATTTGCACCGCCTTGCCCGGAGAAAAGAATTTTGCCAAGAATTGCTCCGCCATCTCATCCCAAGTGGTGATAGAATTTTGAGGCAAGGACATCAACCACCCTTTAGCCTTGTCCCTCAAAGAAAATGGGAATAACCTCAACAAGATAGCATCCTTGGAAGCTCTGTTAATCCCAAAAGTAGTGCACACATGCAAGAAAGAGCGAAGATGGACATTGGACTCTTCATTAGGAAGACCATAGAAATTCACCAAGTTAGAGATAATGTTGATGATAGCCGACTTGATCTCAAAATTAGTAGCATTGATAGGAGGATAGCGGATGCTTGAAGGATTTGTGTCCCAAGTAGGCCTAGCACAATCCACAAGAGAGCGAGGATTAAATTGCGTAGGAGGGCCTTCAACCTCATCACCACCATTTCTTCCATTAGCACCTCCACCATTATCATTGCCTTCATTAACATTTAAAGCTCCACCAAGATCACCAACATCCCCCCTTCCTTGATTGTCTCTCATGCCTTCCATTTGATTATTAATAAGCTCCCGCTAAGATTGTGAAGAGTCCTTTCAATCTCCAAATCAATAGCAATTAATTCCGGATTAATAGATCATCATCCCAAGCTCATACAAGAAAAAGAATTTCTGCAGAAAAATAAAAACCAATTAACACAATTGGAAACCTAATTTGACACAAAAAACAATTGTCTCAATCCCCGGCAATGGCTCCAAAAACTTGATATGGATTTAATTGCAAACTCACAAATCGCACAAGTAATAAAGAGATGAATAAATTATCATTCCCAATGAGGATATATTGGCAATCAAGATCAATGTCAAGCTAGTAATAACTATGCAAATTGGGGAAAAGGATTCGAGATTGGTTTTGTTTTTAAACTAAACTAAAGCAAAAGAACAAAGAATAAATCAAACACAAGTATGTAATCGGAGATGGAAAACACTAGGGTACTTAACTTCACCTCACCTATCCAATTCAATCCCCTTGATCCCTTAATCCCTAATTCCTCTCTCTATAATGACAATCGATTTCCCAACCTATTCAATGTTTTGTTCCTAGATACATCAAACATATTTTCAATATAAATCCCTGTTATTCCTAACAATCGGATTAATATATCAAAAACCCATTAAGAACTATGGAAATTATTTAGCGATTACATAAGTCACAAACCTATATTTGTCACGCCCCTCTCTCCTAAGGTATACCGAAGTGTACCTATACCACAGGAACGTGACCGGCAGGGGACACCCCGTCCTCCGAACCTGATCCCAACTCATACAATTAAACTCAATAAAATAAATTGTAATAATAATAATCATACTAGCTCCCACAATGTATAATACCCAGTACTGAACCCAAAATATCATACATACCACCACCTAAATCACTTGAAATACCGGAATATGAATACATCAGCGGAATAATAAAATATATCTACCCGATATCAAACCCAGTAATATATACAAAATACAATATCAAAAGTCCCCACACCCACTAAAGAGTCAGCCCCAAGGCTACACACCAGCTCACGCATCCCGCCGCTGACCGCCATCACCTACATCCAACTCACCTGAAAGGGGATAAAGAAGAGGGGTGAGCCACAAAGCTCAGTAGGGCGTAGAGAGGAAACGCCAATATCCATAAATAATACTGATAAACCCAGAAATGAAATGCATAGTATGCGATACAGGAAATATACATCCATCAGTAAGTCAACCAAATAGCACAATAGCCGATAAGGCCAAGCAACACTGGAACCACCCACACTGGTCTCCAGAAATCCATACACCAATCCAATCAAGTGAAATGGTAGCCGATAAGGCTATCCAACACTGTAATCACCACATCAATCTCCAACAATCCATCACACCCCTGGACCCACCCTAATCCCCGTAGGGTGTCTCAATCCAGGTCTACACCGAAACTGGATGAGGATCGGGTATCCCGATAGCATAGCCTACACCAGAGGGCGTCCCCTGTGATGCACCCCATCTCAGACGGTCCACCGGTATATATATCCGGTCTGTATATGTATATATATATCATCCATCAGAAATCCATATCCGATCATTTGGGCGCCTATATGGGCCCACAATCCACATCCACATCCATATCCTCATCCAACACCTCCAATCACCCCACTCTCAGAAAACATACCAACAATGATATATATAACAGGGAATATAAATCAACATGCAAACAGGTCGTATTTCCACCCCTGGAAACCGACAAAACCATAATATCACCAGAGTCCGTAAAACCGGAACTCTAAAGTCACATGCAAGAGAAACGAAACCCCTACCTGGAAATCAGAGTGCTAAAACCAAGCACGCGTCCCAGGCAACCCCTACCTCGAAAAGTTAACCCGCTCCGAATCTCAATCGTGACCATCGTCTACACCGAAAAACACGATATATGAAAATACGGTAAAAATACGGTCGGTCAACTATGGTCAACGGCCAAATAGTAACGGTCAAAGTCAACTGCCAAATAGTACCGGGTCAAATAGTACCCGCCCGGGTCAAACCGGGTCAAATAGTACCCAGCCGAGTCAACTCGCTGGTCAACCGAGTCAACTCGGCCTGACTCGGTCAACTCGCCGGAAACCCATTTAACCCCATCGCCGGAGATCCGACCACCCAAACCTGCCAAATCTTATATCAAATTAAAGAACTCGATGAGATGAACTCATAGGTACCTGAAACAAACCAAACCGTCGCCGGAATCGGTCGGATCGACCAAAAGAAATCCGAGTAAATCGGAACTTCAAACTCCGATATCTCCCAAACCACAACTCTGATCAACGTGATTCTAGTTGGGTTAGACTCGTCTCGTCCATACGCTTCTTTTGACACCGGTGGTGTCGCTCACCGTCGTCGGACTCAGAAAATGAATAGTAAAAAATAGATATACGGGAGAGAAAAAGAAGAAGAGAAAAACTGCGTAAGGTTTTTCATTTTTAAGTTTTCTTTTATAATATCTTTGACTGTAAAAAAAACACCCACCTGTTAAAAAAAAAAACCCCTAACCGAATTGTTATAATTTACTTCAAAAATTCATAACAAATCAAACTTAAATCCGATTTAAGTAATTCTTACTTCAACAATTTTCTTTTAAAATTCCCCATTCATTAAAAATATTTATTTTTTTTTTTAAATTTTATCACAATTTAATTTTATTCTCTTCAAATACCGACTCACCAACACAGAGGTTCACTCCACCTCAACCACCACGATAAGATACTATGCATAGTATAAAATTTGATCAGGATATTACATCCTTCCCCCCTTAAGAAAATTTCGTCCCCGAAATTAAATCATACGCAGGTAGTAAATAAATCCGGAAATCTAGTCCGCATATCCGACTCCAACTCCCAAGTCGTCTCCTCCACTCCATAATGTTGCCATATCACCTTAACTAAGGGTATGGTTTTCGACCGTAGTCGCCTCTCCTGTCTATCCGCAATCCTAATAGGACGTGTCTCAAAAGTAGCGTCCTCACCAATCTCCAAGGTAGACCAATCTAATATATGAGACGGGTCCCTATGGTACCTCCGTAACATAGACACATGAAATACCCCATGTACTCCTGACAGTTGTGGGGGTAATGCTAATCGATAAGCTACCGTCCCCACCCTTTCCAGAATCTCAAATGGCCCTATAAATCTAGGGGCTAATTTCCCCGCTCTCCCAAACCGCTGTACTCCTCTACGAGGACTAACCCTCAGAAAAACATGATCCCCCACCTGAAACTCTAGAGGTCTACGTCTCCTATCCGCATAACTCTTCTGACGTGACTGAGCTGTCAGAAGCCGCTGTCGAATCACTGTCACCACCTCAGTAGTCTGCTGCACCATCTCTGGACCCAATAATGGTCTATCTCCAACTTCTGACCAACACAACGGTGATCTACAAGGTCTCCCATATAATGCCTCAAACGGTGCCATCTGAATACTACTCTGATAGCTATTGTTGTACACAAACTCCACTAAAGGAATATGAGTCTCCCAATCTCCTCGAAAGTCTATCGCACAAGCCCGAAGCATATCCTCTAGAATCTGAATAGTCCGCTCACTCTGTCCATCAGTCTGCGGATGAAAAGCTGTACCGAAGTTCAGTTTCGTCCCCAGAGTATCCTGAAAACTGCCCCAAAACCGTGAAGTAAATCTGGGATCCCGATCAGATACAATACTCAACGGTACCCCATGCAATCGGACTATCTCTCGTACATATAATCTCGTCAACGACTCAATCGAATCTGTCTGACAAATAGGCATAAAATGAGCTGTCTTTGTCAACCGATCCACAACAACCCAAACCGCATCATGTCTCCGCGGAGTCATAGGTAAACCCATCACAAAATCCATAGTGATATGCTCCCACTTCCATTCAGGTAATGGAAGCGATTGCAATAATCCAGCAGGTCGTCGATGCTCTGCCTTTACCTGCTGACAGGTAAGACATCGAGTCACAGTCTGTGCCACATCTCTCTTCATGCCACTCCACCAATACTGCCTCCGTAAATCTCGATACATCTTAGTAGCACCAGGATGCATCACAAATCGGGAGTAATGTGCCTCCTGAAGTATCTCCTCGCGTAACTCAGTGTCCTCTGGAACCACTAATCTGTCTCTGAATCTGACTCCACCATCAGTGCCTCTAACCCATCCCTCCATATCCTCAATGTCATCAAATAATGCATCCCCCAACTGTGCATCCAACACCCTCTGTACCAGGGTTGGACGAGCAATCAAACTCTGTAAACTCAGTACATCTCTACGCTCCTCCACATCTAGTCGATACTGACTAAGTGTATCCACTAACCCAAACTCCTGAATAGCCAATCGAGCTGCAATCAATCTCCTACTCAAGGCGTCAGCCACCACATTGGCCTTGCCTGGATGATATTGTAAGGTAAAATCAAAGTCTTCAAGATACTCCATCCATCTACGCTGTCTTTGGTTTAAATCTCTCTGTGTAAACAAGTACCGAAGACTCCTGTGATCCGAGAATACCTCAAACCTCTCTCCATAAAGATAATATCTCCACTGCTTAAGTGCGAACACTACTGCAGCCAACTCCAAATCATGCACAGGATAATTCCTCTCGTGCGGCTTCAACAAACGTGAAGCATACTCAACCACTCCCTCCTGCTGCATCAACACACAACCCAAACCAACTCCTGAAGCATCACAATATACCTGATAACCAATACCCCTGTCGGGTATCACCAACACTGGAGGTGAAGTGAGTCGAGTCTTCAACTCCTGGAAAGCCTGCTCACACACATCTGTCCACACAAATGGAGTATCCTTCCGAGTCAACTGTGTCATCGGTGCTGCAATCCGCGAGAATCCCTCAATAAAACGCCGATAGTAACCTGCTAATCCCAGGAAACTGCGAATCTCTCCTACATTTTTCGGTCTCCTCCATGCCACCACTGCCTCTACTTTCGCTGGATCCACCGCCATACCCTCCTGAGAAATCACATGCCCTAAAAATCTCACCTGAGTCACCCAAAATTCACATTTACTCAGCTTGGCATACAATCTATGCTCTCTGAGCGTCTGCAACACAATCTCCAAGTGTCTAATGTGATCCTCCTCAGTGGCTGAATAAACCAATATATCATCAATGAACACAATCACAAACTGATCCAGATACGGTCTAAACACTCTGTGCATCAAATCCATAAACGCTGCAGGTGCATTGGTTAACCCAAATGGCATAACCAAGTACTCATAATGGCCAAACCGTGTGCGAAATGCTGTCTTTGGAATATCCTCCTCTCTGATCCTCAACTGATGGTACCCCGATCTGAGATCAATCTTGGAGTAATAATGACTACCTCTCAACTGATCAAACAAATCATTAATCCTCGGCAATGGATATTTGTTCTTTACTGTCACCCTGTTCAGTTGCCGGTAGTCCACACACATACGCATCGTACCATCCTTCTTTTTCACAAACAAAACAGGTGCTCCCCAAGGTGAAGTGCTCGGTCTGATAAATCCCAACTTCTGTAAATCTGTCAACTGAGTGTCCAACTCCTTCAGCTCTGCTGGTGCCATCCTATACGGTGGTATAGAAATCGGATCTGTACCCGGGTACAACTCAATCACAAATTCAATCTCCCTCTGCGGTGGCAACCCCGGTAAATCATCGGGAAAAACATCCATATAATGCTCCACAACCGGTATAGGGTTCGAAGAATCTTCCCTAGACGCCGAAGTAATCAAACCAGCTATAACACAATCGGTGTACTGAGGATTATCTAGAAAATGTGGACACGGAAGAAATCTCGTTCCACGAAATCTAACCCTCCCCGTAGGTGTGGTCAGTGTAATCCTCCTCTCAGCACACTCTATAATCGCCTCATACTCAGTCAACCAATCCAATCCAAGAATAACATCAAAATCAGTAAATGGCATCACAAACAGATCCGCTCTAAACTCATGGTCTGAGAAACTAAATACACAGTCTCTACAGATACCACTAATCACAGTGCCTGGTCCTAGTGGTGAATCAACTATAAATCTCCTCGCCACTCCCGTAATCTCCAAACCCAATGTCTCAGCAAATGATGCAGAAATAAATGAATGCGTAGCACCAGTGTCAAACAAAACACGTGCCCAAGAACTGAATAAGAGAAACCTACCTCCCAAGTGATCTCGCTCTGCTGGAACCACATCAGGCCTAAGTGCATACACTCCACCTCTCTAAACCTGCTGCTGCTGCCTCTGCTGCTGAACTAGTGGCCTACCCCGTCCTACAGGACCCCTCTGTATCGGAACCGGTGCTGGAGCTGGAGCTCTCTGACCTCCAAATACTGGCAGTGCAAATCCTCCACCCTGTGGACAATCTCTCCTGGTATGTCCTGGCAATCCACACTGGAAACATAACGGGTTGTTTGCCACAGGACAATTCCAACTCATGTGGCCCACATGACCACAAGCATAGCAATGCTGAGGCTGCTGGTCCCGTCTCGGAGCCTGTCTCTGCTGGTCTGATCTCTGCCCCTGCTGACCCTGTCTCTGCCCCTGCTGAACCTGTCTAGGACCCTGCTGTCCCTGCCTGGGTCCTCGGTAACCTTGCCTCCGACTCTGAGAACCCTGTCCCTGACTCTGCTGCTGCCCCCGAGTCTCAGTCCTCTGTCTATGCTGACTACTCTCGCCAGTAGCAGATGTAGAACTCTCAAGCTTCCTCTTATGAATCTCCCAGTAATCCTTAATCTCCACTAAAGTCCTCTCCACTCCGAGTGCCTTATCAATACACTCACGATAGGTGGTGATAGTCTGAGCCGCCAAATGAGGTGAAATCTTTGGCGACAACCCTCTCCTAAATCTCAGTATCTTCTTTTCCTCTGTGCAAATATACTCCTCCCCATATCGCCCTAACTCCTCAAAACGAGCCTGATACTATGTCACTGTCATGTCCGGAGACTGAATCAACTCGAGAAACTCCTTAGCTTTAGCAACACGCACTGTCTGTGGTACATACTGTGCCAGAAAAGCAGTCTCAAACTCTGCCCACGGCATACCCTCCCTGCCCCGACTAACTGTCATCACCTCCCACCAAGTAAAAGCATCTCCCTCTAAAAACTCAACAGCTAATAAAGCCCTCCTCTCCTCAGGAATCCGTAAGGAAGTCATCTTCCTGCGTAACTGACGAACCCACTCCTCTGCTGCCACTGGATCTATCACTCCCCTATATACCGGAGGATTCGTCTTTCGTAACTCGGCTAGCTCTTTGATCGACGTATCAATCGCCAAAGGAGCTACCTGTGCCTCCACAATCTGTCCTGTACCCTCCTGTAACTCACCCAAAGTCAGGACCTGCTCTGGAACCTCAACAGGAGCCTGTAATGCAGCTGGAACTGGAGCAGTCATCTGTGTCACAAGTCCTGTAACAGTTTGCCCAAGAGCTCGTACCAACTCAGTAACATCCCGAACCTCCTGTCGTAAAGTAGTAACAACAGCCTCTACCCCCTGTGGTGCTAGATATCCCTCCTGATCCTCCCCAATATCATCCACTGGATCTATATTCACTCGCCGCCTGCCCCCACCTCTCCCACGTCTTCCGCCCCTACCACGTCTCGCACCCCTACCTCTCTGTCCTCGCCCCCGCTCTAATGGAGCCAACTCAGGCATACCCACCTCATCTACCCCCTGAGGCTCATCCGCCTCGTGTTCCCCTCTACCCGATCCATGTCCTCGCACCCGAGTACTACGTGTGTCAACCATATCTGGAAAAATAACACATGTATACATAAATCTAAAGCAGGAAACATCAAAATAAAAACTCACCAGGTCAGCCGGGAAACGCATGATGTGTAGCCAACAAAATAACCTAGGTAACCTAACCACTGTAAGTTTTTAAACGTACAGCTCCGATACCAAACTGTCACGCCCCTCTCTCCTAAGGTATACCGAAGTGTACCTATACCACAGGAACGTGACCGGCAGGGGACACCCCGTCCTCCGAACCTGATCCCAACTCATACAATTAAACTCAATAAAATAAATTGTAATAATAATAATCATACTAGCTCCCACAATGTATAATACCCAGTACTGAACCCAAAATATCATACATACCACCACCTAAATCACTTGAAATACCGGAATATGAATACATCAGCGGAATAATAAAATATATCTACCCGATATCAAACCCAGTAATATATACAAAATACAATATCAAAAGTCCCCACACCCACTAAAGAGTCAGCCCCAAGGCTACACACCAGCTCACGCATCCCGCCGCTGACCGCCATCACCTACATCCAACTCACCTGAAAGGGGATAAAGAAGAGGGGTGAGCCACAAAGCTCAGTAGGGCGTAGAGAGGAAACGCCAATATCCATAAATAATACTGATAAACCCAGAAATGAAATGCATAGTATGCGATACAGGAAATATACATCCATCAGTAAGTCAACCAAATAGCACAATAGCCGATAAGGCCAAGCAACACTGGAACCACCCACACTGGTCTCCAGAAATCCATACACCAATCCAATCAAGTGAAATGGTAGCCGATAAGGCTATCCAACACTGTAATCACCACATCAATCTCCAACAATCCATCACACCCCTGGACCCACCCTAATCCCCGTATGGTGTCTCAATCCAGGTCTACACCGAAAAACACGATATATGAAAATACGGTAAAAATACGGTCGGTCAACTATGGTCAACGGCCAAATAGTAACGGTCAAAGTCAACAGCCAAATAGTACCGGGTCAAATAGTATCGAACCGGGTCAAATAGTACCCGCCCGGGTCAAACCGGGTCAAATAGTACCCAGCCGAGTCAACTCGCCGGTCAAGGGAGTCAACTCGCTGGTCAACCGAGTCAACTCGGCCTGACTCGGTCAACTCGCCGGAAACCCATTTAACCCCATCGCCGGAGATCCGACCACCCAAACCTGCCAAATCTTATATCAAATTAAAGAACTCGATGAGATGAACTCATAGGTACCTGAAACAAACCAAACCGTCGCCGGAATCGGTCGGATCGACCAAAAGAAATCCGAGTAAATCGGAACTTCAAACTCCGATATCTCCCAAACCACAACTCCGATCAACGTGATTCTAGTTGGGTTAGACTCGTCTCGTCCATACGCTTCTTTTGACACCGGTGGTGTCGCTCACCGTCGTCGGACTCAGAAAATGAATAGTAAAAAATAGATATACGGGAGAGAAAAAGAAGAAGAGAAAAACTGCGTAAGGTTTTTCATTTTTAAGTTTTCTTTTATAATATCTTTGACTGTAAAAAAAACACCCACCTGTTAAAAAAAAACCCCCTAACCGAATTGTTATAATTTACTTCAAAAATTCATAACAAATCAAACTTAAATCCGATTTAAGTAATTCTTACTTCAACAATTTTCTTTTAAAATTCCCCATTCATTAAAAATATTTATTTTTTTTTTAAATTTTATCACAATTTAATTTTATTCTCTTCAAATACCGACTCACCAACACAGAGGTTCACTCCACCTCAACCACCACGATAAGATACTATGCATAGTATAAAATTTGATCAGGATATTACAATATTCCTATGGTTCATACACCTTATGTCATCTATGGCTTGAGGCAAACCCTATATATCTCCTTTTGGTCTCAATCTAGACAACAAATCAATTGAATGATGGCCAAACAAACAAAAGCATTAATCACACCCATAGACAATCAAGAGAGAGAGAGAAATCAAGAAATAGAGAAACCAAGTTTATTGAATCTTCAAGGTTTGGTTACATTAAGACCCTAGTAAGAAATCTAGCCACTCATGGAAGCAAAATACATCATTAAACAAAGGAAATCAACCATAGAAACTAGGATAGAAAAGGAGAGAGAAAACCCCCTTGTAGACCCTCTTCTTCTCCAAGCTCCAATAGTGGCCCCAAGCTCTCCAATGGTGATAGAATGAAACCCAGCTCCAAGAACTCCTCCAAAACCCTATTTTATGCCCTTTTATACTTCCCTAAACTCTTATGTCGTTTCCAAAACAAGTTGGGGTCGTTTTGGCTTAAAAACACGTGAATTCGGAACTTTTTCGTGAAACTGCGCGTGCTGTGAATAGTACCTCCGATAGATCGGGAATATTTCTGATCGATGGAAATACAATCTGTCTCCACGAGTTTTTTGGTATTTTGGCAGGTCCGATCGATCAGGAATGACCCCGATAGATCGGAAATCAGTTCTGGACTCCAAATCTTCATTTTGCACTCTTTTCCTCCCTTTCCTTCCTTAGCACCTACAATATGCAAATATAGTTTTCTTAGGCAATATCAACTCTTAATCAACTCAAAATGAGATGAACTCATGTGTAAATGATCATCGATATTTTCACTTTTGCCACTGACATTGTCACCTTCGTTTTCATTTGTGCAAACTGATTGACTGAAGAGACTGAGGTGGAGGTGGGTGTGGGTGTGAGGCAAAGACGAATGAAGAGGAAGGGCGAAGTGGGTGTGTGGCATCCTCTGTGCAGATGACGACTTCCTCTCCTTAGATCTGCTCATCCTCTGTGCATATGACATTGATTTTTTTTTTCTAATTTTCTGGTTTTATGTGTTGGACCTATGGTCCTATATGTCTAATTTTGATGATATTAAATCATTTATAAATGATAATGAAACATTAAAGCAATATTTGATTTATATGAATTGAATTTAAATGACTATATATTTTTGAGATAGTGCTGCAAATTAAGTTTTGAAAACAAACATACATGAACTAAGTTAAAGCATTAATTTTCCAATTATCATATCTTAACCAACTTAGGTCGAAATGACTTGAAACTTGAACCACATGCACATGAAGGCTTAATATATGTTCTAGGACTATAATCATGAGAAATTAAGTGCATCACATATATATTTGGTCATATGCTTAAATTCCGTCAAAACTAGGTTTTACCTAATTTTGTGCATATGTGTTCTTTGTGAACGTGGTGAACCAAATGAACTCCGATTTAAATGAAATTTCGTGTGCATCTTAGTTTCATCACTATGAACATATTTGATTTATTAAAGTTCAAGAGAAAAGGTCATTTACACTGAGTTTGCAAAATGACTTTGAATTTACACTTAGAATTTATCGGTTTTACTATTAGTGATCTAATTGCTTGGTTGAGTGACCAAACGATTTCCAATTGTTATGAAATTTTACTTGGACATTCTAATACATATAAAATGATTTATCATGCAGTAATATGAATTTTATGGGTTGTTTTTCTAATGTAATTAACCTATGCGCTCTATATGAAGCTCTTTGAGCTTACATGCAATTGGGGAGTTCTACCTCCTATTTCCTTGTAGGTTAATCATCATTGTGGTCTCATATGGCTCAGAATTCAGTATGTTCAAGAGTGGTCGAAGTCCAGTTTCTAAGAATGAGCTTGGAGCTCTAGGAAACTATGAAAAATCCTATATTTGCCAACTTTCCACTAAGGCACTTTATCAAGTTGAATGAATCAAACATTGAGGCTATTGGTTGTGGTCTTCATGGAGATACAACTCTTTTCAATCATATGAGACAAACCTTGTCCTCTCTATCATTAGTGATATATTCTTGTTTGACATTTTCACTCAAGACATGTGCTACCAAGAAAGTTAGGTTGGTGCAATCAAACAAGATCCTTGACATTTTCACTCAAGACATGTGCTACCAAGAAAGTTAGGTTGGTGCAATCAAACAAGATCCTTGACATTTTCACTCAAGACATGTGCTACCAAGAAAGTTATGTTGGTGCAATCAAACAAGATCCTTGACTAAGGGATCACTTTTGAAGTCTTTGATTCAAAATGAAGGGACAAGATGGCATAGTACAATCTACATCCATGGCTGAGAATTAAAGAGAGTTTGAATGGTCAAGATTTGAAGACATACATTGATAAAATGGTTGTGCATAAGACAACTTTCTTGCTTGCAATTTTTGACTTAAAAAAAGGAGCATGTGCAACGTCTATATGCTCTATGGTGGAGATTTGTTTGCTCAAATCATCAATGACCAAGATTAGGAGCTGCAATGGATGGTAGAGATCAACTCTTGAAGTTTGATCCAATGGCTACAAGCATAGGAGAGAATTGCCTTTAAAAGAGGATCTTCCCTTTCATACAACTTGGAGAAGCAAATTGAAAAATTATCCTTGAGAGAAACCTCTTGCTATCAAGTTCATCAATCATCAAGCCTTCTTGCTATTTGCTACAACAATCTTCTCCAATACAAGCCTCTACAATCAAGGACTTCTCACTACTCTTGCTTTTGCAAAAGGGAAGTTCCTATATCCTTTAGGCTTTGTTTACTTACAATCTAAACCTCTCTTGTTCTTAAAATCCTATCTTTGAGAGTGTTGCTGTAATCTTGAGAGTTCCATACCAAATACCTTTGAGGTAACCTGTGAGAACCTTGGCTGAAAATCCCATTGAGAAATTCCCTTTGTTAGGGGAAATTGTAAACATTGAAGTTTGAGGGAGTTCTTAGAAACCCTTGGTGTAAGGAGTTTTGTGGGTCTCTTAAAACCACACCTTAGTGGAGTTGGGAAAATCCTAGGTTGGTGAATCTAGGTAGTAGACGTAGGAGAAGGGTCTCCGAACTACTATAAATCGCTGTGTTGATTTCTTTGTTTACTTGTTTATATTTACTACTTGTTTCAAACTGCAGGATTTTCAAAACCCTAATCTGTCCGAGATTAGCAGACTGCCTTAAACTTTGAATTTTGATCTGAAATTTTGATATAGTGTTTATTAAGGTGTTGTGACATTGCATATAAAATTTCGTTGCATTTTGACATCATTTGATAGGTAAAATCTGAGTTGAAAAATCTGTGTGCAGTGTGTTGCTTGAAAATCTGTTTTGTGCAATTCTTGATTATTTGATATTTGGTCATTCACTATATTGTATCACATCTTGCATTGGATTGAATATTGATTAGGAAAATCATTAGAGTCCAAATTTGTGTGCTACTTGTTAATTGCCATTAATTTGTTTAAATTGAAAAAGGGATTCCAGTTGGAATTTGGGGACACAATTCACCCCCCCTCTTGTGTTAAACTCGATCCGTCAATTGGTATCGGAGCAGGTTAGCTAAAACTAGGAGTTATATCCTATTTGGCATATTTATGGCAAATATTAATTCTTATGGTGAGGCCGAAGGCCTATCCATGAATAGACCACCATTTTTCAATGGCTTGCAATACGGTTTTTGGAAAAATAGGATGAAAATTTTTATAAATTCCATTGATTATGATTTGTGGGAAGTTGTAGAGAATGGTCCTTATGTTCCTAGGAAACTTTTGGGTGATGAGATGGTAGATAAGGAAAAGAGTGAGTTTACTAAGGAAGATAAGAGATTACTTAGCCTAAATAATAAGGCAATCAACACTTTGCACATTGCACTTATTAGGAGTGAATTTGATTACATAGCTCAATGTAAGAGTGCAAAGGAGATTTGGGATATGTTAGAGTTGAAGCATGAAGGAACAAGTCAAGTGAAGGACTCTAAGATAAACATGCTAGTCACCGAGTTTGAGACCTTTAGAATGAAGAAGGGTGAGAGCATTAGGGAGATGTTTTCTAGACTTACTTGCATATGTAATGAATTAGAAGCTTTGAACAAACCATATGAGGAAGTTGATAAGGTCCAAAAGATCCTTAGGAGTTTACCTAGGATTTGGAAAGATAAGGTAGTAGCCATTAAAGAGGCTAAAGACCTTAGGAAGCATAAGATAGAGGAATTAATAGGAAGTCTAATGACACATGAGTTGGAGATGTCAAGATTAGATGAGGAAGATGCACCACCTAAGAAAAATGGCTTAGCTCTTAGGATCAATAGTGACACTAGTTCGGATTCTAGTGATGATGATAGTGAAATAGGGGCAGCCCTATTAGCTAAGCATTTCAAGAAGTTCTTGAAGATGAACAAACGTGGAGGATTCAAGAATAGAAAGGCTTTTAAAGAAAAGAGAGAGGAGAAAGAGAAAGAAAAGAGTACTTGCTTTAAGTGTGGCAAAGTAGGTCACTTTATGGCCGATTGCCCTAAGCTTCAAAAGAAGAAGCATAAGGAATATAGAGAGAAAGAGAAGAAGAAGGACAAAGGGAAGAAGGAGAAGAAGGCATTCAAGGCCACTTGGGATGATTCTTCATCATCATCTTCAAGTGATAGTGAAGAGGAACTCCAAGCCAACTTGTGTCTCATGGCAAATGAGGAAGAGGAAGTGTCCTCATCAAATTCGGATGAGATGGTAACATCTTCTAAATCTTCTTATGATGAGCTCTCTTGTGTTTATGATGAACTTTATATTGCTTATGAGAAATTGATGCATAAACACAAGCATGCTAAGAAAGAAGTTAGTAGACTTTCTAAAGTAGAAAAAATGCATCTAAATGAGTGTTGTGATTTGAAATCTAAATATGATGATGTATGTTTTTCACTTGATGCATTAGTTCAAGAAAATGAGGATTTAAAAAATCAATTGAAAACATGTGTTAATTCTAGTAACATTGCATCATCTAGCAATTCACATGACTTAGATGCTTTGCATGCTAGGATTCATGAGCTAGAAGGTGAGTTGGATACATGGGATGATCATGAGTGCATTATTATGCCTAACTCTTCTTCTCTACAAAAAGAGCTTGATATGGCCAATGAGAAATACAATATGCTTGAAAAACAATTTTCAAAATTTTCTATGAGTTCTTCTAAATTGGATGAACTTCTTGCATCTCAAAGACATTATCTTGACAAGAGTGGATTAGGATATGATCCTATGAAACTTAAGGACACCCTAGAGGCTAAGGAGGCCACGGTCAATGTGAACAAAAATGGTACCTACCGCAAGGGTAAGGCTAATGTTCCTAAGGGAACTACACCTAGGAAGAGAAAAGTTTATGTGAAGAAGGTTTGGGTGCCTAAAGGGTTGAATGACTTTGAAAAGAAAGCATATGTGATGAGAACTTTCAAAATTGATGCATATGCCTTTATTGCTACTAACCCCAAAGGATCCAAAGTTTGGATACCTAAGGTATATTAAACATGTGTTTATCTAGGTGTGCTTAAAATCCAAATCCGAATCGTGCAAATGGTATTTGGATAGTGGTTGTTCTAGACACATGACGGGAGATGCTTCATTATTCACATCCTTTGAAGCAAAGAAGAATGGAGGATTTGTGACCTTTGGAGACAAGGTCAAAGGTAAGATCCTAGGCTTGGGATCCATAGGTAACTCTTCTTTCTCCCTTAGTGAAGTAAGATTGGTTGAAAATTTAACTTTTAATTTATTGAGTGTTAGTCATTTAGCCGATAAAGGCTTTGATATTCTTTTCAAAAATGATAAATGTTATGTGTTTGATGTTTATGGTAATGTTGTGAAATTAGGAAGTAGAAGTGGTGATATGTATGTAATGCATTTTGATGCTATGAAAAATTCTAAAATATCTTGCTTGCTTGCTAAGAATGATGATGCTTTGCATTGGCATAGAAGATTAGGTCATATCGGAATGTCTACATTGAAAAAGTTGTGTGCCAATGAACTTATTAGAGGATTGCCTAAGTTAAATTTCAATGTTGAACATGTTTGTGATGTTTGTGTTAGGGGTAAACAAACTAAAGAGTCTTTTAAGCCTAAACTTGATATTAGTACTTCTAGGCCTCTAGAATTGTTACATATGGATTTATTTGGTCCTAGTAGAGTTAGGAGTCTAGGTGGAAAATACTATGCATTTGTTATTGTGGATGATTATACTAGATTTACATGGTGTTTGTTTCTTGTGCATAAAAGTGATGCATTGCATGCTTTTGAAAACTTACTTAGGAGATTGCAAAATGAGCATAACTTAAAAGTTTCAAAAATTAGAAGTGACCATGGAGGTGAATTTGAAAATGCTAATTTTGATTCTTTGTGTGCTTCTTTTGGTATTAAACATGAGTTTAGTGCTCCTAGGACACCTCAACAAAATGGGGTTGTAGAAAGGAAGAATAGAACTTTACAAGAACTAGGAAGAACCATGCTTCTAGAATATAATCTTCCTAAATATTTTTGGGCCGAAGCTACTAGTAATGCATGTTATGTGAGTAATAGACTTAGCATTAGAAAAGGATTAAAGAAAACTCCTTATGAACTCTTGTATGGCAAGAAACCTAAAGTAGATTACTTTAAGGTTTTTGGTGCTAAATGTTTTATTTTAAATACCAAAGACAATTTGGATAAATTTGATGCAAAGAGTGACATTGGAATATTTTTAGGATATTCATCATCATCTAAAGCATATAGAGTATTTAACTCTAGAACTAAAATTATGGAAGAAAGTGTAAATGTTAAATTCGATGATATGACCACACTTGCTCCAAATGTGCGTGTAGAAAATAAATTTTCAGATTTGGAACATCCTTTGAAGCACAAAAATGAAGGTACACATGGAGTACAATTGCTAGAAGAAGATGAAGATGATGTCGCTTTGGTGGAGAACTTAAGGGAGATGAATATCTTAAATGAAGAAACACCACCAAATGAAGAAAGTGAAGGTGAACCCGAGGGAAATGAAGAACCAAAAGAAGCTGAAAATGCTATGGAACAACCGGGTGTTCAAAAATACAAGGTGATGAAGTCTCATCCAAAAGAACTAATTATTGGAGACTTGCATCAAGGAAGGCAACTAAGAGCCAAAAGGGACTCTACGGTTAATTCTAATCCTTTAAACTCTTTTGCCATGCTTTCTTTAGTAGAGCCTAAAATTGTACGTGATGCTTTGCATGATGATGATTGGGTGTATGCCATGCAAGAGGAGTTAGAACAATTTGAGAGAAGTAAGGTTTGGACTCTTTGTCCTAAACCTAAAGACCACACCATTATAGGAACAAAATGGGTCTATAGGAATAAGATGGATGAAAATGGTAATGTAACTAGGAACAAAGCTAGATTAGTGGCCCAAGGATATTGCCAAGAAGAGGGCATTGACTTTGATGAAACCTTTGCACCGGTTGCAAGGTTAGAGGCTATTAGATTATTGCTTGCATTTGCATGTTACAAAAATATCAAACTTTTTCAAATGGATGTGAAAAGTGCATTTTTAAATGGTGTGATAAATGAGGAAGTTTATGTTAAACAACCTCCCGGATTTGAAAGTAAGAAATTTCCAAACCATGTTTACAAACTAGACAAGGCTTTATATGGTTTAAAACAAGCTCCTAGAGCTTGGTATGAAAGATTGTCTAAGTTCTTGCTTGAAAATGGTTTTCAATGTGGTAGTATTGATGATACTTTGTTTATTAAATACAAAGGTCTTGATATGCTAATTGTGCAAATATATGTTGATGATATTGTGTTTGGTGCTACATTAGAATCTATGTGTGAAGATTTTGCATTATGCATGAAGAATGAATTTGAAATGAGTATGATGGGTGAGTTGACTTACTTTCTAGGTTTATAAATTAAACAAACCCCACTTGGCACTCACATTAGTCAAACTAAGTATACAAATGAGATATTAAAAAGGTTTGGCATGGATATTTCTAAAGGTTCATCCACACCTATGGGAGTGGGAACCAAATTAGAACCCGACCTAGATGGTAATGATGTTGATCAAAAGAGATATATGTCAATGATTGGTAGTTTACTTTACTTGACCGCATCTAGGCCCGATATTATGTTTAGTGTTTGCATGTGTGCAAGATTTCAATCTAATCCTAAGCAAACACATCTCATGGCCATAAAGAAGATTCTTAGGTACTTAAAGGACACACCTTCCCTAGGGTTGTGGTATGATAAGAAATCTTCATTTGACTTGCATTCATTTGTAGATGCCGACTTTGCGGGTTGCAAAATAAATAGGAAAAGTACTAGTGGTACTTGTCAATACCTAGGAAATATGCTCATATCTTGGTTCTCCAAGAAGCAAACATGTGTTGCTTTGAGCACTACCGAAGCCGAATATATGGCTATTGGTAGTTGTACTTGCCAATTGCTTTGGATTAAACAACAAATGCTTGATTTTAACATGGAATTTTCAAACATTCCAATTCTTTGTGATAACATAAGTGCCATACATTTGTCTAAGAATCCTAGATATCATGGTAAAGCTAAGCATATAGACATTAGACATCATTTCATTAGATATCATGTTGCTAAAAAGAACATTGTGCTTGAACATGTAGAAGGGGAACATAATATTGCCGATTTGTTCACTAAACCTTTAGCTAAGGATAGATTCATAAAACTAAGAAATGCATTGGGTTTGTGTGAAGCACCTTGAGTGCATATTACTTGAATGCATATCCTTGTTTGATTGATATCCCAAGATTGAACTTGAATGCTTATTATATTTTCTTGGTGATATGTGCTTATAAGCTAAATGTATAAATTGGTATGCATGATTGAAGGGGGAGTAACCTAGTGTCATTAGGAGGCCATGGGTCACTTAGTGTGATAGGCTCCAAATTAGGTCACTTAGGTTCTATTAGTTCAATTGGTGTGTTGCCATGACTATTTGTTGATGAGAACTAGTTTTGATATTATTTGAAGTATGTTTATGGTCTTAAATCACTTTTGTGATAAAATCTCAAAAATGCTTATAAATCTTTTACAAAACTTGCATCAACCCCTTAGTTCTCCACTTTTTGAATTATTACAAAAAGGGGGAGAGACATGATGATAAATTGCATTAAAATCATTTGCCAAAATGCATATATAGGCATAACTTAAGGGGGAGTGTATATGCCATGATTGGGATAGAATAGATGTTAAAGTAAGGGGGAGCTAAGCTTACTTAACTAAAGTTGTATATGAGTTTCAAAATTGTTTTAAATTGATATCATTAAACTTTTTAATGCACTTTGAATTGATATTAAATTCAATTACAATCAAATAGACATTTATATCATGCATGTTTTGTAATCATCAAAAAGGGGGAGATTGTTGGACCTATGGTCCTATATGTCTAATTTTGATGATATTAAATCATTTATAAATGATAATGAAACATTAAAGCAATATTTGATTTATATGAATTGAATTTAAATGACTATATATTTTTGAGATAGTGCTGCAAATTAAGTTTTGAAAACAAACATACATGAACTAAGTTAAAGCATTAATTTTCCAATTATCATATCTTAACCAACTTAGGTCGAAATGACTTGAAACTTGAACCACATGCACATGAAGGCTTAATATATGTTCTAGGACTATAATCATGAGAAATTAATTGCATCACATATATATTTGGTCATATGCTTAAATTCCGTCAAAACTAGGTTTTACCTAATTTTGTGCATATGTGTTCTTTGTAAACGTGGTGAACCAAATGAACTCCGATTTAAATGAAATTTCGTGTGCATCTTAGTTTCATCACTATGAACATATTTGATTTATTAAAGTTCAAGAGAAAAGGTCATTTACACTGAGTTTGCAAAATGACTTTGAATTTACACTTAGAATTTATCGGTTTTACTATTAGTGATCTAATTGCTTGGTTGAGTGACCAAACGATTTCCAATTGTTATGAAATTTTACATGGACATTCTAATACATATAAAATGATTTATCATGCAGTAATATGAATTTTATGGGTTGTTTTTCTAATGTAATTAACCTATGCGCTCTATATGAAGCTCTTTGAGCTTACATGCAATTGGGGAGTTCTACCTCCTATTTCCTTGTAGGTTAATCATCATTGTGGTCTCATATGGCTCAGAATTCAGTATGTTCAAGAGTGGTCGAAGTCCAGTTTCTATGAATGAGCTTGGAGCTCTAGGAAACTATGAAAAATCCTATATTTGCCAACTTTCCACTAAGGCACTTTATCAAGTTGAATGAATCAAACATTGAGGCTATTGGTTGTGGTCTTCATGGAGATACAACTCTTTTCAATCATATGAGACAAACCTTGTCCTCTCTATCATTAGTGATATATTCTTGTTTGACATTTTCACTCAAGACATGTGCTACCAAGAAAGTTAGGTTGGTGCAATCAAACAAGATCCTTGACATTTTCACTCAAGACATGTGCTACCAAGAAAGTTATGTTGGTGCAATCAAACAAGATCCTTGACTAAGGGATCACTTTTGAAGTCTTTGATTCAAAATGAAGGGACAAGATGGCATAGTACAATCTACATCCATGGCTGAGAATTAAAGAGAGTTTGAATGGTCAAGATTTGAAGACATACATTGATAAAATGGTTGTGCATAAGACAACTTTCTTGCTTGCAATTTTTGACTTAAAAAAAGGAGCATGTGCAACGTCTATATGCTCTATGGTGGAGATTTGTTTGCTCAAATCATCAATGACCAAGATTAGGAGCTGCAATGGATGGTAGAGATCAACTCTTGAAGTTTGATCCAATGGCTACAAGCATAGGAGAGAATTGCCTTTAAAAGAGGATCTTCCCTTTCATACAACTTGGAGAAGCAAATTGAAAAATTATCCTTGAGAGAAACCTCTTGCTATCAAGTTCATCAATCATCAAGCCTTCTTGCTATTTGCTACAACAATCTTCTCCAATACAAGCCTCTACAATCAAGGACTTCTCACTACTCTTGCTTTTGCAAAAGGGAAGTTCCTATATCCTTTAGGCTTTGTTTACTTACAATCTAAACCTCTCTTGTTCTTAAAATCCTATCTTTGAGAGTGTTGCTGTAATCTTGAGAGTTCCATACCAAATACCTTTGAGGTAACCTGTGAGAACCTTGGCTGAAAATCCCATTGAGAAATTCCCTTTGTTAGGGGAAATTGTAAACATTGAAGTTTGAGGGAGTTCTTAGAAACCCTTGGTGTAAGGAGTTTTGTGGGTCTCTTAAAACCACACCTTAGTGGAGTTGGGAAAATCCTAGGTTGGTGAATCTAGGTAGTAGACGTAGGAGAAGGGTCTCCGAACTACTATAAATCGCTGTGTTGATTTCTTTGTTTACTTGTTTATATTTACTACTTGTTTCAAACTGCAGGATTTTCAAAACCCTAATCTGTCCGAGATTAGCAGACTGCCTTAAACTTTGAATTTTGATCTGAAATTTTGATATAGTGTTTATTAAGGTGTTGTGACATTGCATATAAAATTTCGTTGCATTTTGACATCATTTGATAGGTAAAATCTGAGTTGAAAAATCTGTGTGCAGTGTGTTGCTTGAAAATCTGTTTTGTGCAATTCTTGATTATTTGATATTTGGTCATTCACTATATTGTATCACATCTTGCATTGGATTGAATATTGATTAGGAAAATCATTAGAGTCCAAATTTGTGTGCTACTTGTTAATTGCCATTAATTTGTTTAAATTGAAAAAGGGATTCCAGTTGGAATTTGGGGACACAATTCACCCCCCCTCTTGTGTTAAACTCGATCCGTCAATTGGTATCGGAGCAGGTTAGCTAAAACTAGGAGTTATATCCTATTTGGCATATTTATGGCAAATATTAATTCTTATGGTGAGGCCGAAGGCCTATCCATGAATAGACCACCATTTTTCAATGGCTTGCAATACGGTTTTTGGAAAAATAGGATGAAAATTTTTATAAATTCCATTGATTATGATTTGTGGGAAGTTGTAGAGAATGGTCCTTATGTTCCTAGGAAACTTTTGGGTGATGAGATGGTAGATAAGGAAAAGAGTGAGTTTACTAAGGAAGATAAGAGATTACTTAGCCTAAATAATAAGGCAATCAACACTTTGCACATTGCACTTATTAGGAGTGAATTTGATTACATAGCTCAATGTAAGAGTGCAAAGGAGATTTGGGATATGTTAGAGTTGAAGCATGAAGGAACAAGTCAAGTGAAGGACTCTAAGATAAACATGCTAGTCACCGAGTTTGAGACCTTTAGAATGAAGAAGGGTGAGAGCATTAGGGAGATGTTTTCTAGACTTACTTGCATATGTAATGAATTAGAAGCTTTGAACAAACCATATGAGGAAGTTGATAAGGTCCAAAAGATCCTTAGGAGTTTACCTAGGATTTGGAAAGATAAGGTAGTAGCCATTAAAGAGGCTAAAGACCTTAGGAAGCATAAGATAGAGGAATTAATAGGAAGTCTAATGACACATGAGTTGGAGATGTCAAGATTAGATGAGGAAGATGCACCACCTAAGAAAAATGGCTTAGCTCTTAGGATCAATAGTGACACTAGTTCGGATTCTAGTGATGATGATAGTGAAATAGGGGCAGCCCTATTAGCTAAGCATTTCAAGAAGTTCTTGAAGATGAACAAACGTGGAGGATTCAAGAATAGAAAGGCTTTTAAAGAAAAGAGAGAGGAGAAAGAGAAAGAAAAGAGTACTTGCTTTAAGTGTGGCAAAGTAGGTCACTTTATGGCCGATTGCCCTAAGCTTCAAAAGAAGAAGCATAAGGAATATAGAGAGAAAGAGAAGAAGAAGGACAAAGGGAAGAAGGAGAAGAAGGCATTCAAGGCCACTTGGGATGATTCTTCATCATCATCTTCAAGTGATAGTGAAGAGGAACTCCAAGCCAACTTGTGTCTCATGGCAAATGAGGAAGAGGAAGTGTCCTCATCAAATTCGGATGAGATGGTAACATCTTCTAAATCTTCTTATGATGAGCTCTCTTGTGTTTATGATGAACTTTATATTGCTTATGAGAAATTGATGCATAAACACAAGCATGCTAAGAAAGAAGTTAGTAGACTTTCTAAAGTAGAAAAAATGCATCTAAATGAGTGTTGTGATTTGAAATCTAAATATGATGATGTATGTTTTTCACTTGATGCATTAGTTCAAGAAAATGAGGATTTAAAAAATCAATTGAAAACATGTGTTAATTCTAGTAACATTGCATCATCTAGCAATTCACATGACTTAGATGCTTTGCATGCTAGGATTCATGAGCTAGAAGGTGAGTTGGATACATGGGATGATCATGAGTGCATTATTATGCCTAACTCTTCTTCTCTACAAAAAGAGCTTGATATGGCCAATGAGAAATACAATATGCTTGAAAAACAATTTTCAAAATTTTCTATGAGTTCTTCTAAATTGGATGAACTTCTTGCATCTCAAAGACATTATCTTGACAAGAGTGGATTAGGATATGATCCTATGAAACTTAAGGACACCCTAGAGGCTAAGGAGGCCACGGTCAATGTGAACAAAAATGGTACCTACCGCAAGGGTAAGGCTAATGTTCCTAAGGGAACTACACCTAGGAAGAGAAAAGTTTATGTGAAGAAGGTTTGGGTGCCTAAAGGGTTGAATGACTTTGAAAAGAAAGCATATGTGATGAGAACTTTCAAAATTGATGCATATGCCTTTATTGCTACTAACCCCAAAGGATCCAAAGTTTGGATACCTAAGGTATATTAAACATGTGTTTATCTAGGTGTGCTTAAAATCCAAATCCGAATCGTGCAAATGGTATTTGGATAGTGGTTGTTCTAGACACATGACGGGAGATGCTTCATTATTCACATCCTTTGAAGCAAAGAAGAATGGAGGATTTGTGACCTTTGGAGACAAGGTCAAAGGTAAGATCCTAGGCTTGGGATCCATAGGTAACTCTTCTTTCTCCCTTAGTGAAGTAAGATTGGTTGAAAATTTAACTTTTAATTTATTGAGTGTTAGTCATTTAGCCGATAAAGGCTTTGATATTCTTTTCAAAAATGATAAATGTTATGTGTTTGATGTTTATGGTAATGTTGTGAAATTAGGAAGTAGAAGTGGTGATATGTATGTAATGCATTTTGATGCTATGAAAAATTCTAAAATATCTTGCTTGCTTGCTAAGAATGATGATGCTTTGCATTGGCATAGAAGATTAGGTCATATCGGAATGTCTACATTGAAAAAGTTGTGTGCCAATGAACTTATTAGAGGATTGCCTAAGTTAAATTTCAATGTTGAACATGTTTGTGATGTTTGTGTTAGGGGTAAACAAACTAAAGAGTCTTTTAAGCCTAAACTTGATATTAGTACTTCTAGGCCTCTAGAATTGTTACATATGGATTTATTTGGTCCTAGTAGAGTTAGGAGTCTAGGTGGAAAATACTATGCATTTGTTATTGTGGATGATTATACTAGATTTACATGGTGTTTGTTTCTTGTGCATAAAAGTGATGCATTGCATGCTTTTGAAAACTTACTTAGGAGATTGCAAAATGAGCATAACTTAAAAGTTTCAAAAATTAGAAGTGACCATGGAGGTGAATTTGAAAATGCTAATTTTGATTCTTTGTGTGCTTCTTTTGGTATTAAACATGAGTTTAGTGCTCCTAGGACACCTCAACAAAATGGGGTTGTAGAAAGGAAGAATAGAACTTTACAAGAACTAGGAAGAACCATGCTTCTAGAATATAATCTTCCTAAATATTTTTGGGCCGAAGCTACTAGTAATGCATGTTATGTGAGTAATAGACTTAGCATTAGAAAAGGATTAAAGAAAACTCCTTATGAACTCTTGTATGGCAAGAAACCTAAAGTAGATTACTTTAAGGTTTTTGGTGCTAAATGTTTTATTTTAAATACCAAAGACAATTTGGATAAATTTGATGCAAAGAGTGACATTGGAATATTTTTAGGATATTCATCATCATCTAAAGCATATAGAGTATTTAACTCTAGAACTAAAATTATGGAAGAAAGTGTAAATGTTAAATTCGATGATATGACCACACTTGCTCCAAATGTGCGTGTAGAAAATAAATTTTCAGATTTGGAACATCCTTTGAAGCACAAAAATGAAGGTACACATGGAGTACAATTGCTAGAAGAAGATGAAGATGATGTCGCTTTGGTGGAGAACTTAAGGGAGATGAATATCTTAAATGAAGAAACACCACCAAATGAAGAAAGTGAAGGTGAACCCGAGGGAAATGAAGAACCAAAAGAAGCTGAAAATGCTATGGAACAACCGGGTGTTCAAAAATACAAGGTGATGAAGTCTCATCCAAAAGAACTAATTATTGGAGACTTGCATCAAGGAAGGCAACTAAGAGCCAAAAGGGACTCTACGGTTAATTCTAATCCTGTAAACTCTTTTGTCATGCTTTCTTTAGTAGAGCCTAAAATTGTACGTGATGCTTTGCATGATGATGATTGGGTGTATGCCATGCAAGAGGAGTTAGAACAATTTGAGAGAAGTAAGGTTTGGACTCTTTGTCCTAAACCTAAAGACCACACCATTATAGGAACAAAATGGGTCTATAGGAATAAGATGGATGAAAATGGTAATGTAACTAGGAACAAAGCTAGATTAGTGGCCCAAGGATATTGCCAAGAAGAGGGCATTGACTTTGATGAAACCTTTGCACCGGTTGCAAGGTTAGAGGCTATTAGATTATTGCTTGCATTTGCATGTTACAAAAATATCAAACTTTTTCAAATGGATGTGAAAAGTGCATTTTTAAATGGTGTGATAAATGAGGAAGTTTATGTTAAACAACCTCCCGGATTTGAAAGTAAGAAATTTCCAAACCATGTTTACAAACTAGACAAGGCTTTATATGGTTTAAAACAAGCTCCTAGAGCTTGGTATGAAAGATTGTCTAAGTTCTTGCTTGAAAATGGTTTTCAATGTGGTAGTATTGATGATACTTTGTTTATTAAATACAAAGGTCTTGATATGCTAATTGTGCAAATATATGTTGATGATATTGTGTTTGGTGCTACATTAGAATCTATGTGTGAAGATTTTGCATTATGCATGAAGAATGAATTTGAAATGAGTATGATGGGTGAGTTGACTTACTTTCTAGGTTTATAAATTAAACAAACCCCACTTGGCACTCACATTAGTCAAACTAAGTATACAAATGAGATATTAAAAAGGTTTGGCATGGATATTTCTAAAGGTTCATCCACACCTATGGGAGTGGGAACCAAATTAGAACCCGACCTAGATGGTAATGATGTTGATCAAAAGAGATATAGGTCAATGATTGGTAGTTTACTTTACTTGACCGCATCTAGGCCCGATATTATGTTTAGTGTTTGCATGTGTGCAAGATTTCAATCTAATCCTAAGCAAACACATCTCATGGCCATAAAGAAGATTCTTAGGTACTTAAAGGACACACCTTCCCTAGGGTTGTGGTATGATAAGAAATCTTCATTTGACTTGCATTCATTTGTAGATGCCGACTTTGCGGGTTGCAAAATAAATAGGAAAAGTACTAGTGGTACCTGTCAATACCTAGGAAATATGCTCATATCTTGGTTCTCCAAGAAGCAAACATGTGTTGCTTTGAGCACTACCGAAGCCGAATATATGGCTATTGGTAGTTGTACTTGCCAATTGCTTTGGATTAAACAACAAATGCTTGATTTTAACATGGAATTTTCAAACATTCCAATTCTTTGTGATAACATAAGTGCCATACATTTGTCTAAGAATCCTAGATATCATGGTAAAGCTAAGCATATAGACATTAGACATCATTTCATTAGATATCATGTTGCTAAAAAGAACATTGTGCTTGAACATGTAGAAGGGGAACATAATATTGCCGATTTGTTCACTAAACCTTTAGCTAAGGATAGATTCATAAAACTAAGAAATGCATTGGGTTTGTGTGAAGCACCTTGAGTGCATATTACTTGAATGCATATCCTTGTTTGATTGATATCCCAAGATTGAACTTGAATGCTTATTATATTTTCTTGGTGATATGTGCTTATAAGCTAAATGTATAAATTGGTATGCATGATTGAAGGGGGAGTAACCTAGTGTCATTAGGAGGCCATGGGTCACTTAGTGTGATAGGCTCCAAATTAGGTCACTTAGGTTCTATTAGTTCAATTGGTGTGTTGCCATGACTATTTGTTGATGAGAACTAGTTTTGATATTATTTGAAGTATGTTTATGGTCTTAAATCACTTTTGTGATAAAATCTCAAAAATGCTTATAAATCTTTTACAAAACTTGCATCAACCCCTTAGTTCTCCACTTTTTGAATTATTACAAAAAGGGGGAGAGACATGATGATAAATTGCATTAAAATCATTTGCCAAAATGCATATATAGGCATAACTTAAGGGGGAGTGTATATGCCATGATTGGGATAGAATAGATGTTAAAGTAAGGGGGAGCTAAGCTTACTTAACTAAAGTTGTATATGAGTTTCAAAATTGTTTTAAATTGATATCATTAAACTTTTTAATGCACTTTGAATTGATATTAAATTCAATTACAATCAAATAGACATTTATATCATGCATGTTTTGTAATCATCAAAAAGGGGGAGATTGTTGGACCTATGGTCCTATATGTCTAATTTTGATGATATTAAATCATTTATAAATGATAATGAAACATTAAAGCAATATTTGATTTATATGAATTGAATTTAAATGACTATATATTTTTGAGATAGTGCTGCAAATTAAGTTTTGAAAACAAACATACATGAACTAAGTTAAAGCATTAATTTTCCAATTATCATATCTTAACCAACTTAGGTCGAAATGACTTGAAACTTGAACCACATGCACATGAAGGCTTAATATATGTTCTAGGACTATAATCATGAGAAATTAATTGCATCACATATATATTTGGTCATATGCTTAAATTCCGTCAAAACTAGGTTTTACCTAATTTTGTGCATATGTGTTCTTTGTAAACGTGGTGAACCAAATGAACTCCGATTTAAATGAAATTTCGTGTGCATCTTAGTTTCATCACTATGAACATATTTGATTTATTAAAGTTCAAGAGAAAAGGTCATTTACACTGAGTTTGCAAAATGACTTTGAATTTACACTTAGAATTTATCGGTTTTACTATTAGTGATCTAATTGCTTGGTTGAGTGACCAAACGATTTCCAATTGTTATGAAATTTTACATGGACATTCTAATACATATAAAATGATTTATCATGCAGTAATATGAATTTTATGGGTTGTTTTTCTAATGTAATTAACCTATGCGCTCTATATGAAGCTCTTTGAGCTTACATGCAATTGGGGAGTTCTACCTCCTATTTCCTTGTAGGTTAATCATCATTGTGGTCTCATATGGCTCAGAATTCAGTATGTTCAAGAGTGGTCGAAGTCCAGTTTCTAAGAATGAGCTTGGAGCTCTAGGAAACTATGAAAAATCCTATATTTGCCAACTTTCCACTAAGGCACTTTATCAAGTTGAATGAATCAAACATTGAGGCTATTGGTTGTGGTCTTCATGGAGATACAACTCTTTTCAATCATATGAGACAAACCTTGTCCTCTCTATCATTAGTGATATATTCTTGTTTGACATTTTCACTCAAGACATGTGCTACCAAGAAAGTTAGGTTGGTGCAATCAAACAAGATCCTTGACATTTTCACTCAAGACATGTGCTACCAAGAAAGTTATGTTGGTGCAATCAAACAAGATCCTTGACTAAGGGATCACTTTTGAAGTCTTTGATTCAAAATGAAGGGACAAGATGGCATAGTACAATCTACATCCATGGCTGAGAATTAAAGAGAGTTTGAATGGTCAAGATTTGAAGACATACATTGATAAAATGGTTGTGCATAAGACAACTTTCTTGCTTGCAATTTTTGACTTAAAAAAATGAGCATGTGCAACGTCTATATGCTCTATGGTGGAGATTTGTTTGCTCAAATCATCAATGACCAAGATTAGGAGCTGCAATGGATGGTAGAGATCAACTCTTGAAGTTTGATCCAATGGCTACAAGCATAGGAGAGAATTGCCTTTAAAAGAGGATCTTCCCTTTCATACAACTTGGAGAAGCAAATTGAAAAATTATCCTTGAGAGAAACCTTTTGCTATCAAGTTCATCAATCATCAAGCCTTCTTGCTATTTGCTACAACAATCTTCTCCAATACAAGCCTCTACAATCAAGGACTTCTCACTACTCTTGCTTTTGCAAAAGGGAAGTTCCTATATCCTTTAGGCTTTGTTTACTTACAATCTAAACCTCTCTTGTTCTTAAAATCCTATCTTTGAGAGTGTTGCTGTAATCTTGAGAGTTCCATACCAAATACCTTTGAGGTAACCTGTGAGAACCTTGGCTGAAAATCCCATTGAGAAATTCCCTTTGTTAGGGGAAATTGTAAACATTGAAGTTTGAGGGAGTTCTTAGAAACCCTTGGTGTAAGGAGTTTTGTGGGTCTCTTAAAACCACACCTTAGTGGAGTTGGGAAAATCCTAGGTTGGTGAATCTAGGTAGTAGACGTAGGAGAAGGGTCTCCGAACTACTATAAATCGCTGTGTTGATTTCTTTGTTTACTTGTTTATATTTACTACTTGTTTCAAACTGCAGGATTTTCAAAACCCTAATCTGTCCGAGATTAGCAGACTGCCTTAAACTTTGAATTTTGATCTGAAATTTTGATATAGTGTTTATTAAGGTGTTGTGACATTGCATATAAAATTTCGTTGCATTTTGACATCATTTGATAGGTAAAATCTGAGTTGAAAAATCTGTGTGCAGTGTGTTGCTTGAAAATCTGTTTTGTGCAATTCTTGATTATTTGATATTTGGTCATTCACTATATTGTATCACATCTTGCATTGGATTGAATATTGATTAGGAAAATCATTAGAGTCCAAATTTGTGTGCTACTTGTTAATTGCCATTAATTTGTTTAAATTGAAAAAGGGATTCCAGTTGGAATTTGGGGACACAATTCACCCCCCCTCTTGTGTTAAACTCGATCCGTCAATTGGTATCGGAGCAGGTTAGCTAAAACTAGGAGTTATATCCTATTTGGCATATTTATGGCAAATATTAATTCTTATGGTGAGGCCGAAGGCCTATCCATGAATAGACCACCATTTTTCAATGGCTTGCAATACGGTTTTTGGAAAAATAGGATGAAAATTTTTATAAATTCCATTGATTATGATTTGTGGGAAGTTGTAGAGAATGGTCCTTATGTTCCTAGGAAACTTTTGGGTGATGAGATGGTAGATAAGGAAAAGAGTGAGTTTACTAAGGAAGATAAGAGATTACTTAGCCTAAATAATAAGGCAATCAACACTTTGCACATTGCACTTATTAGGAGTGAATTTGATTACATAGCTCAATGTAAGAGTGCAAAGGAGATTTGGGATATGTTAGAGTTGAAGCATGAAGGAACAAGTCAAGTGAAGGACTCTAAGATAAACATGCTAGTCACCGAGTTTGAGACCTTTAGAATGAAGAAGGGTGAGAGCATTAGGGAGATGTTTTCTAGACTTACTTGCATATGTAATGAATTAGAAGCTTTGAACAAACCATATGAGGAAGTTGATAAGGTCCAAAAGATCCTTAGGAGTTTACCTAGGATTTGGAAAGATAAGGTAGTAGCCATTAAAGAGGCTAAAGACCTTAGGAAGCATAAGATAGAGGAATTAATAGGAAGTCTAATGACACATGAGTTGGAGATGTCAAGATTAGATGAGGAAGATGCACCACCTAAGAAAAATGGCTTAGCTCTTAGGATCAATAGTGACACTAGTTCGGATTCTAGTGATGATGATAGTGAAATAAGGGCAGCCCTATTAGCTAAGCATTTCAAGAAGTTCTTGAAGATGAACAAACGTGGAGGATTCAAGAATAGAAAGGCTTTTAAAGAAAAGAGAGAGGAGAAAGAGAAAGAAAAGAGTACTTGCTTTAAGTGTGGCAAAGTAGGTCACTTTATGGCCGATTGCCCTAAGCTTCAAAAGAAGAAGCATAAGGAATATAGAGAGAAAGAGAAGAAGAAGGACAAAGGGAAGAAGGAGAAGAAGGCATTCAAGGCCACTTGGGATGATTCTTCATCATCATCTTCAAGTGATAGTGAAGAGGAACTCCAAGCCAACTTGTGTCTCATGGCAAATGAGGAAGAGGAAGTGTCCTCATCAAATTCGGATGAGATGGTAACATCTTCTAAATCTTCTTATGATGAGCTCTCTTGTGTTTATGATGAACTTTATATTGCTTATGAGAAATTGATGCATAAACACAAGCATGCTAAGAAAGAAGTTAGTAGACTTTCTAAAGTAGAAAAAATGCATCTAAATGAGTGTTGTGATTTGAAATCTAAATATGATGATGTATGTTTTTCACTTGATGCATTAGTTCAAGAAAATGAGGATTTAAAAAATCAATTGAAAACATGTGTTAATTCTAGTAACATTGCATCATCTAGCAATTCACATGACTTAGATGCTTTGCATGCTAGGATTCATGAGCTAGAAGGTGAGTTGGATACATGGGATGATCATGAGTGCATTATTATGCCTAACTCTTCTTCTCTACAAAAAGAGCTTGATATGGCCAATGAGAAATACAATATGCTTGAAAAACAATTTTCAAAATTTTCTATGAGTTCTTCTAAATTGGATGAACTTCTTGCATCTCAAAGACATTATCTTGACAAGAGTGGATTAGGATATGATCCTATGAAACTTAAGGACACCCTAGAGGCTAAGGAGGCCACGGTCAATGTGAACAAAAATGGTACCTACCGCAAGGGTAAGGCTAATGTTCCTAAGGGAACTACACCTAGGAAGAGAAAAGTTTATGTGAAGAAGGTTTGGGTGCCTAAAGGGTTGAATGACTTTGAAAAGAAAGCATATGTGATGAGAACTTTCAAAATTGATGCATATGCCTTTATTGCTACTAACCCCAAAGGATCCAAAGTTTGGATACCTAAGGTATATTAAACATGTGTTTATCTAGGTGTGCTTAAAATCCAAATCCGAATCGTGCAAATGGTATTTGGATAGTGGTTGTTCTAGACACATGACGGGAGATGCTTCATTATTCACATCCTTTGAAGCAAAGAAGAATGGAGGATTTGTGACCTTTGGAGACAAGGTCAAAGGTAAGATCCTAGGCTTGGGATCCATAGGTAACTCTTCTTTCTCCCTTAGTGAAGTAAGATTGGTTGAAAATTTATCTTTTAATTTATTGAGTGTTAGTCATTTAGCCGATAAAGGCTTTGATATTCTTTTCAAAAATGATAAATGTTATGTGTTTGATGTTTATGGTAATGTTGTGAAATTAGGAAGTAGAAGTGGTGATATGTATGTAATGCATTTTGATGCTATGAAAAATTCTAAAATATCTTGCTTGCTTGCTAAGAATGATGATGCTTTGCATTGGCATAGAAGATTAGGTCATATCGGAATGTCTACATTGAAAAAGTTGTGTGCCAATGAACTTATTAGAGGATTGCCTAAGTTAAATTTCAATGTTGAACATGTTTGTGATGTTTGTGTTAGGGGTAAACAAACTAAAGAGTCTTTTAAGCCTAAACTTGATATTAGTACTTCTAGGCCTCTAGAATTGTTACATATGGATTTATTTGGTCCTAGTAGAGTTAGGAGTCTAGGTGGAAAATACTATGCATTTGTTATTGTGGATGATTATACTAGATTTACATGGTGTTTGTTTCTTGTGCATAAAAGTGATGCATTGCATGCTTTTGAAAACTTACTTAGGAGATTGCAAAATGAGCATAACTTAAAAGTTTCAAAAATTAGAAGTGACCATGGAGGTGAATTTGAAAATGCTAATTTTGATTCTTTGTGTGCTTCTTTTGGTATTAAACATGAGTTTAGTGCTCCTAGGACACCTCAACAAAATGGGGTTGTAGAAAGGAAGAATAGAACTTTACAAGAACTAGGAAGAACCATGCTTCTAGAATATAATCTTCCTAAATATTTTTGGGCCGAAGCTACTAGTAATGCATGTTATGTGAGTAATAGACTTAGCATTAGAAAAGGATTAAAGAAAACTCCTTATGAACTCTTGTATGGCAAGAAACCTAAAGTAGATTACTTTAAGGTTTTTGGTGCTAAATGTTTTATTTTAAATACCAAAGACAATTTGGATAAATTTGATGCAAAGAGTGACATTGGAATATTTTTAGGATATTCATCATCATCTAAAGCATATAGAGTATTTAACTCTAGAACTAAAATTATGGAAGAAAGTGTAAATGTTAAATTCGATGATATGACCACACTTGCTCCAAATGTGCGTGTAGAAAATAAATTTTCAGATTTGGAACATCCTTTGAAGCACAAAAATGAAGGTACACATGGAGTACAATTGCTAGAAGAAGATGAAGATGATGTCGCTTTGGTGGAGAACTTAAGGGAGATGAATATCTTAAATGAAGAAACACCATCAAATGAAGAAAGTGAAGGTGAACCCGAGGGAAATGAAGAACCAAAAGAAGCTGAAAATGCTATGGAACAACCGGGTGTTCACAAATACATGGTGATGAAGTCTCATCCAAAAGAACTAATTATTGGAGACTTGCATCAAGGAAGGCAACTAAGAGCCAAAAGGGACTCTACGGTTAATTCTAATCCTTTAAACTCTTTTGCCATGCTTTCTTTAGTAGAGCCTAAAAATGTACGTGATGCTTTGCATGATGATGATTGGGTGTATGCCATGCAAGAGGAGTTAGAGAACAATTTGAGAGAAGTAAGGTTTGGACTCTTTGTCCTAAACCTAAAGACCACACCATTATAGGAACAAAATGGGTCTATAGGAATAAGATGGATGAAAATGGTAATGTAACTAGGAACAAAGCTAGATTAGTGGCCCAAGGATATTGCCAAGAAGAGGGCATTGACTTTGATGAAACCTTTGCACCGGTTGCAAGGTTAGAGGCTATTAGATTATTGCTTGCATTTGCATGTTACAAAAATATCAAACTTTTTCAAATGGATGTGAAAAGTGCATTTTTAAATGGTGTGATAAATGAGGAAGTTTATGTTAAACAACCTCCCGGATTTGAAAGTAAGAAATTTCCAAACCATGTTTACAAACTAGACAAGGCTTTATATGGTTTAAAACAAGCTCCTAGAGCTTGGTATGAAAGATTGTCTAAGTTCTTGCTTGACAATGGTTTTCAATGTGGTAGTATTGATGATACTTTGTTTATTAAATACAAAGGTCTTGATATGCTAATTGTGCAAATATATGTTGATGATATTGTGTTTGGTGCTACATTAGAATCTATGTGTGAAGATTTTGCATTATGCATGAAGAATGAATTTGAAATGAGTATGATGGGTGAGTTGACTTACTTTCTAGGTTTACAAATTAAACAAACCCCACTTGGCACTCACATTAGTCAAACTAAGTATACAAATGAGATATTAAAAAGGTTTGGCATGGATATTTCTAAAGGTTCATCCACACCTATGGGAGTGGAAACCAAATTAGAACCCGACCTAGATGGTAATGATGTTGATCAAAAGAGATATAGGTCAATGATTGGTAGTTTACTTTACTTGACCGCATCTAGGCCCGATATTATGTTTAGTGTTTGCATGTGTGCAAGATTTCAATCTAATCCTAAGCAAACACATCTCATGGCCATAAAGAAGATTCTTAGGTACTTAAAGGACACACCTTCCCTAGGGTTGTGGTATGATAAGAAATCTTCATTTGACTTGCATTCATTTGTAGATGCCGACTTTGCGGGTTGCAAAATAAATAGGAAAAGTACTAGTGGTACTTGTCAATACCTAGGAAATATGCTCATATCTTGGTTCTCCAAGAAGCAAACATGTGTTGCTTTGAGCACTACCGAAGCCGAATATATGGCTATTGGTAGTTGTACTTGCCAATTGCTTTGGATTAAACAACAAATGCTTGATTTTAACATGGAATTTTCAAACATTCCAATTCTTTGTGATAACATAAGTGCCATACATTTGTCTAAGAATCCTAGATATCATGGTAAAGCTAAGCATATAGACATTAGACATCATTTCATTAGATATCATGTTGCTAAAAAGAACATTGTGCTTGAACATGTAGAAGGGGAACATAATATTGCCGATTTGTTCACTAAACCTTTAGCTAAGGATAGATTCATAAAACTAAGAAATGCATTGGGTTTGTGTGAAGCACCTTGAGTGCATATTACTTGAATGCATATCCTTGTTTGATTGATATCCCAAGATTGAACTTGAATGCTTATTATATTTTCTTGGTGATATGTGCTTATAAGCTAAATGTATAAATTGGTATGCATGATTGAAGGGGGAGTAACCTAGTGTCATTAGGAGGCCATGGGTCACTTAGTGTGATAGGCTCCAAATTAGGTCACTTAGGTTCTATTAGTTCAATTGGTGTGTTGCCATGACTATTTGTTGATGAGAACTAGTTTTGATATTATTTGAAGTATGTTTATGGTCTTAAATCACTTTTGTGATAAAATCTCAAAAATGCTTATAAATCTTTTACAAAACTTGCATCAACCCCTTAGTTCTCCACTTTTTGAATTATTACAAAAAGGGGGAGAGACATGATGATAAATTGCATTAAAATCATTTGCCAAAATGCATATATAGGCATAACTTAAGGGGGAGTGTATATGCCATGATTGGGATAGAATAGATGTTAAAGTAAGGGGGAGCTAAGCTTACTTAACTAAAGTTGTATATGAGTTTCAAAATTGTTTTAAATTGATATCATTAAACTTTTTAATGCACTTTGAATTGATATTAAATTCAATTACAATCAAATAGACATTTATATCATGCATGTTTTGTAATCATCAAAAAGGGGGAGATTGTTGGACCTATGGTCCTATATGTCTAATTTTGATGATATTAAATCATTTATAAATGATAATGAAACATTAAAGCAATATTTGATTTATATGAATTGAATTTAAATGACTATATATTTTTGAGATAGTGCTGCAAATTAAGTTTTGAAAACAAACATACATGAACTAAGTTAAAGCATTAATTTTCCAATTATCATATCTTAACCAACTTAGGTCGAAATGACTTGAAACTTGAACCACATGCACATGAAGGCTTAATATATGTTCTAGGACTATAATCATGAGAAATTAAGTGCATCACATATATATTTGGTCATATGCTTAAATTCCGTCAAAACTAGGTTTTACCTAATTTTGTGCATATGTGTTCTTTGTGAACGTGGTGAACCAAATGAACTCCGATTTAAATGAAATTTCGTGTGCATCTTAGTTTCATCACTATGAACATATTTGATTTATTAAAGTTCAAGATAAAAGGTCATTTACACTGAGTTTGCAAAATGACTTTGAATTTACACTTAGAATTTATCGGTTTTACTATTAGTGATCTAATTGCTTGGTTGAGTGACCAAACGATTTCCAATTGTTATGAAATTTTACATGGACATTCTAATACATATAAAATGATTTATCATGCAGTAATATGAATTTTATGGGTTGTTTTTCTAATGTAATTAACCTATGCGCTCTATATGAAGCTCTTTGAGCTTACATGCAATTGGGGAGTTCTACCTCCTATTTCCTTGTAGGTTAATCATCATTGTGGTCTCATATGGCTCAGAATTCAGTATGTTCAAGAGTGGTCGAAGTCCAGTTTCTAAGAATGAGCTTGGAGCTCTAGGAAACTATGAAAAATCCTATATTTGCCAACTTTCCACTAAGGCACTTTATCAAGTTGAATGAATCAAACATTGAGGCTATTGGTTGTGGTCTTCATGGAGATACAACTCTTTTCAATCATATGAGACAAACCTTGTCCTCTCTATCATTAGTGATATATTCTTGTTTGACATTTTCACTCAAGACATGTGCTACCAAGAAAGTTAGGTTGGTGCAATCAAACAAGATCCTCGACATTTTCACTCAAGACATGTGCTACCAAGAAAGTTATGTTCGTGCAATCAAACAAGATCCTTGACTAAGGGATCACTTTTGAAGTCTTTGATTCAAAATGAAGGGACAAGATGGCATAGTACAATCTACATCCATGGCTGAGAATTAAAGAGAGTTTGAATGGTCAAGATTTGAAGACATACATTGATAAAATGGTTGTGCATAAGACAACTTTCTTGCTTGCAATTTTTGACTTAAAAAAAGGAGCATGTGCAACGT
This sequence comes from Tripterygium wilfordii, assembly GCF_013401445.1. Classification (NCBI taxonomy): domain Eukaryota; kingdom Viridiplantae; phylum Streptophyta; class Magnoliopsida; order Celastrales; family Celastraceae; genus Tripterygium; species Tripterygium wilfordii. The sequence goes on from NC_052241.1 coordinate 5,169,003, forward strand.
CTATATGCTCTATGGTGGAGATTTGCTTGCTCAAATCATCAATGACCAAGATTAGGAGCTGCAATGGATGGTAGAGATCAACTCTTGAAGTTTGATCCAATGGCTACAAGCATAGGAGAGAATTGCCTTTAAAAGAGGATCTTCCCTTTCATACAACTTGGAGAAGCAAATTGAAAAATTATCCTTGAGAGAAACCTCTTGCTATCAAGTTCATCAATCATCAAGCCTTCTTGCTATTTGCTACAACAATCTTCTCCAATACAAACCTCTACAATCAAGGACTTCTCACTACTATTGCTTTTGCAAAAGGGAAGTTCCTATATCCTTTAGGCTTTGTTTACTTACAATCTAAACCTCTCTTGTTCTTAAAATCCTATCTTTGAGAGTGTTGCTGTAATCTTGAGAGTTCCATACCAAATACCTTTGAGGTAACCTGTGAGAACCTTGGCTGAAAATCCCATTGAGAAATTCCCTTTGTTAGGGGAAATTGTAAACATTGAAGTTTGAGGGAGTTCTTAGAAACCCTTGGTGTAAGGAGTTTTGTGGGTCTCTTAAAATCACACCTTAGTGGAGTTGGGAAAATCCTAGGTTGGTGAATCTAGGTAGTAGACGTAGGAGAAGGGTCTCCGAACTATTATAAATCGCTGTGTTGATTTCTTTGTTTACTTGTTTATATTTACTACTTGTTTCAAACTGCAGGATTTTCAAAACCCTAATCTGTCCGAGATTAGCAGACTGCCTTAAACTTTGAATTTTGATCTGAAATTTTGATATAGTGTTTATTAAGGTGTTGTGACATTGCATATAAAATTTCGTTTCATTTTGACATCGTTTGATAGGTAAAATCTGAGTTGAAAAATCTGTGTGCAGTGTGTTGCTTGAAAATCTGTTTTGTGCAATTCTTAATTATTTGATATTTGGTCATTCACTATATTGTATCACATCTTGCATTGGATTGAATATTGATTAGGAAAATCATTAGAGTCCAAATTTGTGTGTTACTTGTTAATTGCCATTAATTTGTTTAAATTGAAAAAGGGATTCCAGTTGGAATTTGGGGACACAATTCACCCCCCCTCTTGTGTTAAACTCGATCCGTCAATTGGTATCGGAGCAGGTTAGCTAAAACTAGGAGTTATATCCTATTTGGCATATTTATGGCAAATATTAATTCTTATGGTGAGGCCGAAGGCCTATCCATGAATAGACCACCATTTTTCAATGGCTTGCAATACGGTTTTTGGAAAAATAGGATGAAAATTTTTATAAATTCCATTGATTATGATTTGTGGGAAGTTGTAGAGAATGGTCCTTATGTTCCTAGGAAACTTTTGGGTGATGAGATGGTAGATAAGGAAAAGAGTGAGTTTACTAAGGAAGATAAGAGATTACTTAGCCTAAATAATAAGGCAATCAACACTTTGCACATTGCACTTATTAGGAGTGAATTTGATTACATAGCTCAATGTAAGAGTGCAAAGGAGATTTGGGATATGTTAGAGTTGAAGCATGAAGGAACAAGTCAAGTGAAGGACTCTAAGATAAACATGCTAGTCACCGAGTTTGAGACCTTTAGAATGAAGAAGGGTGAGAGCATTAGGGAGATGTTTTCTAGACTTACTTGCATATGTAATGAATTAGAAGCTTTGAACAAACCATATGAGGAAGTTGATAAGGTCCAAAAGATCCTTAGGAGTTTACCTAGGATTTGGAAAGATAAGGTAGTAGCCATTAAAGAGGCTAAAGACCTTAGGAAGCATAAGATAGAGGAATTAATAGGAAGTCTAATGACACATGAGTTGGAGATGTCAAGATTAGATGAGGAAGATGCACCACCTAAGAAAAATGGCTTAGCTCTTAGGATCAATAGTGACACTAGTTCGGATTCTAGTGATGATGATAGTGAAATAAGGGCAGCCCTATTAGCTAAGCATTTCAAGAAGTTCTTGAAGATGAACAAACGTGGAGGATTCAAGAATAGAAAGGCTTTTAAAGAAAAGAGAGAGGAGAAAGAGAAAGAAAAGAGTACTTGCTTTAAGTGTGGCAAAGTAGGTCACTTTATGGCCGATTGCCCTAAGCTTCAAAAGAAGAAGCATAAGGAATATAGAGAGAAAGAGAAGAAGAAGGACAAAGGGAAGAAGGAGAAGAAGGCATTCAAGGCCACTTGGGATGATTCTTCATCATCATCTTCAAGTGATAGTGAAGAGGAACTCCAAGCCAACTTGTGTCTCATGGCAAATGAGGAAGAGGAAGTGTCCTCATCAAATTCGGATGAGATGGTAACATCTTCTAAATCTTCTTATGATGAGCTCTCTTGTGTTTATGATGAACTTTATATTGCTTATGAGAAATTGATGCATAAACACAAGCATGCTAAGAAAGAAGTTAGTAGACTTTCTAAAGTAGAAAAAATGCATCTAAATGAGTGTTGTGATTTGAAATCTAAATATGATGATGTATGTTTTTCACTTGATGCATTAGTTCAAGAAAATGAGGATTTAAAAAATCAATTGAAAACATGTGTTAATTCTAGTAACATTGCATCATCTAGCAATTCACATGACTTAGATGCTTTGCATGCTAGGATTCATGAGCTAGAAGGTGAGTTGGATACATGGGATGATCATGAGTGCATTATTATGCCTAACTCTTCTTCTCTACAAAAAGAGCTTGATATGGCCAATGAGAAATACAATATGCTTGAAAAACAATTTTCAAAATTTTCTATGAGTTCTTCTAAATTGGATGAACTTCTTGCATCTCAAAGACATTATCTTGACAAGAGTGGATTAGGATATGATCCTATGAAACTTAAGGACACCCTAGAGGCTAAGGAGGCCACGGTCAATGTGAACAAAAATGGTACCTACCGCAAGGGTAAGGCTAATGTTCCTAAGGGAACTACACCTAGGAAGAGAAAAGTTTATGTGAAGAAGGTTTGGGTGCCTAAAGGGTTGAATGACTTTGAAAAGAAAGCATATGTGATGAGAACTTTCAAAATTGATGCATATGCCTTTATTGCTACTAACCCCAAAGGATCCAAAGTTTGGATACCTAAGGTATATTAAACATGTGTTTATCTAGGTGTGCTTAAAATCCAAATCCGAATCGTGCAAATGGTATTTGGATAGTGGTTGTTCTAGACACATGACGGGAGATGCTTCATTATTCACATCCTTTGAAGCAAAGAAGAATGGAGGATTTGTAACCTTTGGAGACAAGGTCAAAGGTAAGATCCTAGGCTTGGGATCCATAGGTAACTCTTCTTTCTCCCTTAGTGAAGTAAGATTGGTTGAAAATTTATCTTTTAATTTATTGAGTGTTAGTCATTTAGCCGATAAAGGCTTTGATATTCTTTTCAAAAATGATAAATGTTATGTGTTTGATGTTTATGGTAATGTTGTGAAATTAGGAAGTAGAAGTGGTGATATGTATGTAATGCATTTTGATGCTATGAAAAATTCTAAAATATCTTGCTTGCTTGCTAAGAATGATGATGCTTTGCATTGGCATAGAAGATTAGGTCATATCGGAATGTCTACATTGAAAAAGTTGTGTGCCAATGAACTTATTAGAGGATTGCCTAAGTTAAATTTCAATGTTGAACATGTTTGTGATGTTTGTGTTAGGGGTAAACAAACTAAAGAGTCTTTTAAGCCTAAACTTGATATTAGTACTTCTAGGCCTCTAGAATTGTTACATATGGATTTATTTGGTCCTAGTAGAGTTAGGAGTCTAGGTGGAAAATACTATGCATTTGTTATTGTGGATGATTATACTAGATTTACATGGTGTTTGTTTCTTGTGCATAAAAGTGATGCATTGCATGCTTTTGAAAACTTACTTAGGAGATTGCAAAATGAGCATAACTTAAAAGTTTCAAAAATTAGAAGTGACCATGGAGGTGAATTTGAAAATGCTAATTTTGATTCTTTGTGTGCTTCTTTTGGTATTAAACATGAGTTTAGTGCTCCTAGGACACCTCAACAAAATGGGGTTGTAGAAAGGAAGAATAGAACTTTACAAGAACTAGGAAGAACCATGCTTCTAGAATATAATCTTCCTAAATATTTTTGGGCCGAAGCTACTAGTAATGCATGTTATGTGAGTAATAGACTTAGCATTAGAAAAGGATTAAAGAAAACTCCTTATGAACTCTTGTATGGCAAGAAACCTAAAGTAGATTACTTTAAGGTTTTTGGTGCTAAATGTTTTATTTTAAATACCAAAGACAATTTGGATAAATTTGATGCAAAGAGTGACATTGGAATATTTTTAGGATATTCATCATCATCTAAAGCATATAGAGTATTTAACTCTAGAACTAAAATTATGGAAGAAAGTGTAAATGTTAAATTCGATGATATGACCACACTTGCTCCAAATGTGCGTATAGAAAATAAATTTTCAGATTTGGAACATCCTTTGAAGCACAAAAATGAAGGTACACATGGAGTACAATTGCTAGAAGAAGATGAAGATGATGTCGCTTTGGTGGAGAACTTAAGGGAGATGAATATCTTAAATGAAGAAACACCACCAAATGAAGAAAGTGAAGGTGAACCCGAGGGAAATGAAGAACCAAAAGAAGCTGAAAATGCTATGGAACAACCGGGTGTTCACAAATACAAGGTGATGAAGTCTCATCCAAAAGAACTAATTATTGGAGACTTGCATCAAGGAAGGCAACTAAGAGCCAAAAGGGACTCTACGGTTAATTCTAATCCTTTAAACTCTTTTGCCATGCTTTCTTTAGTAGAGCCTAAAAATGTACGTGATGCTTTGCATGATGATGATTGGGTGTATGCCATGCAAGAGGAGTTAGAACAATTTGAGAGAAGTAAGGTTTGGACTCTTTGTCCTAAACCTAAAGACCACACCATTATAGGAACAAAATGGGTCTATAGGAATAAGATGGATGAAAATGGTAATGTAACTAGGAACAAAGCTAGATTAGTGGCCCAAGGATATTGCCAAGAAGAGGGCATTGACTTTGATGAAACCTTTGCACCGGTTGCAAGGTTAGAGGCTATTAGATTATTGCTTGCATTTGCATGTTACAAAAATATCAAACTTTTTCAAATGGATGTGAAAAGTGCATTTTTAAATGGTGTGATAAATGAGGAAGTTTATGTTAAACAACCTCCCGGATTTGAAAGTAAGAAATTTCCAAACCATGTTTACAAACTAGACAAGGCTTTATATGGTTTAAAACAAGCTCCTAGAGCTTGGTATGAAAGATTGTCTAAGTTCTTGCTTGAAAATGGTTTTCAATGTGGTAGTATTGATGATACTTTGTTTATTAAATACAAAGGTCTTGATATGCTAATTGTGCAAATATATGTTGATGATATTGTGTTTGGTGCTACATTAGAATCTATGTGTGAAGATTTTGCATTATGCATGAAGAATGAATTTGAAATGAGTATGATGGGTGAGTTGACTTACTTTCTAGGTTTATAAATTAAACAAACCCCACTTGGCACTCACATTAGTCAAACTAAGTATACAAATGAGATATTAAAAAGGTTTGGCATGGATATTTCTAAAGGTTCATCCACACCTATGGGAGTGGGAACCAAATTAGAACCCGACCTAGATGGTAATGATGTTGATCAAAAGAGATATAGGTCAATGATTGGTAGTTTACTTTACTTGACCGCATCTAGGCCCGATATTACGTTTAGTGTTTGCATGTGTGCAAGATTTCAATCTAATCCTAAGCAAACACATCTCATGGCCATAAAGAAGATTCTTAGGTACTTAAAGGACACACCTTCCCTAGGGTTGTGGTATGATAAGAAATCTTCATTTGACTTGCATTCATTTGTAGATGCCGACTTTGCGGGTTGCAAAATAAATAAGAAAAGTACTAGTGGTACTTGTCAATACCTAGGAAATATGCTCATATCTTGGTTCTCCAAGAAGCAAACATGTGTTGCTTTGAGCACTACCGAAGCCGAATATATGGCTATTGGTAGTTGTACTTGCCAATTGCTTTGGATTGAACAACAAATGCTTGATTTTAACATGGAATTTTCAAACATTCCAATTCTTTGTGATAACATAAGTGCCATACATTTGTCTAAGAATCCTAGATATCATGGTAAAGCTAAGCATATAGACATTAGACATCATTTCATTAGATATCATGTTGCTAAAAAGAACATTGTGCTTGAACATGTAGAAGGGGAACATAATATTGCCGATTTGTTCACTAAACCTTTAGCTAAGGATAGATTCATAAAACTAAGAAATGCATTGGGTTTGTGTGAAGCACCTTGAGTGCATATTACTTGAATGCATATCCTTGTTTGATTGATATCCCAAGATTGAACTTGAATGCTTATTATATTTTCTTGGTGATATGTGCTTATAAGCTAAATGTATAAATTGGTATGCATGATTGAAGGGGGAGTAACCTAGTGTCATTAGGAGGCCATGGGTCACTTAGTGTGATAGGCTCCAAATTAGGTCACTTAGGTTCTATTAGTTCAATTGGTGTGTTGCCATGACTATTTGTTGATGAGAACTAGTTTTGATATTATTTGAAGTATGTTTATGGTCTTAAATCACTTTTGTGATAAAATCTCAAAAATGCTTATAAATCTTTTACAAAACTTGCATCAACCCCTTAGTTCTCCACTTTTTGAATTATTACAAAAAGGGGGAGAGACATGATGATAAATTGCATTAAAATCATTTGCCAAAATGCATATATAGGCATAACTTAAGGGGGAGTGTATATGCCATGATTGGGATAGAATAGATGTTAAAGTAAGGGGGAGCTAAGCTTACTTAACTAAAGTTGTATATGAGTTTCAAAATTGTTTTAAATTGATATCATTAAACTTTTTAATGCACTTTGAATTGATATTAAATTCAATTACAATCAAATAGACATTTATATCATGCATGTTTTGTAATCATCAAAAAGGGGGAGATTGTTGGACCTATGGTCCTATATGTCTAATTTTGATGATATTAAATCATTTATAAATGATAATGAAACATTAAAGCAATATTTGATTTATATGAATTGAATTTAAATGACTATATATTTTTGAGATAGTGCTGCAAATTAAGTTTTGAAAACAAACATACATGAACTAAGTTAAAGCATTAATTTTCCAATTATCATATCTTAACCAACTTAGGTCGAAATGACTTGAAACTTGAACCACATGCACATGAAGGCTTAATATATGTTCTAGGACTATAATCATGAGAAATTAAGTGCATCACATATATATTTGGTCATATGCTTAAATTCCGTCAAAACTAGGTTTTACCTAATTTTGTGCATATGTGTTCTTTGTGAACGTGGTGAACCAAATGAACTCCAATTTAAATGAAATTTCGTGTGCATCTTAGTTTCATCACTATGAACATATTTGATTTATTAAAGTTCAAGATAAAAGGTCATTTACACTGAGTTTGCAAAATGACTTTGAATTTACACTTAGAATTTATCGGTTTTACTATTAGTGATCTAATTGCTTGGTTGAGTGACCAAACGATTTCCAATTGTTATGAAATTTTACATGGACATTCTAATACATATAAAATGATTTATCATGCAGTAATATGAATTTTATGGGTTGTTTTTCTAATGTAATTAACCTATGCGCTCTATATGAAGCTCTTTGAGCTTACATGCAATTGGGGAGTTCTACCTCCTATTTCCTTGTAGGTTAATCATCATTGTGGTCTCATATGGCTCAGAATTCAGTATGTTCAAGAGTGGTCGAAGTCCAGTTTCTAAGAATGAGCTTGGAGCTCTAGGAAACTATGAAAAATCCTATATTTGCCAACTTTCCACTAAGGCACTTTATCAAGTTGAATGAATCAAACATTGAGGCTATTGGTTGTGGTCTTCATGGAGATACAACTCTTTTCAATCATATGAGACAAACCTTGTCCTCTCTATCATTAGTGATATATTCTTGTTTGACATTTTCACTCAAGACATGTGCTACCAAGAAAGTTAGGTTGGTGCAATCAAACAAGATCCTTGACATTTTCACTCAAGACATGTGCTACCAAGAAAGTTATGTTGGTGCAATCAAACAAGATCCTTGACTAAGGGATCACTTTTGAAGTCTTTGATTCAAAATGAAGGGACAAGATGGCATAGTACAATCTACATCCATGGCTGAGAATTAAAGAGAGTTTGAATGGTCAAGATTTGAAGACATACATTGATAAAATGGTTGTGCATAAGACAACTTTCTTGCTTGCAATTTTTGACTTAAAAAAAGGAGCATGTGCAACGTCTATATGCTCTATGGTGGAGATTTGTTTGCTCAAATCATCAATGACCAAGATTAGGAGCTGCAATGGATGGTAGAGATCAACTCTTGAAGTTTGATCCAATGGCTACAAGCATAGGAGAGAATTGCCTTTAAAAGAGGATCTTCCCTTTCATACAACTTGGAGAAGCAAATTGAAAAATTATCCTTGAGAGAAACCTATTGCTATCAAGTTCATCAATCATCAAGCCTTCTTGCTATTTGCTACAACAATCTTCTCCAATACAAGCCTCTACAATCAAGGACTTCTCACTACTCTTGCTTTTGCAAAAGGGAAGTTCCTATATCCTTTAGGCTTTGTTTACTTACAATCTAAACCTCTCTTGTTCTTAAAATCCTATCTTTGAGAGTGTTGCTGTAATCTTGAGAGTTCCATACCAAATACCTTTGAGGTAACCTGTGAGAACCTTGGCTGAAAATCCCATTGAGAAATTCCCTTTGTTAGGGGAAATTGTAAACATTGAAGTTTGAGGGAGTTCTTAGAAACCCTTGGTGTAAGGAGTTTTGTGGGTCTCTTAAAACCACACCTTAGTGGAGTTGGGAAAATCCTAGGTTGGTGAATCTAGGTAGTAGACGTAGGAGAAGGGTCTCCGAACTACTATAAATCGCTGTGTTGATTTCTTTGTTTACTTGTTTATATTTACTACTTGTTTCAAACTGCAGGATTTTCAAAACCCTAATCTGTCCGAGATTAGCAGACTGCCTTAAACTTTGAATTTTGATCTGAAATTTTGATATAGTGTTTATTAAGGTGTTATGACATTGCATATAAAATTTCGTTGCATTTTGACATCATTTGATAGGTAAAATCTGAGTTGAAAAATCTGTGTGCAGTGTGTTGCTTGAAAATCTGTTTTGTGCAATTCTTGATTATTTGATATTTGGTCATTCACTATATTGTATCACATCTTGCATTGGATTGAATATTGATTAGGAAAATCATTAGAGTCCAAATTTGTGTGCTACTTGTTAATTGCCATTAATTTGTTTAAATTGAAAAAGGGATTCCAGTTGGAATTTGGGGACACAATTCACCCCCCCTCTTGTGTTAAACTCGATCCGTCAATATGCTCATCTATCTGGAAGCATCGATTTTGATTTTTAATTTTGATTTTTTTCGTTTTTCCATTTCAATGATTGGGTTGTGATTTGTGAAGTATCCATTATTGATAATATTATTATTAGTTATAATAATAACTTAATATTTATAAATTTGTGAATGAATGGTGAAATAAATCTTTTTTATATTCAATACACTCATATTAAATAAATTTGTGAAACACTAAATTTAAATTTGTTATATTCAACCACTAATAAATTCACAAAGTAATTTATTAGTATTTATAATAAAAATTAGATAAATTTCACTTCCACCTCACCACACCGTAGTTTTGTTCATCCAAACGCTAAACTGCATATGAACTCACCTCACCACAGTTTTTTTTATGACACGCCAAACATTTTTTGTCAACAGAACTCACGTCACAACACTATAACTTTTTACCTTACCGCATCTCACCTCAAAGCATCAAAATACAAAGCACTTCTAAACGGACCCATTATTGATCTTGAATTCATCTCAAAATAAAGCATTGAACTTGGACTTAAATCATGGGTTTAAAGAAACCTTTTTCACAACTTTTGTACAAATTAACCTGTAACCTGAAATCAAAAATTATTTATGTAATATTCATGCTCATTCAAATAAATTAACGTGCAACCCAAAATCAAAAGTATTTATGTAATATCCATGCTCATTCAAACAAATAAAGACAAAACTAAGTGTAAAGCGAGGTAAAAGAATAGGTAAAATATCATATGATCAAATACCCCACACTTATCTTTTACTTGTCTCCGACAACAGCGTCAAAAACTTGATGTAATAATTTTTACAAGTGTACTAGAGTTTACGAATAACACAATGTAAGCAAGTACGATGTCTATCGCACATAAACTAGTTCAATTCAATTAATGTACCTAACATGGTGTATGAACGAGAATTAATGGATAAGAATTAAATAAAATATATTTATATATTTATATAACTACAACTATTTCTATAATTATATAGCTAAAAATAGTGTGCTTTCTATAATTTTATAACGAAAAATAGTGAAATTTTCTTAATTTAATAACTATATAAATATTATTTAATTTAATGACTATATGTATATTTACTTATTTTCAGTCTCTTTTCTATAAATAATGCTAAAAAAATTTTTGGGGGTGCTATCCTCATACCCCTATCCACCTTTGACCCTTTCTTCTAGCTCCTCACCATTCAAGCTCCTAATTTATTTTCTAAATTCGCTATTGTGTTGTCGGTGAAAGTTACGTCTTCCTATTTTTCGTATGACCAATCACTACTACCGCTGAGCTGCACACTAATAGCATTGTCCATGTCAATTCTTACTTGATTTAATAATTGCGAATGGACAAAGGACTCAAAATGGTGTAGCGGTGGACGATGATGAAAGAATCAAATCTTGATTTGGGATGGCATGAATAGTGGGCAAACTGATACTATTACTCTGTTTGGAAAATAATTTGAGATTTAGAGTGTGTTTGGATTAAGGGATTTGTGGAAAAGGGAAGGGAAGAGGAGAGAAGAGAATGGAATGAATAATACTTTTCTCTCTCCCATGTTTGGATAAAAAAAAATGAAGGAAAAAAAATAGTTTAATTTATTACTTTATCTTTATTTTTATGTTAAAATGTTATGGAGAAGAAGAATTTTGACAAAAATTTAATGAAATATTTCATTCAATTCCCTTCAAATCTCTCCCCTTAATTTTTTATAAACTATTCAAACAAGATAATTGGAAGGAAACTCTCTTTCCATTCTTTTCCTTTCCCCCCCAAATCCCTCAATCCAAACACACACTTATTTTTTTAGATTGCAATAGTAGGACTCTGCTTCTATGACAAATCTCCAGTAAATATATTTATTAGAGATTCCAATACAATCATTTTTTGGAAAGATGTGTGCGACAACCTGCATTTTATACATTCACACTTTTTTACAGATACTTATGTGAGTATTCTAAATGATCTTTCTAAGACCATCCGCATAAGATACCCTTAATAGATTCTTTAAATTTACAATAAAAATATATTTTTTTACAGATTTGTAGTTTCCCTAATAGTACTACCACGCATCAAATACTCTAAACCATACTGTAAAACGTTTAACTATTAACTTCTACTATTAATTTTTATTATTTAAACTCTATCATAACATAAAATCCTACCATATTTAAATAATAAATCAATTGACATTAATATTTTCCTAAAACACCAATGAGAGGTGTCTCGGTTGGCAATCGGCTGGGTTAGGCATATGTGTGTTCAATGTTCGATTCTAATGAGAAGCATATTTCTCTGTAGTATTTCAAAAAAAATTCCCTAAAACTAAATATATACATATAATTAATTATAATAACTAATTAACTCAATATTTAATATATCATAATAAATTAATTGTGTGGCTGTGAAAAATGCAGTTGTTGAATTGTGTGACTTACAATAAAAGTACGTTTTCAATAGATTTGTAGTTTTCCTAACAGTACCACCACGTCTCAAATACTCTAAACTATATTATAAATTATTTAACTATTAACTTGTGTGATCAATTTTTATTATTTAGACTCAATTTCTTTTATAACTATCATAACTTAAAAATCATACCATATTTAAATAATAAATCAATTGACATTAATATTTTCCTAAGACTAAATATATACATATAATTAATTATAATAACTAATTTACTCAATATTTAATATATCATACTAAATTAATTTTGTGGCTATGAAAAATGTAGTTGTTGAATTGTGTGACTGCGAATGTATTAGTTGAGTTATGTGACTACTAATGTATTAGTTGAGTTGTGTGGCTACTAATGAAGTGGTTGAGAGATCAAAGACGGATGGTTGTGAGAGAGACTAGATAACAACACAATAGATAGGTAGTTTCGCAATTGACAGAAGCTCTAAGAGAGAACTTGGATAAAACGAAAAATATTAATAAAATCTTACATCCAATATGCTACAATCCACCGTGAATTTACCGATTCACTATAGCATCCCCTTACATTGCAGTATGTTTACATAATCTAATGTATCATCTTTTATCCAAACTTAACTTTCATACTCTATCTTTGCAGTACTGTATGTGTTTCCAATTAGTAATGTTACAGATGCTAGTGTGAGTACTCTAATGATCCTTGGAAAAATGTCATATAAGTACCCTCTTGACAAATGTTGGACACATAGGTCCAAATAAAATTCTCTTTTCCATATAAGTACCTCTTTTACACATAAGTGCATCTTTTAAAAATTAAAAATTACATAATCTCGTATTTGCCATTCTTCTTCAATAGGCATAGATCTAAGAAATACCTATATCTAAGATACCTACCCTCCATCTCCATCATTGCCACTGTCCGCCTCCATCTCCATCTCCATCTCCATCTCTACCACTACCACTGCCACCGCCACCAGTCGCCTCCATCTCCACGATCGCCACCGTCACTCCTCCACCACTATCTCACCTCCACCATCATCTTCTTCGTTTTCTTATTCTTCTTCTTTTTATTATTCTTTGTCTTCATCTTCTTAGATCTGAGATGTAATATTAATTCAGATATGAGATCGTAACGTTATAATGTCACCGTTTGAAACAACGACATTATACAATCAAATATTTTGACTTACTTTCTTAATCCTCCTATGCTACGAAATTGCAACATTATACAATCCAAAATATTAGTATTATATGATACAAGACCATTGTCAAAATCGCACAAAATTTGACCGGATAATTGGTTTCAACGTGGTGATCAAGGCTAGTGGCTATGTCTCTAGCCCCGTCATATTTTTGCCAAATTCTACCATTTAGGGTCTCATATGGACTTTTTAATGTTAATGTTACTGTTTTGCAATAAGTAATAGTAGACTAATATTTACCTACATTATAATGTTAATGTATTGGTGTTGTGTTTTTTTAGGGTCATTTACTTCAGCAAGAAACATGACAAGGATTTTGTTTATTAGGTTATTGTTTGAAATAGTAACATGAACATGTCGAATGATTTGACGGAACTTGATAGATTGTTTCAGATACAACACTCATAAACTCAAGAGAAATCCTGAACGAAAATTATGAACCCAACATCTACACCTAAATGAAAGCAAAGAAGACTAGAAACAATATATCTAAAGCTTTTTAAGCTTTAAATTGTGAAAAATAAATCTAGAGAGAGACAAGAAGAAAGAGAAGAAGAGGGACAAAGATAAAGAGACGGAGAAGAAAGAGACGAAGAAGAAAGAGAAGGGAGAGAAGAAGAATTAAGAAAGAAACGAAGAAGAAGAAAGACGTTTGTAGAAGAAAGAATGATACAGGGTAGAAAGGTAAATAATCAATCCATGGACGCTTTAATGTCAAAATGTTTTTTTTTGTTTGACCTAAATAATCAAAAATAAACTAATGGATGTCAGTTTGACATTTTCCTTCCTTCCAACATGCAACTTTGTACCAATTCAAATGGCTTGAGTTTAGTGGCGACCCATGATGAACTTGTGGGCCTGGCCCGCGATTAATGACACGTGGATTGATTGAGCCTGATTAAAGAGCATTAGCTTAGTGGGCCGACATGGTTTGGGCGTTGTTTTGCCGGCGGGCATATAGAATCACTCACACACATTGGGCCCATTTGGCACTCCGGTGGAGGCCAACAAAACCAGACACGTCTCAATGTTGCCGGTCGCATTCAGTGTTTTGCTGTTTGGGAGTGTGTCACGGTGAGGTTTCACCCCAACATGTTCAGTCCAACGTGAAAGCAGATTGATCCTGCTTTCATGCAAGAAGCTGCTTCTCTAGAAAATGTGTTTCAGAAAAAAAACACGGGGCTTTTTACCCGCCTGTCCTCACATAATTCACTTAATTACAAGAATACCCTTACACCAATTAAACCTAAATCTCACCTCTCACCCATATGCGCCGCCTCGCCGAGTTTCACTTCTTCTTCCACATCGTTGTTGTTACACCAGTACCTATACTTACAGTTAAGCAACAAAGACGATGCCAACTTACATTTGTTAAATCATGGCTGCTCGTTTTGGGTCTCTCTGCTATTTTAGGGAACATTGATACATCTCCGACTGAGGTTAGGTCTTCTTTTGCTCTGCTGTTGTAAGTTGTTCCTTCAACCTGTATTGTTCACCAAATATTGATATTGTTCACCAATACTTCTCAGATTTGAAGAAAGCTTCCATTTGATTCAAACGTGCATCCGGGTTACATAGCTGAAATTTGAGGTATTTCTCCCCCTTTCACGATTTTTCTACTTTGAAAATCTTCTTTGTATTTGTATTAGGGATTTCCGTGGTATTGCTGTGAATTTAATTCTGAGTCTTTGTAGTGGTATTAGGGATTGCGATATGCTTATTGTGAAATTAGATTTAGATTTGGTTGTTGTTAAACTATTGAAGATGTGAACATTTCTGTTATTATTATTCAAGAACTATCTATTGAACTGATCGGCCTAATATAGTTGCAGTAACATATGTGTTATACATTTGCTTTATTATATGTGCTACACATTCTGTCTAAAATGTCCATACTACATTTTGTTTGCATTATATATGCCCGGTGATGGAAATATCTAAGAATGAGTCAACAAAATACTCCTGCTGTTGAGGAATCATCACAATCAGACAAGGCAAATTGGGATGATCCATTGACAAAGGCTTTTATCTACATATGCGTTGATCACCAAAAGGCAGGTGATAGGCCTAACACTCACTTCACCCGCGTGGGTTGAAGTGAAGATTGTGGTTGCATGCATGACATTGCACAATTTCATACGTCGACACACAATTGAAGATGAAGATTTTATGACATTTGGTAACGAATCTGTCGTGATTGAAAACGATGAGGTCATTGGTAATGGGATAGACATTAGGGAGCCTTCAAATTTCAATGAAGATTTTGAGATGGCTGTTTTACGTGATATGATTGCTGCAGAACTATTCGGTTTGTAGTGTAATATATATTGAACATATATTATATGATGCTATTAATGTATAATAATAAATATTAGTGCTATTAATACAAATGTAATACTCTATTGTTAAACATAACGAATCATGATTCAGTAATATTGATTAGTTAAACTAAACAAATAAAATCATTTGTTACAAATTATTGAGATAAATTATATAATTATCTCAACCCACCACACCGCAGTTTAGTTTATGCAAACGCTAAACTGCATACTAACTCACCTTACCACAGTTTTTTTATTGACACGCCAAACACTTTTTGTCAGCAAAACTCACCTCACAACACCACAACTTTTTACCTCACAACACTAAAATACAAAGCAATCCCAAACAGATCAATCCCAAACAGACCAATTGACACACACTACACCCTTATAGGGGTGGGGGACCAGAACCACTTGGCAAATATCCACCCGTGAGTCTGAAAATCAAGTGATACTCATATTAAATTGGCCACGTTCTTCCCCCATGTTACCTTTTGTACTAAATTATTAAGATCCCAATTTGGCTAATGATTTTGAATTTCATCCCAATCTCGATTATTTCCCTTTTTTTAATAAATAAATCAATATCTTTCTTTTTTGTGGATTCCAACAATAAACTACAAATATTCCATGAGAAAACTTTCTTTTTCTTAAAATGAATGAATCAGGAGAATGAATGGGACACAATCGTCGGCTCGGTTGGAAACAACTCACCCACCCCACCTTCCGCCATTTTATTAAAAATTTCCATAATTACTTGCTTGATTAGGACTGGTAAGAGAGACATCCGTTGCATATACAGGCACAGATGCATTCCTCTGTGTACTTAGAAGTGGTGGTGGTGGTGTTGTAGCCTGTGGGTGGGAAGAGATAAAATGCAGAGGTGGTGGTTTGTGGTGGTCGTGGTGGCGGCGTCAGTGTTGGCTGATGCGTCTGCTGAATTGAATATATGGCCAATGCCAGAGTCAGTGAGCCATGGGAATGGGAATGGGAAGCAGCAGAGCGTTCATATGAGCAAGAATTTTGAATTGACAACAGATGATGGTAGCAAGTATAGTGATCAAACTGGGATTCTCAAAGATGGGTTCTCTCGGTTTCTTGATGTTGTGAATATGGCTCATGTCGTTAACTCCAGTTTTGCTCCTTCTTCCGCCTTGCTCAAGGGAATTCGTGTTCTCATCTCCTCCCCATCTGATGAGGTTAGAATGTCATTTCCAACTCATATATGTATTAATTTTCCAATTCTTCTGCCATTCGTTTCCGAGATGCATTTTTTTTGAAGTTGAATTTTTCTTTCCTTTTTTTTTTTTTTTTAAATTTGTTGTAGCTACAATATGGGGTCGATGAGTCATACAAGTTATCAGTCCCTGCTCTTGGAGAACAGCCTTATGCACAACTTGAGGTGGGTGATGAAGAGTTTCAATCGATCAATCTTGAGAGAACGGCTAAGAATGACAACAAATACATTGTTTTTATGATAAAAATATGTTTTATTCTCCACTTGCAATATACTCATTCCACGTTTGGGGACATCTTGAGGACGGAATGATATATTTTCAACTTGTCAATTATTTCATTATCATCACTTTACCTTTTTTTTTTTCTATATCATTACTTTAACTTAATTAGTAATCCCTTGACGGTTTATGATTCTCTGGTTAATTTGGGTTCACTTGGAGTTTATACAGGCGCAAACAGTTTATGGGGCTCTACATGGGCTTCAGGTAACGCTTTCTTCTTTTTTGCGAAGCCATTACTGTTTCCAAGATTTATCACTACGTATCAAAATTTATATTTTGCCATGATTACAGACATTCAGCCAGATATGTCATTTTAACTTTACAACCAGAGTGATTGAAGTTCATAGCATTCCATGGACAATAATTGATCAGCCAAGGTTCTCTTACCGAGGTCTATTGATTGGTAAGTTGCTCAATATTCCTATGTTATGAAATGGTTAGGTAACTCACGAGTCTCATTTCACTTGGTGGCGTGGCATCCATGAGCTTGTCAGTGCTTACTAATCACAATGTTATAAAATTGCGTGTCCTTCCATTCTATTCCACCTTCAGAAACCATGCATTCTTTATCTTTCTTTGTATCTTGTTTTCTCTCTTCTTTTACTGGAACACACTCTCTTTAGGATGAACCCGCTGGTTGGAACACTGTTTTCTCCTTTTCTTTTTTCCCATTTATCCCTGTGTAGGCCCAGTAGGGTGTGCATTTTAGCTGTGCCATCTTTTGCATTTCAATGAATTTATTTCTTACCAAAGACAAATATTGCAGATACATCTCGACATTATCTTCCCATCCCAGTGATAGAGAAATTAATTGATTCAATGGCCTATGCAAAATTGGTATGTAATGCACGATAACATATCTAGCCTATGCAAAACTTGGTTTCATGTGATGCAATGACATGATGAGATTTGTGGTTTCATTACTCTTAAATGCGTTGTGGGCATGTGATATTTTAATGTTCTCAAATATAGTCTTTGTTTCTTATCGTGCCCTTTTTCATTTAGTTGAATAATATTGATTTTTCTTATGGATCCATGTAGCCGACCTCATAATGTTTGCAATGAAGTCTTTGGCGATGATGATGATCATGCCCTTGTTCATGTCACTGTCAGAATGCATTTGCTTGCATTTATTTTCATTTATTTTCCTTTTCCAAATAGTCATCGGCTTGTATATGATTTATGGAAAATTCAGCTTTAAATGAATGGCTTTATTGGTATAGTGTTACAAACAATTAGCTTGCTACAGCATCAAAGTACTTTTAGTCATCACCGTTGCATTTCCCACCATTATATGGCTAGTCTCTTTGAAGTATGTGCTGAGTCAGTAATGTTTTGGTTTGAGACTTAGTTGGCATATTTCTATCATAATATATTGAGCAAGAAACTTACGGGCTGAGTCACTTTGGAATTAGCTAGTATATTCTTTCGACTTTGGATCTGACCTCTCAAGTCGTTCATTTGCTACAAATCAGACATGGACTCATTTTTTCTTGCTTTCATCCAGAATGTTTTGCACTGGCACATAGTAGATTCACAATCTTTCCCCTTGGAGATACCTTCATATCCAAAACTGTG
This sequence comes from Tripterygium wilfordii, assembly GCF_013401445.1. NCBI lineage: Eukaryota > Viridiplantae > Streptophyta > Magnoliopsida > Celastrales > Celastraceae > Tripterygium > Tripterygium wilfordii. The sequence continues at coordinate 5,187,461 of NC_052241.1, forward strand.
GGATGGTGCTTATTCAATTTCGGAGCGGTATACCATGGCTGATGCTGCTGAAATAGTGAGGCAAGTAGTTTGGCTCTTTCTTGTACATTGGAAATGTCCATATTATCCATAAATTAGTTATTTCATAATATATTTGTTATCTATTTTTGTAGTTACGCACAGAGAAGAGGAATTAGTGTGATGGCTGAAATTGATGTTCCAGGCCATGCTCGCTCATGGTATCAGTTCTTGTCTTTTCTCATGTCAGTACTTGCTATGTCAAGGAATATATATGTTCCATTTCACAAGTTGTCCCTTATGCAGTATTTGTTTATTTCCAGCCCATTATCACTCTCGCTTTTCTGGATAGGCTCCATATCAGTGTCTGGTTGTGATAATTCCTACTGGTTCTACCATTTCATCTTATGTTCAAAATATCTAGTCATTGCAATTGGTTATGAACCTGTAAGATTGTGAGTGTGACTGACGAACAATGGAGACTGGGAAGTTTAGATACAGATTTTTTTTTTGTCAGGGACGTAAATGCTGACAGAAGACTTCCACAGACTATTTTCTCTTTCTTATGCAAGTTGCTATTGTTACTCATATGATTACCGCATGCTCCAACAATCAGCGCTTCTTAAACTCTCAGACTATTAGCTACTTCTTATTGCAGGAAAACATATTCTTGTTTGCTCATGATGCTTATATTATCTTTTTTGAAAATGAAGAAAATTTTATGAAATTTCCTTGTGCTACATTTTCCAAAAAAACTTATGGATTCATTGTTTAGGGGTGTTGGTTATCCTTTTCTATGGCCTTCAAAGGACTGCCAGGAGCCACTTGATGTCAGCAATGAGTTCACATTTAAATTGATAGATGGAATTCTATCAGGTATCATTGCCTCTTCTGGTTGGAGACACTAGTTTTGATGAGACATAATTAAGTTGGCATAACATTTTTCCTCTGTGCAGATTTTAGTAAGGTCTTTAAATTTAAATTTGTTCACTTGGGAGGTGATGAAGTTAACACAAGTACGCTCAGCTCTCATTATTTATTTTGTAATTGTTATTTGTTACGATAGATTTTCACACATTCTTCCCTTTTCAGCTATGTTACTTCACTGGTCATAATGCATGTCATACTGTGTTGTATATGCCGCACTGTTGTTTCAAATATGTGTGCTTCTTTTTCTTCGGATCTGCTTTATTCGTCTGCTTGATGCTTGCAGTAAATTGAAACCATAACAATAATTATTCCTCTAGGATGTCTTTTCACATATCCAGTAAGAATTTGATTTTTTGGATATCTATTGATGCATATAGTTGTGCTTTTACTTTATTCGTCTGCTTGATGCTTGCAGTAAATTGAAACCATAACAATAATTATTCCTCTAGGATGTCTTTTCACATATCCAGTAAGAATTTGATTTTTTGGATATCTATTGATGCATATAGTTGTGCTTTTACTTTCAGGCTGCTGGTCATTCACTCCCCACATAAGCAAATGGTAATTTTCCTTACTAAATCTTCCCGCACTGCAAGAATTCTACTTATTTTCTTAGGGTTCTGAAACTTGAATGTGGTGCTAAGAAAGCAAGAGATGCTTTGAGGTTTAAGGGTAATACCGGTTACTAATTAGGCAGAATTGGTGATAAATTCAACTGAAAACAGTGGCTGGAAAACAGTAATTTTCTAGGGATTGAAAGATTTTGTTATTGGGGTTAGAATTTTAACAGTTGGATGCTTTGACTTTTGAAAGTAAGATTTTATCTTTTGAATGACTGAAAATTATATATGATTGTCCGTGTATTTGCTGCTTATCCTGGAATTGTAAGTGGAAATATATAGGAAAAGGCAGATCTCTATCACCATATACTGGGTTGGTATCTCACCTAAAGACATTTTACTTCACAAAATTGTATTCAATAAATTGACAATTCATATTCCTAGCTTTGTAGATGTTATTAGCAAAGTTTTCATTTCATGCTTGCTTCTCTTGACTGTGATTCTATGAACACTACTCATTCTCCAGAATCCTTCCATTGTTTGAAGTTTTAATTGTCTCGAAATACCACGATCTGAAACTGTTGCTAATGAAAACATTCAAACTACTGCCTCTGCTAAAAATTTTCTTCTTGTTTCTGTGCTCCTTTTATCATTTCATTGGAATAATATTTTTCATGAATTTCAATATTGCTCTAATCTATGATTGATTTATTTTTGACCTTGAAAGCTTTGCATTATTCTATGTCCATTCGTTTTATTACTACCTACAAACAATCAAGAGACAACAGATTAGTTTTTCAACTACTTCCATATGCAGGTTAAAGAAGCACGGTATGGTTGAATCTGAAGCTTGTCAATATTTTGTCTTGCGGGCACAGAACATAGCTCTTTCCCATGGATACGAAATTGTGAACTGGTATGGGTTTTATGGGTAAAGTTTTATGTCTGTTATCATCATTACACGGCTTATTCACTCATGACTCGTAACAGGGAAGAGACATTCAACAACTTTGGCAACAAATTGAGCAGAAAAACTGTCGTGCACAACTGGTATATCCAACCTTTCATGAGTGTAATCTATACTGTGTCTTGATGCATTGTGTCTTCATTCTTCAAAAGAGTGGTAGCATTTGTCACCGCTGGGAACTTCTATATCATAGTTCCGGTTTCTATGACTGATATATGCGATGAAGTGTGGATACAATTTATACATCATTTAGATCTCTTTATCTTCGAAGTTCAAACTTCCATATCCATTACGTACTTAAAAGTTGTTCTGTTGGCAAACCCAAAAATCTGAGTAGCAGAGGCACAAAAAATCTATTTCCTGGCTGCATTTTTATCAATAGTCGACCAAAAACTTCAGAGGAATAATACTAAATTTTACTAAAATATTGAATATGCTGTGGTTTTTTCTGAAATATTACTCACAAAGTGTTAATTATTTATGATAAAAGACCAGTCACTTGGTTCATTATTGTTCGAGAGCCGACTACAGAAAACTGCTCCATATTCTCTTGATTTGGTAAGAGTGATTAATAAAATATCATAGTAATAAATTCTCTTAGTAATAAATAGCTTTGTAGACGTACAGTATACTGATATTAGCCTTTTGTGCTTTCTTCATTTTGATTACTGATTTTCATTAGGCTTGATTTCTTGTCTACAATTTCCTTCAAGGCTTGGTGGTGGTGTTGCTGAGCGAGTGGTTGCAGCTGGGTTACGGTGCATTGTAAGCAACCAGGATGTGTGGTATTTGGACCACTTGGATACCCCGTGGCAGAAATTTTATTCAAATGAGCCACTCGTGAACATCACAAACCCCAAGCAACAAAAATTAGTAATTGGGGGCGAGGTGTGCATGTGGGGTGAACGTATAGATGGGTCAGATATTGAACAGACTATATGGCCACGTGCTGCAGCGGCTGCAGGTAATTATTGTGCATCCTGTTAATTTCGCCCTGGAATTAGGTTCTTTAAGGTATATGAGAAGCTTGAGAAAATTCTATTACATTATAAAAAAAAACTTGTGAAAGTTGTTTCCCATAAAAAAAAATTGCGTTTCCTAATTTCTTTGGGAGGTATAATTTATTTCTGGGACAATGAAGTGGTACATACTACATAGTCTTGTCTGAAGTTGATAATGGCCATGCATTGTAGTTGAGGCGTAGAAGCTGTTTTCTGGAAATGAGGATGGTTATTATGACATAGCCTTCATGAAAGAAAAATTTTTCCGTCAGGCTTAAATTTCTTCATGTATTTAAACTTCACATTTGTATGCATAACTAAACAGGTGAGAATAAAAAACTTTGACCAACCCTTGGCACGCATTCAAAAGGTAGTATTGGCACAAATGGTTGCATCCATTCGCAGACATGTACGTAGCAGTCTTTTCCTAAAAATATATTTGAAGTAATGACAAAGTAACATCAGTCTCACAAGCACCTTTATATTGTGTGTTGATGACAAGCAACTATAAGTTTTTGTTTACAGATTTGTGTATTAGTACAAAGCGTATTTTAACAGCGACTATAATTGGAATCCGCATTAAACTATGTGATCATTAGCTTTTCCCCTGCTAATATTGATCTTTTTCTCCCTCCAACTGAAGAGCGGCTTTGGACACCTTATGACAAGCTGGCTAAAGATCCAAGGAAAGTTACTGGACGACTGGCACACTTCAGGTGTTTGCTGAATCAAAGAGGGGTTGCAGCTGCTCCATTAGCCGGACCAGGTCGAGCAGTGCCTGCAGAGCCAGGTTCTTGCTATGTGCAATAACTAGTCGACCAGCATATTTTTAATTGAGATGTAGCTGGTGGTTCAATGCCCCGTATCTTTTTTCTGTTCTTAATTATGAGTACAGGTGATAAAAACAGGCAGTTTCAGGTCAGGTCTCAAGTGTCTATCATAGCCTTTCTCCTGTAACTCTTTAAAGGATATCCCTTTATTATTGAAGAATTTGCTTTCTTCCTTTTGTATTCTATTCTATTCAAAATGCATGGGTAAAAAAAAAAGGGGGGGAAGGGCGGCTACAGTGGAATCACGGGAGAAAAAGAGAGGAAAGTTGGGTGTAAGGTGGGAGAGAAAAAGTGACAGGAGAAGCCAAAAGGGGAGGGAGGCGCAGCTTGGTGTGAGAAAGAGATAGAAAGGGGAAGTTTGCGGTAACAGTAGAGGAGAGAAGGGCAAAACAAAAGGAGGAAAGAGAGGTTTTGGAAAAAAAAGAAGTGAAAGGGTGGGTGGCGTGAGAGACACAGAAGAAAGGAGAAGAGAAGGGAGAGGTTTTCGGGGTGAAAAAGAAGGAAAAGAGAGAGTGTGTGCTTGATTTTCCTACAACTTTTTCTTGCACAAACAGATTTTGAAGGTCTCTCTCTTACACTCTTTTTTTTGGTTTTGATATTCTTACTTTTCCTTTCACAAGTATTCCATCTTTTTATATTATCTTTACTCTTCCACTTCCTGGGTATAGAAACTAAATAGGTTTGCTTGCTTTGTGTTTTATTTCTGGATTGTATACATAGTTTATAATCTTTGTTTGTTGATTGAACATTCTATTTACTTTTTTGTTGTTCCTTGAGTTTTGTTTGTAGTCTTTGTATTACTGCCAATACCCAAGTCCATTGGGTTCTCATTCTTCGTGGGATTTTTGTACCCGTATGGGAGAAGTTTTCAGAAATCAATTTTCAAACATACCTTTGGTTGAATTTTTGTAAGTTTCTCTCTCATGGTATTTTGTACCCATAGGGGAGAAATTTTCAGAAATTAATTTTTAAGAAAAATCAAAAAATACATTATCCCTTGTCCGATTGTTGATAATTGAGTAAGTGGGTGTTATGGGGTGCTAACACCTTCCTCACACTCAATCGACCCCCGAACCCAATTTCTAATCATAGACCAATATTTTAAAATGTGGTCAATTGCACCTTCAAATCAATTGGTGGTGACTTCATTATTTTTTATAAGTCCGCCCGCGTCGTGATTCTGGTTGTAACAACTGCTGACTTCACTGGGGACGCTTGAGGGTCAAGGCAAGTTTGCTTGGACAAGGGCTAATTTGTTTCGTTTCTTTTTATTTTTCTTTATATATAGGTTTCATTCTTTTATTTGTATATTCTATTCTCACTGATGATGTCCGAAATAGGTCCTTCCTATCCGACAAATCAGTCAAGCCAAATAAAGCTGGAATAAATGAATTCCTTCCTGATGAGTGCACGCTTACTTCCTTCCTTCCTGCACAGGGAGTAAACGTAAGTTGCGGCAGGGCCCCGAGGGTGTGTTCGGGGGGACCTTTTCGACGCTCAAGTCAGTTCAGTACTAAACTTGGGAGGATGGCTCGCTGTTCGGAGCTTTGCCTCCTGCTTAGTAAGTAAATTTGAGTGCAGGAGTTAGAATGCTTACCTGAGAGTGGAGGTCCCCTTTATATGTGCATGGGTAGTTTGAGTTGTAGTAGGAGTCAGACTCTCTCTCATTGGTTTACTAGAGGGTTTCTCGGAGGGAAAATACCCTCTATATCCCTCTCCAAAGGGGAGTTGGACTCTGCTTGGGGGTTAGTGTCATGTTCGGACTCTACCTTGGTAGATGTGGCCCTAGTAAGGTATGGTTGAACCTTACTACCTACATCATATGGGAAGAACCGTATTGGTAGGAAGGCTTGTACTAGGAACGTCGGCCATGACCTTCCTACTACGCGAAGTAGTCACTTCGGTGTGCCCTTCAATTCCACCGAAGGGGGACTTCAACTACTAACTATGTCTAGCATAGATGTCACATTGGTGCCGTGTGTACAACCCTTATTGGTAGGGATAATTTGGTAATATCATATGCCCCCACACTCTTATCGAGGTGTCATACGATAGACTAGATATGAGGGTAAATGATAACTCCATCGATTCGTATTCACGGTCTAGATTTGAGGAATGTGGAAGGTCACTTCGTTATGGGCCGTCGATCCTGACCCAATTCCTTTAGTATAAATATGTTTTGAGGTGGCTCAGACTTTTTACATCTCCCTATTTCTCTTACAGTTGGCCGACCGAACTTCTACCTTGTCTGTCCGTCCGCCGTGTTTTCAAGTCAGTCCGTCCTTCCTTCCTTCTTCGATATTCAGGTCAGTTTGTCTTTCCCCTCTTCTTTGGAGTTATGTCATCCAGTTCTTCCACTACAAGTTCCTCTCAAGGAGGGTCTTCGGACTCTACCTCTTCCGGGGAAAGGACGGTTTCAAACCAAAGTTCTGAGGTGAATATAATTGATTCACCGCCAGACGATACCGAAGCGCTTCGATAAGTCTTTGTCGAAGTGGCTGATCTGACCGAAGTGCCCCCAAACTTCCGAGCCGAGGGGGACGAGGTTGATAAAGAGCCGGACTGCCTTTGTGGCTTTGGTCTAGATGATCGAGGGGTTCAAAATATCAAGAGAGACTTCGGTATTCCCTGGCCGTGCCGGCGAATGCTTCTTGAAGAAAATCCTTTTCACTGGAAGGAGGGAGAATTTGCCATCTCCCTCCATTCCTTAAAACATGGGGCTCGGATTCCATATCCGCCCGCCCTTACCAATTTTTCCGTCGCTTCGGCCTATGTCCTGCTATCTTCACACCAAACGCATGGTTATTTCTAAACACCATTGTGAATCTTTGTGTCAAGCATAAGGTTCCCTTCCATTCTCTTGTAATTCAACACATTCTAAAATTAAGTCGTCACGGTCGGAAGGCCGGTTTGTATTATTTCCAATTTCGTAGTCCGATTGAAGCTCCGAAGTATCAATTTTCTATAAAGGAAAGGAAGAAAGGTTACTTATGGGTCAAGGCTCCAATTAACCCAGGGGAAAACCTTCCTTTCCGTACCAACTTCGGTATTCCCTTCCTTGCATTCTTTAACAATCCTATGGATCTAAAGCTAGACAGTGAAAAGGTTCTTCTTGTCCAGTTTCTTTCTTTCTTGCCACCAAATCTTTCCATCCCCCTTAATTTTAATGATGGGGATAGTAGCTATGCTTATGCCTCTATTATGCTGAAAAAAGGTGTAGTTCGGTCATCGGTTTTTACTTTTCATTTGACTTTCATATTCCCTTACTGACATGTCTTCTGTCTTTTTTGTAGACATGGCCGATATGGGAGATTACGTCAACATGTTCAATACTGGTGCCATAAGGGGTAAGAAGCATGGGATTGGTAAGGGAAATAGGAGGAAGTCTGTTCCTAAGAGATCAAAGAAAGGGAACACTAGCGAGACTTCCGCTGCTACTAAAGTCCTTCAAGGACCGACCGTTGTAACTGGCTCGGTTAGAGTAACGGGACCTACGACTACGTCGGCAAGGCAATCAGATTACATCAACATTCCTTTGCCAGTGACTCAACTTGCTGAAGATTTTTCTATTCATCAACAAGGCTGGGACGTACTAGTTATTGACTCAGCCAATAATCCAAACGTCACAGGTCGGATGGTGGCCAAGCTTCCTACTCCAGCAGACTTCCGTCGGTATGAGGCCTTGTCTCTGACGGACATAAATAGTCGGTCATCATCTTTTTTTTTTCTGTCTGTATGAGGCTTTGTCTCTGACGGACATAAATAGTCGGTCATCATCTTCTTTTTTTTTTCTGTAACAAACTTTTCCTGTAACTTCGGTCAACTGTTTGCAGGTTGCTTCGGTCTTGGCAACTCTTCCGGGTGGAATCGCGAGTGTTGCCCATAGCGAGCATGCTGCTTTGGAGAAGGCCGAAGCAGCTGCTTTAGCGAGGGCAAAGGCTGAATCAGACTTGGACGCCCTTCGGGAGGAGCTGGAGAGCATGAAGAAAGTATTGTCTGCCTCTGGTGCTAGGGAGGTAAAATATCGGAAAGAAAAATCAAAGTTGGAGGTTGAGGTTTCCCGTATCTCCAAGATGGTCGAAGTTGAGAGGGTGAAAGCATTAGAGGAAGGCAAATCTTTGGGGGTTGAAGCCTTCAAAGCTTCTGAAGAGTTTAAGTTGACTCTTCGTCAGGAGGGGTATTTTGCCGGCTGAGGAGCTTTTAAAATGGCTCTGCGAGCTCTGATTCAGGCGGGTCAGGATCCAAGCATATTAGACAACTTTTGCGCTGTTCTCGTAGGAAAAGACGACATCGAGGAGTTGAAGGATGAGATTTATGCTGAACTTGTCCGTGCTGAAGAGGCTGCAAGGGCTGCCAATGAAGAGGATGTTGAGGAGGAGGATTCTGAAGCAGAATTTAAGGGATATCCAGAAATAGATGAACCTTCAGCCACTATTGACATTACTGTTCTCCCTTCAGATGATCAACTCTTAGTCCCTTCCTCTGATCCTCCGACCAGTCGGGATGAAGTGCCTTTGGCCAATCAACCTGAAATTCCTCCTATCGAAGTTACAACGGTTGTTCCTACTGAGGAGACAGAGGCAAACCTTTCGATTGGGGATACTTAATCTTTTTTTCTTCTATTGAATTATGTATGAACACTCTTATTTTGTAATAATATTTTCTATCTTTATCTGCATCTGTGTTGTTATTATTTCAGTGTCTTGGCCGAACCTGATGTTGTCATTAGGAGGGTCAGTCGCTTGTCCTGGTCTATGATTCTCGTTAAGTCTCAAAGGCCGGCCGAAGTTTTAAATTAGGACGCTTTGGTCTTATTTAGGCTTTGGAAATTTCCATGTAATTTGGACCAAACTGGCCTAAATGGGACGCTTTGGTCCTGATGGGCCGAACTGGCCTAAGGGGACACTTCGGTCCTGGAAAAGTTTATGTGGTAACTAATAAATGGCAATTTTTATTGAACTTACTAGAAATGGAACATATATTCTTAAAGAATTGTTCAACTAAACATAATATTTGCGTAAATTATCGGCATTCCAAGGTCGCATCTTCTTCCCAGAGTTTTCTGGGTCTTCAATACAGTAAGTTCCTTCCTTGAATGCCTCAATAACCTTGTATGGTCCATCCCAAGTTTCTCCCAGCTTTCCAGGGTGTTTCCCTGCTGCTTCCTTATTCCTTAGGACCAAATTTCCTGGGAAGAACTTCCTTTCTTTGACTCTACGGTTGTAATACCAAGCCGTTCTTTATTTGTAAGCCGCAATACGGACTCTTGTGTCTTCCCTAGCTTCTTCCACAAGATCAAGATTGTTCAGGAGTGCTTCATTATTTCCTTGAACATCAAAGTTAATTATTCTTGTAGTAGGGATTCCAATCTCTATTGGTATCACGACTTCGGAACCAAATGCAAGTGAGAAAGGTATTTCGCCTGTAGAAGTCCTTGTTGTGGTTCGATAGGACCATAATACACTTGGGAGCTCTTCCACCCATCTTCCTTTAGCACTGTCCAACCTAGTCTTCAGCCCTTGGAGTATTACTCGGTTTGTCACTTCAGCCTGTCCATTTGCCTGTGGATGACTGACCGAAGTGACTCTGAGTTCAATCCCCAAATCTTCACAGAGTTTGTTTATCTTCTTTCCTACGAACTGCCTTCCATTATCAACAATTAGGGCCCTTGGTAGTCCATATCTGTAGACAATAGTCCTCCAGATGAAGTCTATCACTTTGTTTTCTGAAATAGTTGCAAGTGGTTCAACTTCTATCCATTTAGTAAAGTAATCCACAGCTACTACCAGAAATGTCCTTTGGGTTGATGCTGGAGGGAACGGTCCAAGAAGGTCCATACCCCACTGAGCAAATGGGCGAGGATTTTTGATGGGGACTAGTTGAGTAGGAGGGAGGTGAGATATGTTGGAATGCCTCTGACACTTATCACATCTTTGTACTAACTTATTTGCATCTGCCATCATAGTAGGCCAGTAGTACCCACAACGTAGTACTTTATAGCTCAGAGTCCGCCCTCTTATGTGACTTCCATAGACCCCTTCATGTACTTCCCTCAAGGCAAAATCAGCATCTCTAGGTGCTAAACACCGTAGATATGGCAGTGTGAAGGATCTCCTGTACAGCTCAGCATTGATTATGGAATACTTTGCTGATCTTTTCCTAAGGCTCCTGGCTTCATTTTTGTCCTCAGGAAGTTTTCTTTCCAACAAGAATTCTTTGATTGAATCCATCCAACTTGGCTCAGTATCCACCTGGGCTACTACTATATCAGTTGAGATACTTGGTTGAGGAAGTATCTCAATCCTGACCGAAGTGGGTCCCTTTACTGAGCAAGCTGAAGCCAATTGAGCAAGCACATCTGCCTTTGTATTTTCCTCCCTAGGTATACGGTTGATCTCTACCTTGGGAATCTTAGCCAAGGGCTTCCTTACTGCAGCTAAATATTTGACCATGTTGGGGCTTTTAGCCTCATAGTCGCCCTTCATCTGTTCAGTTATAAGCTGCGAGTCACTATTGATCAATAAGTTTTTGATTTCAAGTTCTTCTGTAACCTTCAACCCAGCCAACATTGCTTCATATTCCGCCTTATCGTTTGATGCTTTAAAGTGAAAATGCAAGGCATGTTCCACACATATGCCCCCCGGGCCGATGAGGAGTATTCCAGCTCCACTACCTTCCTAATTGGAGGAGCCATTCATAAAAAAGCTCCACTGTGGGTAGTCCTCTTCGGTCGATTCCATTAGGGTCGGTCGGAGACACTCCACCACAAAATCTGCTAAGGCTTGAGCTTTGATTGCCTGCCTTGGTTTGTACTGAATGTCAAACTCACTCAATTCTATGGACCATTTTATCAATCTTCCCGATATCTGGCTTTTGTAGTGTATTCTTTAGTGGTTGATCAATAAGGACCACAATTGTATGAGCTTGGAAGTAAGGTCGCAATTTCTGAGCCGCAGTAAGTAAGGCGGGTGCTAATTTCTCTGCTCCAGTATAGCGGATTTCAGCATCCACCATGACCTTACTGACATAGTAAACTGGCTTTTGCACCTTTTCTTCTTCTCTAATAAGAACTGCACTTACTGCGTGTTCCGACGTGGCAAGGTATAAATACAAGATTTCCCCCTCCTTAGGACACGTTAGCAAGGGAGGTTGTCCGAGATAATCTTTTCGTCCTTCAAACGCCTTTTGACATTCCTCTGTCCACTGAAACTCCTTAGCCTTTTTCAATGCTTGAAAGAAAGGTCTACACTTGTCGCCCGACCTTGCAAGAAACTTTCCTAGTGCTGCTGCTCGGCCAGTCAACCTTTGTACTTCCTTGGGTGTTTTAGGACGCTCCATTTGAAGTATGACCTCAACCTTCTCTAGATTCGCTTCAATTCCCCTACGAGTGACGAGGAATCCTTTTAATTTTCCAGAGCTTACTCCAAAGGCACACTTGTCGGGGTTCAACTTCATCTGAAATTTTGATAAAATATCAAACACTTTCTGTAGGTCAGAATGGTGATCTTCAGCCTTAGCACTCTTTACAACCATATCATCCACATAGGCTTCAACTGTCCTTCCTAGCTGATCAGCGAAAACGTGATTGACTAACCTCTGATAAGTGGCACCAGCATTCTTCAGTTCGAAGGGCATAACTTTGTAGCAGTACGTCCCTTCTGGAGTGATGAACGAAGTACTCTTCTCATCTTTTGGGTCTATCTTAATCTGATGGTAGCCTAAGTATGCGTCTAGGAAGCTAAGTAATTCCTGTCCGGAAGTGGCATCTACCAATTGATCAATTTTAGGAAGGGGATAACTGTCCTTCGGGCAAGCCTTATTCAAATCTGTGAAGTCAACACACATGCGCCATTTTCCATTAGCCTTTTTGACCATTACCACATTGGCCAACCATTCCGAGTATTGAACTTCACGTATGAAGCCTGCATCAAGTAATTTCCTTACTTCCTCCTTAATAGCGTTTTGCCTCTCCAAGGTGAAGTTTCGCTTTCTTTGTTTGACTGGCTTAGCTCCTGGTACAATGCTGAGACTATGGGAAATGACCTTCCTGCTAATCCCTGGCATTTCATCCGCACTCCATGCGAAATTTTCAATGTTAGTGAGGAGGAGTTTAGTTACCTCGTCAACTAACTCTTTATCCATCTGTGATCCAATGAACAGTTTCTTCTCAGTTCCTTCCTCTACCTGGACATGAAGGAGATCTTCAGCTGGAGTAGGTTTAACTATCTTTTCTTCCTCCCGAACGTCCAGACTACCGACCGAGATGGTGGCCTTTTTCTTATCTTTCAGGTCGGTATAGTACATCATCCTTGCTAGCTTTTGGTCTCCTTTTACTTCCCCTACCCCATAGGAAGTTGGGAACTTCATCTTGAGGTGGTAAGTACAGACAACAGCCCGGATTTTGTGAAGAAGCGGTCTCCCAATGATTGCATTGTAGGGAGTCTTTACATCCACCACTAGTAAGTCAATCATATGCATAAACGTCCGAGGGTAAGTTCCCAAGGTGATTGGTAGGGATATAACTCCTTTGGGAATTATTGACTCTCTAGCAAATCCGTACAAAGGTTTAGAAAAACTCTTCAACTTATCATTTGAGATTTTCATCTCCTTAAAGGCATGGTAAAACAGGATGTCCGCCGCACTACCATTGTTTACCAAGACCTTCTTTACTGTGAAGTTTGTAATAACTGTTTCTATGACAAGTGCATCGTCATGGGGGTCTTGGACGTTCTCAGCATCCTTCTCCGAGAAGGTTGTTCTTTCTTCCTCCCTTCTGGGCTTCTTATTTTTCACAGCTACTTCATTTATTCGGGCGTAAGCCCTTTCTATTGAGGAGCTTTTCCCTCATGCTACTAGGCCTCCAACAATCATTCCGATAGTCCTGGCAGTTCCTCTTTGGTGACGAGGAGAACCATCCCTCCACCTTTGTCTTCTCTTGTCGTTGTCCCTCTCGTCATCAGTTCTCTTTCTCTTCTCTTCCTGATCCGAAGTGAACTGCTTGAGATAGCCTCTCCTAATAAGGCTTTCGATCTCATCCTTCAGTTACCTGCATTCCTCGGTGTCATGCCCATGGTCCCTATGGAACATGCAATACTTGTCCGATGTACGCTTCCCAACTGGAGCTCTCATTTTCTTGGGCCACTTCACGATGTCCCTATTCTGTACTTCCAAGAGAATGTTATGCAATGTGTTATTAAGAGGAGTGTAGAAACTATACCGCGGCGGAAGGCCTTGGTCAGTCTTCCTTCCAGATTGATTATCCTTCCTCTGATCACTTCTTCCCTCAGACCTTCCTTGTTTCTTGCTTGAGGGAGGTAAGTCTTTCTCCGTTCTTCCCGAGGCGCTCGAGCCTTTTTTGGCAAGGGCCGAGGAAGAAGAGAACTGAGAAATTTTCATCATGTCCTCAAATTGCATGAACTTATCCCCCCTGGCATATAGTTCTCCCATGTTCTTGGGACGCTTTTTGGTTAATGACCGTACGTATGCTTCGTCCCTAACCGTCCTTACCAAGGCTGAAATGACTACTTCTACTTGGACATGTGGTATTTCCAAACACGCTCTGTTGAATCTTGCAAGGAATGACCGAAGTGATTCTCCTGACTCATGATCAAGATTCATCAAGTCAAGACTGGTCTTTGCAGTCCTTCTTGCTGCGGAGAAGTGTAATACAATCTTTTCAGACAAATCTCCAAACTGGTCACACTATGCCTGGGCAACTAATTGAACCAAGTTCTTGCTGGTCCAAATAGAGTTGACGGGAAGATCTTACACATAATCAGGTCAGTTGCCCCCCGACATTCCATCATTGATTTGAAACCCTGGATGTGATCACAAGGGTCAGTTAGTCCTTCATACTTCTCCAATTTTGGAAGAACTAGGTGACGGGGCATTTCAACCTCAAGAACTTTAGGAGCTAAGGGAGTTAATGTACTGTCCCACACTCCCTCCATTGGTGACACTCCTTGTAAGGCAGCAATCTTCTTGTTCATTTCTTCCAAATGCCGACCTACATCCTCATTGTAGGTGGTTTTGGTGCCCCTCCTAGTACTTTCTCCCACCGGTCCATCTGGATTCCCTCTTTGGGTCGTCTCCTTAGATTGACCAGAGCAGGAACTTCTCACGTCTTCATCATTCTGGATTTCTCTATTCGGTGGGGGAACTTCCTGCCAACCTACAGGCTGATTCGCTTGTGACTGCTGGTTCATGATTAGTTCAGTCAACATTTGTACCTGCTAGGAGAGTTGTAGGAACTGTTCCTGAGTGCAGGGTACTTGGGATTGTTCGGCTTGTAGGTTGGTTCGGTCAGCAACATCCCTATGGTGTTCTGCTTCATCATGATGGGGATGATCACCCTGTTCCCGATTGGGATCATTAGGGTCAGTAACTCGACGGCTTGTTTCCGAAGTAGAAGCTACGTTCCTTCTCGATCTGACCATTGTGAGTTTCTTTAGGGAAGTGTACTTCCTTCCCACAGACGACGCCAAACTGATGATGTCCGGAATAGGTCCTCCCTATCCGGCAAATCAGTCAAGTCAGATCGAGCTGGAATAAATGAACTCCTTCCTGATGAGTGCACGCTTACTTCCTTCCTTCCTGCACAGGCAGTAAACGTAAGCTGCGGTAGGGCCCCGAGGGTGTGCTCGGGGGAACCTCTCCGACGCTCAAGTCAGTTCAGTACTAAACTTGGGAGGATGGCTCACTGTTCGAAGCTTTGCCTCTTGCTTAGTAAGTAAATTTGAGTGTAGGAGTTACAATGCTTACCTGAGAGTGGAGGTCCCCTTGATATGTGCATGAGCAGTTTGAGTTGTAGTAGGAGTCAGACTCTCTCTCATTGGTTTATTAGAGGGTTTCTCGGAGGAAAAATACCCTCTATATCCCTCTCCAAAGGGGAGTTGGACTCTACTTGGGGGTTAGTGTCATGATCGGACTCTACCTTGGTAGATCTGGCCCTAGTAATGTATGGTTGAACCTTACTACCTACATCATATGGGAAGAACCGTATTGGTAGGAAGGAGTGTACTAGGAAGGTCGGCCATGACCTTCCTACTACGCGAAGTAGTCACTTCGGTGTGCCCTTCAATTCCACCGAAGGGGGACTTCAACTACTGATTGTGTCTAGCATAGATGTCACATTGGTGCCATGTGTACAACCCTTATTGGTAGGGATAATTTGGTAATATCACTCACGATTTTGGAGTTTAATGGTTTGTTCATTTTGTAGCATTTCATGGATAGTTGTTGTATGCAGATCCAGGCAAGAGTACAACAAGGGTTTGGTTGGTAAAACCTCTCGCACACGCTGTGCACCTTTCTACCACACTTACACACAATAACCCCCCACCCTGGCTTCACTTTGGATAGGAAAGGATGGACCATTTCCTTCGTGAGATTCTGTCAACGTACGGGTAGTAGGTATATCCTCATTGGACTAAACTCCCCCAATGAGTTGAGGGAGGAACCCTGTTACCTTATGGGACTACAGGGGCACCTTGTCCAGAACCTTACGCGATAGATAGAACCATGACCATACAGTTTAGGGTTAGGACATTGAAAGGATATCTCTTACCCTTACTTGTTACTCTTTCCATTTTCTTTTTGGCACATTTTATTTATTGATATGATGTTACGCTTGATGAGTATTACTAACCACATTTGTTTCTTGGTGTTTCTTCTTTTTTCATTACTTTTCCATCTTATTCATTTATACATATACACACGAACTTGTGGTTTGGCATTAGTATTATTGACATCATTTCTTTTTTTAAAAAAAGCCAAAAAAGGAGAGAAAAAAAGAGATTGTATTTGAAAATTAATGTTAACAGAAGGATGTTTGTTATAATACTATTTCCAAAACACAAAGTCCAATAAAAAAAATTCATACCATATACATGCACATATCTATACATACATTCATAGAAAAAAGGGGGAAAATAATAATAATGGTGGGAGATAACCAACTAAGAAACACTTTGTTCTTGCTGAAAAACTACATACCTCATTTGAGCATCACAACCCTCATCACTCACACAATACATGCCTACGAACTAAGATCATGGAGAAGATGAATTAGAAAATGATACGAATGAAGGAACAAATGGAACATGATGGATTGGCAGCTGAGATAAAGGGTCAGATAGAATCTTTGATTTGGCAAGGAATCAGGAGTCCTATTTAACTTGTACCATATAAAGAGAGCATGGGCCTAGATTACAGGTCTGGCAAAAAGAAAAAAAAAGGCAAAAAAAAAAGAGAGAAAAAAGTGAAAGGAACATTCAACTGTGGCAGAGTGTCAATTCCTTGGTTATATGACATTTTGGTATCTGGTAGGATGTTAGAAGAAGAAGACACTAGTGTAATTGGGGCAGTTGTTGGAGATATAAGCTATCAATTCAATGACCTTTAGATAGCCATGGTCGAAGGCGAGGAGAGTTCACTTAGCAGATTCCTTTTTGTGGCGCGGCGTCCAGTAGGATTAAGATTGAGCAATTGGACCGTGCAGAAGCTGGTTACACTGATCAATAATATGTCAAAATAATCATCACAACTGCACCACCACCATTGGCCCTACCCAAGGCCTCCGATTGGACTTTTGTAATGGGCGGTACTTTGTTTTGTGTTTAAATCTATGTTGTATGGGATGATGTGTATGCTTTGCGTTTGAGAACAAATCTTTTGCACGCATTGAAAATTCATCCAGTTCCCATTTTATTTCTCAATTGATCTCATCTTTTTCTTCTCAGGACTCAAATTGATGATAACAAGAGTGATGAACTTAACGAACCAGATTTTGACACACTTATTAGCCATGTCGAGCCTAACCATGACACTGATGAAGAATATGGCATTGCACCATAATTACAAAAGCAAATCAATCAAGAAGGAAAGATAATTATACCAACTGAAGTCAAGGAACCTATTAATTTGGGAGATGAAACTGATATGAGTGAAGCCAAAATAGGAGCTACTTTTCGTGGAGACAAATGAGAAAGAAAGGTTGAATTGCTACAAAAATACAAAGTTGGTGTTTGCATGGTTTTACCAATGATATGTCGAGTCTCGATAAGGATAAAACGGTCCACCATTTGCCGTTAAGACTAGAATATACTTCAAAAAATTAGAAATCGAAGAGAATGAAGCCAGGGTTGTTGAAAGTAAGGTTTGATCATAACAAATAATTTGATGCTGGGTTTTTGGCATTGCCCCGTTACTCAAAAAAAAAAGAGAAAGGAAAAAAAGAAAAGAAAGAAAAAGGAAATGTGTGTCATACCAGTTCCAAAGAAAGACATAAAGATCAGAGTATACGTCGACTACCACGATCTTAACAAGGTTGAAATCTCATCTCTCCGGGTTGTCATAAAAGCTGGTTGTCAATGCATGATACGAGCAATTGAACTTGATTGAAGAACGGAGAATGGAAACACTTGCAAAGGTCAATTACATCATAAACGAATGATGAGAGCAAGTGACAAGAAATTATCCCCGAAATATCGGGAAAAGCAATGAACGGAGAATGGAAACATTGCAAAGGTCAATTACATCATAAATGTATGGTGAGAGCAAGTGACAAGAAATTGTCTTCGAAATGTAGGGGAAAGCAATGAAGAAGAAAAAAAGAAAAGAGAGAGAAAAGAAAAGAAAACCCCGCAGAGGTGAAACCTGAAAGGACGTCTTTGGAAAAAGTTAGGGAAACAAAAAAAATCCCACAGAAGTGAAAACCTGACAAGGCGCTTCCGACAAAAGTTAGGGAAACCTAGGTGCTTTGAAAACCCAAAAGGGCGGTGTACCTCAACAGTGACAACAAATATCATCTTTGGGGTCAGCAATAAGATCAAGCGAGCCAAAAAGTGATCAAATATTGAAGAATCCTCACAAAGTGGCTCTGTTAGTGGTTAGGTCAAGTTATTCATCATGGTCATGTCAAGTTCGGCATGTGCTAAATGTGGTCACAGAATTGGGGCAATGTGATGATTCTCTCGCGTTTTCATTTCTCGATCTTCTAGAATCATCTATATTTTGCTAGTTTGTCTTTCGTCCTGATTATACATGCTAAACTGGGGCAATTTTGGCCTCCAGTCAAAACTCCATCAACTTGTGAATTTCTTATTTCTTATGCAAATCATGATTCACCGCATTTGGCACATTTCTTCATCGTTTGGTTCAGCATCATTCCTATTTTTATCACAACATGAACATACTCGTTTTTTCCGTACAAACAAATTTTTACAAAAAAAAAGTATTATGAAGATTTGGGTGCTGGTATGATGCTTATCCTTAGCATTTGTTTAGGTGTAGCTAGTAGCAGGTACTCTTCGCAGATATCAAAAATTCATGTATGGAAGCCATAACAAAATGTTCTTTCCAAGGCAACATTTGATTATGATACAAAAAAGAAAGAAAGCAGAAAGAAAAAGGACAAAAGAAAGAAAAGCAAAAAAATAAAAAGAGAAGAAGGAAAAGAAGAAAGAGAATGAGAGAAAAGGGACACGAAAAATTAGTGAGGTGTGCAGACACAAGTTCATAGTTGATAGACAATAGTGAAAGCAAAAAAAGAAAGGTTGAAGCAAGGCGGAACAAGAAGATTAACAAATTCAAACGGTCGAAGTTCACAAAGATCCATGACTCTTCGTTCACTAGCAATGTCACCAACCAAGCATTCATAGACACTAGGACAGATCCAATAGCATTTTCAAAATCATGCATTTCTATATTTATCGACCCTTTCCTTCACTTGTCTTGGAAGATGACACCACAAACAAAGCTCAAACTAACGCACAATCAACATTCATAGTACTCACAAGTCCATGCCGAGATGGCGAAGTCCAGATGGTAAAACACAGAAGTCCACCCTGAGATGGTGATGCCGAGATGGCGAAATTTACTTTTCTCGTTGAGATGGCGAAATTTACTTTTCTCGTTGAGATGACGAAATTTACTTTTCTCGTTGAGATGGCGAAGTTTGCTTTCTCACTAAGATGGCGACACCGAGATGGCAAAATTTTCTTGTCTACATGCCGAGATGGCAAAACACACAAGTCCATGCTTGAGATGGCGAAATTACATTACTCGCTAAGATGGCGATGCCAAGATGACAAAATTAACTTTTCCCGCTAGGATGGCGACGTCAAGACGACGAAATTTATTTTTTCCCGTGAGATGGCGATGCCGAGATTGCAAAATTTACTTTTCTTCGTTGAGATGGCGACGCCAAGATGGCGAAATTTACTTTTCTGATTGTCAAGATGGTAAAACTTTCTAGTCCACACCGAAATGGTGAAATATATTTTTTCTGCATGCCAAAATGGAAAACTAATTTTTCTCACTGAGATAGCGATACCGAGATGACTAAATTTATTTTCTACATACCAAGATAGAAGAAGTTATTTCCCACGCTGAGATGGCAAAAAAAAATTGTTTTACATATCGAGTTTCCCGTTGAGATGGCAAGATATTCTTTTCCAATGTTTTAAAAACCGGATTTCGGATCGTGCCGATTGGCCACCGAAAACCGGTTTACCGGTTCAACCGGTTTGACCGGTTGACCGGTTTTATTTGATTAATTAAATTTTTAATAATTAATAAAAAATTATAAAAAAGCTGTAAAAATACTAGAAAAATTAGGAAAATGCTATAAATTAAAATGTATCCAAATAAATGATAACCACATAATAACACTCTCAATCTCAAATTAAACATAATATTATCAAATGTAATTTTCAATTAACAAACATTCTTATAAAAAATACAACATAACTATATAAATTATAAAAGTTCAAGTCTAACATAATCATTTAAATCTCAATTGGGTTCAACTTTTACTCTCTCTAAAAAAAATTACTTATTTTTTTATACATTTTTATTTTTTTTTATCAAAAAATTCTCAATTTTGAATTTTTCAAACCGGAGAACCGGTATTTATACCAAAAACCGGTCGGTTGAACCGGTATTTGACCAAACCGGTATTTTACCGATATTTTATAAAATCGTATCGGTGACCCCTCCGGTTTCCGGTTCAACCGGTTGAACCGGTATTTTAAAACACTGTTCTTTTCCTACCAAGATGGCAAAGTCACTTTCACATATACCAATAAGGTGACTTCACTTTTTCAAGAAAATTTTGAAACACATGCATGCTCACCGGACAAAATTAGTTTATTACACCTTTGTCTGTCATTTACTATGTAAAAGACAAACAAAGGGGGCAGCTATCATACTCGAATTTTGTTCGGGTCATTTTTTTAATTTTATTTTACTATCGAGTATTTTTTTCCATGATGTATTTGGTGTGTTTGATTCAATTTCCCCTTTCAATTTCTCTTAATCAATTTCAATACCAATCCAACTAAAAATCCAAATCGAAAGCCCAATTAATTATAAGCAAACCCCATTCTCAAATAAGTCCAATCCAAAGTTCAATTAATTTTAAGCCCAACCAATGTCGTCCTATCCAAATGAATGCCAACAAATAAAACCTACAAGCCAATGACCCATTGCCCCAAAGCCCAAGTCCATAACACACACATAACCCTAAAATTAGTTTTGATCAAATAAAAGGGGAAGGGAGCTGGGATTTTTGGGGGGTAAAAGAAAGAGAGGGAAGGGCGGGTACAGTGGAATCACGGGAGAAAAAGAGAGGAAAGTTGGGTGTAAGGTGGGAGTGAAAAAGTGACAGGAGAAGCCAAAAGGGCAGGGAGGTGCAGCTTGGTGTGAGAAAAAGAGATAGAAAGGGGATGTTTGCTGTAACAGTAGAGGAGAGAAGGCCAAAACCAAGGAGGAAAGAGAAGTTTTGGAAAGAAAAGAAGTAAAAGGGTGGGTTGCGTGAGAGACAGAGAAGAAAGGAGAAGAGAAAAGGGAGAGGTTTTTGGGAGGAAAAAGAAGGAAAAGAGAGAGAGTGTATGCTTGATTTTCCTATAATTTTTTCTTGCACAAAGAGATTTTGAAGGTCTCTCTCTTACACTTTTTTTTGGTTTAGACATTCTTACTTTTCCTCTCACAAGTATTCCATCCTTTTATATTATCTTTACTCTTCCACTTCCTGGGTATAGAAACTAAATAGGTTTCCTCTCACAGGTTCCTTCCTCGTGGTATCCTGTATTCGTATAGGAGGAATTTTTCAAAAAATAAAATTTCAAAGATATCATTAGTTGAATTTTTGTGAGCTTCTCTCTCGTGGTATTATGTACCCGTACGGGAGAAGTCTTCAGAAATCAATTTCAAAGATACCTTTGGTTGAATTTTTGTAAGCTTCTCTCTCGTGGTATCTGTACCCGTATGAGAGAAATTTTCAGAAATCAATTTTTAAGAAAAATAAAAAAAAAATACATTTGCCCTTGTCCAAATGTTGGTAATCGCGTGAGCGGGTGTTGTGGGGTGCTGACACCTTCCCCACACTCAATCGACCCATGAACCTAATTTTCTAATTGTATACCAGTATTTTAAAAGGTGACCAATTGCACCTCCAAATCAATTGGTGGTGGCGACTTCATTTTTTTTCGTAAGTCCGTCAACGTCGTGATTTTGGTTGCGACAATCACCATTAAAATTATACCTACTTCAGAAGACATAGTAATAAAAATTCTATTGTCACGTGCCTCAACTACTAATCTATTTTGGTCTTATTTTTATTGTCGTAGGGAAAACCAAAACAATGGCTACTGATGACACGGAAGCTTCTCTCATTGACACCATAGCTGCTCTTACTGCCCGCTTTGATGCCAGTTTCAAGCCTTGATAGATCGTCTTGACCACTTTGATCGTGCTCCAGCCCCACCACCAGATCCACCTCCAGCCGCCCAAGCTCTTGAACGGGGACGCGATAATCCCGTTGGCCATATGGAATGACAGAATCACAATCCACAGTTGGATTTCCCTAAGTTTTCTGGTACTGATCCGGCGATGTGGCTCCACTGAGCTAACCAATATTTCACATACTACTAGTGTGGTCTTGCTAGTTGCAAACTTCTGGCCAACTTCCCTATTGGATTGATTTCATCGATGCGATTTAGCAACGGTTTAGTCGCAGCTTGTTTGAAGATCCTTGGAAGAATTGATGAGATTCTGGCAAACCGGGACTGTGGAGGAATATAAAATTTAGTTTGAAGAAATTGTGGTGCGCCTGAGTTAACAGAGGCTCACAAACTACAAACTCAGTTGTTTCTTCGGTGGACTGAAAAAGGAGATTCACCTCATGGTCAAGATGCTCATGCCTCAATCTATTACAACGGCCCATGCCATAGCAAAAATGCAAGAAGACACATTGCTGGTGACTTGAAGACAGTTTCGTAGTCCGTAGTTGGGTTTCACCCAACACCATCTACAAACCATTACCAACCAACTCATGTCTTATTCCCCTTCTCCACCTTTACCTGCCCCACCATCAATAATTTCTCTGCCTTACTCAGGGTATGGAATGACTACACATCCAACCAGTAGTGCCAATATGCCGCAACAAGCAGTTGCCCCATCTACTTTCCTTGAACAGTCTAAGGGTAACTTTTCACCAAAAAGGGTGGCCACCCATTGGATGACAGATCAATTGAGCCTGGAACTAATGAAATTCGGGGTGCGAGACAAGAGGCAAAAAGGATTGTGTTATAGTTGAGATGCCAAATGGACACCTACTCATAAATGTCCAAATCCTAAACTCTTCCTTATTTAGGCACAGGAGCAGACTTATAGGTTTGATGAATTGGTCAACAGTGTAGGTAGAAGTTCAGAGGAAAAATAAGGTGACAATTCAGGGGACCTAATTGGGGTAGCTGGTCCACAAAACTTAGAGTCAGAAATCTCCTTACATACTCTCTCTGGGTCTTGGGGGCCTCGCACGATGAGGGTAATAGGCAGGATTGGCAACCATAAGTTCGTGTTTTTGATCCACACACAATTTCATCGACCCTACCATCTCTAAAAAGACTCAATTAGTACTCCATCCGCATCCTACAATACCCTTCAAGATAGCAAATGGGGATGAGTTATAGTGCCAGGGCAGACATTATGGGGTAGTATTCAGCCTTCAAAGTTGGTGTTCCACGTGAATTTTTGGGTGTTGCCTTTAGGTGGCTGTGACATGGTGTTGGGCATTCAGTGGCTTAGGAACTTTGAAGTTGTTCAGTGGAACTTTTGGACTATCACTATGGAGTTTATGTATCAGGGTAATAAATGTCAGTTGGTGGGATTGCAGCCACAGTCTGAGTCGTTGATTTCTTCGACAGTTCGGATGGATTCCAAGAGTTGGAGGGGCATAGGGTACTACTCCAGCTAATTGAAGTTAATTCGATAACTAGGGATCAGACATAGGGGAGGATATCAAACAGTTGTTGTTGTCTTACAAGGGAGTCTTTGCTAAACCCAGTGGCTTGGCCCTAT
This sequence comes from Tripterygium wilfordii, assembly GCF_013401445.1. Taxonomy (NCBI): domain Eukaryota; kingdom Viridiplantae; phylum Streptophyta; class Magnoliopsida; order Celastrales; family Celastraceae; genus Tripterygium; species Tripterygium wilfordii. Next base: position 5,211,108 of record NC_052241.1, read on the forward strand.
GCGAGCAAATAATCACCGAATTATACGGAAAGAAAGCACTTCACCAATAAATTTTAGAACCAATTAATAGCCGCATTATCAAAAGGCTGAGATTGAGAAGATTGTACAAGAATTGCTCTGAACAAGAGTCATTCGAAATAGTGTTAGCTCATTTTCCTCCCCGATGCTCTTAATGGGCAAGACGAATGGTACATTGCGTATGTGTCTCGACTATCAGGCGCTAAATAAGGAGATCATTAAAGATCGATTTCATATGCCATTGATTGATGAACTTTTTGATGAATTGAGTGGAGCCAGCATTTTCTCAAAGCTGAATTTATGCTTTGGATATCACCAAATCAGGGTGGTAGAGGAAGACATACCAAAAACTACGTTCAGGACACACGAGGGCCATTACGAGTTTCTCATCTTGCCATTCGGGTTAACCAATGCCCCTCCATGTTTCAGAATCTTATGAATTTAGTTTTCAAAGCTTACCTTCAGAAATTTGTTTTGGTGTTCTTGACGACATATTGGTGTACAGTCAGTCCAGGGAGTAACACTTGCTCCACTTATCCATAGTTCTTGACCCTTTGCATCAACATAAGTTATTTACCAAGCCATCCAAGTGCAATTTTGAGGTATTAGAAGTTGGATATCTTGGGCATCATATTGACAAAGATGGAGTTCACACCAACTCCTAAATCAGTTAAAGCCTTTCGCGAGTTCTTAGGCTTGACTGGGTACTACCATAAATTTATCAAGCATTACGGTTCCATTCCTGCACGTCTATATGGGTTGCTGGCCTAGGATGCTTTTATTTGGAATGATACCATGGCTATGGCCTTTCAGGCACTTTGGAATGCGGTCACCAGCCCCCTATTCAAGCATTATCAGATTTCAACCAACCTTTTGTCATTAAGTGTGACGCCTTCGGACGTGGAATTGGTGCGGTCTTGATGCAACACAATCTTATGTGGGGGATGATTGGGTCCAAGAGCTTATCACCAATCTGTCTGCAAACCCATCTTCTAGCCAAACTTCAGCCTACGTAATGGTGTGTTGTCTTATAAGAATAGACTAGCAGTGGGAGCACAAGCTAGTGTACAAGTAAAAGCACTTGAACATGTGCACAATTATCCTCTCTCGGGTCATCCTGGTTATACGAAAACGTTGAAGAAAGCCAAGGTGATTTCTACTGGCCGGGTATGAAAACAGCTGTTAAGGAATTTGTTAAAAAATTATGACATATGCCAAACTACTAAGCACCTCAATGTTCAGCCTTATGGTCTCTTACAATTGATGTAATAATTTTCGCAAGTGCACGATTGACTATGAATAATACAGTGTATGCAAGTACAAGGTCGATCCCATAGAGACTAGTTTAATCTAATTAGTGTACCTAACTTAGAAATTAATGAGAAAAGGTAAGAGAATTGAAGAATGATTGACGTAAATAAAATAAATACGCAAGGAAGAAAAATTCAGATTTTTGAGATGTCAATGTGAGAAGAGTACTAGAGCAATGACTTCTCCTAGCAATCCTATCACAAGCACTTAATTAACAAGCACATAATTATAGTTCCAATTCAAGGGCTGATTCTTTCTTAGATATGTTGGTTCATTCGTTCATGATGACAATAAATATTATTAAAAATAGATTAATCTTGTTCGTTCGTAGTCATTAACACAAAGCTAATAACTCATTAAGATCTTGTTGGCACCAAAAATATGTTGGGCCTAATAGGCTTAGAACATGTGCAAGGCCCATTGTGTTACCTATTATGATTTGGATTGTTATGGCCCATAAGCCCATATTATTGAAGAAGAAAGCCCAGTTGATGAGTAATTGCCCAAGTGGAGTTGTGCTAGCTACAAATAGCCCATGTAAAGTGGAGGAGGTTGTGGCAGTTACAATAAGGTGGTCCAGGTAACAACACATGAGAGATTTAAGGGAAAACTGACATGAAGAGGTGGTAATGACTTCTAACTGACAGAAAATGACACAAATGAAGGATAACTGCAGTAGGATCATGGTTTATGGGGGAGAATTTCGTGCAAGACAAAGAGTATAAAAGCTGGTAGACAGACAAAGATAAAAAAAAAAAAAACAATCAGTCAAACATACAACAAAAACTCAAGCCCAAAGACACTTTCAAGCTTCCTAGCATTCTAGCATTCCAATTACTTTTCCAATCCTTGTCAATTTTAAGCAAATATTATGTCATTCAATCCAAATTCTCTTGTATTTATTCCTTGTCAAGTTTCAATGCCAACTATCGTTGTGTAAATTATTCTAGGTGTCTATCTATTTTTCTTCATTCCAATCTCAACAACGTGCACTTCAGTGGATTTAGGGAACCTAGAACTATTAAGGTCCCAAGATAGTTCGTTCAATTGTCTAGATAGAAGTCTTATTTACATTAGGTGCATTTTTAGGGAGAATCCACAGGAGGAAAACCCACTGGTAGAAATGGAAGAGGCTGCCAATGATGGTAGCACTGAAGAAAAGCAAGAGCTCATTGAATGACCAGCTGGCTTATCTGATGAAGCTGCCATTTTGTTTGAACATTTGGTCAAAACCATCAAAAATCTGGAGGTACGTTCTAACCAAACAATTGAAGATGCCATGAAACAGGTTGAGCGAAAGTTGGAGCAGAAGTTTGAAGATATGACTAAGGGGGGGCAATTCCCATCACAGAAAGGAACAAACTACCAGGCTGATGGTGGTTACAGCAAGTACACTCCTCCTCCAATGCGCTCTCCATCTGGTAATGCTAGAATTTCAGGCCTGTTGCATATGGAAATACTAATCCTATGAACAATCCAACTGGCTATGCAACCATTGAACTTGCTGGACTAGGAGGCAACGTTGCTGCTGCAGTGGGTACTGCTCGTAGGGTTCAACCTAATATTCCAACACAAATACCACCTGTTGATCTGGAGACTCTCAGACAGTTAGTTCAAGATTTATATGGCCACGGCCTTTAGACAGGTTGGTCGGCCAGAGTATCACAAACCCTATTCAGCTATTGTGGATAGGGAGAATCCTTATCCATGAGGATTTAGAGTGCCTGATTTCACTTTATTCTCTGGAGAAGAAGGGCTGTCCACCGTGGAGTATATCGGTCGTTTCACTGTGCAATGTGGTGAATTGGCAAACTATGACAACTTTGACAACCTTCGTCTCAGGTTATTTCCAAACTCTTTGACAGGAGCTGCTTTTACTTGGTGTTCCACATTACCCAGAAATTCCATCAATACATGGTGGGAGATGGAACGGTCATTTCATACTCAGTTCTTTAGAGTTGAACCAGAGGTGTTTGTGGCTGAGCTATCCAAATTGGTGCAGAAGATAGGAGAAACCACCGATGCTTATACTGCTCATTTTAAGAGGCTGAGGAATAGATGCCGCATCTATCTACCTGAATCAGAATTTGTCAAAATGGCCCAGCGAGGATTGGATATTAAATTGCGCAAAAAGTTCCAAGGTATGGAATTTTATGACTTTTATGAAATGGCAGCAAAGGTAGCAGAGTATGAAGAATTATTAAAAGAAAAAAATAGGAGGAAGAAATCTTCTATGGGAACTTACTACCAGGAGATGGAGATAGCTGCTGCGGAGGTGACTCCAGAAAAGAAAGTGTGGGTTTGTCCCACATTATCCAAACCGAAAGCAACTGAGCCAGCAAAGAAACAACCCATGAGTGGTAACATCAATTACACTTTTGATGTGACCAAAACGGAGGAGATTTTCAATTTTTTATGGCAGAAAAAGTTTGTTACATTTCCAGCTGGACACAAAATACCATCTTAGGAGGATACGAAAGGAAAGGAGTATTGCAAATACCATGACCTATGGTCCCATACAACCAACAACTGCTGGACTTCGAAGAACATGATTTAGGAGAAAATAAACAAGGGTGTCCTGCGATTCCCTGATAAGGAGTCGATGCTGGTAGATGAAGATCCATTTCCTCCAATGGCAACCACAATGCATGCAATTGATGTAGATCTTCGTGACTACCTAGAGCTTAAAAGGAAACTGAAGGAAAAATCTCAGGTATGGGAACCAAAAGCTCATAATTCTCAAAATTCTCAGGTCAACAAAGAGAAGAAGGAACAGAAACCACGCTATGTGCAACCACCAGCAAGCACCATTACCAACAGATGGCAGTTGGTGAAACATAAGAAGTTTCCAACACCTCTAACCAGAACTCAATTGAGGAGAAAGCAGAGGCAGTATGCTGCCTATATGAGGAGTTATTACAAACCTCCAGTGATTCAACGCAGGAGCTGGACATGGGTTCGCAAAGAAAAGAAGCAAGAGGATAACCATCAAGTGAGAAAGGATCAACCACCTACAAAGGAGTTCATGGTGGGAGCAATCCAAGTACCATATGAATGTTCTACTACTACTTTAGTTTTGCAGCTGCTTGATAGGCTAAGAAGCATATAAAAGAAAATCAAATGCCAAAGCTTGACCGGCTAGGGAAAGGTGATCAACCTTTCAGTTCAATGACAGTGTAGATAATGGATTAAGAGACCCCCAAATTGGTGATCTTGGAGAAACCATCAATCCAAATGTCACAGCACATTAAGCCAGTGTATGTCAGAGCACAAATGAATGGCAAACCCATTGACAGAGTCTTGGTGGACAATGGATCTATAGTCAATACCATTCCACGATCAGTTCTCAGGCTGCTAGGTAAGAAAGAAGATGATTTAATTCCAATTGACGTGACTATGGCAGGTTTTACAGGAGAAGTTACTAAGGCAGTTGGTATTATACTACCAGTGGAGCTGACTATCGGGCAAAAATCTTCCATGACAGCCTTCTTTGTCATTGACAGCCAGGCCAAATACCAAGCTTTGTTGGGAAGGGATTGGATTCATTCCAATTGGTGCATTCCATCTTCACTACATCAGCTCTTGGTGTGCTGGAAAGTAAATGATGTAGAAATCATTTGGGAAGACAACCAGCCATTCAAGACTACATCAGATCTGGTGGAAGCTCGCTACTACCATGCCCAATGTGGACCAATTCAGTTTGCACACAAGAAGGAAGAGATGCAGAAAATTGCAAGACAATTATTGCAACCAACGACCATTGTTCCTTATAGGCCGAGGAGGTCAGAACCAATTATCGAAGAAGTCCCATGATGTGGTCGAAGGAAGAAGAGAAGATAGTGGCGACTGCAATAAATAAGATTATAGTATAAGCTGCCATTGATAGAATTGTAACAAAAGAAATTATTGAAAAAGAAATGATAGTAGAAGATGATGGTTGTTTAGCCACTAGTAAAGAAGAAAAGTTGAACTGAAATAATTTGAAGATAGCACCGGCCAAATTAGATGATTTGAGGGCCGAAACCCAAGATCTTTTGGAAGAAGTGAACTTGGGGGGGCAAGAAGAGTCAAAAGTCACTTACATAAGTTCTACCTTGGATCCATCTATCAAGGTAAAACTAATAGCTTTACTTCACGAGTTTCATGATTGTTTTGCTTGGGATTACCAAGAAATGCCAGGATTGAATAAAAATGTGGTAGAACATAGACTGCCTATCAAGCCAGGATACAAACCATACCAGTAACCATCTAGAAGAATGTCTTCAGAAGTGGAGTTGCATGTCAAAGAAGAAATACAGAAGTTGGTTAAGGCAGGCTTCATATGGCCAACTAGGTATGCTGAATGGTTATCCAATATTATACCGGTAGTTAAGAAAAATGGCAAAATTCATATCTGTGTTGATTTTTGTGATTTAAACACTGCTACACCTAAAGATATGTATGTTACACCAATTGCTGATATGTTAATAGATAGTGTGTCTCAACATGAGCTGCTATCTATGATGGATGGTTATTCTAGATACAACTAGATATTTATTGCAGAAGAAGATCTTTCAAAAACGGCATTTAGATGTCCAGGAGCATTGGGTACCTATGAATGGGTAATGATGCCCTTTGACCTAAAAAGTGCCGGAGCCACCTACCAACGGGCAATGAATGCTATCTTCCATGACATTATAGGCAGGAAACTGTAAGTTTATATTGATGATATCATTGTCAAGTTAATCAAGGCCAATGACTATGTGGCTGATCTCAAACTTGCATTTGAAAGGATGAGGCCGTACCAACTAAAGCTTAATCCTTTGAAACGTGCATTTGGAGTTAAAGCTGGAACCTTCCTGGGATATTTGGTCCATCAAAGAGGCATGGAGGTTGAACAAAAGAAAGTTAAAGTCATATGTCTAGCTCAACCACCAAAGAACAAACAACAACTCCAAAGCTTCCTTGGTCAGGTAAATTACCTTAGAAGATTTATTTCTAATCTTGCAGATAAGACCAAGGTATTCTCATAATTATTGAAGTTAAAGAAGGAGGATGCATTCAGATGGGAGCCAAAACACGAAAAGGCCTTTCAAACCATCAGGGCTTACCTAAGAAAACCTCTAGTTCTCATGCCATCTACCAGGCATAAACCATTAAAGTTGTATATATCAGCTACTGATGATTCCATTGGGTGCCTACTAGCCCAAGATGATGATGTTGGAAGAGCAAAAACAGTCTACTACCTGAGTAGATTGCTGACAGATACTGAAGGGCGATATTTCGTGGTGGAAAAACTCTGCCTTGCATTATATTTTGCATGTACCAAGTTGAGGCACTACTTACTTCAAACTAAGGTGTACGTGATCTCAAAGATGGATTTGATCAAGCACATACTGACCAAGCCATTGTTGACAGGAAGAATAGGTCGATGGTCATTGGCTTTGACAGAATTCAACCTCAAATGGAGACCACAACAGGCAGTCAAAGGGCAAGCACTTACTGATTTCCTTATTGACCACCCATGTCTGGAAATTCCTAAAACCTTACAAGGCATGATAGATGTGCACACTACACCAATATTTGAAGATGAAGGTAAATGGGTGCTAAAATTCTATGGGTCTAGCACTGAGATGGCTGTTGGAGCTGGGGTAGTCATTCAATCCCCAAGAGGTACAAAAACCACCTTAGCTTTTAGTTTGGATTTTGATTGTACTAACAACCAGGCAAAATATGAAGCGTTAATCATTGGCTTGGAGATCTTACTTGAATTAAAAGCCAAAAACATTTTGGTGGTTGGAGATTCTCAATTGGTGCTAAAACAACTGGCTGGAGAATACAAATGCGCTAGTTTTACATTGGCTCCATACTACAGTACAGCCTTGCAATTGCTTGATGACTTCTAGGAGGTGGAGTTGAAGTACATTCCACGAGAACAAAATCAGGAAGCCAATGGATTGGCCTAACTAGCTTCTGGTTTAATACTTCCAGAAATTTTGGTACAACAAATCATCACGGTGGAAAGACGATCTCATCCATCTATCAGAGAAAGAGGATGGCGGTTGAATGCCTAGCTCTTGACGATCAGATGGAAGATTGGAGGAGAGATATCATTAACCATCTAACATATCCCAATGATCCAGCATCCAAAAAGGTCAAAGTGTTAGCACAGAGCTATGTAATGTTCGAGGGTGAACTTTTCAGAAAAGGAACTGATGGTTTGTTACTTCATTGCCCTAGTTTTATTGAAAGTATGAAAATAATGCAACAAGGTCATGAAGGTATCTGTGGCGCACATGAAGCCCGTCCAAACTTGAGATGGTTGATCAAGAGACACGTCTATTATTGGTCGACCATCCTGAAAGATTGCATTAAATATGCAAAAGGCTGTCAACAATGTCAGAAATTTGGCAACATTCAAAAAGCACCAGCGGCTGACATGCAGCCTATCATTAAACCATGGCCATTCAGAGGGTGGGCACTCGATATTATTGGAAAAATCTTTCATGCCTCATCTAAAGGCCATCATTTTATCCTGGTGGCTACTGACTATTTTACAAAATGGGTAGAGGCAATGCCCCTACAAAAAGTTGAACAAGCAGAGGTGGTAGATTTCATCAAAGAACACTTGATTTTCAGATTTGGCATTCCAGAAACCATCACAACTGACCAAGGGACAATGTTCACTGGAGGCGAGGTCAAAGCATTTCTAGAAGATTATGGAGTTAAATTGCTCACATCTACTCCATACTATGCTCAGGCCAACGGACAAGCAGAGGCTTCAAATAAGGTGATCATCTATATCTTGCAGAAAACCATCGAGGATAATCCCAGAGTATGACACAAGATACTACCAGAGACATTATGGGCCTACCGCATACCCAAGAGAACAAACACTATAACTAGCCCTTTTACTCTCACTTATGAGCATGATGCAGTGCTACCTATGGAACTGGTGGTCCCATCTTTGAGGATCATGAAGCAACATGATCTATCTGCTGAAGAATATTCAGAAGCTATGAACATGGAGCTGGAACAATTGGATGAAAGCAGGATGGAGGCTTTGAACAGGATGATAGTCCAAAAGAAGAAGATAGCAAAGGCCTACAACAAGAAAGTGAAGAAGAAAGTGTTCCATGAAGGCCAAATGGTGTGGAAGGTGATCCTACCATCAGGAATCAAGGGCAGAGAGCTAGGCAAATGGTCTCCAAACTGGGAAGGACCCTTCAAAGTCCACAAAATTCTCAAAGGTAATGCATATTAGCTGGCAGACCTAGATGGTCAGCCACATAAGAGATTTATCAATGGTAAATACTTAAAACCATATTTCCCAAGCATTTGAGAAACTACATCTGTAATGATATAAAGGATGTAAAAGCATGCTATTTAGCCGCAATCATGAGCTGGCCTTAGCGACCGCATATTATGAATAAAAATAGTAGATGGCCACAGGCCACACAAAAGAAATGGTAGATAAATGATTAGCAATTATAAAAGAAAATATCCGAAATTAAGGCCAAATAATGTCCAAAGTCAATTACTAGTTGAATAAAAGAAGCCAATACAGATGGCAGTAAAATTATTTCTAACCAAGGTCAAAAAGGCCAAAATCCAAAAATCAAGTCAACATATGTTTCAGAGCCAACCAGGTATTCTGATGTGCTTGAAGGCATGCTTAAGTTAGCTGTAAATCTGAAGACCAAGCTTGTGCATCTGATAGTTGTGACTTGATGGAAGCGCCAGAGTATTGAGATTTTGCTGAGCATCTTGGAATTTCTCATGCACCTGGTTTCTTGCATCATATTACTGTAAAATCTTATCTTCCAAAACCTTGGATCTTGAGTTCTAAAGCCTCAATTTCTTCTTGAGCAGCAATGATATCTTTCTGAATCCCAAGGTCTTCAGCAGCCAGATTTTCAGAGTTGGCAAGTAAAATTTCATAAGTGTTGGGTCTAAATTAACCTTACTAGCAAGTGTACTAGTCGGCGACTACAGCACAATGATAAGCAAGGGTCGAATCCACAGGGACGGTGTTATGTTTAATCCAAATGTATATTTGTATGTATATATGGACAATGCAAACAAAAGTAAAGTTCAACTCAAGATTGTTTGGGTTGGGTAATTAAACTAAAACAAGCTAATAGTAAAGTATTTTTGGTATTTTCTTTGAATAAGGATGTAACTAATGCAAATGAGATAAACACCAAGGCTTTGGAATCCCCCTTGGGAAATAACTTGCGATGACACAAATTCACACACACATTTGCTAATTCGGGCATAACGAATCCGTACCTAAGTCGGTTTTAGCGCACCTAAGCCAAATCTCCCTAAAATCGATTACTAGCCATCTTATTGGTCTAGGTCGGATATTCCTAAGTACATTCTAGCCATCTTATTGGTCTAAACATGCATAGGAATTCATGGAGTTCTATGGAGATTAGGATTCATACAAATTGTCACCTAATTAAAGGGAGACACATTCATAATCAAGTGTTTCAAGAAGCATAATCTACTTGACATATTATTGTCTAAGCAAATTCTCCAAACAATTTCATCCAAAAACCTAAAGTGTTGGCCAAACACCACAAGCATGAAGAAATTGCAATCAAACATAGAAACACAAGATTTATACCCCAAATCAACTCATATGTATGTAAATCAAGTCATAAACAAAGTCATCAAACCCAAGGCTTCATCCTAGCCTTGGCACAAGAGATTTAGTTACACATAATGAGAGGAAAACACAAGAGAATAGATGAGAAAGGCATGAATAAACCCAATGAGTTGAGTAGATCCAAGTGGAGTTGAAGAATCTCTCCTCCTAGCTCCAAGAATCACCTTCCCCCTCTGTTTTCGCTCTCCAGAAATCTGTTCTAGGTCTCAAAATCCCCCGTAGCTCGGACAAATCGCGACTTAAAACACCTCAGAAAATTGCTTTTCACGCCTAGGCGCGTTGTTTTCACGCCTAGGCGTGATCCTAGGCGTGCACAACTTAAAATTCAAGTCCAACTCTCTGGACTGGGCGTGCAGGAGTGATCCTGGGCGTGCACAATTTGTGCGCCTAGGCGCGCCACGCCTAGGCGCGCGCCTAGGCGTGTTACCCCTAGGCACATGATTCAAATGACCATAACTTCTCCATATGACCTCCGATTTGCATGATTTTAGATTCTACGGAAAGCTTGAGATGTCTAGTTTCCAATGCCTTTTGTTGCGCTCAATTCCAATAACGTGACAGAAAGTTATGACTATTTGAACACACGAAGGTCGGTGGACATTTTCTTCAATTCAGCCCTTTTTCCGTCGCTTTTCATCCAAACCGCAATCAACCTATCAAAATACAAATCAACACATAAATACACTCATTATTTATCAAAAGAAAGCTTAAGAGGGGGATATTTCTACCAAAAACAATAGGTATTATCATAACTATCAATAAGCAGCTCGATCATTAAATAAACCTTCCAACTTGCTAGATAAAGTTTGCTCTAGAGAATAATCTTGATGAAAGGCAGTTGGTAGATGATGCAAATCATGCTCTAGATGATTGAGCCTACTTTTACTCTCGGGAGCTACATGAGGATCTGTAAGTGGAGTCTTCACATGCTTTAAAGCTTCCTTACCATCTACTTCTTGAACATCTGGAAGATTTTTCTCAAAAAGCTGAACCAACCTATTGGTAGCATGCTGTAGTTCTTCCTCAGTTGGCACTTTACTAGCAAGAGGAGATGGAGTCAAGAAGGAGAAGTCCAGACCTGCCAATGGATTTATCACGCTGGTTGGAATGATGAAGGTAAGCACTTTAAATGATGTTGCTGCCTGCATACATAAAGCACTGTCATAAGTATCAGAGAATTATTTATGGTAGCAAAATAAAGAAAATGAAAGACGTCAACCTGAGAAGAGAGAGGAGTAACTGAGCTAGAAGGTTGGTTAGAAATTTTGGCAGTGACAATTGGCGCATCTGATGAAGGAACTCCTGTATAGCTGGTGGAAATCTTTTCACTCTTATCTCCAGAACCTTCACTATCATCATCTCCTGAAATTGTTATAGGCTCTGAACTGGATTGGGTGGTCTTTTTAATTCTAGTAGAAGATCGTTGAGATCTTCTCACAGCCACCACCTTCCTATTGATTTTTGGCTTTTTCTTGGGGGAAATTGGATCACTTTTAATGTTTAATTTTCTAGAGGAAATTGGAATAGCAGGAATAGTTATACAGTATGTTACCAGATCAGAATCTCATAGACAGGAAAGCAAATAGAAAAAGAAGTGAAGAAAGCATACCGGGTGTAACATCCGCAATGTTTGCCTCAGATTCAGTATTGAGAGGAGGAAGTGGATCAAGTGGAAGCAGACCTGTGTAATACCTTTCCCTGCAAGATAGAAAGTCAGAAGTACAACCAGGACTAAATGATGGTAGCAGCTAAAATACAAATCTTCTCAAAGCATTATTATTTGCAACCACCTGGTTCTCAATCCTTTCTCTGGACTGAATACTGGTCCTATCTTCTCCAGGGGGTTGTAATGAGAAAGGGGGTTAAGAGGTACATTTTGGGTATAACCCAACTGCCTAGCACAGAGTTGAGGATTGTAGGCCTCAAAGCCACGAGTAGGGTTTATGGGGTTATCAATATTGGCACCTTCATGGAGGTATCGGGGTGTAACAAGATTGGCCCAGAAATCATGAAGGATATGGTCCATTACTATAGATATGGTAACTTTGGAAGATAACAATGGCATCGAAGGACCACCAAGCAAAGTATCAATAAACGAGAAATATTCAGAATCAGGTCGATCTGAAGGCAAGGACAAGAAGAAATTGAAGATTTCTACAAAATACCTATCACTGGTGCAAGCTAAAACAGACTGCCCATAAGAAGTGAATTTGGCAGGTAGTCGATAGCCAGAAGCATGTAAAGCAGGGAAATAAGTAAACAACCAAGGCTGAAGAATCCAAAGGCTACCAGAAAAACGATGGTAGTAGGGTTTCTCAAAGGTGAGCAAAGAGAGACAGTGATAAATACGGCCTAGCTTACTACCTAAAGCTACATTCTGACCTTCAGCTAGTGTGCATGCAAGGGGAAGATAATCTTTGGCAGGTTGATTGGCAAAGGTACCAAAAACATACCTGCAGAGTAGACACCACAAGAACAGATCATGCTCTTTGAAGGTAGGCTCTCCAAGGTGTTTTGTGGAGCTTAAACCCTAATAAGAAAAGGTTTTCTTTTCCTCCATTACTCCTACGTCGACGATTCTGACAGAAGTAAAGAGGCTGGGAGCATCTGGACCTACAATAAAAGAATTTGTCGAACGGGACCAAAAACAGTAGGTCGATTGAAATCAAAACTGGGTCGAAGGGAATTGGCTCAAGAGTCATGTCAATAAATCGATGGCGTCCTTGCTTCATCCATTGTACAACGAAGGTAGTTCGAAGTCGATTGACCCTGTCTCTCCATCCCAGAGGTGGTTTGGGCCAAGAACGATGTCGTTCCACAGCAGTAATTCATTTGCACGGTTGGCAAGGAGTTCTTTACTAGAGAGTGGTGAAAACCTTGTCATCTTCTCGGTGGAAAGATGGAAGTCAATGGGAGCAGTATTTGGGAGGAAGGAAGCCATCGATTGAAGAAGAAGAGAGGAAGAGGTCAGGGTTTTATCAAATAAATGAAGATGTAAAAAGGCGTGAGGGATTAAGAAGCAGCAGCTCAAATTAAATGAGGTAAGTGAAGAGTTTGAATTTTAAATGGATTTTATTGGATAGAAGGATTTGAAGAAGGGCAGAAAAATCAGCTTGAAATCCAACTTTGAACAGTTGAAGTTCAAGCTGGGGGGGGGGCAATTGTTGGCACCAAAAATATGTTGGGCCTAATAGGCTTAGAACATGTGCAAGGCCCATTGTGCTACCTATTGTGATTTGGATTGTTATGGCCCATAAGCCCATATCATTGAAGAAGAAAGCCCAGTTGATGAGTAACTGCCCAGGTGGATTTGTGCTAGAAATGGCCCATGTAAAGTGGAGGAGGTTGTGGCAGTTACAACAAGGTGGTCCAGGTGGAAGCACATGAGAGATTTAAGGGAAAACTGACATGAAGAGGTGATAATGGCTTTTAACTGACAGAAAATGGCACAAATGAAGGATAACTGTAGTAGGATCATGGTTATGGGGGAGAATTTCGTGCAAGACAAAGAGTATAAAAGCTAGTAGACAGACAGAGATAAAAAAAAAATCAGTCAAACAGACAACTATGTCGTTCAATTACTTTTCCAATCCTTGTCAATTTTAAGCAAATATTATGTCGTTCAATCCAAAATCTCTTGTATTTATTCCTTGTCAAGTTTCAATGCCAACTATCGTTGTGTAAATTGTTCTTGATGTCTATCTATTTTTCTTCATTCCAATCTCAACAAAGCGCACTTCAGTGGAGTTGGGGAACCTAGAACTATTGAGGTCCCAAGACAGTTCGTTCAATTATCTAGATAAAAGTCTTATTTACATTCGGTGCATTTCATTCAAATTAGTGTAGGAAACTATAAGCCTTGGCACACCTGCAAATCATCACCACCTTGGGCCACTTTTTGGTGACAACAGATCTAAAGAACTATAACAACCAACCAATCCCCTAAACCTTGTTCACAGCAGTCGACAATTGATTTCCTTAATTATGATTCGACTAAGACACACGAATTTGGTTCGTTCCTTAGTCTTAGCTAGATGAGCCTAGTTGAGCATTCAATTGGTGATCAAGCAATCAAATAAATAATAGACTTATAGCATGACAATTAAATACATGAATCATTGAAACAAAATTATGCATTCATTAACTTTAAATACTTGCAATATTCATACTAGGCTACATCAAGCCCTAACAAAGAGGTTTAGTTACAACTCATCATCCAAGAAGGCAAAAAAAAATTTAGAAAGAGAAAGCATGGAAGAGAGATGAAGAAAAGCCCTTGATCGAAATTGATGAAATTGTTGTTGGGAAAGAGCCTTGAATCCTTACAATCCTTACAAAAGCTTGAAGAGGATCAGAGTAGCTGCCCAAAAACCCAGGAAAAGAATGTGTTTTTCTAAATTTTATGGGCCTCTTTATATACTAGGGTTTGGAAACTAAGAAACCTAAAAGAAATATAAAAACTACAGTTTTTCCCGTCAAGTCCCGCTAGAGCGCTCAAGAGCGTTAAAGTGGCCAAAAATCAGTGTTCTAAGGAAATTATATAGTTTTCCATCACTAGAGTGCCTGTGAGCATTGGAGCATCCAAGAATCATCCTTCTGCCATCTGAATGTGTGTTTGGCTCTGGTGGAGCGCCCATGAGCATTGGAGCAGCGATCTAATGCATTTTTTAGCCTGATTCAATTGTTTCTGTTGGGATTATGTCCTAAAAACATACCATGTATGACAGTTCTGAGATTTATTGATAAATATTTAATATTGCATTATGTGCATTAGATGCCTTTTCATTTATGTATGAATGTTCCATCAACGTCTAGGGATGTTATTTATAGTAATCTTGGATACTCAGATACACTTTATGTGTGAGTATAGACAGACACACAATTCACTATTACATCCAAAATAAATTAGTCACAACCAGATTAACAAAGCTAAGCACTTTGTTGATATAGGTTGTAGTGCATGGACATCTCCAAATAGGGGAGTGGGTTGTCTTGATCACTCGAGAGAAGTCTCGGATTGGTGCGCTAGTGTATGTAAGGAAACATACATTGACGGACTTACATAGGAAATAACAACCAGAAAAGCACTATCAATGAGTTGTTCATCCTATAGCTGTGAGAGTACAATATCTCTTAAGCTTGAGTAGGTCAATACTTTCATACTTATAGCGTATGCGTTTTGATTCATCAATGAGTGAGACACACACTATTGTCAATATACTCGATGAATTGGATGTATGCCACTAAGGTCTGGGAGCATACCTACAACATAGTCATTCATGTACTTTCGGGATACGGAAGTGTAAGCACCCACCTGAGAGGTTAAAATTAATCTACCCAGAAGCTCTGCAGATTGATCCTTATGGATCAAGCATTAGTATTTAGATTGATCGATGGGTCAATCTAATACGCTTAGTGGATAGATATAAAGGAACTGAGAGCTCAGGTGGTGTCAGACGAACATTGGATTGAAATATTATTCCTAGTCATAGGGCTTGACGGTAAAGAATAATATTTAGGGAGCCTAGAAATGTATGTCCTGCGGAGTCCCCTTGGTAGCCTCATTTTAGTCTCTCGTCCTATTAAAGGAAGATCGGCAAATTTCACCATATCACAACGGTCATTGGGATATTTACAAGAATAGAATTTGTATAACAAATAGATATAATTTTATTGGGTTTTGAATTTCCAAAGATAACCCTAAGATGAAATTATTTTTGTTAAGATATATAAAATTCTTGTAAGTGTATTTTTGATAAAATAATAAGTCTCGGAATTTTGATTTGGATTGTAAAATAAATATTTTACATAATCAAAATTAAAGTCAAGAATGGACTAAGGATCAAAATAATATTTGAGCCTTGAATTCTTGAAGTATTAGGCCAAGCATGGTTTGCATTGCAAAAACATGGACGGCCCAATGAGAAATAAAAGAGGCGCCAATTATAAGTAGTTCACAAGGCCTCCTTTATTGGTTTTCCTATTTCCCATTGGATTAGTAAAACTAAACCTAATAGGGACTCTTTTATTTTTTATATAAATACAACATGTGCTCCACGATTTACCTAATTCTCATGCAGCACAATTGTGGCACTACCGTGTCCAATTAAATACAAAGAAAACAAAGTATTGAGTTCCCAAGTGATAGCCGTGTGTGTGATTTTGGTTCACCATCAATCGGTGATTCTTTGCTTTGCTTGTTCGCAAGGATATTAAGGGGAATACCAAGGAAACGATGTAGGTGTTCCAAGAAGGTAGAGATCAAGACGGTGGTTCGTGCGTTCAAGAAAAGAAGAAAGCTTAAGACCTCGATTTTGAAGAGGTTGGTTAATCTCTAACTTTCTTGATGACATGTTGTGTGTGCTTGATCTTGTTTTAATGATTGTTAGGATATAAGCCTAAAAGCATGATAGGATTATTTACAAAGATTAAAACTTGATCTTATGTGTTCGATTAACATGTTAAAATAAGATTTGAGATCAAATAAATTTTTAGAAGCATGTTAGGCAAAAACACGCTATGGCCATAGGGCATCATTCGTTAAATTTTGATTTATACATATACTAAGACGATCCTAGTTAGCTTCCGCTGTGCATAACTAAAATTAGTTTTAGCAACCAACAAGTGGTAACAGAGGAAACTTAGTATGTATTAAGTCAAGATTAACACAAAGATTCATTAGAAAAATAATTGCGCGCTAGATTGGTGCCTAGGGTGTGCGATTGATTTTGTGAATTTTTGGATGCCACTAACACTTGTTTTGCAGCCTTGAGATACTGTACTAAGCTGGTATTAATTTATTTAAATTTATTGTTTGGGGTTGTAACCCATAGGCTCGCGTTTAGAGTCTATGGGATATTTTTTGTAAAGTTGTTTTTTCAGATTTGTAGTTTCATTGCTTTGTAAATTCATTAGAATCACTTGTAAGCCTTCCCCAAGACATAGGATTTTTTGTACTAGTACTTAGTGATGTTAAGAATGGAAAAGCATGAAGAAATCGTGAAGAAACACAGCTGAAAAATTGCAGCAGCCAAGACAAGCTGCGTGCGCGACAGATTTTTCAGATTTGTGCTTGGAGTGTTCCTAAGGGGTATTTCGGTTTGTGACTCAATTTTTTGGGTAACCAAAATATTTTCTGGACTAGGGACACCCTTGGACAGCCTCTGGAAGTCGCGAACGCAGGTTCGTGATGGAGTTTGACACAAAGAAAATGTGATAAAATATATGCACATCAAATACCCCTACACTTATCTTTTGCTCGCCCTCGAGTAAAACAAGGGAAAGAAAGAAAACACACATAGGTTCCTAGTCCCTCGTTTATCTTAGAAATTTACACCGCCAAAATAAAAACCAAAAAAACCTACTTAAATCTCAATTCAAAGACTTCAATATAGTTGGAATCGAAAACCGGCATATCCATCTTAAAATTCACACAAGTAATCATTCACCACATAACACTTAGCTTCAATTTCAAACCTCACAAGTATTTCACTCAGAATAAAAGTCACACTAAAGTTGGCTAAAATATTCTCTCAAGCGCATGTGGACAGAGTAATGTAAACAAAATAGCAAAATCCCACATACAAGTCATGAAGTACACTATGAAGAACTTAAGAATTTGATCTCGTCAAAGGATATCACTTACCAAGAATTGTGAACAATATCTCAACTCACTTTTCAAAATCAAACCAAGTCATTCTCAAGATCAAGTAGGGCTTTTTAGACTTATAACGTAAGGCTAAGGGTATTGTATAGGTAAAATAAGGGTAAATGAAACATAAAATCCAAGAGAATCATCAATGTTTCAATTAAGAAATTCAACTATTCTCAAAATTTTACATCCCAACCAATGCATAATACACCCAAGCTTTCCATCTTTTGAGCTCAACACCTTACATTAACAACAACAATAGAGCAAAATAATTTTTTTTCTTGAATCTTTAATACATGCTCTCTCTTTTTGTTTTCTTTGATTCTTTTTTTCTTTTTTTCTTTTTTTCTTTCTTTCGATTTTTTTTTACTTTTCATAATTTTTTGTATTTTTTCTTCTTCTTTCTTGCACTACCCGAAATACAATGCCCTTTCATCGTGTACCCAAAGCACAACTCCATTAAACTTATCAAAGTACAACAAACAAACAATCCCATTTAATTCTCCACGTACCCCAATAGTTCTCAAGAGAAGATAGAAAATTAAGTTGTCATTGAGTAAAAAGAATCCTCAAATCAAATAGGATAAAGTTGATTGGTTATGAACAAAAAGGTTTGTGTTTAGGATCAAAAAGGGTACTAGCAATAGAAACATATAAGGGTAGGCTAGAAAGGAAAAACAAACGAGTCAAAAAAGACCTACTTTCATCTCTCAAGATCAACATGATCATCATAAGAAAAGTTCATCAAGACACAAAATTCTCAAAGACATATTCGTGGTAACCGATCAAAACAAGGAATATGATATCTATTTCAAGAAGAAATTAAGCACGAAAGAAGTTATAGAATCAAAATATATCCCACTCACAAAGAATGAAATGCTCAAAATCTCACCGGGTACAAGGCTCTACAATTATGTATGTGATGAATGACACCAAGCAATTTTCTGACTTCACATGCAAGTTAATGATTCATAAAATATTCAATCCCCAAATCAAGAATTTAAGCAAATCATCTTCGGAGTAATTAGGTAGCACAAATTAATTTCATCATTGTGAATGAGTTGGAAAACTCATAAACACAAAAACAAAACACTAACTAACCTAACAGCCCATTGTCGTAGGGAATCACGATGATACTTAACATGTTCCACAAGTCTTTAAACCCTTAGGTGTCCTCATGAGGGCTCACCAGGACGATACCCACAAACATCACAATTTTTTTATTTTTTATTGAAAATAAAGGCATGAAACCCCACCCCTACACTTGAATTATGCAATGCTCTCAGTGTATAGAATCAAGAAAATATGCTAAGTTTGGGGAACACAACCTGAAACGAAGACATTTAGGAAGAAATTCCGACATAGATTTCAATGCTACACAGTCGTCGCAAAACTGTCAATTTCTCCTTCATTTGAGGTCATGGTGACAAATCATAAAATTCTACAGAAACTAGACATCTGTATCTTTCCACAAATATGTGGCTCACATTTTGGTTCATCCTGAGCTTCTCCC
This sequence comes from Tripterygium wilfordii, assembly GCF_013401445.1. Taxonomy (NCBI): domain Eukaryota; kingdom Viridiplantae; phylum Streptophyta; class Magnoliopsida; order Celastrales; family Celastraceae; genus Tripterygium; species Tripterygium wilfordii. The sequence continues at coordinate 5,230,254 of NC_052241.1, forward strand.
AGGAAAATTTTCAATTCAACACTTCTGCATATATTTTTTTTTCAGCATTTGATGCACAATTAATCAAATTCAATTCAATAGGGGATACATTTCTTTTTCTATAATGAACTAAAAATAATATATAATAAAAAGAACGAAGTTATCGGGGTGGGTTGTCTCCCACCAAGTGCTTTATTTAACGTCTAGGGGAGACGTAGCTCTTCAACTACCTAAGTTAGTGAACTTTTTTTTTGAAGGGAAATAGGAATTTCATTAAAACAACCCAGGAATACATTCAGAGATATAGATAGAGTTAATCATAGAAGGTATATCATCTAACAGAATACAAGAAGTGTGATGACGACCACAAGTTGCTAGAGCATCCGCCAGCTTGTTTTGTTTTCGAGGTATGTGTTTGAGATGATGTTCCAACACATTCGGGATACCCCGAGTGTCTTCCAACACGAATCCATGGGGAGTTAGAGACACAATCGCCCTATAAAGAGTGGCAACAATTTCAGAAGCATCACTTTCCAATTGGAAAGGAACTAGATGATGATCTCTCGCCATTTGAACACCAACAAAGAGAGCAAGGGCCTCTGTAACGCCCTTATCCGGAATGCATTACTTTTGGTATCATCTTAATCAATCTACTAATTAATTTAATTATTATATCACCAAAAATTTCGACAACACCCCCTATTAAGGAGAATGTCAATCTGGAGTCAATGCGCAGCAAATATCACAACTACATCCTCAACTCTAGGCAGGGCCTCAGACCATCTAACAATTCATATCACACAAAAAAATTCTCAAATCTAAGCAGGGCCTCAGGCCACCTAAAAAACACATCAATAATCACATAAAATCCACACAGAATATCATATAGTCGATACCACCAACGCAAGGGAGTAACCCTGCAAGTATAATCAAAATCAGGACAAATGGTCCACAACCCGATTACACAGAGCACCCTCCCAATCGTCCAACCATCCATCGACTTGGTGTATCAATTAACAGGTCTCAAACATGGAGGTTCGAATACAAGAAATACTAATATGATAGTCAATTTCTCAAACCATCTAGATTCTAATATTCTTCAGGGACCTATCCATATCACGCACGCTCTTCCTGATCCGTAACTCGGGTACCAAAACTAGACTCACCTACGAGGATGGAATAAGAAAAGAAAGGGTGAGCGAAAAACCCAGTAGGGAATAATAAAGGATGAATAACCAATATTAAGGTTGAAATATCAATGAAAGGTATAGATGCAACAATATCATAGCTAACATCATGAACAACAATACACAAATAGATAACAACACCATACGAGAACCTGATTCGGCCCACCGACCGTCCCTGTACTCAACGGGACCCTGAATAGCCCAACGGCAAACCGTATGGTGTTCCAAATATATATGGAATCTTGATCCGGCCCACCGGCGTTCCCGTACTCATCGTAACCCTGAATAGCCCAACAACAATCCACATGGCATTCAAGCACATTTAACATCAAACAAACCTAGGAGATGTACGGGTCCATACCCGACATCTATCATGCAACTACAATGCACGTCCAACATGGCTACGCAATAAGGTATGCATACAACCTACATATATAACAACTATATGATGCATGTTCAAGAATAATTCATGCTCAATAGAAGATTGAACAAGTAGGGTATGCAATATCACTCAAGTCATACAGCGAAGAAATCACAAAGTGGGGTTGCTCTCCCTTAGGTGTAATTAAGACGAGAACGAAATTATATTGAACAATGGGAAAAGATAGACATTCTTAATAGGAGGACATATTCAAAGGAAATAGCAAAAGGGTGAAACTTCCCTACCTCGCACTCCAAAAATTTGTTATGTAAACCAATACTCAACATTGAATTCTTCGGCCTCAACAACCTATTATTCGGTAAGCTCATCCTCCAATCACTATACAAACAACTTTAATTTCACATATCTAACACAAATTAACCCAATAAATCAACAAACCCTTACCTTCTCTTACCCAAAACTTTCCAAGTTCTTGAACTTCACCTACTCAAGCTTCCTACTCCAATCAACAATAGAATCTAGAAATACAAACCATAAACAAGTCTAAATCAACCTATTAAATCACTAATTTCATCTAATTTAAAGATTTTCCCCCAAATCTACAAAACTCATAAACCCTAGAATCCCAAATCACCCAATTTATAAATACTAGCTTTTAGGTTTAAAGAGACTTACCAAGATTGTAGAAACAAGTAAAAGGAAGGGATTCAAGCTTCCTTTAGGCCTCAAATGATGTAGGAACGCATGGATTTGTGTTTGGGTTCAAACCTTGAAAATTGGAACAAAAGAGGGTTGAAGAATATGAAATCTAGAGAGAGAAAATTCATAACCCAACTTGAATCACTTGAAAGAGAAGAATCTTACCTTGGTTGATGATCTTGGGTGATGGAAATGAGAGATTTGAGAGAAAATAGAGTTTAGGGTTTGTTTAGGTCGGGTATTTTTTAGAACAATTGCGAAAATGGTTGTTTTAAAATCCAGTCACTCGTGCAGGACATTGTCTGATCGATCAGAATTTCCCACTAGCCATTTTTCCAGATTCAGTTTTCGATCGATCAGAGCCCAATTTCGATCGATCAGAACGGTACACCTATACTACATTTCACATATTCTCAGCTTAAACCCTTCGTATACCCCCCGATTCACTCAGTATAAATTTCTAATGATTTTTACCCTTAAATTGACTTCAAACATGTTTACTCGACACAAATGGATATATACTCGACACGTGACATTCGTACTAGGACTCTAAATGTACGGGGCGTTACAGCCTCAATCATCGTCGAACCACCAGCCGCGTGTACATTTTGATAACCAAAGAGGTGAACTGTAATACCTTGACCCGAAAATATCAAAGATTGGCTAAACTTAAAATAAATAAATAAGTAAAAGAAATGGTTAATTCAAGCGTAAGGGCAAAATTATAATTCTGGAAATTTAGATGACACATTAGTCATCTAATAAATAAATAAAAAAAAAAGAGAAAAAAGGGAATCACACCCCATCTCTCTTTTCTTCTTTCTTCTTTCTTTATTTTGCTCTCACTTCCATCTACTCTCCACCAACCAACAGCTGTCACCTCCTAGCAACCACTTTTTAGGCCAGTTCTGGTCGCCGGCTAGCCACCATTTCTGGCCAACATTTGTTCAAGACTTTAGTTCACCCATTTAGCTCCAAATCAAGGTATTTAAGTCAAACTCTTTCTACTTTCTTTAGTTGCTGAAAATTGGGTTTTGACACATCAAAATATTGTTATTTAGGTTCAATTGAAGGAATCTACACTTGGGTAAGATATCTACAATCTTGTATTTGAATTTTGGGGCCAGATTTGGTGACGATTAATCTTAGGGTTTTATGGGTTTGAGGATAATATTTGAATATGATGAAATTAGTGATTAAATAAGTTGACTTAGACTTATTTATGATTGTATCTCTAGATTCTATTGTTGATTGGAGTTGCAAGCTTGGTTAGGTGAGGTTCAAGAACTTGGGAAGTCTTGGGTTAAGAAAAAGGTAAGAATTTCTTGATTTATTGAGTTGCCTTGTGTTAGATATGTGAAATTAAAGTTATTAGTATATTGATTTGAGAATGAGCTTACCGAATAATAGGTAGATTGAGACCGGAGAATTCAAGGTTGAATATTAGCTTTACATAGCTAGTTTTTGGAGTACGAGGTAGCGAAATTCCACCCTTTCCATTTCCAATGACTATATTCCTTCTATTGAGAGCGTTTATTTTCCTCATTGGTCATTATTATTCCATTCTCGCCTTAATTGTGCCTAAGGGAGAACAACCCTATAGTGCGATTACTTTGTTGTATGAAATGAGTGATATTGTTTAGCCTACATGTTCAATCTTCTATTGAACATGAGTTATTCTCGAACATGCATCATGTAGTAGTATATATGTAGGATTGTATGTATACAGTATTGCATAATCATGTTAGACATGCATTGTAGTTACATGGTGGATGTTGGGTAAGGACCAGTACATCTCCTAGGTATGGTTGGTGTGAATGTGGAATGTCGTTGGGCCGTTCAGGGTTCCGATGAGTACAGGAATGCCGGTGGATCGGGTCAGGATTCCATATGTACTTGGCGCACCATACGGTGATGTCGTTGGGCTGTTTAAGGTCCCGTTGAGAACAGGGATGCCAATGGGTCAAGTTAGGATCCTGTATGGTGTTGTTATTTACTTATGTTTTGGCGTACATGATGTTAGATATCATATTGTTGCATTTGTGTTTTCTTTGATAATTCAGCTCTAATATCGATTATTCATCCTCTATTATTTCCTACTAGGCCTTTTGCTCACCCTTTTCCTTTTATGTTCCTCCACAGGTGAGTCTAGTTCCAGTACCAGGGTTGCGGACCAGGAGGGCGGACGTGACATGGATAGGCCCTGAAGAGTGATAGGACCTAGATGGTTGCATACTATAGTTATGTTATTAGTACTATTTGTATTTGCATTATCAGGTTGAGATTTGTTATTTGATACACCCATTCGGTTTGTGGACTTCATGTTCTGATGCTGATTATGGTTGTAGGGTTACCCCATTGCGTTGGTTGCTTGATTATATATGTCATTGTGTGTGGAGAAATATGATGATATGAATTGTTAGATGGCCTGAGGCCCTACCTAGGTTTGAGAATTTATTTGTGATATTGATGCGCTTGTACTCCACGTTGGCATTCTCCGAAATACGGGGAGATGTTGTCGGATTATCTGGTGAATTGGTGATTGATTAAATCGTAGTATGCCTAGGCTTGATACAATTGATGTAGACATTCATGTCTATGGAATGGTCACCATGATTGGTGACATAAGATGGTACCAATAGTAGCGCCTCCCGAGTTGGGGCGTTACATGAACAATACCACAAGAGTCTCGTATAACAAAATCCTATTCCTGCACGACTCTCCTCAATCTTCCAAGAGCCATCTTCATTAATTTTATACCATCCGCGGGGCAAAGACTACGAGGAGGATGGCTGGTGATCTCAATTGTAGGGGGTCAGAAAGGATTTTTGATGCTTGACAAACAACTTGTCTTGGCTGCCAAGAGGACTCTTTAAAAGCAATGTCATTCCTTGAAAGCCAGATATAATCGCTTGGCTAAATCATTCGATTGAACAACTTCCATCAAATTGCTGATCTAGGAGCCAATGGATAGCACAGGGAGGGATCGGTCATTGATAGCAAAAGTGCAGAAATTCCAAATTTCATTCAAAACTTCACAGTCACTAAACAAATGCAAAGAACTTTCATCCTCTACACCACACAAATAGCATTGACAGTTAATATCAAGACCTCTTTGGATCAACTTTGATTTGGTAGAGAGGCTATCATGGCAAAGTCGCCAAGCAAAATATTTAATTTTAGAAGGCATCTCAAGCTTCCATAAGTGACTCCAGACCATCACATTAGGCTGGCCATGTCAAAGGGTTGGGGGACCTTTGGCTATCCACTAAGCAGACTTGACAATAAGTTTGGATTTTTAATAAGTCTCAATCCTTGTATGGCTAGAAGTGCCAAATTAAAGGTTTTCATGTCCCTGAAACCCAAACCGCTAGAAGATTGATGATTGCATAAAGTGTTCCATACTACCCAAGCGATTTTCCTCTCTTCCTCTCTCTTACGCCCCCAGATATTAAGAGCCAATCTATTTAAATCAGTGCAAAGAGATTCTGGAAATTTGTAGAGGCTCATTGCATAGCACGGAATCGCTTGAACCACGGCCTTAAAAAGAACTCCCCTCCCTGCTTGAGATAAAAAAAAATTCTTTCCAACCAGAGATTTTCCTCCAAACTCTTTCCTTAATATAGCTACACATCGCACTTCGGGAGCAAGTCACTTGTGCCGGAAGGCCCAAATATTTAGTATCCTCTGAAAGACCATACATTTGCAGTTGTGCCCAAAGACCAATCTGGTCATTAAAAGAGACGTTACGGCTAAAGGAAATAGAGGATTTCTCCGAATTAATACATTGCCCCGAGATCCTTTCATGGCAAGAGAGAATATTCAGAATTTCAACGGCTTCCGCAAAATTTGCCTTGCAAACATCCACTTTAAGTTAGTGAACTTGGAAGCCCACTTTAAGTGCATTGCCCTCATAATTGACCGAGATATTGGATTCTCTAAAAGATCAGAATATCCTTTTTTATTTTTTCCAAAAGTCGATTGTTGGATAATTTTATCTTGTAGTGCTTTCACAATGGAGGGGAACAACTTATTAATTAGTGGATAATGGCAATGACTCAAAGGCGGGAGTATGTTTACCTCTCTCATACAACGTGACTCTAAGTAGATTCATATACTCAACTTTAGTTGGACGTCCTCCTTTCTCCACAATCTCATCTTTAATGGTGAGCATATTCTCCAATGATCTCTTACCTCGTGCAGGTTCAGGCTTGAAGGTCACTTTATCTTCATTATTTTTCATTGTTAGTGTGCCTTCATACGCATCAATTGTCATCCTTGTAGTCTTCATGAATGGTCACCCCAAAATCAATGGAAGTTCTTCTCCATGACCTTGGTAATCTTGCATATCAAGTACTAGAAAATCAATTGGAAAAATTAGTCCATGTACCTCAACGAAAATGTCTGGTACTCCCTTCGGATATCAAATTGATCTATCAGCTAATTGGATGCCCAAGAGGTCTTTTTTAGCGTACTTACATTTAAGGATTCAAAGACAGAAAGAGATATTAAATTAATTGATGCTCCTTATTATTCGGATTGATCTCAGTTTGGCCAGAAAACTTTTCAACCTCCCTTCGACTCAATGCCTCCATGATTTGACCAACTTGTGCCTCCAGGTTCTGTTGACTAGTTGCCAACTGTTGCACCATGTCCTTCTATGTGGTGGTAGGTGGATTGGCTTGATTTTGAGTGTTCTTCCAAGAAAAGTTTGGATGTGCTCGGAAACTTGGATTATAAGAATTAGAATAGGGATCAAACCTTGGATTCCGATCGTAGGAGTTCATCATGTTCGCTTGCTCTTGCACAAACTTCGAGAAATCCACTCCTTAGGGGCATGTAATGGTAGCATGGCCATGAACATGGCATATGGCACATAGCTCTTATTTAATTGTATGCACATTCATTGCTAGAAGCATGTCTAACTTACTTGCAATGGCATCAACCTAGGATCATGGTGAAAAAGAGTCAGAATTACTCAGTTCATAAACATTAGCTCACTTACCTCGCACTTTCGAATGTCAAGTTTCAACCGCTAAATATCTGCTGGAGTCTTGTTCTTGATGGATCCCCCTACATAGTTATTGACTGCAGTCTTACAAGGAACTGTCAGTGCCTTATAGAAAATATGCATCAACACTAGTAAAGGTAAAGCATGATGGGGGCATTGAGTGAACATATTAGTGAACCTTTCACATGCCTCAGAAAATGACTCATCAAGTTGTTAATCAAATTGCATGATTTTGTCCCCAAAAGCATTAGTTTATGAGTTGAGAAAAACTTTTCTTAGACTTTATTTTGTACCTTAGTCCATGTAGTCAGTGAATCCGGCGTGGAAAGAATGCATCATATTGAAGTGAATGGTTTTAAGCTCATAGTTTCTAGCTGTTGTTGGAAGTGTGATGCTGAAGGAGATTTCAGAATGGTGGGGATGTCAATATATATCACCCATCCTTTCAGCTTCCACTATTTCTGCCATATTTTTGTTGTTTGTTAAGGTTTCTTCTTCACTTTTGCTTCCTTGATTCTTGTTCCTCGGTAAACCTTCAATGTCGTCTATGTAACATTGTATCTCTCCTTTCAAAGAGTGTCTACCTTGCATAAAACTTTAAAAAAAAATGGAAAAAAAACTAGTCCATGGCAATGGCGCCAAAAACTTGATGTAATAATTCTTACAAGTGTACGATAGTGTATGCAACAAGGTCAATCCCACAGAGACTAGTTTAATCTAATTATATTACTTAACTTAGAAATTAATGAGAAAAGGTAAGAGAATGGAAGAACGATTGATGTAAATAAAATAAATACGCAAGGAAGAGAAATTCAAACTTTTGACATATCAATATGAGAATAGTACTAGGGCAATGACTTCACCTAGCAATCCTATCACAAGCACTCAATTAACAAGCACATAATCATTGTTCCAAATCAAATGTTGATTCTTTCTTAGATATGTTTGTTCGTTCGTTCGCGGTGCCACCAAATATTATTAACAACAGATTAATCCTTGCTCACGGCAGTCGACAATTGATTTTCCTTAATTCTGGTTCCACTAAGATACATGAATCTGGTTTGTTCCTTAGTTTTAGCTAGATGAGCCTAATTGAGCATTCAATTGGTGATCAAGCAATCAAATAAACAATAGACTTATAGCATGAGAAATAAAGACATGAATCATGCATTGAAACAAAATTATGCATTCATTAAATTAAAATACTTCCAATATTCATACTTGGCTACATCAAGCCCTAGTAAAGAGGTTTAGTTACAACTCATCATCCAGGAAGCAAAAAAAAAATTTAGAAAGAGAAAGCGTGGAAGAGAGATGAAGAAAAGCCCTTGAAATTGATGAAATTGTTATTGGGAAGGAAGCCTTGAATCCTTAGAATCCTTGCAAAAGCATGAAGAGGATAAGAATTGCTGCCCAAAAACCTAGGAAACGAATGTGTGTTTCTAAATTTCATGGCCTCTCTTTATATACTAGGGTTTCTAAAGAGGTTTTTCCTGTTAGGTCATGTTGGAGCGCTAGAAGCAACCAAAAATAAGTGTTCTAGTGAAATTATGCAGTTTTCCACCACTGGAGCGCCGGAGCACCCAAAAATCATCCTTCTGCCATCTGAATGTGTATTTGCCTCAACTGGAGCTCCCATGAGCGCTGGAGAGGGCATGAGCACTGAAGCAGTCATCTAAGTATTTTTTAGCCCGATTCAATTGTTTCTCAGGCTCTTTGACCCGTATCTTTGTTCGAACTCTTCCTGCAATAAAAAAAATAAGGATTTAAATAGTATTGACCCAATTCCATCAAAAATTATCGAGAACGTAATGAAATTAAGTATAAAAGTGTGGTAAAATATATGCACATCAACAATCACTGCCCATCCCTTCTAAAATATGGGTAGGTATCAGTTTGAACTTTGTCGAAGGTCTTCCTATTTCTTCAGGGAAGTCGGTTCTTTTGGTTTCTGTTGACAAGCTCTCTAAATACGCCCACTTTTTGGCACTTTTCCACCCATAAACAACAGCTTCAGTAGCACAAGTCTTCCTAGATAATATCTTTAGATTACAAGGCATTCCAAAGTCTATGGTAACTAATCGTGAAACATTTTTTACTAGTTCTTCCTGTAAAAATTTTTTTGACTTGCAGGGAACCAATCTGAATTTTACCACTAGCTACCACCCACAAAGTGATGGCCAAATAGAGACGGTAAATAAGGCTATTGAGCAATATTTGAGGTGCTTTATAGGAAGTCAACCAAGTTTTGGCTGAAATGGTTGCCCCTAGCAGAATATTGTTATAATACTACACCTCATTCCAGCACTAAGCTTACTCCATTTGAGGTGGTGTATGGAAGGCCCCTACCTCGTTTGTGTGATTATGTTCCCGCACCACGGCAATTGCTTCAATTGACTCTTACCTTAAATCTAGATAAGAGATCATACAAGTACTGTAATCTCCTCAAAAGTCAAAATAGTATGAAGGCATTTGCTAACAAAAAGAGAACACCTATAACCTTCAACGTTGAGGACTTTGTATACCTGAAACTACAGCCTTACAGACAACTCTCAGTGGTGCGAAGACGAAATTTGAAGCTGGCTCCTCGTTACTATGGCCCATTTGCTATTCTCCAGAAAGTTGGTTCGATAACTTACAAATTAGATCTTCAACCCACTTCTCTTATTCACCCTGTCTTCCACGTCTCTCAATTGAAGAAGCACCTGGCTGACTCTCCTATTCTATCTATGACTCTTCCACCCGTGAATAATGATGGTCAAACACTTCCTGTGCGGCTGTGGCTGAGCTAGTCTTAGATAGACGTTTGGTGAAGAAAGGCAACACTCTAGCAGTTGAATTGTTGATCAAATAGGAAGGGCATGGATGCCTCGGAGGCAACTTGGATTGCATACAGTACCTTGGTGGAGCAATTTCCCGACCTTGTGGGCAAGGTCTTCTGATGAGGAGGGCATTGTTGAAGGATCAAGGCCACACAAGAGGGGGGTGAATTGTGTTCCCAAATTCTTATTAAGAATCCTCTTTAATAAATCTCGACACACAAAACACAACACACACAAAGGCTTGGTCTATAGTAGGATATTCTAAACCAATTCAAACAAATCTTAATAAAAAATTCAAGCAAATCAACCGAATCACTTGTATTACAAGTATGACAAGTCAAATTCCAACAGCTAGAGAAACAGAAATATTGAATTGAATACCAGGTAATAACAATGATTAGTATATAAAACAGGTAAATCGGTTTAAACGGACACAAGTTATATACATGAACAAAAGCCAATATGAAGCACACGGACTCAACTCTATTTTACAAGTTTATAAACAATGATATACATTTATATATATGGACAGATTTTGTCAAATAATCAGAGTTGTCTAAACATGAATTAAGTCTTATAAATCACCTAGATGATGTAGATCATATAATGTGGAACCAATGCAACTTGGTAAATCAATTGTAAACTATAGTTAAACTTTACAGATTTGAGTACAACTTATTTTATGCACGGATTGCACCAAACAAGTCAAAATCAATGCAATAGACAAATAACAAAAACAATAAAGGAGTAGGGTTAGAGTGTCGCAACCGGGATCACGACGCGGACCGGCGATGAAAGGATGAAAAATGATTTAGAGTCGCCACCAATTGATTTAAGTGCAATTGGACACTAAAAAATGGTCTACGAACCAGAAAATGGGTAAGGGGGTCTATTGAGTGTGGGGAAGGTGTTAGGCACCCCACAACTCCCTAAAAGATTACCTAGATTGATCTATGTACTTTTTCTTGAAAAGTTGTTTGTCCAATATATATGGTGTTTTGATTTGAAAAGATAACATTAATTAAAGAATAGGTAGGAGCTAAATGTCATCAAGTCCTCCTCCTAATTAACTTTAATTTAGGTATCTATTATTTTTACGAGTACAAATGATACCTTAATTTGAAGAGATAACATAATTAAAGCCTAGGCAGGAGCTGAATGTCATCAAGTCCTCCTCCTAATGAACTTTAATTTAAGTATCTAGTAAATTAAATTACCATTTACATTTTGTTTAAATAAGGATAGCACAATTAAAGTCTAGGCAGGAGCTGAATGTCATCAAGTGCTCCTCCTAATTGACTTTAATGTAGTATCCATTAATTTGTTTATGTGAAAATTTGGTAAAGACGCGGTTGTTGAATTGACGGATTTGTGGAAAATGATCTATGCATACAATTCTAATATCCATTCTAAACATGCATCCTAAACTAATAATCCCTAACATGCATACTAATCAATTTAAATATGCATAAATATAAATTACACTACTCTAAACTACTTTCATTATTTTTTACTATCCTATTACATGGCTTACATTTACAAGGATATACATGCCAAACATAAATAAGACAAGAAAATATACAAATAATAAAATATAAAGGTAAAAATACACATATAAATATGGCCTATGGAGCCCATTAACTGCTCAAGCCCGGTCCAATCTCCAAATGAACTCTCCGACCCAAGTCCAATCAAGTCCGGCCCATATAAAGTCGAGCCCGATCCAAACCCAACAAGCAAACACAAAAATGGGTCACATGGGTGTCCAAACATGATATCAAGTTCAAATTAAATTTACATATTCACATACACACATAAACTCATATATACACATAACCACATGTAAACCCAAACCGTGCCATATACACTTGCCAATAAACACCCAAGCAATATTCTTATATACACACATAAACATATAAACTCATATACATGCATACCCTTATACATATATATATATATATATATATATATATATACTCGGGCCATATATACATATATACATGGAGACCAAAACCTTTTATCAACCTAAACCGAGAGCAAACCAAATGTAAAACTAGAAACCTGTACCAAAACATTTAGCTAATACTGGGAGCAAACCAAGCATTTACATCATTGCATTTGGGGAGAACAACGTTAGAGGCAAACCGGTAATGAAACCAGAGTAAACAATCGTGAACATGGACATCGAATAAACATGGACATAAAAACCAGATTTCAAAATCAGCGAGCATAGGTTCATGTTTTATTCTAATCGATCAAACAGCACGAACCACATAGATCGAGGCAGAATCCTAAACAAAAATAGGGAGCAGATCCGATTTCATCAAAGCGTAGAATAACCACATAGATCAACTAAACTAATCAGTGAACCACATAGATCAAGGCAGAATCCTAAGCAAAACAGAATCAATCACCTCTGTTTCTCTTTTCTTGTTCTCTGTCCGGTGAGTGTGCTTGTGAGGCTGCTTCCCTCTCCTTTTGCTCTCTCCAACTTTTTTTATCTCAATCCTCCCGAAACCTTCTTCTTTTTTCTTTTCTTCTCTGCGTGGTGTCTCCCTTTCTCCCAGCTCTCTTTTTCCCCTTCAATTGTGTTGTACCGCTCTCCCTATTGTTGGCCCCCTTTTCTTAGTTATGTGGCTGCCCCCTCTCTCCCACAATCTCTCTTTCTTTTATACCATATCCCTATAAAACCCTATTTCATCCTTTTACCAAAATGTCCCCCCAAACCCTATTTATTTTTTCCTAAGAAACTAATATTTTGGTATTTTCCAATGTTTTTGCAAAAACCTTAAAGGTGTCACCTTTCCTTTTTAAAAGGTTTTATTTATTATTTTATTTAATTCTCCTATTTTTTAGATATTTTCTAGGGTTTTGTTGTATTGGGTTTGGATTTGAATTTTTATGAGCTTATGACCCAAGAAATGGGCTTTAGGATTTTTGCATGTTTGTGGGTCCAAGAAATAGGTTTTGATTTTTTTTTGTAAGTTTACGGGCTCAAGAACGGGCTTTTAAATTATTATTATTATTATATTTTTTAGTTTTTCTATTTTTCTATTTTTTTTGGGCCGGACGAAAACCGGGTACTACATAGAGAAAAGCAAACAACGATTTATAGTGGTTCGAAAACTTCATCAAATCCTCCTACATTTACTCCCTAAGCCCCATTTCTTATGAGTTCAATCTACTATTGAAACGGTGATTTTCCGGAGTTCACCACCGAAACTTAGAGGTTTTCATAAGTTAACCCTCTTAACTTTTACACACGTGGTTTTAAAGGTAAACCACAAAACTTTCTCACATGAACACCCACAAAGAGTTTACAATGAAGCACAAGTTTCCACTCAAAGTGTTTGGGAACTCTCAGAATAGTATATAGTGTAAGGCTTCACGGGAAGAGAGAAAGAAAGCTTGATGTTTTAGTTTAGAGTATTGTAAGTGTAAGAAATTTAGCTAGCTCTTCCAAGTCCTCTCAAGGTCTCCACGGGTTGCTCTATAGGTCAAGCTTGATATGGCAGCTAGGATTTTGAACCCTTAATCTTCTCTTCTTGATTTCCAGAATTTGCTCCTCTTTGATTCTCACACGTTTTTTGACTGTCCAAAATAGGAACTAAGCATCTCCAATTTTGACTTTGATAGCTCCATAATGAGCATATATTTCACTTCCAAGAAATTTGCAATATGTCCCATATTTAGCTCTTGAGAGGATCTTCCATTTGAATTCAAAATAACTCCAAATCAAGTCGGCAATAATGTCTTGATTCATCTCTTCAAATTCTGAACTTTTTCCTTGCAAATATCTTTGGAACATGTGACAAAATCAGCTTCTCTTGACTTGTATGGAAAGAAAGCTCCGCAATCTTCTCTCAATTAGACACAAATTTGACACTTTAAAGTAGGAATTCAGCTTTGAATTTTGCACTTGTAATTATGATAACACAATCAACTTCAAATGGACAAAGTCTTCTCTCCAAATTTGGAAACCTCCTTGAATTCGGACCTTCTTTATTTATAGAAGAATCAGCCGCAAAATCTCCTCTGTTCAAGACTTAATTTGTTTCCCTTAATGTACAAATCCAGCTCCTTCAATTCAGCTCCAAAAAGTCTTCTTTCCTCCTTTTAAATTCACACGCCTAGCACTAATTCAATCCCTTAAATTTTGGCTGCACATTTTGGAAAGCGTACCTCCTCCTTTATTCTCATAATATTTCCAGGTCAACTAGTATCCATTTGGGAATTGAATCTTCTCCTTGTAATATAATCTCACGCCTAGCTTGATAAGGAATAAACTTGTAGCTTTTATCTTTGCAATGCTTGATTATTAGTTGAACTTTGTTGAACTCCACTTCAATGAATGCAACTCTACTTCTACTTAGCTAACTTGGCACTTTCCATAAATAGGTTGAACTTTCTAATTTTAGAACAACCTTTTCTAGTGGATTTAGCAAGGTGCTTAGATATTTCTTAGCACGTCCTAGGTCTTCCAAGACAGTTCCTGAATTGCCGGAAAGATTTATTAAAATCTAAACTTGAAATAATCTCAAAAATGCTTATAAACTCGTTTGAACTTTATGCTTGAAACATATGTTAATATAATTCAAATAATCTATCTTTGTACATAGAGCATTATAAGCATAAACATTTAGCAAATGAATTGTTGAATCAAGATGTAATCATAGTCGAAACATTAAACATGTATTTTGAAAAACAACCATCAAAACATGCTTTTTCACATTCTAAGACATATTCAAGTCAAGCATATTCACACATATTTTGACACACAATCATGAAAAACACAATTTGACCTAGACACTAAGTCTTGGTCCAACAATTGTCACATGCATCAACTAATAATCTATTTTGGTCGTACTTTTATTGTCGTAGGGAGAACCGTTGGATGATGAAGGGAAATTGATGGTTGTTTGTCCTACTATTTATATAGTGTTTTGTCCTTAGGGGAGTCGTTGAATATTTGGATTGTTATGTTGAACTTGGAGAGCCACCTCTCTCGAATAGGCAATCCTTATTTGTTATTTCCATAGTTGTTATCCTGGATTCTGCTATTGTAACTATGGATCGTTTATATTCGGTAATCTATTTACAAGTCTTCTGCTAGAATCAGTCTTGGTTCCATTTGTGTGTACTGTTAGTTACCTTGTTGGGCAACACCTATTCACATCTGATTCAACAAAATATTATTTGAAATCATAAAACAAAACAAAAATCCTTGAAATCATTCACCTAAACCTTCCAAAAATTCTTTGCAATTCTTCACCAGACTTTATTTTATCTCTTATTTTTAAACACAATAGGATCCATGCACTTACCTTTGCTTGAATGAAGATGAAAAAGAGCATAAGATCAATTTTCTCTCAAAATAGCACTCTTATTTTCCCCTTCTCTAGCGCTCCTCTCTTGCTTCTCTTTTTTTTTTTTTGTTTATAATGAAAACCTAATATTTTTGAAGGTGTGGGCCTATTAATCAATGGACCTTTATTATTAAAGGTTCCAAGGGCCCAAACTTGATTTGGAGTTTGGGTCCTTTCAACTCTCTATGATTCTTATGGTGGGTTGTCTTGTGGAGGAATTTTGCTTTGTTTTCATGTTAATTTTCAAGGGTTCTCTGCTTCATTCTCTTTAGTGTTGGTCTAGTTCTTGGACTTTGTAGTAGGCTGGGCCTTGTCTTCTTGCTCCTTTTTTTCATGTATCGGTGTTCGGCTAGAAGGCTGTCTTTTTTCTTGTATGTTTGCTTTAGGGTTTGTTTGGATTGATGTTTTAGAGAGTTAAGTAAGGAGGGTTAAGAATGGTGGAGTAACTCTACCTTATTTGGATTGTAAGAAAGAGCGTTAAGTAGAGGAACTTTCCCTCTCATTTAACTCTCACACTCTATATTTTGTAACCCCTCAATTTGGAGGGTTTGTGAGGTGAGAAAAAATTTTGTTTATAATTTCCATAATCATGCATAAAGTTTTTTCATTCATTTCAACTTAACTCTCTTTAACTCTACCTCCTATATATCTAAGTAAGGGTGAGTCAAGGTAATCACCCTCCCATAACTCCCTCTCACTTAACTCTCCTTTTATTAACTCTACTATATTCTTTATTTTGCAATCCCAACAAAGCCTTAATCTTAATAAAATCTCAGACATATCTTTAGAAAAAAAGATCAGTTGAACTCTTCGGTTCTTCCTGACTTGTTAATTTTATTTTATTAAATTTAATATGATTCTTAATTTTTAGGGGCAATTATCAATAAGGACATAATCCCTTATAAACCCAAGTTGATCGAGAAGGAGAATTAAGGGGGTTAGTGAACTCATTATTCAAAAGTATGGCCTTGGTAGATGCGGGTTTTGTATGGTCAAAGTAAGGAAGAGACTAGCATCTTGATAATAAACTGACTGAGAGGGACGCTGGGTATGTGGCTTTGTGCTGTGCAGGAAATAAATATTAATTAATACAGTGAGTCATTTCTTTACAGTGAATCATTGGTTGAAGGAAAGATGGGGGAGGGAGGGAAGGGAGGGGGAGACAAAAGGCACGTAATTAAAGGAGGCGAAAGAAATGTATCACATGTATATCTAAAAAAACGCTGAAATGTTCTTTTGGTCTCTCTCCTTCTCCTTCATGCTCTCTCTCCATCTCCTTCTCCCCCTTCTCTTTCATATGTTTTATTTATATATGAGAGGTCGGAAAGCGTGTGGTGACAAACTCCAAGGAGAGGAGGAAGGAATTATAGAAGAGAGAAAGAAAGAAAGAAAGAATAGTCAAGTAGTAGTGTAGTGATGCGTCAAGTCATGCTCATGGTGTTGGCAGTGTCCCATAAATGCCATGACATCGAGTAGGCTAAATCCCTCATATTATGCAATCAATGCATTCAAGGACAGGATATTATACAAGAACCGGTGTGGTGTATATATATGTATATTTATTGGGATCTACAGTGATAGTAATAGTAATAGAAGGACTGGAGGAGGAGGGAGGGACAACCCGAAATAAATGCCAAGCCTTGTTTCTTCTCTTCTTTGGTTTGTCGTAATGCGTGCAACTGTCGGGATATCTCCCTACCTTTAAAACCGTTCCCTTTCATCTCATGTCACCTCACCCATCCCAATACCATGCTATGCAATACTAGTTCTATTCTCTCTCTCTCTCTCTCTCTCTCTCTCCCTCTATTTCTCCTCCTTCTTTCTCTATTTCTCTATAGTATCAGTGCACTTCCAACCCGATAAATTAAATTCCAGACAGAGAAAATACTTGGATTCTACGAAGAATAATACTTGCACCCTTTTGCGTTTTTGGTGCACCATTTTGCACCAACAACATAGTAGCAAAAGTGTTGTTGGTGCACCAAACAACATTTTTTTTATTAGAATTCTAAGATAATTTTTGAACAATTTTATTACCGTTTCAGAATTGTTGTACAATGGATAATTTTGGGACCATTTTGGTTTAGATAGCATTTATATTCTCCGCTTTTCATTAAAATGGCCATAATAACCACAACTTCTCTATATCATTCTCCCTTTCTCCTTTAATAATACAAGTAATTGACTTGTATTGTTTTTGTTTTGTTTTCTTTTAAAAATATTTAATTTTTATTTATTTGTTGTGATTTATGCCAAATGTTAAAATATACATGAGAATTTTTTTATAAAATATGTTAAACTATTTTAAATAAAAATAGATAATATTCTGCACGTAATTTGTCACAATAATTTTAATAGGATATATGCTACAAGTAAAAATACAACCAAACACTATTAGCAATTAGGCACCATTTAAACTCCAACATTTAAACTACTAGCCTTAATCTAGCGTAAATGCTACTGTGAAAATTGTCCAAAGACCCTTAATAATGTAGAATCAACCAAAATATAATGTGAAATAAAAATTATAATTAGATCATTGCCAGTAGAGTCTGGTGTGTTTAATGTGAGTTCCGAGGCCCTCCAGTAGGTCATCTACTGCAGGGCCTGCATTAGAGCCATTAGTGACTCTAATAATTTTTAATAAATTATCAAAAAATTGTAAATGTAAAGTATTTAGTGTATAGATTAACGTCATATATTTTTTTCAAGGCGAAAAAACTAAATTCAGTGAGAAATGATAAAAAATTAAATAGGTGTCTGAATCAATGGTAGAAAGTGCTTCACATTTATATCAATCTTTTGTCAACAAATTCAATTTTTTGTCCCCAAAAAAACCATGTGATGATGATCTAAACAATAAAAATATTACATTTATTATTTTTAGGCATTTTCTTTAAAAAAAATTGATGGCTCAAATGAGCCTAATGCAGGAGGTAGAAAATCTACTGCAGACCCCCCCCCCCCCCCCCCCCCCCCCCCCCCCCCCAATTTGGTTTAATGTGAGCAGTAGGTGCTTTTGGATTATTATCTTATACGTATGCATGGCATGGATGATACCGCTGTGTATATGTATTCACGTATCCATGCGTCATGTGTTGAATATGAGAGAGAGAGGGGGACAGGAATACTGGGACTATGCATTCAAAGCCGAAGTCATCATTGCAAAGTACGTCATCATTGTCATGCAAAAAAAATACTGCAATTTTTTTTCTCTCTGTCAATTTTTTCTTGTATTTCTTGCGAGTAACTAAGATTTTTAATGCACGAGAAAGAGCTATATCATGATCATTTAAATAGTATCACTGTAATTGCGGCACAACCCAAATTTAAAAAGCATTTTCCTCTTCGAACGGCCTTTCATACACACAGAGGCGAGAGAGAGATATGGTTGTCTCTCTTTAATTTTTTTTAACAAATACCGCTAAGAAATATGTTTCTCGTTGCAATTGAATATTGAACACACATATGTCTAATCCAATCGATTATCAATCGAGTCATCTTTCGTTGGTACCCAAAAATTTGTTTGGGTATGCCTTTGTGCCCTAAAATAAAATCATGGATCCTAGGAGAAGATTCCATATTATATATGGTCAACTAGGACGTTCGTCAGTGATCATCATACTGGTATTAATTATTTAACCAATACAAACTGCATCACGGAGTAATAATTTTTTTTTTATTACTGGTTAAACCAAAAGGTTTGGAAAATTTGAAGACGCAAAACCACACCAGCTAACGGCATTGTTGTGAGTGTCTATGACTAGAAACACGTTTTATTTCTCAAGACCCAATCACTAGATGTTAAGATGGACATAAATGGTAAAAACTAATGGAAAGAGACATGGAGGTGGATATAACAAAAATGGTCCGTAAGAAAACAAAAGCTATATATATATATCCATGCATATATATGATCCGGACTCTTTAAATAAAAATTTCTTCAAGTACATATCTCTCTTCCTTTCTTTTCTTAACGGGGAATCCCTTCCCTTCGAAGTTCATAACCCTGCAGATCGATCAAACATTACATCAAGATGATAAAGGCTTCAGAAAATAATGAGTACTGAGCGTGTAGACAAACCAACACTAACTGGGATAAAAAAAAACAGCTATAAGGCAAATTCAGAAGCTGGCGGTCATCATGACCAGACTAAAGCGTAGAATTGGTATATAAAGACACAACAGAGTCAACACTCAACAGTACTACTGGGAATTTGTGTCCTTTCTAGTTTTGAATTTATGTTAATCGTATGAGACATGTGACGTCCATGAATTCACTTGAATCCTCTGCATCCAACTTAACAACATTTAACTCAACAGTTACGATATTTGAGATCCCAATTGTCGAAATTTTTTACTTTTTGGTATTTTTAAAAAAAAATTCTCTCTTTAAACAATACTAATACATCATAATTAGTGATATATATATATATATATATATATAATTTTGTTAATAGTCGATGGTGCTTCTAAACTTGAGTAATTACATTCCCTCAAAAGGAAGAAAAAGATCACAAGATTTTCAAATTTTAATTAACTATTTATCGGCAATATTTGCTTGGACGTCATCCATCCTCTTGTTTGTTTGTTTTTTTTAAAATCTTTCTCTTCATTTATTTATCTAATTGTATAAATTAATTAAATAGATGACAATTAACGAAACGGAAACAATTAAAAGGGAGGAAATTAAAAGGACAGGGAAAAAAAACCTGCTGGTGCTAGGAAGGATTAATGGTGCTGCAGCGATCATCTCCTGCAGCAGCTCTGGGTTGGTGAAATGGGCCGATGTTTGCGGAGACATTCATAGCTAGAAGGCTTGCATCGTAGGCGCCGTTATTGTTGCCCATTATCTGGTGTTGCTGCTGATTATGTTGATGCGCGTGTTCCCTTGGGAAGAACTGGTGGTGATAGTGATGGCCCCCTCCACCACCGCCTCCACCACCAATGAGGTTGCTGATCTGGTGGTTGTGGTTGTGATTAGATGCGGCTGCTGCAGCTGCGGCGATGAGGCCAGCCTGGCCTGTGATGCCTAAACTCTGATACTTGGAGAGTTCGGACTTGGCGCAGGTGAGATCCATCTGGAGTTGGCGGAGCTGGTGCTGGAGCAGAGAAATGACCCCCACACAGCCATAGACAGGGTCGCGGAGGCGCATGTCTGCCTCGTAGGCCAGGGAGTTGACAGCATCTTCACGCTGGCAAGGGTGCAACTCGTTTAGCAGCTTGGTGACGTTGCTTGCCCCGAAGACTTTGTGGACGTTGGCAAACTTTTGGGGCTGATCCGGAGGGAAGTATGGAGCGAACACGCACTCCGGTTGGCACTTCCGTCTGAGGAACTTGCAAGCAGCGCACGGAGAGTTGGATGAAGATGCCATCAAATTAACTACTGATCATCAAATATTACATGTATTAATTTTAGTGAGAAGAAGAATAGAGAGAAACAAAATAATTTACAATCTCATATTTAGGGTTTCACATAAAAGGAAGTATTTTCGACTTATGAGATCTAAGAAATTAGTCAGTGGAGTATGATGTATGAATTGCAAATCGATAATTAATTTATATGAAATTAATAATAAATTCAAAAGAAGACTTGTGCACAGAAGAATCTTGGGATATATTCTCTGAAATGATCGAAATTCCTAGCATGGAATTGATGGATTAATCTTGAATGGAGGTTTTAGAAATCCTATACATGTGTGTGTGTGTGTATATATATAGATATATATATATATATATGTATGTATGTATATATATGTGCATAAACTAACTAAACCCAGAAATCATATATGATGATGAGACAGCTTAATTAGCTGAAAATGAAAGCAAACGGAATGAAAGGTTTATTTTTGGGAGTGGATTGGATCTCGTGAAGACGTCTCTCTCTCTCTCTCTCTCTCTCTCTCTCTCTTCTTAGTTTTCAATGCTTTGAAAGGTTTCACAGAGCAGATCTTGCTTGAAATTCACAAAAATATTATATTTTATCATAGTAGATTATAGGTTGAAACTAACTTTGGAGATGAAGTACGAAAGATCTTGGGATGAATAAACTTGTTATTTTATAATATTTATATGCTTGAAAAGGAGCAACTAGCTGGTTGAAAGATATCAATATAGGCAATGGTGGAATTTAATTTTTAAGGAAAGAGAGACGGCATATATATATATATATATATATATATATATGTATGTATGTACGTATACTCAGTTCAAACTGCGAGGAGAAGATATGCTGAGAAGAATGAATGGTTATTGTATATAGCTGATCCCTTCCTTTTGCCTTTGGAAGTTAATTGAAATAATTTTTTTTCTGTCATGTAAGAACTTAAAGATAACTTGCATAAGATTTTGAAAAATGAAAGAGAGATCAGATACAAGAGTTTGGTGTGACACTAGATCAGTTGAATAAAATTTTGAAAAATAGAAGAGAGATTAGATACAAGTTTGGTGTGACCTGCAGGAGCTGGTGAGATTTTTCTGCAGTGGAAATCAAGCCTCTCCCCCGTTGAAAAGAGGTAGCTAGTGAGCAAAAGCTTCCTTTTGACCACCTCAAACTCGCTCTTTCTGCCTTGACTGCTATAACTTTTCTGATCCCTTTTATGTCGTTGGGAATGTCAAAGAGATCTAACAAAAGTGTGTGCAAAGTTTATTCTCTCTCTCTCTATTTCTTCGCCGGAAAACAAATGGCATGCAACGTGCATATAAAGATGGTGATGAATAGGCGCGGCTAAGGTGTAGGGGGAGATCACAGACACACAGAGAGAGAGGCTAAGACCCCCACAAGAAGAGGCGAAGGAGACGCGGAGGAGATGCAAACTCTTTCTCTGTTTAATTTGTATGGTGTGTGTGTGAGTGTGTACGAGAGAGAGAGAGAGAGAGACAGAGTTTTGTTTTATTGTCATAGCTAAAAGGCCAAAGCTAGGAGTAGTAGCTGTGTTTGTTCTCATTCTTATTTACTATCTGCTCAGACCCTTTCAGAGATTTGGAGCATGTTGTGTTACTTTGACATGACCTTTCATTCATCTTTTCCTCTGCCACACCCCACCCAACCCCACCGGTATATAATACAATCTCTCACTCTCCCTTTCTTTTTGTCTTTTTGTTTTTCTTTTAAGAAATTTTTTTTAATAGTGAATGCATTCATTACGGTATTAATTTGCCCCCGTTTATGAACTTAAATTTTTGTTCCCAAGGCATGAAATATTAGATACTGTGAAACTTATGACACATGGACTGGGGTAAATATAAGAGCGATATTGTAATTATATATATATATAGTCCTAGCTAAAATATTTTAATTACAAATACTTCTATATATCAAAGGGTTTAGGGTTTATGGGGATTTTTTTGAATTCAGACTTCTCACTCTAGAATATCTAGCACTCGCATGACAAGCGCATGGGAGCGTGTGACAGGTCCTCAGCCAACAATTCGATGACAATGACAGTTGCCTTCCTGTCCTCCATCCAATTGTGCACACAAAGTCTCGATTTTACCTTAGTTGTTTGAAATCTTTCTACTTCAAACTAAGCTCAAGCTCTTCTCTCTATTTTCTAATTTGTCAGAGGGAGTGTGACATACCATATGGGTTGTGAAACTAGTGCAGGAAGGCTAGGGAATTAAGGAAATGAACTCGTTCTTGGCAAGTAAGAACAAAACCGTGGAAATTACCCTAACGGAGGAGCATCTAGCTCTTTACAAACAATTTGGTATTGAGCCCTACGAAGCAATTGCGATACTGAATGTGAATAAGGCAACGCTGTTGTGGCAAGTAAGAACCATGTGGACACTGACAAAGGGTTTCTATAGTGGCCGGAAAGAATATATTGGTGGATGATGCCTCGCAAGGTTTTCCTTCGCTGCAATACTGATATGCCAATTATATTCATATAATTGTGCATCCATTTGCATGAAATCTTGCATTGTTTAGAGTTATTTTGGAATTAATTCTGCCTAAGGGGCGTTTCATTGTGTATTTCAGGTGTAAATGCCAATATGGAGGAAAAGAAGCGAATTGGAAAGAAAGAACCAAAAGTGCATCCAGAAAGGAAATCCGATCGATCGGCTTAATGCCCGACGATCAGACATCCATAAAACAGACCATCCAGAGAAGAAAGCCCGATCAATCGGACCATAATCCGATCGATCGGTCAGAGTCGTGAGACGAATCTGAAGATTTGTAAAACGCCCGAGCTTGCCCCTAAACCAAAAGGGTCTCATTCAAAACGACACAGACTTATTAGAAAGAACGACGGAAGGGTTGTTAGGAGTATATAAGCTTAGATTTTTAGGGTTTAGGAGTATATAAGCTTAGATTTTTAGGGTGGGTTTTAAGGATTTTTCACTTTTGGGAGCAAAACGAAGGGTTTTGGGAACTTCTCTACAGCAACCATTGGCTCAAGCGCAAGGGGGTTAAGGGGTTTTCCTTCTTTTCTTCTTTGATCTTGTATTTAATGTTTGCTATTTTGTATTTTGTGCTATATTCCTTAGTTATGAGGAACTAATCCTCTAACTAGGGGTCCTAATGGAACCCTTCTTTAAGGATTGAATGAAATCGATTTATTGTTCTCTAATGGAACCCTTCTTTAAGGATTGAATAAAATCGATTTACTGTTCTTGAATCTCCATTTATGTTGTTGATTTTCTATGGATATACTTATTGCTTTCAAATGCTTGTGTTGGACCTATGGTCCTATATGTCTAATTTTGATGATATTAAATCATTTATAAATCATAATGAAACATTAAAGCAATATTTGATTTATATGAATTGAATTTAAATGACTATATATTTTTTAGATAGTGCTGGAAATTAAGTTTTGAAAACAAACATACATGGACTAAGTTAGAGCATCAATTTTCCAATTATCATATCTTAACCAACTTAGATCCAAATGACTTGAAACTTGAATCACATATACATGAAGGTTTAATATATGTTCTAGGACTATAATCATGAGAAATTAGGTGCATCACATATATATTTGGTCATATGCTTAAATTCCGCCAAAACTAGGTTTTACCTAATTTTGTGCATATGTGTTCTTTGTGAACGTGGTGAACCAAATGAACTCCGATTTAAATGAAATTTCGTGTGCATCTTAGTTTCATCACTATGAACATATTTGATTTATTAAAGTTCAAGAGAAAAGGTCATTTACACTGAGTTAGCAAAATGACTTTGAATTTACACTTAGAATTTATCGGTTTCACTATTAGTGATCAAATTGCTTGGTTGAGTGACCAAACGATTTCCGATTGTTATGAAATTTTACATGGACATTCTAATACATATAAAATGATTTATTAAAGTTCAAGAGAAAAGGTCATTTACACTGAGTTAGCAAAATGACTTTGAATTTACACTTAGAATTTATCGGTTTCACTATTAGTGATCAAATTGCTTGGTTGAGTGACCAAACGATTTCCGATTGTTATGAAATTTTACATGGACATTCTAATACATATAAAATGATTTATCATGCAGTAATATGAATTTTCTGGGTTGTTTTTCTAATATAATTAACCTATGCGCTCTATATGAAGCTCTTTGAGCTTACATGCAATTGGGGAGTTCTACCTCATATTTCCTTGTAGGTTAATCATCATTGTGGTCTCATATGGCTCAGAATTCAGTATGTTCAAGAGTAGTCGAAGTCCAGTTTCTAAGAATGAGCTTGGAGCTCTAGGAAACTATGAAAAATCCTATATTTGCCAACTTTCCACTAAGGCACTTAATCAAGTTGAATGAATCAAACATTGAGGCTATTGGTTGTGGTCTTCATGGAGATACAACTCTTTTCAATCATATGAGACAAACCTTGTCCTCTCTATCATTAGTGATATATTCTTGTTTGACATTTTCACTCAAGACATGTGCTACCAAGAAAGTTAGGTTGGTGCAATCAAACAAGATCCTTGACATTTTCACTCAAGACATGTGCTATCAAGAAAGTTATGTTGGTGCAATCAAACAAGATCCTTGACTAAGGGATCACTTTTGAAGTCTTTGATTCAAAATGAATGGACAAGATGGCATAGTACAATCTACATCCATGGCTGAGAATTAAAGAGAGTTTGAATGGTCAAGATTTGAAGACATACATTGATCAAATGGTTGTGCATAAGACAACTTTCTTGCTTGCAATTTTTGACTTAAAAAAGGGAGCATGTGCAACGTCTATATGCTCTATGGTGGAGATCTGTTTGCTCAAATCATCAATGATCAAGATTAGGAGCTGCAATGGATGGTAGAGATCAACTCTTGAAATTTGATCCAATGGCTGCAAGCATAGGAGAGAATTGCCTTTAAAAGAAGATCTTCCCTTTCATACAACTTGGAGAAGCAAATTGAAAAATTATCCTTGAGAGAAACCTCTTGCTATCAAGTTCATCAATCATCAAGCCTTCTTGCTATTTGCTACAACAATCTTCTCCAATACAAGCCTCTACAATCAAGGACTTCTCACTACTCTTGCTTTTGCAAAAGGGAAGTTCCTATATCCTTTAGGCTTTGTTTACTTACAATCTAAACCTCTCTTGTTCTTAAAATCCTATCTTTGAGAGTGTTGCTGTAATCTTGAGAGTTCCATACCAAATACCTTTGAGGTAACCTGTGAGAACCTTGGCTGAAAATCCCATTGAGAAATTCCCTTTGTTAGGGGAAATTGTAAACATTGAAGTTTGAGGGAGTTCTTAGAAACCCTTGGTGTAAGGAGTTTTGTGGGGTCTCTTAAAACCACACCTTAGTGGAGTTGGGAAAATCCTAGGTTGGTGAATCTAGGTAGTAGACGTAGGAGAAGGGTCTCCGAACTACTATAAATCGCTGTGTTGATTTCTTTGTTTACTTGTTTATATTTACTACTTGTTTCAAACTGCAGGATTTTCAAAACCCTAATCTGTCCGAGATTAGCAGACTGCCTTAAACTTTGAATTTTGATCTGAAATTTTGATATAGTGTTTATTAAGGTGTTGTGACATTGCATATAAAATTTCGTTGCATTTTGACATCATTTGATAGGTAAAATCTGAGTTGAAAAATCTGTGTGCAGTGTGTTGCTTGAAAAACTGTTTTGTGCAATTCTTGATTATTTGATATTTGGTCATTCACTTTATTGTATCACATCTTGCATTGGATTGAATATTGATTAGGAAAATCATTAGAGTCCAAATTTGTGTGCTACTTGTTAATTGCCATTAATTTGTTTAAATTGAAAAAGGGATTCCAATTGGAATTTGGGGACACAATTCACCCCCCCTCTTGTGTTAAACTCGATCCGTCAATTGGTATCGGAGCAGGTTAGCTAAAACTAGGAGTTATATCCTATTTGGCATATTTATGGCAAATATAAATTCTTATGGTGAGGCCGAAGGCCTATTCATGAATAGACCACCATTTTTCAATGGCTTGCAATACGGTTTTTGGAAAAATAGGATGAAAATTTTTATAAATTCCATTGATTATGATTTGTGGGAAGTTGTAGAGAATGGTCCTTATGTTCCTAGGAAACTTTTGGGTGATGAGATGGTAGATAAGGAAAAGAGTGAGTTTACTAAGGAAGATAAGATATTACTTAGCCTAAATAATAAGGCAATCAACACTTTGCACATTGCACTTATTAGGAGTGAATTTGATTACATAGCTCAATGTAAGAGTGCAAAGGAGATTTGGGATATGTTAGAGTTGAAGCATGAAGGAACAAGTCAAGTGAAGGACTCTAAGATAAACATGCTAGTCACCGAGTTTGAGACCTTTAGAATGAAGAAGGGTGAGAGCATTAGGGAGATGTTTTCTAGACTTACTTGCATATGTAATGAATTAGAAGCTTTGAACAAACCATATGAGGAAGTTGATAAGGTCCAAAAGATCCTTAGGAGTTTACCTAGGATTTGGAAAGATAAGGTAGTAGCCATTAAAGAGGCTAAAGACCTTAGGAAGCTTAAGATAGAGGAATTAATAGGAAGTCTAATGACACATGAGTTGGAGATGTCAAGATTAGATGAGGAAGATGCACCACCTAAGAAAAATGGCTTAGCTCTTAGGATCAATAGTGACACTAGTTCGGATTCTAGTGATGATGATAGTGAAATAGGGGCAGCCCTATTAGCTAAGCATTTCAAGAAGTTCTTGAAGATGAACAAACGTGGAGGATTCAAGAATAGAAAGACTTTTAAAGAAAAGAGAGAGGAGAAAGAGAAAGAAAAATAGTACTTGCTTTAAGTGTGGGAAAGTAGGTCACTTTATGGCCGATTGCCCTAAGCTTCAAAAGAAGAAGCATAAGGAATATAGAGACAAAGAGAAGAAGAAGGACAAAGGGAAGAAGGAGAAAAAGGCATTCAAGGCCACTTGGGATGATTCTTCATCATCATCTTCAAGTGATAGTGAAGAGGAACTCCAAGCCAACTTGTGTCTCATGGCAAATGAGGAAGAGGAAGTGTCCTCATCAAATTCGGATGAGATGGTAACATCTTCTAAACCTTCTTATGATGAGCTCTCTTGTGTTTATGATGAACTTTATATTGCTTATGTGAAATTAATGCATAAACACAAGCATACTAAGAAAGAAGTTAGTAGACTTTCTAAAGTAGAAAAAATGCATCTAAATGAGTGTTGTGATTTGAAATCTAAATATGATGATGTATGTTTTTCACTTGATGCATTAGTTCAAGAAAATGAGGATTTAAAAGATCAATTGAAAACATGTGTTAATTCTAGTGACATTGCATCATCTAGCAATTCACATGACTTAGATGCTTTGCATGCTAGAATTCATGAGCTAGAAGGTGAGTTGGATACATGGGATGATCATGAGTGCATTATTATGCCTAACTCTTCTTCTCTACAAAAAGAGCTTGATATGGCCAACGAGAAATACAATATGCTTGAAAAACAATTTTCAAAATTTTCTATGAGTTCTTCTAAATTGGATGAACTTCTTGCATCTCAAAGACATTATCTTGACAAGAGTGGATTAGGATATGATCCTATGAAACTTAAGGACACCATAGAGGCTAAGGACGCCACGGTCAATGTGAACAAAAATGGTACCTACCCCAAGGGTAAGGCTAATGTTCCTAAGGGAACTACACCTAGGAAGAGAAAAGTTTATGTGAAAAAGGTTTGGGTGCCTAAAGGGTTGAATGACTTTGAAAAGAAAGCATATGTGATGAGAACTTTCAAAATTGATGCATATGCCTTTATTGCTACTAACCCCAAAGGATCCAAAGTTTGGATACCTAAGGTATATTAAACATGTGTTTATCTAGGTGTGCTTAAAATCCAAATCCGAATCATGCAAATGGTATTTGGATAGTGGTTGTTCTAGACACATGACGGGAGATGCTTCATTATTCACATCCTTTGAAGCAAAGAAGAATGGAGGATTTGTGACCTTTGGAGACAAGGTCAAAGGTAAGATCCTAGGCTTGGGATCCATAGGTAACTCTTCTTTCTCCCTTAGTGAAGTAAGATTGGTTGAAAATTTATCTTTTAATTTATTGAGTATTAGTCATTTAGCCGATAAAGGCTTTGATATTCTTTTCAAAAATGATAAATGTTATGTGTTTGATGTTTATGGTAATGTTGTGAAATTAGGAAGTAGAAGTGGTGATATGTATGTAATGCATTTTGATGCTATGAAAAATTCTAAAATATCTTGCTTGCTTGCTACGAATGATGATGCTTTGCATTGGCATAGAAGATTAGGTCACATCGGAATGTCTACATTGAAAAAGTTGTGTGCCAATGAACTTATTAGAGGATTGCCTAAGTTAAATTTCAATGTTGAACATGTTTGTGATGTTTGTGTTAGGGGTAAACAAACTAAAGAGTCTTTTAAGCCTAAACTTGATATTAGTACTTCTAGGCCTCTAGAATTGTTACATATGGATTTATTTGGTCCTAGTAGAGTTAGGAGTCTAGGTGGAAAATACTATGCATTTGTTATTGTGGATGATTATACTAGATTTACATGGTGTTTGTTTCTTGTGCATAAAAGTGATGCATTGCATGCTTTTGAAAACTTACTTAGGAGATTGCAAAATGAGCATAACTTAAAAGTTTCAAAAATTAGAAGTGACCATGGAGGTGAATTTGAAAATGCTAATTTTGATTCTTTGTGTGCTTCTTTTGGTATTAAACATGAGTTTAGTGCTCCTAGGACACCTCAACAAAATGGGGTTGTAGAAAGGAAGAATAGAACTTTACAAGAACTAGGAAGAACCATGCTTCTAGAATATAATCTTCCTAAATATTTTTGGGCCGAAGCTACTAGTAATGCATGTTATGTGAGTAATAGACTTAGCATTAGAAAAGGATTAAAGAAAACTCCTTATGAACTCTTGTATGGCAAGAAACCTAAAGTAGATTACTTTAAGGTTTTTGGTGCTAAATGTTTTATTTTAAATACCAAAGACAATTTGGATAAATTTGATGCAAAGAGTGACATTGGAATATTTTTAGGATATTCATCATCATCTAAAGCATATAGAGTATTTAACTCTAGAACTAAAATTGTGGAAGAAAGTGTAAATGTTAAATTCGATGATATGACCACACTTGCTCCAAATGTGCGTGTAGAAAATAAATTTTCAGATTTGGAACATCCTTTGAAGCACAAAAATGAAGGTACACATGGAGTACAATTGCTAGAAGAAGATGAAGATGATGTCCCTTTGGTGGAGAACTTAAGGGAGATGAATATCTCAAATGAAGAAACACCACCAAATGAAGAAAGTGAAGGTGAACCCAATGGAAATGAAGAACCAAAAGAAGCTGAAAATGCTATGGAACAACCGGGTGTTCACAAATACAAGGTGATGAAGTCTCATCCAAAAGAACTAATTATTGGAGACTTGCATCAAGGAAGACAACTAAGAGCCAAAAGGGACTCTACGGTCAATTCTAATCCTTTAAACTCTTTTGCCATGCTTTCTTTAGTAGAGCCTAAAAATGTACGTGATGCTTTGCATGATGATGATTGGGTGTATGCCATGCAAGAGGAGTTAGAACAATTTGAGAGAAGTAAGGTTTGGACTCTTTGTCCTAAACCTAAAGACCACACCATTATAGGAACAAAATGGGTCTATAGGAATAAGATGGATGAAAATGGTAATGTAACTAGGAACAAAGCTAGATTAGTGGCCCAAGGATATTGCCAAGAAGAGGGCATTGACTTTGATGAAACCTTTGCACCGGTTGCAAGGTTAGAGGCTATTAGATTATTGCTTGCGTTTGCATGTTACAAAAGTATCAAACTTTTTCAAATGGATGTGAAAAGTGCATTTTTAAATGGTGTGATAAATGAGGAAGTTTATGTTAAACAACCTCCCGGATTTGAAAGTAAGAAATTTCCAAACCATGTTTACAAACTAGACAAGACTTTATATGGTTTAAAACAAGCTCCTAGAGGTTGGTATGAAAGATTGTCTATGTTCTTGCTTGAAAATGGTTTTCAATGTGGTAGTATTGATGATACTTTGTTTATTAAATACAAAGGTCTTGATATGCTAATTGTGCAAATATATGTTGATGATATTGTGTTTGGTGCTACATTAGAATCTATGTGTGAAGATTTTGCATTATGCATGAAGAATGAATTTGAAATGAGTATGATGGGTGAGTTGACTTACTTTCTAGGTTTACAAATTAAACAAACCCCACTTGGCACTCACATTAGTCAAACTAAGTATACAAATGAGATATTAAAAAGGTTTGGCATGGATATTTCTAAAGGTTCATCCACACCTATGGGAGTGGGAACCAAATTAGAACCCGACCTAGATGGTAATGATGTTGATCAAAAGAGATATAGGTCAATGATTGGTAGTTTACTTTACTTGACCGCATCTAGGCCCGATATTATGTTTAGTGTTTGCATGTGTGCAAGATTTCAATCTAATCCTAAGCAAACACATCTCATGGCCATAAAGAAGATTCTTAGGTACTTAAAAGACACACCTTCCCTAGGGTTGTGGTATGATAAGAAATCTTCATTTGACTTGCATTCATTTGTAGATGCCGACTTTGCGGGTTGTAAAATAAATAGGAAAAGTACTAGTGGTACTTGTCAATACCTAGGAAATATGCTCATATCTTGGTTCTCCAAGAAGCAAACATGTGTTGCTTTGAGCACTACCGAAGCCGAATATATGGCTATTGGTAGTTGTACTTGCCAATTGCTTTGGATTAAACAACAAATGCTTGATTTTAATATGGAATTTTCAAACATTCCAATTCTTTGTGATAACATAAGTGCCATACATTTGTCTAAGAATCCTAGATATCATGGTAAAGCTAAGCATATAGACATTAGACATCATTTCATTAGAGATCATGTTGCTAAAAAGAACATTGTGCTTGAACATGTAGAAGAGGAACATAATATTGCCGATTTGTTCACTAAACCTTTAGTTAAGGATAGATTCATAAAACTAAGAAATGCATTGGGTTTGTGTGAAGCACCTTGAGAGCATATTACTTGAATGCATATCCTTGTTTGATTGATATCCCAAGATTGAACTTGAATGCTTATTATATTTTCTTGGTGATATGTGCTTATAAGCTAAATGTATAAATTGGTATGCATGATTGAAGGGGGAGTAACCTAGTGTCATTAGGAGGCCATGGGTCACTTAGTGTGATAGGCTCCAAATTAGGTCACTTAGGTTCTATTAGTTCAATTGGTGTGTAGTCATGATTATTTGTTGATCAGAACAAGTTTTGATATTATTTGAAGAATGTTTATGATCTTAAATCACTTTTGTGATAAAATCTCAAAAATGCTTATAAATCTTTTACAAAACTTGCATCAACCCCTTAGTTCTCCACTTTTTGATTTATTACAAAAAGGGGGAGAGACATGATGATAAATTGCATTAAAATCATTTGCCAAAATGCATATATAGGCATAACTTAAGGGGGAGTGTATATGCCATGATTGGGAGAGAATAGATGTTAAAGTAAGGGGGAGCTAAGCTTACTTAACTAAAGTTGTATATGAGTTTCAAAATTGTTTTAAATTGATATCATTAAACTTTTTAATGCACTTTGAATTGATATTAAATTCAATTACAATCAAATAGATATTTATATCATGCATGTTTTGTAATCATCAAAAAGGGGGAGATTGTTGGACCTATGGTCCTATATGTCTAATTTTGATGATATTAAATCATTTATAAATCATAATGAAACATTAAAGCAATATTTGATTTATATGAATTGAATTTAAATGACTATATATTTTTTAGATAGTGCTGGAAATTAAGTTTTGAAAACAAACATACATGGACTAAGTTAGAGCATCAATTTTCCAATTATCATATCTTAACCAACTTAGATCCAAATGACTTGAAACTTGAATCACATATACATGAAGGTTTAATATATGTTCTAGGACTATAATCATGAGAAATTAGGTGCATCACATATATATTTGGTCATATGCTTAAATTCCGCCAAAACTAGGTTTTACCTAATTTTGTGCATATGTGTTCTTTGTGAACGTGGTGAACCAAATGAACTCCGATTTAAATGAAATTTCGTGTGCATCTTAGTTTCATCACTATGAACATATTTGATTTATTAAAGTTCAAGAGAAAAGGTCATTTACACTGAGTTATCAAAATGACTTTGAATTTACACTTAGAATTTATCGGTTTCACTATTAGTGATCAAATTGCTTGGTTGAGTGACCAAACGATTTCCGATTGTTATGAAATTTTACATGGACATTCTAATACATATAAAATGATTTATTAAAGTTCAAGAGAAAAGGTCATTTACACTGAGTTAGCAAAATGACTTTGAATTTACACTTAGAATTTATCGGTTTCACTATTAGTGATCAAATTGCTTGGTTGAGTGACCAAACGATTTCCGATTGTTATGAAATTTTACATGGACATTCTAATACATATAAAATGATTTATCATGCAGTAATATGAATTTTCTGGGTTGTTTTTCTAATATAATTAACCTATGCGCTCTATATGAAGCTCTTTGAGCTTACATGCAATTGGGGAGTTCTACCTCATATTTCCTTGTAGGTTAATCATCATTGTGGTCTCATATGGCTCAGAATTCAGTATGTTCAAGAGTAATCGAAGTCCAGTTTCTAAGAATGAGCTTGGAGCTCTAGGAAACTATGAAAAATCCTATATTTGCCAACTTTCCACTAAGGCACTTAATCAAGTTGAATGAATCAAACATTGAGGCTATTGGTTGTGGTCTTCATGGAGATACAACTCTTTTCAATCATATGAGACAAACCTTGTCCTCTCTATCATTAGTGATATATTCTTGTTTGACATTTTCACTCAAGACATGTGCTACCAAGAAAGTTAGGTTGGTGCAATCAAACAAGATCCTTGACATTTTCACTCAAGACATGTGCTATCAAGAAAGTTATGTTGGTGCAATCAAACAAGATCCTTGACTAAGGGATCACTTTTGAAGTCTTTGATTCAAAATGAAGGGACAAGATGGCATAGTACAATCTACATCCATGGCTGAGAATTAAAGAGAGTTTGAATGGTCAAGATTTGAAGACATACATTGATCAAATGGTTGTGCATAAGACAACTTTCTTGCTTGCAATTTTTGACTTAAAAAAGGGAGCATGTGCAACGTCTATATGCTCTATGGTGGAGATCTGTTTGCTCAAATCATCAATGATCAAGATTAGGAGCTGCAATGGATGGTAGAGATCAACTCTTGAAATTTGATCCAATGGCTGCAAGCATAGGAGAGAATTGCCTTTAAAAGAAGATCTTCCCTTTCATACAACTTGGAGAAGCAAATTGAAAAATTATCCTTGAGAGAAACCTCTTGCTATCAAGTTCATCAATCATCAAGCCTTCTTGCTATTTGCTACAACAATCTTCTCCAATACAAGCCTCTACAATCAAGGACTTCTCACTACTCTTGCTTTTGCAAAAGGGAAGTTCCTATATCCTTTAGGCTTTGTTTACTTACAATCTAAACCTCTCTTGTTCTTAAAATCCTATCTTTGAGAGTGTTGCTGTAATCTTGAGAGTTCCATACCAAATACCTTTGAGGTAACCTGTGAGAACCTTGGCTGAAAATCCCATTGAGAAATTCCCTTTGTTAGGGGAAATTGTAAACATTGAAGTTTGAGGGAGTTCTTAGAAACCCTTGGTGTAAGGAGTTTTGTGGGTCTCTTAAAACCACACCTTAGTGGAGTTGGGAAAATCCTAGGTTGGTGAATCTAGGTAGTAGACGTAGGAGAAGGGTCTCCGAACTACTATAAATCGCTGTGTTGATTTCTTTGTTTACTTGTTTATATTTACTACTTGTTTCAAACTGCAGGATTTTCAAAACCCTAATCTGTCCGAGATTAGCAGACTGCCTTAAACTTTGAATTTTGATCTGAAATTTTGATATAGTGTTTATTAAGGTGTTGTGACATTGCATATAAAATTTCGTTGCATTTTGACATCATTTGATAGGTAAAATCTGAGTTGAAAAATCTGTGTGCAGTGTGTTGCTTGAAAAACTGTTTTGTGCAATTCTTGATTATTTGATATTTGGTCATTCACTTTATTGTATCACATCTTGCATTGGATTGAATATTGATTAGGAAAATCATTAGAGTCCAAATTTGTGTGCTACTTGTTAATTGCCATTAATTTGTTTAAATTGAAAAAGGGATTCCAATTGGAATTTGGGGACACAATTCACCCCCCCTCTTGTGTTAAACTCGATCCGTCAATTGGTATCGGAGCAGGTTAGCTAAAACTAGGAGTTATATCCTATTTGGCATATTTATGGCAAATATAAATTCTTATGGTGAGGCCGAAGGCGTATCCATGAATAGACCACCATTTTTCAATGGCTTGCAATACGGTTTTTGGAAAAATAGGATGAAAATTTTTATAAATTCCATTGATTATGATTTGTGGGAAGTTGTAGAGAATGGTCCTTATGTTCCTAGGAAACTTTTGGGTGATGAGATGGTAGATAAGGAAAAGAGTGAGTTTACTAAGGAAGATAAGAGATTACTTAGCCTAAATAATAAGGCAATCAACACTTTGCACATTGCACTTATTAGGAGTGAATTTGATTACATAGCTCAATGTAAGAGTGCAAAGGAGATTTGGGATATGTTAGAGTTGAAGCATGAAGGAACAAGTCAAGTGAAGGACTCTAAGATAAACATGCTAGTCACCGAGTTTGAGACCTTTAGAATGA
Organism: Tripterygium wilfordii; assembly: GCF_013401445.1. Taxonomy (NCBI): domain Eukaryota; kingdom Viridiplantae; phylum Streptophyta; class Magnoliopsida; order Celastrales; family Celastraceae; genus Tripterygium; species Tripterygium wilfordii. The sequence goes on from NC_052241.1 coordinate 5,265,912, forward strand.
AGAAGGGTGAGAGCATTAGGGAGATGTTTTCTAGACTTACTTGCATATGTAATGAATTAGAAGCTTTGAACAAACCATATGAGGAAGTTGATAAGGTCCAAAAGATCCTTAGGAGTTTACCTAGGATTTGGAAAGATAAGGTAGTAGCCATTAAAGAGGCTAAAGACCTTAGGAAGCTTAAGATAGAGGAATTAATAGGAAGTCTAATGACACATGAGTTGGAGATGTCAAGATTAGATGAGGAAGATGCACCACCTAAGAAAAATGGCTTAGCTCTTAGGATCAATAGTGACACTAGTTCGGATTCTAGTGATGATGATAGTGAAATAGGGGCAGCCCTATTAGCTAAGCATTTCAAGAAGTTCTTGAAGATGAACAAACGTGGAGGATTCAAGAATAGAAAGGCTTTTAAAGAAAAGAGAGAGGAGAAAGAGAAAGAAAAAGAGTACTTGCTTTAAGTGTGGCAAAGTAGGTCACTTTATGGCCGATTGCCCTAAGCTTCAAAAGAAGAAGCATAAGGAATATAGAGACAAAGAGAAGAAGAAGGACAAAGGGAAGAAGGAGAAAAAGGCATTCAAGGTCACTTGGGATGATTCTTCATCATCATCTTCAAGTGATAGTGAAGAGGAACTCCAAGCCAACTTGTGTCTCATGGCAAATGAGGAAGAGGAAGTGTCCTCATCAAATTCGGATGAGATGGTAACATCTTCTAAACCTTCTTATGATGAGCTCTCTTGTGTTTATGATGAACTTTATATTGCTTATGAGAAATTAATGCATAAACACAAGCATACTAAGAAAGAAGTTAGTAGACTTTCTAAAGTAGAAAAAATGCATCTAAATGAGTGTTGTGATTTGAAATCTAAATATGATGATGTATGTTTTTCACTTGATGCATTAGTTCAAGAAAATGAGGATTTAAAAGATCAATTGAAAACATGTGTTAATTCTAGTGACATTGCATCATCTAGCAATTCACATGACTTAGATGCTTTGCATGCTAGGATTCATGAGCTAGAAGGTGAGTTGGATACATGGGATGATCATGAGTGCATTATTATGCCTAACTCTTCTTCTCTACAAAAAGAGCTTGATATGGCCAACGAGAAATACAATATGCTTGAAAAACAATTTTCAAAATTTTCTATGAGTTCTTCTAAATTGGATGAACTTCTTGCATCTCAAAGACATTATCTTGACAAGAGTGGATTAGGATATGATCCTATGAAACTTAAGGACACCCTAGAGGCTAAGGACGCCACGGTCAATGTGAACAAAAATGATACCTACCCCAAGGGTAAGGCTAATGTTCCTAAGGGAACTACACCTAGGAAGAGAAAAGTTTATGTGAAAAAGGTTTGGGTGCCTAAAGGGTTGAATGACTTTGAAAAGAAAGCATATGTGATGAGAACTTTCAAAATTGATGCATATGCCTTTATTGCTACTAACCCCAAAGGATCCAAAGTTTGGATACCTAAGGTATATTAAACATGTGTTTATCTAGGTGTGCTTAAAATCCAAATCCGAATCATGCAAATGGTATTTGGATAGTGGTTGTTCTAGACACATGACGGGAGATGCTTCATTATTCACATCCTTTGAAGCAAAGAAGAATGGAGGATTTGTGACCTTTGGAGACAAGGTCAAAGGTAAGATCCTAGGCTTGGGATCCATAGGTAACTCTTCTTTCTCCCTTAGTGAAGTAAGATTGGTTGAAAATTTATCTTTTAATTTATTGAGTATTAGTCATTTAGCCGATAAAGGCTTTGATATTCTTTTCAAAAATGATAAATGTTATGTGTTTGATGTTTATGGTAATGTTGTGAAATTAGGAAGTAGAAGTGGTGATATGTATGTAATGCATTTTGATGCTATGAAAAATTCTAAAATATCTTGCTTGCTTGCTAAGAATGATGATGCTTTGCATTGGCATAGAAGATTAGGTCATATCGGAATGTCTACATTGAAAAAGTTGTGTGCCAATGAACTTATTAGAGGATTGCCTAAGTTAAATTTCAATGTTGAACATGTTTGTGATGTTTGTGTTAGGGGTAAACAAACTAAAGAGTCTTTTAAGCCTAAACTTGATATTAGTACTTCTAGGCCTCTAGAATTGTTACATATGGATTTATTTGGTCCTAGTAGAGTTAGGAGTCTAGGTGGAAAATACTATGCATTTGTTATTGTGGATGATTATACTAGATTTACATGGTGTTTGTTTCTTGTGCATAAAAGTGATGCATTGCATGCTTTTGAAAACTTACTTAGGAGATTGCAAAATGAGCATAACTTAAAAGTTTCAAAAATTAGAAGTGACCATGGAGGTGAATTTGAAAATGCTAATTTTGATTCTTTGTGTGCTTCTTTTGGTATTAAACATGAGTTTAGTGCTCCTAGGACACCTCAACAAAATGGGGTTGTAGAAAGGAAGAATAGAACTTTACAAGAACTAGGAAGAACCATGCTTCTAGAATATAATCTTCCTAAATATTTTTGGGCCGAAGCTACTAGTAATGCATGTTATGTGAGTAATAGACTTAGCATTAGAAAAGGATTAAAGAAAACTCCTTATGAACTCTTGTATGGCAAGAAACCTAAAGTAGATTACTTTAAGGTTTTTGGTGCTAAATGTTTTATTTTAAATACCAAAGACAATTTGGATAAATTTGATGCAAAGAGTGACATTGGAATATTTTTAGGATATTCATCATCATCTAAAGCATATAGAGTATTTAACTCTAGAACTAAAATTGTGGAAGAAAGTGTAAATGTTAAATTCGATGATATGACCACACTTGCTCCAAATGTGCGTGTAGAAAATAAATTTTCAGATTTGGAACATCCTTTGAAGCACAAAAATGAAGGTACACATGGAGTACAATTGCTAGAAGAAGATGAAGATGATGTCCCTTTGGTGGAGAACTTAAGGGAGATGAATATCTCAAATGAAGAAACACCACCAAATGAAGAAAGTGAAGGTGAACCCAATGGAAATGAAGAACCAAAAGAAGCTGAAAATGCTATGGAACAACCGGGTGTTCACAAATACAAGGTGATGAAGTCTCATCCAAAAGAACTAATTATTGGAGACTTGCATCAAGGAAGACAACTAAGAGCCAAAAGGGACTCTACGGTCAATTCTAATCCTTTAAACTCTTTTGCCATGCTTTCTTTAGTAGAGCCTAAAAATGTACGTGATGCTTTGCATGATGATGATTGGGTGTATGCCATGCAAGAGGAGTTAGAACAATTTGAGAGAAGTAAGGTTTGGACTCTTTGTCCTAAATCTAAAGACCACACCATTATAGGAACAAAATGGGTCTATAGGAATAAGATGGATGAAAATGGTAATGTAACTAGGAACAAAGCTAGATTAGTGGCTCAAGGATATTGCCAAGAAGAGGGCATTGACTTTGATGAAACCTTTGCACCGGTTGCAAGGTTAGAGGCTATTAGATTATTGCTTGCATTTGCATGTTACAAAAGTATCAAACTTTTTCAAATGGATGTGAAAAGTGCATTTTTAAATGGTGTGATAAATGAGGAAGTTTATGTTAAACAACCTCCCGGATTTGAAAGTAAGAAATTTCCAAACCATGTTTACAAACTAGACAAGGCTTTATATGGTTTAAAACAAGCTCCTAGAGGTTGGTATGAAAGATTGTCTAAGTTCTTGCTTGAAAATGGTTTTCAATGTGGTAGTATTGATGATACTTTGTTTATTAAATACAAAGGTCTTGATATGCTAATTGTGCAAATATATGTTGATGATATTGTGTTTGGTGCTACATTAGAATCTATGTGTGAAGATTTTGCATTATGCATGAAGAATGAATTTGAAATGAGTATGATGGGTGAGTTGACTTACTTTCTAGGTTTACAAATTAAACAAACCCCTCTTGGCACTCACATTAGTCAAACTAAGTATACAAATGAGATATTAAAAAGGTTTGGCATGGATATTTCTAAAGGTTCATCCACACCTATGGGAGTGGGAACCAAATTAGAACCCGACCTAGATGGTAATGATGTTGATCAAAAGAGATATAGGTCAATGATTGGTAGTTTACTTTACTTGACCGCATCTAGGCCCGATATTATGTTTAGTGTTTGCATGTGTGCAAGATTTAAATCTAATCCTAAGCAAACACATCTCATGGCCATAAAGAAGATTCTTAGGTACTTAAAAGACACACCTTCCCTAGGGTTGTGGTATGGTAAGAAATCTTCATTTGACTTGCATTCATTTGTAGACGCCGACTTTGCGGGTTGTAAAATAAATAGGAAAAGTACTAGTGGTACTTGTCAATACCTAGGAAATATGCTCATATCTTGGTTCTCCAAGAAGCAAACATGTGTTGCTTTGAGCACTACCGAAGCCGAATATATGGCTATTGGTAGTTGTACTTGCCAATTGCTTTGGATTAAACAACAAATGCTTGATTTTAATATGGAATTTTCAAACATTCCAATTCTTTGTGATAACATAAGTGCCATACATTTGTCTAAGAATCCTAGATATCATGGTAAAGCTAAGCATATAGACATTAGACATCATTTCATTAGAGATCATGTTGCTAAAAAGAACATTGTGCTTGAACATGTAGAAGGGGAACATAATATTGCCGATTTGTTCACTAAACCTTTAGCTAAGGATAGATTCATAAAACTAAGAAATGCATTGGGTTTGTGTGAAGCACCTTGAGAGCATATTACTTGAATGCATATCCTTGTTTGATTGATATCCCAAGATTGAACTTGAATGCTTATTATATTTTCTTGGTGATATGTGCTTATAAGCTAAATGTATAAATTGGTATGCATGATTGAAGGGGGAGTAACCTAGTGTCATTAGGAGGCCATGGGTCACTTAGTGTGATAGGCTCCAAATTAGGTCACTTAGGTTCTATTAGTTCAATTGGTGTGTAGTCATGATTATTTGTTGATGAGAACAAGTTTTGATATTATTTGAAGAATGTTTATGATCTTAAATCACTTTTGTGATAAAATCTCAAAAATGCTTATAAATCTTTTACAAAACTTGCATCAACCCCTTAGTTCTCCACTTTTTGATTTATTACAAAAAGGGGGAGAGACATGATGATAAATTGCATTAAAATCATTTGCCAAAATGCATATATAGGCATAACTTAAGGGGGAGTGTATATGCCATGATTGGGAGAGAATAGATGTTAAAGTAAGGGGGAGCTAAGCTTACTTAACTAAAGTTGTATATGAGTTTCGAAATTGTTTTAAATTGATATCATTAAACTTTTTAATGCACTTTGAATTGATATTAAATTCAATTACAATCAAATAGACATTTATATCATGCATGTTTTGTAATCATCAAAAAGGGGGAGATTGTTGGACCTATGGTCCTATATGTCTAATTTTGATGATATTAAATCATTTATAAATCATAATGAAATATTAAAGCAATATTTGATTTATATGAATTGAATTTAAATGACTATATATTTTTTAGATAGTGCTGGAAATTAAGTTTTGAAAACAAACATACATGGACTAAGTTAGAGCATCAATTTTCCAATTATCATATCTTAACCAACTTAGATCCAAATGACTTGAAACTTGAATCACATATACATGAAGGTTTAATATATGTTCTAGGACTATAATCATGAGAAATTAGGTGCATCACATATATATTTGGTCATATGCTTAAATTCCGCCAAAACTAGGTTTTACCTAATTTTGTGCATATGTGTTCTTTGTGAACGTGGTGAACCAAATGAACTCCGATTTAAATGAAATTTCGTGTGCATCTTAGTTTCATCACTATGAACATATTTGATTTATTAAAGTTCAAGAGAAAAGGTCATTTACACTGAGTTAGCAAAATGACTTTGAATTTACACTTAGAATTTATCGGTTTCACTATTAGTGATCAAATTGCTTGGTTGAGTGACCAAACGATTTCCGATTGTTATGAAATTTTACATGGACATTCTAATACATATAAAATGATTTATTAAAGTTCAAGAGAAAATGTCATTTACACTGAGTTAGCAAAATGACTTTGAATTTACACTTAGAATTTATCGGTTTCACTATTAGTGATCAAATTGCTTGGTTGAGTGACCAAACGATTTCCGATTGTTATGAAATTTTACATGGACATTCTAATACATATAAAATGATTTATCATGCAGTAATATGAATTTTCTGGGTTGTTTTTCTAATATAATTAACCTATGCGCTCTATATGAAGCTCTTTGAGCTTACATGCAATTGGGGATTTCTACCTCCTATTTCCTTGTAGGTTAATCATCATTGTGGTCTCATATGGCTCAGAATTCAGTATGTTCAAGAGTAGTCGAAGTCCAGTTTCTAAGAATGAGCTTGGAGCTCTAGGAAACTATGAAAAATCCTATATTTGCCAACTTTCCACTAAGGCACTTAATCAAGTTGAATGAATCAAACATTGAGGCTATTGGTTGTGGTCTTCATGGAGATACAACTCTTTTCAATCATATGAGACAAACCTTGTCCTCTCTATCATTAGTGATATATTCTTGTTTTGACATTTTCACTCAAGACATGTGCTACCAAGAAAGTTAGGTTGGTGCAATCAAACAAGATCCTTGACATTTTCACTCAAGACATGTGCTATCAAGAAAGTTATGTTGGTGCAATCAAACAAGATCCTTGACTGAGGGATCACTTTTGAAGTCTTTGATTCAAAATGAAGGGACAAGATGGCATAGTACAATCTACATCCATGGCTGAGAATTAAAGAGAGTTTGAATGGTCAAGATTTGAAGACATACATTGATCAAATGGTTGTGCATAAGACAACTTTCTTGCTTGCAATTTTTGACTTAAAAAAGGGAGCATGTGCAACGTCTATATGCTCTATGGTGGAGATCTGTTTGCTCAAATCATCAATGATCAAGATTAGGAGCTGCAATGGATGGTAGAGATCAACTCTTGAAATTTGATCCAATGGCTGCAAGCATAGGAGAGAATTGCCTTTAAAAGAAGATCTTCTCTTTCATACAACTTGGAGAAGCAAATTGAAAAATTATCCTTGAGAGAAACCTCTTGCTATCAAGTTCATCAATCATCAAGCCTTCTTGCTATTTGCTACAACAATCTTCTCCAATACAAGCCTCTACAATCAAGGACTTCTCACTACTCTTGCTTTTGCAAAAGGGAAGTTCCTATATCCTTTAGGCTTTGTTTACTTACAATCTAAACCTCTCTTGTTCTTAAAATCCTATCTTTGAGAGTGTTGCTGTAATCTTGAGAGTTCCATACCAAATACCTTTGAGGTAACCTGTGAGAACCTTGGCTGAAAATCCCATTGAGAAATTCCCTTTGTTGGGGGAAATTGTAAACATTGAAGTTTGAAGGAGTTCTTAGAAACCCTTGGTGTAAGGAGTTTTGTGGGTCTCTTAAAACCACACCTTAGTGGAGTTGGGAAAATCCTAGGTTGGTGAATCTAGGTAGTAGACGTAGGAGAAGGGTCTCCGAACTACTATAAATCGCTATGTTGATTTCTTTGTTTTCTTGTTTATATTTACTACTTGTTTCAAACTGCAGGATTTTCAAAACCCTAATCTGTCCGAGATTAGCAGACTGCCTTAAACTTTGAATTTTGATCTGAAATTTTGATATAGTGTTTATTAAGGTGTTGTGACATTGCATATAAAATTTCGTTGCATTTTGACATCATTTGATAGGTAAAATCTGAGTTGAAAAATCTGTGTGCAGTGTGTTGCTTGAAAAACTGTTTTGTGCAATTCTTGATTATTTGATATTTGGTCATTCACTATATTGTATCACATCTTGCATTGGATTGATATTTGTGCAATTCTGGTTTGTTGCTTTGTTAATCACTCAAATTTGTCATTTACTTAGTACCATTTTAAATTACTTGTTTAGCATTAGGTAAAACCCAATCAACAATTCGCTTTGCCACTTTAGTGTGTTAATTGCTTATATTGTCATTGAGTTGAAATTGCCAAAACATTCTCGTGGGAACGATACTCTATTCACTCTTTATTACTTGTACGATTTTGTCCGCGTGCGAATAATTCACATCAAGTTTTTGGCTCCGTTGCCGGGGATTGAGGCAATTTTATTTTTGGTGTCAATTTAGGTAATTTTTGTGCTAATTTGGTCTTTAATTTTCTGTAGAAATTCTTTCTCTTGTATGAGCTTAGGAAGACGTGCTCGTAGCTCAGATGTGATTGATTTTGATCCGGAGATTGAGAGAACGTTTCGTATGCTTAGACGGGAGCAACATAATCATCAAATTGAAGGCATGGGGGACAATTTGGAGGGAAGGAATGGTGCGGGGGCCATTGGTGGAAATGGTTTGAATGAGAGAAATGATAATGGTGGAGGTGCTCATAATGGAAATGGTGGAAATGGAGCCAATGAGGTGGATGGACCTCCAAGGCAAGTTGACCCTCGTTCTTTGGAGGAATGTGCTCGACCAACTTGGGATACTATCCAGTATCCACCTATCAACTCCACTCATTTTGAGATCAAGTCGGCTATTATCACCATGATCTCCAACTCTGTTGTGTTCCATGGCTTTCCTCATGAAGAGCCACACATTGCTTCATTCTTGCATATTTGCGCTACATTTGATATTCATGGTGCTTCATGTGATGCAATTCTCTTTAGGTTATTTTCATTCTCGTTGAGGGATAAAGCTAAAGCATGGTTGATGTCACTTCCTCCCAATTCCATCACTAAATGGGATGTGCTTTCGGAGCAATTTCTATCTAAATTTTTCCCTCCAGCGAAAGCGGTTCAAATCCGTAATGATATCATGACTTTCTCCCAATTTGATCTTGAATCTTTCCATGAAGCTTGGGAGAGGTTCAAAGCTATCTTGAGGAGTTGTCCCAACCATGGACTTGCGGAGTGGATTGTTTATCAAGCTTTTTATTCCGGATTGAGTATGTCCACGAGGCAAATGTTAGATGCAGCCGCTGGTGGTTCTTTTATGACTAAATCTCAAGAGGATGCTCGTAATTTGCTTGAGAAGGTTGCCAAGACGAATACCTCGTGGCCTACGGAGAGGCTACCACAAATGCAAAGCAATTCAAGAGATGCCGATGTGATGTCCGCTTTGGCCGCTATGGCTAAAAAGATTGATGCTTTGACGGTGAATTCTCCTCAAGGAGTGCATGCTGTTTAAGGAATGCCTTTCGTATCTTGTGATTATTGTGGTGCTAGTCATCAAACCGGAGAATGCTTGATTACTAATGCATCGTCTTCTCAAAGAGAGCAAGCTAATGCTATTGGAGGTGGGCATTATAATCGGCCAAGAAATGATCCATACTCAAATTTCTATAATCCGGGATTTAGAAATCATCCAAATTTTTCTTGGAGCAACAATCAAAATGTGTAAAACCCTCCTCCTCAACAAATTCAGCCCCAAGAGAAGAAGAGGGACATTGATGAAATGATTGCTAAGATAGCTGGGAGTATGGAGGCATTAGCCAACAACACAAACAACTTCATTAGCAAGACCGATTCCGCATTACAAACTCAAGCATCATTGATTCAGAATCAAGGGGCTTCCATTAGAAATCTTGAGATACAAGTGGGGCAACTAGCTAAAGCTTTATCTTCTAGAGAAAAAGGGGGACTTCCTAGCCAAACGGAAGTGAATCCGAAAGGGAAAGATCATTGTTATGCTATTACTCTACGGAATGGGAATCTAGTGAAAACTGTTGCTGATCTAGATACTGAAAAAGCGAAAAAACTGAAGGATGCAGAATTGTAGGAAAATGTAGTTGAGGAAGGATAGAGCCCAATTCCGATCGATCGGACCTCATCCCCGATCGATCGGCCCTCTATTCCAGCAGCAATTGAAATTGGGACAAGTAGAAGTCTAATAGATCGGCCCCAATTCCGATCGATCGAACCACTGCAGATCAGACTAAAAGTGTTGAAAAAATGCAGAAAAGCAAGGATGTACAATCCCGGTATGCAGTTGAATTGGATTGGCCCGATAGTTCACTGCCAACACCTCCAGTTAAGGCATATGTGCCTCCAATTCCTTTTCCACAAAGATTGAAAAACACCAAGAAGGAGTCTCAATTCTCAAAATTCCTTGAGGTGTTCAAGAAGTTGCAGATAAACATACCGTTTGTAGAGGCTTTAGAGCAAATGCCTAGCTATGCCAAGTTTATGAAGGCAATTCTTTCTAAGAAGCGGAGGTTGAAGGACTATGAGAGTGTTCAATTGACGGAGGAATGTAGTGCCATAGTGCAGCAAAAGCTTCCAATTAAGAAGAAAGATCTCAGAAGTTTCACCATTCCGTGCACCATTGGTAGTACGGTGATTGAAAGGGCGCTATGTGATTTGGGAGCTAGTATCAATTTGATGCCACTGTCAATAGCCAAGCTCATTGGTTTGCATGAAATCAGCCCCACTACAATGTCTCTTATCATGGCGGATCGATCCGTTAAATATCCCCGTGGTATCATTGAAGATGTTCTTGTCAAGGTGGACAAATTGGTGTTTCCAGTGGATTTTGTAATTCTTGATATGGAGGAAGATGCCAATACTCCAATTATTTTGAGTAGACCTTTCTTGCGTACGGGGAGAACTCTCATAGATGTTGAAAAGGGAACTTTGGTGTTGAGGATGGGGAACCTTGTTTTCGTATAGACACGGTGGATCATATAGTAGCACACACTTTTGCCATAACTTCTTGCAAAGATCCTTTTGAGACGTGCTTGGTGAATGAGGATGCTCTAGAGTGTGATGATGATAATGTGTTGGAATTCATGAATTGTTTAGAATCTATGAAAGACTCTAAACCAAAAAGGTTCCAGAAATTTGAGCCTCTTGCTGTCTTGCCTTCTAGACCACAGCCAAGTATTGTGGAACCTCCAACACTTACTTTGAAACCTCTTTCATCTCATCTTCGGTATGCCTATTTGGGAAACTCAAATAATTTACCAGTTATTATCTCTTCGAATTTGAATATGGAGGAAGAGGACAAGCTTTTAAGAGTGTTGAGGAAGCATAAAATGGCTTTGGGGTGGACAATAGCGGATATTCAGGGAATTAGCCCCACTATGTGCATGCATCGCATCTTAATGGAGGAGGACTACAAGTCTTCGGTAGAACATCAACGCCGACTCTATCCTAATATGAAAGAGGTGGTGAAAGCTGAAATTTTAAAACTTTTTGATGCAGGAATTATTTACCCTATCTCGGATAATTCGTGGGTAAGTCCGGTGCAAGTTGTTCCCAAAAAGGGTGGAATCACCGTGGTGAAGAATGAATTGATTCCCACCCGGACTACTGTCGGTTGGCGAGTTTGCATTGACTATAGGAAGCTCAACAATGCCACTAGGAAGGATCACTTCCCTTTGCCCTTTATTGATCAAATGCTAGAGAGGCTTGCGTGGCATTCTTATTATTGCTTCTTGGATGGTTATTCGGGGTACAATCAAATCCCTATTGCTCCGGAAGATCAAGAAAAGACTACTTTCACTTGTCCTTTTGGCACTTTTGCTTATAAAAGGATGTCTTTCGGTTTATGCAATGCACCACCTTTCAACGGTGTATGATGAGTATTTTCAGTGATATGGTGGAGCACACAATTGAGGTATTCATGGATGACTTTTCCCTTTTTGGCTCATCATTTGACTCTTGCTTGAAAAATCTATCTACGGTGCTTCAAAGATGTGAAGAAACTAATTTAGTGTTTAATTGGGAGAAATGTCATTTCATGGTGCAAGAAGGGATAGTCTTGGGGCATTGAATTTCTCAAAAGGGCATTTGAAGTGGATAGAGCCAAGATTGAACTTATTGAGAAACTCCCTCCACCAACTTCGGTTAAAGAGGTGAGAAGTTTCTTGGGGCATGCGGGATTCTATAGGCGCTTCATCAAAGATTTTTTCAAAATCACAAAGCCTTTGTGTGAATTATTGTTGAAAGATGTGAAGTTTCATTTCACAAAGGAGTGCTTGGAAGCTTATACCACTCTCAAGGAAAGGCTTACTACAACCCCTATTATCACTTCTCCGGATTGGAACATTCCATTTGAGCTCATGTGTGATGCTAGTGATTATGCTATGGGAGCGGTTCTTGGTCAAAGAAAGAATAAAATTCTATATGTTATTTACTACGCTAGGCGTACTCTCAATGATGCTCAACTCAATTACACAACAACGGAGAAAGAACTTTTGGTGGTTGTCTTTGCCCTTGACAAGTTCCGATCATACTTGATTGGCTCCAAAGTCATTGTGTATACCGATCATGTAGCCTTGCGTTACTTATTGACGAAAAAAGAAGCCAAGCCAAGGTTGATTCGATGGATTCTTCTTTTACAAGAATTTGACTTGGAAATTCGAGACAAAAAGGGATCCGAGAATGTTATGGCGGACCATTTGTCTAGATTGTTGGAAGGCCGGGAGGAAGCCACCATTCCTATTAAAGAAACATTTCCGGATGAACAATTGTTTGCGATTCATTCCTCTACAACTCCTTGGTATGTTGATTTTGTAAATTATTTGGCCAAGGAGATCCTCCCTCCGGACTTATCTCACTCTCAAAGAAAGAGATGTCTTTATCTTGTTCGGTTCTATTATTGGGAGGAGCCTTTCTTGTGGAAGCAATGTGCGGATCAAGTTATTCGTCGGTGTGTTCCGGAGGAAGAGATGGTTAGTATCTTGAAACATTGCCACTCATTTCCATGTGGTGGTCATTTTGGAGGTAACAAGACGGCGGCTAAAGTCTTGCAATCCGGTTTCTATTGGCCTACTTTGTTTAAGGATGCCCATTCATTTGCCCTTGCTTGTGATGAATGTCAATGTACGGGGAACATTTCCAATCGAAATCAAATGCCCTTAACTAATATCCTTGAAGTGGAGCTTTTTGATATGTGGGGTATAGATTTTATGGTGTCATTCCCTAACTCTTTGGGAAATTACATCCTTGTGGCGGTTGACTATGTTTCTAAATGGGTGGAGGCCATGGCGTTACCCACCAATGATTCAAAAGGGGTTTTGAAGTTTTTGAAGAAGAATATCTTTACAAGATTTGGCACCCCGAGGGCGATTATTAGTGATGGGGGTACCCATTTTTACAACCGGCAATTCAATTCCTTGCTTGCCAAATATGGCATTACTCACAAGGTGGCAACTCCCTACATCCTCAAACAAGTGGCCAAGTGGAGATTTCTAATAGAGAGTTGAAGAAAATTCTTGAAAAAACGATGAATGCCTTAAGGAAGGATTGGTCTTTGAAGCTAGATGATGCTTTGTGGGCTTACCGTACGGCTTTCAAAACTCCTATTGGCATGTCTCCCTTCCGCTTGGTATTTGGGAAAGCTTGTCATCTCCCAGTCGAATTGGAGCACAAAGCCTTTTGGGCTATTAAATTTCTGAATTTTGACATGACTAGTGCGGGAGAACAACGGTTATTGCAATTGAATGAGCTTGATGAAATTCGCCTTGATGCTTATGAGAATGCAAAAATTTATAAGGAGCGGACCAAGAAATGGCATGATAGTCATATTGTTCGGAAGGAGTTCAAGGTGGGGCAACAAGTGTTGTTATTTAATTCAAGACTCTGTCTATTTCCGGGCAAGCTCAAATCAAGGTGGTCGGGCCCTTTTCTAGTTACCGCAATGTTTCCTCATGGCGCCGTTGAGATAAAGCATGGAACAATGGGAACTTCATTCAAGGTGAATGGGCAGAGATTGAAACCTTATTATGAAGCTGAATTTTCCGGAGGGAAGGTCACTCTTCCTCTCCAAAATCCACAACAATGAGCAAGCAAGAGTCGGGCCATCGACTATAAACTCGGCGCTTGTTGGGAGGCAACCCAACCGGGGTACTTTCGTTCCCTATTCTCTTTTGCATTGTTTTATTTTCATGTATAGATATTTTGTTTGTTTGTGAAAACTGCCTGGGTGGGTTTTGAAGTATTTTGGTGCAGGATTTGCAGTTGTGCAGAATTGGACAGAGGCAAATCCCGATCGATCGGTCCTTAGATCCGATCGATTGGATCAGGAATGTGCAGAATTGGACAAAGCACAAATCCGATCGATCGGGTTAACATCTGATCGATCGGATGCGCGGGCCAGGGTTTTTAAAGTCTCCCAGCCTGCGTCGCATCCCACTTCCTTTTCTTTGTTCTCTCACTCCTCTCATCTCTCGAGACAAAATAGAACCCTCACCTGTTTTTGTTCCTCATTTCCACTCCCATTCCACTTGCACTCTCTCACTCTCCTTACTGGGGTTCATCTACATCTCAGGTATTATGCCTTTACTCTTCTCTCGAATTTTAATTTTGAGATTGTGTGCTGCCATGGGGGTTTCATTTACACCTGGGTGATCAAGGTTAGTCCAATATTATAGAGATGTGTGAATTTATCTGTGTGGGTTTTGTTTTTCTTTGTTCTCTCTACCATGCGTGAGCAGCCGTGGCCTTTGTGCATATTTTTCGTAACCTATTTTTAGTGTGCGCACCAAGTGTTCGATAAAATGTCTCATCCATGTCTGAGTGCTTGGAACTATCACGTTCCAATTCTAATTTGCTCTATTGACTTGTGTGACTGCTTTCTTGTCAAATTGAACTGTTCTTTCACTATTGCAATTTGCCCGCACTCCCGTTTTACTTATCATGCACAAAATGTTTGATACAATGCCTCGGTCACTTTCTTAGGTTGAAATTGCAATTCCACGCACTTTTCTTTGTACGCTCACATCCATAGACCCATTATATTCATATATATCATGTTGGGTTGTGCATTGCGTGATTTTGGTGCTTATTTGCCAATTGTTGCTTTTTGCGCAAGCATGTTAGTGCGTGCGGTATTAGGTGGGGTTATGTCCTGAAACTTTAAGTGTGGGGTTGATTTGAATGCTATTACTATTTTGGAATGGGTGCTTGTGGGAGTTTGAGCATGCTAAATGTGTCGGACCTTGTTGTCTTTGTGTTTTCTATATTTTTGGTGTTATGCTCTCATTTGTTTTCATCTTTTGCAGAATGGGACGATGCAAGGCAGCTGAGGCATCCGGTTTCACTACACCACCACCCTCACCCAAGAGAGCGCAGGGTATTAAAAAGAAAACTCTGGCACCTCCGCACCCTAAGCCCTCTCAAGATAACTTTGCTTCGGCTCGCATTGAGAGTGATTGGAGGCTAGACTGCCGTATCATGGATGAGCAACTGAATTCTTGGGCTACAGCTTACTTAAGTCGGGCCCGGCTCAATTTTTTGTGGAACTACCGATATTTCATGCTTGATGTCTACTCAACCTTAATTCGTGCTTTCTACTGTACTGCGTGCGATTGATCCAGTTGAGGGCGAGGACGGTCCTGCCCGCTATACTGTCAGGGTACCAAAGGTTTACAAAGGCATAGTTTCTTATACTTTCACCACTGCAAATATTTGTGGCGCTCTTGACTATCCAGATGGTTACTCTGAGGATCTTCCAGTAGGGCCCCCAGTAGAGGTTGACCATACCACTATGTTCCACACCTTCGTACCAGATCCGACGGTCCATCAGCGAAATAGGCATGCTGCCACTCGAGGTTCTATTCCTTCTCATCTTTGGATTATTGACAGCATGGTGAAGAAAAATTTATGGCCACATGGCCATAAATCTGAGCGGCGCGGGCCCGCCTTGGAATTACTTTACTACTTCCACTAGGAGTGTTGGTTTGATGTGGGAGCCTATTTTATACGGGACATGCTGCAGTGTGCAACAGAGGTACGCGAGGGGAAGAAGCTGCGGTTATTTTTTCCACGAGTGATCACTCGTATACTCCGCCATTTGGGGCACCAGCTACCAGAGATCGATGATGTGGAGCTGGTGGATCCCAGTGTTCCGTCCAGTCCTGCTAATCCACCACATGCTCGCTCTACTAAGGAGCGCTTGGATGCCATTGAGTGATTTCAGATAGAGACTTGTGACCAGCTGGCTGCCATTCGTGCTTAGCAGTCTGAGATGATAGCTCTTTTGCGCCAGCTGTGCATGCAGTCTACTTCAGCATCCGCTACTCCTGCACCTGCGCCTGCCACCTTTGAGCGCACCAGTGATCCTCTTCCATCGAGGCGACGTTCTTTTTGAGATCACTTAGGTTGTTTTGTTCCTCTCTTCCCTACTTTGTATTTACAGTTTGAAACACTGAGGACAGTGTTCACATCTAGTGTGGGGGTGGGAAACTTTTCCTTTTATTGTGTTTTCTTTTCCTTTGGAACTCTTAAATTTTATGAGAGTGTAATTTTTCTTTTCAAATTTTAGTATTGCTTTCCCTTTCGATGATGCTTACTACTGATGTGTTCATTGCATTGGAGATGAATTGATGAATTGTGGCTTAGAAATTGATGTTGTTGCTTTTCAAAAACTTGTGGCCAAAGGATCAAATTGAAAACTTTTCGGTAGTGCACATTCATTACTTAGCAAATTGTGGAGACTTGAATCAATGTGAGTTTTGAGCCATTTGTTTCTAAATGAGTGATATAAATCAACTCTATTGTTTTTATTCCGCTCACTATAATTTTTGCTTGATCTCATTATCTTTCATCTTGGTTGCTTGCTAAGTACTCATTACATGACATTACATCCGACTCACTTTCATGTGGGAAATTCAATAGTGTTCTTGAAAGATGAGAGTAAGGCCATTTTTGGATCGATAAATACCTTTCTTACCATACCTTATACATATTATCCATTGCACCATTTTTGAAGCCAAACACTAGCCTTTTGTTCATAGCCATTTTCCTGCTTCTTATTGTGGAGAATAATTATTTATGTTAAATGAGAAATTGGGATGGTATATGCTGAATTTCTTTTGGTCATTGAGGAAGTATGGATGTATGTTATGGTATTCTTTTGGAAGAAACGTGGGGTATTGACTGATGGAAAAGTGGAAAAGGAGCATGCAATTGCTCTTAAAAAAAATTCTAATGAAAATGAAATAAAAGTGCATTTGCATGTGATCCTATATTTTGAATTTGATTATGAAGGAAAGGGAATGATGGAAGAATGGAAAGATAGTGAAGTATGGAGAAAATTTGAATGACATTTCTTATTATAATAGTTCTCCACTTATTCAAAATTCCGTACCCTTTGCCCTTCTCATCTAACCTTTACCCTACATTAAGCTTAAAAAGTCCCACTTGATTTTGAGAATATTTTGGATTTGAACAAAAGTTTGTGAATAAGGATGTAGGTCAATTGCTTGGTTAAGTGGCATCCATTCATGAGATCATTTCATTTGTTTCTTAAGCTTTCACTGAATTATTGCATGTGGGAATTCTGAGTTCTTGTTTACATTATTCCGCCCACATGCACTTGAGAGAAACACTTAGCCACTTCAGTGCGATCTTGTTTGTGAGTGAATATCTGTGAGGCTTGAAGTTGAAGCTAAGAGCTTTGTAATGTGCTGTGTTTTCTGCTGGAGTTTGATATATGATCCTAAGGCTACTTGACATTTTATAACAGATTACTGAGCTACAATTTTGTTGATGATTCTTCTCTGTCTTTGAACTACTTTCAGTCCTGAGATTGTGGGAAAGTTTTTAAAAATTCCTTTCCTTCTTGATTCTAGAGTTAGTCGAGGATGAGCAAAGATTAAGTATGGGGGTGTTTGATATGCCAATTATATTCATATAATTGTGCATCCATTTGCATGAAATTTTGCATTGTTTAGAGTCATTTTGGAATTAATTCTGCCTAAGGAGCGTTTAATTGTGTATTTCAGGTGTAAAGGCGAATATGGAAGAAAAGGAGCGAATTGGAGAGAAAGAGCCAAAAGTGCATCCAGAAAGGAAATCCGATCGATCGGCTTAATGCCCGATCGATCGGACATCCATAAAGCAGACCATCCAGAGAAGAAAGCCCGATCGATCGGACCATAATCTGATCGATCGGACAGGGTCGCGAGACGAATTTGAAGATTTGTAAAACGCCCCAGCTTGCCCTAAACCAAAAGGGTCCCATTCAAAACGGCACAGACTTATTAGAAAGAATGACGGAAGGGTTGTTAGGAGCATATAAGCTTAGATTTTTAGGGTTTTAAGGACTTTTCACTTTTGGGAGCAAAACAAAGGGTTTTGGGAACTTCTCTACAGCGGCCATTGGCGCAAGCGCAAAGGGGTTAAGGGGTTTTCCTTCTTTTCTTCTTTGATCTTGTATTTAATGTTTGCTATTTTGTATTTTGTGCTGTATTCCTTAATTATGAGAAACTAATCCTCTAACTATGGGTCATAATGGGACCCTTCTTTAAGGATTGAATGAAATCGATTTATTGTTCTTGAATCTCCTTTTATGTTGTTGATTTTCTGTGGATATACTTATTGCTTTCAAATGCTTGACCACCATTTGAATGATTTTTAGCGTAGGTTGAGACTGGAAGGATAAACCTAGGGTTGCAAGAATCCATAGAAAACATAGGTTTCATGAACCATAGAAATATAGGTTTATGACTTATGCAATCATTAATTGATTTCCATTATTCTTAATGGTTTTTTGATATAAATTCGAATGTTAGGAATAACAGGGATTATATTGAAAACACTTTCGGTGTATCTAGGAATAGGACATTCAATGGCTTGGGAAATCGATTGTCAATAACTAAATTGAGAAGTGAGAATTAATGAATCGATGGAATTTTATCGGATAAGAAGTGGTGAAGTTAGGAACCCTAGTGTTTACTTTCTTGGTAACAAAATATCTGGTTTGTTGCTTTGTTAATCACTTAAATTTGTCATTTACTTAGTACCATTTTAAATTATTTGTTTAGCATTAGGTAAAACCCAATCAACAATTCGCTTTGCCATTTTAGTGTGTTAATTGCTTATATTGTCATTGAGTTGAAATTGCCAAAACATCCTCGTGGGAACGATACTCTATTCACTCTTTATTACTTGTGCGATTTTGTCCGCTTGCGAATAATTCACATCAAATACACAAATAACAGAGATGATTGATAGCAATTTTCGATCGCTTAAAATAAGCAAACAAAAATCTCAAATTAAAATACTCGCAAGCGCACAAGACCGTAGTAGAATAGGTTATGTAAGAACGAGGTCGAACCACAAGGATTGGATAAGCAATACGATTAACTACTATACTAAACTTAGCAAAAGAAATAATTATTGGGAGATAATTGATTTTTGGATAGCAAGTAATGAAATTAAAGCAACGAAGTAAAGTAAACACAAACTTGTTGATTTTGGTTGTGCAAGCAAATTTATGAAAGCACTAGGACAATGAATCCATCTTAATAATCATCTCTAGTTGTTGATTACCTCACCTTTAATCCACTCAATCGATGTTGTTGGCGAATCCACTAAGGCGTGAATTACCTATGGTATCTAGGCTAATTCGTTTATCTTAACGTGCAATTTGGTTATGGTCTCTAACTCAAATATGAAGATGCAAGATGTCCCCTTAAGTGTAAGAATTCATTAACATTCCATGTAAACCCTAGGAGTATGGTATCTACCCTAGGCATTCCCAATTCCTAATCACAAGAAGCTGGTCCCAAACCCCGTATGGTATCTACGTGAGCTTGCATCAAATTACTTCATTGAAAACTTAGTTGGCGGCCAATCATCCAAGCAATCAAACAAGTATATAGCACAGTGATTAGAAATCCAACATCAAAAGAGCAACGAAAGATAAGAACAATAAACAAACTAGAGAATCATATTAAGATTTCATCACGCCCTAGCAAAAGTGTTTAGTTACACATAGTCATGAATGAAAACCACAAGAAATGTTGGAGAACACCCTAGAAAAGTCGACTAAATATTTGAGTGTCTGAACCTCCGAAAGTTCATGAGAATCCTCTGAACGTCATCCTTAAATAGCTCTTTCCAACCCTAGACTTCCTCTACAACAATTACTAAAACTCCAAGGAAACTTACCCTTGGTTTCCAAAACAATAAACCCAACAAAAAGGGAAGAGGTTGACTTATTCTTTGATTAGGAAACTAGACTGCTGGATGTCTCACACGTTTTTCTCATGTTCCGCCCTTCAGAAAAATATCTAAAAATATGTAAATTGAAGCTTGATGTCTTAGCTTTCCAGGGCTATCTCACACGTCTCTAGCAAAATTATGTGGAATCTTCTAGACCCACTTCTTCACAGATAGGGCAGTTCTGCCTAGATCATATTTTAGCTCAACTTGTCTTCAAATTCTGAATCAATTTGCTTCACCGAAAATTCCCAAAATATTTTTTAACATTCTTCAAGGTCTTAGCTTTATTCTCCAATTGACAGTTCTTCAAAATATTCCAAATAGACCGTTATCCATCAAAAACCATCCAAGTGCTCGAGAAAACTGAAAATGAGGAAAACAAAGTAATAAGTCCTTTTTAAAGCCAATCCTCTAAAAAAAACCAAGTTTAGAGAGTATTAAAATGAGAGAATATATGAGCTTATCAATGACACTCCAAGAAGGGTTTCATGTGGAACTCAAGCCATGGTGTAGGAGTTTGATGATGGGAGAAATCGTGAGAGCGGTGATCGAAAGTTGCTGTTGCGACAGACGAGGACAATGGTTATCCAACAGCACTTCCAAACTCAATTATGGCAACTAAACACGAGGGTTGGGCCCGTTGTGGAACTTAACCCATCGCCTTATGACACAAGCTGACGGCATCCATGCACCACCTATGGCCGCGTTCCCGAAGGCACCCTATTCTTTCAAGAGGGTTCACAACAAAAACTCGGAAGGAACTCAAACTAGAGTGCTTGATGAAGGAGGATTAGTTCAAATCTTATCTATGAGCGAAGTTGGTTGGGATGAAAGTAGTAACTAATCACTCGATTTTGGAGTCTAAACTTAGGCAGGCTTATTTGGGCACCAAGGAAGTATTGAATCCTTGAAGCTCTAGTACTTCCCTCCAACAATGAAGGATGATAAATTTAGTAGTAGCCTATTCGCGAAGTGATGGCGGATGGATTGGAGAAATGGGAGAGATGCATAGTATAATATTTTATTGGAACCTACATGCCTTTCAAGGTGGTGAAAAGTTTAGCTAAATGAATGTGGAAGAAGATGGGCTTAGAGAATGTTATGGTTAGGGTTTAGAAGTTAGGTTTATCATTTGGGGTTTAGGATTGGGAGTTTGGATTTTGCGATTTGGGGTTTGGATTTTGGGATTTGGTGACAATCAACTATTTCATTAAGTGGATAGAAGAGAAACCCTTGGCTAAAATTAATGAGATCACATCATGGATTTCAGCTAGAGGACAATCATTCGCAGGTACAGGCTGCCTACAATTCTCATTATTGACTATTGGAGAAAAATCGTAAGAAGAATGATGGCAAAGTTTTGTGCAGACTTATACATAGATATTAGAATCATCTCGATTGCCAATCTCACTCAAATAGACAAGCCGCAGTGACAAATTGAATTATCATCCAAGGACTAAAGACGTGAATAGAAAATGTCGAGGGACTGTGGGTTAAAGAGCTACCAAGCGTACTCTGGGTTAAAAAGCTACCAAGCGTACTCTGATCATATCGCACTACTCCTCTGACTTTAGTAGGAGAAACTTCCTTTATCGTAGCATTCGAAACAAGAGCTCTAATCCTTATCAAAATAGGTGTCCCAACATAGCGGATAACCCAATATTTCGAACAGGAGAACAATGAAAGGCTCCTCAATAACCTTGACTTACTATAAGAGACAAGGGAGAAAAAATCTTGACAGAAGCATACAAATAAAACATTGCTCGATATTACAACTGAAGAGTGAGGAAAAGGAGATTCATAAGAAGAGACCTAGTGCTAAGAAATGTTGGATCAACTAGGAAGCAGCCCAAAAACTTGGCTAGACTTGAGAAGACCCTTTCAAATTTGTAGAGGTATTGAAGGATGGAGCTACAAACTGGAAGATCCATACAACCGTAAGTTTAAATACTGTTTACCTGCATAATTACTACGTTTCAATTGCCGAGGATCAATACCTCTATGTAATATTTATTTTCATGAACAATGATTTAGAAAGTAAAAAACTACCCTAGAAGACTTGGTCCTCTCGAAGGCTAAAACTGAACAAAAGCTTTGTAGCCGTAAAGAGGAACCCTTCAAATTGAATATTGTCGAGCAAACAATCTCTACATGACAACAAACGGAGAGAAAATACCTCAAAATCATGTGAAGCCATAAAGTTACGGGACTAAAGGAGAATAATAATCTTGATCTAATAATAGCGCTTGGAATAAATTGTTAGTTAAAACACCCAGCAACAATACTCGATGAAATACTTAGAAATCATTCTAAGTGAAAATGGTCGAGCAAAACTTCGCATCAACAAGATCGGGGAGTTTTCCTTGGCAAATGCTTAAATACTACCGAGTAGGGGATTTAGCATGACGCCTAAAATTATAAAGTACAAAAGTGGTTGAACTTACAAGTCCGATAACTAGTCGACGAGAAATCAAAAATAAATGGTAGACCTAATATGCAAAAGCCCATGTTGGCCGAAAAAAGTCGCCTCGAAAATTGAGCAGTAGACTGTTTAGTACAACATACTACTTGGCGTAACTGACTGCTTAATGCTCCAACACCTTGACCAAGCACTTGGAATTTTTCTCCAAATACAAAGCAGCTGATAGGAGCGCTTAACTAAAGCCATCGAAGAAAAAATCCAAGCAGATGGTAAACCAAGCAGTAAAGATATGGTAAGTTCTCTGAAGGCTCGTCTCTACAAGGAAATATTTCCAAGTGTCCGAGATCATGTAGCTAAGACATGCTCGGTCCCCAAAGAATTCACCACAATAACAATACTCGGTTGAAAAAAAAGAAATAAGTAAATAAATCAAGGAGACGACTGACAAAACAAAGCTCAATTTCTTTAATTATCAAAAAAGTTTATCTAGATTACAATGAATGTTTATAGAAGTCAAAAGAAAAATATTAATCATTAGCATGCATGAGAGTTGGGGCCTCGGAAATGTTCATCTCAAAGTGGGGTAGCTTAGCAGGAAGACTAGGTAGAGATCTCATTGGCAAAAAATGATCCTCAGGAATTGGAGCAATAGACTTATCATCTCCAAAAGGATGATAGGAGAAGAGACTCGAGGAGGATAAACCTCATATAGATGAGTTAAATCTTTAATATTATCCTAATCATCACGTTCCTCATTGAAACCCTCTTCCATGAGTGCACTCATACTCTCCTCAACCACCTAGCCTGCTCCAGAATTTCTTCCCTACTCTCCTCCACCTTGTATTTTCCTTCCAAAGGAGGACAAAGCTTGGTCAGTAGGTTGGTAAAAGATTAGCGACCTCCACACTTATTTGATTTCCCCCCACTAGCATAACAACCCCTCTCGATGAAGCACAAACTCATGCTCCTCGAATAATAATTTTGGTTCTTTCCTCGCCCCGCCAAATGGCTTTCTCCTCAACCTCCTATTAGACCGTTTTGACCACCTCCTTAAGTCTTTTTACCTCAGCTATCAGGTTCCTCTCATTGGTCTTGAAGCGAGAAATAGTTTCTATCTTCTGGGCCATCACACCTCCTCCAGCTTGGTCTGTAGCGCCTCAACTGAAAGATTGCACAAATAGAGTATCATAATTTTAATATGTCTACTAGGAATAGTGGATGAATCTTTAGAGGAAAAGACGTTACAGGCGGGCATTAGGTGCTTGATCTATTTAGCTTTTATGTAAAAAGGGCTATCGTATAACCTGTTAATCTATGGTTCAGATTCATACATTTTCCCTACAATAGTGGTCGAACATGTGGTTTAATTTGATGCCAAAGTAGAGAACCTTACCAAGGCTTGACATGCCCCGAATCCTCTTGAAAGAAAAGGGGGCTTCTCAATGAGGATCTTAGCCACTTTCTTGCTTTCGAATGCTATGAACTGAATTTTTCAAAATATTATGACACGTCCAAGAGGTTACGATCACGATCCAATTATCCACCGATAATTGTTTATGTGTTCGGCCTTCAATCAATCAATGCACGTGCGCCAGATGATCGAATTTCATAAGAATCAATAATTGATTTGTTGGAGTGGATGGCAGCTCATAACTTTTCTTGCATTAGCAAGAAACATAGAGACTTGATCAAAATTTATCAATAACATTTCTTGATCGGTTCTCGAATGTTTTAACAAAACCGACCATGACAAAAGAAAAACAATTTTTGTTTCGTGGGTTCTTTTCAATTTTTTCTCTTCATTGTTTTAGAATAATTTCTTCTTCAATAAATTAATATATATTTCTTAATTTTCTCTCCCACATATATCACTTTTTTTAACAATTAAAACGATCTATGTGTCACGGTGATTGGATTGATGACTGGGCATGTGAGACAAGCCATTTTGAATTTTGAAAATTTCAAACAAATACCCACACTATCTCATCTCTCACTCACTCTCATGACCTCTCTCTTTCTTTTTCTCTCTCTTTCTCCCTCACTACCGAAAACCAAAGTCCACCGTCCGACCACCGATTTGAGACGCTGACCCACCGAACTGAAGCGCCGAAGTGTTATGACTCACCCTCAGCCTTTGTTTGCCTCTAACAGTCGCATATTTCGCTAGAATCTTAGCTTGAAGCCGCGGCCAAACGAAACTTTAAAAGCCCTATCCGGCCATCATAGGCCACCTCTCTGCGAACCACCACCACTGTTGGACTCATCTTGTTGAGCTCTACAGGTTTCAGCCCTTCGAGGGCCGGAATAGTCACCAGAATAGTTATTCCATTGATTTCGTATGTTGTTCCATTTTTTTTTGTGACATTTGATTATTCAATCAATGTAAACACATATATTTTCTCATTCCACTGATTTAGATGTCATCCCGTTGATTTTATTGTAAGATATATAGTTATTGAACAAAAACTTTTTATTTTGTAGAATCAGGAGTGGGTGTTGTTGTGTGTGCTTGGGCAAAGTGAATAGACATCCTAATTGAATCAGACGTGGTGTTGTTGGGATAGCTAAATTCATTGTTCTGAATCACTAGAACAGCAAAATCCATTTGTTTGAACAAGTGGAACAACTAAATTCATTGTTTTGAATCAGTGGAACAACTAAATTCATTGTTTTGAACCAATGAAACAGCTAAATCCATTTATTAGAACCAATGGAACAACTAAATTCATTGTTCTGAACTAGTGGAACAACTAAATTCATTGTTTTGTACTAGTGAAACAGCTAAATCCATTGTTTAAAATCAATGGAATATATAAATCTATTTAAAAGCTGAAATGCAATCAAGAACACACTTCTAGTTTATGTGCAAAGGAAATAAAACTCAGGGACTCACGCCATGTCCAAACAATCAAGCAAAAAATTACCACAGAATCTCTTGAAGGGGCTTGCTTATTACCACAAAAAATGTGTTTTACATAGCTATTGTTCTCGGGTTAAGAAGCAACTTTTAAAGGTAATTCCGTTAATAAAAATCAATTGAATTAGTTAAACCAAGAATAAAATTATTGATTTAAATTAGTGGAATTAGTTATTCCATTGAATTTAAATAAGTGGAATGGGTGATTGCCCTTATTTTTATCAATAGAATTAGATATTCCATTGAATTTCGTTTAAGGTGTATGATTATTCCATCAAGGGATGTTGATTGAAGGATCAAAACTCACAAAAGCATCATAATTAAGAGAAGACACGTCTGACAATGGGTTCATCGTTTTATGGGTCAAAGAATACATGAACTACTGTAGAGAAACACTCACCATCATTTCTTTTTTCAAACAATTCAATTAGTACACAAACAACAAAGTCATGAAACATTTTTTTGATAGACCTGTGTGAATTTTATTGAATAGGAAAGAAAGAAAATTACAAGCAAATAGCCACCAAAGTGTAGAGGCAAGGAGCCTCACAAACATCACTTATAATTGAAAAGCCCAACACTAATCTAAATTAGATTTGAAAAGTCCCAGAAAGATGACGAAATTAACTTCAAAGTTCAAAGTAGGTAGACAAAGCCTCCAATCTGAGATAGTAAATTTCTTGAACTTCACCCTATAGCAGCGGCATCATGATCAACAAAATCAAGCCCCGAAAGAGAGAAAAAAAATTTAATCGCTACAGCAGCATCAAGATCCACGCCATCTCCCATTCCGGAGCCTCGTTCGCCGCCATGGAAGGAGGGATGAAAGACGATATTGGAGATGTCGAGAAGAACCTGTAAAATCCATGTAGACCTGTTGCCGCCGATCTCAGACGGGTTCAAGGTCTTTGGAAGAGAGAGAAAGAGGGAGGGGACAATAGGGTTTGTGTACAAATATGTCTTTCACGCATAATATAAAAATTTTGAAATTTAAAAATTATATAGCTTGGCAAATGACATGACACTACCACATAGGCTTGGGCTGTTTGAGCTCTCAAAAATTTGGGCTCTTTGTTATTTTCCTTGATATATACATGTTAAAAGAGTATATGGAGTCATATCTTATCTCATTTGCTTCTCCTAATACGAATTAAATTTTTGAAAATCAGACCAGATCGGTCTGTCGGACCATTGATCGGGTCTCTGTTCGGTATGGCTTATGTTATACAAATCGGGTATTGAAAGAACCATAGTATTTGAAGAGAGCCAGCTGGTTCCCGATCAAACCGAATGAACTAATCGATTTGCATGAACAATTGGATTCTCTTAATGGATGAAACGACATCATTTCATCTAAACAAATTGCACAAACTTTGACGAACCCTAGCCATCCCTTTCTCTTCTCGTCACTATTGTCGACTGTCTCCCACTCTCCCTCTCGTTGATAGAATTTTCGCTGCTTCGATAATGGTCTTGCGGGCGATCACGTTCTCTGAAGTTTCTCCACGAAGCTTCCCTTTCACTTGTCTATAGCTAATGGGCTTATTTCTGATAGGCTATCTTCATTATATTGGGCTTATGGTTTATTTCTTATTGTTGGGCGCATTATATGGTTTTATTCTCTTAGGCCCAATACTTTTACAAATACATTTTCTGTCTTATCACAGCTTTTGTACTCTACAGTCTCTGTTTTCTTTATTGGCTCAAAGAGCCGTTGTTGTTTTCACTTTTTGAATTACGAAAATTGATTGAAGGATTCGTCCTCTCTCGTGTTCTTCTTCTTCTTCTTCTTCTTCACATCTATGATCTCTTTTTCTTCTTGATTGTTTAATCTGCAAAACAACACAAGACTTTGTTAATTACAAAGTATATCATGATATCAGAGGTTTTTTCGATCGTCCACCACCACCACCACCACCACCACCATCATCACCACCACCACCTCCACCACCAGCAGTAGCTCATGAGGCTGGCATGACCTCAGATATATTATCTCGGGTAGCTAATTTCTTGAGAAATACTCAAGCTTTTTCCACTCAAGTGGCTGCACCAGCAGCAACTCCTAGCACCACAGGAAATCTTTCTGGTATTTCTACAGAGCAACTTGCAGCTATGCTTAGCAATCTTGAAACTTCATCAGCAAGTAATATTAATTATACTAGCATAACACCTCCTACCCCTAATCTTCATCATTCAACTTCTTTTATGCAAAACCCCACATTTGCACCACCCCTACTACCCACACCATCTACCATTCCACAAACCCAACCTGTTATGCCAGTTCAGTCTCAACCTGTTAACCCTTTTCTAAACCCCTATAACCTATTACCAAATGATTTTTCAGTCACAAAACTCATTTCACTTGAGTTAACCAAAACCAATTACCATACATGGAGTGGCAATTTCCTGAATGCTCTAGAATCCAGGAACAAAGTTGGTTTTATTGATGCAACAATGCCACCACCAGACACAGCAGATCCAAACCATCAGCTGTGGAAGCAAGCCAATGGCTTGGTCACTTGGTTAACAAATTCGGTATCCTCCAACATTCTTCAAAGCATTTCTACTTGGAAGACTGCTCAGGAATTGTGGGCAGACTTAAAGGCAAGGTTTGCAATTGTCAATGAAACCAGAGTTTATGAAGTCGAGAAAGAAATTTCAAACATGAAGCAAGGCAGTCAATCAGTCTCAGAATATCACACAAAAATGAAGAGTCTTTGGGATGAACTTCAAGAATATGAAGCCCTCCCCAAGTGCAAATGTGGACATTGTCCTTGTGATGTTCTTCAACGAATCATCATCAACAGGCAGAAAGAGAAAGTTATGCAATTTCTCATGGGACTCAATGACACGTACAGTGCTATTGGAAGCCAAATTCTTCTTATGCAACCCTTCCCTGACACTAACAAAGCCTTCAACATTGTATCTCAAGAAGAGAGAAAGCAGAAATTAATAGACAAAGGGTCAATGATATCTCAAGAAGCCATGACAGTGGCCTTCAAAACGTTCACTGCTACAAACAACTCAGCAAAGCCTTACCATAACAAGAATGGTCAAGGAAAAAGAAATTCAGAGAATACTTTTGGCAGGCATTATCAGGGAAGGGAAAACAACTCTGGAAAACAACATCAAGGAATCAAAGATGGCTTATTTTGCAACTATTGCAAGATGACAAATCACACTATTGACAAATGTTTCAAGATTCATGGGTTCCCACAGCAACCACCTAAGGAGTCTACAAGATACACCAATGGAAATAATAGACATCAAGCAAACCACACAAGTGCATACAACAACATAGAAACTGAAGCAAAGTCCACTATTGAATTTACACCAGAACAATGCCAACAATTCATGAGTTTCATGCAAACTAGAAGCACTCAATCAGATAACACTCAAAATGTGCAAGCTTAGGCAGGTTCTGTTGCTTCAGTTTCAGGTAACTCTATTCATTATTCCAAGCAATTCATTAAAAGGTGGCTTATAGATAGTGGTGCCTCTGACCATATTGTTTGTGATGCATCATTATATGCAACATATCATGAAGTGCAGAATTCATATGTACACTTACCAAATGGCCAGAAGCATATAATCTCTCATATTGGTACAGTTAAAATAACACCAGACATAACCGTAACTGAAGTTCTATGTGTTCCTACTTTTAATTTTAACCTGCTCTCAGTAAGTAAATTAACCAAAACAAATAAATATAATGTGATTTTTACAAAAGGAACATGTGAATTGCAGGACATAGTCACTTTGGAGAAGATTGGCTTGGGAATGGTGCTTAAAGATCTCTATATACTTAATCCTTATTATCATGTCCAATTAAAACATCATGTTTCTATTAATGCTATTGTGCATCCTATTGTTTTGCACAGAAGGCTTGTGATAGGATTACTAGGTGAAATCATTGCCCTAGTGTTCATCTCTTATTGGATACAAAATCTGAATTTTATTTCTTTGCTTGTTTATTTTCTTTACATCAATCACTCTTTCATTCTCCTGCCAAATCTCAATCATTCATCAAGTTAGGTACATTAATTAGATTAACTAGTCTCCGTGGGATCGACCTCGTACTTGCATATATTGTACTATTCGTAGAAGCTTGTGCACTTGCGAGAATCATTACATCATGTTGTGGACTTGCTGCTAAGCACTCCTTATATAGGAGAGCCTAGCAACCACCAGCCCAAAAAATTAGTGATCCATGCTGATTTTCGTGCCTGACTCAACCACTAGGCCAATATTCTTGGCCTCAACAAACTTGACCATGTATGGGCCAGATTTTACGGGTCAAACTCAACAACAGTTGACCAAGTATGTTGCAGACTTTGAATGTCCACATTCAATGTATCCAGATTACTTAATAGGCCAAAAATGAAATAACTTTTGTGCAAGAAATTAGGAGACATTGGACATTCGAAAGCCCAAGTCCACGTATGGGCCCGTCCCACCCGCTCCCCTCGCCACGCCACGCCACGCCATGCTCGATCGAGAGTAACTGCCTAACGGAATTATGTATTCGACGAATGTGTCGAGACGTACCGTTATATATCATATTTTGTGCTCTTGCAATTACAGCTTGATTATCGCAATGAATGCAAATCGCAGGCTTAGGCATTGGCCTATTGGAATGTCCTCCAAAAAGTAACGAAGCCACTCAGCCTCTTCATCGACTTTATCGAGAGTGATGAACTCCGATTCCATTGTCGATCATGCGATGCACATTTGCTTTAAGGACTTCCATGATATAGCTTCCCCTCCAAGAAGAAATACAAACCACTAGTTGATTTTGATTCCTCCAAATCTGAAATCCAATTGGCATCATTGTATCCTTCTACAACAGCAGGGTATTTACCATAGCTCAAAATATTTTTTTAGTTTTGTTTAGGTACCCTAATACTCTCAATAGAGCTTTCCAGTGTTCATGTCTAGGATAGCTAGTTTACTAACAAAATACACAATATCCGATCTCATGCAGTTCATGATATACATGACACTGTCAATAATGCGAGAGTATTCTAGCTGATTAATACTGTTTCCAGTATTCTTATGTAAGACCAGGTGAGGGAGAAAAGGATTGTTCGCATACTTGATGCCATGTCCTTTGAACCGTTCGATCACTTTCTCATTATAGTGTGATTGAGATAAAGCTAGGCCTTCCGAAGATTTGAGAATCTTAATGCCTAGTATCACATCCGCTTCATCCATATCTTTCATGTCAAAGTTCTTCGATAGCATTTTGTTGGTTTTGTTGATGATCTCAACACTACGACCAAGAATTAGCATATCATCGACATATAGACAAACGATTACACACTCATTGTTCATAGTTTTTGTGTAAACGCAATTGTCGCACTCGTTGATTCAAAATCCGTCTCGAATCATTACTTGATCAAATTTCTCATGCCATTGTTTTGGAGCTTGCTTAAGCCCATACAATGACTTGACAAATCTACACATTTTGTGTTCTTGTCCTCTGACCTTGAAACCCTCAGGTTGTTCCATATAAATCTCCTCATTGAGTTCACCATTTAAGAAAGCAGTTTTTACATCCATTTGATGTATCACCAATCCATATAGCAAAACTATCGAGATTAATATCCAAATAGATGTAATCCTCGTGACTGGTGCATAAGTATCAAAGTAGTCTAGACCCTCATTTTGTCTATACCCTTTGGCTACAAGCCTTGCTTTGTACTTATCAATGGATCCGTCAGCTTTTAGCTTCTTTCTAAAGATCCATTTACATCCAATTGGTTTATTCCCAAGTAAGAGATCGACCAATTCCCAAGTATGGTTACTTAGGATGGATTCCAGCTCAGTGTCAACAGCTTCTTTCCAGAATGGAGATTCTTGAGATGACATTGCTGCATTATAAATTCTAAGGTTTGCTTTCTAACATGTATGTTAGATAATCTGAACCAAAGGACTTAGAGATTTTCGATCTCTTGCTTCTTCTTGGTTCCATTTCATCGGTCTCTTGTTCATCGATTTAGTTACTCTCAGATTTTGCATCTCTCGTTTCCATGATCGTATTGACATGGATGTCATCAATTTTAGATTTGTGTACCAAAAATCTGAGCGCACTGCTATTTTGTGCATATCCGATGAATATGCAATCCACCGTCTTAGGTTCGAGCTTTACTTGTTTTGGTGGAGGTACAACCATCCTAGCAAGACACCCCCACACTTTCAAATATTTGACGGATGGTGGTCTCTTATTCCATATCTCATATAGAATGCTACCTGTTTTCTTATGGGGCATTCAATTAAGAATGTAATTAGCAGTCAAGATTGTTTCCCCCCACAAGTGATGTGGTAGACTTGAACTTATGAGCATGGAATTAACCATCTCTTTTAGAGTTCGGTTTTTCCTCTCAACAATTCCATTTTGTTGAGGTGTATATGGTGCTGTAGTTTGATGGATTATTCCATACTCAGCACACAACTCATCAAAGAGACCACCATCCTTGTACTTTACAAATATGTCCATTACTTCGCTTTTCCTAGTTAATAAATAAACATAGCAATAACGGGTACAATCATCAATGAAAGTAATAAACTACTTCTTTTCACCTCTACTTTAAACAAATTTCAAGTCGCATACATCTGTATGGATTAATGTCAGAGGCTTAGTACTTCTTCCAATATTGGGAAAAGGGTTTCTTGGCAAACTTTGCTTCAACACATGTTTTATATTTGTGGTTGACGTCCAAATTGAATTTGGGAATTAAACCTAAGTTTGCCAATTTTTTCATTGTACCATAGTTTACATGTCCTAATCTACGATGCCATAGAAAAGGAGACACAACCATGTAAGCTGAAGACTTCTCTTTATTGATAATAGTCTTTTGGGTACAGGAATTTAGACTTTTCATCTATTACAACACAATTGGCTTTAAAAAACCCATCATTGATATACCTATTTCCCAAAAAAATCCCACCCTTAGAGAGTACAAATTTGTTTGACTCAAATACTAATTTGAATCCTTTCTCGATCAGAGTGGGCACTGATACCAGATTCTTTTTGATATCCGGGACATGCATCACACTCAGCAGCTCAAGCTTCTTGTCAGAAGTGAACTTCAGGATCACCTTTTCGACTCCCTCGATGGTGGTTGGAGCAGAGTTAGCCATATAAACCTTCTCACCATCATCTTTCTTCTCATATGTTGAGAAAAGCTCCTAGTGGACGTAGATATGGGTGGTTGCACCTGCGTCCATCCACCAATCTTTGGTGTTTGTCACTATGTTCACCTGAGAAATGACAGCACAAAACACCTCTTGATCTTTCTCCTCCTCAACTGGGTGGGCTTACTTTCTTCCCTTGCTATTGGCCTTGTCCTTGTTAGGACGCTTCCTGCAATCTTTGGCCCGATGTCCAGGTTTGTCGCAGACAAAGCAAGTACCCTGGAACTTGTTGGGTTGCTCTTTTGGCTTCCCTTTGATCTGGTGCTCCCTCTTTATCTTCCCATGCTTGGGCTTGGAAGTTTCCACTAGGCGGGCCTTAGAAGCTCTTGGAAGTGCTAACTTCTTTCGATTGTCCTCCTCGATCCTCAGATGAACCATCAATTCCTCCATGTTCATTTCCTTGTGCTTGTGTTTCAAGTAATTCTTGAAATCAGTCTAGCTAGGAGATAGCTTCTCGATGACTGCCGTCACTTGGAATGACTCATTTATTACCAATCCCTCAGCTTGTATTTCATGCAAGATGAGTTGGAACTCTTCAAGTTGGTTGACAACATACTTGACATCCACCATCATGAATTTGGCCATCACAAATTTCTTAGTACTGGCATCCTTAGTTTTGTTCTTCTTTTCAAGAGAGTCCCAAAGCTCTTTGGCTGAAGAGATGTTGAAGTACACATTGTACAGGTCAACGACTAATCCATTAAGGATATAGTTCCTACATAGATAATCATTATCCTTCCAAAACTGGACTGTTGCAATAGTCATTCTGTCTTGCTCGCCTGGTGACAGAAGGGGGCACACCTCGTTGAGGTACTTGACAAGGTTAAAGGTGGTTAAGTAGAAATGCATCTTTGGTTGCCACCTCCTGAAATCCTTGCTGGTAAACTTTATTGACTTTTCCACGGGAACTATTACATGGCCAGCCAGAGGAGCAGCAGTCCTCCCATCAGCATTAGCTGGAGTAGTAGGCTCAACGGGAGCAGTCTTAAGATCGCCTCTGTTAGGAACATCCATACCTCCAATAGGAGCAGTCATCGGCATGCCTTCGTTAGAAGAAGTCACACCACCTGGGTTGTTCAAATCATCAGGGGTCAAGTCATCACCTCTGATATGGACGGTGGATCCCTTAGCATTTTTAGTTGGTTCCATTTATTGTCTACACAAGTCAAATAGATCAAATAACTCAAAATTATAATCCTTGGCAATTTAACACCACGGAATCAACAATAATTGGTTTAAAAAGGCACAAAAACACTTTGTCGGCTTTCTAAATTAGAGACTAACAATTTAGCAACCAGATCGTTCCTAGGAAAGAGGGGGCCTTCTGTTTAATACGGTACACAATTAAGTAACCCCTTTCCTTGACAGAACTTTCTAGACATTGCTATCTTATTGTTAATCACTAAAAGGATTACCAAAAATATTTGCATAACATATATTCAAATAATAATTCAACAAATGAATTAATAATAAAGTAATTTTATTGATAAAAAACTTGTGCAATAGCAGTTGATATGCACATACATATAATGATAGAAGTATTCGACAGTTAATATGCACGTACAGGTAATGATAGACAAATGCAAAGTTTAGTTAATATACACATACAGGTAATGAGTTATTCCAGATTTAACATAAATTCAAAATTCTCTTTAAGATTGTCGAAAATAAATGCATATGATGGTAAACTGGGAACTTCAGAAACAGTAACATAGCACTATAGCATATACAATAACATATCACTATGGTAGATTGCATGCATAACAATTACACTAACAGTTCACCACAACATTCAGGTATGAATAGAGGAACAAATTGCTTGAATTAAAATACCAAAACTGAATGTTGAAACAGCCGGACAGAGCGAGTGAGGTACGCCTTAGTGAATCTCCTTAAAGAGAATTTGTCCCAGCCAACTAGTGCCTTCGCTTTCTGGACAATCTCTTCCCACGATACAACGCTCTACACACCACCATTAAACGGCACGAAAATACCAACGGACTCAATCAAACAACTATGAAATAACTTTTCGCAGGCATACCTCGTTAAAGAGAATTTGTCCCAACCAACTGCTGCCTTCGCTTTTTGGACAATCTCTTCGCAAGATACAATGCTCTACACACAACCAGTAAACGACACGGAAATACCAGCGAACTCAATCGAAACAACTATGAAATAACTTTTGTGCAAAAAATTAGGAGACATTGGGCCTTTGAAAGGCCAAGTCCATGGACGGGCCCGGCCCTCCTGCCCGCCTCGCCACGCCATTCCCGACCAACCGGCCTGGCGGGCGCGCGTGTGTCAATTTTCAATCCAAGCCCATAGTGGAGAGTCTCTCCCTCCTACAAAAGCTTGGGTGTCCTTGGGCCCAATGCCTTCATACAAATATTAGGCTTATAAACATAACATCCACATTATATTTCTCCAATATGGGATTCTCATACACACACTTATTGCACTTTGTTCTTCATGATTAACATGACTATTTTGAAGTCAATTTCCATTCAACTGAAAAATGGTTTTTGACCAAATTAAACTCCAAACTCTTCTCTTCATATTGAAGATTAAGACCCATCAATTATTATTCAATGACTCTCATTAATTAGTCATTAAATTTAGGTCAAACTATGGTTGACCACCATTTTTCCAACAGTTTGTCGATTCTTTAAGAGACACTTGAAAAGATATATGGTGTACGATAATGGGTGTGGGTGGACTTATGCTGTAGAACTTCATCCATTTATTAATACTATGTGAAAGGAATTTTTTTCCTAGAAATTATTGATGCCTCTGATGTTGTTAATAATTTCTAATGGCCTGTTTCAGTTGTTTTATGGAGTTGTTGAATGGGGGTTGAAGATATCAATAGTGTTCACATAAGATCAATCTTTACGACCTAAAACCAAGCTTTCTCAAACTATGAGAAGGATTTATTAGTGGCAATAGTGTATGCTATTAAAAAATGGCAGCATTATTTGCAAGGAAGACATTTTATAATCAAAACAGATCAAAAAACTTTGAAGTATTTTGTGAATCAAAGGGCAAATACTCCATTTTAGCAAAAATGGGTAGTTAAACTATTGAGATTTGATTATGAAATACTGTACAAGCATGGGGTGGAAAATTTTTTGCTGATGCACTATCTAGAGTAACAGGATCCAGTCAGTTATCCGAGGTACCTATTGAACACAAAGATTTAGAAAGTAATGCAATTACTTATCCCTATTTTGGGTGGATTGATGATTTAAGGAGACATACTGAAAATGTTACTTGGGTATCATATAAGATTTAGAAGTTGAAATCTACTGATACTTCAATAGAGGCATCTAAGTATGTAATTGATAATGGTTTCTTGAAATACAAGTCTAGAATTGTCATTAGTCCACATTCTCCATGGAGGACTAAGTTGTTTGAAGAGTTTCATTCAACTCTTACTGTAGGGCATCCTGGAATCCTTAAAACTTATCATAGATTGATGAAATATTTCTATTGGTGTGGAATAAAAATGGATGTAAAGAGAATGGTATCAGAATGTGTAGTTTGCCAGCATAACAAATATGAAACATTGTCTCCTCCAAGTTTATTATAGCCCCTTCCCATTCCACAACAACTACGACATGATATTAGTATGGATTTCATTGTTGCTTTGCCTTTTTGTAGAGGTAAATATGTGATTATGGTGGTTGTGGATCATTTACCAAATATAGCCATTTCATAGATTTAGCACATCCTTATACATTAGAGTTTGGCATAGATGTTTGTGGAACATATTTTCAAATTGCATGACATGCCTCAATCTATAATCAGTGATAGGGATCCTGTCTTAGTGCATTTGGGAAAGAGTTCTTTAAAATGCAGGGATCCAAGCTACACCATTTAAGATGCCTTACTAGTGCTCAACCCAAAAAATGGCTTGACTGGTTACCTTGGGCAAAATGGAGTATCAAACACATCATTTCATACTTCAGCCAATGCTACACCATTTAAAATATTGCATGGATTCCCTCCCCCCACATGTGTCTGCTTATAAGGTTAGTACAACTAGATTAGCTGTATTAGATCAAGCTTTGTTGGAAAGAGATAATATTGCTTGCTTTACTTAAAACATAATTTGTAGCGATCCCCGGGTAAAATGAGAAATCAAGCAAATACGCATGGAAGAAAAAGAGAGTTTGAAGTTGGTGATTTGGTATATTTGAAGTTGCTGCCATATCAGTTGAATTCCCTAACATCCCATTCTGTTACTAAATTACATCAAAAGTGTTATGGACCTTATCAAGTTCTTGATAGAATTGAAAAAGTGACATATAAGATCCAACTTCCTGATGGTTCCAAGGCTCATCCTATGCGGCATGTAAGTTGTTTGAAGAAGCACTTGAGCCAGATATTACTCCTACAATAGCTTTGCCTATAGCCAATATTGTCGGTACATACTTGGTTCCTGTAGCAGTATTGCAAAGAAGAATATACAAGAAGGGAAATATAGTACATACCCAATTGCTAATACATTGAAAGGATCAATTGGTTAGAGATGCTACATGAGAGGACTATGAAGATTTTGTTGCCACGTTCCCTAATTTCCAGTTGTAAATGTTTTGGTGAATCTGTTCTTGTGGATAAGAAAGTTTCCAACGAAGGAGGAATTGATAGGAACATGTTATGGTTAGGTTTTTGTTTTTTTGAAAAGAAGGTCACAGACCTCATTGTATTAGGTTACCCAAAAAATTGAGTAACAGAGGCCCGTAGGCACTCGGGGTCACCATAAAGGTGGAATACAACCTAAGGACTAAAAAAACAAGAAAAAAAGTAATAAAACACAAACACTAAACTGGATATTGCTAGATACTACTGTATGAGACCGGATTACACCACACACCGCCAAACCACTGTCCAATGATGGAGGCCACTATGGCATGCACTATAAATGTCTTGATTCTACCACTTGTGAAATAGAGTAGCAACAGTTGAATCAACTATAAAGGTACTGGGATTTGTTGGGTTAGATTTCGATGGTGGATTTGGGCACCTGTTTGTGCCATCCACGTGACCGAGCAAACCATAGGCTAGAAGAAGAGATGTAAATTACAATCTCTAGGATGTGAAGTTTACGAATGTAAGTTTTGTGGGAATAGGTGAGATGGCATGAACTATAACATTTGTAGAGGTTATGTTGATGGGGATAGTAATGGTGGTTGTATGAAATTGAGAAGAGGTAGAAGGAAGAGCTATGATTGGAGAACAATCATTGAGCTCGTCGGAGTCACTATGCTCCGATACCATAAAGAAGTTTGTAGAAACAATTTTCATTGACTTGCATAACTGATTACACTTAGCTTTATAAAAGAGGATGACTGACACTTCAATAGATAGAAATTAAAAGAAGACAAATGTGATAGAGTTGTGCAGGTAGCCGTTTTGATACAACTATCTAGAAAGAGAAAGTAGACATCTAAAGTAGACTAAATGTACTAATAAGTAATTGACTATTGTAATTTATTAAGAATAGCATTAAGTTGTAGATGGTCAGTTATCAAAGAGTTGATGTGATAGAAATTCATCCAACAAGAAGGATTTCAAATTTTTCTCCTTTTACGTGAAGGCGGATAATTAGTCAGGCATTTAAACCAGCAATCAGCTTCTAGGATATTGAAGATCATCTCCTGAGTCCGGAGTGAAGCCATAGAATCGCGGGGCATCAAATTCGTAAGCAAAATTATTTCTTCAACCATGAATAGATCTTCCACGAATTCTTCAAACTCTTCATGTTCGTCCATGTTTATGTCTGTATATGTTCGTATAAGCCGTTTCAGGTCACTTTTTCAAAGCCGCGCTTAGAAGCCTCAAAGCACCATTGGTTGCTACAATTCGATGCTAGCAGAAAAGCTGTGAAAAAAAAAAAAAAACTAAGTCTAAAACTATGGAATATGCTGTGAGGTGTTTAGTGAAGTAAAAGATGACGTTAGTGGAAAAACTATTGAAATAAAATATTATAATATTAGATTTTATGATTTCTATATTAAAATTTTATATTAAATTAAATCTAATAAATGTAACTTTTATTAAAATTATTTTAAGTATTAATTAATTAATATTTTCTTATTATAATTATTTTTATTATATTATTGGGAGTTTTGTATTATAATATTTTTATTAATAAAAAATATTAATTAATAAAAATGAGACCCACGCTTTGTATTTGTTTGTATCAAAACTAAATCCTAAAAGTCAACTGACACGTGTCAAGGTGGGACCCACAATGCACAAAAGGTGACCAATCTCTTGGTGACATGTGGTAGAGGCAATGAGATCTTTATACTAACTAGTGTTCATTTTATAAGTTTTTGATTGGTTGCTGGACAGAAATCCAAGGATTAGTTCCATAAATCAGGGATGTTCAAGATCAACTGTCCAAGAACTACAATTCAGGGTCTTGGTCCTAACAGATAGATTCTTTTCAAACGTGGTTTGTTGGATTATTATCGAGATTTTAGCAGGATTACATCAAACAGGAACTTGGAGAAATGGAATTCTGTTAGCTGAACAACCCAATTTTCTCTCAAACATGTTTCCAGCGGAAACATGTCTCTACGCAGCTCAAGCCACGTTCATCTTCCACCATTCAGAACAAGCAACAAGAGAGCAGTTTTGCCACGATTTCTATGATGTTCCACAACCAACACTTGAAGAAGAATATAAGAAGTGCTCATCTCTTAGCACTATAAAAGAAGAAGAGAAAGAAACAACAAACTACCCCTCATTAAATACAGACCCAACGTCTCTAGTTCTTTATTTGCTTTCTTAGGCATGGCTTTAGCCACTTATCTTTTTATATAGCATGGCCTCGCGCAAACTAGTACTTAGATTTACTTTTCCAAAAGCCTCAGCGTCTATGTTTTAGTTTAAGCTTGTAAAGTACGCTTTCATCCCAGGATATATCCCATTTCAAAGAAGATCCTGATGCATTCCCGCAATGCGTTGTGTTTCATTTCACTTTAATAAGAACTCTTTTCATTCTAGTGATTAGTCTTCTATTTTTCTAGATTGACACTCCAGGCATTTTAAGTTCTTTTTCTCAGCAAGGCAAACCATTCTATCAAATCCCTTGGGCTGACAATAAGCCCTGACACACCTGTTATAAACCATCCTATCAAATCCTTTGGGCTGACAACAAGCCCTGAAACACCTGTAAATCCAACATCCATATCCATAAAATTCATGTTCCCAACAGCCATAATTATGAGGTCTTCTGTCCAGAGCAGAAGACGATGAACATATTTTTGGCACACCCAGTTGGACCTGAAGTGTCAGTAACATGTAGTCATGACAAAGAGAATTGGAAAAGCAACAATAGGTGAACCAACTGGAGACCCGTCTCTGCGACATTCACCAAGGGAGTCACATAACAATTTCTAGCCTACTCGTTCCAGAGATGGTAATGTGAACCCTATACTCATCAAACTCTTGAGTCGGGAAATCTCCTCAGCAAACCACAATTTGATGCATACCATGGAGCATATAGCCAAGAACATGCAGCAAGCTTGTCAGTAGACTCTCCTGCAGAATGATGAGGCTCTTCAATGGAATTCCCAAAAGTTTCTGCAAGCTCTTCAATGAATGTAGCAAGGCTCACAATAAGTTACATTTTCAGCACCTGGTTCTCAGTAGTCGATGCAGACTATTCATAGTGGCGGATATGTCAAGAATCACTCAATTTCAAAAAGAGCTGATTGAGTCGTTTCTTATCAGATTCAAGGAAGCCAGACTTTGATGCAACACTGAGATTCCAGAAGGTGAAGTAGTGGCATTGGTAGTGAAAGGGATGCTCGTTCAATCCAGGAAAACTTTTGACGATTTGAACGTCCAAGACTTTTCTCACCCAACTGTTAGATCTATCCGCTATGAAAGAGTTGTGAAGGAGGAACAAGACATGGCCAATTCATTCAAAGGAACATACTACAGAGACTCAAACTACATGGTGGCCAATGTCGATTGTAATCTTAACCAAACGATGGCTGTAGAAGAAATTATGAGCAAGAAGTCCTACATTTACAAAGATATTGTCATGTTAGAACCTCCTCAGTAGCCAGCTGTAGGATCATCCAAGTCAGCCAAATTCTATTCTTATGACGTATCGGAAATAGAGAAGATATTTGATTGCCTCCTAGCAAACAAAATGATCAAGCTACCTCTTGGGCATAGAATTCCTCCTCCTAAAGAAATCCAGATAAAAACTTACTATAAGTATCACAATTATTGGAGCCACTTTACTAATGATTATGTTGCTTTCAGGAATGAGATTCAAGCAAGGATAGAGAGAGGAGACTTTATTGTTCCCGAACCACTTATAGGAGTGGATTATGATCCATTTCCTCTGAAGATGGGAGCTCACATGGTTTCAGTCAACATAGGCCGCATGCCTAGATCAACCCCAAGATAGAAGGTGAACCTGGAAGATGTTCAGAAGGCCAGACCTCCTAGTGGACACTAGAGGACTTCTATCCGAACACCAAAACCTAAGGAGTTCTGGTCCAATTAGAAGACAGACATTCTTGACTCAAAGAATATAACATTCTTGAGGCGTCAACCTATTGTATAGCAGGAATAGGGCTCGAGGGCAAGAATGGAAACTCTTCTGTAGACCCAAGGTATTCCAAAGATCTCTCCTATAATATGACTTATATTCTACCTGGAAATATTACAAATGTTGAAGCAATACCAGTAGCAAGTCTATCTATCATGGAGTAGCCATCAATTGCTACTATCTTGAAGGAGCCAATCTAAAAGCAGAGCCAGGAGTTTCAGAGACATTCTTCAGAAAAGTCTCGAGGGAACCAACCTATAACGCCCTATACCTTTAGAGTCCTTGTACGAATGACATGTGTTGATTATATATCCATTTGAGCCGAATAGACAGGTTTGAAGTTAAATTTGAGGTTAAAAATCATTAGAAATTAATACCGAGTGAGTTGAGGGTGTATGAAAGGTTTTAAGTCAAAATTATGGATAACAAGTATAACTGTCGGACAGCTTTTAAAAAAACCATCCCGATAGTCATAGGGAGAATAGCAAACCTCAGTTTTGATCGATAGGAACTGGGTTCCGATCGATCGGAACCCACCACAGGAAAGTGAGACAGGGGAAAATTTCGATCGATTGGACAGTTCCAGCACGCATGAAATTGAGGTTTTAAAATACCCATTTCACGATTTATCTCCAAACCACCGGCGAAAACCAACCATAAACGCCATTTTCTCTCAAATTCCCTCACTTCCATCAGTCCAAGATCATCAACCAAGGTAAGATAATACTCTTTCAAGTTTTTTCAAGTTGGATTATGACTTCTCTCTCTAGATTACATGTTCTTTAAGTTCCATTTTTATTCTAACTTCAAGGTTTGGACCCAAACTCAAATCCATAAATTCCTACACCATTTGAGACCTAAAGGTAGCTTGAATCACTTTCTTTTAGTTGTTTCCACATCCTTGGTAAGTTTATTTAACTTAAAACCGTGAATTTGGGTGTTTGGGTGATTTGGGAGTCTAGGGTTTATAGGTATTTCGGGATTCGGAGTTTAAATTAGTAATTGTGGATTGACAATGACAATTTGTGTTGTTTATCATAAACTGGCTCAATGGATAGTACTCGAAAAGCATTGAGTGCACACATGGGATGATTTGTGAAATTTGAATAAAAGCTAAGGAGGAGAGGTAGGGAAATTCCACCCTTTCCATTTCCAATGACTATATTCCTTCTATTGAGAGCATTTATGTTCCTCATTGGTCATTATTATTCCTTTAGAGTCCTTGTACAAATGACACATGTCGAGTATATATCCATTCGAGCTGGGGTAGACAGGTTTGAAGTTAAATTTGAGGTTAAAAACAATTAGAAATTAATACCGAGTGAGTTGAGAGTGTATGAAAGGTGTTAAGTCGAAATTATGGATAACAGGTATAACTATCCAGGCAGCTTTTAAAAAAAATCGTTCGGACAGTCATAGGGAGAATAGCAGACCTCAGTTCCGATCGATAGGAACTGGGTTCCGATCGATCGGAACCCACCACTGGAAAGTGGGATAGGGGCAAATTTCTATCTATCAAACAGTTCCAGCACGTGTGAAATTGAGGT
This sequence comes from Tripterygium wilfordii, assembly GCF_013401445.1. Classification (NCBI taxonomy): domain Eukaryota; kingdom Viridiplantae; phylum Streptophyta; class Magnoliopsida; order Celastrales; family Celastraceae; genus Tripterygium; species Tripterygium wilfordii. Next base: position 5,308,523 of record NC_052241.1, read on the forward strand.
TTTAAAATACCCATTTCATGATTTCTCTTAAAACCACCGACGAAAACCAACCATAAATGCTATTTTCTCTCAAATTCCCTCACTTTCATCAGTCCATGATCATCAACCAAGGTAAGATTATTCTCTTTCTAGTTGGGTTATGACTTCTCTCTCTAGAATACATGTTCTTCAACTTTCATTTTTGTTCTAACTTCAAGGTCTGGACCCAAACTCGAATCCATGAATTCCTACACCAATTGAGGCCTAAAGGAAGCTTTTATCACTTTCTTTTACTTGTTTCAACATCCTTGGTAAGTTTAGTTAACTTAAAACCATGAATTTGGGTGTTTGGGCGATTTGGGATTTTAGGGTTTATAGGTATTTCGAGATTGGAAGTTTAAATTAGTAATTGTGGATTGACAATGACAATTTGTGTTGTTTATGGTAAATTGGCTCAATGGATAGTACTCAGAAAGCATTTGGTGCACAAGTGGGATGGTTTGTGAAATTTGAATAAAAGCTAAGGAGGAGAGATAGGGAAATTCCACCCTTTCCATTTCCAATGAATATATTCCTTCTATTGAGAGCGTTTATTTTCCTCATTGGTCATTATTAATCCTTTAGAATCCTTGTACAAATGACACGTGTCGAGTATATATCCATTTGAGCCGGGTAGATAGGTTTGAAGTTAAATTTGAGGTTAAAAACCATTAGAAATTAATACCGAGTGAGTCGAGGGTGTATAAAAGGTCTTAAGCCGAAATTATGGATAACAGGTATAACTGTCCTGACTGCTTTTAAAAGACCGTCCGGATAGTCATAGGGAGAATAGCATACCTCAGTTCCAATTGGTCGGAACCCACCATTGGAAAATGGGACAGGGGCAAATTTCGATTGATCGGACAGCTCCAGCATGCGTGAAATTGAGGTTTTAAAATACCCATTTCCCGATTTCTCTCAGAACAACCGACGAAACCCAACCATAAACGCCATTTTCTCTCAAATTCCCTCACTTCCATTAGTCCATGATCATCAACCAAGGTAAGATTATTCTCTTTCAAGTTGGATTAGGACTTCTCCCTCTAGATTACATGTTCTTCAACTTCCATTTTTGTTCTAACTTTAAGGTTCGGATCCAAACTCGAATTTATGAATTCCTACACCATTTGAGGCCTAAAGGAAGCTTGAATCACTTTCTTTTACTTGTTTCAACATCCTTGGTAAGTTTATTTAGCTTACAACCGTGAATTTGGGTGTTTGGGTGATTTGGGAGTGTTTATGGGTATTTCGGGATTGGGAGTTTAAATTAGTAATTGTGGATTGATAATGATAATTTTGTTGTTTATGGTAAATTAGCTCAATGGATTGTACTCGGAAAGCATTGGGTGTACATGTGGGATAGTTTGTGAAAATTGAATAAAAGCTAAAGAGGAGATGTAGGGAAATTCCACCATTTCCATTTCCAATGACTATATTCCTTCTATTGAAAGTGTTTATTTTTCTCATTGGTCATTATTATTCCGTTCTCACCTTAATTGTGCCTAAGGGAGAACAACCCTATTGTGCGATTACTTTGTTATATGAAATGAGTAATATTGCTTACCCTACATGTTCAATCTTCTATTGAACATGAGTTATTCTTAAACATGCATCATGTAGTAGTATATAGGTAGGATTGTATGTATACATTATTGCATAACCATGTTGGACATGCATTATAGTTGCACGGTGGATATTGGGTAAGGACCTGTACATCTCCTAGGTATGGTTGGTGTGAAACGTGGAATGTCGTTGGGCCATTCAGAGTTCTGATAAGTGCGAAATGTCGATGGGTCAGGTCAGGATTTCATATGTACTTGGTGTACCATACGGTTATGCTGTTGGGCTATTTAGGGTCTCATTGAGTACAGGGATGCCAATGAGTCAAGTTAGGATCCCGTATGGTGTTGTTATTTACTTGTGTTATGTGTATATGATGTTGGATATTATATTGTTGCATTTGTACTTTCTTCGATAATTTAGCTCTAATATCGATTATTCATCCTCTATTATTTCCTATTTGGCCTTTCGCTCACCCTTTTCCTTCTCTTTTTCCCCCCATTGGTGAGTCTAGTTCCGATACAAGGGTTGTGGACCAGAAGGAGCGTGCATGACATGGATAGGCCATGAAGAGTGATAGGACCTAGATGGTTGGGTATTATAGTTTTGTTATTAGTATTATTTGTATTTTAATTCTCGGATTGGGACTTGTTATTTGATTCACCTATTCGGTGGACGATTGGATGATCGGTAGGGTGCTTTGTATGATCAGGAATATCGGGCCGAGTTTATGGACTTCATGTCCTGATGCTGATTATGGTTGCAGGGTTACCCCATTGCGTTGATTGCTTTGACTATATATGTCATTGTGCGTGGAGATATATGATGATATAAATTGTTAGATGGCTTGAGGCCCTGCCTAGGTTTGAGAATTTATTTGTGATATTGCTACGCTTGTACTCCATATTGGCATTCTCCGAAATACGGGAAGATGCTGCCATATTTTATGGTGAATTGGTGATTCGTTAAATCGTAGTATACCTAGGTTTGATACAATTGATGTAGACATTCATGTCTATGGAATGGTCACCATGATTGGCGATGTAATATGGTACCAATAGTAACGCCTCTCGAGTCGGGACGTTACATTTTGGTATCTGAGCCAGGTTCTGTGTCTTAGGGACCTAAGGTTATGGGTAGTGATACTCCAGGCCATGTCACGACCTCCACTGATCTGATATGTATTCTTTCTCTATAAACTCTTGTTTGAGTTGATTATTGAATAGTGTATCTATAGTGATGCAGATGGACACTTGTAGGATAACCCAATCTTCTCGTGCTGCAGAGACCTCTAGTGTTGAGGGCAAGCAAGGGAGGGTAAGAGGCCTAACTAGATGCCAAGGTAGTGGGGCGACACCAGGTTGGCATTCTCCGAAATACAAGGGGATGATATCTAATTTTATGGTGAATTGGTGATTGATTAAATCGTAGTATACCTAGGTTTGATACAATTGATGTAGACAATCATGTCTATGGAATGGTTACCATGATTGGCGATGTAAGATGGTACTAATAGTAACACCTCTTGGGCCGGGGCGTTAAATTTTGGTATTAGAGCCAGGTTCTGTATCTTAGGGACCTAAGGTTATGGGTAGTGATACTCCAGGCCATGTCACGACCTCCAGGCCATGTCACGACCTCCACTGATCCGGTATGTATTCTTTCTCTATAAACTCTTGTTTGAGTTGGTTATTGAATAGTGTATCTGTGATGATACAGATGGACACTTGTAGGATAACCCGATCTCCTCGTGCTGCGGAGACCTCTGGTGCTAAGGGCAGGCGAGGGAGAGTAAGAGGCCAAGGTAGTGGGGCGACACGCACTACTAAGCATACTTCTAGTAGCAGGAGTCGATGACTAATCCTGGCACAGGGACTCGAGAGGAGAGGATTATGGAGGATGATCCACGTACTGAGGATGGCCAGCAAATGAGGACTACGGTTGTCCCACTAGGACAGGTGCATGAGACCTCGGGGGTGTAGAGGTCCTTCCTACTAGTGAAGAGCCTCCAGCATCGATGAGAGACATTGTGGAGATAGTGAGGTCCCTAGCTCAGACGGTGCAGACACAGATGGCTAGAGGACCAGGGAGCCACAATGAGGGACATATTTCAGGTGCTGGTAGTAAGGATAGAGCTATGTCGAGACCAGGATGAGAGTTATACAAGATTGAGCAGCTGCGTAAGACCAATCCCCCATAGTTTTCTGGAGAGGGGGAGGGATATGAAACTAGAGAGTGGTTATGCCAGATGAGTAGACGATTGGATATCTTGGCTATACCTGACAGTGGGAGGATGATGTTGATGTCCTATTACTTGAGAGGTACAAGTTTCGAGTGGTGGGATTCCTTAGGTCAAAGGAAGAATGATTTGACTTGGATGTCATTTGAGCTACTATTCATGCAGTGGTTCGTGCCACGTTCCTTTCAGGCGGATAAGGCCAAGCAGTATCCTGACTTGGTGCAGACACCTGAGATCACAGTGTCATAGTACACTAAAAAGTACAAGGAGCTGTATAAGTATGGGAAGAAGTATACTCCAAATGATGAGAGCAAGGTTGAGAAATACCGAGACAGTCTACTTTCGAGCATCTGCAGGATGGTGATTACTTCTAGGGTGCGGACTTATGATGAGACGATGGATATGACACTAGAGTTAGAGCGAGGTGAGCACAACTCCCGCCAGTACTTGGATGTGCTGAAGGATCTAACAACTTCAACAACTAGTGGCAATATAGGAGGTAGCCAGAAGAAATAGAGGATTGAGTTCCAGGCCCAGAAGGGCCAGAGAGGTGACCGAGCCAAGGGCTCGGGGCCACGGGATGGTAAGATTGTGTGTTTCAAGGTGGTTCGGAGGGCCATAAGAAAAATCAGTACACTACCGAGGGAATTATGTGTTATGGGTGTGGTATGATTGGTCACAGGAAGAACAAGTGCCCATAGGGTGGTAGAGCTCCAGCACAATCAGAGGCACCGAGTTTACCACCCCCAACTCCTACCCCGATTCTTCCTTCAATTGTTTCGTCGGGTGGGAGGGGGTGAGGTGGATCTAGGCAGCAACCAACCCTGACTTATGGGCGAACATTTACATTAGGACACCAGGAGGCACCTGAGCATCTAAACTTCGTTGGAGGTAGCTTTCTCATTTCAAATTATTGGACAAGGGTGTTATTTGATTTAGGCGTTATGACATCATTCATTTCTGCGTCCCTTGCACGTGCATTGAGTTTGGAAATCTCTCCAATGAGGTGAATGTTTACAGTAGACACCCTTTCTGGGCATTTCACCTCATTGGAGGGTATAGTCTTTAATTGAGTGTGTCGGCTCGGTAGTATAGTCCTGAAGGCTGATTTGTATGTCTTGGACTTCAAGGATTTTGATATTATCCTTGGAGTGGATTGGTTAATGAAGCATCATGTGATATTGGATTTTTGGTAGAGAAAGTTCACTCCTAATGTATCGGAAGGAGGAGAGATACAGTTACACAGATCGAAGGGGATTCCATGCCCTTACTTCATGGACAACCCTTCATACTAGGATTGTAAGGTCATGAGTTTGACAACTTTGGTGCCTAGAGGTGATGTAGTTACTCCGATATGTGTGGTAAAGGAGTATATGGATGTATTTCCAGAGGAGTTACCTGGATTACCATCGAAGAGGGAGATTGAGTTTGCCATTGAGTTGCATCCAAATGTTAAGCCAATTAAAATTCCACCATATCGGATGGCTCCGACAGAATTGAAGGAGTTAATGACTCAGTTGGAAGAGTTACAAGATTTGGGGTTTATTAAACCGAGTGTGTCCCTGTGGGGAGCATCGATATTGTTTGTAAAGAAGAAAGATGGCTCATTGAGGATGTGTATAGACTACCAACAACTGAACAAGGTTACAGTGAAAAATAAGTATTCATTGCCACGGATAAATGATTTGTTTGACCAGTTGAGAGGTGCTAGGCATTTCTCTAAGATTGACTTGCGTTCGGGGTATCACTAGTTGAGAATTAGAAATGAAGATATTTCGAAGAATGCGTTTAGGACACGATATGGGAACTATGAGTTTTTAGTGATGCCATTTGGGCTAACAAATGCTTCGATAGTGTTTATGGATTTGATGTAGAGGGTCCTTCGTCCATTCTAGATAGATTTGTGGTTGTGTTCGTTGATGATATTTTGGTTTATTCTCAGATGGTAGACGAGCATGAGGAACATTTGAGACTAGTATTACAAACGTTGAGGGATAACCAGATATATGCTAAAGTTGAGCAAATGTGAGTTTTGGGCCACAGAGGTTAAATTCCTAGGTCATGTAATCAAGCAAGAGGGCATTGCGGTAGATTACTCTAAGGTTGAATTTGTGTTGAATTAGAGAGGCATAAGAATATTACGGAGATTAGGAGTTTCTTGGGATTAGCGGGGTATTATAGGAGATTTATTCAAGACTTTTCACATGTTGCTGCACCTATGATGCAACTCACACGGAAAGGTACACTGTTTGTGTGGTCGGATGAGTGCGAGAAAGCTTTTGAAGAGCTGAAGGGTAGCTTGACGTCTCCACTAGTGTTAGGTTCCTGAGAGAAATATAGGATACCAAGTGCATTACGATTATTCCGAGGTGGGTTTGGGCTGTGTGTTGATGCAAAGAGATAGTGTAGTGGAGTAGGTCTTAGGTTGTTGAAAACACATGAGAAAAATTATCTGGTTCATGATTTGAAGCTAGCGGCAATTGTGTTTGCTTTGAAGCAATGGAGGTATTACCTATATGGAGAGAAATTTGAGGTATTTTCGGATCACAAAAGTCTTAAGTATTTATCCACCCAAAAAGAGTTAAATTTACGACAAAGAAGGTGGATGGGGTACTTAGAGGATTATGACTTTAGTTTGCAATATCACCCGGGTAAAGCAAATGTGGTTGCGGATGCATTGAGTAGGAAGCATAGAGTTGCTAGTTTGCTTATACATGAGTGGGGAATTGTAGAGACAATAAACCAATTTGGTTTGGAGTTGTAGGGTGTAGAGGAAAAAGTGTACTTAGGTAGCATGATTTCTAGACCGATGTTGATTCAAAGGGTGATGGATGCCTAAAATGGGGATCTGAATTTTGATACATTTGAGGACTCTGGATGGGTTCGGGGTGACGATGGAAGTGTGAGGTTCACGGGGAGATTGATAGTACCCAATGACAAAGAGTTACAAGAGGAGATCTTGAAAGAAGCGCACCATTCTCGGTTTGCTATGCATTCGGGAGCAATGACAATGTACCAAGACTTAAAGATAAACTTTTGGTGGAAAGGCATGAAGGTCGATGTAACTAGATTTGTGACAAGATGCTCGACATGTCGACAAGTGAAAATGAAACACCAAAGGCCAGCGGGATTACTATAACCCTTATCGGTGGCACAATGAAAATGGGAAATGATCACTATGGATTTTGTGACGATGTTGTCGATAACACCAAAGCAAAATGACACTGTCTAGGTGATAGTCGATAGATTGACCAAATCAGCTCACTTCCTATCGGTGAACAAGACGAACACCTTAGAACAATAAAGTACCTTGTATGTGTAGGAGATAGTTCGACTCCACGGAGTGCCACTATCCACTGTGTCGGATCGAGACCCGTGGTTTACCTGTAGATTTTGGGACAGTTTGCAGGAGGCTATGGGGATGCGGCTAGATTTTACTACATCGTATCACCCACAGAGCGATGGGCAGAGCGAGAAGACTATCTAGATTTTGGAAGACATGTTATGTACATGTGTGGTAGAATTTGGTGGTAATTGGGAGAAATATCTACGTTTGGCAGAATTTGGGTACAACAACTCATATCAGAGTAGCATTAGGTGGCACCCTTTGAAGCACTTTATGGGAGGCCTTATAGGTCGCCATTGTGTTGGGCATAGGTTGGAGAGAAAGTAGTATCGGGATCCGAAATGGTGAAAGAGACGAGAGAGGAAATTGAGAAGATTAGAAAAAGGTTGCTCACGGTTCAAAGTAGGCAAAAGTCCTACGCACACAAGAGGAGGAGGCCATTGGAATTTGCGGTTGGTGACAAGGTGTTTTGGAAGGTTAGTCCACGACGTGGCATTAAAAGGTACATCAGGCAAGGGAAATTGACACCGCGGTTTGTAGGCCCTTTTGAGATCCTTGAACTTATTGGACCGATAGCCTATCACTTGGCACTTCCACCAAAGTTGGCTAAAGTCCACGATATGTTTCACGTTTCTATGCTACGAAAATATGAGCCAGATCCATCACGTGTCTTAGATTGGACCTCACTGGAAGTGGAGGAAGATGGAAGCTACACTCTTCAACTTATGAGGATTCTAGACCGAAAGGACAGGGTCACACGATCAAGTGTGATACCATTGGCCGAAGTCTTGTGGATGTATCATGACATGGAAGAAGCGACTTGGGAGCTAGAGTCGAAGATGAAGGAGAAGTATCCGCATTTGTTCGCAAGATTAGGTACGTTTCCAAATTTCGAGGATGAAATTTTTTAAAATGGGGGAGGATGTAACGCCCCGTACCTTTAGAGTCCTTGTATGAATGACACGTGTCGAGTATATATCCATTTGAGCTAGGTAGACAGGTTTGAAGTTAAATTTGAGGTTAAAAACCATTAGAAATTAATGCCGAGTGAGTCGGGGGTGTATGTAAGGTGTTAAGTCGAAATTATGGATAACAGGTATAACTGTCCGAACAGCTTTTAAAAAAAACCATCTAGACAATCATAGGGAGAATAGCAGACCTCAATTTCGATATTAGAACCTACCATTGGAAAATGGGACAGGGGCAAATTCCGATTGATCGGCAGAAGTCCCTATCGATCGGATAGTTCCAACACGCGTGAAATTGAGGTTTCAAAATACCCATTTCGCGATTTCTCTCAAAACCACCGACGAAAATCAGCCCTAAACTCCATTTTCTCTCAAATTCCTTCACTTCCATCAGTCCAAGATCATCAACCAAGGTAAGATTATTCTATTTCAAGTGGTTTCAAGTTGGATTATGACTTCTCTCTCTAGATTACATGTTCTTCAACGTCCGTTTTTGTTCTAACTTCAAGGTTTGGACCCAAACTTGAATCCATGAATTCCTACACCGTTTGAGACCTAAAGGAAGCTTGAATCACTTTCTTTTACTTGTTTCTACATCCTTGGTGAGTTTATTTAACTTAAAACCGTGAATTTGGGTGTTTGGGTGATTTGGGATTTTAGGGTTTATGGGTATTTCGGGATTGGGAGTTTAAATTAGTAATTGTGGATTGATAATGACAATTTGTGTTGTTTATGATAAATTGGCTCAATGGATAGTACTCGAAAAGCATTGTGTGCACAAGTGGGATGGTTTGTGAATTTTGAATAAAGCTAAGGAGGAGAGGTAGGGAAATTCAACCCTTTTCATTTCCAATGACTATATTCCTTCTATTGAGAGCGTTTATTTTCCTCATTGGTCGTTATTATTCCGTTCTCACCTTAATTGTGCCGAGAACAACTCTATTGTTCGATTACTTTGTTGCATGAAATGAGTGATATTGCTTACCCTACATGTTCAATCTTCTTTTGAACTTAAGTTATTCTTGAGCATGCATCATGTATTAGTATCTAGGTAGGATTGTGTGTATACATTATTGCATAACCATATTGGACATGCATTATAGTTGCACGGTGGATATTGGGTAAGGACCCACACATCTCCTAGGTATGGTTGGTGTGAAATGTGGAATGTCGTTGGGCCATTCAGGGTTCTGATAAGTGCGGGAACGCCGGTGGGTCAGGTCAGGATTCCATATGTACTTGGTGCACCATACAGTGATGTCGTTGGGCTGTTTAAGGTCCTGTTGAGTACAGGGATACTGATGGGCCAAGTTAGGACCCGGTATGGTGTTGTTATTTACTTATGTTTTGGTGTACATGATGTTAGATATCATATTTGACGCAACCGGTGTCACAACGCGGACCAATGATGGAGGATGAAAAACGTTCAGAGTCACCACCAATTGTTTTAAGGTGCAATTGGACACCGTAAAGACCTACGAACCAGCAAAAAGGGTACGGGGATCGGTTGAGTGTGGGGAAGGTGTTAGACACCCCACTACTCCCGTTTGAAAACAGTCACCCTAATTAATTTAATGGCTATCTCATGGAAACTTGCTCTTTGTAAGATATAATTGTTTTGAGAAAAAGTTTGTATGAAAAGTACTATCAACTTACGATAGTTTTGGAAAAAGGTTTGGAATAACAATATCAACTTATGATAGTTTTGTTTTTGGAAAAAGGTTTGGAATAACACTATCAACTTATGATAGTTTTGGGAAAACACTACCAACTTTTGGTAGGTTTAAATGAAAATACACTACTAACTTTTGGTAGGTTTAATGAAAATACACTACCAACTTTGATAAATTTAAATGAAAATACACTACTAACTTTTGGTAGGTTTAATTTTAAATACCAACTTATGGTATAAATGATCAATTTGGGAAAGTGTCATCTATCAATTTAACCTATTATTACCAACTTATGACAAATTCATAAATGAAATCAAATAAGACCCATAATCCAAATAAAGGGCATCAACTTATGATTTCCTTAATTGAAATGGTCTACAATCAATTTTAAACTCATACACTCATAATAAATAAAAAAATAATCCAAATAATTAATGTCCAAGTTATAACTATCAATGGGGATGAGATACCCAATATAAGGGCCAAATATACATACTTAAAACAAAAAATAAAGAATAACTCAAACATAATCCTAAAATTACTCAAGCTCTCTTTGATCCCGACCCAAATAGAGTCCAACTTGATCCAAATGGAGCCAAACCCTGTCCACATTCAAAAATGAACGAAAGAATGGGCAACATTTAATGCTCAAATACAATCAAGATTTTAATTAAAATTAAACTCACCTTTCATAAGATTCGTAGGTAAATATGAAATCTCATATTATATACATATAAAATTCTCCATATCAGATGTGAACCAACTTTAAGGCAGAATTCTTTTTCTAACAAAACAACAAACTAATCAATATACAAAATTATATGCAAACCAACAATCTAGCCGATACATAGATTCACATACAAATCTTCTAACAAGTCCAAACCAGCTTTAATATTCAGATTTATATTCCAATAACAAACAAGCCAATCGATCGAGAGAAATTAGAAGCAGACGAGCATAAGGAGGTCCAATACAAATTCCCTTTCTCATACACCACAAACACCAGCAGATACCACAAACACCAGCATATTGTAGCTTATTTCATCATTACTAATCTCACATGGTAGAGCATCGAACCACATACAAAACAAAATCAAAATTGACGTACTATCTTCGGTGTAAAACAGAACCATGCTAACAAACGGTAACTCACAAACAAAAGGTAACACACAAACGGCAAATCACAGCAAAAGTTATTGGAGGATAACAAGGGAGACAGTATGGGAGATGGTGAAGAACTTAAACCATGCTAGCAGAAGAATCGAACAATGCCGAAGCATAGTAAAAATATCAAACCATAATAGCTACTTTTAGTCCCTCTCTCTCGACTTTCTCTCCTTTTTCCTCTTGTTTTTTTTTTTACGACTCCCTAAAATCCTTTTTCTCACCTTTGGCTTTTCTTTTCTTCTCTTCGTTCTCTCTATGCGGCTGCCTCTTTTTGCTCTCTTGATGGTGTGTGGCCCTCCCTTTTGTGTGGCTCTCACGCCTCTTTCTTTTCCTCCCTCTCTCAGTTGTCTCCATGAGACTCCCTCTTCTTCCTTTCATATTATGAGACTAAAACCCTATATTTCTATTTTTACAAAAATGCCCCCTAAACCTTATTTATTATCTCTTTAGAAACCCTAAGAAAATAACTCTTTTTGTATTTTCCATTATTTTTGTAAAACCCTAAAAAGTTGCCACCTTTCCCTTTTTAAGGTTTTATTTCCAAAATCTTTTAATTTCCTTATTTTTTAGATAATTTCTAGGGTTTAGTTGCATTGGACTTGGGTTTGAATTTTTATGGGCTTATGGCATGAAAACGGGCTTTTGCATATTTATAGGCCTGTGAGCCCAAGAAACAAGTTTTTAGGCATTTATTATTTTTATGTTCTTTTTTTATTTCACTACTATTATTATTATTTTTTAATTTCGTCGGACGGAAACCGATTACTACAATATTGTTGCATTTGTACTTTATTCGATAATTCAGCTCTAATATCGATTATTCATCCTCTATTATTTCCAACTGGGTCTTTCGCTCACCCTTTTCCTTTTCTTTCCCCCCCACAGGTGAGTCTAGTTCCAATACCAGAGTTGCGGACCAGGAGGAGCGTGCGTGACATGGATAGGCCCTAAAAAGTGATAGGACCAAGATGGTTGGGTACTATAGTTATGTTATTAGTACTATTTGTATTTGAATTCTTGGGTTGGGACGTGTTTTTTGATACACCTATTCGATGGACGATTGGACGGTCGGTAGGGTGCTCCATGTGATCAGGACCATCGGGCTGGGTTTGTCGACTTCATGTCTTGATGCTGATTATGCTTACAGGGTTACCCCCTTGCGTTGGTTGCTTTGACTATATATGTCATTGTGTGTAGAGATTTGTGATGATATGAATTGTAAGATGGCCTGAGGCCCTGGCTAGGTTTGAGAATTTATTTGTTATATTGCTGCTCTTGTACTCCAGGTTGGCATTCTCCGAAATATGGGGAGATGCTATCGAATTTTCCAGTGAATTGGTGATTGATTAAATTGTAGTATACCTAGGTTTGATACAATTGATGTAGACGTTCATGTCTATGGAATGGTCACCATGATTGGTGACGTAAGATGGTACCATTAGTAGTGCCTCCCGGGTTAGGGTGTTACATAGCCAGTAGTGATCTTTCAAGAGGAAACTTCTACAAATTCAGAAGATGAGGGAGCGTCCTACATCATGTTTGAAATGCCAACACTTAACATGATTTAGCACCTGTGGCCCAATTATCTTTCAGGACATGTGGACGGGATATTGGTCAACAGACTCTTGGTAAATAACGGATCAGCAACAAATCTTATGCCTCAGTCTACCATGCACAAAATTAGTAGGCAAGAGTCTAAGTTGGTTTATACTAATGCTACTATGTCAGACTTTGCAGGAGGCATATCTGTAGCTCAGGATATTCTGGCTGTAAAGCTCACTATTGGCAACAAGACCATGACCACTCCGTTCTTTGTGATTAATTCACATTATTCGTACAACCTCTTGTTAGGGAGAGACTAGATACGCTCCTGCGTGGCAGTTCCATCTTCTTTACACCAATGTGTGGTGTTATGGAATGAGAATGACATAGAAGTTATCAGGGCAGACAAGAATCCATTTTTGGCGTCAGCAAATTATGTAGAAGCCAGACTTTATGATGAAGACATTGGCAACCTCATAGTTATAGGCCTGGACAAGCAAGGCAGACCCAAATCACTTACCTTTAGCAATGATTCATTCTTGGAAGAGGTAAAATCTATCTACACTCAGGTTTTTGGCCCCCTAATGACTAGAATTCAAAGGTCGATTACCCCTATCTTCTATAAATCAATGATGCCGAGACCATCGACAGAAGTTGAACAAGTTCAGGCCTTGAAGGTCACTACGTAGAAGATGACCTTCTACTTAACAGAGAAACGTTTTGGAGAGTTTGTTTGGGCTGACTCCCTAGTAAATGCAATAGAATTGGTATTTGAAGAAGACCAACTAGAAGATCATGTTATCCAGATAGAGGATTTTGAAGCAGCTCCAACAAAGCTAGATGATCTGAAAAACGTTTAGAGTCGCCACCAATTGTTTTAAGGTGCAATTAGACACCGTAAAGACCTACGAACCAAAGAAAAGGGGTACGGGGATCGATTGAGTGTGGGGAAGTGTTAGGCACCCCACAACTCCTGTTTGAAAACGGTTGCCCTAATTAATTTAATGGCTACCTCATGGAAACTTGCTCTTTGCAAGATATAATTGTTTTGAGAAAAGGTTTGTATGAAAAATACTATCAACCTATGATAGTTTTGAAAAAAGGTTTGCAATAATGCTATCAACTTATGATAGTTTTTTTGGCAAATGGTTTTTAATAAATAATGATTTGTTCAAATATTGACTATAAAGGAGCAAATTTATTTAAATAAGATATTAACCAACTATTTATCGAAATTTATTGAAATAAGATATTAACCGACTATTTATCGAAATAAAAATAAATGGTGGATTTAATAAAATGCACTACCAACTATTGGTAGGTTTAATAAAATAAACTACCAATTTTTGGTAGGTTTAATGAAAATACCAACTTATGGTATAAACTAGATTTAATTTTAAATACCAGCTTATGGCATAAATGAACTATTGAGAAAGTGTCACTTATCAATTTAAACTTATTACTATCAACTTATGATAGATTCATGAATGAAATTAGATAAGGTCCATAATTCAAATAAAGAAAACCAACTTATGATTTTCTTAATTGAAATGACCTACATTCAATTTCAAACTTACACATTCATAATCCTTACTAATCCATACTCATACACATGATCCAAATAATAAATGCAAGATTCATACTCTGACAAAAGTTCCGACTGATCGATCGGAAATCCCATCTGATCGATCAAAAATGGTTCTGGGCAGCTTTTTTTTAAGGAAATCATCCCATCATTCATCAATATTTCAACATAAAAACCAGAGAAATCAAAACCAGACTTCAAAACCAATAATCGATCGTCAAAAATCAAAACCACGCATCATCAATCACATATCAACATGATGAATATCAAAACCCAATGGATCCTAGCCAACAAAATCAAAACTAGATATTCTTTCAACAAGGAGAAATGAGTGTGAAGGATCTATATTATCACCTTTGGAGAACAAAATACAAGAGATGAGAAGATGAGCTAAACCCTCCTTTCTTCTTTTTCCTTCTTCTTCTTTCTCTCTTTTTTCTCTCTTTTCCTTCTTCTTCTTCCTCCCTTTCTTTCTCTCTCTTTTTTTATCTCTTTTTCCCCCTCTCTCTCCTGCTGCTGCCTCTTTTTTTTACACCAAAAGCCTCATTTTTCCACAAAAAGCCACCACCTTTCAAAACCCTATTCCTCTCCCTTTTATACAAAACCGAAACCCTACTTTTTGTCTTCTTCTTACCTTTTAACCCATACCACATATCTCACTTTTTCTTTTCTTTTTTTATTTCTTTTTCATATTATTTTTATTCCTTTTATTTCCTTGATATTTTCTAGGGTTTTGGCTAGGATGGGTAATTGGCCAAGGTTTAGGCTTGTTTGGGTGAAAAAGCCTTGAATTTTTGTAATTCTGGGGGCCCATGGATTTTAAACAAAGAAGAGTTTTTCGGTTTGGATTTTTATTTTTATTTTTGAGTTCTTTTCACTTTACTTTTATATTTATTTTTTTATTTTTTGGTCCAAACGAAAACTAGTTACTGCAACTACCCCCCTTTGTATGTCTTTTATGGAATAAAAGACAGACAAAGTTGTAGTCAATCAAATTTCATATGGAAAAATGAAATGCGCGGGATCACTGTGGCTACTCCCGGCTTGGCCTTCAAGAAAAGAAAGTGCATAGGATCACTATCGCCATTCCCAGCTTGGCTTGCAAGAAAAGAAAATGCATGGGATCACTATGGTCATTCCCAGATTGGCCTGCAAGAAAAGAAAGTGAGGGTAAAATGCACGGGATCACTATGACCATTTTCGGCTTGGCCTATAAGAAAAGAAAGTGCATGGGATCACTATGGTCATTCCCAGCTTAGTCTGCAAGTAAAGAAAGCGCATGGGATCACTATGGCCTGCAAGAAAAGAAAGTGCATGGGATCACTATGGCCATTCCCAACTGGGCCTGCAAGAAAAGAAAGTGCATGGGATCACTATGGTCATTCCCAGCTTAGTCTGTAAATGTTTAAAATAAAATTTTTTGCAAGAAAATACCCGTGAATGCAACAATGCATATGAAGAAAAATTGTATATTCTTTTTTCCTCTTTTTTGAAAACTTGGTTTTGTCATGAGCACCATCACCCCTATCATCTTTCAATCACCCATCACGAGAAGACTACATCTTTTGAGAGCTATCAATCATTCCTATTTTTAGTCAACCATGTTGCATTTATTCTTTTGTTCTCTTTTGCCTAGTTTTTTCCCCAATTTTCTGTTTAACTCTGATTTCCATCAAATCCATCATGCATTTAACTCTTTTTCAGTCCAGAACAACTAAATTTCTCAGGTTCCATCCTACCTTCAACGCCATTTAACTCCTTTTTAGTCTGGAACACCAAAATTTCTCAGGTTCTACCCTACCTTTAGTGCCTTTAACTCCTTTTCAGTCCAAAACACCAAAATTTCTCAGGTCCTACCATGCCTTCATCGCCTTTTAATTTTTAGCTCCTTTATAGTCAAGAACGCCAGAATCTCTCAGACTCATGCTAAGAACAATGTCCTAATGCACTTGTTATTATTATTTTATTACTTTACTTAACTTCAAATAAATTCAATAGCATGGCGATGCTCGTACTATGTGAGTTTTCTGAAGGCAAGATATGCAAGCAATAAAACTTTGAAGAGAACAATCAATGAATAAAGAACTCAAAAATGAATGACCTCAGAGTATTTTATTGAAAATTGATAAATAACAGGAGAAACTAATCAAGTACATATATGATTCCAGAAGATTAGAAACAAAGGCAACTTGAGAAATAACAGAATTCTTTGTAGTATATAAATAAGATAACTCCGATTCCGGACAAAACTACCCCAGTTTTGTGCACCCCATTTCACAATTATTGAATCCGACTACTTCCATATGAAGTTTCTCCCTCACGGACTCATCATCCATACCCTTGAATATAACCAATTCATGTGTGCAGCCTTGCCCTCTGTCAATCACTGTATTTCCCAACATTCTTCCCAAAGTCTCATAAATACTTATGCCAATTTCCTTTAACTACTTCTTCCACTCATTTTCTGATCTCAATGTTACTTGAAGTTCCCAGGAAGGGTTTTAACTCTGAAAAAGACTTTCCTTTATCCCTAATTTTTGCTTGAAGTACCACGAAGGGTTTTCACTCCAGCGGGATTTTTGTTACTCTAATTTTTGTCTAGATCGCCCTCTCAAGTTTTCAATCTTGCGAGCTTTTGAACTCTAATTTTTGCCTAGACCGCCCTTTTGGGTTTTCAATCTAGTGAGCTCTTTTTTTTTTATTTTTGATGGGTAGTACTTTTTGATTGTATCCGCATTCACCGGATTCGGCAGTTCTTCTCCATCCATTCTTGTCAAAATTAATGCTCCTCCCTCAAAGGCCTTCTTCACCACATATTGTCCCTCATAATTCAGTGTCCACTTCCCTCGATGATCTTTTTGAGGTGAAAAAATCATTTCCACCACTAGGTCTTTTTCACTGAAACTGCGAAGTCGAACTTTCCTATTATGTGCTTTCGCCACCCATTCCAGATATCGAGCCACTACTAAAAACCAGCATCAAACTACTTCTTCACTGCTTCTTTTATTTTTAAAAGCATGTCTGTTTTCATTCTCCTCAGCTTTTGTTTCACAGGGGTACATTCTGGAATTAATTGTAACTTGTGAACAACAACGCTTGTATCAAGACCGAGCATGTCTCGATAAGACCATGCGAAGACATCTTGGTAATTATGCAATAAATCTATCAACTTCTTTTTGTTTTCTCCTTTAAAGGTAGCTCCTATCTTAACTTCCTTTTTCCTTGTTTCAGTTGCAAAATTCACAACTTCAGTTATTTCTTGATGCGGCTGTATTATTTTTCTCTTCTTGATTGATTTGTCTTAACATTTCAGTTAGAATCTCAATTTCTTCATCTATCTCATAGTCAGATTCAACATTCCTAGTGAGTGCATCAAAATCTGGTTCATTAAGTGCGTCTTCTTCATTATCATCATTTTCAATCCTGTTAAAGAAATAAATAAAAATGGTATTGAGAATGGAGGAGAAAAGCTTAAAGAGAAAATAAAGAAACATGAATACGGACAACTGTCAAAAGGCTTTCATTTCATGGAAATGGGAGGTATTTTGAAAGAAAGAACATGCAATTGCCATACTATACAATTTATTGAAAGCAAAGAAAAGCATGCTCATTACGAAAAGACCCAAACGAAGGCCGTGAGCTGGGCCAACGATGGTAGTGCACTCAAGATTACTCTTGCAGGTTCTTGAGAGATACTAGGAGCTCCAGACTGGTCCTGTTGCCAAGTTTGAAATCTGAGGGGCGCGAAATAACAAAGCAAAGTCTAGCAGCCAAACTCTGTTCTTCTTCCACCACAGCTACTTGGAACTCTTTGAACTAATCACATAAATTTGTAAAAATTTCCCCAGTTACGTCAGTCAAGCTTTCAAATGGCAGTTTTCCAAAAACTGCCTCAGTATCAGTTAATTTCACTTTGTTCTGCATCCCTCCATAAACAAAACTATCATAGCCACGGAATCGACTCCTTCTCAATTTCCAGTTATTTTCCTTCAAGGCGAGCAAACCTCTTCACCTGCTTTTCTGCCTGTGCTCTAATCTTGTCAGCCTTGGTTGGCTTATAACCCAAACCCCAACGTTCGAAATGCTTCATCGCTTCAACCGACTTTTTGATTCCCTGTCAATTCCTATCAAGGCCTTCTCCTGGGTGAAACCCTTTTTTGAACATAAATTTTGCTATAATCTTTGTAATGTTAGATATCTATGGCTTTGGAGGAGCAAATCCTTCTTTCACATAGCTGGCACTAGCGATTTCAAAAGACTGGAATGAACTTTCAACCCCTTCCATTGGAGCATCAATGTGAGAGCAATCAAACAGGCTGACAACCATCCACTCAGACTGACCTTTTACTATGTAAACCGTTCAATTATAGACAAATTTAAGCATTTGGTGTAGTGAATCCATGATCGGCCTAACAGACAACAATGCATGGGTGTGATGTCCATAACCACAAATGGTACATTAAATGTCACGCTCACAATCTCCAGTGGTACCTCGATCTCTCCCATGATTTCTCTGCGGGTTCCGTCAAAAGCACTCACCACCATTGACACTTGTTCCAAATGAGACCCATCAATTGGCAACGTTTCATGGGTTTCTTTTGGGAGGATATTAAGCGATGATCCATTGTCAATAAGAATGCTTGCAAGCTCTTTCCCTCGACACATAGCTGATACGTGCAATGTTTTATTGTTCTCTATTCCTTCTGATGGGATGTCTTCTTCAGTGAAGGATAGCAAATGAGAGGCTAAACATTTCCTATAATTCCATCAAAAGAATCTGTAGGAATATTTTCTAGCACATAGGCTTGATTCAACATTCTTAATAGAAATTGACGATGTGGATCGGAAGTCATTATTAATTCCAATATTGAAATCTTTGCAGGAGTCTTCTTTAATTGATCTACTATCATGTATTCGCTTTGTCGTATTACTTTCAGGAACTCCTAAACTTCACCTTCAATTATGGCCTGTTTTACAAAGGGATCCTTGGGCTCAGGGACTGGCCCTTCAGCTATTTGAACCGTCTTCCCTTTTCTTCTGTATTCTGCTTCTAAATCTACCACCGAACTTACTTCTGACTCACTTCGAGCGAAACATCTACCGCTTTGAGTAACTCCACTAACTCCCCCTCTTGCTAGGGCATTTTACTTTCCATCCCATATACCCATGGGACTGCCTTGTCATTTTATACGAGGGTCCTACGGTCATCTTTGGAGTAATAGTCGCTAGCTTGTCCTCTAGAGAGTATTGCAAAACGAAAGGTTTCACACAATTCGGCCTCGGCCCTTGGTAGTAACCTCCGAGGACATTGACGTGGCCCTCTCGATTTTCCCCTTCTTCAAAAATGATTCTCCTCAAATCAATAAGCTCTTGTACTTTCTCCTGAAAATTATTCTAATCTTCAATGGTATGACCTTTCATTCCACTGTGAAATTTGCAAGTCTTAGTTGTATCGGGCTGTCTATTTTGGAGAAACGAACATATCATTGCAACCATACCCTGCTCCTTTAAGACATCAAATAACTTGTCTGGTGGCATTGTAATCTCTTACATCCATCTTTTGATGACACGAGACTCACCAACACAATTCACACCCCCATTTTCATGATTAGGTAACGGGTTATTGTTGACATTTGGCTTGTCCATAGTGTCTAATTAAGCCATTTTGCTTCAATTATCCCCTGTATTAATCTCTTGAATGGCAAGCATGCTTATGTTGAATGGCCGGGTGCACCCCCTCGGTAAAGACATGTAGAATCTGGGTCATAGTAGGGAGGATATAGAGGCTGGTGAACTCTACCCAGTACTGGTACTACTGTCCCTTGGGCTTGTAGCTTAGTGAAACACTCGACAGATGTCATAGGTATAGGGTCAAAACGTTCAATTGGCCTTCTTTGGTGAGGATTTTGATATGTGTTTGGTTCATGGGGATATTTGTAGGTAGATTGAGGGTTGTATTGGGATTGGTAAGTTCCTCGAGGAGGATAATAGGCTCCAGAGCTTGACATCCTTGGAGCATTGCTCCTTGGATGGTAATTTGAAGTGGGGGCACTATAAGTGGTCTGCGAAGAGTCAAAATTCACAAAATGTACTTCACTTTCCTTTTTCTTCCCTTTACTGTTCTTTTGTTGGTTTATCTTCTCTGGATCAGAGGTATATAAATTCCCCCTTCTTATACATCGATCCACAAGTTCCCCTGCTTGTATCATGTCTGCTTAATCTTTGTGGCCACCTCCAGCCAATTTGGAAGTATAAGGCTCTTGAAGGACATCAGTGAAGGTATTGAGTAAATCCTTTTCTAAAGCCTTCCATCACTCTCACCCGTTTTTCTAACTTCTTAATTGCATCGGTTGTCATATCTCCTTCATCATGAGTTTTGACATTTGTCACTCCAGCAAACGGCATGTTAGTAACATCCACATGTCCAGTGATGTCATGGTAATTTTGATAAAATTAATCTCGTGGAGGAATGTGGATCAGAGGGACACGTTTTTGAGGTTGATTTATAGCTTCTTGAGGAACTATCTTTTGTTCTTGTGACAATTGGGTATAGAGACGAGTGTACCTAGGTGGGTAAGTGGGTGTACTTGGGTAAATGGGGTTCCTAGGGTCTGCATGATGTCCTAAGCTTTCTGTAACTTCCTTCCCTTTGGTCAGTAGTTCCACTTGTTTAACAAGGAAAACAATTTGTTCCCTCATTTCAATCAATTCTTGATTCTGTCCCCGATCCTAATTTTTGCTTTGAGCATCATCATCTTGTCTCTATGCATCCTCCATGATTCGTGATTGTAGACGAGTATGATAGGGATGACATGGTTGATTTTTGGGAGCTATGATTAATGATGTGCTAAACCTGACTTGAAAAATGTGGCAAGATTAGTTTACTTGCTTGCCATTCTCCTTATGCACACTTGTATTTCGTTTATGTGAATCCTATATAGCCATTGTAATTTGAAAAGATAATAAAAACAAAACATCATTTCATTAAAACGACTTGTACTATTACATGATAACCCTATAAGTACTTACATGTGGACATTCTTGATGTTGTCCTGTTTCAACTAAAAGATGTTTTTAAAATATTATCAAACCAAATTACAATGACCGTGCCTATGTGAATGTCATGGGAAGAGAATTCAGGGATGAAGATTATTAACACAAAAGAAATGTGAGAAACATACATTAGTATCAAGTACTGGAAAAAACAGATAAATGAATCATAAAAAAAAATAGAATATGTCATCACATGGGGTAACCCAAATTTCTAAGGGTTTCGAACATGGATCTAGGGTTTTGTAAAGTGCATGGGTAAGTTTATCTAACTATCTCGAGAAGTCCGGGATCAGGTTGCATTTAAATCCCAGCTATTGGAACAAAAGTTCCTCCCTTAACTTTTAAGGGAAGTCAATCCGGTGAGGATGTCTTCCACTATCCATACGGAGATGGAATCTCACGAGAATAGTAGTCAACAAATCTAACGCTAAAGGTAGAGCCTAGGTGGTGGGCTATAGTGAGTGTGAGTGTGAGTGTATATAGATAAGATGACACAAATAATTTACTATAAAAAAATAAATCAATATCACTAACATACAAAGGAAACAAACAATTAATCATACAAAAAGAAGTAACCATCGCCAATCAATTAATCATACAGGCTTGACCCTCTTAGGTTAAAAACCTGGATTCCCCAGCAAAGTCGCCAGTTGTCGCAATTAGGGTTACGACGCGGATCAGCAATGACGGATGAAAAATGTTTGGAGTTGCCACCAATAGTTTTAAGGTGCAATTGGACACCGTAAAGACCTGCAAACCAGAGAAAAGGGGTACGGGGATCGATTGAGTGTGGGGAAGGTGTTAAGCACCTCATAACTTCCGTTGGAAATGGTTACCCTAATTAATTTAACAACTATCTCATGGAAACTTGCTCTTTGCAAGATATAATTGTTTTGACAAAAGGTTTGTATGAAAAATACTATCAAATTATGATAGTTTTGGAAAAAGGTTTGGAATAACGCTATCAACTTATGATAGTTTTTGAAAAAAAGTTTGGAATATTACTATCAACTTATGATAGTTTTTCGGAGGAAAGCTTGTTCTACTCTACTTAGTGTTCTTAGACATCTAACTACCTAAGTTTAGCTTTTGTAGAATGCTTCGTTATGTAAATATGCCAATAAACCATGTTACGTTTTATATTTCACAAAAACGTGAATTGCACATCTATGGAGAGAGTTGAGCAATTCCAAAGCTTTAAAGTAGACCGTTGTACTCTATTTAGTGTTCTTTGATGTCTAACTTACTAGAATAGATTTCGTACAAAGTTTCATAACCAAAAGATGGCAATAGACCAAGTTATGTTTGAAATTGCACAAAAACATGAAAATCTCGTCTATGGAGAGAGTTGAGCAATTCCAAAGAGTCAAAGTGGACCGTTGTAGTCTATTTAGTGTTCGCAGATGTGTAACTTCCTAGTTTTGCTTTGGTAGAATGTTTCGTTAGGTAAAGACATCAATATGCTAAGTTATGTTTGAAATTCCAAAAAAACGTGAAAAGCTTGTCTTTGGAGAGAGGTGAGCAATTCCAAATCTTCAAAGTGGACCGTTGTACTCTATTAGGGTTCTTAGTTGTCTATATTTCTAGTGTATCTTACGTACAAAGTTTCGTAACCAAAAGATGGCAATAGACCAACTTATGCTTCAAATTGCTCAAAGACGTAAAAATCTCGTCTATGGAGAGAGTTGAGTAATTCCAAAGCGTCAGTGTGGACCGTTGTAGTCTATTTAGTGTTCTTAGATGTGTAACTTGCCTGTTCAGCTTTCGTAGAACGTTTTGTTAGGTGAAGGCGTCAATACACTAAGTTATGTTTGAAATTGCAAAAAAACATAAAAAGCTCGTCTTTGGAAAGAGTTGAGCAATTCCAAATCATCAAAGTGGACCATTGTACTCTGTTTAGGGTTCTTAGATATCTAGCTTTCTAATACAGCTTACGTACAAAGTTTCGTAACCAAAAGATGACAATAGACTAAGTTATGTTTGAAATTGCACAAAAACATGGAAATCTTGTCTATGGAAAGAGTTGAGCAATTCCAAAGAGTCAAAAAGTGGACCATTGTATTCTATTTAGTGTTCTTAGATATGTAACTTGCTAGTTTAGCTTTCGTAGAACGTTTCATCAGGTAAATATGCCAATACACTAAGTTATGTTTGAAATTACACAAAAACGTGAAAAGCTCATCTATGGAGAGAGTTGAGCAATTCCAAATCATCAAAGTGGACCGTTATACTCTATTTAGTGTTCTTAGATATCAAACTTGCTAGTTTAGCTTATGTACAATATTTCGTAACCAAAAGATCCAAATAGACCAACTTACGTTTGAAATTGCGCAAGAACGAGAAAAACTCATCTTTCGAGAGAGTTAAGCAATTCCAAAGCATCAAAGTGGACTGTTCTACTCTTTTTAGTGTTCTTAGACATCTAACTACCTAATTTTAGCTTTCGCAGAACATTTCGTTAGGTAAATATGCCAATTAACCATGTTATGTTTTATATTTCACAAAAATGTGAATTGCACATCTATGGAACGAGTTGAGCAATTCCAAAGCTTTAAAATGGACCATAGTACTCTATTTAGCGTTCTTAGATATCTAACATGCTAGTTTAGCTTTCTTAGAACGTTTCATTAGGTAAAGATGCCAATACACCAAGTTATTTTTTAAATTACCCAAAAATGTGAAAATCTCGTCTATGGAGAGAGTTGACCAATTCCAATTCATCAAAGTGGACCGTTGTACTCTATTTAGTGGTTTTTGATGTCTAACTTGCCAGTAGAGCTTTCGTACAAAGTTTCGTAACCAAAAGATGGCAATAGATCAAGTTATGTTTGAAATTGGATAACAACATGAAAATCTCGTTTATGGAGAGAGCTGAGCAATTCGAAAGCATCAAAGTGGACCATTGTACTCTATTTAGTGTTCTTAGATCTATAACTTGCAAGTTTAGCTTTCGTAGAACGTTTCGTTAGGTAAAGATGCAATACACCAAGTTATGTTTGAAATTACACAAAAACGTGAAAAGCTCGTCTATGGAGAGAGTTGAGCAATTCCAAATCATCAAAGTGGACCGTTATACTCTATTTAGTGTTCTTACATGTAAAACTTGCTAGTTTAGCTTTTGTACAATATTTCATAACCAAAAGATGCAAATAGACCAAGTTACGTTTGAAATTGATCAAGAACGAGAAAAGCTCATCTTTGGAGAGAGTTGAGCAATTCCAAAGCATCAAAGTGGACTGTTCTACTCCTTTTAGTGTTCTTCGACATCTAACTACCTAAGTTTAGCTTTCGTAGAACATTTGGTTAGGTAAATATGCCAATTGACCATGTTATGTTTTATATTTCACAAAAATGTGAATTGCTCATCTATGGAGAGAGTTGAGCAGTTCCAAAGCATTAAAATGGATCATAGTACTCTATTTAGTGTTCTTAGATGTCTAACATGCTAGTTTAGTTTTCGTAGAACGTTTCATTAGGTAAAGATGCCAATACATCAAGTTATTTTTGAAATTACTCAAAAATGTGAAAATCTCATCTATGGAGAGAGTTGACCAATTCCAACTCATCAAATTGGACCGTTGTACTCTATTTAGTGGTTTTTTATGTCTAACTTGCCAGTAGAGCTTTCGTACAAAGTTTCGTAACCAAAAGATGGCAATAGATCAAGTTATGTTTGAAATTGGACAAAAACGTGAAAATCTCGTTTATGGAGAAAGCTGAGCAATTCCAAAGTATCAAAGTGGACCATTGTACTCTATTTAGTGTTCTTAGATCTATAACTTGCAAGTTTAGCTTTCGTACAACGTTTCGTTAGGTAAAGATGCAATACACCAAGTTATGTTTGAAATTACACAAAAACGTGAAAAGCTCGTCTATGGAGAGAGTTGAGCAATTCCAAATCATCAAAGTGGACCGTTATACTCTATTTAGTGTTCTTAGATGTAAAACTTGCTAGTTTAGCTTTTGTACAGTATTTCATAACCAAAAGATGCAAATAGACCAAGTTACGTTTGAAATTGATCAAGAACGAGAAAAGCTCATCTTTGGAGAGAGTTGAGCAATTCCAAAGCATCAAAGTGGACTGTTCTACTCCTTTTAGTGTTCTTCGACATCTAACTACCTAAGTTTAGCTTTCGTAGAACATTTGGTTAGGTAAATATGCCAATTAACCATGTTATGTTTTATATTTCACAAAAATGTGAATTGCTCATCTATGGAGAGAGTTGAGCAGTTCCAAAGCATTAAAATGGATCATAGTACTCTATTTAGTGTTCTTAGATGTCTAACATGCTAGTTTAGCTTTCGTAGAACGTTTCATTAGGTAAAGATGCCAATACATCAAGTTATTTTTGAAATTACTCAAAAATGTGAAAATCTCGTCTATGGAGAGAGTTGACCAATTCCAACTCATCAAAGTGGACCGTTGTACTCTATTTAGTGGTTTTTTATGTCTAACTTGCCAGTAGAGCTTTCGTACAAAGTTTCGTAACCAAAAGATGGCAATAGATCAAGATATGTTTGAAATTGGACAAAAACGTGAAAATCTCGTTTATGGAGAAAGCTGAGCAATTCCAAAGTATCAAAGTGGACCATTGTACTCTATTTAGTGTTCTTAGATCTATAACTTGCAAGTTTAGCTTCCGTACAACGTTTCGTTAGGTAAAGATGCAATACACCGAGTTATGTTTCAAATTACACAAAAACGTGAAAAGCTCGTCTATGGAGAGAGTTGAGCAATTCCAAATCATCAAAGTGGACCGTTATACTCTATTTAGTGTTCTTAGATGTAAAACTTTCTAGTTTAGCTTTTGTACAATATTTCGTAACCAAAAGATGCAAATAGACCAAGTTACGTTTGAAATTGCGCAAAGACAACGAAAGCTCGTCTTTGGAGAGAGTTGAGAAATTCCAAAGCATCAAAGTGGATTGTTCTACTCTTTCTAGTGTTCTTAGACATCTAACTACCTAAGTTTAGCTTTCGCAGAACGTTTCGTTAGGTAAATATGCCAATTAACCATGTTATGTTTTTTATTTCACAAAAATGTGAATAGCTCATCTATGGAGAGAGTTGAGCAATTCGAAAGCTTTAAAATGGACCATAGTACTCTATTTAGTTTTCTTAGATGTCTAACATACTATTTTAACTTTCGTATAACGTTTCATTAGGTAAAGATGCCAATACACCGTGTTATTTTTGAAATTACACAAAAATGCAAAAATCTCGTCTATGGAGAGAGTTGAGGAATTCCAATTCAGAAAAGTGGACCGTTGTACTCTATTTAGTGGTTTTTGATGTCTAACTTGCTAGTAGAGCTTTCGTACAAAGTTTCATAACCAAAAGATGGTAATAGATCAAGTTATGTTTGAAATTGGACAAGAATGCGAAAATCTCGTTTATGGAGAGAGCTGAGCAATTCCAAAGCATGAAAGTGGACCATTGTACTCTATTTAGTGTTCTTAGATCTATAACTTGCGAGTTTAGCTTTCGTAGAACGTTTCGTTAGGTAAAGATGCAATACACCAAGTTATGTTTGAAATTACACAAAAACGTGAAAAGCTCGTCTATGGAGAGAGTTGAGCAATTCCAAATCATCAAAGTGAACCGTTATACTCTATTTAGTGTTCTTAGATGTAAAACTTGCTAGTTTAGCTTTTGTACAATATTTCATAACCAAAAGATGCAAATAGGCCAAGTTACGTTTGAAATTAATCAAGAACGAGAAAAGCTCATCTTTGGAGAGAGTTGAGCAATTCCAAAGCATCAAAGTGGACTGTTCTACTCCTTTTAGTGTTCTTCGACATCTAACTACCTAAGTTTAGCTTTCGTAGAACATTTGGTTAGGTAAATATGCCAATTAACCATGTTATGTTTTATATTTCACAAAAATGTGAATTGCTCATCTATGGAGAGAGTTGAGCAGTTCCAAAGCATTAAAATGGATAATAGTACTCTATTTAGTGTTCGTAGATGTCTAACATGCTAGTTTAGCTTTCGTAGAACGTTTCATTAGGTAAAATGCCAATACACCAAGTTATTTTTGAAATTACTCAAAAATGTGAAAATCTCGTCTATGGAGAGAGTTGACCAATTCCAACTCATCAAAGTGGACCGTTGTACTCTATTTAGTGGTTTTTTATGTCTAACTTGCCAGTAGAGCTTTCGTACAAAGTTTCGTAACCAAAAGATGGCAATAGATCAAGTTATGTTTGAAATTGGACAAAAACGTGAAAATTTCGTATATGGAGAAAGCTGAGCAATTCCAAAGTATCAAAGTGGACCATTTTACTCTATTTAGTGTTCTTAGATCAATAACTTGCAAGTTTAGCTTTCGTAGAACGTTTCGTTAGGTAAAGATGCAATACACCAAGTTAAGTTTGAAATTACACAAAAACGTGAAAAGCTCGTCTATGGAGAGAGTTGAGCAATTCCAAATCATCAAAGTGGACCGTTATACTCTATTTAGTGTCCTTAGATGTAAAACTTGCTAGTTTAGCTTTTGTACAGTATTTCGTAACCAAAAGATGCAAATAGACAAAGTTACGTTTGAAATTGCGCAAAAACGACGAAAGCTCGTCTTTGGAGAGAGTTGAGAAATTCCAAAGCAACAAAGTGGATTGTTCTACTCTTTCTAGTTTTCTTAGACATCTAAGTACCTAATTTTAGCTTTCGCAGAACGTTTCGTTAGGTAAATATGCCAATTAACCATGTTATGTTTTATATTTCACAAAAATGTGAATTGCTCATCAATGGAGAGAGTTGAGCAATTCCAAAGCTTTAAAATGGACCATAGTACTCTATTTAGTGTTCTTAGTGTCTAGCATACTAGTTTAGCTTTCGTAGAACGTTTCATTAGGTAAAGATGCCAATACACGAAGTTATTTTTGAAATTACACAAAAATGTGAAAATCTCGTCTATGGAGAGAGTTGAGCAATTCCAATCCAGCAAAGTGGACCGTTGTACTCTATTTAGTGGTTTTTGATGTCTAACTTGCTAGTACAGCTTTCGTACAAAGTTTCGTAGCCAAAAGATGGAATAGATCAAGTTATGTTTGAAATTGGACAAAAATGTGAAAATCTCGTTTATGGAGAGAGCTGAGCAATTCCAAAGCATGGAAGTGGACCATTGTACTCTATTTAGTGTTCTTAGATCTATAACTTGCGAGTTTAGCTTTCGTAGAACGTTTCGTTAGGTAAAGATGCAATACACCAAGTTATGTTTGAAATTACACAAAAACGTGAAAAGCTCGTCTATGGAGAGAGTTGAGTAATTTCAATGCATGAAAGTGTACTGTTGTAGTCTATTTAGTGTTCTTAGATGTATAACTTTCTAGTTTAGCATTCGTATGATTGTTCGTAACCAAAAGATGCCAATAGACCAATGTTTGAAATTGCCCAAAAACAAAAAAAGCTCATCTTTGGAGAGAGTTGAGCAATCGCAAAGCATCAAAGTGGACCGTTGTACTCTATCTAGTGTTCTTAGATGTGTAACTTGCTTGTTTAGCTTTCATAGAATGCTTGGTTTGTAAAGATGCCAATACACCAAGTTATTTTGAAATTGCACAAAAACATGAAAAGCTCATCTTTGGAAATAGATGAACAATTCCGAATCATCAAAGTAGACAGTTGTACTCTATTTAGTGTTCCTTGATGTCCCATTTTATGGTATAGCTTTCGTACAAAGTTTCATAACCAAGAGATGGCAATAGACCAAGTTATGTTTGAAATTGTACAAAAACGTAAGAAGATCGTCTATAGGGAGAGTTGAGCAATTCCAAAGCATCAAATTGTACTGTTGTACTCTATTTAGTGTTCTTAGATGTCTAACTTGCTAGTTTAGCTTTCGTATAATTTTCCATAACCAAAAGAAGCCAATTGACCAAGTTATGTTTGAAATTGTGCAAAAATGAGAAAAGCTCATCTTTGGAGAGATTTAAGCAATTCCAAAGCATCAAATTGGCCTGTTCTACTCTATTTTGTGTTCTTAGACATCTAACTGCCTAAGTTTACCTTTCGTAGAATGTTTCGTTTGGTAAATATGCCAATAAACCATGTTATGTTTTATATTTCACAAAAACGTGAATTGCTCGTCTATGGAGAGACTTGAGTAATTCCAAAGCTTTAAAGTGGACCGTTGTACCCTATTTAGTGTTCTTAGATGTCTAACTTGTTATTTTAGCTTTTGTAGAACATTTTGTTGGGCAAAGATCCCAATACACCAAGTTATGTTTGAAATTACACAAAAATGTGAAAAGCTTGTCTATGGAGAGGGTTGAGCAATTTGAAAGCATCAAAATGGAAGGTTGTACTCTCTTCAGTGTTCTTTGATGTCTAACTTGCCAGTTGAGGTTTTGTACAAAGTTTCGTAACCAAAATATGGCAATAGATCAAGTTATGTTTGAAATTGGACAAAAAAGTGAACATCTCGTTTATGGAGAGAGTAGAGCAATTCCAAAGCATCAAAGTGGACCATTGTACTCTATTTAATGTTCTTAGATCTACAACTTGCAAGTTTAGCTTTCGTAGAACGTTTCGTTAGGTAAAGATGTAATACACCAAGTTATGTTTGAAATTACACAAAAACGTGAAAAGCTCGTCTACGGAGAAAGTTCAGCAATTCCAAATCATCAAAGTGGACCGTTATACTCTATTTAGTGTTCTTAGATGTAAAACTTGCTAGTTTAGCTTTTGTACAATATTTCGCAACCAAAAGATGCAAATAGACCAAGTTACGTTTGAAATTGCGCAAAAACGACGAAAGCTCATCTTCGGAGAGAGTTGAGAAATTCCAAAGCATCAAAGTGGACTGTTCTACTCCTTCTAGTGTTCTTTGACATCTAACTACCTAAGTTTAGCTTTCGCAGAACGTTTCGTTAGGTAAATATGCCAATTAACCATGTTATGTTTTATATTTCACAAAAATGTGAATTGCTCATCTATGGAGAGAGTTGAGCAATTCCAAAGCTTTAAAATGGACCATAGTACTCTGTTTAGTGTTCTTAGATGTCTAACATTCTAGTTTAGCTTTCGTAGAATGTTTCATTAGGTAAAGATGGCAACACACCAAGTTATTTTTAAAATTACTCAAGAATGTGAAAATCACGTCTATGGAGAGAGTTGACCAATTCCAACTCATCAAAGTGGACCGTTGTACTCTATTTAGTGGTTTTTTATGTCTAACTTGCCAGTAGAGCTTTCGTACAAAGTTTTGTAACCAAAAGATGGCAATAGATCAAGTTATGTTTGAAGTTGGACAAAAACGTGAAAATCTCGTTTATAGAGAGAGCTGAGCAATTCCAAGGAATCAAAGTGGACCGTTGTACTCTATTTAGTGTTCTTAGATCTATAACTTGCAAGTTTAGCTTTCGTAGAACGTTTCGTAAGGTAAAGATGCAATACACCAAGTTAAGTTTGAAATTACACAAAAACGTGAAATGCTCGTCTATGGAGAGAGTTGAGCAATTCCAAATCATCAAAGTGGACCGTTATACTCTATTTAGTGTCCTTAGATGTAAAACTTGCTAGTTTAGCTTTTGTACAGTATTTCGTAACCAAAAGATGCAAATAGACCAAGTTACGTTTGAAATTGCGCAAAAACGACGAAAGCTCGTCTTTGGAGAGAGTTGAGAAATTCCAAAGCAACAAAGTGGACTGTTCTACTCTTTCTAGTGTTCTTAGACATCTAACTACCTAAGTTTAGATTTCGCAGAACGTTTCGTTAGGTAAATATGCCAATTAACCATGTTATGTTTTATATTTCACAAAAATATGAATTGCTCATCTATGGAGAGAGTTGAGCAATTCCAAAGCTTTAAAATGGACCATAGTACTCTATTTAGTGTTCTTAGTGTCTAACATACTAGTTTAGCTTTCGTAGAACGTTTCATTAGGTAAAGATGCCAATACACGAAGTTATTTTTGAAATTACACAAAAATGTGAAAATCTCGTCTATGGAGAGAGTTGAGCAATTCCAATCCAGCAAACTGGACCGTTGTACTCTATTTAGTGGTTTTTGATGTCTAACTTGCTAGTACAGCTTTCGTACAAAGTTTCGTAGCCAAAAGATGGAATAGATCAAGTTATGTTTGAAATTGGACAAAAATGTGAAAATCTCGTTTATGAAGAGAGCTGAGCAATTCCAAAGCATCAAAGTGGACCATTGTACTCTATTTAGTTTTCTTAGATCTATAACTTGCGAGTTTAACTTTCATAGAACGTTTCGTTAGGTAAAGATGCAATACACCAAGTTATGTTTGAAATTACACAAAAACGTGAAAAGCTCGTCTATGGAGGGAGTTGAGCAATTTCAATGCATGAAATTGTACTGTTGTACTCTATTTAGTGTTCTTAGATGTATAACTTTCTAGTTTAGCATTCGTATGACTTTTCGTAACCAAAAGATACCAATAGACCAAGTTATGTTTGAAATTGCCCAAAAACAAAAAAAGCTCGTCTTTGGAGAGAGTTGAGCAATTGCAAAGCATCAAAGTGGACCGTTGTACTCTATCTAGTGTTCTTAGATGTGTAACTTGCTAGTTTAGCTTTCATAGAATGCTTCGTTTGGTAAAGATGCTAATACACCAAGTTATGTTTGAAATTACACAAAAACATGAAAAGCTCATCTTTGGAAATAGATGAACAATTCCGAATCATCAAAGTGGACTATTTTACTCTATTTAGTGTTCTTAGATGTCCAATTTTATGATATAGCTTTCGTACAAAGTTTCATAACCAAGAGATGGCAATACACCAAGTTATGTTTGAAATTGTACAAAAACGTAAAACGATCGTCTATAGGGAGAGTTGAGCAATTCCAAAGCATCAAGTTGTACTGCTGTACTCTATTTAGTGTTCTTAGATGTCTAACTTGCTAGTTTAGCTTTCGTACAATTTTCCGTAACCAAAAGAAGCCAATTGACCAAGTTAGGTTTGAAATTGTGCAAAAATGAGAAAAGCTCATCTTTGGAGAGAGTTGAGCAATTCCAAAGCATCAAAGTGGCATGTTCTACTCTATTTTGTGTTCTTAGACATCTAACTACCTAAGTTTACCTTTCGTAGAATGTTTCGTTTGGTAAATATGCCAATAAACCATGTTATGTTTTATATTTCACAAAAACGCGAATTGCTCGTCTATGGAGAGAGTTGAGCAAATTCCAAAGCTTTAAAATGGACCATAGTACTCTGTTTAGTGTTCTTAGATGTCTAACATGCTAGTTTAGCTTTCGTAGAATGTTTCATTAGGTAAAGATGCCAACACACCAAGTTATTTTTAAAATTACTCAAAAATGTGAAAATCACGTCTATGGAGAGAGTTGACCAATTCCAACTCATCAAAGTGGACCGTTGTACTCTATTTAGTGGTTTTTTATGTCTAACTTGCCAGTAGAGCTTTCGTACAAAGTTTCGTAACCAAAAGATGGCAATAGATCAAGTTATGTTTGAAATTGGACAAAAACGTGAAAATTTCGTATATGGAGAAAGCTGAGCAATTCCAAAGTATCAAAGTGGACCATTTTACTCTATTTAGTGTTCTTAGATCTATAACTTGCAAGTTTAGCTTTCGTAGAACGTTTCGTTAGGTAAAGATGCAATACACCAAGTTAAGTTTGAAATTACACAAAAACGTGAAAAGCTC
Organism: Tripterygium wilfordii; assembly: GCF_013401445.1. Lineage (NCBI taxonomy): Eukaryota > Viridiplantae > Streptophyta > Magnoliopsida > Celastrales > Celastraceae > Tripterygium > Tripterygium wilfordii. The sequence continues at coordinate 5,341,308 of NC_052241.1, forward strand.
GTCTATGGAGAGAGTTGAGCAATTCCAAATCATCAAAGTGGACCGTTATACTCTATTTAGTGTCCTTAGATGCAAAACTTGCTAGTTTAGCTTTTGTACAGTATTTCGTAACCAAAAGATGCAAATAGACCAAGTTACGTTTGAAATTGCGCAAAAACGACGAAAGCTCGTCTTTGGAGAGAGTTGAGAAATTCCAAAGCAACAAAGTGGATTGTTCTACTCTTTCTAGTTTTCTTAGACATCTAAGTACCTAATTTTAGCTTTCGCAGAACGTTTCGTTTGGTAAATATGCCAATTAACCATGTTATGTTTTATATTTCACAAAAATGTGAATTGCTCATCTATGGAGAGAGTTGAGCAATTCCAAAGCTTTAAAATGGACCATAGTACTCTATTTAGTGTTCTTAGTGTCTAACATACTAGTTTAGCTTTCGTAGAACGTTTCATTAGGTAAAGATGCCAATACACGAAGTTATTTTTGAAATTACACAAAAATGTGAAAATCTCGTCTATGGAGAGAGTTGAGCAATTCCAATCCAGCAAAGTGGACCGTTGTACTCTATTTAGTGGTTTTTGATGTCTAACTTGCTAGTACAGCTTTCGTACAAAGTTTCGTAGCCAAAAGATGGAATAGATCAAGTTATGTTTGAAATTGGACAAAACTGTGAAAATCTCGTTTATGGAGAGAGCTGAGCAATTCCAAAGCATCAAAGTGGACCATTGTACTCTATTTAGTTTTCTTAGATCTATAACTTGCGAGTTTAGCTTTCATAGAAAGTTTCGTTAGGTAAAGATGCAATACACCAAGTTATGTTTGAAATTACACAAAAACGTGAAAAGCTCGTCTATGGAGGGAGTTGAGCAATTTCAATGCATGAAATTGTACTGTTGTACTCTATTTAGTGTTCTTAGATGTATAACTTTCTAGTTTAGCATTCGTATGACTTTTCGTAACCAAAAGATACCAATAGACCAAGTTATGTTTGAAATTGCCCAAAAACAAAAAAAGCTCGTCTTTGGAGAGAGTTGAGCAATTGCAAAGCATCAAAGTGGACCGTTGTACTCTATCTAGTGTTCTTAGATGTGTAACTTGCTAGTTTAGCTTTCATAGAATGCTTCGTTTGGTAAAGATGCTAATACACCAAGTTATGTTTGAAATTACACAAAAACATGAAAAGCTCATCTTTGGAAATAGATGAACAATTCCGAATCATCAAAGTGGACTATTTTACTCTATTTAGTGTTCTTAGATGTCCAATTTTATGATATAGCTTTCGTACAAAGTTTCATAACCAAGAGATGGCAATACACCAAGTTATGTTTGAAATTGTACAAAAACGTAAAACGATCGTCTATAGGGAGAGTTGAGCAATTCCAAAGCATCAAGTTGTACTGCTGTACTCTATTTAGTGTTCTTAGATGTCTAACTTGCTAGTTTAGCTTTCGTACAATTTTCCGTAACCAAAAGAAGCCAATTGACCAAGTTAGGTTTGAAATTGTGCAAAAATGAGAAAAGCTCATCTTTGGAGAGAGTTGAGCAATTCCAAAGCATCAAAGTGGCCTGTTCTACTCTATTTTGTGTTCTTAGACATCTAACTACCTAAGTTTACCTTTCGTAGAATGTTTCGTTTGGTAAATATGCCAATAAACAATGTTATGTTTTATATTTCACAAAAACGTGAATTGCTCGTCTATGGAGAGACTTGAGTAATTCCAAAGCTTTAAAGTGGACCGTTGTACCCTATTTAGTGTTCTTAGATGTCTAACTTGTTATTTTAGCTTTCGTAGAACATTTCGCTGGGCAAAGATCCCAATACACCAAGTTATGTTTGAAATTACACAAAAATGTGAAAAGCTTGTCTATGGAGAGGGTTGAGCAATTTCAAAGCATCAAAATGGAATGTTGTACTCTCTTTAGTGTTCTTTGATGTCTATCGTTCTAGTATAGCTTTCATACAAAGTTTCGTAACCAAAAGATGGCAATAGACCAAGTTATGTTTGAAATTGCACAAAAACGTGAAATTTCGTTTATGGAGGGAGTTGAGCATCCAAAGCATCAAAGTGGACCATTGTACTCTATTTAGTGTTCTTAGATCTATAACTTGCAAGTTTAGCTTTCGTAGAACGTTTCGTTAGGTAAAGATGCAATACACCAAGTTATGTTTGAAATTACACAAAAATGTGAAAAGCTCGTCTATGGAGAGAGTTGAGCAATTCCAAATCATCAAAGTGGACCGTTATACTCTATTTAGTGTTCTTAAATGTAAAACTTGCTAGTTTAGCTTTTGTACAATATTTCGTAACCAAAAGATGCAAATAGACCAAGTTACGTTTGAAATTGCGCAAAAACGACGAAAGCTCGTCTTTGGAGAGAGTTGAGAAATTCCAAAGCATCAAAGTGGACTGTTCTACTCTTTCTAGTGTTCTTAGACATGTAACTACCTAAGTTTAGCTTTCGCAGAACGTTTCGTTAGGTAAATATGCCAATTAACCATGTTATGTTTTATATTTCACAAAAATGTGAATTGCTCATCTATGGAGAGAGTTGAGCAATTCCAAAGCTTTAAAATGGACCATAGTACTCTATTTAGTGTTCTTAGATGTCTAACATGCTAGTTTAGCTTTCGTAGAATGTTTCATTAGGTAAAGATGCCAATACACCAAGTTATTTTTGAAATTACTCAAAAATGTGAAAATCTCGTCTATGGAGAGAGTTGACCAATTCCCATTCGTCAAAGTGGACGACTGTACTCTATTTAGTGGTTTTTGATGTCTAACTTGCCAGTAGAGCTTTCGTACAGAGTTTCGTAACCAAAATATGGCAATAGATCAAGTTATGTTTGAAATTGGACAAAAACGTGAAAATCTCGTTTATGGAGAGAGTAGAGCAATTCCAAAGCATCAAAGTGGACCATTGTACTCTATTTAATGTTCTTTGATCTACAACTTGCAAGTTTAGCTTTCGTAGAACGTTTCGTTAGGTAAAGATGCAATACACCAAGTTATGTTTGAAATTACACAAAAACGTGAAAAGCTCGTCTATGGAGAAAGTGGAGCAATTCCAAATCATCAAAGTGGACCGTTATACTCTATTTAGTGTTCTTAGATGTAAAACTTGCTAGTTTAGCTTTTGTACAATATTTCGTAACCAAAAGATTCAAATAGACCAAGTTATGTTTGAAATTGTAAAAAAACGAGGAAAGCTCGTCTTTGGAGAGAGTTGAGAAATTCCAAAGCATCAAAGTGGACTGTTCTACTCTTTCTAGTGTTCTTAGACATCTAACTACCTAAGTTTAGCTTTCGCAGAACGTTTCGTTAGGTAAATATGCCAATTAACCATGTTATGTTTTATATTTCACAAAAATGTGAATTGTTCATCTATGGAGAGAGTTGAGCAATTCCAAAGCTTTAAAATGGACCATAGTACTCTGTTTAGTGTTCTTAGATGTCTAACATGCTAGTTTAGCTTTCGTAGAATGTTTCATTAGGTAAAGATGCCAATACACCAAGTTATTTTTAAAATTATTCAAAAATGTGAACATCACGTCTGTGGAGAGAGTTGACCAATTCCAACTCATCAAAGTTTACCGTTGTACTCTATTTAGTGGTTTTTTATGTCTAACTTGCCAGTAGAGCTTTCGTACAAAGTTTCGTAACCAAAAGATGGCAATAGATCAAGTTATGTTTGAAATTGGACAAAAACGTGAAAATCTCGTTTATAGAGAGAGCTGAGCAATTCCAAGGAATCAAAGTGGACCATTGTACTCTATTTAGTGTTCTTAGATCTATAACTTGCAAGTTTAGCTTTCGTAGAACGTTTCATTAGGTAAAGATGCAATACACCAAGTTATGTTTGAAATTACACAAAAACGTGAAAAGCTCGTCTATGGAGAGAGTTGAGCAATTCCAAATCATCAAAGTGGACCGTTATACTCTATTTAGTGTTCTTAGATGTAAAACTTGCTAGTTTAGCTTTTGTACAATATTTCGTAACCAAAAGATGCAAATAGACCAAGTTACGTTTGAAATTGCGCAAAAACGACGAAAGCTCGTCTTTGGAGAGAGTTGAGAAATTCCAAAGCATCAAAGTGGACTGTTCTACTCTTTCTAGTGTTCTTAGACATCTAACTACCTAAGTTTAGCTTTCGCAGAATGTTTCGTTAGGTAAATATGCCAATTAACCATGTTATGTTTTATATTTCACAAAATGTGAATTGCTCATCTATGGAGAAAGTTGAGCAATTCCAAAGCTTTAAAATGGACCATAGTTTAGCTTTCATAGAATGTTTCGTTAGGTAAAGATACCAATATAACAAGTTATGTTTGAAATTGCACAAAAATTGAAAAGCTCATCGATGGAGAGAGTTGAGCAATTTCAAAATGTCAAAGTGGAGCGTTGTACTCTATCTAGTCTTCTTAGATGTGTAACTTGCTATTTTAGCTTTTGTAGAACATTTCGTTTGCTAAAGATGCCAATAGACCAAGTTAAGTTTGAAATTGCACAAAAACGTGAAAGGCTAATCTTTGGAGAGAGTTGAGCAATTCCAATTCATCAAAGTGGACCGTTGTACTCTATTTAGTGTTTTTTGATGTCTGACTTGCTGTTATAGCTTTCATACAAAGTTTCATAACCAAAAGATGACAATAAACCAAGTTATGTTTGAAATTGTGCAAAAACGTGAACATCCCATCTATGGAGAGAGTTGAGCAATTCCAAAGCATCAAAGTGGACGTTGTACTCTATCTAGTGTTGTTAGATGTGTAACTTGCTAGTTTAGCTTTCTAGAATGTTTCGTTTGGTAAAAATGCCAATACACCAAGTTAAGTTTGAAATTGCACAAAAACGTGAAAAGCTCATCTTTGGAGAGAGTTAAGCCATTCCAAATCATCAAAGTGAGCCATTGTACTCTATTTAGTGTTCTTGCATCTATAACTTGCTAGTTTAGCTTTCGTAGAACGTTTCGTTAGGTAAAGATGCATGACACCAAGTTATGTTTGAAATTGCACAAAAACGTGAAAAGCTTGTCTATGGAGAGAGTTGAGCAATTCCAATGCATCAAAGTGTACCATTGTACTCTATTTACTGTTCTTATATGTCGAACTTTCTTGTTTTGCTTTCGTATGAATTTTTGTAACCAGAAGATGCCAATAGACCAAGTTATATTTGAAATTGCGTAAAAATGAGAAAAGCTCATCTTTGGAGAGAGTTGAGCAATTCCAAAGAAACAAAGTGGACTGTTTACTCTATTTAGTGTTCTTAGACATCTAACTGCCTAAGTTTAGCTTCCGTAGAACATTTCGTTCGGTAAATATGCCAATAAACTGTATTATGTTTTATATTTCACAAAAATGTGAATTGCTCGTCCATGAAGAGAGTTGAGCAATTCCAAATCATCAAAGTGGACCGTTGTACTCTATTTAGTGTTCTTTGATGTCTAACTTGCTAGTACAGCTTTCGTACAATGTTTCGTAACCCAAAGATGGCAATAGACCAAGTTATGTTTGAAATTGCACAAAAACGTGAAAAGCTCCCCTATGGAGAGAGTTGAGCAATTCCAAATCATCAAAGTGGATACTGTTGTACTCTATTTAGTGTTTTTAGGTGTCTAACTTGTAAGTTTAGCTCTTGTACAATTTTTTGTAACCAAAATATGCCAATGGACCAAGTTTTTTTTGAAATTACGCAAAAACCAGAATAGCTCGTCTTTCGAGAGAGTTGAGCAATTCCAAAGCATGAAAGTGGACTGTTATACTCTATCTAGTGTTCTTAGACATGTAACTACCTAAGTTTAGCTTTCGTAGACTGTTTCATTAAGTAAATATGCCAATAAACCTTGCCATGTTTTATATTACGCCAAAACGTGAATCGCTCGTCTATGGAGAGAATTGAGCAATTCCAAAGCTTTGAAGTGGACCGTTGTACTTTATTTTGTGTTCTTAGATGTCTAACTTCCTAGTTTAGCTTTTGTAGAACGTTTCGTCAGGTAAAGATGCCAATATACCAAGTTATGTTTGAAATTACATGAAAACGTTAAAACCTTGTCTATGGAGAGAGTTGAGCAATTCCAATTCATCAAAGTGGACCATTGTACTCTATTTAGTGTTCTTTGATGTCTAACTTGCTAGTAGCTTTCTACAAAGTTTCGTAACCAAAATATGGCAATAGACCAAGTTATGTTTGAAGTTGCACAAAACTGTGAAAATCTCGTCTATGGAGAGAGTTGAGCAATTCCAAAGCTTCAAAGTGGAGCGTTGTACTCTATCTAGTGTTGTTAGATGTGTAACTTGCTAGTTTAGCTTTCGTAGAACGTTTCGTTAGGTAAAGATGTCAATACACCAAGTTATGTTTGAAATTACACAAACACATGAAAAGCTCATATATGGAGAGAGTTGAGCAATTTCAAATCATCAAAGTGGACCGTTGTACTTTATTTAGTGTTCTTTGATGTCTGACTTGCTAGTACAGCTTTCGTACAATGTTTGGTAACAAAAAAATGCAAATAGACCAAGTTATGTTTATAATTGTGCTAAAATGGGAAAAGCTCGTCTATGGAGAGAGTTGAGCAATTTCAGAGCATCAAAGTGGACTGCTATACTTTTTAGGTGCCTAACTCGTTGGTTTAGCTTTTGTATAATTTTTCGTAACCAAAAGATGGCAATAGACCAAGTTATGTTTGAAATTGTTTAAAAACGAGAAAAGCTCATTTTTGGCTAGAGTTGAACAATTCCAAAGCCTCAAAGTATTAGGTAAATATCCCAATAAACCATGTTATGTTTGAAATTACACAAAAACATGAAAAGCTCGTCTTTGGAGAGAGTTGAGCTATTCCAAATAATCACAGTGGACCGTTGTACTCTATTTAGTGTTTTAGATGTCTAACTTTCTAGTTTAGCTTTCGTACAAAGTTTCGTAACCAAAAGATGGCAATAGACCAAGTTATGTTTGAAATTGCACAAAAACGTTAAAATCTCGTCTATGGAGAGAGTTCAACAATTCCAAAGCCTCAAAGTGGAGCGTTGCACTCTATCTAGTGTTCTTAGTTGTGTAACTTGCTAGTTTAGCTTTCGTAGAACGTTTTATTAGGTAAAGATGTCAATACACCAAGTTATGTTTGAAATTACACAAACACATGAAAAGGTCGTCTATGGAGAGAGTTGAGCAATTCCAAATCATCAAATTGGATCATTGTACTCTATTTAATGTTCTTTGATCTCTAACTTGCTAGTATAGCTTTCATACAATGTTTCGTATCCAAAAGATGGTAATAGGCCAAGTTATGTTTGAAATTGTACAAAAACGTGAAAAGCTAGCCTATGGAGAGAGTTAAGTAATTCCAATGCATCGAAGTGGACACTATTGTACTCTATTTATTGTTCTTTGACGTCCAACTTGCTAATATAACTTTGTTACGGTTTTTTGTAACCAAAAGAATCAAATAGACCAAGTTATGTTTATGCGCTAAAATGAGAAAAGCTTATCTATGGAGAGAGTTGAGCAATTTCAAATCATCAAAATGGACTGTTATATTCTATTTAGTGTTTTTAGGTGTCTAACTTGCTAGTTTTGCTTTTATACAAGTTTTCGTAACCAAAAGATGGCAATAGACCAAGTTATGTTCGAAATTGTACAAAAACGAGAAAAGCTCATCTTTGGATAGAGTTGAGCAATTCCAAAACATCAAAGTAAATCGTTCTACTCTGTTTAGTTTTCTTAGACATCTAACTTCTCAAGTTTAGCTTTCGTAGAACATTTGTTAGGTAAATATGCCAATAAATCATGTTATGTTTGAAATTACACAAAAACATCAAAAGCTCGTCTTTGGAGAGAGTTCAACAATTCCAAATCATCATAGTGGACTGTTGTACTCTATTTAGTGTTTTAGATGTCTAACTTTCTAGTATAGCTTTCATACAAAGTTTTGTAACCAAAAGATGACAATAGAGCAAGTTATGTTTAAAATTACACAAAAACGTGAAAATCTCGTCTGTGGAGAGAGTTGAGCGATTCCAAAGCATCAAATTGTACCGTTGTACTCTATTTAGTGTTCTTAGATGCATAACTTGCTAGTTTAGCTTTCGTACAATTTTCCATAACCAAAAGATGCCAATTGACCAAGTTATGTTCGAAATTGCACAAAAATGAGAAAAGCTCGTCTTGGGAGAGAGTTGACCAATTCCAAGGCATCAAAGTGGACTATTCTACTCTATTTAGTGTCCTTAGACATCTAACTACCTGAGTTTAGCTTTCGTAGAACGTTTCGTTGGGTAAATATGCCAAGAAACCATGTTATGTTTTATATTACACAAAACGTTAATCGCTCTTCTATGGAGAGAGTTGAGCAATTCCAAAGCTTTGAAGTGGACCATTGCACTCTATTTAGTGTTCTTAGATGTCTAACTTGCTAGTTTACCTTTTGTAGAACGTTTTGTTAGGTAAAGATGCCAATACACCAAGTTATGTTTCAAATTACACAAAAACGATAAAAGCTTGTCTATGGAGAGATTTGAGCACTTCCAATTCGTCGAAGTGGACCTTTGTACTCTATTTAGTGTTCTTTGATGCCTTACTTGCTAGTATAGCTTTCGTACAAAGTTTCGTAACCAAAAGATGGCAATAGACTAAGTTATGTTTGAAATTGCACAAAAACGTGAAAATCTCGTCTATGGAGAGAGTTGAGCAATTCTAAAGCATCAAAGTGGAGCGTTGTACATTATCTAGTGTTCTTAGATGTGTAACTTGCTAGTTTAGCTTTCGTAGAACGTTTCGTTTGGTAAAGATGCCAATACACCAAGTTATGTTTGAAATTACATAAAAATGTGAAAAGCTCTTCTTTGGAGAGAGTTGAGCAATTCCAAATCATCAAAGTGGACGGTTGTACTCTATTTAGTGTTCTTAGATGTCTAACTTTATAGTATAGCTCTCATAAAAAGTTTCGTAACCAAAGATGAAAATAGACAAAGCTATGTTTTAAATTACACAAAAAGGTGAAAATATCATCTATGGAGAGAGTTGAGCGATTCCAAAGCATCAAATTGTACCGTTGTACTCTATTTAGTGTTCTTAGATGTCTAACTTGCTAGTTTAGTTTTCGTACAATTTTCCATTACCAAAAGATGCCAACTGACCAAGTTATGTTTGAAATTGTGCAAAAATGAGAAAAGCTCTTCTTTGGACAGAGTTGAGCAATTCTAAGGCGTCAAAGTGAACTGTTATACTCTATTTAGTGTTCTTAGACATCTAACTACCTAAGTTTAGCTTTCGTACAATGTTTCATTAGGTAAATATGCCAAGAAACCATGTTATGTTTTATATTACACAAAAACGTGAATCGCTCTTCTATGGAGAGAGTTGAGCAAGTCCAAAGCTTTAAAGTGGACCGTTGTACTCTATTTAGTGTTCTTAGATGTCTAACTTGCTAGTTTAGCTTTTGTAGAACGTTTCGTTACGTAAAGATACGAATACACCAATGTTTGAAATTACACGAAAACGTTAAAAACTTGTATATGGAGAGAGTTGAACACTTGCAATTCATCAAAGTGGACCGTTGTACTCTATTTAGTGTTCTTAGAAGTCTATGTTTCTAGTTTAGCTTTCGTACAATGTTTCATTAGGTAAAGATGCCAATAGACCAAGTTATGTTTTAACTTGCACAGAACGTGAAAAACTCGTCTATGTGGATAGAATTGAGCATTCCCAAAGCATCAGAGTGGACCATTGTACTCTATTTAGTGTTCTTAGAAGTCTAACATGCTAGTTTGCCTTTCGTACAACGTTTTGTACGTGGTAATGATGCCAATAGGCCAAGTTATGTTTGAAATTACACAAAAGCATGAAAAGCTCGTCAATGGAGAGAGTTGAGCAATTCCAAAGCATAAAAGTTAACCGTTAAGCTCTATTTAGTGTTCTTATTAGTCTATGTTGCTAGTTTGGCTTTCGTACAATGTTTCATTAGGTAAGGATGCCAATGGACCCAAGTTATGTTTGAAATTGCAGTAAAACTTGAAAAGCTCGTCAAGTGAGAGAGTTGAGCAATTCCAAAGCATAAAAGTTAACCGTTAAACTCTATTTAGTGTTCTTATTAGTCTATGTTGCTTGTTTAGCTTTCGTACAATGTTTCATTAGGTAAGGATGCCAATGGACCCAAGTTATGTTTGAAATTGCAGAAAAACTTGAAAAGCTCATCTATGGAGAGAGTTGAGCGACTCCAAAGCATCAAAGGAGACCATTGTACTCTATTTAGTGTTCTTAGAAGTCTAACTTGCTCGTTTATCTTTCGTACAACGTTTCGTTTGGTAAAGATGCCAATAGACCAAGTTATGTTTGAAATTGTACAAAAACTTGAAAAGCTCGTCCATGAAGAAAATTGAGCAATTCCAAAGAATCAAAGTGGATCGTTGAACTCCATTGAGTGCTCTTAGAAGCCTATGTTGCTAGTTTAACTTTCGTACAACGTATCGTTTGGTAAAGACATTAATAGACCAAGTTATGTTTGAAATTGCACAAAACGTGAAAAATTCGTCTATCGACAGAATTGAGCATTTCCAAAACATCAAACTGGACCGTTGTACTCTATTTAGTGTTCTTGAAAGTCTATGTTTCTAGTTTAGCTTTCGTACAATGTTTCATTAGCTGAAGTTGCCAATGGACCAAGTTATGTTTGAAATTGCACAGAACGTGAAAAAGTCGTCTATATGGACAGAATTGAGTATTCCCAAAGCATCAAAGTGGACCATTGTACTCTATTTAGTGTTCTTAGAAGTCTAACTTGCTAGTTTAGCTTTCGTACAACGTTTTTTTCGTGGTAAAGATGCCAATAGGCCAAGTTATGTTTGAAATTACACAAAAGCATGAAAAGCTCGTCAATGGAGAGAGTTGAGCAATTTCAAATCATAAAAGTTAACCGTTAACCTCCATTTATTGTTCTTATTAGTCTATGTTGCTATTTTAGCTTTCGTACAATGTTTCATTAGGTAAGGATGCAATTGGACTCAAGTTATGTTTGAAATTGCAGAAAAACTTGAAAAGCTCGTCAATGGAGAGAGTTGAGCAATTCCAAAGCATAAAAGTTAACCGTTAAGCTCTATTTAGCGTTCTTATTAGTCTATGTTGCTAGTTTAGCTTTCATACAATGTTTCATTAGGTAAGGACGCCAATGGACCCAAGTTATGTTTGAAATTGCAGTAAAACTTGAAAAGCTCATCAATGGAGAGAGTTGACCAATTCCAAAGCATAAAAGTTAACCGTTAAACTCTATTTAGTGTTCTTATTAGTCTATGTTGCTTGTTTAGTTTTCGTAGAATGTTTCATTAGGTAAGGATGCCAATGGACCCAAGTTATGTTTGAAATTGCAGAAAAACTTGAAAAGCTCATCTATGGAGAGAGTTGAGCGACTCCAAAGCATCAAAGTGGACCGTTAAACTCTCTTTACTATTCTTAGAAGTCTATGTTGCTAGTTTAGCATTCGTACAATGTTTTGTTTGGTAAAGATTCCAATAGACCAAGTGATGTTCGAAATTGCATAGAACGTGAAGAACTTGTCTATGGACAGAATTGAGCATTCCCAAAGCATCAAAGTGGATCATTGTACTCTATTTAGTGCTCTTAGAATTCAAATTTGCTAGGTTATCTTTCGTACAAGGTTTCATTTGGTAAAGATGCCAATAGACCAAGTTATGTTTGAAATTGTACAAAAATTTGAAAAGCTCGTCCATGAAGAAAATTGAGCAATTCCAAAGAATCAAAGTGGATCGTTGAACTCCATTGAGTGTTCTTAGAAGCCTTTGTTGCTAGTTTAACTTTCGTACAAAGTTTCGTTTGGTAAAGACATTAATAGACCAACTTATGTTTGAAATTGCACAAAACGTGAAAAGCTCATCTATCGACAGAATTGAGCATTTCCAAAACATCAAACTGAATCGTTGTACTCTATTTAGTGTTCTTAGAAGTCTATGTTTCTAGTTTAGCTTTCGTACAATGTTTCATTATGTAAAGATGCCAATAGACCAAGTTATGTTTGAAATTGCAAAGAACATGAAAAACTCGTCTATATGGAGAGAATTGAGCATTCCCAAAGCATCAAAGTGGGCCGTTGTACTCTATTTAGTGTTCTTAGAAGTCTAGCTTGCTAGTTTAGCTTTCGTACAATGTTTTGTTCGTGGTAACGTTGCCAATAGGCCAAGTTATGTTTGAAATTACACAAAAGCATGAAAAGCTCGTCATTAGAGAGGGTTGGGCAATTCCAAAGCATAAAAGTTAACCGTTAAGCTCTATTTAGTGTTCTTATTAGTCTATGTTGCTAGTTTAGCTTTCGTACAATGTTTCATTAGGTAAGGATGCCAATGGACCCAAGTTATGTTTGAAATTGCAGAAAAACTTGAAAAGCTCGTCAATGGAGAGAGTTGAGCAAGTCCAAAGCATAAAAGTTAACCGTTAAACTCTATTTAGTGTTCTTATTAGTCTATGTTGCTAGTTTAGCTTTCATACAATTTTTCATTAGGTAAGGATGCCAATGGACCCAAGTTATGTTTGAAATTGCAGAAAAACTTGAAAAGCTCATCTATGGAGAGAATTGAGTGACTCCAAAGCAGCAAAGTGGACCGTTAAACTCTCTTTACTATTCTTAGAAGTCTATGTTGCTAGTTTCGCTTTCGTACAACGTTTTTTTGGTAAAGATTCCAATAGACCAAGTGATGTTCAAAATTGCACAAAACGTGAAGAACTTGTTTATGGACAGAATTGTGCATTCTCAGAGCATCAAAGTGGACCGTTGTACTCTATTTAGTGTTCTTACAAGTCTAACTTGCTATTTGAGCTTTCATACAACGTATTGTTCGTGGTAAAGATGCCAATAGGCCAAGTTATGTTTGAAATTACACAAAAGCATGAAAAGCTCGTTAATGGAGAGGGTTGAGCAATTCCAAAGCATAAAACTTAACCGTTAAGCTCTATTTAGTGTTCTTATTAGTATATGTTGCTAGTTTAGCTTTCGTACAATGTTTCATTAGGTAACGATGCCAATGGACCCAAGTTATGTTTGAAATTGCAGAAAAACTTGAAAAGCTCGTCAATGGAGAGAGTTGAGCAATTCTAAAGCATAAAAGTTAACCGTTAAACTCTATTTAGTGTTCTTATTTGTCTATGTTGCTAGTTTAGCTTTCATACAATGTTTCATTAGGTAAGGATGCCAATGGACCCATGTTATGTTTGAAATTGCAGAAAAACTTGAAAAGCTCATCTATGGAGAGAATTGAGTGACTCCAAAGCAGCAAAGTGGACCGTTAAACTCTCTTTACTGTTCTTAGAAGTCTATGTTGCTAGTTTAGCTTTCGAACAACATTTTGTTTGGTAAAGATTCCAATAGACCAAGTCATGTTCAAAATTGCACAAAACGTGAAGAACTTGTTTATGGACAGAATTGTGCATTCCCAAAGCATCAAAGTGGACCGTTGTACTCTATTTAGTGCTCTTAGAATTCTAATTCGCTAGGTTATCTTTCCTACAAGGTTTCATTCGGTAAAGATGCCAATAGACCAACTTATGTTCGAAATTGCACAAAAAGTGAAAAACTCGTCTATGGATAGAATTGAGCATTCCCAAAGCATCAAAGGGGACTGTTGTACTCTATTTGGTGTTCTTAGAAGTCTAACTTGCAAGTTTATCTTCCGTACAACGTTTCGTTAGGGAAAGATGCCAATAGACCAAGTTATGTTTGAAATTGTACAAACACTTGAAAAGCTCGTCCATGGAGAGAGTTGAGCAATTCCAAAGAATCAAAGTGGATCGTTAAACTCCATTAAGTGTTCTTAGAAACCTATGTTGCTAGTTTAACTTTCGTACGACGTTTCGTTTAGTAAAGATATTAATAGACCAAGTTATGTTTGAAATTGCACAAAACGTGAAAAGCTCATCTATCGACAGAATTGAGCATTTCCAAAACATCAAACTGGACCGTTGTAGTATATTTAGTGTTCTTAGAAGTCTATGTTTCTAGTTTAGCGTTCGAACAATGTTTCATTGGGTAAAGATGCCAATAGACCAAGTTATGTTTGAAATTACAAAGAACGTGAAAAACTCGTCTATATGGATAGAATTGAGCATTCCCAAAGCATCAAAGTGGACCGTTATACTCTATTTAGTGTTCTTCGTAGTCAAACTTGCTAGTTTAGATTTCATACAACGTTTCGTTAGGTAAAGATGCCAATAGACCAAGTTATGTTCGAAATTGCACGAAACATGAAAAACTTGTCCATGGACAGAGTTGAGCATTCCCAAAAAATCAAAGTGGACCATTTTACATTTAGTGTTCTTAGAAGTCTAACTTTCTAGTTTAGCTTTTGTACAACGTTTCGTTCGATAAAGATACCAATAGACCAAGTTATGTTTGAAATTGTACAAAAAGTCAAAAACTCATCTATGGACAGAATTGAACATTCTCAGAGCATCAAAGTGGACCGTTGTACTCTATTTAGTGTTCTTACAAGTCTAACTTGCTATTTGAGCTTTCATACAACGTATTGTTCGTGGTAAAGATGCCAATAGGCCAAGTTATGTTTGAAATTACACAAAAGCATGAAAAGCTCGTTAATGGAGAGGGTTGAGCAATTCCAAAGCATAAAACTTAACCGTTAAGCTCTATTTAGTGTTCTTATTAGTATATGTTGCTAGTTTAGCTTTCGTACAATGTTTCATTAGGTAACGATGCCAATGGACCCAAGTTATGTTTGAAATTGCAGAAAAACTTGAAAAGCTCGTCAATGGAGAGAGTTGAGCAATTCTAAAGCATAAAAGTTAACCGTTAAACTCTATTTAGTGTTCTTATTTGTCTATGTTGCTAGTTTAGCTTTCATACAATGTTTCATTAGGTAAGGATGCCAATGGACCCATGTTATGTTTGAAATTGCAGAAAAACTTGAAAAGCTCATCTATGGAGAGAATTGAGTGACTCCAAAGCAGCAAAGTGGACCGTTAAACTCTCTTTACTGTTCTTAGAAGTCTATGTTGCTAGTTTAGCTTTCGAACAACATTTTGTTTGGTAAAGATTCCAATAGACCAAGTGATGTTCAAAATTGCACAAAACGTGAAGAACTTGTTTATGGACAGAATTGTGCATTCCCAAAGCATCAAAGTGGACCGTTGTACTCTATTTAGTGCTCTTAGAATTCTAATTCGCTAGGTTATCTTTCCTACAAGGTTTCATTCGGTAAAGATGCCAATAGACCAACTTATGTTCGAAATTGCACAAAAAGTGAAAAACTCGTCTATGGATAGAATTGAGCATTCCCAAAGCATCAAAGGGGACTGTTGTACTCTATTTGGTGTTCTTAGAAGTCTAACTTGCAAGTTTATCTTCCGTACAACGTTTCGTTAGGGAAAGATGCCAATAGACCAAGTTATGTTTGAAATTGTACAAACACTTGAAAAGCTCGTCCATGGAGAGAGTTGAGCAATTCCAAAGAATCAAAGTGGATCGTTAAACTCCATTAAGTGTTCTTAGAAACCTATGTTGCTAGTTTAACTTTCGTACGACGTTTCGTTTAGTAAAGATATTAATAGACCAAGTTATGTTTGAAATTGCACAAAACGTGAAAAGCTCATCTATCGACAGAATTGAGCATTTCCAAAACATCAAACTGGACCGTTGTAGTATATTTAGTGTTCTTAGAAGTCTATGTTTCTAGTTTAGCGTTCGAACAATGTTTCATTGGGTAAAGATGCCAATAGACCAAGTTATGTTTGAAATTACAAAGAACGTGAAAAACTCGTCTATATGGATAGAATTGAGCATTCCCAAAGCATCAAAGTGGACCGTTATACTCTATTTAGTGTTCTTCGTAGTCAAACTTGCTAGTTTAGATTTCATACAACGTTTCGTTAGGTAAAGATGCCAATAGACCAAGTTATGTTCGAAATTGCACGAAACATGAAAAACTTGTCCATGGACAGAGTTGAGCATTCCCAAAAAATCAAAGTGGACCATTTTACATTTAGTGTTCTTAGAAGTCTAACTTTCTAGTTTAGCTTTTGTACAACGTTTCGTTCGATAAAGATACCAATAGACCAAGTTATGTTTGAAATTGTACAAAAAGTCAAAAACTCATCTATGGACAGAATTGAACATTCTCAGAGCATCAAAGTGGACCGTTGTACTCTATTTAGTGTTCTTACAAGTCTAACTTGCTATTTGAGCTTTCATACAACGTATTGTTCGTGGTAAAGATGCCAATAGGCCAAGTTATGTTTGAAATTACACAAAAGCATGAAAAGCTCGTTAATGGAGAGGGTTGAGCAATTCCAAAGCATAAAACTTAACCGTTAAGCTCTATTTAGTGTTCTTATTAGTATATGTTGCTAGTTTAGCTTTCGTACAATGTTTCATTAGGTAACGATGCCAATGGACCCAAGTTATGTTTGAAATTGCAGAAAAACTTGAAAAGCTCGTCAATGGAGAGAGTTGAGCAATTCTAAAGCATAAAAGTTAACCGTTAAACTCTATTTAGTGTTCTTATTTGTCTATGTTGCTAGTTTAGCTTTCATACAATGTTTCATTAGGTAAGGATGCCAATGGACCCATGTTATGTTTGAAATTGCAGAAAAACTTGAAAAGCTCATCTATGGAGAGAATTGAGTGACTCCAAAGCAGCAAAGTGGACCGTTAAACTCTCTTTACTGTTCTTAGAAGTCTATGTTGCTAGTTTAGCTTTCGAACAACATTTTGTTTGGTAAAGATTCCAATAGACCAAGTCATGTTCAAAATTGCACAAAACGTGAAGAACTTGTTTATGGACAGAATTGTGCATTCCCAAAGCATCAAAGTGGACCGTTGTACTCTATTTAGTGCTCTTAGAATTCTAATTCGCTAGGTTATCTTTCCTACAAGGTTTCATTCGGTAAAGATGCCAATAGACCAACTTATGTTCGAAATTGCACAAAAAGTGAAAAACTCGTCTATGGATAGAATTGAGCATTCCCAAAGCATCAAAGGGGACTGTTGTACTCTATTTGGTGTTCTTAGAAGTCTAACTTGCAAGTTTATCTTCCGTACAACGTTTCGTTAGGGAAAGATGCCAATAGACCAAGTTATGTTTGAAATTGTACAAACACTTGAAAAGCTCGTCCATGGAGAGAGTTGAGCAATTCCAAAGAATCAAAGTGGATCGTTAAACTCCATTAAGTGTTCTTAGAAACCTATGTTGCTAGTTTAACTTTCGTACGACGTTTCGTTTAGTAAAGATATTAATAGACCAAGTTATGTTTGAAATTGCACAAAACGTGAAAAGCTCATCTATCGACAGAATTGAGCATTTCCAAAACATCAAACTGGACCGTTGTAGTATATTTAGTGTTCTTAGAAGTCTATGTTTCTAGTTTAGCGTTCGAACAATGTTTCATTGGGTAAAGATGCCAATAGACCAAGTTATGTTTGAAATTACAAAGAACGTGAAAAACTCGTCTATATGGATAGAATTGAGCATTCCCAAAGCATCAAAGTGGACCGTTATACTCTATTTAGTGTTCTTCGTAGTCAAACTTGCTAGTTTAGATTTCATACAACGTTTCGTTAGGTAAAGATGCCAATAGACCAAGTTATGTTCGAAATTGCACGAAACATGAAAAACTTGTCCATGGACAGAGTTGAGCATTCCCAAAAAATCAAAGTGGACCATTTTACATTTAGTGTTCTTAGAAGTCTAACTTTCTAGTTTAGCTTTTGTACAACGTTTCGTTCGATAAAGATACCAATAGACCAAGTTATGTTTGAAATTGTACAAAAAGTCAAAAACTCATCTATGGACAGAATTGAACATTCTCAGAGCATCAAAGTGGACCGTTGTACTCTATTTAGTGTTCTTACAAGTCTAACTTGCTATTTGAGCTTTCATACAACGTATTGTTCGTGGTAAAGATGCCAATAGGCCAAGTTATGTTTGAAATTACACAAAAGCATGAAAAGCTCGTTAATGGAGAGGGTTGAGCAATTCCAAAGCATAAAACTTAACCGTTAAGCTCTATTTAGTGTTCTTATTAGTATATGTTGCTAGTTTAGCTTTCGTACAATGTTTCATTAGGTAACGATGCCAATGGACCCAAGTTATGTTTGAAATTGCAGAAAAACTTGAAAAGCTCGTCAATGGAGAGAGTTGAGCAATTCTAAAGCATAAAAGTTAACCGTTAAACTCTATTTAGTGTTCTTATTTGTCTATGTTGCTAGTTTAGCTTTCATACAATGTTTCATTAGGTAAGGATGCCAATGGACCCATGTTATGTTTGAAATTGCAGAAAAACTTGAAAAGCTCATCTATGGAGAGAATTGAGTGACTCCAAAGCAGCAAAGTGGACCGTTAAACTCTCTTTACTGTTCTTAGAAGTCTATGTTGCTAGTTTAGCTTTCGAACAACATTTTGTTTGGTAAAGATTCCAATAGACCAAGTCATGTTCAAAATTGCACAAAACGTGAAGAACTTGTTTATGGACAGAATTGAGCATTCCCAAAGCATCAAAGTGGACTGTTGTACTCTATTTAGTGCTCTTAGAATTCTAATTTGCTAGGTTATCTTTCCTACAAGGTTTCATTCGGTAAAGATGTCAATAGACCAACTTATGTTCGAAATTGCACAAAAAGTGAAAAACTCGTCTGTGGATAGAATTGAGCATTCCCAAAGCATCAAAGGGGACCGTTGTACTCTATTTAGTGTTCTTAGAAGTGTAACTTGCTAGTTTATCTTTCGTACAACGTTTCGTTAGGTAAAGATGCCAATAGACCAAGTTATGTTTGAAATTGTACAAAGTCCTGAAAAGCTCGTCCATGGAGAGAGTTGATGCGTGTCGAGCGCAAGCAAAAAAAAAATAATTACCTTACTCTGAAACCTTAACTGGTAAAAGTGATGAATAAGGGTAGATCCTCAGGGACCAAGTGATTAATTCACAGTTCTTAACGCACTAATTGAAATAGGGTAAGATTTGATTTTAATTCAACTAAACTAGAATGTAAACACAACAATACTTACGGGAAATAAGAATTAACAAACTTCAGATCAAAAGATATTGAGCAACCAATTCATGGATTTATCATAGATTTCTAAGGTACACAATCTTTATTGAACACTTAGCTAAATCTATCTGTACGACAGATAAATCTTTACCTTCCTTCTGTTATTAACATATTAACATGAGCTCAGCACTCAAGTTAATTCTTGTTATCAACTGAAGTGGTATTAAGCAATCCTCTTCCTATCAATAACAACAT
Source organism: Tripterygium wilfordii (assembly GCF_013401445.1). Classification (NCBI taxonomy): domain Eukaryota; kingdom Viridiplantae; phylum Streptophyta; class Magnoliopsida; order Celastrales; family Celastraceae; genus Tripterygium; species Tripterygium wilfordii. The sequence goes on from NC_052241.1 coordinate 5,360,552, forward strand.
TGGATTTTTTGGAAGAAACTAAGACTGAACAATAGTTTAACAAGCGAAAACTATTCAATTCATCCTGTAATTCCCTTGTGCAAACGATGAAAACTTGGATCATAATCACGTTGTCCAATCGCTACTTTTAATCAAGCAACACAACAATTACGTATCATGTACTCAATATAGCATTTAATCACACGAAATATCAATCAATATGCATCTCAATCAATTAATTCATGTAATCATTCACGAATATAATAAAGAACTACAGATGTTCGAATCCAGAATGAATTTAAATATAACAAACCAAGTCTCAAAATCTCATGAATTGGAGTCAAATCCCTTGAACCAAAGAAATAAATTAGCCGCTCATAGTGTGGAGAGAAACCTACGTTCTATGGATTGCGTATGGCTCTTTCTCCCTGTGTGTTTATCTTAGTTCTGCCGTCCCATTATATATAACTAGTAACCTCCCACGTCTCCTAAGAAGCCCTAGTTTAAGACTCCTAAAATCACTCTATTTCCTTAATTATTTTAGAAAACAGAAATCTATCACGATCTCGCAACTGGATTCTGGGAGATTCTGAGCATATTCAGACGTGAACTTCTTCATCAAAATCGTAGCTCTGAACGTGTACTTATTTATGGGCTTTTGAATCACTCGATTTGGACCTCATATGCTCCAGTTCTGAGCTTCTAAAGACCCGGTCCGCAGCATAAAATCCTGCTTCTCATAAGATTTCCAGCCCTGACTTTGGGTAATGCTCAGAGTTCCATCGTACTCCAATTAATGTGAACCAGCACTTCCCGAACAGCTTGAAATGTCCTCTAAAAGTCCGTTGAAGACTGCAATTTATTCTGTCAGCTCCTTCTGCCGAATGTCCTGTAAAATATCCCAGAAGGTCTTAAATACCAAAATTCTGTAATTTCCAATTTAAAGCATAGTTTTTTTTTACATCATCCCATTGAAGTTATCTTCATAAAATCTCATCACAAATCAACCTCATCAACCAATAAAATGATTAAAGTGATAGAATATCAGTGATCTAAACATGCACAAATATGCTCACATCAAATTCCCCCACACTTAACTTTTACACGTCCTCGAGTAAAATGCACCCATGCAAAAATACAAGGCCACATACCCATCTCAGAACACTGGCAATGGCCATCAAACTTAAGTCAAGTATACTCATCTCTTTTCACATCATGTTACAAGTAACTTGATCAGTCATGGGACTTCCAACCTAACATGAACAATTCCTGCACAACTCACCCCTTCCTTTCTCTCCCTGCCACTACAATCCAGGTAGTAAAATAAGGATTCATAATCATTTTTTTTTGACTGCAGTAAGTGCATGTTATGCTCCATCTTACTGCAGAAGTACCATTTTTTTTTCCGATTCATTCTTTTCATTCTGGTGAGTGCATTTTATGCTCCATCTCACTTTAATTGTTTTTGGGGTTTGGTAGGTGCATCTTATGCTCCATCCTACCAAAGTGATGACTTTTCCCTATTTACTTAAACCCAGATATAGGACTGGCCTAAGGAGGAAAAAGGGTTAAAAGTTTGCTGCGCAATCCTTTTTCACTGCTAGGTTGTTAGTATACATATCTTCACAAGAAATACTGCCTCAATCAGTTACTAAGAACTTATATGCTTATCAAAAATTCACAAGACATTGCAAGGTCCAAGTTGAGGTTGCGAACCCCTATGCATGCTGTATTTTAATGAGTTTAAGCCTAATCCCAAGTTTATTCACACACAGGTTATTAGCACATGACAGTCTCCCCCACCCTTGAGGTTTACAGTGCTCTCACTGTAAAGAAACGACATTTTTTTTTTTGGAAGACAATAGATGAAATTATTCTAAAGTGATAGAGAAAGAGAACATAACTAATTGTGACCAACAGGTCATTCTTGGGTTGCCTCTGATAACACATATTTATGCACATTTTACATCCCTTATTCCTATACTTTGCACTAGTTTCCTTTGTGAAATTGGTTGTTTTGATGTGTTTTGTGTAAGTTTTGAAGGAATACGTCCCTAATGGTGATTGAGAGCTAAAGAGGCAAAAATATGGTGAAATAAGAAAAGATGAATATGTTCACAATTTTGAAGCCAAGTCAGGTTCCTAAACAGATTCGTCAATTTCACAGAATAAACTGGACGTGCTCAGGAGGAATTGGACAACTAGTGATATATCGTTGGAAAGATCTAGAAGTCTAGTTTCCATAGAATTTTACGGTTCGTGATTTGGAGTTCCTTAGAGGAAGTTGCATCAGTTTTAGCATCAGTGGTTCAGTGCAGAAATTATATACGAAATTAGAAGATTTGATACCTCAAGATACTTAAGACACGGAACAAATCTTGGTAGATTACGGGGCACTCGAATCATGTGTTAGAAGTCAATGACAACTCTCTCAATCAATTAAGTTCAGTTTCCATAAGGAGAAATGTATTGAAAGTCGAGTTCTGTATCAATTAGGAGAATCACTTCCCTATGGTAATTGGACTTAATTCCTATTTTGTCTCAAAAGTCTCAGTCGTGCCCTATTGTGAAACTATAAAAGGGATGTAAAAGTCATCGAAGAACACACGGACGGAGGAAAGAACGAACGGAGGACGCAAAGAGAAGGTGAAATTGGCAGCAAGCAAGCGGAGATCTACTACTTGGTTGTCTCTTTCTCTTTTGTGTTTTAGTGTTCAAAACAAATGATGAGTGGCTAGTTTTCCTTCAGTTAAGAGGCTGGTTGAAGCCCGAACATGATTGTATTGATGCTTCGTTAATCTCTAATCTTATTTCTTGATATCGAATGAAAATCTTTTCACTATATTACTTGTCGATGAAATCTGAGATATGTTTCTTTGAGTGCACGCTTAGATGCATGTCTTAGAATTCTATTGCTAGGACAATATGATTGATCGCCCATATCTTCATAAAGTCTCAAGTAGCCAATGAATAAGATAGCTCATATTCATGTGAATTGATTTCTAGGTTATGTAAGATGCATGCCACATCTTGTGAATTTAGTGATGTTTGCTTTCTTTGTGCTGAATGATTCTTGAGTGTTGAATCTATGAACATGTCATTCTAGATTGCATCTTAAGAACTAAGTTAAGGAGTACATGCCATGCACTTGACATACTAATTAAGAGAGAGCAATACGGTAAAATCAACATGCCATTGTTTTATCTTAAACATCATCATTCGTGAATCAAGAATTACAGTTAAAGATTGCAGCAGTACATGATTGTTAGTGGTGGATAGCTTTCCCTTGACTCTTTCTCTTATTAGAATCAAAAACTTTTCCTACTTCTTATTGATTATTCTAAGTTAGTCGTTTAGCTCAAATCACAATACTGTCTAGCTTGAGTCACAGTTAGGTTTGATTTGCAATTATATTCCAATCCTCTGCGGGAGATACCCTTGCTTCTCACTATACTCAACAACGTTTTTCTTAAGTCGCAAGGATTAAATTGGGTTATTTTTCAGCACCTATTTTGGTGTTCGAAAATAGCTGAACAATTTTTGGCGCCGTGTCGCCGGGGATTGTTTTATTTAATTGCAAATTGATTTTCTTTTTGTTTCTCTTTTCAGTGTATGCACACTCGAAGTTCTCAAGGAAATGACCTTGTTTACAATCCAGAGATTGAACGCACTGCTCGTCTACACCGTAAAGAAGCAGCCCAACGCCGAATTACGGAATCCACATCCTCTCAGTCACTACCACCATTGCCATGATCTAGTTCGGACGAAGAGGAAGAGCAGCATATTTTTGAGGATAACGCAATGGCTGAAGAGGAGAAACCACTCAAGGCTTCTTTTGTCCCTACAAATCTAGCTCAGTCGTCATGCATTGCCTTTACTCCCACTGCGGCATCTACATATAGCATATCTCCTCAATTGATCAATTTTGTACCACACTTTTATGGAAAGTCGATGGAGGATCCGAACATGCACCTTCGAGAATTCTATGATCTGTGTAGGACACAGAACATCCAACACCTAAATGCCGAGTGACTCAGGTTAATTCTTTTTCCCGTCTCTCTAAAGGATGATGCTAAGTGGTGGTTAAATTCTTTGCCAGCAGGATCTATTACCACATGGGATCAGCTGGCTACCAAGTTCATCACAAAGTATTTCCCTGCTCAGAAAACAAGGCAATTGAGAAAGGAGATAAATGCCTTCCAGCAGAAAGATGGAGATTCTTTTCATGAAGCATGGGTGCATTTTAATGAGTTGCTTCGCAAGTGTCCTCATCATGGTTTTTCCAAAGATGACCAAGCTCAATCCTTTTATGAAGGCTTGAACGATGCCAACAAAGTCTTAGTGGACTCAACATGTGGGGGAGCTTTCATGAATAAAACAAGTAATGAGGCTTTTCAAATATTTGAGACTTTAAGTGAAAATTCTCAGCGATTCTCTACTGGAGGAAGGCAAGGATCAAGGAGTAGGAGTGTTTATGAAGTAAATGTTCGAGATGGATCTTCATCACAAATAACAGCTATTGAAAATAAATTAGACATGCTGATGAAGACCATACTCCCAATAAGACAAGCTACTCAAAGTGAGGTATGAGCTAAATGTTTCAATATTGATCATACAACTGAAACTTGTCACATGTATTCTACAGAGCTGGAGCAAGCTAACTATGCGGCACAAAGGTCAAGGTTTAACCCTTACTCCAATACTTATAATCCGGGTTGGCATGACCATCGAAACTTAAGATGGAGTAACAATGACAATGTCCAACAAGCAATTACTGCACCTCAAGGCTCGAGCCAAGGACAGATAGCTCGAGCTATGAATCCTCCAGCACTTTTGCAACGTGCACCTGGTAAGTCACTTGAAGATTTGGTTATGACTATGGTTGATAGCACTAATTCCTTTATATAGAAAGCAGATAGTCGTTTCCAAAAGCAAGATAAGGCTATAGAGAACCTTGAGAGACAAATGAGTCAAGTTGTGACTGTTCTTTCTCAAAGGGAACCGGGTAAACTCCCTAGCCAAACCGAAATTAATCCTAAAGGAGTAAACCCTGAACAAGCAGCAGCTGTGACTTTGAGGAGTGGAAAGCACGTTCTGGACAAACCAATGTTGAATAACAAAGGAAAGAATGATGTGGTAGAGGAGGAGGGCAAAAGGGACACAATTCTTGGGCAAAAGGAGATGGAAAAAAATATTGAGGAGAAGCAAACAACCGACCATCAAGTAACCAATGCTTCAAATTCGTATACTGTGCCCATTCCTTTCCCTCGCAGGTTCATGAAGACCAAGAAGGAGCAACACAAAAAGATATCTTGGAAACCTTTCGTAAGGTCCAAGTAAACATTCATCTCTTGGATGCTATAAAACAGATTCCCATGTATGCGAAATTTCTTAAGGAGCTTTGCACTAACAAGAGGAGATTTGAAGAACATGAAACAGTAGCTCTGAGTGAGGAGGTGTCAACTGTGCTCCAACATAAACTACCTCCCAAATTGAAAGACCATGGAAGCTTTACCATACCGTGTACCATCGGTGAAAAAAGGTTTGAAAAAGCCTTACTTGATTTAGGTGCTTCTATAAATTTAATGCCTTTTTCTGTTTATGAAGCACTTGATCTAGGTGAGCTTCAAGAGACTAGTGTGGCTATTCAACTCGCGGATAGATCACTTAGACGACCAAGAGGTTTGTTGGAAGATGTTTTGGTACGTGTGAATGAATTGATCTTTCCGACCGACTTCTTTGTGTTGGAGATGGAAGAAGCTATTATGCCGGTCTCCTTACCCCTCATACTTGGCCGGCCCTTCATGAGAACTGCGCGTACCAAGATTGATGTCTATGAAGGAACCTTGTCCATGGAAATTCAAGGAGAAAAAATCGGCTTTAGAATTTTCGAAGCAATGAGGTATCCTTGTGATGATCAATCTTGTTTTTCCATTGATACTTTTGATTATTTGGTGCAGGATACATTCAATACAAGCATGGGGATGACTCTTTAAAAACTGTGCTGGAGTTGGGTTTGTTACCATGCCAACAATCAGCCATCACAATGACCAACCAAGAAGCTATTGGGTGTGAAGAATTGGAGAGTTCGGTGGCTGCCCTTGAAGCTTTGCCACGGATACAAGGTAAGTATTATTCTCCTTTTCTAATGAAAAACTTGTACCTTCTGTGATTGAGGCAGCAAAATTGGAGCTTAAACAGCTACCGGACCATCTACAATATGCATACTTGGGAGACAATGAGACACTACCAGTTATTATCGCAGCTAACCTTTCGGTAGAGGATAAAGATAAGCTGATTCGAGTTCTCAGAGAGCATAGAACAGTAATTGGCTGGAGTATAACAGATATCAAGGGCATAAGCCCAACCACATGCATGCATAGAATACTTCTTGAGGAAGGATCAAAACCTACAAGAGAATCCCAACGTCGATTGAACCCTCCTATGATGGAAGTGGTAAAGAAAGAAGTTCTCAAACTTCTTGATGCCGGCATGATATACCCTATCTTTGACAGTAAATGGGTGAGTCCTGTACAAGTTGTGCCCAAACGATCTGGAATAACAGTTGTCAAGAACAAGGACAATGAACTAGTGCCTCAACGTTTGCAAACGGGCTGGAGAGTGTGCATCGACTATCGCAAGCTCAACAATACTACGCGTAAGGATCACTTTCCTTTACCTTTTATTGATCAGATGCTTGAGCGTCTTGCAGGTCATGCATATTATTGTTTCTTGGATGGCTACTCGGGCTACCACCAAATTGCCATAGCTCCGGAAGATCAAGAGAAGACGACATTTACTTGTCCCTTCGGAACATTTGCGTATAGGAGGATGCCTTTCGGTTTATGCAACGCGCCTGCCACATTTCAACGTTGTATGATTAGCATATTTTCTGACATGGTCGAAAAAATTATTGAGGTATTCATGGATGATTTTTCAGTTTTCGGTAATTCTTTTGACCATTGTCTTCATAATTTGTCGCTTGTTTTAAAACGTTGTCAAGAAACTCACCTTGTACTTAATTGGGAGAAGTGTCACTTCATGGTAACACAAGGCATAGTTTTAGGCCATATTATATCCCTTAAGGGTATTGAAGTTGATAAAGCAAAGATAGATCTTGTTCATTCTTTACCACCCCCTACATGTGTGAGGGAGGTTCGTTCTTTTCTTGGTCATGTAGGTTTCTATCGACGCTTCATCAAGGATTTCTCAAAGATTACAAGGCCTCTTTGCCGCCTACTCCAAAAAGAAGTGGAATTTGAGTTCAATGAAGAATGCAAAGTGGCGTTTGACAAGCTTAAGGGAATGTTAACGACAACCCCTATCATTGTGCCACCAGATTGGAGCCTTCCATTTGAATTAATGTGCGATGCAAGTGACTACGCAGTGGGCGCTGTTTTGGGACAACGAGTAAACAAGCTGCCTCACGTTATCTACTATGCATCTCGGACTCTCAATGAGGCTCAAGTCAACTATACCACCACAGAGAAGGAGCTACTTGCTGTTGTTTTTGCTTTAGATAAATTTCGATCATATCTTATAGGCACTAAAGTGATAGTTTTTTCTGACCATGCAGCATTAAAATATCTTCTCACAAAAAAAGATGCTAAGCCTAGACTGATTCGATGGATGCTCTTGCTTCAAGAGTTTGATATTGAAATCAAAGACAAGAAGGGGTGTGAGAATGTTGTGGCGGATCATCTCAGTCGCATGACACATACTCAAACTTGGGAAGGTGAGGTTTTACCCTTACAAGAACAATTTCCTGATGAACAAATTTTTGCTATGCAGGTTGCGGATCCTTGGTATGCAGATATCATCAATTATGTTGTTACCAAGAAGATTCCGGCGGACTTCACTAGAGCACAAAAGGATAGACTTGTCACGATGGCAAAGTACTATGTGTGGGATGATCCATATTTATGGAAGCAATGCCCGGATCAAGTGATAAGAAGGTGTGTACCCGAAAGTGAGTTTGATTCTATTCTAACTTTCTGTCACTCTTATGCATGTGGAGGCCACTATGGAGCTAAGAGGACAGCTCTTAAAGTACTTGAGAGTGGTTTTTATTGGCCATCATTGTTCAACGATGCATATCATTTTTGTAAGACTTGTGATCGTTGTCAAAGGACAAGTAATATTGGCCCAAGAAATCAAATGCCACTAAACCCATTCAATATTGTTGAAATCTTTGATGTTTGGGGCATTGATTTCATGGGTCCCTTTCCTTCTTCTCATGGATTCCTTTATATACTTCTCGCTGTAGATTATGTTTCTAAGTGGGTGGAGGCACAGGCCACTCGGACTAATGATTCTAAAGTTGTTCTCAGTTTTCTTCGAGCTAAAATCTTTTCAAGGTTTGGTACGCCTCGAGCTATTGTCAGCGATGGAGGAACTCATTTTTGTAACAGATCTTCTGAAGCTTTGTTGAAGAAGTATAATATCACTCACAAAGTGTCTACACCATACCACCCTCAAACGAATGGTCAAGCAGAAGTTTCGAATAGAGAGATTAAACACATTCTAGAAAGAACCGTCAATACAAACCGAAAAGATTGGAGTGATAGGTTGGACGATGCTTTATGGGCATATAGAACTGCCTACAAGACCCCCATTGGCATGAGTCCTTTTCGGTTACTATATGGGAAGTCATGCCATCTTCCAGTGGAGCTTGAACACCGTGCTTATTGGGCCACAAGAAGTTCAATTTTGATATGAGGTTGGCAGGTGATCATAGACGTCTTCAGTTGAACGAACTTGAGGAGTTAAGGACTGAAGCATATGAGAATTCTCGAATTTACAAGGAGAAGACGAAGGCGTTTCATGATAAGCTAATTGCCAAGAAGACCTTTGAAGTTGGCCAGAAAGTCCTTCTCTTTGATTCTCGACTTAAGTTGTTTCCGGGTAAACTTCGCTCTCGTTGGTGTGGACCATTTGTTGTTACTAATGTTTTCTCTCATGGTGCAGTTGAAATTCAGAATCCAAAAACAGGGAGCATTTTTAAGGTGAATGGGCATCGGCTTAAGCCATACCTTGAGTTGGTCATAGAGCGGTTGGTGGAGAATGTACCTCTCCGTGACCCTGATGTTAGTGCATGATTTGTGGTGCCGTCTGGCTGAAGACGTTAACTCAAGCGCTACTTGGGAGGCAACCCAACAAGGGAGAAAAAGGCTACACTCTAGTAACTTTTCTTTTCTTTTCAGTTTTAATTTTTAATAGTTAGTTGTGTTTCCCTCTTTCCATGCTTGGCTTAGCTTGTTCTGTGTTTTAATTTCTTAACATTGGGACAATGTTTAGTTTAGGTTTGGGGGTGCGGGAAATGTTTAGAGTCAGTAAAAAAAAAAAAAATTGTTTTGAAACCTTGAGTTGAAGTGCTACTTTTGCTTACTAATGGAGATGTATATGGTGTGCATTGATCAATAATCTTTGACTGAGAGAGTGTCACGTAGGGATTGCATCATAGATGATTCATTTAATTGTATTGTGCTCTTAATATCTTGGTGGACAAGGATGCCATAGCAGAATGAACTGTGGAAAAATAGTGGAGACTACCTTGTGAGATTTTTGAGCCTCTACTGATTTTTTCTGAGAGATGCATTGTTATTTCTATTCTTAAACACTCTCAACTTCATCGTTTAGATTGATCTCACTAGGCCTTGCATTGGATACTAAAGAACTAATCTCTATACAGATATCATGATGCTTGCCTTTGCTTTTGAGTTGAATGAACCCTGAAAGATGAAGTTAGGCTATGTGTGTCTTACCCTTGTTAAACCTTTCGAAGTCATTACCTTTTGTGTGCGCCGTTTACCCTGTTGAAACCAAACACTTAAGCCTTTTCTTTCATTAGCCTCAACTTATCCAGCTTGCCCTGTTCTGAACCTACCCTGTAGCTTGAGCTATGTTAAGGTAATCTTGTAGAAATTCGAGGTTGAGCTGGAAATAAAAGAAAAAAATATGGTGTGTACCGAGGCAGATTGTGCTTTGATTGGAAGAAAGAAATATGATGTAAAAAGAAAAAAAAGAAAAAGAGGGCACTGAAGGCCTGGACACCAATTACAAAGTTTATAAGCGGGCCAACCTATTGTACTTCATGAATGCAAGATTTTAGTATAGCTCAAGCTCTGATCCCTTTGTATTTCTTTCTTTCCTACCCATAAGCCTTACCTTACGTTACAACCATAACAAAAGACCTAATTGATTTTTGGGTGAATCTCTCTTGGAAGTGAAGATAAGTGTTATGGTTTATCTGTGTTCTTAGTATCCGATTTCTTTCGTGAGATCTTCTTTCTATAAATGTGCTTCATTGTCATCTATTCATACGTGGAATATCCTTACCTATTTCACATAACTTCCGCCACGTATGCTTGTGAGAGATTTCAAGCCCTAGGTTCTGAGTGAACTAAAAGAAAAGGAGAGAAAGTTATCATGTGAGGTATAGAGTCGAGGCGAATTTATTCCATGACATTCGAGTATGGTGTTTCTTTAAGCTTGGATTTTATGAGTATCTGCATTAGTCTATACATTGTGATGTATTTCCTTATAGTGGCATGATCTTAGTTCATTGAGTACGATTGACACACATTGGTTTCTATTAGTTTGTTTAAAGGATGCCCTTTTACAATTTTGGTTTCATAAATGTTTGTGGGTATCGCTCTAGTAAACCCTCAGGAGACGCAACTCCTCCAACTAGGGACACCTAGAGGTTTAAAGGCTTGTGACACACGCTAAGTGTCATCGTGTTTCCGTACGAAAGTGGCCTAGGTTATTATTTATCTTTTGTTTACCATTTTGCTCGGGGACTAGCAAAAGTTCAGGTTTGGGGGTATTTGATAACACATATTTATGCACATTTTACATCCCTTATTCCTATACTTTGCACTAGTTCCGTTGTGAAATTGGTTGTTTTGATGTGTTTTGTGTAAGTTTTGAAGGAATACGTCCCTAATGGTGATTAAGAGCTAAAGAGGCAAAAATATGGTGAAATAAGAAAAGATGAATATGTTCACAATTTTGAAGCCAAGTCAGGTTCCTAAACAGATTCGTCAATTTCACGGAATAAACTGGATGTGCTCAGGAGGAATTGGACAACGAGTGATATACCGTTGGAAAGATCTAGAAGTCTAGTTTCCATAGAATTTTACGGTTCGTGATTTGGAGTTCCCTAGAGGAAGTTGCATCAGTTTTAGCATCAGTGGTTCAGTGCAGAAATTATATACGAAATTAGAAGATTTGATACCTCAAGATACTTAAGACACGGAACAAATCTTGGGAGATTACGGGGCACTCGAATCATGTGTTAGAAGTCAATGACAACTCTCTCAATCAATTAAGTTCAGTTTCCATAAGGAGAAGTGTATTGAAAGTCGAGTTCTGTATCAATTAGGAGAATCACTTCCCTATGGTAATTGGACTTAATTCCTATTTTGTCTCAAAAGTCTCAGTCGTGCCCTATTGTGAAACTATAAAAGGGATGTAAAAGTCATCGAAGAACACACGGACGGATGAAAGAACGAACGGAGGACGCAAAGAGAAGGTGAAATCGGCAGCAAGCAAGCGGAGATCTACTACTTGGTTGTCTCTTTCTCTTTTGTGTTTTAGTGTTCAAAACAGATGATGAGTGGCTAGTTTTCCTTCAGTTAAGAGGCTGGTTGAAGCCCGAACATGATTGTATTGATGCTTCGTTAATCTCTAATCTTATTTCTTGATATCGAATGAAAATCTTTTCACTATATTACTTGTTGATGAAATCTGAGATATGTTTCTTTGAGTGCACGCTTAGATGCATGTCTTAGAATTCTATTGCTAGGACAATATGATTGATCGCCCATATCTTCATAAAGTCTCAAGTAGCCAATGAATAAGATAGCTCATATTCATGTGAATTGATTTCTAGGTTATGTAAGATGCATGCCACATCTTGTGAATTTAGTGATGTTTGCTTTCTTTGTGCTTAATGATTCTTGAGTGTTGAATCTATGAACATGTCATTCTAGATTGCATCTTAAGAACTAAGTTAAGGAGTACATGCCATGCACTTGACATACTAATTAAGAGAGAGCAATATGGTAAAATCAACATGCCATTGTTTTATCTTAAACATCATCATTCGTGAATCAAGAATTACAGTTAAAGATTGCAGCAGTACATGATTGTTAGTGGTGGATAGCTTTCCCTTGACTCTTTCTCTTATAAGAATCAAAAAATTTTCCTACTTCTTATTGATTATTCTAGGTTAGTCGTTTAGCTCGAATCACAATACTGTCTAGCTCGAGTCACAATTAGGTTTGATTTGCAATTATATTCCAATCCTCTGCGGTATATACCCTTGCTTCTCACTATACTCAACAACGTTTTTCTTAAGTCGCAAGGATTAAATTGGGTTATTTTTCAACACTTATTTTGGTGTTCGAAAATAGCTGAACAGCCTCCCAAGCAGCGCATTTGGTTTACGTCGTTAAGCTCGGCGCAGCCACTCTCCTTAGTGGGTAGAAACTGGATCGTGCAATGGGATATCCTCCACAGTGTGCTCTTGAAGCCCGTCATAAAATGGTTTCAGCCGATGCCCCTTAACCTTGAATACCTTGTTAGTGTCGAAACTTTTGACTTCAACTGCACCATGAGGAAACACATTAGTAACAACAAAAGGACCAAGCCAACGAGAACGTAATTTACCTGGCATAAGCTTCAAGCGCGAGTTATAAAGCAAAACTTTTTGCCCAACCACAAATTGCTTCCTAACAATCATCTTGTCATGAATGGCTTTGGTCTTTTTCTTATAAATTCTGGAGTTTTCATAGGCTTCCAATCGTTTCTCTTCCAATTCTTGGAGTTGTAACTTTCTCTCTTGGCCGGCTGCCTCCAAGTCCATATTACAGCGTTTTACTGCCCAAAATGCCTTGTGCTCTAACTCGACGCGAAGATGACATGTTTTCCCAAAAACTATCCGATAAGGAGACATCCCGAGTGGTGTCTTATAGGCTGTTCGGTATGCCCATAAAGCATCATCAAGCCGCAAGCTCCAATCCTTCCTATTGGGCTTGACCATCTTCTCCAAAATGGATTTGACTTCTCTGTTGGATACTTCAGCTTGTCCATTTGTTTGGGGGTGATAGGGAGTGGAGGTTTTATGAATGACCCCATATTTTTTTAGCAATGCGTCAATCGTGCGGTTACAAAAGTGACTTCCTTGATCGCTGATCATTGCCCGTGGAATGTTGAATCTGCCAAAGATGTTAGTTTTGATAAAACATGAAACAACTTTGGAATCGTCAGTCGTAGTGGCCTTTGCTTCCACCCATTTAGACACATAATCTACAGCAAGTAAAATATAAGCAAATCCAAAAGATGATGGAAATGGACCCATAAAATCGATACCCCGGATATCAAAAATCTCACAAGCAAGAATGGGTGTTTGTACCATCTCGTTCCGACGAGTCAAGCTGCCTGTCTTTTGGCACGGCTTACAATTCTTGCACATCACGTAAGCATCATGGAATAATGTAGGCCAATAAAATCCGCTATCCAAAACTTTCTTCGCTGTTCTCTTGGGGCCAAAATGACCTCCACAAGCATATGTATGGCAGAATGTAAGGATAGACAAAATTTCTGAATCAGGCACACACCGCCTAATAATTTGATCCGAACACATTTTCCACAAGTATGGGTCATCCTACACATAATATTTTGCTTCACTCTTAACTTTATCTCTCTTGGCCCTAGTCATATCATATCATCAGGTAAAATTCTGGCAACCAAGTAATTTACCAAATCAGCATACCAAGGGAGCATCTCTTTGACGGCAAACAAATGTTCATCAGGGAAAAATTCATGCAAAGGCTCAGCATCTTCTTCCCTTCCCAATCGGCTCAAATGGTCAGCAACAAGGTTGTCAGCTCCTTTCTTGTCTTTGATCTCAATATCAAATTCTTGCAAGAGAAGAATCCATTTAATCAGTCTCGGTTTCCTCCTTCTTGGCTAGTAGATGCTTCAAAGCTGCATGATCAGAAAATACAATCACTTTAGAACCAAGCAAATAAGACCGAAATTTGTCTAATGCAAATACAATGGCTAGAAGCTCTTTCTCAGTGGTCGAATAATTGCACTGTGCCGGGTTAAGTGTTCTGGAGGCATAATAGATCACATGAGCTTGCTTGTCAAATCGCTGTCCTAATACCGCTCCTACTGCGTAATTACTGGCATCACTCATAATCTCGAAAGGTAGCGTCCAATCAGGAGGCTGAATTATGGGAGTGGTCATCAATGCGGTTTTCAACTTATCAAAAGCCTCCTTGCATTCTTGGTTGAACTCGAAAGGAACTTCTTTTTGTAAAAGTCTAGATAAAGGCAAAGCAATCTTTGAGAAGTCCTTAATAAACCTGCGATAAAAACCTGCATGGCCACAAAAAGAACGCACCTCTCGTACATTGTTAGGATATGGTAAGTGTATGATTAAATCAATTTTAGCTTTATCAACTTCGATACCCTTCTCTAAAATAACATGACCCAAGACAATTCCTTGTTTCACCATAAAATGACGTTTTTCAAAATTCAAAACAAGGTTTGTTGCAACGCATTGGTCTAACACGCGACCCACATTATCCAAACAAATGTCAATTGAATCACCGTAAACAGTAAAGTCATCCATGAACACTTCAATGCAATTTTCTATTAATTCAGAAAAAATACTCATCATGCATCTTTGAGCATTCCCAAAGCATCAAAGTGGACCATTGTACCCTATTTAGTGCTCTTAGAAGCCTAATTGGCTAGTTTATGTTTTGTACAAGGTTTCATTCGGTAAAGATTCCAATAGACCAAGTTATGTTCGAAATTGCACAAAAAGTGAAAAACTCGTCTGTGGATAGAATTGAGCATTCCCATAGCATCAAAGGGGACTGTTGTACTTTATTTAGCGTTCTTAGAAGTTTAACTTGCTAGTTTATCTTTCGTACAATGTTTCACTATGTAAAGATGCTAATAGACCAAGTTATGTTTGAAATTGCACAAAAACTTCAACAGCTCATCCATGGAGAGAGTTTAGCAATTCCAAAGCATCAAAGTGGAACGTTAAACTCCATTGAGTGTTCTTAGAAACCTATGTTGCTAGTTTAGCTTTCGTACAACAATTCATTTGGTAAAGATATTCATAGACCAAGTTATGTTTGAAATTGCACAAAACGTGAAAAGCTCGTCTATCGACGGAATTGAGCATTGTTGAAACATCAAATTGGACCGTTGTACTTTATTTAGTGTTCTTAGAAGTCTATGTTTCTATTTTAGCTTTCGTACAATGTTTCGTTAGGTAAATATGTCAATAGACCAAGTTATGTTTGAAATCGCACAGAACGTGAAAAGCTCGTCTATATGGACAGAATTGAGCATTCCCAAAGCATCAAAGTGGACCGTTGTACTCTATTTAGTGTTCTTAGTAGTCGAACTTTCTAGTTTATCCTTCGTACATCATTTCGTTTGGTAAAGATGCCAATAGACCAAGTTATAGTTGAAATTACACAAATACTTGAAAGCTCGTCTATGGAGAGAGTTGAGCAATTCCTAAGATAAAAGTTGACCGTTAAACTCTATTTAGTGTTCTTAGAAGTCTATGTTGCTTGTTTAGCTATCGTGCAATGTTTCATTAGATAAAGATGCCAATGGACCCATGTTATGTTTGAAATTGCTCAAAAACTTGAAAAGCTCATCTATGGAGGGAGTTGAGCGACTCCAAAGCATCAAAGTGGAAAGTTAAACTCTTTTTACCGTTCTTAGAAGTATATGTTGCTAGTTTAGCTTTCGTACAACATTTTGTTAGGTGAAGATTCCAATAGACCAAGTGATGTTCGAAATTGCACAAAACATGAAAAACTTGTCTATGGACAAAATTGAGCATTCCCAAAGCATCAAAGTGGACCATTGTACTCTATTTGGTGCCCTTAGAAGTCTACTTGGCTAGTTTATGTTTCGTACAAGGTTTCATTCGGTAAAGATGCCAATAGACCAACTTATGTTCGAAATTCCACAAAAAGTGAAAAACTCGTCTATGGACAGAATTGAGCATTCCCATAGCATCAAAGGGGACCATTGTACTTTATTTAGCGTTCTTAGAAGTCTAACTTGCTAGTTTATCAGTAGAACAACGTTTCGCTATGTAAAGATGCCAACAGACCAAGTTATGTTTGAAATTGCACGAGAACTTGAAAAGCTTGTCCATGGAGAGAGTTTAGCAATTCCAAAGCATCAAAGTGGATCGTTAAACTCCATTGAGTGTTCTTAGAAACCTATGTTGCTAGTTTAGCTTTCGTACAACGATTCTTTTGGTAAAGATATTAATAGACCAAGTTACCTTTGAAATTGCACAAAACAAGAAAAGCTCGTCTATCGACAGACTTGAGCATTACCAAAACATCAAACTGGACCGTTGTACTCTATTTTATGTTCTTCAAAGTCTAACTTTCTAGTTTAACTTTCGTACAATGTTTCGTAAGGTAAAGATGACAATAGACCAAGTTATGTTTGAAATTGCACAAAAAGTGAAAAACTTGTCTATGGACAAATTTGAGCATTTCCAAAGAATCAAAGTGGACCATTGTACTCTATTTAGTGTTCTTAGAAGTCCAACTTGCTAGTTTAGCTTACATACAATGTTTCCTTCGGTAAAGATGCCAATAGACCAAGTTATGTTTGAAATTACACAAAAAGTGAAAAGCTCATCTATGGAAAGAATTGAGCATTCCCAATGGATCGAAGTGGATCGTTGTACTCTATTTCGTGTTCTTAGAAGTCTAACTTGCTAGTTTAGCTTTCTTACAACGTTTCGTTTGGTAAAGATATGCCAATAGACCAAGTTATGTTTGAAATTGCACAAAAACTTGGAATGCTCGTCCATGGAGAGAGTTGAGCAATTCCTAAGCATAAAAGTTAACCGTTAAACTCTATTTAGTGTTCTTAGAAGCCTATGTTGCTAGTTTAGCTTTCGTACAACGTTTTGTTAGGTAACGATACCAATAGACCAAGTTATGTTTGAAATTGCATAAAACATGAAAAGCTCATCTATGGACAGAATTGAGCATTCCCAAAGCATCAAAGTGGACCGTTGTACTCTATTTAGTGTTCTTAGAACTCTAACTTGCTAGTTTCGCTTTCCTACATGTTTCGTTTGGTAAAGATGCCAATAGACCAAGTTATGTTTGAAATTACACAAAAACGTTAAAAGCTCGTCTATGGAGAGAGTTGAGCAATTCCTAAGCATAAAAGTTAACCGTTAAACTCTATTTAGTGTTCTGAGAAGTCTATGTTGCTAGTTTAGCTTTCGAACAATGTTTCAATAGGTAAAGATGCCAATGGACCCAAGTTATGTTTGAATATGCACAAATACTTGAGAAGCTCATCTACGGAGAGAGTTGAGCGACTCCAAAGCATCAAAGTGGACCGTTAAACTCTATTTAGTGTTCTTGGAAGTCTATGTTGCTAGTTTGGCTTTCGTACAACGTTTTGTTAGGAAAAGATTCCAATAGACCAAGTTATGTTCGAAATTGCACAGAATGTGAAAAACTTGTCTATGGACAGAATTGAGCATTCCTAAAGCATCAAAATGGACCATTGTACTCTATTTAGTGCTCTTAGAAGTCTTGTTTGCTAGTTTATCTTTTGTACAGGGTTTCATTCGGTAAAGATGCCAATAGATCAAGTTATGTTCGAAATTGCACAAAAAGTGAAAAACTCGTCTGTGGACAGAATTGAGCATTCCCAAAGCAACAAAGGGGACTTTTGTACTCTATTTAGTTTTCTTGGAAGTCTAACTCGCTAGTTTATCTTTCCTACAACGTTCGTCAGGTAAAGATGCCAATAGACCAAGTTATGCTTGAAATTGCACAAAAACTTGAAAAGCTCCTCTATGGAGATAGTTGAGCAATTCCAAAGCATCAAAGTTGATTGTTAAACTCCATGGAGTGTTCCGAGAAGCCTATGTTGCTAGTTTAACTTGTGTACAACGATTCATTTGGTAAGGATATTAATAGACCAAGTTATGTTTGAAATTGCACAAAACGTGAAAAGCTCGTCTATCGACAGAATTGAGCATTGCCAAAACATCAAACAGGACCGTTGTACTCTATTTAGTGTTCTTGGAAGTCTATGTTTCTAGTTTAGCTTTCATACAATGTTTCGTTAGGTGAAGATGCCAATAGACCAAGTTATGTTTGAAATTGTACAGAACGTGAAAAACTCGTCTCTATGGACAGAATTGAGCATTCCCAAAGCATCAAAGTGGACCGTTGTACTCTATTTAGTTTTCTTAAAAGTCTAACTTGCTAGTTTAGCTTTCGTACAACCTTTCGTTTGGTAAAGATGCCAATAGACCAAGTTATGTTTGAAATTGCACAAAATGTGAAAAGCTCATCTTTGGAAAGAATTGAGCATTCCCAAAGCATCGAAGTGGACTGTTGTACTCTATTTAGTGTTTTTGAAAGTATAACTTGCTAGTTTAGATTTCGTACAACGTTTTGTCAGGTAAAGATACCAATGGATGAAGTTTTGTTTCAAAATTGCACTAAACATGAAAAGCCCGTCTATGGACAGAATTGAGCATTCCCAAAGCATCAAAGTGGACCGTTGTACTCTATTTAGTTTTCTTAGAACTCTAACTTGCTAGTTTATCTTTCGTACATTGTTTCGTTTGGTAAAGATGCCAATAGACCAAGTTATGTTTGAAATTACACAAAATATTAAAAAGCTCGTCTATGGAGATATTTGAGCAATTCCTAAGATAAAAAGTTAACCGTTATACTCTATTAAGTGTTCTTAGAAGTCTATGTTGCTAGTTTAGCTGTCGTACAATGTTTCATTAGATAAAGATGCCAATGGACCCAAGTTATGTTTGAAATTGCTCAAAAACTTGAAAAGCTCATCTATGGAGAGAGTTGAGCGACTCCAAAGCATCAAAGTGGAGCGTTAAACTCCCTTTACCGTTCTTAGAAGTCTATCTTCCTAGCTTAGCTTTCGTACAACGTTTTGTTAGGTGAGGATTCCAATAGACCAAGTGATATTCAAAATTGCTCAAAACGTGAAAAACTTGTCTATGGACAGAATTGAGCATTCCCAATTCATCAAAGTGGACCATTGTACTCTATTTAGTGCTCTTAGAAGTCTAATTGGCTAGTTTATGTTTCGTACAAGGTTTCATTCGGTAAAGATGCCAATAGACCAACTTATGTTCAAAATTGCAAAAAGTGAAAAACTCGTCTGTGGACAGAATTAAGCATTCCCATAGCATCAAAGGGGACTGTTGTACTTTATTTGGCGTTCTTAGAAGTCTAACTTGCCAGTTTATCTTTCGTACAACGTTTCACTATGTAAAGATGCCAATAGACCAAGTTATGTTTGAAATTGCACAAGAACTTGAAAAGCTTGTCCATGCAGAGAGTTCAGCAATTCCAAAGCATCAAAGTGGATTGTTAAACTCCATTGAGTGTTCTTAGAAACCTATGTTTCTAGTTTAGCTTTCGTACAACGATTCATTTGGTAAAGATATTAATAGGCCAAGTTATGTTCGAAATTGCACAAAACGTGAAAAGCTCGTCTATCGACAGAATTGAGCATTACCAAAACATCAAACTGGACCGTTGTACTTTATTTTTTGTTCTTAGAAGTCTATCTTTCTATTTTAGCTTTCGTACAGCGTTTCGTTAGGTAAAAATGCCAATTGACCAAGTTTTGTTGGAAATTGCACAGAACGTGAATAACTCGTCTTTATGGATAGAAGTGAGCATTCCCAAAGCATCAAAGTGGACCGTTGTACTCTATTTAGTTTTCTTAGAACTCTAACTTGCTAGTTTATCTTTCGTACATTGTTTTGTTTGGTAAAGATGCCAATAGACCAAGTTATGTTTGAAATTACACAAAATATTAAAAAGCTCGTCTATGGAGATAGTTGAGCAAAATGGACCATTGTACTCTATTTAGTGCTCTTAGAAGTCTAGTTTGCTAGTTTATCTTTTGTACAGGGTTTCATTCGGTAAAGATACCAATAGATCAAGTTATGTTCGAAATTGCACAAAAATTGAAAAACTCATCTGTGGACAGAATTAGGCATTACCAAAGCAGCAAAGGGGACTGTTGTACTCTATTTAGTGTTCTTGGAAGTCTAACTCGCTAGTTTATCTTTCCTACAACGTTCGTCAGGTAAAGATGCCAATAGACCAAGTTATGCTTGAAATTGCACAAAAACTTGAAAAGCTCCTCTATGGAGAGAGTTGAGCAATTACGAACCATCAAAGTAGATTGTTAAACTCTACGGAGTGTTCCTAGAAGCCTATGTTGCTATTTTAACTTGCGTACAACGTTTCGTTTGGTAAGGATATTAATAGACCAAGTTATGTTTGAAATTGCACAAAACGTGAAAAGCTCGTCTATCGACATAATTGAGCATTGCCAAAACATCAAACAGGACCGTTGTACTCTATTTAGTGTTCTTGGAAGTCTATGTTTCTAGTTTAGCTTTCATACAATGTTTCGTTAGGTGAAGATGCCAATAGACCAAGTTATGTTTGAAATTGTACAGAAGGTGAAAAACTCGTCTCTATGGACAGAATTGAGCATTCCCAAAGCATCAAAGTGGACCGTTGTACTCTATTTAGTTTTCTTAGAAGTCTAACTTGCTAGTTTAGCTTTCGTACAACCTTTCGTTTGGTAAAGATGCCAATAGACCAAGTTATGTTTGAAATTGCACAAAATGTCAAAAGCTCATCTTTGGACAGAATTGAGCATTCCCAAAGCATCGAAGTGGACTGTTGTACTGTATTTAGTGGTTTTGAAAGTATAACTTGCTAGTTTAGATTTCGTACAACGTTTTGTCAGGTAAAGATACCAATGGATGAAGTTTTGTTTCAAAATTGCACAAAACATGAAAAGCCCGTCTATGGACAGAATTGAACATTCCCAATGCATCAAAGTGGACCGTTGTACTCTATTTAGTTTTCTTAGAACTCTAACTTGCTAGTTTATCTTTCGTACATTGTTTCGTTTGGTAAAGATGCCAATAGACCAAGTTATGTTTGAAATTACACAAAATATTAAAAAGCTCGTCTATGGAGATAGTTGAGCAAAATGGACCATTGTACTCTATTTAGTGCTCTTAGAAGTCTAGTTTGCTAGTTTATCTTTTGTACAGGGTTTCATTCGGTAAAGATACCAATAGATCAAGTTATGTTCGAAATTGCACAAAAATTGAAAAACTCATCTGTGGACAGAATTGGGCATTACCAAAGCAGCAAAGGGGACTGTTGTACTCTATTTAGTGTTCTTGGAAGTCTAACTCGCTAGTTTATCTTTCCTACAACGTTCGTCAGGTAAAGATGCCAATAGACCAAGTTATGCTTGAAATTGCACAAAAACTTGAAAAGCTCCTCTATGGAGAGAGTTGAGCAATTACGAACCATCAAAGTAGATTGCTAAACTCTACGGAGTGTTCCTAGAAGCCTATGTTGCTATTTTAACTTGCCTACAACGTTTCGTTTGGTAAGGATATTAATAGACCAAGTTATGTTTGAAATTGCACAAAACATGAAAAGCTCGTCTATCGACAGAATTGAGCATTGCCAAAACATCAAATAGGACCGTTGTACTCTATTTAGTGTTCTTGGAAGTCTATGTTTCTAGTTTAGCTTTCATACAATGTTTCGTTAGGTGAAGATGCCAATAGACCAAGTTATGTTTGAAATTGTACAGAACGTGAAAAACTCGTCTCTATGGACAGAATTAAGCATTCCCAAAGCATCAAAGTGGACCGTTGTACTCTATTTAGTTTTCTTAGAAGTCTAACTTGCTAGTTTAGCTTTCGTACAACCTTTCGTTTGGTAAAGATGCCAATAGACCAAGTTATGTTTGAAATTACACAAAATGTGAAAAGCTCATCTTTGGACAGAATTGAGCATTCCCAAAGCATCGAAGTGGACTGTTGTACTCTATTTAGTGGTTTTGAAAGTATAACTTGCTAGTTTAGATTTCGTACAACGTTTTGTCAGGTAAAGATACCAATGGATGAAGTTTTGTTTCAAAATTGCACAAAACATGAAATGCCCGTCTATGGACAGAATTGAGCATTCCCAATGCATCAAAGTGGACCGTTGTACTCTATTTAGTTTTCTTAGAACTCTAACTTGCTAGTTTATCTTTCGTACATTGTTTCGTTTGGTACAGATGCCAATAGACCAAGTTATGTTTGAAATTACACAAAATATTAAAAAGCTCGTCTATGGAGATAGTTGAGCAATTCCTAAGATAAAAAGTTAACCGTTATACTCTATTAAGTGTTCTTAGAAGTCTATGTTGCTAGTTTAGCTGTCGTACAATGTTTCATTAGATAAAGATGCCAATGGACCCAAGTTATGTTTGAAATTGCTCAAAAACTTGAAAAGCTCATCTATGGAGAGAGTTGAGCGACTCCAAAGCATCAAAATGGAGCGTTAAACTCCCTTTACCGTTCTTAGAAGTCTATCTTCCTAGCTTAGCTTTCGTACAACGTTTTGTTAGGTGAGGATTCCAATAGACCAAGTGATATTCAAAATTGCTCAAAACGTGAAAAACTTGTCTATGGACAGAATTGAGCATTCCCAATTCATCAAAGTGGACCATTGTACTCTATTTAGTGCTCTTAGAAGTCTAATTGGCTAGTTTATGTTTCGTACAAGGTTTCATTCGGTAAAGATGCCAATAGACCAACTTATGTTCAAAATTGCACAAAAAGTGAAAAACTCGCCTGTGGACAGAATTGAGCATTCCCATAGCATCAAAGGGGACTGTTGTACTTTATTTGGCGTTCTCAGAAGTCCAACTTGCCAGTTTATCTTTCGTACAATGTTTCACTATGTAAAGATGCCAATAGACCAAGTTATGTTTGAAATTGCACAAGAACTTGAAAAGCTTGTCCATGGAGAGAGTTCAGCAATTCCAAAGCATCAAAGTGGATTGTTAAACTCCATTGAGTGTTCTTAGAAACCTATGTTTCTAGTTTAGCTTTCGTACAACGATTCATTTGGTAAAGATATTTATAGGCCAAGTTATGTTCGAAATTGCACAAAACGTGAAAAGCTCGTCTATCGACAGAATTGAGCATTACCAAAACATCAAACTGGACCGTTGTACTTTATTTTTTGTTCTTAGAAGTCTATCTTTCTATTTTAGCTTTCGTACAGCGTTTCGTTAGGTAAAAATGCCAATTGACCAAGTTTTGTTTGAAATTGCACAGAACGTGAAAAACTCGTCTTTATGGATAGAAGTGAGCATTCCCAAAGCATCAAAGTGGACCGTTGTACTCTATTTAGTTTTCTTCGAAGTCTAACTTGCTAGTTGAGCTTTCGTACAATGTTTCCTTGGGTAAAGATGCCGAAAGACCAAGTTATGTTTGAAATTGCACAAGAACTTGAAAAGCTTGTCCATGGAGAGAGTTCAACAATTCCAAAGCATCAAAGTGGATTGTTAAACTCCATTGAGTGTTCTTAGAAACCTATGTTTCTAGTTTAGCTTTCGTACAACGATTCATTTGGTAAAGATATTAATAGGCCAAGTTATGTTCGAAATTGCACAAAACGTGAAAAGCTCGTCTATCGACAGAATTGAGCATTACCAAAACATCAAACTGGACCGTTGTACTTTATTTTTTGTTCTTAGAAGTCTATCTTTCTATTTTAGCTTTCGTACAGCGTTTCGTTAGGTAAAAATGCCAATTGACCAAGTTTTGTTTGAAATTGCACAGAACGTGAAAAACTCGTCCTTATGGATAGAAGTGAGCATTCCCAAAGCATCAAAGTGGACCGTTGTACTCTATTTAGTTTTCTTCGAAGTCTAACTTGCTAGTTTAGCTTTCGTACAACGTTTCGTTTGGTAAAGATGCCAATAGACCAAGTTATGTTTAAAATTGCACAAAAAGTGAAAAGCTCATCTATGGAAAGAGTTTAGCAATTCCAAAGCATCAAAGTGGATCGTTAAATTCCATTGATTGTTCTTAGAAACCTATGTTTCTAGTTTAGCTTTCGTACAATGATTCGTTTGGTAAAGATATTAATAGACCAAGTTATGTTTGAAATTGCACAAAACGTGAAGAGCTCGTCTATCGACAGAATTGAGCATTGCCAAAACATCAAACTGGACCGTTGTACTCCATTTAGTGTTCTTAGAAGTCTATGTTGCTATTTTAGCTTTCGTATAGCGTTTCGTTAGGTAAAAATGCCAATTGACCATGTTTTGTTTGAAATTGCACAGAACGTGAAAAGCTCGTCTTTATGGATGGAAGTGAGGATTCCCAAAGATCAAAGTGGACCGTTGTAGTCTATTTAGTTTTCCTCGAAGTCTAACTTGCTAGTTGAGCTTTCGTACAATATTTCGTTAGGTAAAGATGTCAATGGACCAAGTTATGTTCGAAATTGCCCAAAACGTGAAAAACTTGTCTACGGAAAAAATGGAGCATTCCGAAAGAATCAAAGTGGACCATTATACACTATTTAGTGTTGTTAGAAGTCTAACTTGCTTGTTTGGCTTTCGTACAACGTTTTGTTCGGTAAAGATGCCAATAGACCAAGTTATGTTTGAAATTATGCAAAAACTCAAAAGCTCATCTATGGACAAAATTGAGCATTCCCAAAGCATCAAAGTGGACTATTGTACTCTATTGAGTGCTCTGAGAAGTCTTATTTACTAGTTTATCTTTCGTACAAGGTTTCATTTGGTAAAGATGCCAATAGACCAAGTTATGTTCGAAATTGCACAAAAAGTGAAAAACTCGTCTGTGGACAGAATTGAGCATTCCCAACGCCGCAAAGGGGACCGTTGTACTCTATTTAGTGTTCTTAGAAGTCTAACTTGCTAGTTTATCTTTCCTACAATGTTCGTTAGGTAAAGATGCCAATAAACCATGTCATGTTTGAAATTGCACAAAAACTTGAGAAGCTCGTCTATGGAGAGAGTTGGGCAATTCCAAAGCATCATAGTAGATCGTTAAACTTTATGGAGTGTTCTTAGAAACCTATGTTGCTAGTTTAACTTTCGTACAACGTTTCGTTTGGTAAAGATATTAATAGACCAAGTTATGTTTGAAATTGCACAAAACGTTAAAAGCTCGTCCATCGACAGAATTGAGCATTGCCAAAACATCAAACAAGACCGTTGTACTCTATTTAGTGTTCTTAGAAGTCTATGTTTCTATTTTAGCTTTCGTACAACATTTCGTTAGCTAAATATGCCAATAGACCAAGTTTTGTTTGAAATTGTAAAGAACGTGAAAAGCTCGTCTATATGGACAGAATTGAGCATTCCCAAAGCATCAAAGTGGACTGTTGTACTCTATTTAGTGTTCTTCGAAGTCTCACTTGCTAATTTAGCTTTCGTACAACGTTTCGTTAGATAAAGATGCCAATAGACCAAGTTATGTTCAAAATTGGACAAAACGTGAAAAACTTGTCTATGAACAAAATTGAGCATTCCCAAAGAATCAAAGTGGACCATTATACTCTATTTAGTTTTCTTAGAAGTCTAACTTGCTAGTTTATCTTTCGTACAACGTTTCGTTTGGTAAAGATGCCAATAGACCAAGTTATGTTTAAAATTGCACAAAAAGTAAAAAGCTCATCTATGGATAGAGTTTAGCAATTCCAAAGCATCAAAGTGGATCGTTAAACTCCATTGATTGTTCTTAGAAACCTATGTTTCTAGTTTAGCTTTTGTACAATGATTCGTTTGGTAAAGATATTAATAGACCAAGTTATGTTTGAAATTGCACAAAACGTGAAAAGCTCGTCTATCGACAGAATTGAGCATTGCCAAAACAGCAAACTGGACCGTTGTACTCTATTTAGTGTTGTTAGAAGTCTATGTTGCTATTTTAGCTTTCGTACAGCGTTTCGTTAGGTAAAAATGCCAATTGACCAAGTTTTGTTTGAAATTGCACAGAACGTGAAAAGCTCGTCTTTATGGATAGAAGTGAGGATTGCCAAAACATCAAAGTGGACCGTTGTACTCTATTTAGTTTTCTTCGAAGTCTAACTTGCTAGTTGAGCTTTCGTACAATGTTTCGTTAGGTAAAGATGCCAATAGACCAAGTTATGTTCGAAATTGCCCAAAACGTGAAAAACTTGTCCATGGAAAAAATTGAGCATTCCCAAAGAATCAAAGTGGACCATTATACACTATTTAGTGTTGTTAGAAGTCTAACTTGCTAGTTTAGCTTTCGTACAACGTTTTGTTCAGTAAAGATGCCAATAGACCAAGTTATGTTTGAAATTGCGCAAAAACTGAAAAGCTCATCTATGGACAAAATTGAGTATTCCCAAAGCATCAAAGTGGACTAATGTACTCTATTGAGTGCTCTGAGAAGTCTAATTTACTAGTTTATCTTTGGTACAAGGTTTCATTCGGTAAAGATGCCAATAGGCCAAGTTATGTTCGAAATTGCACAAAAATGAAAAACTCGTCTGTGGACAGAATTGAGCATTCCCAACGCCGCAAAGGGGACCGTTGTACTCTATTTAGTGTTCTTAGAAGTCTAACTTGCTAGTTTATCTTTCCTACAATGTTCGTTAGGTAAAGATGCCAATAAACCATGTCATGTTTGAAATTACACAAAAACTTGAGAAGCTCGTCTATGGAGAGAGTTGAGCAATTCCAAAGCATCATAGTAGATCGTTAAACTTTATGGAGTGTTCTTAGAAGCCTATGTTGCTAGTTTAACTTTCGTACAACGTTCCGTTTGGTAAAGATATTAATAGATCAAGTGATTTTGAAATTGCACAAAACGTGAAAAGCTCGTCTATCGACAAAATTGAGCATTGCCAAAACATCAAACAGGACCGTTGTACTCTATTTAGTGTTCTTAGCAGCCTATGTTTCTATTTTAGCTTTCATACAACGTTTCGTTAGCTAAATATGCCAATAGACCAAGTTTTGTTTGAAATTGCACAGAACGTGAAAAGCTCGTCTATATGGACAGAATTGAGCATTCCCAAAGCATTAAAGTGGACTGTTGTACTCTATTTAGTGTTCTTCGAAGTCTCACTTGCTAATTTACCTTTCGTACAACGTTTCGTTAGATAAAGATGCCAATAGACCAAGTTATGTTCAAAATTGGACAAAACGTGAAAAACTTGTCTATGAACAAAATTGAGCATTCCCAAAGAATCAAAGTCGACCATTATACTCTATTTAGTTTTCTTAGAAGTCTAACTCGCTAGTTTAGCTTTCGTACAACGTTTCGTTTGGTAAAGATGCCAATAGACCAAGTTATGTTTGAAATTGCACAAAAAGTGAAAAGCTCATGTATGAATAGAATTAAGCATTCCCAAAGCATCGAAGTGGACCGTTGTACTCTATTTAGTGTTTTTGAAAGTCTAACTTGCTAGTTTAGAATTCGTACAACGTTTTGTCAGGTAAAGATACCAATGGAACAAGTTTTGTTTGAAATTGCACAAAACGTGAAAAACTTGTCTATGGATAGAATTGAGCATTCCCAAAGCATCAAGGTGGACCGTTGTACTCTATTTAGTGTTCTTAGAACTGTAACTTGCTAGTTTATCTTTCGTACATTGTTTCGTTTGGTAATGATGCCAATAGACCAAGTTATGTTTGAAATTACACAAAAACTTTAAAAGCTCGTCTATGGAGATAGTTGAGCAATTCCTAAGATAAAAAGTTAACCGTTAAACTCTATTAAGTGTTCTTAGAAGTCTATGTTGCTAGTTTAGCTGTCATACAATGTTTCATTAGATAAAGATGCCAATGGACCCAAGTTATGTTTGAAATTGCTCAAAAACTTGAAAAGCTCATCCATGGAGAGAGTTGAGTGACTCCAAAGCATCAAAGTGGAACGTTAAACTCCCTTTACCGTTCCTAGAAGTCTATCTTGCTAGCTTAGCTTTCGTACAACGTTTTGTTAGGTGAGGATTCCAAAAGACCAAGTGATATTCAAAATTGCTCAAAACGTGAAAAACTTGTCTATGGACAGAATTGAGCATTTCCAAAGCATCAAAGTGGACCATTGTACTCTATTTAGTGCTCTTAGAAGTCTAATTGGCTAGTTTATGTTTTGTACAAGGTTTCATTCGGTAAAGATGCCAATAGACCAACTTATGTTCAAAATTGCACAAAAAGTGAAAAACTCGTCTGTGGACAGAATTGAGCATTCCCATAGCATCAAAGGGGACTGTTGTACTTTATTTAGCGTTCTTAGAAGTCTAAGTTGTCAGTTTATCTTTCGTACAACGTTTTGCTATGTAAAGATGCCAATAGACCAAGTTATGTTTGAAATTGCACAAGAACTTGAAAAGCTTGTCCATGGAGAGAGTTTAGCAATTCCAAAGCATCAAAGTGGATTGTTAAACTCCATTGAGTGTTCTTAGAAACCTATGTTTCTAGTTTAGCATTCGTACGACGATTTATTTGGTAAAGATATTAATCGAACAAGTTATGTTCGAAATTGCACAAAACGTGAAAAGCTCATCTATCGACAGAATTGAGCATTACCAAAACATCAAACTGGACCGTTGTACTCTATTTTGTGTTCTTAGAAGTCTATCTTTCTATTTTAGCTTTCGTACAGCGTTTTGTTAGGTAAAAATGCCAATTGACTAAGTTTTGTTTGAAATTGCATAGAACGTGAAAAGCTCGTCTTTATGGATAGAAGTGAGGATTCCCAAAGCATCAAAGTGGACCGTTGTACTCTATTTAGTTTTCTTCGAAGTCTAACTTGCTAGTTGAGCTTTCGTACAATGTTTCGTTAGGTAAAGATGCCAATAGACCAAGTTATGTTCGAAATTGCCGAAAACGTGAAAAACTTATCTATGGAAAAAATTGAGCATTCCCAAAGAATCAAAGTGGACTATTATACACTATTTAGTGTTGTTATAATTATAACTTGCTAGTTGAGCTTTCATACAACCTTTTGTTCAGTAAAGATGCCAATAGACCAAGTTATGTTTGAAATTGCGCAAAAACTGAAAAGCTCATCTATGGAAAACATTGAGTATTCCCAAAGCATCAAAGTGGACCATTGTACTCTATTGAGTGCTCTGAGAAGTCTAATTTACTAGTTTATCTTTCATACAAGGTTTCATTCCGTAAAGATGCCAACAGACCAAGTTATGTTCGAAATTGCACAAAAAGTGAAAAACTCGTATGTGGATAGAATTGAGCATTCCCAATGCAGCAAAGGGGACCGTTGTACTCTATTTAGTGGTCTTAGAAATCTAACTTGCTAGTTTATCTTTCCTACAATGTTCGTTAGATAAAGATGTCAATAGACCAAGTTATGTTCAAAATTGGACAAAACATGAAAAACTTGTCTATGAACAAAATTGAGCATTCCCAAAGAATCAAAGTGGACCATTATACTCTATTTAGTTTTCTTAGAAGTCTAACTTGCTAGTTTAGCTTTCGTACAACATTTCGTTTGGTAAAGATGCCAACACACCAAGTTATGTTTGAAATTGCACAAAAAGTGAAAAGCTCATCTATGGATAGAATTAAGCATTTCCAAAGCATCGAAGTGGACCGTTGTACTCTATTTAGTGTTTTTGAAAGTCTAACTTGCTAGTTTAGACTTCGTACAACGTTTTGTCAGGTAAAGATACCAATGGAACAAGTTTTGTTTGAAATTGCACAAAACATGAAAAGCACGTCTATGGACAGAATTGAGCATTCCCAAAGCATCAAAGTGGACCATTGTACTCTATTTAGTGTTCTTAGAACTCTAACTTGCTAGTTTATCTTTCGTACATTGTTTCTTTTGGTATAGATGCCAATAGACCAAGTTATGTTTGAAATTACACAAAAACTTGAAAAGCTCGTCTATGGTGATAGTTGAGCAATTCCTAAGATAAAATTTGACCGTTAAACTCTATTAAGTGTTCTTAGAAGTCTATGTTGCTAGTTTAGCTGTCGTACAATGTTTCATTAGATAAAGATGCCAATGGACGCAAGTTATGTTTGAAATTGCTCAAAAACTTGAAAAGCTCATCTATGGAGAGAGTTTAGTGACTCCAAAGCATAAAAGTGGAGCGTTAAACTCTCTTTACCGTTCTTAGAAGTCGATGTTGCTAGCTTAGCTTTCGTACAACATTTTGTTAGGTGAGGATTCCAATAGACCAAGTGATATTCAAAATTGCGTAAAACGTGAAAAACTTGTCTATGGACAGAATTGAGCATTCCCAAAGCATCAAAGTGGACCATTGTACTCTATTTAGTCCTCTTATAAGTCTAATTGGCTAGTTTATGTTTTGTACAAGGTTTCATACGGTAAAGATGCCAATAGACCAACTTACGTTCAAAATTGCAGAAAAAGTGAAAAACTCGTCTATGGACAGAATTGAGCATTCCCATAGCATCAAAGGAGACAGTTGTACTTTATTTAGCATTCTTAGAAGTCTAACCTGCCATTTTATCTTTCGTACAACGTTTTTCTATGTAAAGATACCAATAGACCAAGTTATGTTTGAAATTGCACAAGAACTTGAAAAGCTCGTCCATGGAGAGAGTTTAGCAATTCCAAAGCATCAATGTGGTCGTTAAACTCCATTGAGTGTTCTTAGAGATCTATGTTGCTAGTTTAGCTTTCGTAAAACGATTCATTTTGTAAAGATATTAATAGACCAAGTTATGTATGAAATTGCACAAAACGTGAAAAGCTCGTCTATCGACAGAATTGAGCATTACCAAAACATCAAACTGGACCGTTGTACTCTATTTTGTGTTCTTAGAAGTCTATGTTTCTATTTTAGCTTTCGTACAACGTTTCGCTAGGTAAATATGCCAATAGATCAAGTTATGTTTGAAATTGCACAAAACGTGAAAAACTCATCTATGTGGACAGAATTGAGCATTCCCAAAGCATCAAAGTGGACTGTTGTACTCTATTTAGTGTATGGAAAAAATTGAGCATTCCCAAAGAATCAAAGTGGACCATTGTACTCTATTTAGTGTTCTTAGAAGTCTAACTTTCTAGTTTAGCTTACATACAATGTTTCGTTTGGTAAAGATGGCGATAGACCAAGTTATGTTTGAAATTGCACAAAAAGTGAAAAGCTCATCTATGGACAGAATTGAGCATTCCCAAAGTATCAAAATGGACAGTTGTGCTCTATTTAGTGTTCTTAGGAGTCTAACTTGCTAGTTTAGCTTTCTTACAATGTTTCGTTTGTTAAAGATGCCAATGAACCAAGTTATGTTTGAAATTGCACAAAAACTTCGAATGCTCGTCCATGGATAGAGTTGAGCAATTCCTAAGCATAAAAGTTAACCGTTAAACTCTATTTAGTGTTCTTAGAAGCCTATGTCGCTAGTTTAGCTTTTGTACAAAGTTTTATTAGGTAATGATACCAATATACCAAGTTATGTTTGAAATTGCACAAAACGTTAAAAGCTCGTCTATAGACAAAATTGAGCATTCCCAAAGCATCAAAGTGGACCATTGTACTCTATTTAGTGTTCTTAGAAGTCTAACTTGCTAATTTAGCTTTCGTACAACGTTTCGTGTGGTAAAGATGCCAATAGACTAAGTTATGTTTGAAATTACACAAAAACTTGAAAAGATCGTCTATGGAGAGAGTTGAGCAATTCCTAAGCATAAAAGTTAACCGTTAAACTCTATTTAGTGTTCTTACAAGTCTAATTTGCTAGTTTATCTTTCATACAAGGTTTCATTCGGTAAAGATGCGAATAGACCAAGTTATGTTCGAAATTGCACAAAAAGAGAAAAGCTCATCTATAGACAAAATTGAGCATTCCCAAAGCATCAAAGTGGACCGTTATACTCTATTTAGTGTTCTTAGAAGTCTAACGTGCTAGTTTAGCTTTCGTACAACATTTCGTTTGGTAAAAATGCCAATAGACTAAGTTATGTTTGAAATTACACAAAAACTTGAAAAGATCGTCTATGGAGAGAGTTGAGCAATTCCTAAGCATAAAAGTTAACCATTAAACTCTCTTTAGTGTTCTTAGAAGTCTATGTTGCTAGTTTAGCTTTTGTACCATGTTTCATTAGGTAAAGATGCCAATGGACCCAAGTTATGTTTGAAATTGCACAAAAACTTGAAAAGCTCATCTATGGAGAGAGTTGACCGACTCCAGAGCGTCAAAGTGGACCGTTAAACTCTATTTATTAATCTTGGAAGTGTATGTTGCTAGTTTGGCTTTCGTACAACATTTTGCTAGGTAAACATTCCCATGGACTAAGTTATGTTCAAAATTGCACAAAAGTTGAAAAACTTGTCTATGGACAGAATTGAGCATTCCCAAAGCATCAAAATGGACCATTGTACTCTATTTTGCGCTCTTACAAGTCTAATTTGCTAGTTTATCTTTCATACAAGGTTTCATTCGGTAAAGATGCGAATAGACCAAGTTATGTTCGAAATTGCACAAAAAGTGAAAAACTCGTCTGTGGACAGAATTGAGCATTCCCAAAGCAGTAAAGGGGACCGTTGTACTCTATTTAGTGTTCTTAGAAGTCTAACTTGTGAGTTTATCTTTCCTACAATGTTCGTTAGGTAAAGATGCCAATAGACCAAGTAATGTCTGAAATTGCACAAAAACTTGAAAAGCTCATCTATGGAGAGAGTTGAGCGACTCCAAAGCATCGAAGTGGAACGTTAAACTCCCTTTACCGTTCTTAGAAGTCTATCTTGTTAGCTTAGCTTTCGTACAACGTTTTGTTAGGTGAGGATTCCAAAAGACCAAGTGATATTCAAAATTGCACAAAACGTGAAAAACTTGTCTATGGACAGAATTGAGAATTCCCAAAGCATCAAAGTGTACCATTGTACTCTATTTAGTGCTCTTAGAAGTCTAATTGGCTAGTTTATGTTTTGTACAAGGTTTCATTCGGTAAAGATGCCAATAGACCAACTTATGTTCAAAATTGCACAAAAAGTGAAAAACTCGTCTGTGGATAGAATTGAGCATTCCATAGCATCAAAGGGGACTGTTGTACTTTATTTAGCGTTCTTAGAAGTCTAACCTTTCAGTTTATCTTTCGTACAACGTTTCGCTATGTAAAGATGCCAATACACCAAGTTATGTTTGAAATTGCACAAGAACTTGAAAAGGTTGTCCATGGAGAGAGTTTAGCAATTCCAAAGCATCAAAGTGGATTGTTAAACTCCATTGATAGTTCTTAGAAACCTATGTTTCTTGTTTAGCTTTCGTACAACGATTCATTTGGTAAAGATATTAATAGAACAAGTGATGTTCGAAATTGCACAAAACGTGAAAAGCTCGTCTATCGACAGAATTGAGCATTACCAAAACATCAAACTGGACCGTTGTACTCTATTTTGTGTTCTTAGAAGTCTATCTTTCTATTTTAGCTTTCGTACAGCGTTTCGTTAGGTAAAAATGCCAATTGACCAAGTTTTGTTTGAAATTACACAGAACGTGAAAAACTCGTCTTTATGGATAGAAGTGAGCATTCCTAAAGCATCAAAGTGGACCGTTGTACTCTATTTAGATTTCTTCGAAGTCTAACTTGCTAGTTGAGCTTTCGCACAATGTTTCATTAGGTAAAGATGCCAATAGACCAAGTTATGTTTGAAATTGCACATGAACTGGAAAAGCTCGTCCATGGAGAGAGTTTAGCAATTCCAAAACATCAAAGTGGATCGTTAAACTCCATTGAGCGTTCTTAGAGATCTATGTTGCTAGTTTAGCTTTCGTACAACGATTCATTTCGTAAAGATATTAATAGACCAAGTTATGTTTGAAATTGCACAAAACGTGAAAAGCTCGTCTATCGACAGAATTGAGCATTGCCAAAACATCAAACTGGACCGTTGTACTCTACCTAGTGTTCATAGAAGTCTATGTTGCTATTTTAGCTTTCGTACAACGTTTCGTTAGGTAAAAATGCCAATTGACCAAGTTTTGCTTGAAATTGCACAGAACGTGAAAAGCTCGTCTTTATGGATAGACGTGAGGATTCCCAAAGCATCAAAGTGGACCGTTGTACTCTATTTAGTTTTCTTCGAAGTCTAACTTGCTAGTTGAGCTTTCGTACAATGTTTCGTTGGGTAAAGATGCCAATAGATCAAGTTATGTTCGAAATTGGACAAAACATGAAAAACTTGTCTATGGAAAAAATTGTGCATTCCCAAAGAATCAAAGTGGACCATTATACACTATTTAGTGTTGTTAGAAGTCTAACTTGCTAGTTTAGCTTTCGTACAACCTTTTGTTCAGTAAAGATGCCAATCGACCAAGTTATGTTTGAAATTGCGTAAAAACTGAAAAGCTCATCTATGGACAAAATTGAGTATTCCCAAAGCATCCAAGTGGACCATTGTACTCTATTGAGTGCTTTGAGAAGTCTAATTTACTAGTTTATCTTTCATGCAAGGTTTCATTCGGTAAAGATGCCAACAGACCAAGTTATGTTCGAAATTGCACAAAAAGTGAAAAACTCGTCTGTGGACAGAATTGAGCATTCCCAACGCAGCAAAGGGGACCGTTGTACTCTATTTAGTGTTCTTGGAAGTCTAACTTGCTAGTTTAGCTTTCTTACAATGTTTCGTTTGTTAAAGATGCCAATAGACCAAGTTATGTTTGAAATTGCACAAAAACTTTGAATGCTCGTCCATGGATGGAGTTGAGAAATTCCTAAGCATAAAAGTTAACCGTTAAACTCTATTTAGTGTTCTTAGAAGCCTATGTTGCTAGTTTAGCTTTTGTACAAAGTTTTATTAGGTAATGATACCAATAGACCAAGTTATGTTTGAAATTGCACAAAACGTGAAAAGCTCATCTATAGACAAAATTGAGCATTCCCCAAGCATCAAAGTGGACCGTCGTACTCTATTTAGTGTTCTTAGAAGTCTAACTTGTTAGTTTAGCTTTCATACAACGTTTCGTTTGGTAAAGATGCCAATAGACTAAGTTATGTTTGAAATTACACAAAAACTTCAAAACCTCGTCTATGGAGAGAGTTGAGCAATTCCTAAGCATAAAAGTTAACCGTTAAACTCTATTTAGTGTTCTTAGAAGTCTATGTTTCTAGTTTAGCTTTTGTACCATGTTTCATTAGGTAAAGATGCCAATGGACCCAAGTTATGTTTGAAATTGCATAAAAACTTGAAAAGCTCATCTATGGAGAGAGTTGAGCGACTCCAGAGCATCAAAGTGGACCGTCAAACTCAATTTATTGTTCTTGGAAGTGTATGTTGCTAGTTTGGCTTTCGTACAACATTTTGTTAGGTAAACATTCCAATGGACTAAGTTATGTTCGAAATTGCACAAAACGTGAAAAACTTGTCTATGGACAGAATTGAGCATTCCCAAAGCATCAAAATGGACCATTGTACTCTATTTCATGCTCTTAGAAGTCTAATTTGCTAGTTCATCTTTCATACAAGGTTTCATTCGGTAAAGATGCGAATAGACCAAATTATGTTTGAAATTGCACAAAAAGTGAAAAACTCGTTTGTGGACAGAATTGAGCATTCCCAAAGCAGTAAAGGGGACCGTTGTACTCTATTTAGTATTCTTAGAAGTCTAACTTGCGAGTTTATCTTTCCTACCATGTTCGTTAGGTAAAGATGCCAATAGGCCAAGTAATGTCTGAAATTGCACAAAAACTTGAGAAGCTCGTCCATAGAGAGAGTTGAGCAATTCCAAAGCATCATAGTAGATCGTTAAAATCTATGGAGTGTTCTTTGAAGCCTATGTTGCTAGTTTAAATTTCGTACAGCGTTTCGTGTGGTAAAGATATTAATAGACCAAGTTATGTTTGAAATTGCACAAAACGTGAAAAGCTCGTCTATCGACAGAATTGAGCATTGTCAAAACATCAAACTGGACCGTTGTACTCTATTTAGTGTTCTTAGAAGTCTATGTTGCTATTTTAGCTTTCGTACAGCGTTTTGTTAGGTAAAAATGCCAATTGACCAAGTTTTGTTTGAAATTGCACAGAACGTGAAAATCTCATCTTTATGGATAGAAGTGAGCATTCCCAAAGCATCAAAGTGGACCGTTGTACTCTATTTAGTTTTCTTCGAAGCCTAACTTGCTAGTTGAGCTTTCGTACAACGTTTCGTTAGGTAAAGATGTCAATAGACCAAGTTATGTTCGAAATTGCACAAAATGTGAAAAACGTGTCTATGGAAAAAATTGAGCATTCCCAAAGAATCAAAGTGGACCATTATACACTATTTAGTGTTCTTAGAAGTCTAACTTGCTAGTTTAGCTTTCGTACATCGTTTCGTTCAGTAAAAATGCCAATAGACCAAGTTATGTTTGAAATTGCACAAAAAGTGAAAAGCTCATCTGTGGACAAAATTGAGTATTCCCAAAGCATCAAAGTGGACCATTTTACTCTATTGAGTGCTCTGAGAAGTCTAATTTGCTAGTTTATCTTTCGTACAAGGTTTCATTCGGTAAAGATGCCAATAGACCAAGTTATGTTCGAAATTGCACAAAAAGTGAAAAACTCGTCTGTGGACAGAATTGAGCATTCCCAAAGCAGCAAAGGGCACCGTTGTACTCTATTTAGTGTTCTTAGATGTCTAACTTGCTAGTTTGTCTTTCCTACAATGTTCCATAGGTAAAGATGCCAATAAACCATGTTATGTTCGAAATTGCACAAAAACTTGAGAAGCTCGTCTATGGAGAGAGTTGAGCAATTCCAAAGCATCATAGTAGATCGTTAAACTCTATCGAGTGTTCATAGAAGCCTATGTTGCTAGTTTAACTTTCGTACAACATTTCGTTTGGTAAAGATATTAATAGACCAAGTTATGTTTTAAATTGCACAAAACGTGAAAAGCTCATCTATCGACAGAATTGAGCATTACCAAAACATCAAACTGGACCGTTGTACTCTATTTAGTGTTCTTAGAAGTCTATGTTGCTATTTTAGCTCTCGTACAGCATTTCCCTAGGGAAAAATGGCAATTGAACAAGTTATGTTTGAAATTACACAGAACGTGAAAAGCTCGTCTTTATGGATAAAAGTTAGGATTCCCGAAGCATCAAAGTGGACCGTTGTACTCTATTTAGTTTTCTTCGAAGTCTAACTTGCTGGTTTAGCTTTCGTACAATGTTTCGTTAGGTAAAGATGCCAATAGACCAAGTTATGTTCGCAATTGCACAAAACGTGAAAAACTTGTCTATGGAAAAAATTGAGCATTCCCAAAGAATCAAAGTGGACCATTATACACTATTTAGTGTTCTTAGAAGTCTAACTTGCTAGTTTAGCTTTCGTACATCGTTTCGTTCAGTAAAAATGCCAATAGACCAAGTTATGTTTGAAATTGCACAAAAAGTGAAAAGCTCATCTATAGACAAAATTGAGTATTCCCAAAGCATCAAAGTGGACCATTGTACTCTATTGAGTGCTCTAAGAAGTCTAATTTTCTAGTTTATCTTTCGTACAAGGTTTCATTCGGTAAAGATGCCAATAGACCAAGTTATGTTCGAAATTGCACAAAAAGTGAAAAACACGTCTATGGACAGAATTGAGCATTCCCAAAGCAGCAAAGGGGACCGTTGTACTCTATTTAGCGTTCTTAGAAGTCTAACTTGCTATTTTATCTTTCCTACAATGTTCGTTAGGTAAAGATGCCAACAAACCATGTTATGTTTGAAATTGCACAAAAACTTGAGAAGCTCGTCTATGGAGAGAGTTGAGAAATTCCAAAGCATCATAGTAGATGGTTAAACTCTATGGAGTGTTCTTAGAAGCCTATGTTGCTAGTTTAACTTTCGTACAACGTTTCGTTTGGTAAAGATATTAATAGACCAAGTTATGTTTGAAATTGCACAAAACGTGAAAAGCTCGTCTATCGACAGAATTGAGCATTGCCGAAACATCAAAGCAGACCGTTGTACTCTATTTAGTGTTCTTAGAAGTCTATGTTGCTATTTTAGCTTTCGTACAGCGTTTCCCTAGGTAAAAATGGCAATTGACCAAGTTATGTTTGAAATTGCACAGAACGTGAAAAGCTCATCTTTATGGATAGAAGTGAGCACTCCCAAAGCATCAAAGTGGACCGTTTTACTCTATTTAGTTTTCTTCGAAGTCTAACTTGCTAGTTTAGCTTTCGTAGAACGTTTCGTTAGGTAAAGATGCCAATAGACCGAGTTATGTTCGTAATTGCACAAAACGTGAAAAAGTTGTCCATGGAAAAAATTGAGCATTCCCAAAGAATCAAAGTCGACCATTATACACTATTTAGTGTTCTTAGAAGTCTAACTTGCTAGTTTAGCTTTCGTCCATCGTTTCGTTCAGTAA
The DNA here is from genome assembly GCF_013401445.1 of Tripterygium wilfordii. Taxonomy (NCBI): domain Eukaryota; kingdom Viridiplantae; phylum Streptophyta; class Magnoliopsida; order Celastrales; family Celastraceae; genus Tripterygium; species Tripterygium wilfordii. The sequence goes on from NC_052241.1 coordinate 5,398,785, forward strand.
AGATGCCAATAGACAAAGTTATGTTTGAAATTGCACAAAAAGTGAAAAGCTCATCTTTGGACAAAATTGAGTATTCCCAAAGCATCAAAGTGGACCATTGTACTCTATTGAATTCTCTGAGAAGTCTAATTTGCTAGTTTATCTTTCGTACAAGGTTTCATTCGGTAAAGATGCCAATAGACCAAGTTATGTTCGAAATTGCACAAAAAGTGAAAAACTCGTCTGTGGACAGAATTGAGCATTCCCAAAGCAGCAAAGGGGACTGTTGCACTCTATTTAGTGTTCTTAGAAGTCTAACTTGCTAGTTTATCTTTCCTACAATGTTCGTTAGGTAAAGATGCCAATAAACCATGTTATGTTTGAAATTGCACAAAAACTTGAGAAGCTCGTCAATGGAGAGACTTGAGCAATTCCAAAGCATCATAGTAGATCATTAAACTCTATGGAGTGTTCTTAGAAGCCTATGTTGCTAGTTTAACTTTCCTACAACGTTTCGTTTGGTAAAGATATTAATAGACCAAGTTATGTTCGAAATTGCACAAAACGTGAAAAACTTGTCTATGGAAAAAATTGAGCATTCCCAAAGAATCAAAGTGGACCATTATACACTATTTAGTGTTCTTAGAAGTCTAACTTGCTAGTTTAGCTTTCGTACAACGTTTCGTTCAGTAAAGATGCCAATAGGCCAAGTTATGTTTGAAATTGCAGAAAAAGTGAAAAGCTCATCTGTGGACAAAATTGAGTATTCCCAAAGCATCAAAGTGGACCGTTGTACTCTATTTAGTGTTATTTATAGTCTCACTGGCTAGTTTCGCTTTCGTACAACGTTTCGTTATGTAAAGATGCCAATAGACCAAGTTATGTTCAAAATTGGACAAAACGTGAAAAACTTGTCTGTGAACAAAATTGAGCATTCCTAAAGAATCAAAGTGGACCATTATACTCTATTTAGTTTTCCTAGAAGTCTAACTTGCTAGTTTAGCTTTCGTACAACGTTTCATTTGGTAAAGATGCCAATAGACCAAGTTATGTTTGAAATTGCACAAAAAGTGAAAAGCTAACCTATGGATAGAATTGAGCATTCCCAAAGCATCGAAGTGGACCGTTGTACTCTATTAAGTGTTTTTGAAAGTCTAACTTGCTAGTTTAGATTTCGTACAACGTTTTGTCAGGTAAAGATACCAATGGACCAAGTTTTGTTTAAAATTGCACAAAACATGAAAAACACGTCTATGGACAGAATTGAGCATTCCCAAAGCATCAAAGTGGACCGTTGTACTCAATTTAATGTTCTTAGAACTCTAACTTGCTAGTTTATCTTTCGTACATTGTTTCGTTTGGTAAAGATGTCAATAGACCAAGTTATGTTTGAAATTACACAAAAACTTGAAAAACTCATCTATGGAGATAGTTGAGCAATTCCTAAGATAAAAGTTAACCGTTAAACTCTATTAAGTGTTCTTAGAAGTCTATGTTGCTAGTTTAGCTGTCGTACAATATTTCATTAGATAAAGATGCCAATGGACCCAAGTTATGTTTGAAATTGCTCAAAAACTTGAAAAGCTCATCAATGGAGAGAGTTGAGCGGCTCCAAAGAATCAAAGTGGAACGTTAAACTCTCTTTACCGTTCTTAGAAGTCTATGTTGCTAGCTTAGCTTTCGTACAACGTTTTGTTAGATGAGGATTCCAATAGACCAAGTGATATTCAAAATTGCACAAAACTTGTCTATGGACAGAATTGAGCATTCCCAAAGCATCAAAGTGGACCATTATACTCTATTTAGTGCTCTCAGAAGTCTAATTGGCTAGTTTATGTTTCGTACAAGGTTTCATTCGGTAAAGATGCGAAGAGACCAACGTACGTTCAAAATTGCACAAAAATTGAAAAACTCATCTGTGGACAGAATTGAGCATTCCCACAGCATCAAAGGGGACTGTTGTACTCTATTTAGCGTTCTTAGAAGTCTAACTTGTCATTTTATCTTTCGTACAACGTTTCGCTATGTAAAGATGCCAATAGACTAAGTTAAACTCCATTGAGTGCTCTTAGAAACCTATGTTGCTAGTTTAGCTTTCGTACAACGATTCATTTGGTAAAGATATTAATAGACCAAGTTATGTTTGAAATTGCACAAAACGTGAAAAGCTCGTCTTTCGACAGAATTGAGCATTACCAAAACATCAAACTGGACCGTTGTACTCTATTTTGTGTTCTTAGAAGTCTATGTATCTATTTCAGCTTTCGTACAACGTTTCGTTAGGTAAAGATGACAATAGACCAAGTTATGTTCGAAATTGCACAAAACGTGAAAAACTTGTGTATGGACAAAATTGAGCATTCCTAAAGAATCAAAGTGGACCATTGTACTCTATTTAGTGTTCTTAGAAGTCTAACTTGCTAGTATAGCTTACATGCAATGTTTCGTCCGGTAAAGATGCCAATAGACTAAGTTATGTTTGAAATTGTACAAAAAGTGAAAAGCTCATCTATGGACAGAATTGAGCATTCCCAAAGCATCAAAATGGACCGTTGTGCTCTATTTAGTGTTCTTAGAAGTCTAACTTGCTAGTTTCGCTTTCTTACAATGTTTCGTTTGTGAAAGATGCCAATAGACCAAGTTATGTTTGAAATTGCACAAAAACTTGGAATGCTCGTCCATGGATAGAGTTGAGCAATTCCTGAGCATAAAAGTTAACCGTTAAACTCTATTTAGTGTTCTTAGAAGCCTATGTTGCTAGTTTAGCTTTCGTACAAAGTTTTATTAGGTAATGATACCAATAGACCAAGTTATATTTGAAATTGCACAAAATGTGAAAAGCTCATCTATCAACAGAATTGAGCATTCCCAAAGAATCAAAGTGGACCGTGATACTCTATTTAACGTTCTTAGAAGTCTAACTTGCTAGTTTAGCTTTCGTACAACGTTTCGTTTGGTAAAGATGTCAATAGACTAAGTTATGTTTGAAATTACACAAAAACTTGAAAAGCTCGTCTATGGAGAGAGTTGAGCAATTCCTAAGCATAAAAGTTAACCGTTAAACTCTATTCAGTGTTCTTAGAAGTCTATGTTGCTAGTTTAGCTTTTGTACCATGTTTCATTAGGTAAAGATGCCAATGGACCCAAGTTATGTTTGAAATTGCACAAAAACTTGAAAAGCTCATCTATGGAGAGAGTTGAGTGACTCCAGAGCATCAAAGTGAACCGTTAAACTCTATTTATTGTTCTTGGAAGTCTATGTTGCTAGTTTGGCTTTCGTACAACGTTTTGTTAGGTAAACATTCCGATGGACTAAGTTATGTTCAAAATTGCACAAAACGTGAAAAACTTGTCTATGGACAGAATTGAGCATTCCCAAAGCAGCAAAATGGACCATTGTACTCTATTTCATGCTCTTAGAAATCTAATTTGCTAGTATATCTTTTGTACAAGGTTTATTCGGTAAAGATGCGAATAGACCAAGTCATGTTCGAAATTGCACAACAAATTGAGAAGCTCGTCTATGGAGAGAGTTGAGCAATTCCAAAGCATCATAGTAGATCGTTAAACTCTATGGAGTGTTCTTTGATGCCTATGTTGCTAGCTTAACTTTCGTACAACGTTTCGTTTGGTAAAGATATTAATAGACCAAGTTATGTTTGAAATTGCACAAAACATGAAAATCTCGTCTGTCGACAGAATTGAGCATTGCCAAAACATCAAACTGGACCGTTGCACTCTATTTAGTGTTCTTAGAAGTCTATGTTGCTATTTTAGCTTTCGTACAGCGTTTCGTTAGGTAAAAATGGCAATTGACCAAGTTATGTTTGAAATTGCACAGAAGGTGAAAAGCTCGCCTTTATGGATAGAAGTGAGCATTCCCAAAGCATCAAAGTGGACCGTAGTACTCTATTTAGTTTCCTTCGTTGTCAAACTTGCTAGTTTAGCTTTCGTACAAGGTTTCGCTAGGTAAAGTTGCCAATAGACCAAGTTATGTTCGAAATTGCACAAAACGTGAAAAACTTGTCCATGGAAAAAATTGAGCATTCCCAAAGAATCAATGTGGACCATTATACACTATTTAGTGTTCTTAGAAGTCTAACTTGCTAGTTTAGCTTTTGTACAACGTTTCGTTCAGTAAAGATACCAATAGACCAAGTTACGTTTGAAATTGTACAAAAAGTGAAAAGCTCATCTATGGACTAAATTGAGTATTCCCAAAGCATCAAAGTGGACCATTGTACTCTATTGAATGCTCTGAGAAGTCTAATTTGCTAGTTTATCTTTCGTACAAGGTATCATTCGGTAAAAATGCCAATAGACTAAGTTATATTCGAAATTGCATAAAAAGTGAAAAACTCATCTCTGTGGACAGAATTGAGTATTCCCAAAGCATCAAAGGGGACCGTTGTACTCTATTTAGTGTTCTTAGAAGTCTAAGTTGCCAATTTATCTTTCGTACAACGTTTAGTTAGGTAAAGATGACAATAGACCAAGATATGTTTGAATTTTCACATAACGTGAAAAACTCATCTATATGGACATAATTGAGAATTCCCAAAGCGTCAAAGTGGATTGCTGTACTCTATTTAGTGTTCTTAGAAGTCTAACTTGCCAGTTTATCTTTCGTACAATGTTTCGTTAGGCAAAGATGCCAACAGACCAAGTTATGTTTGAAATTGTACAAAATGTGAAAAGCTCGTCTATCGACAGAATTGAGCATTACCAAAACATCAAACTGGACCGTTGTACTCTATTTTGTGTTCTTAGAAGTCTATATATCTATTTTAGCTTTCGTACAACGTTTCGTTAGGTAAATATGCCAATAGACCAAGTTATGTTTGAAATTGCACAGAACGTGAAAAACTCGTCTATATGGACAGAATTGCGCATTCCCAAAGCATCAAAGTAAACTGTTGTACTCTATTTAGTGTTCTTCGAAGTCTAACTTTCTAGTATAGCTTTCGTACAATGTTTCGTTAGGTAAACATGACAATGGGCCAAGTTATGTTCGAAATTGCACAAAACGTGAAAAACTTGTGTATGGACAAGATTGAGCATTCTCAAAGAATCAAAGTGGACCATTGTACTCTATTTAGTGTTCCTAGAAGTCTAAATTTCTAGTTTAGCTTACATACAATGTTTCGTTCGGTAAAGATGCCAATAGACCAAATTGTGTTTAAAATTGCACAAAAAGTGAAAAGGTCATCTATGGACAGAATTGAGCATTCCCAAAGTAGCAAAATGGACCGTTGTGCTGTATTTAGTGTTCTTAGAAGTCTAACTTGCTAGTTTAGCTTTCTTACAATGTTTCGTTTGGTAAAGATGCCAATACACCAAGTTATGTTTGAAATTGCACAAAAACTTGAAATGCTCGTCCATGGAGAGAGTTGAGCTATTTCTAAGCATAAAAGTTAACCGTTAAACTCTATTCATTGTTCTTAGAAGCCTATGTTGCTAGTTTAGCTTTCGTACAAACTCTTATTTGGTAATGATACCAATAGACCAAGTTATGTTTAAATTGCACAAAAAGTGAGAAGCTCATCTATGGGCAGAATTGAGTATTCCCAAAGCATCAAAGTGGACCACTGTACTCTATTGAGTGCTCTTCGAACTCTAATTTGCTAGTTTATCTTTCGTACAAGGTTTCATTCGGTAAAGACGCCAATAGACCAAGTTATATTCGAAATTGCACAAAAAGTGAAGAACTCATCTCTGTGGACAGAATTGAGCATTCCCAAAGCATCAAAGGGGACCGTTGTACTGTATTTAGTGTTCTTAGAAGTCTAACTTGCTGGTTTAGCTTTCGTACAACGTTTCGTTTTGTAAAGATGCCAATAGACCAAGTTATGTTTGAAATTACACAAAAACTTGAAAAGCTCATCTATGGAGAGAGTTGAGCAATTCCTAAGCATAACAGTTAACCATTAAACTCTATTCAGTGTTCTTAGAAGTCTATCTTGCTAGTTTAGCTTTCGTACAATGTTTCATTAGTTAAAGATGCCAATGGACCCATGTTATGTTTTAAATTGCACATAAACTTGAAAAGCTCATCTATGGAGAGAGTTGAGCGACTCCAGAGCATCAAAGTGGACCGTTAAACTCTATTTATTGTTCTTGGAAGTCTATGTTGCTAGTTTGGCTTTCGTACAACGTTTTGTTAGGTAAACATTCCAATGGACTAAGTTATGTTCGAAATTGCACAAAACGGGAAAAACTTGTCTATGGACAGAATTGAGCATTCCCAAAGCATCAAAATGGACCATTGTACTCTATTTAGTGCTCTTAGAAGTCTAATTTGCTAGTTTATCTTTCGTCCAAGGTTTCATTCGGTAAAGATGCGAATAGACCAAGTTATGTTCGTAATTCCACAAAAAGTGAAAAACTCATCTGCGGATAGAATTGAGCATTCCCAAAGCAGCAAAGGGGACTGTTGTACTCTATTTAGTGTTCTTAGAAGTCTAACTTGCTAGTTTATCTTTCCTGCAATGTTCGTTAGGTAAAGATGCCATAGACCAAGTTATGTTTGAAATTGCACAAAAACTTGAGAAGCTCGTCTATGGAGAGAGTTGAGCAATTCCAAAGCATCATAGTAGATCGTTAGAATCTATGGAGTGTTCTTTGAAGTCTATGTTGCTAGTTTAACTTTCGTACAACGTTTCGTTTGGTAAAGATATTAATAGACCAAGTTATGTTTGAAATTGCACAAAACTTGAAAAGCTCATCTATCGACAGAATTGAGCATTGCCAAAACATCAAACTGGACCGTTGTACTCTATTTAGTGTTCTTAGAAGTTTATGTTGCTATTTTAGCTTTCGTACAGCGTTTCGTTAGGTAAAAATGCCAATTGACCAAGTTATGTTTGAAATTCCACAGAACGTGAAAAGCTCGTCTTTATGGATAGAAGTGAGCTTTCCCAAAGCATCAAAGTGGACCATTGTACTCTATTTAGTTTTCTTCGAATTCTAACTTGCTAGTTAAGCTTTCATACAACGTTTCGTTAGGTAAAGATACCAATAGACCATGTTATGTTCGAAATTGCACAAGACGTGAAAAACTTGTCTATGGAAAAAATTGAGCATTCCCAAAGAATCAAAGTGGACCATTATACACTATTTATTGTTCTTAGAAGTCTAAATTGCTAGTTTAGCTTTCTACTACGTTTCGTTCAGTAAAGATGCCAATACACCATGTTACGTTTGAAATAGCACAAAAAGTGAAAAGCTCATCTATTGGCACAATTGAGTATTCCCAAAGCATCAAAGTGGACCATTGTACTCTATTGAGTGCTTTTAGAACTCTATTTTGCTATTTTATCTTTCGTACAAGGTTTCACTCGGTAAAGACGCCAATAGACCAAGTTATATTCAAAATTACCCAAAAAGTGAAAAACTCATCTCTGTGGACAGAATTGAGCATTCTCAAATCATCAAAGGGGACCGTTGTACTCTATTTAGTGTTCATTGAAGTCTAACTTGCTAGTTTAGCTTTCGTACAACGTTTCGTTTGGTAAAGATGCCAATAGACCAAGTTATGTTTGAAATTACACAAAAACTTGAAAAGCTCGTCTATGGAGAGAGTTGAGCAATTCCTAAGCATAAAAGTTAACCGTTAAACTCTATTTAGTGTTCTTAGAAGTCTATGTTGCTAGTTTAGGTTTCGTACCATGTTTCATTAGGTAAATATGCCAATGGACCCAAGTTATGTTTGAAATTGCACAAAAACTTGAAAATCTTATCTATGGAGAGAGTTGAGGGACTCCAGAGCATCAAAGTGGATCGTTAAACTCTATTTATTGTTCTTGGAAGTCTATGTTGCTAGTTTGGCTTTCGTACAACGTTTTGTTAGGGAAACATTCCAATGGACTAAGTTATGTTCGAAATTGCAAAAAACGGGAAAAACTTGTCTATGGACAGAATTGAGCATTCCCAAAGCATCAAAATGGACCATTGTACTCTATTTAGTGCTCTTAGAAGTCTAATTTGCTAGTTTATCTTTCGTACAAGGTTTCATTCGGTAAAGATGCGAATAGACCAAGTTATGTTCGTAATTCCACAAAAAGTGAAAAACTCATCTGCGGATAGAATTGAGCATTCCCAAAGCAGCAAAGGGGACTGTTGTACTCTATTTAGTGTTCTTAGAAGTCTAACTTGCTAGTTTATCTTTCCTGCAATGTTCGTTAGGTAAAGATGCCATAGACCAAGTTATGTTTGAAATTGCACAAAAACTTGAGAAGCTCGTCTATGGAGAGAGTTGAGCAATTCCAAAGCATCATAGTAGATCGTTAGAATCTATGGAGTGTTCTTTGAAGTCTATGTTGCTAGTTTAACTTTCGTACAACGTTTCGTTTGGTAAAGATATTAATAGACCAAGTTATGTTTGAAATTGCACAAAACTTGAAAAGCTCATCTATCGACAGAATTGAGCATTGCCAAAACATCAAACTGGACCGTTGTACTCTATTTAGTGTTCTTAGAAGTTTATGTTGCTATTTTAGCTTTCGTACAGCGTTTCGTTAGGTAAAAATGCCAATTGACCAAGTTATGTTTGAAATTCCACAGAACGTGAAAAGCTCGTCTTTATGGATAGAAGTGAGCTTTCCCAAAGCATCAAAGTGGACCGTTGTACTCTATTTAGTTTTCTTCGAATTCTAACTTGCTAGTTAAGCTTTCGTACAACGTTTCGTTAGGTAAAGATACCAATAGACCATGTTATGTTCGAAATTGCACAAGACGTGAAAAACTTGTCTATGGAAAAAATTGAGCATTCCCAAAGAATCAAAGTGGACCATTATACACTATTTATTGTTCTTAGAAGTCTAACTTGCTAGTTTAGCTTTCTACTACGTTTCGTTCAGTAAAGATGCCAATACACCAAGTTATGTTTGAAATAGCACAAAAAGTGAAAAGCTCATCTATTGGCAGAATTGAGTATTCCCAAAGCATCAAAGTGGACCATTGTACTCTATTGAGTGCTTTTAGAACTCTATTTTGCTATTTTATCTTTCGTACAAGGTTTCACTCGGTAAAGACGCCAATAGACCAAGTTATATTCGAAATTGCACAAAAAGTGAAAAACTCATCTCTGTGGACAGAATTGAGCATTCTCAAAGCATCAAAGGGGACCGTTGTACTCTATTTAGTGTTCTTAGAAGTCTAACTTGCTAGGTTAGCTTTCGTACAACGTTCCATTTGGTAAAGATGCCAATAGACCAAGTTATGTTTGAAATTACACAAAAACTTGAAAAGCTCGTCTATGGAGAGAGTTGAGCAATTCCTAAGCATAAAAGTTAACCGTTAAACTCTATTTAGTGTTCTTAGAAGTCTATGTTGCTAGTTTAGCTTTCGTACCATGTTTCATTAGGTAAAGATGCCAATGGACCCAAGTTATGTTTGAAATTACACAAAAACTTGAAAATCTCATCTATGGAGAGAGTTGAGCGACTCCAGAGCATCAAAATGGACCGTTAAACTCTATTTATTGTTCTTCGAAGTCTATGTTTCTAGTTTGGCTTTCGTACAACGTTTTGTTAGGTAAACATTCCAATGGACTAAGTTATGTTCGAAATTGCACAAAACGGGAAAAACTTGTCTATGGACAGAATTGAGCATTCCCAAAGCATCAAAATGGACCATTGTACTCTATTTAGTGCTCTTAGAAGTCTAATTTGATAGTTTATCTTTCGTACAAGGTTTCATTCGGTAAAGATGCGAATAGACCAAGTTATGTTCGTAATTCCACAAAAAGTGAAAAACTCATCTGTGGATAGAATTGAGCATTCCCAAAGCAGCAAAGGGGACCGTTGTACTCTATTTAGTGTTCCTAAAAGTCTAACTTGCTAGTTTATCTTTCCTACAATGTTCGTTAGGTAAAGATGCCATAGACCAAGTTATGTTTGAAATTGCACAAAAACTTGAGAAGCTCGTCTATGGAGAGAGTTGAGCAATTCCAAAGCATCATAGTAGATCGTTAGACTCTATAGAGTGTTCTTTGAAGTCTATGTTGCGAGTTTAACTTTCGTACAACGTTTCGTTTGGTAAAGATATTAATAGACCAAGTTATGTTTGAAATTGCACAAAACGTGAAAAGCTCGTCCATCGACAGAATTGAGCAATGCCAAAACATCAAACGAGACAGTTTTACTCTATTTAGTGTTCTTAGAAGTCGATGTTGCTATTTTAGATTTCGTACAGCGTTTCGTTAGGTAAAAATGCCAATTGACCAAGTTATGTTTGAAATTGCACAGAACGTGAAAAACTCATCTTTATGGATAGAAGTGAGCATTCCTAAAGCATCAAAGTGGACCATTGTACTCCATTTAGTTTTCTTCGATGTCTAACTTGCTAGTTGAGATTTCGTACAACGTTTCGTTAGGTAAAGATACCCATAGACCAAGTTATGTTCGAAATTGCACAAAACGTGAAAAACTTGTCTATGGAAAAAATTGAGCATTCCCAAAGAATCGAAGTGGACCATTATACACCATTTATTGTTCTTAGAAGTCTAACTTGCTAGTTTAGCTTTCGCACAACGTTTCGTTCAGTAAAGATGCCAACCGACCAAGTTATGTCTGAAATTGCACAAAAAGTGAAAAGCTCATCTATGGACAAAATTGAGTATTCCCAAAGCATCAAAGTAGACCATTGTACTCTATTGAGTGCTCTGAGAAGTCTAATTTGCTAGTTTATCTTTCGTACAAGGTTTCATTCGGTAAAGATGTCAATAGACCAAGTTATGTTCGAAATTGCATAAAAAGTAAAGAACTCGTCTGTCGACAGAATTGAGCATTCCCAAAGCAGCAAAGGGGACCGTTGTACTCTATTTAGTGTTCCTAGATGTCTAAGTTGCTAGTTTATGTTTCCTACAATGTTCGTTAGGTAAAGATGCCAATAAACCAAGTTATGTTTGAAATTGCACAAAAACTTGAGAAGCTCGTCTATGGAGAGGGTTGAGGAATTCCAAAACATCATAGTAGATCGTTAAACTTTATGGAGTGTTCTTAGAAGCCTATGTTGCTAGTTTAACTTTCGTACGACGTTTTGTTTGGTAAAGATATTAACAGACCAAGTTATGTTTGAAATTACACAAAATGGGAAAAGCTCATCAATCGACAAAATTGAGCATTGCCAAAACATCAAACTGGACCATTGTACTCTATTTAGTGTTCTTAGATGTCTAAATTGCTAGTTTAGTTTTCGTACAACGTTTCGTTCAGTAAAGATGCCAATAGACCAAGTTATGTTTGAAATTGTACAAAAAGTGAAAAGCTCATCTATGGACAAAATTGAGTATTCCCAAAGCATCAAAGTGGACCATTGTACTCTATTGAGTGCTCTGAGAAGTCTAATTTGCTAGTTTATCTTTCGTACAAGGTTTCACTCGGTAAAGATGCCAATAGACCAAGTAATATTCGAAATTACACAAAAAGTGAAAAAGTCATCTCTGTGGATAGAATTGAGTATTCCAAAAGCATCAACGGAAACCGTTGTACTCTATTCAGTGTTCTTAGAAGTCTAACTTGTCAATTTATCTTTCGTACAACGTTTCATTAGGTAAAGATGCCAATAGACCAAGTTATGTTTAAATTTTCACAGAACGTGAAAAAGTCATCTTTATGGACAGAATTGAGAATTCTCAAAGCACCAAAGTGGACCGTTGTACTCTATTTAGTGTTTTTAGAAGTATAACTTGCCAGTTTATCTTTCGTACAATGTTTCATTAGGCAAAGATGCCAATAGACCAAGTTATGTTTAAAATTGCACAAAAAGTGAAAAGCTCCTCTATCGACAGAATTGAGCATTGCCAAAACATCAAACTGGACCGTTGTACTCTATTTAGTGTTCTTAGAAGTCTATGTTGCTAGTTTAGCTTTCGTACAACGTTTCGTTAGGTAAAAATGTCAATTGACCAAGTTATGTTTGAAATTGCACAGAACGTGAGAAGGTCGTCTATATGGATAGAAGTGAGCATTCCCTAAGCATCAAAGTGGACCGTTGTACTCTATTTAGTGTTCTTCGAAGTCTAACTTGGTAGTTTAGCTTTTGTACAATGTTTCGTTAGGTTAAGATGCCAATAGACCAAGTTACGTTTGAAATTGCATAGAACGTGAAAAGGTCATCTATATGGATAGAAGTGAGCATTCCTAAAGCATCAAAGTGGACCGTTGTACTCTATTTAGTGTTCTTCAAAGTCTAACTTGCTAATTTAGCTTTCGTACAACGTTTCGTTAGGTAAAGATGCCAATAGACCAAGTTATGTTCGAAATTGCACAAAACGTGAAAAACTTGTCTATGGGAAAAATTGAGCAATCCCAAAGAAGCAAAGTGGACCATTATACTCTATTTAGTGTTCTTAGAAGTCTAACTTGGTAGTTTGGCTTTCGTACAACGTTTCGTTCAGTAAAGATGCCAACAGACCAAGTTATGTTTGAAATTGGACAAAAAGTGAAAAGCTTATCTATGGACAGAATTGAGCATTCCCAAAGCATCAAAATGGACCATTGTAGTCTATTAAGTGCTCTTTGAAGTCTAATTTGCTAGTTTATCTTTCGTACAAGGTTTGATTCGGTAAAAATGTCAATGAACCAAGTTATGTTCGAAATTGTACAGAAAGTGAAAAACTCTTCTGTGGACAGAATTGAGCATTCCCAAAGCAGAAAAGGGAACCATTGTACTCTACTTAGTGTTCTTAGAAGTCTAAATTGCTAGTTTATCTTTCCCACAATGTTCGTTAGGTAAAGATGCCAATAGACCAAGTTATGTTTGAAATTGCACAAAAACTTGAAAAGCTCATCTAAGTAGAGAGTTGAGCAATTCCAAAGCATCAAAACAGATCATTAAACTCGATGGAGTGTTCTCAGAAGCCTATGTTGCTAGTTTAACTTTAGTACAACGTTTCGTTTGGTTAAGATATTAATTGACCAAGTTATGTTTGGAATTGCACAAAACGTGAAAAGCTCGTCTATCAATAGAATTGAGCATTGCCAAAACATCAAACTGAACCATTGTACTCTTTTAGTGTTCTTAGAAGTCTATGTTGCTAGTTTAGCTTTCGTACAACGTTTCGTTAGGTAAAAATGTCAATTGACCAAGTTATGTTTGAAATTGCACAGAACGTGAAAAGGTCGTCTATATGGATAGAAGTGAGCATTCCCTAAGCATCAAAGTGGACCGTTGTACTCTATTTAGTGTTCTTCGAAGCCTAACTTCCTAGTTTAGCTTTCGTACAACGTTTCGTTAGGTAAAGATGCCAGTAGACCAAGTTATGTTTGAAATTGCACGAAAACTTGAAAAGCTCGTCAATGGAGAGAGTTGAGCAATTCCTAAGCATAAAATTTAACCGTTAAACTCTATTTAGTGTTCTTAGAAGTCTATGTTGCTAGTTTAGCTTTCATACAATGTCTCATTAGGTGAAGATGCCAATGGACCCAAGTTATGTCTGAACTTGCACAAAAACTTGAAAAGCTCATCTATGGAGAGAGTTGAGAGACTCCAAAGCACCGTTAAACTCTCTTTACTGTTCTTAGAAGTCTATGTTGCTATTTTAGCTTTCATACAATGTTTCATTAGGTGAAGATGCCAATGGACCCAAGTTATGTCTGAACTTGCACAAAAACTTGAAAAGCACATCTATGGAGAGAGTTGAGAGACTCCAAAGCACCGTTAAACTCTCTTTACTGTTCTTAGAAGTCTATGTTGCTAGTTTAGCTTTCGTACAATGGTTTATTAGGTGAAGATGCCAATGGACCCAAGTTATGTCTGAACTTGCACAAAAACTTGAAAAGCTCATCTATGGAGAGAGTTGAGAGACTTCAAAGCATCAACGTGCACCGTTAAACTCTCTTTACTGTTCTTAGAAGTCTATGTTGCTAGTTTAGCTTTCGTACAATGGTTTGTTTGGTAAAGATTTCAATAGACCAAGTGATGTTTGAAATTGCACAAAACGTGAAAAACTTGCCTATGGACAGAATTGAGCATTCCCAAAGCATCAAAATGGACCATTGTACTCTATTTAGTGCTCTTAGAAGTCTAATTTGCTAGTTTATCTTTCGTACAAGGTTTGATTCGTTAAAGATGTCAATGGACCAAGTTATGTTCGAAATTGGACAGAATTGAGCATTCCCAAAGCAGAAAAGGGGACCATTGTACTCTACTTAGTGTTCTTAGAAGTCTAAATTGCTAGTTTATCTTTCCCACAATGTTCGTTAGGTAAAGATGCCAAAAGACCAAGTTATGTTTGAAATTGCACAAAAACTTGAAAAGCTCATCTAAGTAGAGAGTTGAGCAATTCCAAAGCATCAAAACAGATCATTAAACTCGATGGAGTGTTCTTAGAAGCCTATGTTGCTAGTTTAACTTTAGTACAACGTTTCGTTTGGTTAAGATATTAATTGACCAAGTTATGTTTGGAATTGCAAAAAACGTGAAAAGCTCGTCTATCAACAGAATTGAGCATTGCCAAAACATCAAACAGGACCATTGTACTCTTTTAGTGTTCTTAGAAGTCTATGTTGCTAGTTTAGCTTTCGTACAACGTTTCGTTAGGTAAAAATGTCAATTGACCAAGTTATGTTTGAAATTGCACAGAACGTGAAAAGGTCGTCTATATGGATAGAAGTGAGCATTCCCTAAGCATCAAAGTAGACCGTTGTACTCTATTTAGTTTTCTTCAAAGTCTAACTTGCTAGTTTAGCTTTTGTACAATGTTTCGTTAGGTTAAGATGCCAATAGACTAAGTTATGTTTGAAATTGCACAAAACGTGAAAAGCTCGTCTATATGGATAGAAGTGAGCATTCCCAAAGCATCAAAGTGGACCGTTGTACTCTATTTAGTGTTCTTCGAAGTCTAACTTGCTAGTTTAGCTTTTGTACAATGTTTCGTTAGGTTAAGATGCCAATAGACCAAGTTATGTTTGAAATTGCACAAAACGTGAAAAGCTTGTCTACGGACAAAATTGAGCATTCCCAAAGAATCAAAGTGGACCATTACACTCTATTTAGTGTTCTTAGAAATCTAACTTGCTAGTTTACCTTTCGTACAACGTTTCATTTGGTAAAGATGCAAAGAGACCAGGTTATGTATGAAATTGCACAAAAAGTGAAAAGCTCATCTATGGACAAAATTGAGCATTCCCAAAGCATCAAAGTGGACCGTTGTACTCTATTTAGTGTTCTTAGAAGTCTAAATTGGTAGTTTAGCTTTCGTACAATGTTTCGTTTGTGGTAAAGATGCTAATAGACCAAGTTATGTTTGAAATTGCACAAAACGTGAAAAGCTTGTCTATGGACAAAATTGAGCATTCCCAAAGAATCAAACTGGACCATTATACTCTATTTAGTGTTCTTAGAAGTCTAACTTGCTAGTTTAGCTTTCGTACAACGTTTCATTTGGTAAAGATGCAAAGAGACCAGGTTATGTATGAAATTACACAAAAAGTGAAAAGCTCATCTATGGACAAAATTGAGCATTCCCAAAGAATCAAACTGGACCATTATACTCTATTTAGTGTTCTTCGAAGTCTAACTTGCTAGTTTAGCTTTTGTACAATGTTTCGTTAGGTTAAGATGCCAATAGACCAAGTTATGTTTGAAATTGCACAAAACGTGAAAAGCTTGTCTACGGACAAAATTGAGCATTCCCAAAGAATCAAAGTGGACCATTACACTCTATTTAGTGTTCTTAGAAATCTAACTTGCTAGTTTACCTTTCGTACAACGTTTCATTTGGTAAAGATGCAAAGAGACCAGGTTATGTATGAAATTGCACAAAAAGTGAAAAGCTCATCTATGGACAAAATTGAGCATTGCCAAAGAATCAAACTGGACCATTATACTCTATTTAGTGTTCTTAGAAGTCTAACTTGCTAGTTTAGCTTTCGTACAACGTTTCATTTGGTAAAGATGCAAAGAGACCAGGTTATGTATGAAATTACACAAAAAGTGAAAAGCTCATCTATGGACAAAATTGAGCATTTCCAAAGCATCAAAGTGGACCGTTTTACTCTATTTAGTGTTTTTCGAAGTCTAACATGCTTGTTTAGCTTTTGTACAACGTTTCGTTAGGTAAAGATGCCAATGGACCAAGTTATGTTCGAAATTGCACAAAAGGTGAAAAACTTGTCTATGGGAAAAATTGAGCATTTCCAAAGAAGCAAAGTGGACCATTATACTCTATTTAGTGTTCTTAGAAGTCTAACTTGGTAGTTTAGCTTTTGTACAACGTTTCATTTGGTAAAGATGCCAACAGACCAAGTTATGTTTGAAATTGGACAAAAAGTGAAGAGCTCATCTATGGGCAGAATTGAGTATTCTCAAAGCATCAAAGTGGACCACTGTACTCTATTGAGTGCTCTTAGAAATCTAATTTTTTAGTTTATCTTTCGTACAAGGTTTCATTCGGTAAAGATGCCAATAGACCAAGTTATATTCGAAATTGCACAAAAAGTGAAAAACTCATCTCTATGGATAGAATTGAGTATTCCCAAAGCATCAAAGGGGACCGTTGTATTCTATTTAGTGTTCGTAGAAGTCTAACTTGCCAGTTTATCTTTCGTACAACGTTTCGTTAGGTAAAAAAGCCAATATACCAAGTTATGTCTGAAATTGCACAGAACGTGAAAAACTCATCTATATGGACAAAATTGAGCATGCCCAAAGCATCAAAGTGGACGTTGTACTCTATTTAGTGTTCTTCGAAGTCTAACGTGCTAGTTTAGCTTTTGTACAATGTTTCGTTAGGTAAAGATGCCAATAGATCAAGTTATGTTCGAAAATGCACAAAACGTGAAAAGCTTGTCTATGGACAAAATTGAGCATTCCCAAAGAATCAAAGTGGACCATTATACTCTATTTAGTGTTCTTAGAAGTATAATTTGCTTGTTTAGCTTTTGTACAACGTTTCGTTCGGTAAAGATGCACATAGACCAAGTTTTGTATGAAATTGCGCAAAAAGTGAAAAGCTCATCTATGGATAGAATTGAGCATTCTCAAAGCATCAAAATGGACCATTGTACTCTATTTAGTGCTCTTAGAAGTCTAATTTGCTAGTTTATCTTTCGTACAAGGTTTGATTCGGTAAAGATGTCAATGGACCAAGTTATGTTCAAAATTGTACAGAAAGTGAAAAACTCGTCTGTGGACAGAATTGAGCATTCCCAAAGCAGAAAAGGGGACCATTGTACTCTAATTAGTGTTCTTAGAAGTCTAAATTGCTAGTTTATCTTTCCTACAATGTTCGTTAGGTAAAGATGCCAATAGACCAAGTTATGTTTGAAATTGCACAAAAACTTGAAAAGCTCATCTAAGTAGAGAGTTGAGCAATTCCAAAGCATCAAAGCAGATCATTAAACTCTATGGAGTGTTCTCAGAAGCCTATGTTGCTAGTTTAACTTTAGTACAACGTTTCGTTTGGTTAAGATATTAATTGACCAAGTTATGTTTGGAATTGCACAAAACGTGAAAAGCTCGTCTATCAACAGAATTGAGCATTGCCAAAACATCAAACTAGACCATTGTACTCTTTTAGTGTTCTTAGAAGTCTATGTTGCTAGTTTAGCTTTCGTACAACGTTTCGTTAGGTAAAAATGTCAATTGACCAAGTTATGTTTGAAATTGCACAGAACGTGAAAAGGTCGTCTATATGGATAGAAGTGAGCATTCCCTAAGCATCAAAGTGGACCGTTGTACTCTATTTACTGTTCTTCAAAGTCTAACTTGCTAGTTTAGCTTTTGTACAATGTTTCGTTAGGTTAAGATGCCCATAGACTAAATTATGTTTGAAATTGCACAAAACGTGAAAAGCTCATCTACATGGATAGAAGTGAGCATTCCCAAAGCATCAAAGTGGACCGTTGTACTCTATTTAGTGTTCTTCGAAGTCTAACTTGCTAGTTTAGCTTTTGTACAATGTTTCGTTAGGTTAACATGCCAATAGACCAAGTTATGTTTGAAATTGCACAAAACGTGAAAAGCTTGTCTACGGACAAAATTGAGCATTCCCAAACAATCAAAGTGGACCTTTACACTCTATTTAGTGTTCTTAGAAATCTAACTTGCTAGTTTAGCTTTCGTACAACGTTTCATTTGGTAAAGATGCAAAGAGACCAGGTTATGTATGAAATTGCACAAAAAGTGAAAAGCTCATCTACGGACAAAATTGAGCATTCTCAAAGTATCAAAGTGGACCGTTGTACTCTATTTAGTGTTCTTAGAAGTCTAAATTGGTAGTTTAGCTTTCATACAATGTTTCGTTTGTGGTAAAGATGCCAATAGACCAAGTTATGTTTGAAATTACACAAAACGTGAAAAGCTTGTCTATGGAGAAAATTGAGCATTCCCAAAGAATCAAACTGGACCATTATACTCTATTTAGTGTTCTTAGAAATCTAACTTGCTAGTTTAGCTTCCATACAATGTTTCATTTGGTAAAGATGCAAAGAGACCAGGTTATGTATGAAATTACACAAAAAGTGAAAAGCTCATCTATGGACAAAATTGAGCATTCCCAAAGCATCAAAGTGGACCGTTTTACTCTATTTAGTGTTTTTCGAAGTCTAACATGCTTGTTTAGCTTTCGTACAACGTTTCGTTAGGTAAAGATGCCAATAGACCAAGTTATGTTCGAAATTGCACAAAACGTGAAAAACTTGTCTATGGGACAAATTGAGCATTCCCAAAGAATCAAAGTGGACCATTATACTATATTTAGTGTTCTTAGAAGTCTAACTTGGTAGTTTAGCTTTCGTACAATGTTTCGTTTGTGGTAAACTTGCCAATAGACCAAGTTATGTTTGAAATTGCACAAAATGTGAAAAGCTTGTCTATGGACAAAATTGAGCATTCCCAAAGAATCCAACTGGACCATTATACTCTATTTAGTGTTCTTAGAAGTCTAGCTTGCTAGTTTAGCTTTCGTACAACGTTTCATTTGGTAAAGATGCAAAGAGACCAGGTTATGTATGAAATTACACAAAAAGTGAAAAGCTCATCAATGGACAAAATTGAGCATTCCCAAAGCATCAAAGTGGACCGTTTTACTTTATTTAGTGTTTTTCGAAGTCTAACATGCTTGTTTAGCTTTCGTACAACGTTTCGTTAGGTAAAGATGCCAATAGACCAAGTTATGTTCGAAATTGCACAAAATGTGAAAAACTTGTCTATGGGAAAAATTGAGCATTCCCAAAGAAGCAAAGTGGACCATTATACTCCATTTAGTGTTCTTAAAAGTCTAACTTGGTAGTTTAGCTTTTGTACAACGTTTCATTCGGTAAAGATGTCAACAGACCAAGTTATGTTTGAAATTGGACAAAAAGTGAAAAGCTCATCTATGGGCAGAATTGAGTATTCTCAAAGCATCAAAGTGGACCACTGTACTCTATTGAGTGCTCTTAGAACTCTAATTTTTTAGTTTATCTTTCGTACAAGGTTTCATTCGGTAAAGATGCCAATAGACCAAGTTATATTCGAAATTGCACAAAAAGTGAAAAACTCATCTCTGTGGACAGAATTGAGCATTCCCAAAGAATCAAAGTGGACCATTATACTCTATTTAGTGTTCTTAGAAGTATAATTTGCTTGTTTAGCTTTCGTACAACGTTTCGTTCGGTAAAGATGCACATAGACCAAGTTATGTGTGAAATTGCGCAAAAAGTGAAAAGCTCATCTATGGATAGAATTGAGCATTCTCAAAGCATCAAAGTGGACCGTTGTACTCTATTTTGTGTTCTTCGAAGTCTAACTTGGTAGTTTAGCTTTCGTACAATGTTTTGTTTGTGGTGAAGATGCCAACAGACCAAGTTATTTTTGAAATTGCACAAAACACGAAAAACGCGTCTATATGGAATGAGTTGAGCATTCCCATAGCATCAACGTGGACCGTTGTACTCTATTTAATGTTCTTCAAAGCCTAACTTGCTAGTTTAGCTTTCGTACAACGTTTCATTAGGTAAAGATGCCAATAGACCAAGTTATGTTTGAAATTGCACAAAAACTTGAAAAGCTCATCTATATGGATAGAAGTGAGCATTCCGAAAGCATCAAAGTGGACCGTTGTACTCTATTTAGTGTTCTTCGAAGTCTAACTTGCTAGTTTAGCTTTTCTACAATGTTTCGTTAGGTTAAGATGCCAATAGACCAAGTTATGTTTGAAATTGCACAAAACGTGAAAAGCTTGTATACGGACAAAATTGAGCATTCCCAAAGAATCAAAGTGGACCATTACACTCTATCTAGTGTTCTTAGAAATCTAACTTGCTATTTTAGCTTCAGTACAACGTTTCTTTTGGTAAAGATGCAAAGAGACCAGGTTGTGTATGAAATTGCACAAAAAGTGAAAAGCTCATCTATGGACAAAATTGAGCATTCCCAAAGCATCAAAGTGGACCATTGTACTCTATTTAGTGTTCTTAGAAGTCTAAATTGGTAGTTTAGCTTTCGTACAATGTTTCGTTTGTGGTAATGATGCCAATAGACCAAGTTATGTTTGAAATTGCACAAAACGTGAAAAGCTTGTCTACGGACAAAATTGAGCATTCCCAAAGAATCAAAGTGGACCGTTACACTCTATCTAGTGTTCTTAGAAATCTAACTTGCTATTTTAGCTTTCGTACAACGTTTCATTTGGTAAAGATGCAAAGAGACCAGGTTATGTATGAAATTGGACAAAAAGTGAAAAGCTCATCTATGGACAAAATTGAGCATTCCCAAAGCATCAAAGTGGACCATTGTACTCTATTTAGTGTTCTTAGAAGTCTAACTTGGTAGTTTAGCTTTCGTACAATGTTTTGTTTGTGGTGAAGATGCCAACAGACCAAGTTATTTTTGAAATTGCACAAAACATGAAAAACGCGTCTATATGGAATGAGTTGAGCATTCCCATAGCATCAAAGTGGACCGTTGTACTCTATTTAATGTTCTTCAAAGCCTAACTTGCTAGTTTAGCTTTCGTACAACGTTTCGTTAGGTAAAGATGCCAATAGACCAAGTCATGTTTGAAATTGCACAAAACGTGAAAAGCTTGTCGACGGACAAAATTGAGCATTCCCAAAGAATCAAAGTGGACCATTACACTCTATCTAGTGTTCTTAAAAATCTAACTTGCTATTTTAGCTTTCTTACAACGTTTCATTTGGTAAAGATGCAAAGAGACCAGGTAATTTATGAAATTGGACAAAAAGTGAAAAGCTCATCTATGGACAAAATTGAGCATTCCCAAAGCATCAAAGTGGACCATTGTACTCTATTTAGTGTTCTTAGAAGTCTAAATTGGTAGTTTAGCTTTCGTACAATGTTTCGTTTGTGGTAAAGATGCCAATAGACCAAGTTATGTTTGAAATTGCACAAAACGTGAAAAACTCATCTATGGACAAAATTGAGCATTCCCAAAGAATCAAACTGGACCATTATACTCTATTTAGTGTTCTTAGAAGTCTAACTTGCTAGTTTAGCTTTCGTACAATGTTTCATTTGGTAAAGATGCAAAGAGACTAGGTTATGTATGAAATTACACAAAAGGTGAAAAGCTCATCTATGGACAAAATTGAGCATTCCCAAAGCATCAAAGTGGACCGTTTTACTCTATTTAGTGTTCTTAGAAGTCTAACATGCTTGTTTAGCTTTCGTACAACGTTTCGTTAGGTAAAGATGCCAATAGACCAAGTTATGTTCGAAATTGCACAAAAGGTGAAAAACTTGTCTATGGGAAAAATTGAGCATTCCCAAAGAAGCAAAGTGGACCATTACACTCTATTTAGTGTTCTTAGAAGTCTAACTTGGTAGTTTAGCTTTTGTACAACGTTTCATTCGGTAAAGATGGCAATAGACCAAGTTATGTTTGAAATTGGACAAAAAGTGAAAAGCTCATCTATGGACAGAATCGAGTATTCTCAAAGCATCAAAGTGGACCACTGTACTCTATTGAGTGCTCTTAGAACTCTAATTTTTTAGTTTATCTTTCGTACAAGATTTCATTCGGTAAAGATGGCAATAGACCAAGTTATATTTGAAATTGCACAAAAAGTGAAAAACTCATCTCTATGGACAGAATTGAGCATTCCCAAAGCATCAAAGGGGACCGTTGTATTCTATTTAGTGTTCTTAGAAGTCTAACTTGCCAGTTTATCTTTCGTACAACGTTTCGTTAGGTAAAAAAGCCGATAGACCAAGTTATGTCTGAAATTGCACAGAACGTGAAAAACTCATCTATATGGACAAAATTGAGCATGCCCAAAGCATCAAAGTGGACGTTGTACTCTATTTAGTGTTCTTCGAAGTCTAACGTGCTAGTTTAGCTTTCGTACAATGTTTCGTTAGGTAAAGATGTCAATAGATCAAGTTATGTTCGAAATTGCACAAAACGTGAAAAGCTTGTCTATGGACAAAATTGAGCATTCCCAAAGAATCAAAGTGGACCATTATACTCTATTTAGTGTTCTTAGAAGTATAATTTGCTCGTTTAGCTTTCGTACAACGTTTCGTTTGGTAAAGATGCACATAGACCAAGTTATGTATGAAATTGCGTAAAAAGTGAAAAGCTCATCTATGGACAGAATTGAGCATTCTCAAAGAATCAAAGTGGACCGTTGTACTCTATTTTGTGTTCTTAGAAGTCTAACTTGGTAGTTTAGCTTTCATACAATGTTTTGTTTGTGGTGAAGATGCCAAAAGACCAAGTTATTTTTGAAATTGCACAGAACATGAAAAACGCGTCTATATGGACAGAATTGAGCATTCCCATAGCATCAAAGTACACCGTTGTACTCTATTTAATATTCTTCGAAGCCTAACTTGCTAGTTTAGCTTTCGTACAACGTTTCGTTAGGTGAAGATGCCAATAGACCAAGTTATGTTTGAAATTGCACAAAAACTTGAAAAGCTCGTCAATGGAGAGAGTTGAGCAATTCCTAAGCGTAAAAGTCAACCGTTAAACTCTATTTAGTGTTCTTAGAAGTCTATGTTGCTAGTTTAGCTTTCACACAGTGTTTCATTAGGTGAAGATGCCAATGTACCCAAGTTATGTTTGAAATTGCACAAAAACTTGAAAAGCTCATCTATGGAGAGAGTTGAGCGACTCCAAAGCATCAAAGTGGACCGTTAAACTCTCTTTATTGTTCTTAGAAGTCTATGTTGCTAGTTTAGCTTTCGTACATCGTTTTGTTTGGTAAAGATTCCAATAGACCAAGTGATGTTTGAAATTGCGCAAAACGTCAAAAACTTGTCTAAGGAAAGAATTGAGCATTCCCAAAGCATCAAAATGGACTATTGTACTCTATTTAGTGCTCTTAAAAGTCTAATTTGCTAGTTTATCTTTCGTACAAGGTTTGATTCGGTAAAGATGCCAATGTACCAAGTTATGTTCGAAATTGCACAAAAAGTGAAAAACTAGTCAATGGACAGAATTCAGCATTCCCAAAGCAGCAAAGGGGACAAATGTACTCTATTTAGTGTTCTTAGAAGTCTTACTTGCTAGTTTATCTTTCCTACAATGTTCGTTAGATAGACCAAGTTATGTTTGAAATTGCACAAAAACTTGAAAAGCTCGTCTAAGGAGGGAGTTGAGCAATTCCAAAGCATCAAAGCAGATCATTAAACTCTATGGAGTGTTCGTAGAAGCCTATGTTGCTAGACCAAGTTATGTTATGTAAAGATATTAATAGACCAAGTTATGTTTAAAATTACACAAAACGTGAAAAGCTAGTCTATCAACAGAATTGAGCATTGCCCAAGCATTACACTGGACCGTTGTACTCTATTTAGTGTTCTTAGAAGTCTATGTTGCTAGTTTAGCTTTCGTACACCGTTTCGTTAGGTAAAAATGTCAATTGACCAAGTTACGTTTGAAATTGCACAGAACGTGAAAAGGTCGTCTATATGGACAGAAGTGAGCATTCCCAAAGCATCAAAGTGGACCGTTGTACTCTATTTAGTGTTCTTCGAAGTCTAACTTGCTAGTTTAGCTTTTCTACAATGTTTCGTTAGGTTAAGATGCCAATAGACCAAGTTATGTTTGAAATTGCACAAAACGTGAAAAGCTTGTCTACGGACAAAATTGAGCATTCCCAAAGAATCAAAGTGGACCATTACACTCTATCTAGTGTTCTTAGAAATCTAACTTGCTATTTTAGCTTTAGTACAACGTTTCTTTTGGTAAAGATGCAAAGAGACCAGGTTGTGTATGAAATTGCACAAAAAGTGAAAAGCTCATCTATGGACAAAATTGAGCATTCCCAAAGCATCAAAGTGGACCATTGTACTCTATTTAGTGTTCTTAGAAGTCTAAATTGGTAGTTTAGCTTTCGTACAATGTTTCGTTTGTGGTAATGATGCCAATAGACCAAGTTATGTTTAAAATTGCACAAAACGTGAAAAGCTTGTCTACGGACAAAATTGAGCATTCCCAAAGAATCAAAGTGGACCATTACACTCTATCTAGTGTTCTTAGAAATCTAACTTGCTATTTTAGCTTTCGTACAACGTTTCATTTGGTAAAGATACAAAGAGACCAGGTTATGTATGAAATTGGACAAAAAGTGAAAAGCTCATCTATGGACAAAATTGAGCATTCCCAAAGCATCAAAGTGGACCATTGTACTCTATTTAGTGTTCTTAGAAGTCTAAATTGGTAGTTTAGCTTTCGTACAATGTTTCGTTTGTGGTAAAGATGCCAATAGACCAAGTTATGTTTGAAATTGCACAAAACGTGAAAAACTCATCTATGGACAAAATTGAGCATTCCCAAAGAATCAAACTGGACCATTATACTCTATTTAGTGTTCTTAGAAGTCTAACTTGCTAGTTTAGCTTTCGTACAACGTTTCATTTGGTAAAGATGCAAAGAGACCAGGTTATGTATGAAATTACACAAAAAGTGAAAAGCTCATCTATGGACAAAATTGAGCATTCCCAAAGCATCAAAGTGGACCGTTTTACTCTATTTAGTGTTCTTAGAAGTCTAACATGCTTGTTTAGCTTTCGTACAACGTTTCGTTAGGTAAAGATGCCAATAGACCAAGTTATGTTCGAAATTGCACAAAAGGTGAAAAACTTGTCTATGGGAAAAATTGAGCATTCCCAAAGAAGCAAAGTGGACCATTACACTCTATTTAGTGTTCTTAGAAGTCTAACTTGGTAGTTTAGCTTTTGTACAACGTTTCATTCGGTAAAGATGCCAATAGACCAAGTTATGTTTGAAATTGGACAAAAAGTGAAAAGCTCATCTATGGGCAGAATTGAGTATTCTCAAAGCATCAAAGTGGACCACTGTACTCTATTGAGTGCTCTTAGAACTCTAATTTTTTAGTTTATCTTTCGTACAAGATTTCATTCGGTAAAGATGCCAATAGACCAAGTTATATTTGAAATTGCACAAAAAGTGAAAAACTCATCTCTATGGACAGAATTGAGCATTCGCAAAGCATCAAAGGGGACCGTTGTATTCTATTTAGTGTTCTTAGAAGTCTAACTTGCCAGTTTATCTTTCGTACAACGTTTCGTTAGGTAAAAAAGCCGATAGACCAAGTTATGTCTGAAATTGCACAGAACGTGAAAAACTCATCTATATGGACAAAATTGAGCATGCCCAAAGCATCAAAGTGGACGTTGTACTCTATTTAGTGTTCTTCGAAGTCTAACGTGCTAGTTTAGCTTTTGTACAATGTTTCGTTAGGTAAAGATGCCAATAGATCAAGTTATGTTCGAAATTGCACAAAACGTGAAAAGCTTGTCTATGGACAAAATTGAGCATTCCCAAAGAATCAAAGTGGACCATTATACTCTATTTAGTGTTCTTAGAAGTATAATTTGCTCGTTTAGCTTTCGTACAACGTTTCGTTTGGTAAAGATGCACATAGACCAAGTTATGTATGAAATTGCGTAAAAAGTGAAAAGCTCATCTATGGACAGAATTGAGCATTCTCAAAGAATCAAAGTGGACCGTTGTACTCTATTTTGTGTTCTTAGAAGTCTAACTTGGTAGTTTAGCTTTCATACAATGTTTTGTTTGTGGTGAAGATGCCAACAGACCAAGTTATTTTTGAAATTGCACAGAACATGAAAAACGCGTCTATATGGACAGAATTAAGCATTCCCATAGCATCAAAGTGGACCGTTGTACTCTATTTAATATTCTTCGAAGCCTAACTTGCTAGTTTAGCTTTCGTACAACGTTTCGTTAGGTGAAGATGCCAATAGACCAAGTTATGTTTGAAATTGCACAAAAACTTGAAAAGCTCGTCAATGGAGAGAGTTGAGCAATTCCTAAGCGTAAAAGTCAACCGTTAAACTCTATTTAGTGTTCTTAGAAGTCTATGTTGCTAGTTTAGCTTTCACACAGTGTTTCATTAGGTGAAGATGCCAATGGACCCAAGTTATGTTTGAAATTGCACAAAAACTTGAAAAGCTCATCTATGGAGAGAGTTGAGCGACTCCAAAGCATCAAAGTGGACCGTTAAACTCTCTTTATTGTTCTTAGAAGTCTATGTTGCTAGTTTTGCTTTCGTACATCGTTTTGTTTGGTAAAGATTCCAATAGACCAAGTGATGTTTGAAATTACGCAAAACGTCAAAAACTTGTCTAAGGAAAGAATTGAGCATTCCCAAAGCATCAAAATGGACTATTGTACTCTATTTAGTGCTCTTAAAAGTCTAATTTGCTAGTTTATCTTTCGTACAAGGTTTGATTCGGTAAAGATGCCAATGGACCAAGTTATGTTTGAAATTGCACAAAAAGTGAAAAACTAGTCTATGGACAGAATTCAGCATTCCCAAAGCAGCAAAGGGGACAAATGTACTCTATTTAGTGTTCTTAGAAGTCTTACTTGCTAGTTTATCTTTCCTACAATGTTCGTTAGATAGACCAAGTTATGTTTGAAATTGCACAAAAACTTGAAAAGCTCGTCTAAGGAGGGAGTTGAGCAATTCCAAAGCATCAAAGCAGATCATTAAACTCTATGGAGTGTTCGTAGAAGCCTATGTTGCTAGACCAAGTTATGTTATGTAAAGATATTAATAGACCAAGTTATGTTTTAAATTACACAAAACGTGAAAAGCTAGTCTATCAACAGAATTGAGCATTGCCCAAACATCAAACTGGACCGTTGTACTCTATTTAGTGTTCTTAGAAGTCTATGTTGCTAGTTTAGCTTTCGTACACCGTTTTGTTAGGTAAAAATGTCAATTGACGAAGTTACGTTTGAAATTGCACAGAACGTGAAAAGGTCGTCTATATGGATAGAAGTGAGCATTCCCAAAGCATCAAAGTGGACCGTTGTACTCTATTTAGTGTTCTTCGAAGTCTAACTTGCTAGTTTAGCTTTTGTACGATGTTTCGTTAGGTTAAGATGCCAATAGACCAAGTTATGTTTGAAATTACACAGAACGTGAAAAACTCTTCTATATGGACAGAATTGAGCATTCCCAAAGCATCATAGTGGACTGTTGTACTCTATTTAGTGTTCTTCGAAGTGTAGCTTGCCAGTTTAGCTTTCGTACAACGTTTCGTTAGGTAAAGATGCCAATAGACCAAGTTATGTTTGAAATTGCACAAAACGTGAAAGGCTTGTCTATGGACAAAATTGAGCATTCCTAAAGCATCAAAGTGGACCATTATACTCTATTTAGTGTTCTTAGAAGTATAACTTGCTAGTTTAGCTTTCGTACAACGTTTCGTTCGGTAAAGATGCAAATAGACCAACTTATGTATTCAATTCAACAAAAAGTGAAAAGCTCATCTATGGACAGAATTGAGCATTCCCAAAGCATTAAATTGGACCGTTGTACTCTACTTTGTGTTCGTAGAAGTCTATGTTGCTAGTTTAGCTTTCGTACAATGTTTCATTAGGTGAAGATGCCAATGGACCCAAGTTATGTTTGAAATTGCACAAAAACTTGAACAGCTCATCTATGGAGAGAGTTAAGCGACTCCAAAGCATCAAAGTGGACTGTTAAACTCTCTTTACTGTTCTTAGAAGCCTATGCTGCTAGTTTAACTTTCGTACAACGTTTTTTTTGGTAAAGATATCAATAGACGAAGTTATATTTGAAATTGTACAAAACATGAAAAGCTCGTCTATCGACAGAATTGAGCATTGCCAAAATATCAAACTGGACCCTTGTACTCTATTTAGTGTTCTTAGAAGTCTATGTTGCTAGTTTAGCTTTCGTACAACGTATTGTTAGGTGAAAATGCCAATTGACCAAGTTATGTTTCAAATTGCACAGAACGTGAAAAGCTCGTCTATATGGATAGAATTGAGCATTCCCAAAGCATCAAAGTGGACTGTTGTACCCCATTTAGTTTTCTTCGAAGTCTAAGACGCTAGTTTAGCTTTCGTAACACATTTCGTTAGGTAAAGATGCCAATAAACCATGTGATGTTTGAAATTGCACAAAAACTTGAGAAGCTCGTCTATGGAGAGAGTTGAGCTATTCCAAAGCATGAAAGTGGATCGTTAAACTCCTTTGAGTGTTCTTAGAAGCCTATGTTGCTAGTATAACTTTCGTATAATATTTCGTTCGGTAAAGATATTAATAGACCAAGTTATGTTTGACATTGCACAGAACGTGAAAAGCTCACCTACAAGGATAGAATTGAGCATTCCCAGAGCATCAAAGTGGGCCGTTGTACTCTATTTAGTGTTCTTCAAAGTCTAACTTGCTAGTTTAGCTGTCGTACAACGTTTCATCAGGTAAAGATGCCAATAGACCAAGTTATGTTCGAAATTACACAAAACAAGAAAAACTTGTCTATGGACAAAATTGAGCATTCCCAAAGAATCAAAGCGGACCATTATACTCCATTTAGTGTTCTTAGAAGTCTAACTTGCTAGTTTAGCTTTTGTACAACGTTTCATCCAATAAATATGCCAATAGACCAAGTAATGTTCGAAATTGCCCAAAAGTGAAAAGCTCATCTATGGACAGAACTGAGCATTCCCAAAGCATCAAAGTGGACCGTTGTACTCTAGATAGTGTTCTTAGAAGTCTAACTTTCTAGTTTAGCTTTCGTACAATGTTTCGTTTGGTAAAGATGCCAACGGACCAAGTTATGTTTGACATTGCACAAAACCTTGAAAAGCTCGTCTATGAAGAAAGTTGAGCAACTCTAAAGCATAAAAGTTAACTGTTAAACTCTATATAGTGTTCTTAGAAGTCTATGTTTCTAGTTTATCTTTCGTACAATGTTTCATTAGGTAAAGATGCCAATGGACCCAAGTTAAATTTGAAAATGCACAAAAACTTGAAAAGCTTATCTACGGAGAGAGTTAAGCGACTCCAAAGCATCAAAGTGGACCGTTAAGCTCTATTTACTGTTCTTAGAAGTCTATGTTGCTAGTTTAGCTTTCGTACAATGTTTTGTTAGGTAAAGATTCCAATAGACCAAGTTATGTTTGAAATTGCACAAAACGAGAAAAACTTGTCCATGGACAGAATTGAGCATTCCCAAAGGATCAAAATGGACCATTGTACTCTATTTAGTGCTCTTAGAAGTCTAATTTCCTAGTTTATCTTTCGTACAAGGTTTCATTCGGTGAGGACGCCAATAGACGAAGTTATGTGTGAAATTGCACAACAAGTGAAAAACTCATCCGTTGACAGAATTGAGCATTCCCAAAGCATCAAAGGGGACCGTTGTACTCTATTGAGTGTTCTTAGAATCCTATGGTTCTAGTTTAACTTTCGTACAACGTTTCTTTTGGTAAAGATATTAATGGACCAAGTTATGTTTGAAATTGCACAAAATGTGAAAAGCTCATCTATCGACAAAATTGAGCATTGCCAATACATCAAACTGGACCGTTGTACTCTATTAAGTGTTCTTAGAAGTTTATCTTGCTAGTTTAGCTTTCATACAACGTTTCGTTAGGTAAAGATGCTAATAGACCAAGTTATGTTTGAAATTGCACTGAACGTGACAAGCTCATCTAGATAGGTAGAATTGAGCATTCCCAAAGTATCAAAGTGGACCGTTATACTCTATTGAGTGTTCTTCGAAGTTTAGCTTGCTAGTTTAACTTTCGTACAACATTTCGTTAGGTAAAGATGTCAGTAGACCAAGTTATGTTCGAAATTGCACAAAACGTGAGAAACTTGTCTATGGACAAAATTGAGCATTGCCAAAGTATCAAAGGGGACCATTATACTCTATTTAGTGTTCTTAGAAGTCTAACTTCCTAGTTTAGCTTTCATACAATGTTTCGCTTGGTAAAGATGCCAATAGACTAAGTTATGTTCGAAATTGCACAAAAAGTGAAAAACTCATTTGGCGACAGAATTGAGCATTCCCAAAGCATCAAAAGGGATCGCTGTACTCTATTTAGCGTTCTTAGATGTCTAACTTGCCAGTCTATCTTTCGTACAACATTTCGCTAGGTAAAGACACCAATAGACCAAGTTATATTTGAAATTGCACAAAAACTTGAAAAGCTCGTCCATTGAGAGAGTTGAGCAATTTATAAGCATAAAAGTTAACCGTTAAACTCTATTTAGTGTTCTTAGAAGCCTATCTTGATAGTTCAGCTTTCGTACAACGTTTTGTTAGGTAATGATACCAATAGACCAAGCTATGATTGAAATTGCACAAAACATGAAAAGCTCGTCTATGGACAGAATTGAGCATTCCGAAAGCATCAAAGTGGACCGTTGTACTCTATTTAGTGTTCTTAGAACTCTGACTTGCTAGTTTAGCTTTCGTACAATGTTTCGTTTGGTAAAGATGCGAATAGACCAAGTTATGTTTGAAATTACCCAAAAACTTGAAAAGCTCATCTATGGAGAGAGTTGAGCAATTCCTAAGCATAAAAGTAAACTGTTATACTCTATTTAGTGTTCTTAGAAGTCTATATTGCTAGTTTAGCTTTCGTACAATGTTGCAATAGGGAAAGAGCCCAATGGACCCAAGTTATGTTTGAAATTGCATAAAAACTTGAAAAGCTCATCTATGGAGAGAGTTGAGCGACTCCAAAGCATCAAAGTGGACCGTTAAACTCTATTTATTATTCTTGGAAGTCTATGTTGCTAGTTTGGCTTTCGTACAATGTTTTGTCAGGTAAAGATTCCAATAGACCAAGTTATGTTCAAAATTGCACAAAACGTGAAAAACTTGTCTATGGACAGAATTGAGCATTCCCAAAGCATCAAAATGGACCATTGTACTCTATTTAGTGCTCTTAGAAGTCTAATTTGTTAGTTTATCTTTCGTACAAGGTTTCATTCGGTGAGGACGCCAATAGACCAACTTATGTGTGAAATTGCACAACAAGGGAAAAACTTGTCCATTGACAGAATTGAGCATTCCCAAAGCATCAAAGGGAACCGTTGTACTCTATTGAGTGTTTTTAGAATCTTATGGTTCTAGTTTAACTTTCGTACAACGTTTCGTTTGGTAAAGTTATTAATGGACCAAGTTATGTTTGAAATTGCACAAAATGTGAAAAGCTCATCTATCGACAAAATTGAGCATTGCCAATACATCAAACTGGACCGTTGCACTCTATTAAGTGTTCTTAGAAGTCTATCTTGCTAGTTTAGCTTTCGTACAACGTTTCGCTAGGTAAAGATGCTAATAGACCAAGTTATGTTTGAAATTGCACTGAACGTGAAAAGCTCGTCTATATGGGTAGAATTGAGCACTCCCAAAGCATCAAAGTGGACCATTGTACTCTATTGAGTGTTCTTCGAAGTTTAGCCTGCTAGTTTAACGTTCGTACGACGTTTCGTTAGGTAAAGATGTCAGTAGACCAAGTTATGTTCGAAATTGCACAAAACATGAGAAACTTGTCTATGGACAAAATTGAGCATTGCCAAAGTATCAAAGGGGACCATTATACTCTATTTAGTGTTCTTAGAAGTCTAACTGGCTAGTTTAGCTTTCGTACAATGTTTCACTTGGTAAAGATGCCAATAGACTAAGTTATGTTCGAAATTACACAAAAGTGAAAAACTCATCTGTGGATAGAATTGAGCATTCCCAAAGCATCAAAGGGGACCGTTGTACTCTATTTAGCGTTCTTAGAAGCCTAACTTGCCAGTCTATCTTTCGTACAACGTTTTGCTAGGTAAAGACGCCAATAGACCAAGTTATATTTGAAATTGCAGAAAAACTTGAAAAGCTCGTCCATGGAGAGAGTTGAGCAATTTCTAAGCATAAAAGTTAACCGTTAAACTCTATTTAGTGTTTTTAGAAGCCTATGTTGCTAGTTTAGCTTTCGTACAACGTTTTGTTAGGTAATGATACCAATAGACCAATCTATGAATGAAATTGAACAAAACGTGAAAAGCTCATCTATGGACAAAATTGAGCATTACGAAAGCATCAAAGTGGACCGTTGTACTCTATTTAGTGTTCTCAGAAGTCTCACTTGCTAGTTTAGCTTTCGTACAACGTTTCGTTCGGTAAAGATGCGAATAGACCAAGTTATGTTTGAAATTACCCAAAAACTTGAAAAGCTCATCTATGGAGAGAGTTGAGCAATTCCTAAGCATAAAAGTAAACCGTTATACTCTATTTAGTGTTCTTTGAAGTCTATATAGCTAGTTTAGCTTTTGTACAATGTTGCATTAGGTAAAGATGCCAATGGACCCAAGTTATGTTTGAAATTGCCTAAAAACTTGAAAAGCTCATCTATGGAGAGAGTTGAGCGACTCCAAAGCATCAAAGTGGACCGTTAAACTCTATTTATTATTCTTGGAAGTCTATGTTGCTAGTTTGGCTTTCGTACAATGTTTTGTCAGGTAAAGATTCCAATAGACCAAGATATGTTCAAAATTGCACAAAACGTGAAAAACTTGTCTATGGACAGAATTGAGCATTCCCAAAGCATCAAAATGGACCATTGTACTCTATTTAGTGCTCTTAGAAGTCTAATTTGTTAGTTTATCTTTCGTACAAGGTTTCATTCGGTGAGGACGCCAATAGACCAACTTATGTGTGAAATTGCACAACAAGTGAAAAACTTGTCCATTGATAGAATTGAGCATTCCCAAAGCATCAAAGGGGACCGTTGTACTCTATTGAGTGCTTTTAGAATCTTATGGTTCTAGTTTAACTTTCGTACAACATTTCCTTTGGTAAAGTTATTAATGGACCAAGTTATGATTGAAATTGCACAAAATGTGAAAAGCTCATCTATCGACAAAATTGAGCATTGCCAATACATCAAACTGGACCGTTGTACTCTATTAAGTGTTCTTAGAAGTCTATCTTGCTAGTTTAGCTTTCGTACAACGTTTCGTTTGGTAAAGATGCTAATAGACCAAGTTATGTTTGAAATTGCACTGAACGTGAAAAGCTCGTCTATATGGGTAGAATTGAGCATTCCCAAAGCATCAAAGGGGACCGTTGAACTTTATTTAGCGTTCTTAGAAGCCTAACTTGCCAGTCTATCTTTCGTACAACGTTTCGCTAGGTAAAGACCCCAATAGACCAAGTTATATTTGAAATTGCAGAAAAACTTGAAAAGCTCGTCCATGGAGAGAGTTGAGCAATTTCTAAGCATAAAAGTTAACCGTTAAACTCTATTTAGTGTTTTTAGAAGCCTATGTTGCTAGTTTAGCTTTCGTACAACGTTTTGTTAGGTAATGATACCAATAGACCAATCTATGAATGAAATTGAACAAAACGTGAAAAGCTCGTCTATGGACAAAATTGAGCATTCCGAAAGCATCAAAGTGAACCGTTGTACTCTATTTAGTGTTCTCAGAAGTCTCACTTGCTAGTTTAGCTTTCGTACAACGTTTCGTTTGGTAAAGATGCGAATAGACCAAGTTATGTTTGAAATTACCCAAAAACTTGAAAAGCTCATCTATGGAGAGAGTTGAGCAATTCCTAAGCATAAAAGTAAACCATTATACTCTATTTAGTGTTCTTTGAAGTCTATATAGCTAGTTTAGCTTTTGTACAATGTTGCATTAGGTAAAGATGCCAATGGACCCAAGTTATGTTTGAAATTGCCTAAAAACTTGAAAAGCTCATCTATGGAGAGAGTTGAGCGACTCCAAAGCATCAAAGTGGACCGTTAAACTCTATTTATTATTCTTGGAAGTCTATGTTGCTAGTTTGGCTTTCGTACAATGTTTTGTCGGGTAAAGATTCCAATAGACCAAGTTATGTTCAAAATTGCACAAAACGTGAAAAACTTGTCTATGGACAGAATTGAGCATTCCCAAAGCATCAAAATGGACCATTGTACTCTATTTAGTGCTCTTAGAAGTCTAATTTGTTAGTTTATCTTTCGTACAAGGTTTCATTCGGGGAGGACGCCAATAGACCAACTTATGTGTGAAATTGCACAACAAGTGAAAAACTTGTCCTTTGACAGAATTGAGCATTCCCAAAACATCAAAGGGGACCGTTGTACTCTATTGAGTGCTTTTAGAATCTTATGGTTCTAGTTTAACTTTCGTACAACGTTTTGTTTGGTAAAGTTATTAATGGACCAAGTTATGTTTGAAATTGCACGAAATGTGAAAAGCTCATCTATTGACAAAATTGAGCATTGCCAATACATCAAACTGGACCGTTGTACTCTATTAAGTGTTCTTAGAAGTCTATCTTGCTAGTTTAGCTTTCGTACAACGTTTCGTTAGGTAAAGATGCTAATAGACCAAGTTATGTTTGAAATTGCACTGAACGTGAAAAGCTCGTCTATATGGGTAGAATTGAGCACTCCCAAAGCATCAAAGTGGACCATTGTACTCTATTGAGTGTTCTTCGAAGTTTAGCCTGCTAGTTTAACTTTCGTACAACGTTTCGTTAGGTAAAGATGTCAGTAGACCAAGTTATGTTCGAAATTGCACAAAACATGAGAAACTTGTCTATGGACAAAATTGAGCATTGCCAAAGTATCAAAGGGGACCATTATACTCTATTTAGTGTTCTTAGAAGTCTAACTGGCTAGTTTAGCTTTCGTACAATGTTTCGCTTGGTAAAGATGCCAAGAGACTAAGTTATGTTCGAAATTGCACAAAAAGTGAAAAACTCATCTGTGGATAGAATTGAGCATTCCCAAAGCATCAAAGGGGACCGTTGTACTCTATTTAGCGTTCTTAGAAGTCTAACTTACCAGTCTATCTTTCGTACAATGTTTCGCTAGGTAAAGACGCCAATAGACCAAGTTATATTTGAACTTGCAGAAAAACTTGAAAAGCTCGTCCATGGAGAGAGTTGAGCAATTTCTAAGCATAAAAGTTAACCGTTAAACTCTATTTAGTGTTTTTAGAAGCCTATGTTGCTAGTTTAGCTTTCGTACAACGTTTTGTTAGGTAATGATACCAATAGACCAATCTATGAATGAAATTGAACAAAACGTGAAAAGCTCGTCTATGGACAAAATTGAGCATTCCGAAAGCATCAAAGTGAACCGTTGTACTCTATTTAGTGTTCTCAGAAGTCTCACTTGCTAGTTTAGCTTTCGTACAACGTTTCGTTTGGTAAAGATGCGAATAGACCAAGTTATGTTTGAAATTACCCAAAAACTTGAAAAGCTCATCTATGGAGAGAGTTGAGCAATTCCTAAGCATAAAAGTAAACCGTTATACTCTATTTAGTGTTCTTTGAAGTCTATATAGCTAGTTTAGCTTTTGTACAATGTTGCATTAGGTAAAGATGCCAATGGACCCAAGTTATGTTTGAAATTGCCTAGAAACTTGAAAAGCTCATCTATGGAGAGAGTTGAGCGACTCCAAAGCATCAAAGTGGACCGTTAAACTCTATTTATTGTTCTTGGAAGTCTATGTTGCTAGCTTGGCTTTTGTACAATGTTTTGTTAGGTAAAGATTCCAATAGACCAAGTTACGTTCGAAATTGCACAAAACGTGAAAAACTTGTCTATGGACAGAATTGAGCATTCCCAAAGCATCAAAATGGACCATTGTACTCTATTTAGTGCTCCTAGAAGGCCAATTTGCTAGTTTATGTTTCGTACAAGGTTTCATTCAGTAAAGACGCCAATGGACCAAGTTATGTTCAGAATTGCACAAAAAGTGTAAAACTCGTCTGTGGACAGATTTGAGCGTTCCCAAAGCAGCAAAGGGGATCGTTGTACTCTATTTAGTGTTCTTAGAAGTCTAACTTGCTAGTTTATCTTTCCTACAACGTTCGTCAGGTAAAGATGCCAATAGACCAAGTTATGTTTGAAATTGCACAAAAACTTGAAAAGCTCATCTATGGAGAGAATTGAGCAATTCCAAAGCATCAAAGTGGACCATCGTACTCTATTGAGTGCTCTTAGAAGTCTAATTTGCTACTTTAGCTTTCGTACAACGTTTCGTTAGATAAAGATGCCAATAGACCAAGTTATATTCAAAATTGCATAAAAAGTGAAAAACTCGTCTCTGTGGACAGAATTGAGCTTTCCCAAAGCATCAAAGGGGACAATTGTACTCTATGTAGTGTTCTTAGAAGTCTAACTTGCCAGTTTATCTTTCGTACAACGTTTCGTTAGGTAAAGATGCCAATAGAGCAAGTTATGTTTGAAATTGCACAAAAACTTGAAAAGCTCATCCATGGAGAGAGTTGAGCAATTCCAAAGCATCAAAGTGGATCGTTAAACTCCATTGAGTGTTCTTCGAAGCCTATGCTGCTAGTTTAACTTTCGTACAATGTTTCGTTTGGCAAAGATATTAATAGACCAAGTTATGTTTGAAATTGCACAAAACGTGAAAAGCTCGTCTATCGACAGAAATGAGCATTGCCAAAACATCAAACTGGGCCGTTGTGCTCTATTTAGTGTTCATAGAAGTCTATGTCGCTAGTTTAGCTTTCGTAAAATGTCTCGTTAGGTAAAGATGCAAATAGACCAAGTTATGTTTGAAATTGCACAGAACGTGAAAAGCTCACCTATATGGACAGAATTGAGCATTCCCAAAGCATCAAAGGGGACCGTTGTACTCTATGTAATGTTCTTAGAAGTCTAACTTGCCAGTTTATCTTTTGTACAACATTTCGTTAGGTAAAGATGCCAATAGACCAAGTTATGTTTGAAATTGCACAAAAATTTGAAAAGCTCATCCATGGAGAGCGTTGAGCAATTTCAAAGCATCAAGGTGGTTCGTTAAACTCCATTGAGTGTTCTTAGAAGCCTATGTTGCTAGTTTAACTTTCGTACAATGTTTCGTTTGGTAAAGATATTAATAGACCAAGTTATGTTTGAAATTGCACAAAACGTGAAAAGCTCGTCTATCGACAGAATTGAGCATTGCCAAAACATTAAACTAGGCGGTCATACTCTATTTAGTGTTCATAGAAGTATATGTCGCTAGTTTCGCTTTCGTCTCGTTAGGTAAAGATGCTAATAGACCAAGTTATGTTTGAAATTGCACAGAACGTGAAAAGCTCGTCTATATGGGCAGAATTGAGCATTCCCAAAGCATCAAAGTGGATCGTTGTACTCTATTTAGTGTTCTTCGATGTCTAACTTGCTAGTTTAGCTTTCGTACAACGTTTCGTTAGGTACAAATGCCAATAGACCAAGTTATGTTCGAAATTGCATAAAACGTGAGAAACTTGTCTATGGACAAAATTGAGCGTTCCCAAAAGATCAAAGTGGACCATTATACTCTATTTAGTGTTCTTAGAAGTCTAACTTGCTAGTTTAGCTTTTATACAATGTTTCATTTGGTAAAGATGCTAATAGACCAAGTTATGTTTGAAATTGCACAGAACGTGAAAAGCTCGTCTATATGGGCAGAATTGAGCATTCCCAACGCATCAAAGTGAACCGTTGTACTCTATTTAGTGTTCTTCGAAGTCTAACTTGCTAGTTTAGCTTTCGTACAATGTTTCGTTAGGAAAAGATGCCAATAGACCAAGTTATGTTTGAAAGTGCACAAAACATGAAAAACTTGTCTATGGACAAAATTGAGCATTCCCAAAGAATCGAAGTGGACCATTATACTCTATTTAGTGTTCTTAGAAATCTAACTTGCTAGTTTAGCTTTCGTACAATGTTTTGTTCGGTAAATATGCCAATAGACCAAATTAAGTTCGAAATTGCAAAAAAAGTGAAAAAATCATCTATGGACAGAATTGAGCATTCCCAAAGCATCAAAGTGGACCACTGTACTCTATTTAGTGTTCTTAGAAGTCTAACTTTCTAGTTTAGCTTTCGTACAATGTTTTGTTTGGTAAAGATGCCAACAGACCAAGTTATGTTTGACATTGCACAAAACCTTGAAAAACTCATCTATGAAGAGAGTTGAGCAATTCCAAAGCATAAAAGTTAACCGTTAAACTTTATATAGTGTTCTTAGAAGTCTATGTTGCTAGTTTAGCTTTCCTACAATGTTTCATTAGGTAAAGATGCCAATGGACCCAAGTTATGTTTGAAATTGCCCAAAAACATGAAAAGCTTATCTATGGAGAGAGTTGAGCGACTTCAAAGCATCAAAGTGGACAGTTAAACTCTATTTACTGTTCTTAGAAGTCAATGTTTCTAGGTTGGCTTTCGTACAACGTTTTGTTAGGTAAAGATTCCAATAGACCAAGTTATGTTCGAAATTTCACGAAACGTGAAAAACTTGTCTATGGACAGAATTGAGCATTCCCAAAGGATCAAAATGGACCATTGTACTCTATTTAGTGCTCTTAGAAGTCTAATTTTCTAGTTTATCTTTCGTACAAGGTTTCATTCGGTGAGGATGCCAATAGACCAAGTTATCTGTGAAATTGCACAAAAAGTGAAAAACTCGTCTATGGACAGAATTGAGCATTCCCAAAGCATCAAAGGGGACCGTTGTACTCTAATGAGTGTTCCTAGAATCCTATGGTTCTAGTTTAACTTTCATACAACGTTTTGTTTGGTAAAGATATTAATGGACCAAGTTATGTTTGAAATTGCACAAAATGTGAAAAGCTCTTCTATCGACAAAATTGAGCATTGCCAATACATCAAACTGGACCGTTGTACTCTATTAAGTGTTCTTAGAAGTCTATGTTGCTAGTTTAGCTTTCGTACAACGTTTCGTTAAGTAAAGATGCTAATAGACCAAGTTATGTTTGAAATTGCACAGAACGTGAAAAACTCGTCTATATGGGCAGAATTGAGCATTCCCAAACCATCAAAATGGACCGTTGTGCTCTATTTAGTGTTGTTCGAAGTCTAACTTGCTAGTTTAGCTTTCGTACAATGTTTCATTAGGAAAAGATGCCAATAGACCAAGTTATGTTTGAAATTGCACAAAACATGAAAAACTTGTCTATGGACAAAATTGAGCATTCCCAAATAATCAAAGTGGACCATTATACTCTATTTAGTGTTCTTAGAAATCTAACTTGCTAGTTTAGCTTTCGTACAATGTTTTGTTCGGTAAATATGCCAATAGACCAAATTAAGTTCGAAATTGCAAAAAAAGTGAAAAAATCATCTATGGACAGAATTGAGCATTCCCAAAGCATCAAAGTGGACCACTGTACTCTATTTAGTGTTCTTAGAAGTCTAACTTTCTAGTTTAGCTTTCGTACAATGTTTTGTTTGGTAAAGATGCCAACAGACCAAGTTATGTTTGACATTGCACAAAACCTTGAAAAACTCATCTATGAAGAGAGTTGAGCAATTCCAAAGCATAAAAGTTAACCGTTAAACTTTATATAGTGTTCTTAGAAGTCTATGTTGCTAGTTTAGCTTTCCTACAATGTTTCATTAGGTAAAGATGCCAATGGACCCAAGTTATGTTTGAAATTGCCCAAAAACATGAAAAGCTTATCTATGGAGAGAGTTGAGCGACTTCAAAGCATCAAAGTGGACAGTTAAACTCTATTTACTGTTCTTAGAAGTCAATGTTTCTAGGTTGGCTTTCGTACAACGTTTTGTTAGGTAAAGATTCCAATAGACCAAGTTATGTTCGAAATTTCACGAAACGTGAAAAACTTGTCTATGGACAGAATTGAGCATTCCCAAAGGATCAAAATGGACCATTGTACTCTATTTAGTGCTCTTAGAAGTCTAATTTTCTAGTTTATCTT
Source organism: Tripterygium wilfordii (assembly GCF_013401445.1). Classification (NCBI taxonomy): domain Eukaryota; kingdom Viridiplantae; phylum Streptophyta; class Magnoliopsida; order Celastrales; family Celastraceae; genus Tripterygium; species Tripterygium wilfordii. The sequence continues at coordinate 5,438,715 of NC_052241.1, forward strand.
TCGTACAAGGTTTCATTCGGTGAGGATGCCAATAGACCAAGTTATTGTTGGACCTATGGTCCTATATGTCTAATTTTGATGATATTAAATCATTTATAAATCATAATGAAACATTAAAGCAATATTTGATTTATATGAATTGAATTTAAATGACTATATATTTTTTAGATAGTGCTGGAAATTAAGTTTTAAAAACAAACATACATGGACTAAGTTAGAGCATCAATTTTCCAATTATCATATCTTAACCAACTTAGGTCCAAATGACTTGAAACTTGAATCACATATACATGAAGGTTTAATATATGTTCTAGGACTATAATCATGAGAAATTAAGTGCATCACATATATATTTGGTCATATGCTTAAATTCCGCCAAAACTAGGTTTTACCTAATTTTGTGCATATGTGTTCTTTGTGAACGTGGTGAACCAAATTAACTCCGATTTAAATGAAATTTCGTGTGCATCTTAGTTTCATCACTATGAACATATTTGATTTAGTAAAGTTCAAGAGAAAAGGTCATTTACACTGAGTTAGCAAAATGACTTTGAATTTACACTTAGAATTTATCGGTTTCACTATTAGTGATCAAATTGCTTGGTTGAGTGACCAAACGATTTCCGATTGTTATGAAATTTTACATGGACATTCTAATACATATAAAATGATTTATCATGCAGTAATATGAATTTTCTGGGTTGTTTTTCTAATATAATTAACCTATGCGCTCTATATGAAGCTCTTTGAGCTTACATGCAATTGGGGAGTTTTACCTCCTATTTCCTTGTAGGTTAATCATCATTGTGGTCTCATATGGTTCAGAATTCAGTATGTTCAAGAGTGGTCGAATTCCAGTTTCTAAGAATGAGCTTGGAGCTCTAGGAAACTATGAAAAATCCTATATTTGCCAACTTTCCACTAAGGCACTTTATCAAGTTGAATGAATCAAACATTGAGGCTATTGGTTGTGGTCTTCATGGAGATACAACTCTTTTCAAACATGTGGGACAAACCTTGTCCTCTCTATCATTAGTGATATATTCTTGTTTGACATTTTCACTCAAGACATGTGCTACCAAGAAAGTTAGGTTGGTGCAATCAAACAAGATCCTTGACATTTTCACTCAAGACATGTGCTACCAAGAAAGTTATGTTGGTGCAATCAAACAAGATCCTTGACTAAGGGATCACTTTTGAAGTCTTTGATTCAAAATGAAGGGACAAGATGGCATAGTACAATCTACATCCATGGCTGAGAATTAAAGAGAGTTTGAATGGTCAAGATTTGAAGACATACATTGATCAAATGGTTGTGCATAAGACAACTTTCTTGCTTGCAATTTTTGACTTAAAAAAGGGAGCATGTGCAACGTCTATATGCTCTATGGTGGAGATTTGTTTGCTCAAATCATCAATGATCAAGATTAGGAGCTGCAATGGATGGTAGAGATCAACTCTTGAAATTTGATCCAATGGCTGCAAGCATAGGAGAGAATTGCCTTTAAAAGAGGATCTTCCCTTTCATACAACTTGGAGAAGCAAATTGAAAACTTTATCCTTGAGAGAAACCTCTTGCTATCAAGTTCATCAATCATCAAGCCTTCTTGCTATTTGCTACAACAATCTTCTCCAATACAAGCCTCTACAATCAAGGACTTCTCACTACTCTTGCTTTTGCAAAAGGGAAGTTCCTATATCCTTTAGGCTTTGTTTACTTACAATCTAAACCTCTCTTGTTCTTAAAATCCTATCTTTGAGAGTGTTGCTGTAATCTTGAGAGTTCCATACCAAATACCTTTGAGGTAACCTGTGAGAACCTTGGCTGAAAATCCCATTGAGAAATTCCCTTTGTTAGGGGAAATTGTAAACATTGAAGTTTGAGGGAGTTCTTAGAAACCCTTGGTGTAAGGAGTTTTGTGGGTCTCTTAAAACCACACCTTAGTGGAGTTGGGAAAATCCTAGGTTGGTGAATCTAGGTAGTAGACGTAGGAGAAGGGTCTCCGAACTACTATAAATCGCTGTGTTGATTTCTTTGTTTACTTGTTTATATTTACTACTTGTTTCAAACTGCAGGATTTTCAAAACCCTAATCTGTCCGAGATTAGCAGACTGCCTTAAACTTTGAATTTTGATCTGAAATTTTGATATAGTGTTTATTAAGGTGTTGTGACATTGCATATAAAATTCCGTTGCATTTTGACATCATTTGATAGGTAAAATCTGAGTTGGAAAATCTGTGTGCAGTGTGTTGCTTGAAAATCTGTTTTGTGCAATTCTTGATTATTTGATATTTGGTTATTCACTATATTGTATCACATCTTGCATTGGATTGAATATTGATTAGGAAAATCATTAGAGTCCAAATTTGTGTGCTACTTGTTAATTGCCATTAATTTGTTTAAATTGAAAAAGGGATTCCAATTGGAATTTGGGGACACAATTCACCCCCCCTCTTGTGTTAAACTCGATCCGTCAATTGGTATCGGAGCAGGTTAGCTAAAACTAGGAGTTATATCCTATTTGGCATATTTATGGCAAATATTAATTCTTATGGTGAGGCCGAAGGCCTATCCATGAATAGACCACCATTTTTCAATGGCTTGCAATACGGTTTTTGGAAAAATAGGATGAAAATTTTTATAAATTCCATTGATTATGATTTGTGGGAAGTTGTAGAGAATGGTCCTTATGTTCCTAGGAAACTTTTGGGTGATGAGATGGTAGATAAGGAAAAGAGTGAGTTTACTAAGGAAGATAAGAGATTACTTAGCCTAAATAATAAGGCAATCAACACTTTGCACATTGCACTTATTAGGAGTGAATTTGATTACATAGCTCAATGTAAGAGTGCAAAGGAGATTTGGGATATGTTAGAGTTGAAGCATGAAGGAACAAGTCAAGTGAAGGACTCTAAGATAAACATGCTAGTCACCGAGTTTGAGACCTTTAGAATGAAGAAGGGTGAGAGCATTAGGGAGATGTTTTCTAGACTTACTTGCATATGTAATGAATTAGAAGCCTTAAACAAACCATATGAGGAAGTTGATAAGGTCCAAAAGATCCTTAGGAGTTTACCTAGGATTTGGAAAGATAAGGTAGTAGCCATTAAAGAGGCTAAAGATCTTAGGAAGCTTAAGATAGAGGAATTAATAGGAAGTCTAATGACACATGAGTTGGAGATGTCAAGATTAGATGAGGAAGATGCACCACCTAAGAAAAATGGCTTAGCTCTTAGGATCAATAGTGACACTAGTTCGGATTCTAGTGATGATGATAGTGAAATAGGGGCAGCCCTATTAGCTAAGCATTTCAAGAAGTTCTTGAAGATGAACAAACGTGGAGGATTCAAGAATAGAAAGGCTTTTAAAGAAAAGAGAGAGGAGAAAGAGAAAGAAAAGAGTACTTGCTTTAAGTGTGGCAAAGTAGGTCACTTTATGGCCGATTGCCCTAAGCTTCAAAAGAAGAAGCATAAGGAATATAGAGAGAAAGAGAAGAAGAAGGACAAAGGGAAGAAGGAGAAGAAGGCATTCAAGGCCACTTGGGATGATTCTTCATCATCATCTTCAAGTGATAGTGAAGAGGAACTCCAAGCCAACTTGTGTCTCATGGCAAATGAGGAAGAGGAAGTGTCCTCATCAAATTCGGATGAGATGGTGTGCTTAAAATCCAAATCCGAATCATGCAAATAGTATTTGGATAGTGGTTGTTCTAGACACATGACGGGAGATGCTTCATTATTCACATCCTTTGAAGCAAAGAAGAATGGAGGATTTGTGACCTTTGGAGACAAGGTCAAAGGTAAGATCCTAGGCTTGGGATCCATAGGTAACTCTTCTTTCTCCCTTAGTGAAGTAAGATTGGTTGAAAATTTATCTTTTAATTTATTGAGTGTTAGTCATTTAGCCGATAAAGGCTTTGATATTCTTTTCAAAAATGATAAATGTTATGTATTTGATGTTTATGGTAATGTTGTGAAATTAGGAAGTAGAAGTGGTGATATGTATGTAATGCATTTTGATGCTATGAAAAATTCTAAAATATCTTGCTTGCTTGCTAAGAATGATGATGCTTTGCATTGGCATAGAAGATTAGGTCATATCGGAATGTCTACATTGAAAAAGTTGTGTGCCAATGAACTTATTAGAGGATTGCCTAAGTTAAATTTCAATGTTGAACATGTTTGTGATGTTTGTGTTAGGGGTAAACAAACTAAAGAGTCTTTTAAGCTTAAACTTGATATTAGTACTTCTAGGCCTCTAGAATTGTTACATATGGATTTATTTGGTCCTAGTAAAGTTAGGAGTCTAGGTGGAAAATACTATGCATTTGTTATTGTGGATGATTATACTAGATTTACATGGTGTTTGTTTCTTGTGCATAAAAGTGATGCATTGCATGCTTTTGAAAACTTACTTAGGAGATTGCAAAATGAGCATAACTTAAAAGTTTCAAAAATTAGAAGTGACCATGGAGGTGAATTTGAAAATGCTAATTTTGATTCTTTGTGTGCTTCTTTTGGTATTAAACATGAGTTTAGTGCTCCTAGGACACCTCAACAAAATGGGGTTGTAGAAAGGAAGAATAGAACTTTACAAGAACTAGGAAGAACCATGCTTCTAGAATATAATCTTCCTAAATATTTTTGGGCCGAAGCTACTAGTAATGCATGTTATGTGAGTAATAGACTTAGCATTAGAAAAGGATTAAAGAAAACTCCTTATGAACTCTTGCATGGCAAGAAACCTAAAGTAGATTACTTTAAGGTTTTTGGTGCTAAATGTTTTATTTTAAATACCAAAGACAATTTGGATAAATTTGATGCAAAGAGTGACATTGGAATATTTTTAGGATATTCATCATCATCTAAAGCATATAGAGTATTTAACTCTAGAACTAAAATTGTGGAAGAAAGTGTAAATGTTAAATTCGATGATATGACCACACTTGTTCCAAATGTGCGTGTAGAAAATAAATTTTCAGATTTGGAACATCCTTTGAAGCACAAAAATGAAGGTACACATGGAGTACAATTGCTAGAAGAAGATGAAGATGATGTCCCTTTGGTGGAGAACTTAAGGGAGATGAATATCTCAAATGAAGAAACACCACCAAATGAAGAAAGTGAAGGTGAACCCGAGGGAAATGAAGAACCAAAAGAAGCTGAAAATGCTATGGAACAACCGGGTGTTCACAAATACAAGGTGATGAAGTCTCATCCAAAAGAACTAATTATTGGAGACTTGCATCAAGGAAGGCAACTAAGAGCCAAAAGGGACTCTACGGTCAATTCTAATCCTTTAAACTCTTTTGCCATGCTTTCTTTAGTAGAGCCTAAAAATGTACGTGATGCTTTGCATGATGATGATTGGGTGTATGCCATGCAAGAGGAGTTAGAACAATTTGAGAGAAGTAAGGTTTGGACTCTTTGTCCTAAACCTAAAGACCACACCATTATAGGAACAAAATGGGTCTATAGGAATAAGATGGATGAAAATGGTAATGTAACTAGGAACAAAGCTAGATTAGTGGCCCAAGGATATTGCCAAGAAGAGGGCATTGACTTTGATGAAACCTTTGCACCGGTTGCAAGGTTAGAGGCTATTAGATTATTGCTTGCATTTGCATGTTACAAAAATATCAAACTTTTTCAAATGGATGTGAAAAGTGCATTTTTAAATGGTGTGATAAATGAGGAAGTTTATGTTAAACAACCTCCCGGATTTGAAAGTAAGAAATTTCCAAACCATGTTTACAAACTAGACAAGGCTTTATATGGTTTAAAACAAGCTCCTAGAGCTTGGTATGAAAGATTGTCTAAGTTCTTGCTTGAAAATGGTTTTCAATGTGGTAGTATTGATGATACTTTGTTTATTAAATACAAAGGTCTTGATATGCTAATTGTGCAAATATATGTTGATGATATTGTGTTTGGTGCTACATTAGAATCTATGTGTGAAGATTTTGCATTATGCATGAAGAATGAATTTGAAATGAGTATGATGGGTGAGTTGACTTACTTTCTAGGTTTACAAATTAAACAAACCCCACTTGGCACTCACATTAGTCAAACTAAGTATACAAATGAGATATTAAAAAGGTTTGGCATGGATATTTCTAAAGGTTCATCCACACCTATGGGAGTGGGAACCAAATTAGAACCCGACCTAGATGGTAATGATGTTGATCAAAAGAGATATAGGTCAATGATTGGTAGTTTACTTTACTTGACCGCATCTAGGCCCGATATTATGTTTAGTGTTTGCATGTGTGCAAGATTTCAATCTAATCCTAAGCAAACACATCTCATGGCCATAAAGAAGATTCTTAGGTACTTAAAAGACACACCTTCCCTAGGGTTGTGGTATGATAAGAAATCTTCATTTGACTTGCATTCATTTGTAGATGCCGACTTTGCGGGTTGCAAAATAAATAGGAAAAGTACTAGTGGTACTTGTCAATACCTAGGAAATATGCTCATATCTTGGTTCTCCAAGAAGCAAACATGTGTTGCTTTGAGCACTACCGAAGCCGAATATATGGCTATTGGTAGTTGTACTTGCCAATTGCTTTGGATTAAACAACAAATGCTTGATTTTAATATGGAATTTTCAAACATTCCAATTCTTTGTGATAACATAAGTGCCATACATTTGTCTAAGAATCCTAGATATCATGGTAAAGCTAAGCATATAGACATTAGACATCATTTCATTAGAGATCATGTTGCTAAAAAGAACATTGTGCTTGAACATGTAGAAGGGGAACATAATATTGCCGATTTGTTCACTAAACCTTTAGCTAAGGATAGATTCATAAAACTAAGAAATGCATTGGGTTTGTGTGAAGCACCTTGAGAGCATATTACTTGAATGCATATCCTTGTTTGATTGATATCCCAAGATTGAACTTGAATGCTTATTATATTTTCTTGGTGATATGTGCTTATAAGCTAAATGTATAAATTGGTATGCATGATTGAAGGGGGAGTAACCTAGTGTCATTAGGAGGCCATGGGTCACTTAGTGTGATAGGCTCCAAATTAGGTCACTTAGGTTCTATTAGTTCAATTGGTGTGTTGCCATGACTATTTGTTGATGAGAACTAGTTTTGATATTATTTGAAGTATGTTTATGGTCTTAAATCACTTTTGTGATAAAATCTCAAAAATGCTTATAAATCTTTTACAAAACTTGCATCAACCCCTTAGTTCTCCACTTTTTGAATTATTACAAAAAGGGGGAGAGACATGATGATAAATTGCATTAAAATCATTTGCCAAAATGCATATATAGGCATAACTTAAGGGGGAGTGTATATGCCATGATTGGGAGAGAATAGATGTTAAAGTAAGGGGGAGCTAAGCTTACTTAACTAAAGTTGTATATGAGTTTCAAAATTGTTTTAAATTGATATCATTAAACTTTTTAATGCACTTTGAATTGATATTAAATTCAATTACAATCAAATATACATTTATATCATGCATGTTTTGTAATCATCAAAAAGGGGGAGATTGTTGGACCTATGGTCCTATATGTCTAATTTTGATGATATTAAATCATTTATAAATCATAATGAAACATTAAAGCAATATTTGATTTATATGAATTGAATTTAAATGACTATATATTTTTTAGATAGTGCTGGAAATTAAGTTTTAAAAACAAACATACATGGACTAAGTTAGAGCATCAATTTTCCAATTATCATATCTTAATCAACTTAGGTCCAAATGACTTGAAACTTGAATCACATATACATGAAGGTTTAATATATGTTCTAGGACTATAATCATGAGAAATTAAGTGCATCACATATATATTTGGTCATATGCTTAAATTCCGCCAAAACTAGGTTTTACCTAATTTTGTGCATATGTGTTCTTTGTGAACGTGGTGAACCAAATGAACTCCGATTTAAATGAAATTTCGTGTGCATCTTAGTTTCATCACTATGAACATATTTGATTTAGTAAAGTTCAAGAGAAAAGGTCATTTACACTGAGTTAGCAAAATGACTTTGAATTTACACTTAGAATTTATCGGTTTCACTATTAGTGATCAAATTGCTTGGTTGAGTGACCAAACGATTTCCGATTGTTATGAAATTTTACATGGACATTCTAATACATATAAAATGATTTATCATGCAGTAATATGAATTTTCTGGGTTGTTTTTCTAATATAATTAACCTATGCGCTCTATATGAAGCTCTTTGAGCTTACATGCAATTGGGGAGTTCTACCTCCTATTTCCTTGTAGGTTAATCATCATTGTGGTCTCATATGGCTCAGAATTCAGTATGTTCAAGAGTGGTCGAAGTCCAGTTTCTAAGAATGAGCTTGGAGCTCTAGGAAACTATGAAAAATCCTATATTTGCCAACTTTCCACTAAGGCACTTTATCAAGTTGAATGAATCAAACATTGAGGCTATTGGTTGTGGTCTTCATGGAGATACAACTCTTTTCAAACATGTGGGACAAACCTTGTCCTCTCTATCATTAGTGATATATTCTTGTTTGACATTTTCACTCAAGACATGTGCTACCAAGAAAGTTAGGTTGGTGCAATCAAACAAGATCCTTGACATTTTCACTCAAGACATGTGCTACCAAGAAAGTTATGTTGGTGCAATCAAACAAGATCCTTGACTAAGGGATCACTTTTGAAGTCTTTGATTCAAAATGAAGGGACAAGATGGCATAGTACAATCTACATCCATGGCTGAGAATTAAAGAGAGTTTGAATGGTCAAGATTTGAAGACATACATTGATCAAATGGTTGTGCATAAGACAACTTTCTTGCTTGCAATTTTTGACTTAAAAAAGGGAGCATGTGCAACGTCTATATGCTCTATGGTGGAGATTTGTTTGCTCAAATCATCAATGATCAAGATTAGGAGCTGCAATGGATGGTAGAGATCAACTCTTGAAATTTGATCCAATGGCTGCAAGCATAGGAGAGAATTGCCTTTAAAAGAGGATTTTCCCTTTCATACAACTTGGAGAAGCAAATTGAAAACTTTATCCTTGAGAGAAACCTCTTGCTATCAAGTTCATCAATCATCAAGCCTTCTTGCTATTTGCTACAACAATCTTCTCCAATACAAGCCTCTACAATCAAGGACTTCTCACTACTCTTGCTTTTGCAAAAGGGAAGTTCCTATATCCTTTAGGCTTTGTTTACTTACAATCTAAACCTCTCTTGTTCTTAAAATCCTATCTTTGAGAGTGTTGCTGTAATCTTGAGAGTTCCATACCAAATACCTTTGAGGTAACCTGTGAGAACCTTGGCTGAAAATCCCATTGAGAAATTCCCTTTGTTAGGGGAAATTGTAAACATTGAAGTTTGAGGGAGTTCTTAGAAACCCTTGGTGTAAGGAGTTTTGTGGGTCTCTTAAAACCACACCTTAGTGGAGTTGGGAAAATCCTAGGTTGGTGAATCTAGGTAGTAGACGTAGGAGAAGGGTCTCCGAACTACTATAAATCGCTGTGTTGATTTCTTTGTTTACTTGTTTATATTTACTACTTGTTTCAAACTGCAGGATTTTCAAAACCCTAATCTGTCCGAGATTAGCAGACTGCCTTAAACTTTGAATTTTGATCTGAAATTTTGATATAGTGTTTATTAAGGTGTTGTGACATTGCATATAAAATTCCGTTGCATTTTGACATCATTTGATAGGTAAAATCTGAGTTGGAAAATCTGTGTGCAGTGTGTTGCTTGAAAATCTGTTTTGTGCAATTCTTGATTATTTGATATTTGGTTATTCACTATATTGTATCACATCTTGCATTGGATTGAATATTGATTAGGAAAATCATTAGAGTCCAAATTTGTGTGCTACTTGTTAATTGCCATTAATTTGTTTAAATTAAAAAAGGGATTCCAATTGGAATTTGGGGACACAATTCACCCCCCCTCTTGTGTTAAACTCGATCCGTCAGTTATCTGTGAAATTGCACAAAAAGTGAAAAACTCGTCTATGGACAGAATTGAGCATTCCCAAAGCATCAAAGGAAACCGTTTTACTCCAATGAGTGTTCCTAGAATCCTATGGTTCTAGTTTAACTTTCATACAACGTTTTGTTTGGTAAAGATATTAATGGACCAAGTTATGTTTGAAATTGCACAAAATGTGAAAAGCTCTTCTATCGACAAAATTGAGCATTGCCAATACATCAAACTGGACCGTTGTACTCTATTAAGTGTTCTTAGAAGTCTATGTTGCTAGTTTAGCTTTCGTACAACGTTTCGTTAAGTAAAGATGCTAATAGACCAAGTTATGTTTGAAATTGCACAGAACGTGAAAAACTCGTCTATATGGGCAGAACTGAGCATTCCCAAAGCATCAAAATGGACCGTTGTGCTCTATTTAGTGTTCTTCGAAGTCTAACTTGCTAGTTTAGATTTCGTACAATGTTTCGTTAGGAAAAGATGCCAATAGACCAAGTTATGTTTGAAATTGCACAGAACATGAAAAACTTGTCTATGGACAAAATTGAGCATTCCCAAATAATCAAAGTGGACCATTATACTCTATTTAGTGTTCTTAGAAATCTAACTTGCTAGTTTAGCTTTCGTACAATGTTTTGTTCGGTAAATATGCCAATAGACCAAATTAAGTTCGAAATTGCAAAAAAAGTGAAAAAATCATCTATGGACAGAATTGAGCATTCCCAAAGCATCAAAGTGGACCACTGTACTCTATTTAGTGTTCTTAGAAGTCTAACTTTCTAGTTTAGCTTTCATACAATGTTTTGTTTGGTAAAGATGCCAACAGACCAAGTTATGTTTGACATTGCACAAAACCCTGAAAAACTCATCTATGAAGAGAGTTGAGCAATTCCAAAGCATAAAAGTTAACCGTTAAACTTTATATAGTGTTCTTAGAAGTCTATGTTGCTAGTTTAGCTTTCCTACAATGTTTGATTAGGTAAAGATGCCAATGGACCCAAGTTATGTTTGAAATTGCCCAAAAACATGAAAAGCTTATCTATGGAGAGAGTTGAGCGACTTCAAAGCATCAAAGTGGACAGTTAAACTCTATTTACTGTTCTTAGAAGTCAATGTTTCTAGGTTGGCTTTCGTACAACGTTTTGTTAGGTAAAGATTCCAATAGACCAAGTTATGTTCGAAATTTCACGAAACGTGAAAAACTTGTCTATGGACAGAATTGAGCATTCCCAAAGGATCAAAATGGACCATTGTACTCTATTTAGTGCTCTTAGAAGTCTAATTTTCTAGTTTATCTTTCGTACAAGGTTTCATTCGCTGAGGATGCCAATAGACCAAGTTATCTGTGAAATTGCACAAAAAGTGAAAAACTCGTCTATGGACAGAATTGAGCATTCCCAAAGCATCAAAGGAAACCGTTTTACTCTAATCAGTGTTCCTAGAATCCTATGGTTCAGGTTTAACTTTCATACAACGTTTTGTTTGGTAAAGATATTAATGGACCAAGTTATGTTTGAAATTGCACAAAATGTGAAAAGCTCTTCTATCGACAAAATTGAGCATTGCCAATACATCAAACTGGACCGTTGTACTCTATTAAGTGTTCTTAGAAGTCTATGTTGCTAGTTTAGCTTTCGTACAACGTTTCGTTAAGTAAAGATGCTAATAGACCAAGTTATGTTTGAAATTGCACAGAACGTGAAAAACTCGTCTATATGGGCAGAATTGAGCATTCCCAAAGCATCAAAATGGACCGTTGTGCTCTATTTAGTGTTCTTCGAAGTCTAACTTGCTAGTTTAGCTTTCACACAATGTTTCGTTAGGAAAAGATGCCAATAGACCAAGTTATGTTTGAAATTACACAAAACATGAAAAACTTGTCTATGGACAAAATTGAGCATTCCCAAAGAATCAAAGTGGACCATTATGCTCTATTTAGTGTTCTTTGAAATCTAACTTGCTAATTTAGCTTTCGTACAATGTTTTGTTCGGTAAATATGCCAAAAGACCAAGTTAAGTTCGAAATTACACAAAAAGTGAAAAGCTCATCTATGGACAGAATTGAGCATTCACAAAGCATCAAAGTGGGCAGCTGTACTCTATTTAGTGTTCTTAGAAGTCTAACTTTCTAGTTTAGCTTTCGTACAATGTTTTGTTTGGTAAAGATGCCAACAGAGCAAGTTATGTTTGACATGACACAAAACCCTGAAAAACTCATCTACGAAGAGAGTTGAGCAATTCCAAAGCATAAAAGTTAACCGTTAAACTCTATATAGTGTTCTTAGAAGTCTATGTTGCTAGTTTAGCTTTCCTACAATGTTTCATTAGGTAAAGATGCCAATGGGCCCAAGTTATGTTTGAAATTGCCCAGAAACATGAAAGCTTATCTATGGAGAGAGTTGAGCGACTTCAAAGCATCAAAGTGGACTGTTAAACTCTATTTACTGTTCTTAGAAGTCTATGTTGCTAGGTTGGTTTTCGTACAACGTTTTGTTAGGTAAAGAATCCAGTAGACCAAGTTATGTTCGAAATTTCATGAAACGTGAAAAACTTGTCTATGGACAGAATTGAGCATTCCCAAAGGATCAAAATGGACCATTGTACTCTATTTAGTGCTCTTAGAAGTCTAATTTTCTAGTTTATCTTTCGTACAAGGTTTCATTCGGTGAGGATGCTAATAGACCAACTTATCTGTGAAATTGCACAAAAAGTGAAAAACTCGTCTATGGACAGAATTGAGCATTCCCAAAGCGTCAAAGGGGACCATTGTACTCTAATGAGTGTTCCTAGAATCCTATGGTTTTAGTTTAACTTTCATACAACGTTTCGTTTGGTAAAGATATTAATGGACCAAGTTATGTTTGAAATTGCACAAAATGCGAAAAGCTCTTCTATCGACAAAATTGAGCATTGCCAATACATCAAACTGGACCGTTGTACTCTATTAAGTGTTCTTAGAAGTCTATGTTGCTAGTTTAGCTTTCGTACAACGTTTCGTTAAGTAAAGATGCTAATAGACCAAGTTATGTTTGAAATTGCACAGAACGTGAAAAGCTCATCTATGTGGGCAGAATTGAGCATTCCCAACGCATCAAAGTGGACCGTTGTACTCTATTTAGTGTTCTTCGAAGTCTAACTTGCTAGTTTAGCTTTCGTACAATGTTTCGTTAGGAAAAGATGCCAATAGACCAAGTTATGTTTGAAGTTGCACAAAACATGAAAAACTTGTCTATGGACAAAATTGAGCATTCCCAAAGAATCAAAGTGGACCATTATACTCTATTTAGTGTTCTTAGAAATCTAACTTGCTATTTTAGCTTTCGTACAATGTTTTGTTCGGTAAATATGCCAATAGACCAAATTAAGTTCGAAATTGCACAAAAAGTGAAAAGCTCATCTATGGACAGAATTGAGCATTCCCAAAGCATCAAAGTGGACCGCTGTACTCTATTGAGTGTTCTTAGAAGTCTAACTTTCTAGTTTAGCTTTCGTACAATGTTTTGTTTGGTAAAGATGCCAACAGACCAAGTTTTGTTTGACAATACACAAAACCCTGAAAAACTCATCTATGAAGAGAGTTGAGCAATCCCAAAGCATAAAAGTTAACCGTTAAACTCTATATAGTGTTCTTAGAAGTCTATGTTGCTAGTTTAGCTTTCCTACAATGTTTCATTAGGTAAAGATGCGAATGGACCCAAGTTATGTTTGAAATTGCCCAAAAACATGAAAAGCTTATCTATGGAGAGAGTTGAGCGACTTCAAAGCATGAAAGTGGACAGTTAAACTCTATTTACTGTTCTTAGAAGTCTATGTTTTTAGGTTGGCTTTCGTACAACGTTTTGTTAGGTAAAGATTCCAATAGACCAAGTTATGTTTGAAATTTCACGAAACGTGAAAAACTTGTCTATGGACAGAATTGAGCATTCCCAAAGGATCAAAATGGACCATTGTACTCTATTTAGTGCTCTTAGAAGTCTAATTTTCTAGTTTATCTTTCGTACAAGGATTCATTCGGTGAGGATGCCAATAGACCAAGTTATCTGTGAAATTGCACAAAAAGTGAAAAACTCATCTATGGACAGAATTGAGCATTCCCAAAGCATCAAAGGGGACCGTTGTACACTAATGAGTGTTCCTAGAATCCTATGGTTCTAGTTTAACTTTCATACAACGTTTTGTTTGGTAAAGATATTAATGGACCAAGTTATGTTTGAAATTGCACAAAATGTGAAAAGCTCTTCTATCGACAAAATTGAGCATTGCCAATACATCAAACTGGACCGTTGTACTCTATTAAGTGTTCTTAGAAGTCTATGTTGCTAGTTTAGCTTTCGTGCAACGTTTCATTAAGTAAAGATGCTAATAGACCAAGTTATGTTTGAAATTGCACAGAACGTGAAAAACTCGTCTATATGGGCAAAATTGAGCATTCCCAAAGCATCAAAGTGGACCGTTGTACTCTATTTAGTGTTTTTCGAAGTCTAACTTGCTAGTTTAGCTTTCGTACAATGTTTCGTTAGGAAAAGATGCCAATAGACCAAGTTATGTTTGAAATTGCACAAAACATGAAAAACTTGTCTATGGACAAAATTGAGCATTACCAAAGAATCAAAGTGGACCATTATACTCTATTTAGTGTTCTTAGAAATCTAACTTGCTAGTTTAGCTTTCGTACAATGTTTTGTTCGGTAAATATGCCAATAGACCAAGTTAAGTTCGAAATTGCACAACAAGTGAAAAGCTCATCTATGGACAGAATTGAGCATTCCCAAAGCATCAAAGTGGACCGCTGTACTCTATTTAGTGTTCTTAGAAGTCTAACTTTCTAGTTTAGCTTTCGTACAATGTTTTGTTTGGTAAAGATGCCAACAGACCAAGTTATGTTTGATATTACACAAAACCCTGAAAAAATCATCTATGAAGAGAGTTGAGCAATTCCAAAGCATAAAAGTTAACCGTTAAACTCTATATAGTGTTCTTAGAAGTCTATGTTGCTAGTTTAGCTTTCCTACAATGTTTCATTAGGTAAAGATGCCAATGGACCCAAGTTATGTTTGAAATTGCCCAAAAACATGAAAAGCTTATCTATGGCGAGAGTTGAGCGACTTCAAAGCATCAAAGTGGACTGTTAAACTCTATTTACTGTTCTTAGAAGTCTATATTGCTAGGTTGGCTTTCGTACAACGTTTTGTTCGGTAAAGATTCCAATAGACCAAGTTATGTTCGAAATTTCACGAAACGTGAAAAACTTGTCTATGGACAGAATTGAGCATTCCCAAAGGATCAAAATGGACCATTGTACTCTATTTAGTGCTCATAGAAGTCTAATTTTCTAGTTTATCTTTCGTACAAGGTTTCATTCGGTGAGGACGCCAATAGACCAAGTTATCTGCGAAATTACACAAAAAGTGAAAAACTCGTCTGTGGACAGAATTGAGCATTCCCAAAGCATCAAAGGGGACCGTTGTACTCTAATGAGTGTTCCTAGAATCCTATGGTTCTAGTTTAACTTTCATACAACGTTTCGTTTGGTAAAGATATTAATGGACCAAGTTATGTTTGAAATTGCACAAAATGTGAAAAGCTCTTCTATCGACGAAATTGAGCATTGCCAATACATCAAACTGGACCGTTGTACTCTATTAAGTGTTCTTAGAAGTCTATGTTGCTAGTTTAGCTTTCTTACAACGTTTTGAGCATTGCACAAAACGTGAAAAACTTGTCTATGGACAAAATTGAGCATTCCCAACGAATCAATTCCTAAGCATAAAAGCTAACTATTAAACTCTATTTAGTGTTCTTAGAAGTCTATGTTGCTAGTTTAGGTTTCGTACAATGTTTCATTAGGTAAAGACGCCAATGGACCCAAGTTGTGTTTGAAATTGAACAAAAACTTGAAAAGCTCAGCTATGGAGAGAGTTGAGCGACTCCAAAGCATCAAAGTGGACCGTTCAACTCTATTTATTGTTCTTGGAAGTCTATGTTCCTAGTTTGGTTTTCGTACAATGTTTTGTTAGGTAAAGATTCCAATAGACCAAGTTATTTTCGAAATTGCACAGAACGTGGAAAACTAGTCTACGGACAGAATTGAGCATTCCCAAAGCATAAAAATGGACCATTGTACTCCATTTAGTGGTCTTAGAAATCTAATTTGTTAGTTTACCTTTCGTAAAAGGTTTCATTCGGTAAAGATGCCAATAGACCAAGTTATGTTCGAAATTGCAGAAAAAGTGAAAAACTCGTCTGTGGACAGATTTGAGCATTCCCAAAGAAGCAAAGGGGACCGTTGTACTCTATTTAGTGTTCTTAGAAATCTAACTTGCTAGTTTATCTTTCCTACAACGTTTGTTATGTAAAGATGCCAATAGACCAAGTTATGTTTGAAATTGCACAAAAACTAGAAGAGCTCATCTATGGAGAAAGTTGAGCAATTCCAAAGCATCAAAGTAAATCGTTAAATCTACGGAGTTTTCTTAGAATCCTATGTTGCTAGTTTAACTTTCGTACAACGTTTCATATGGTAAAGACATCAATAGACCAAGTTATGTTTGAAATTGTACAAAACGTGAAAGGCTCGTCTATCGATAGAATTGATCATTGCCAAAACATGAAACCGGACCATTGTACTCTATTTAGTGTTCTTAGAAGTCTATGTTTCTAGTTTAGCTTTCGTACAACGTTTCGTTAGGTAAAAATGCCAATTGACCATGTTATGTTTGAAATTGCACAGAACGTGAAAAGCTCGTCTATATGGAGAGAAGTGAGAATTCCGAAAGCATCAAAGTGGACCGTTGTACTCTATTTAGTATTCTTTGAAGTCTAACAAGCTAGTTTAGCTTTCGTACAACGTTTCGTTAGGTAAAGATGCCAATAGACCAAGTAATGTTCAAAATTGCACAAAACGTGAAAAACTTGTCTATGGACAAAATTGAGCATTCCCGAAGAATCAAAGTGGACCATTATACTCTATTTACTGTTCTTAGAAGTCTAACTTGCTAGTCTAGCTTTCGTACATTGTTTCGTTCGGTAAAGATGCCAATAGACCAAGTTATGTTTCAAATTGCGCAAAAAGTGAAAAGGTCATCTATGGACAGAATTGAGTATTCCCAAAGCATCAAAATGGACCATTGTACTCTATTGAGTGCTCTTAGAAGTCCAATTTGCTAGTTTATCTTTCGTACAAGGTTTTATTCGTGAAGATGCCAATAGACTAAGTCATATTCGAAGTTGCTCAAAAAGTGAAAAAGCGTCTCTGTGGACAGAATTGAGCATTCCCAAAGCATCAAAGGGGACCGTTGTACTCTATTTTGTGTTCTTAGAAGTCTTACTTGCTAGTTTATCTTTCATACAATGTTTTGTTCGGTAAAGATGCCAATAGACCAAGTTATGTTTGAAATTGCACAAAAACTTGAAAAGCTCATCCATGGAGAGAGTTGAGCAATTCCAAAGCATCAAAGTGGATCGTTAAACTCCATTGAGTGTTCTTAGAAGCCTATGTTGCTAGTTTAACTTTAGTACAATGTTTTGTTTGGAAAAGATATTAATAGACCAAGTTATGTTTGAAATTGCACAAAACCTGAAAAGCTCATCTGTCGACAGAATTGAGCATTGCCAAAACATCAAACTGAGCCGTTGAACTCTATTTTGTGTTCATAGAAGTCTATGTCGCTAGTTTAGCTTTCGTACAATGTTTCGTTAGGTAAAGATGCAAGTAGACCAAGTTATGTTTGAAATTGCACAGAACGTGAAAGGCTCACCTATATGGGAAGAATTGAGCATTCCTAAAGCATCAAAGTGGACCGTTGTACTCTATTTAGTGTTCTTCGAAGTCTAACTTGCTAGTTTAGCTTTCGTACAATGTTTCGTTAGGTAAAGATGCCAATAGACCAAGTTATGTTTGAAATTGCACAAAACATGAAAAACTTGTCTATGGACAAAATTGAGCATTCCCAAAGAATCGAAGTGGACCATTATACTCTATTTAGTGTTCTTAGAAATCTAACTTGCTAGTTTAGCTTTCATACAATGTTTTGTTCGGTAACTATGCCAATAGTTATGTTTGAAATTGCACAAAAAGGGACAAGCTCATCTATGGACAGAATTGAGCATTCCCAAAGCATCAAAGTGGACAGAATTGATGCTTTGGGAATGCTCAATTCTGTCCATAGATGAGCTGGTCACTCTTAGAAGTCTAACTTTCTAGGTTAGATTTCGTACAATGTTTCTTTTCGTAAAGATGCCAACAGACCAAGTTATGTTTGACATTACACAAAACCCTGAAAAGCTCATCTATGAAGAGAGTTGAGCAATTCCAAAGCATAAAAGTTAACCTTTAAACTCTATATAGTGTTCTTAGAAGTCTATGTTGCTAGTTTAGCTTTCGTACAATGTTTCATTAGGTAAGGATGCCAATGGACCCAAGTTATGTTTGAAATTACACAAAAACTTGAGAAGCTCATCTATGTATAGAGTTGAGCAACTCCAAAGCATCAAAGTGGACCGTTAAACTCTATTTACTGTTCTTAGAAGTCTATGTTGCTAGTTTAGCTTTCGTACAACGTTTTGTTAGGCAAAGATTCCAATAGACCAACTTATGTTCGACATTGCACAAAACGTGAAAAGTTTATCTATGGACATAATTGAGCATTCTCGAAGGATCAAAATGGACCATTGTATCTATTCAGTCCTCTTAGAAGTCTAATTTGCTAGTTTATCTTTCGTACAAGGTTTCATTCGGTTAGGATGCCAATAGACCAAGTTATGTGCGAAATTGCACAACAAGTGAAAAACTCGTCTGTGGACAGAATTAAGCATTCCCAAAACATCATAGGGGACTATTCTACTCTATTGAGTGTTCTTAGAATCCTATGGTTCTAGTTTAACTTTTGTACAATGTTTCGTTTGGTAAGGACATTAATGGACCAAGTTATGTTTGAAATTGCACAAAACGTGAAAAGCTCATCTATCGACAAAATTGAGCATTGCCAATACATCAAACTGGACCGTTGTACTCTATTAAGTGTTCTTAGAAGTCTGTGTTGCTAGTTTAGCTTTCGTACAACGTTTCGTTAGGTAAAGATGCTAAGAGACCAAGTTATGTTTGAAATTGCACAGACCTTGAAAAGCTCATCTATATGGGCAGAATTGAGCATTCTCAAAGCATCAAAATGGACCGTTGTACTCTATTTAGTGTTCTTCCAAGTCTAACTTGCTAGTTTAGCTTTCGTTCAACGTTTCGTTAGGTAAAGATGCCAATACATCAAGTTATGTTTGAAATTGCACAAAACGTGAGAAACTTTTCTAGGGACAAAATTGAGCATTCCCAAAGTATCAAAGTGGACCATTATACTCTATTTAGTGTTCTTAGAAGTCTAACTTGCTAGTTTAGCTTTTGTACAATGTTTCGTTCGGTAAAGATGCCAATAGACCAAGTGATGTTCGAAATTGCACAAAAAATGAAAAACTCATCTGTGGACGGAATTGAGCATTCCCAAAGCATCAAAGGGGACCGTTGTACTCTATTTAGCGTTCTTAGAAGTCTATTTTGCCAGTCTATCTTTCGTACAAAGTTTTGCTAGGTAAAGATGCCAATAGACCAAGTTATATTTGAAATTACACAAAAACTTGAAAGGCTCATCCATGGAGAGAGTTGAGCAATTCCAAAGCATCAAAGTGGATCGTTAAACTCCATTGAGTGTTCTTAGAAGTCTATGTTCCTAGTTTAGCTTTCATACAACGTTTCGTTTGGTACAGACATTAATAGACCAAGTTATGTTTCAAATTGCACAAAACGCGAAAAGCTCGTCTATCGACAGATGCCAATAGACCAAGTTATGTTTCAAATTGCACAGAACGTGAAAAGCTCATCTATATGGACAGAATTGAGCATTCCCAAAGCATCAAAGTGCACCGTTGTACTCTATTTAGTGTTTTTCGAAGTCTAACTTTCTAGTTTAGCTTTCGTACATCGTTTCGTCTGGTAAAGACGAAAATAGACCAAGTTATGTTCGAAATTGCACAAAACATGAAAAACTTGTCTATGGACAACATTGAGCATTCCCAAAGAATCAAAGTGGACCATTATACTCTATTTAGTGTTCTTAGAAGTCTAACATGCTAGTTTAGCTTACGTACAACGTTTGTTTGGGAAAGATGTCAATAGACCAAGTTATGTTTGAAATTGTACAAAAAGTGAAAAGCTCATCAACGGACATAATTGAGCATTCCCAAGGCATCAAAGTGGACCGTTTTACTCTATTTAGTGTTCTTAAAAGTCTAACTTGCTAGTTTAGCTTTCGTACAATGTTTCCTATGGTAAAGATGCCAATAGACCAAGTTATGTTTGATATTGCACAAAAACTTGGAAACCTCGTCCATGGAGAGAGTTGAGGAATTCCTAAGCATAAAAGTTAACCGTTAAACTCTATTTAGTGTTCTTAGAAGCCTATGTTGCTAGTTTAGCTTTCATACAACGTTTTGTTAGGTAATGATACCAATAGACCAAGTTATGTTCAAAAATGCACGAAATGTGAAAAACTTGTCTATGGCAAAAATTCAGCATTCCCAAAGAATCAATTCCTAAGCATAAAAGTTAACCGTTAAACTTTATTTAGTGTTCTTAGAAGTCTATGTTGCTAGTTTAGCTTTCATACAATGTTTCATTAGGTAAAGATGCCAATGGACCCAAGTTATGTTTGAAATTGTACGAAAACTTGAAAAGCTCATCTATGGAGAGAGTTGAGCGACTCCAAAGCATCCAAGTGGACCGTTAAACTCTATTTATTGTTCTTGGAAGTCTATGTTGCTAGTTTGGCTTTCGTACAACGTTTTGTTAGGTAAAGATTCCGATAGACCAAGTTATGTTCGAAATTGCACAAAACATAAAAAATTTCTCTATGGACAGAATTGAGCATTCCCAAAGAATGAAAGTGGACCATTATACTCTATTTAGTGTTCTTAGAAGTCTAACATGCTAGTTTAGCTTTCATACAACGTTTCGTTCTGTAAAGATGCCAATAGACCAAGTTATGTTTGAAATTGCACAAAAAGTGAAAAGCTCATCTATGGACAAAATTGAGTATTCCCAAAGCATCAAAGTGGACCATTGTAATCTATTGAGTGCTCTTAGAAGTCTAATTTGCTAGTTTATCTTTCGTACAAGGTTTCATTCGGTAAACATGCCAATTGACCAAATTATTTTTGAAATTGCACAGAAACTTGAAAAGCTCATCTATGGAGAGAGTTGAGTGACTCCAAAGCATCAAAGTGGACCTTTAAACTCTATTTATTGTTCTTGGAAGTCTATGTCGCTAGTTTGGCTTTCGTACAACGTTTTGTTAGATAAAGATTCTCATAGACCAAGTTATGTTCAAAATTATAGAAAACTTGAAAAACTTGTCTATGGACAGAATTGAGCATTCCCAAAGCATCAAAATCGACCATTGTACTCTATTCAGTGCTCTTAGAAGTCTAATTTGCTAGTTTATCTTTCGTACAAGGTTTCATTCGATAAAGATGTGAATAGACCAAGTTATGTTCGAAATTGCACAAAAGGTGAAAAACTCATCTCTGTGGATAGAATTGAGCATTCCCAAAGCATCAAAGGGGACCGTTGTACTCTATTTAGTGTTCTTAGAAGTCTAACTTGCCAATTTATCTTTCGTACAACGTTTCGTTAGGTATAGATGCCAATAGACCAAGTTATGTTTGAAAAGCTTATCCATGGAGAGAGTTGAGCAATTCCAAAGCATTAAAGTGGATCGTTAAACTCCATTGAGTGTTCTTAGAAGCCTATGTTGCTAGTTTAACTTTCGTACAATGTTTCGTTTGATAAAGATATTAATAGACCAAGTTATGTTTGAAATTACACAGAACGTTAAAAGCTCGTCTATTGACAGAATTCAGCATTGCCAAAACATCAAACTGGACCGTTGTACTCTATTTAGTTTTCTTAGAAGTCCATGTTGCTAGTTTATCTTTCGTACAACATTTCATTAGGTAAAAATGCCAATTGACCAAGTTATGTTTGAAATTACATAGAACATGAAAAGCTCGTCTATGAAGAGAGTTGAGCAATTCCAAAGCATAAAAGTCAACCGTTAAACTCTATTTAGTGTTCTTGGAAATCTAAGTCGTTAGTTTATCTTTCGTACAACGTTTCGTTAGGTTAAGATACAAATAGACCAAGTTATGTTTGAAATTGCGTAGAAGATGAAAACCTCGTCTATATGGATAGAAGTGAGCATTCCCAAAGCATCAAAGTGGACCGTTGTACTCTATTTAGTGTTCTTCGAAGTCTAACTTGCTAGTTTAGCTTTTGTACAACGTTTCATTAGGTAAAGATGCCAATAGACCAAGTTATATTCGAAATTACACGGAACGTGAAAAACTTGTCTATGGACAAAATTGAGCATTCCCAAAGAATCAAAGGGGACCATTATACTCTATTTAGTGTTCTTAGAAGTCTAACTTGCTAGTTTAGCTTTCGTACAATGTTTAATTCGGTAAAGATGCCAATAGACCAAGTTATGTTTGAAATTGCACAAAAAGTGAAAAGCTCATCTATGGTCAGAATTGAGAATTTTGAAAGCATCAAACTGGACCGTTCTACTCTATTTAGTGTTCTTAGAAGTCTAACTTGCTAGTTTAGCTTTCGTACAATGTTTCGTTTGGTAAAGATGCCAATAGACCCAGTTATGTTTGACATTGCACAAAAACTTGAAAAGCTCATCTATGAAGAGAGTTGAGCAATTCCAAAGGATAAAAGTTAACCGTTAAACTCTCTTTAGTGTTCTTAGAAGTCTATGTTGCTAGTTTAGCTTTTGTACAATGTTTCATTAGGTAAAAATTCCAATGGACTCAAGTTATGTTTGAAATTGCACAAAAACTTGAAAAGCTTATCTATGGAGAGAGTTGAGCGACTCCAAAGCATCAAAGTGGACCGTTAAACTCTATTTACCGTTCTTAGAAGTCTATGTTGCTAGTTTAGCATTCGTACAACGTTTTCCTAGTTGAAGATTCCAATAAACCAAGTTATGTTCAAAATTACACAAAAAAGTGAAAAGCTCATCTATGGATAGAATTGAGCATTCCAAAAGTATCAAAGTGGACCGTTGTACTCTATTTAGTGTTCTTAGAAGTCTAACTTGCTAGTTTAGCTTTCGTACAATGTGTCGTTTGGTAAACATGCCAATAGACCAAGTTATGTTTAACATTGCACAAAAACTTGAAAAGCTCATCTATGGAGAGAGTTGAGCGACTCCAAAGCATCAAAGTGGACCGTTAAACTGTATTTACCGTTCTTAGAAGTCTATGTTGCTAGTTTAGCATTCGTACAATGTTTTGTTAGGTAAAGATTCAAATAGACCAAGTTATGTTCGAAATTGCACAAAACATGAAAAATTTGTCTATGGACAGAATTGAGCATTCCCAAAGCATCAAAATGGACCATTGTACTCTATTTAGTGCTCTTAGAAGTCTAATGTGCTAGTTTATCTTCCGTACGAAGTTTCATTCGGTAATTTGCCAATATACGAAGTTATGTTCGAAATTACACAAATAGTGAAAAACTCGTCTGTGGACATAATTGAGCATTCCCAAAGCAGCAAAGGAGACCGTTGTACTCTATTGAGTGTTCATAGAAGTCTAACTAGCTAGTTTATCTTTCCTACAACATTCGTTAGGTAAAGGTGCCAACAGACCAAGTTATGTTTGAAATTGCACAAAAACTTGAAAAGCTCGTCTATGGAGAGAGTTAAGCAATTCCAAAGCATCAAAGTAGATCCTTAAACTCTATGGAGTGTTCTTAGAAGCTTATGTTGCTAGTTTAACTTTCGTACAATGTTTCGTTTGGTAAAGATATTAATAGACCAAGTTATGTTTGAAATTACACAGAACGTGAAAAGCTTGTCTATCGACAGAATTGAGCATTGCCAAAACATCAAACTGGACCGTTGTACTCTATTTAGTTTTCTTAGAAGTCTATGTTGCTAGTTTATCTTTCGTACAACGTTTCATTAGGTAAAAATGCCAATTGACCAAGTTAAATTTGAAATTGCATAGAACATGAAAAGCTCGTCTATGAAGAGAGTTGAGCAATTCCAAAGCATAAAAGTCAACCGTTAAACTCTATTTAGTGTTGTTAGAAGTCTATGTTGCTAGTTTAGCTTTCGTACAATGTTTCATTAGGTAGAGATGCCACAGGACCCAAGTTATGTTTGAAATTGCACAAAAACTTGAAAAGCTTATCTTTGGAGAGAGTTGAGCGACACGAAAGCATCAAAGTGGACCGTTAAACTCTATTTACTGCTCTTAGAAGTCTATGTTGCTAGTTTAGCATTCGTACAACTTGTCTATGGACAAAATTGAGCATTCCCAAAGAATCAAAGTGGACCATTATACTCTATTTAGTGTTCTTAGAAGTCTAACTTGCTAGTTTATCTTTCCTACAACATTCATTAGGTAAAGATGCCAACAGACCAAGTTACGTTTGAAATTGCACAAAAACTTGAAAAGCTCGTCTATGGAGAGAGTTGAGCAATTCCAAAGCATCAAAGTGAACCGTTGTACTCTATTTAGTGTTCTTAGAAATATAACTTGCTAGTTTAGCTTTCGTACAATGTTTCGTTTGGTAAACATGCCAATAGACCAAGTTATGTTTGACATTGCACAAAAACTTGAAAAGCTCATCTATGAAGAGAGTTGAGCAATTCCAAAGCATAAAAGTTAACCGTTAAACTCTATTTAGCGTTCTTAGAAGTCTATGTTGCTAGTTTAGCTTTCGTACAATGTGTCATTAGGTAAAGATGCCAATGGACCCAGGTTATGTTTGAAATTGCACAAAAACTTGAAAAGCTTATCTATGGAGAGAGTTGAGCGACTCCAAAGTATCAAAGTGGATCGTGAAACTCTCTTTACTGTTCTTAGAAGTCTATGTTGCTAGTTTAGCATTCGTACAACGTTTTGTTAGCTAAAGATTCCAATAAACCAAGTTACATTCGAAATTGACAGAATTGAGCATTCCCAAAGCATCAAAATGGACCATTGTACTCTATTTAGTGCTCTTAGAATTCTAATGTGCTAGTTGATCTTCCGTACGAGGTTTCATTTGGTAAGGGTGCCAATAGACGAAGTTATGTTCAAAATTGCACAAAGAGTGAGAAACTCGTATGTGGACAGAATTGAGCATTCCCAAAGCAGCAAAGGGGACCGTTGTACTCTATTGAGTGTTCATATAAGTCTAACTTGCTCGTTTATCTTTCCTACAACATTCGTTAAGTAAAGATGCCAACAGACCAAGTTATGTTTGAAATTGCGCAAAAACTTGAAAAACTCATCTATAGAGACAGTTGAGCAATTCCAAAGCATCAACGTAGATCGTTAAACTCTATGGAGTGTTCTTAGAAGCCTATGTTGTTAGTTTAACTTTCGTACAACGTTTCGTTTGGTAAAGATATTAATAGACCAAGTTATGTTTGAAATTGCACAAAACGTGAAAAGCTCGTCTATCGACAGAATTGAGCATTGCCAAAACATCAAACTAGACCGTTGTACTTTAGTGTTCTTCGAAGTCTATGTTGCTAGTTTATCTTTCGGACAACGTTTCATTAGGTAAAAATGCCAATTGACCAAGTTATGTTTGAAATTGCATAGAACATGAAAAGCTCATCTATATGGATAGAAGTGAGCATTTCCAAAGCATCAAAGTGGCCCATTGTGCTCTATTTAGTGTTTTTCGAAGTCTAACTTGCTAGTTTAGCTTTCGTACAATGTTTCGTTAGGTAAAGATGCCAATAGACCAAGTTATGTTCGAAATTGAACAAAACGTGAAAAACTTGTCTATGGACAAAATTGAGCATTCCTAAAGAATCAAAGTAGACCATTATACTCTATCTAGTGTTCTTAGAAGTCTAACTTGCTAGTTTAGCTTTCGTACAATGTTTCATTTGGTAAAGATGCCAATAGACCAAGTTATGTTTGAAATTGCACAAAAAGTGAAAAGCTCATCTATGGACAGAATTGAGCTTTCCGAAAGCATCAAGGTAGACCGTTGTACTCTATTTAGTGTTCTTAGAAGTCTAAATTGCTAGTTTACCGTTTGTATGATATTTCGTTTGGTAAAGATGCCAATAGACCAAGTTATGTTTGACATTGCACAAAAACTTGAAAAGCTCGTCTATGAAGAGAGTTGAGAAATTCCAAAGCATAAAAGTCAACCGTTAAACTCTATTTAGTGTTCTTAGAAGCCTATGTTGCAAGTTTAACTTTCGTACAACGTTTCGTTTGGTAAAGATATTAATAGACCAAGTTATGTTTGAAATTGCACAAAACGTTAAAAGCTCGTCTATCGACGGAATTGAGCATTGCCAAAACATCAAACTGGACCGTTGTACTCTATTTAGTGTTCTTAGAAATCTATGTTGTTAGTTTATCTTTCGTACAACTTTTCAATAGGTAAAAGTGCCAATTGACCAAGTTCTGTTTGAAATTGCATAGAACTTGAAAAGCTCGTCTATATGGATAGAAGTGAGCATTCCCAAAGCATCAAAGTGGACCGTTGTACTCTATTTAGTGTTCTTCGAAGTCTAACTTGCTAGTTTAGCTTTCATACAACGTTTCGTTAGGTAAAGATGCCAATAGACCAAGTTATGTTCGAAATTGCACAAAACGTGTAAAACTTGTCTATGGACAAAATTGAGCATTCCCAAAGAATCAAAGGGGACCATTAAACTCTATTTAGTGTTCTTAGAAGTCTAACTTTCTAGTTTAGCTTTCATATAATGTTTCATTCGGTAAAGATGCCAATAGACCAAGTTATGTTTGACATTGCACAAAAACTTGAAAAGCTCGTCTATGAAGGGAGTTGAGCAATTCCAAAGCATAAAAGCTAACCGTTAAACTCTATTTAGAATTCTTAGAAGTCTATGTTGCTAGTTTAGCTTTCGTACAATGTTCATTAGGTAAAGATTCCAATAAACCCAAGTTATGTTTGACATTGCACAAAAACTTCAAAAGCTTATTTATGGAGAGAGTTGAGCGACTCCAACGCATCAAAGTGGACCGTTAAACTCTATTTACCGTTCTTAGAAGTCTATGTTGCTAGTTTAGCATTCGTACAACGTTTTGTTAGGTAAAGATTCGAATGGGCCAAGTTATGTTCGAAATTGCACAAAACGTGAAAAATTTGTCCATGGACAGAATTGAGCATTCCCAAAGTATGAAAATGGACCATTGTACTCTATTTAGTGCTCTTAAAAGTCTAATGTGCTAGTTTATCTTCCGTATGAGGTTTCATTTGGTAAGAATGCCAACAGACGAAGTTATGTTCGAAATTGCACAAATAGTGAAAAACTCGTCGGTGGACAGAATTGAGCATGCCCAAAGCAGCAAAAGGGACCGTTGTACTCTATTAAGTGTTCAAAGAAGTCTAACTAGCTAGTTTATCTTTCCTACAACATTCGTTAGGTAAAGATGCCAACAGACCAAGTTATGTTTGAAATTGCATAAAAACTTGTAAAGCTCGTCTATGGAGAGAGTTGAGCAATTCCAAAGCATCAAAGTAGATCGTTAAGCTCTATGGAATGTTCTTAGAAGCCTTTGTTGCTAGATTAACTTTCGTACAACGTTTCATTTGGTAAAGATATTAATAGACCAAGTTATGTTTGAAATTGCGCAAAACGTGAAAAGCTCGTCTATCGACAGAATTGAGCATTGCCAAAACATCAAACTAGGCCGTTGTACTCTATTTAGTGTTCTTAGAAGTCTATGTTGCTAGTTTATCTTTCGTACAATGTTTCGTTAGGTCAAAATGCCAATTGATCAAGTTATGTTTCAAATTGCATAGAACGGGAAAAGCTCGTCTATATAGATAGAAGTGAGCATTCCCGAAGCATCAAAGTGGACCGTTGTACTCTATTTAGTATTTTTCGAAGTCTAACTTGCTAGTTTAGCTTTCGTACAACGTTTCAGTAGGTAAAGATGTCAATAGAGCAAGTTATGTTCGAAATTGCCCAACACGTGAAAAACTTGTCTATGGACAAAATTGAGCATTCCCAAAGAATCAAAGTGGACCATTATACTCTATTTAGTGTTCTTGGAAGTCTAACTTGCTAGTTTGGCTTTCGAACAATGTTTCATTCAGTAAAGATGCCAATAAACCAAGTTATGTTTGAAATTGCATAAAAAGTGAAAAGCTCATCTATGGACAGAATTGAGCATTCCGAAAGCATCAAAGTGGACTGTTGTACTCTATTTAGTGTTCTTAGAAGTCTAACTCGCTAGTTTAGCTTTCGTACAATGTTTCGTTTGGTAAATATGCCAATAGACCAAGTTATGTTTGACATTGCACAAAAACTTGAAAAGCTCATCTATGAAGAGAGTTGAGCAATTCCAAAGCATAAAAGTTAACCGTTAAACTCTATTTACTGTTCTTGGATGTCTATGTTGCTAGTTTAGCATTCGTACAACGTTTTGTTAGCTAAAGATGCCAATAGACCAATTTATGTTCGAAATTGCACAAAACGTGAAAAACTTGCCTATGGACAGAATTGAGCATTCCTAAAGCATCAAAATGGACCATTGTACTCTATTTAGTACTCTTAGAATTCTAATGTGCTAGTTTATCTTCCGTACGAGGTTTCATTTGGTAAGGGGGCCAATAGACGAATTTATGTTCGAAATTGCACAAAGAGTGAAAAACTCGTCTATGGACAGAATTGAGCATTCCCAAAGCAACAAAGGGGACCGTTGTACTCTATTGAGTGTTCATAGAAGTCTAACTTGCTAGTTTATCTTTCCTACAACATTCGTTAGGTAAAGATGCCAACAGACCAAGTTACGTTTGAAATTGCACAAAAACTTGAAAAACTTGTCTATAGATAGAGTTGAGCAATTCCAAAGCATCAAAGTAGATCGTTAAACTCTATGGAGTGTTCTTAGAAGCCTATGTTGCTAGTTTAACTTTCATACAACGTTTCGTTTGGTAAAGATATTAATAGACCAAGTTATGTTTGAAATTGCACAAAACGTGAAAAGCTCGTCTATCGACAAAATTGAGCATTGCCAAAACATCAAACTGGACCGTTGTAGTCTATTTAGTGTTCTTAGAAGTCTATGTTGCTATTTATCTTTCGTACAACGTTTCGTTAGTTAAAAATGGCAATTGACCAAGTTATGTTTGAAATTGCATAAAACGTGAAAAGCTCGTCTATATGGATTGAAGTGAGTATTCCCAAAGCATCAAAGTGGACCGTTATATTCTATTTAGTGTTCTTCGAAGTCTAACTTACTAGTTTAGCTTTCGTACAACGTTTCATTCGGTAA
The DNA here is from genome assembly GCF_013401445.1 of Tripterygium wilfordii. NCBI lineage: Eukaryota > Viridiplantae > Streptophyta > Magnoliopsida > Celastrales > Celastraceae > Tripterygium > Tripterygium wilfordii. Next base: position 5,467,996 of record NC_052241.1, read on the forward strand.
AGATGCCAATAGACCAAGTTATATTTGAAAGTGCACAAAAAGTGAAAAGCTCAACTATGGACAGAATTGAGTATTCCCAACGCATCAAAGTGGACTATTGTACTCTATTGAGTGCTCTTAGAAGTGTAATTTGCTAGTTTATTTTTCAGACAAGGTTTCAGTCGGTAAAGATGCCGATAAACTAAGTTATTTTCAAAATTGCACAAAAAGTGAAAAAGTAATCTATGGACAGAACTGAGTATTGCCAAAGCATCAAAGGGGACCATTGTACTCTATTTGGTGTTGTTAGAAGTCTAACTTGCCAGTTTATCTTTCGTACAAGGTTTCATTCGGTAAGGATGCCAATAGACGAAGTTATGTTCGAAATTGCACAAAGAGTGAAAAACTCGTTTGTGGACAGAATTGAGCATTCCCAAAGCAGCAAAGGGGACCGTTGTACTCTATTGAGTGTTCATAGACGTCAAACTTGCTAGTTTATCTTTCTTCCAAGGTTTCATTCGGTAAAGATGCCAATAGTCCAAGTTATGTTCGAAATTACACAAAAAGTGAAAAACTCGTCTGTGGACAGCATTGGGCATTGCCAAAGCATCAATGGGGACCGTTGTACTCTATTTAGTGTTCTTAGAAGTCTAACTTGCTAGTTTATCTTTCGTACAACATTTCGTTAGGTAAATATGCCAATAGACCAAGCTATGTTCGAAATTACACAAAAAGTGAAAAACTCATCTGTGGACAAAATTGAGCATTTCTAAAACATCAAAGGGGACCATTGAACTCTATTTAATGTTCTTAGAAGTCTAGCTTGCTAGTTTATCTTTCGCACTACGTTTCATGAGGTAAAGATTCCAGTAGACCAGGTTATGTTTGAAATTGCACAAAAACTTGAAAACCTCGTCTATGGAGAGAGATGAGCAATTCCAAAGCATCAAAGTGGATCGTTAAAGACTATTGAGTGTTCTTAGAAGCCTATGTTTCTAGTTTAACTTTCGTACGATGTTTCGTTCTGTAAAGATATTAATAGACCAAGTTATGTTTGAAATTGCACAAAACGTGAAAAGCTCGTCTATCGACATAATTGAGTATTACCAAAACATCAAAGCGGTCCATTGTACTCTACTTAGTGTTCTTAGAAGTCTACGTTACTAGTTTAGCTTTCGTACAACGTTTCGTTAGGTGAAGATGCCAATAGACCAAGTTATGTTTGAAAATGCACAGAACGTGAAAAGCTCGTCTATATGAACAGAATTGAGCATTCTCAGAGCATCAAAGTGTACCGTTGTACTCTATTTAGTGTTCTTTGAAGTCTAACATGCGAGTTTAGCTTTCGTACAACGTTTCATTAGGTAAAGATGCCAATTGACCAAGTTATGTTCAACATTGCACAAAACGTGAAAAACTTGTCTTTGGACAAAATTGAGCATTCCCTAAGAATCAAAGTGGACCATTCTACTCTATTTAGTGTTCTTAGAATTCTAACTTGTTAGTTTATCTTTCGTACAACTTTTCGTTCTGTAAAGATGTCAATAGACCAAATTATGTTTTAAATTGTACAAAAAGTGAAAAGCTCATGTATGGACAGAATTGAGCATTCCCAAAGCATCCAAGTGGACTGTTGTACTCTATTTAGTGTTCTTAGAAGTCTAACTTGCTAGTTTATCTTTCGTACAACGTTTCGTTTGGTAAAGATGCCAGTCGACCAAGTTATGTTTGAAAATGCACAAAAACTTGAAAACCTCATCTATGGAGAGAGTTGAGCAACTCAAAAGCATCAAAGTGGACCGTTAAACTCTATTTACTGTTCTTAGAAGTCTATGTTTCTAGTTTAGCTTTCGTACAAGGTTTTGTTTGGTAAAGATTCCAAGAGACCAAGTTACGTTCGAAATTGCACAAAACGTGAAAAACTTTTCTATGGACAGAATTGAGCATTCCCAAAGCATCATAGTGGACCATTGTACTCTATTTAGTGCTCTTAGAAGTCTAATTTTATAGTTTATCTTTCATACAAGGTTTCATTCGGTACATATGCCAAGAGACCAAGTTATGTTCGAAATTGCACAAAAAGTGAAAAACTCTTCTGTGGACAGAATTGAGCATTCCAAAGCATCAAAGGGGACCGTTGTACTCTATTTAGTGTTCTCAGAAGTCTAGCTTGCTAGTTTATCTTTCGCGCTACGTTTCTTTAGGTAAAGATGCCAATAGACCAAGTTATGTTTGAAATTGCACAAAAACTTGAAAAGCTCGTATATGGAGAGAGTTGAGCAATTCCAAAGAATCAAAGTGGATCGTTAAACTCTATTGAGTGTTCTTAGAAGCCTATGTTGCAAGTTTAACTTTCGTACAACATTTTGTTTGGCAAATATATTAATAGACCAAGTTATGTTTGAAATTGCACAAAACGTGAAAAGCTCATCTATCGACAGAATTGAGCATTGCCAAAACATAAAACTGTACCGCTGTACTCTTTTTAGTGTTCTTAGAAGTCTAGGTTGCTAGTTTAGCTTTCGTACAACGTTTTGTGAGGTAAAGATGCCAATAGACTAAGTTTTGGTTGAAATTGCACAGAACGTGAAAAGCTCGACTATATGGCTAGAACTGAGCATTCCCAAAGCATCAAAGTGGGCCAGTGTACTCTATTTAGTGTTCTTCGAAGTCTATGTTGCTAGTTTAGCTTTCGTACAACATTTTGTTAGGTAAAGATTCCAATAGACCAAGTTATGTTCGAACTTGCACAAAACGTGAAAAACTCGTCTGTGGATAGAATTGAGCATTCCCAAAGCATCAAAGGGGAACGTTGTACTCCATTTAGTGTTCTTAGAAGTCTAACTTGCTAGTTTATCTTTCGTACAAGGTTTCATTCGGTAAAGATGCCAATAGACCAAGTTATGTTCGAAATTGCACAAAATGTGAAAAGCTCATCTATGGACAGAATTGAGCATTCCCAAAGCATTGACGGGGACCGTTGTACTCTATTTAGTGTTCTTAGAAGTCTAGCTTGCTATTTTATCTTCGCACTACCTTTCGTTAGGTAAAGATGCCAATAGACCAAGTTATGTTCGAAATTGCACAAAAACATGAAAAGCTCGTCTATGGAGAGAGTTGAGTAATTCCAAAGCATCAAAGGGGATCGTTAAACTCTATTGAGTGTTCTTAGAAGCTTATGTTGCTAGTTTAACTTTCGTACAATGTTTCGTTTGGTAAAGATATTAATAGACCAAGTTATGTTTGAAATTGCACAGAACGTGAAAAACTCGTCTATCGACAGAATTGAGCATTGCCAAAACATCAAACTGTACCATTATACTCTATTTAGTGTTCTTAGAAGTCTATGTTGCTAGTTTAGCTTTCGTACAACGTTTCGTGAGGTAAAGATGCCGATAGACCAAGTTATGTTTGAGATTGCACAAAAACTTGAGAAGTACGTCTATGGAGAGAGTCGAGCAATTCCAAAGCATAAAAGTTAATCATTAAACTCTATTTAGCGTTCTTACAAGTCTATGTTGTTAGTTTATCTTTCGCACAATGTCTCATTAGGTAAAGATACCAATGGACCCAAGTTATGTATGAAATTGCACAAAAACTTCAAAAGCTCATCTATGGAGAGATTTGAGCAACTCTAAAGCATCAAAGTGGACCGTTCAACTCTATTTACTATTCTTAGAAGTCTATGTTGCTAGTTTAGCTTTTGTACAACTTTTTGTTAGGTAAAGATTCCGATAGACCAAGTTATGGTCAGAATTGCACAAAACGTGAAAAACTTTTCTATGGACAGAATTGAGTATTCCCAAAGCATCATAGTGGACTATTATACTCTATTTAGTGCTCTTAGAAGTCTAATTTGCTAGTTTATCTTTCGTACACGGTTTCATTCGGTAAAGATGCCAATAGACCAAGTTATGTTCGAAATTGCACAAGAAGTGAAAAACTCATCTGTGGATAGAATTGAGCATTCTCAAAGTACCAAAGGGGGCCGTTGTACTTCATTTAGTGTTCTTGGAAGTCTAGCTTTCTAGTTTATCTTTTGGACTACGTTTCGTTAGGTAAAGATGCCAATAGACCAAGTTATGTTTGAAATTGCACAAAAACTTCAAAAGCTCGTCTATGGAGAGAGTTGAGCAATTCCAAGGCATCAAAGTGGATCGTTAAACTCTATTGTGCGTTCTTCGAAGTCTAGGTTTCTAGTTTAACTTTTGTACAACGTTTCGTTTGGTAAAGATATTAATAGACCAGCTTATGTTTGAAATTGCACATAACAGGAAAAGCTCGTCTATTGACAGAATTGAGCATTACCAAAACATCAAACTGGACCATTGTACTCTATTTAGTGTTCTTAGAAGTCTATGTTACTAGTTTAGCTTTCGTACAACGTTTCGTTAGGTGAAGATGCCAATGGACCAAGTTATGTTCGAAATTGCACAGAACATGGAAAGCTTGTCTATATGAACAGAATTTAGCATTCCCAAAGCATCAAAGTGGATCGTTGTATTCTATTTAGTGTTCTTCGATGTCTAACTTGCGACTTTAGCTTTCGTGCAACGTTTCGTTAGGTAAAGATGCCAATAGACCAAGTTATGTTCGACATTGCACAAAACGTGAAGAACTTGTCTATGGATAAAATTGAGCATTCCCAAAGAATCAAAGTAGACCATTCTACTATATTTAGTGTTCTTAGAAGTCTAACTTGCTAGTTTAGCTTTCGTACAATGTTTCATTCCGTAAAGATGCAAATAGACCAAGTTATGTTTGAAATCACACACAAAGTGAAAAGCTCATCTATGGACAGAATTGAGCATTACAGAATTGAGCATTCCCAAAGCATCAAAGTGGACCGTTGTACTTTATTAGTGTTCTTGGAAGTCTAACTTTCTCGTTTAGCTTCCGTACAACGTTTCAATTGGTACAGATGCCAATAGACCAAGTTATGTTTGAAATTACACAAAAACTTGAAAAACTCGTCTATGGAGAGAGCTGAGCAATTCCAAAGCACAAATGTTAACCGTTATTCTCTATTTAGTATTCTTAGTAATCTATGTTGCTAGTTTAGCTTCTGTACAATATTTCATTAGGTAAAGATGCCAATGGACCCAAGTTATGTTTGAAATTGCTTAAAAACTTGAAAAGTTAATCTATAGAGGGAGTTGAGCAACTCCAAAGCATCAAAGTGGACCGTTTAACTCTATTCACTGTTCTTAGAAGTCTATGGTGCTAGTTTAGATTTCATACAACATTTTGTTAGGTAAAGATTCCAATAGACCAATTTTTGTTCGAAATTGCACAAAACGTGAAAAACTTGTATATGGACAGAATTGGGCATTCCCAAAGCATCAAAGTGGACCGTTGTACTCTATTTAGTGCTCTTAGAAGTCTAATTTTCTAGTTTATCTTTCGTACAACGTTTCGTTAGGTAAAGAGGCCAATAGACCAAGTTATGTTTGAAATTGCACAAAAACATGAAAAGCTCATCTATAGAGAGAGTTGAGCAATTCCAAAGCATCAAAGTCGATCGTACAACTCTGTTGAGTGTTCTTAGAAGCCTAGGTCGCTAGTTTAACTTTCGTACAACATTTCGTTTGGTAAAGATATTAATAGACTAAGTTATGTTTGAAATTGCACAAAATGTGAAAAGCTGGTGTATCGACATAATTGAGCATTGCCAAAACATCAAACAGGACCGTTGTACTCTATTTAGTGTTCTTGGAAGTCTTTGTTGCTAGTGTAGCTTTCGTACAACGTTTCGTTAGGTAAAGATGCCCATAGACCAAGTTATGCTTGAAATCGCACACAAAGTGAAAAGCTCATCTATGGACAAAATTGAGCATTCCCAAAGCATCAAAGTGGACCGTTGTACTTTATTAGTGTTCTTGGAAGTCTAACTTACTAGCTTAGCTTCCGTACAACGTTTCGATTGGTACAGATGCCAATAGACCAAGTTATGTGTGAAATTACACAAAAACTTGAAAAGCTCGTCTATGGAGAGAGTTGAGCAATTCCAAGGCACAAAAGTTAACCGTTATTCTCTATTTTGTGCTCTTAGTAATCTATGTTGCTAGTTTAGCTTCTGCACAATATTTCATTAGGTAAAGATGCCAATGGACCCAAGTTATGTTTGAAATTGCTTAAAAACTTGAAAAGCTAATCTATGGAGGGAGTTGAGCAACTCCAAAGCATCAAAGTGGACCGTTTAACTCTATTCACTGTTCTTAGAAGTCTATGGTGCTAGTTTAGATTTCATACAACATTTTGTTAGGTAAAGATTCCAATAGACCAATTTTTGTTCGAAATTGCACAAAACGTGAAAAACTTGTATATGGACATAATTGGGCATTCCCACAGCATCAAAGTGGACCGTTGTACTCTATTTGGTGCTCTTAGAAGTCTAATTTTCTAGTTTATCTTTCGTACAACGTTTCGTTAGGTAAAGATGCTAATAGACCAAGTTATGTTTGAAATTGCACAAAATGTGAAAAGCTGGTGTATTGACATAATTGAGCATTGCCCAAACATCAAACATGACCGTTGTACTCTATTTAGTGTTCTTGGAAGTCTTTGTTGCTAGTGTAGCTTTCGTACAACGTTTCGTTAGGTAAAGATGCCCATAGACCAAGTTATGCTTGAAATCGCACACAAAGTGAAAAGCTCATCTATGGACAAAATTGAGCATTCCCAAAGCATCAAAGTGGACCGTTGTACTTTATTAGTGTTCTTGGAAGTCTAACTTACTAGTTTAGCTTCCGTACAACGTTTCGATTGGTACAGATGCCAATAGGCCAAGTTATGTGTGAAATTACACAAAAACTTGAAAAGCTCGTCTATGGAGAGAGTTGAGCAATTCCAAGGCACAAAAGTTGACCGTTATTCTCTATTTGGTGCTCTTAGTAATCTATGTTGCTAGTTTAGCTTCTGTACAATATTTCATTAGGTAAAGATGCCAATGGACCCAAGTTATGTTTGAAATTGCTTACAAACTTAAAATGCTCATCTATGGAGGGAGTTGAGCAACTCCAAAACATCAAAGTGGACCGTTTAACTCTATTCACTGTTCTTAGAAGTCTATGGTGCTAGTTTAGCTTTCGTACAACATTTTGTTAGGTAAAGATTCCAATAGACCAAGTTTTGTTCGAAATTGTACAAAAAGGGAAAAACTCATCTGTGGATAGAATTCAGTATTCCCAAAGCATCAAAGAGGACCGTTGTACTTTATTTAGTGTTCTTAGAAGTCTAGCTTGCTAGTTTATCTTTCGGACTACGTTTCGTTAGGTAAAGATGCCAATAGACCAAGTTATGTTTGAAATTGCCCAAAAACTTGAAAAGCTCGTCTATGGAGAGAGTTGAGCATTTCCAAAGCGTCGAAGTGGGTCGTTAAAATCTATTGAGTGTTCTTAGAAGCCTAGGTTGCTAGTTTAACTTTCGTACAATGTTTCGTTTGGTAAAGATATTAATAGACCAAGTTATGTTTGAAATTGTACAAAATGTGAAAAGCTCGTGTATCGATAGAATTGAGCATTGCCAAAACATTAAGTTGGACCGTTGTACTCTATTTAGTGTTCTTGTAAGTCTTTGTTGCTAGTGTAGCTTTCGTACAACGTTTCATTTGGTAAAGATGCCAATAGACCAAGTTATGTTTGAAATTGCACAGAACGTGGAAACCTCGTCTATATAGACAGAATTGAGCATTCGTAAAGCATCAAAGTGGACCATTGTACTCTATTTAGTGTTCTTCAAAATCTAACTTGCTAGTTTAGCTTTTGTACAGCGTTTCATTAGATAAAGATGCCAATAGACCAAGTTATGTTTGAAATTGCACAAAACGTGAAAAACTTGTCCATGGACAAAATTAAGCATTCCCAAAGAATCAAAGTGGACCATTATACTCTATTTAGTGTTCTTAGAAGTCTAACTTTCTAGTTTAGCTTCCGTACAACGTTTCGTTTCGTAAATATGCCAATCGACCAAGTTTTGTTCGAAATTGCACAAAACGTGAAAAACTTGTCTATGGACAGAACTGAGCATTCCCAAAGCATCAAAGTGGACCGTTGTACTCTATTTAGTGTTCTTGGAAGTCTAACTTGCTAGCTTAGCTTTCATACAACGTTTCATTTGATACAGATGCCAATAGACTAAGTTATGTTTGAAATTACGGGAAAACTTGAAAAGCTCGTCTGTGGAGAGAGTTGAGCAATTCCAAAGCATAAAAGTTAACCGTTAAACTCTATTTAGTGTTTTTAGAAATCAATAATGCTAGTTTAGCTTTTGTACAATGTATCATTAGGTAAAGATGCCAATGGACCCAAGTTACGTTTGAAATTGCACAAAAACTTGAAAAGCTCATCTATGGAGGGAGTTGAGCAACTCCAAAGCATCAAAGTGGACAGTTAAACTCTATTGACTATTCTTGGAAGTCTATGTTGCTAGTTTAGCGTTCGTACAACATTTTGTTAGGTAAAGATTCCAATAGACCAAGTTTTGTTCGAAATTACAGAAAACGTGAAAAACTTCTTTCTGGACAGAATTGAGCATTCCCGAAGGATCAAAATGGACCGTTGTACTCTATTTAGTGCTCCTAGAAGTCTAATTTTGTAGTTTGTCTTTCGTACAAGGTTTCATTTGGTAAAGATGCCAATAGACCAAGTTCTACTCGAAATTGACAAAACGTGAAAAACTTGTCTATGGACAGAACTGAGCATTCCCAAAGCTTCAAAGCGGACCATTGTACTCTGTTTAGTGTTCTTAGAAGTTTAATTTGCTAATTTATCTTTCGTACTACGTTTCGTTAGGTAAAGATGCCAATAGACAAAGTTATGTTTGAAATTGCATAAAAACTTGAAAAGCTCATCTATTGAAAGAGTTGGGCAATTCCAAAGCATCAAAGTGGATCATTAAACTCTATTGAGTGTTCTTAAAAGCCTAGGTTTCTAGTTTAACTTTCGTACAACGTGTCGTTTGGTAAAGATATTAATAGACCAAGTTATGTTTGAAATTCCACAAAATGTGAAAAGCTCGTGTATCGACAGAATTGAGCATTGCCAAAACATAAAACTAGACCGTTGCACTCTATTTAGTGTTCTTGAAACTCTTTGTTTCTAGTGTAGCTTTCGTACCACATTTCATTAGGTAAAGATGCCAATAGACCAAGTTATGTTTGAAATTGCATAGAACGTGAAAAGTGAGTCTATATGGACAGAATTGAGCATTCCTAAAGCATCAAAGTGGACAGTTCCACTCTATTCAGTGTTCTTGGAAGTCTAAATTGCAAGTTTAGTTTTCGTTCAACGTTTCGTTCCGTAAAGATGCCAATAGACCATGTTATGTTTGAAATTGCATAAAAAGTGGAAAGCTCATCTATAGACAAAATTAAGCATTCCCAAAGCATCAAAGTGGACCGTTGTACTCTATTTAGTGTTCTTAGAAATATAAATTTCTAGTTTAACTTTCGTACAATGTTTAGTTAGGTAAAGATGCCAATTGACCCAAGTTATGTATGAAATTGCACAAAAACATCAGAAGCTCATCTATGGAGAGATTTGAGAAACTCTAAAGCATCAAAGTGGATCGTTAAACTCTCTTTACTATTCTTAGAAGTCTATGTTGCTAGTTTAGCTTTCGTACAACGTTTTGTTAGGTAAAGATTCCAGTAGACCAAGTTATGTTCGAACTTGCACAAAACGTGAAAACCTTTTCTATGGACAGAATTAAGCATTCCTAAAGCATCATAGTGGACCGTTGTACTCTATTTAGTCCTCTTAGAAGTCTAATTTTATAGTTTATATTTCGTACACGGTTTCATTTGGTAAAGATGCCAATAGACCTAGTTATGTTTGAAATTGTACAAAAAGGGAAAAACTCATCTGTGGATAGAATTAAGCATTCCCAAAGCATCAAAGAGGACCGTTGTACTTTATTTAGTGTTCTTAGAAGTCTAGCTTGCTAGTTTATCTTTCGAACTACGTTTCGTTAGGTAAAGATGCCAATAGACCAAGTTATGTTTGAAATTGCACAAAAACTTGAAAAGCTCATCTATGGAGAGAGTTGAGCATTTCCAAAGCGTCGAACTGGGTCGTTAAAATCTATTGAGTGTTCTTAGAAGCCTAGGTTGCTAGTTTAAATTTAGTACAACGTTTCGTTTGGTAAAGATATTAATAGACCAAGTTATGTTTGAAATTGCACAACATGTGAAAAGCTTGTGTATCGACAGAATTGAGCATTGCCAAAACATCAAACTGGACCGTTGCACTCTATTTAGTGTTCTTGGAAGTCTCACTTGCTAGTTTAGCTTTCGTACAACGTTTCATTTGGTATTGATGCCAATAGACCAAGTTACGTTTGAAATTACGGAAAAACTTGAAAAGCTTATCTATGGAGAGAGTTGAGCAATTCCAAAGCATAAAAGTTAACGGTTAAACTCTATTTAGTGTTCTTAGAAATCTAAGTTGCTAGTTTAGCTTTTGTACAATGTTTCATTAGGTAAAGATGCCAATGGATCCAAGTTATGTTTCAAATTACACAAAAACTTGAAAAGCTCATCTATAGAGAGAGTTAAGCAACTCCAAAGCATCAAAGTGGACCTTTAAACTCTATTTACTGTTCTTAGAAGTCTATGTTGCGAGTTTAGCTTTCGTACAACATTTTGTTAGGTAAAGATTCCAATAGACCAAGTTTTGTTCGAAATTGCAGAAAACGTGAAAACTTCTCTCTAGACAGAACTGAGCATTCCCAAAGGATCAAAGTGGACCGTTGTACTCTATTTAGTGCTCTTAGAAGTCTAATTTTCTAGTTTGTCTTTCGTACAAGGTTTCATTTGGTAAAGATGCCAATAGAACAAGTTATGTTCGAAATTGCACAAAACGTGAAAAACTTGTCTATGGACAGAACTGAGCATTCCCAAAGCTTCAAAGCGGACCATTGTACTCTATTTAGTGTTCTTAGAAGTGTAATTTGCTAATTTATCTTTCGTACTACGTTTCGTTAGGTAAAGATGCCAATAGACAAAGTTATGTTTGAAATTGCACAAAAACTTGAAAAGCTCATCTATTGAGAGAGTTGGGCAATTCCAAAGCATCAAAGTGGATCATTAAACTCTTTTGAGTGTTCTTAGAAGCCTAGGTTTCTAGTTTATCTTTCGTACAACGTGTCGTTTGGTAAAGATATTAATAGACCATGTTATGTTTTAAATTGCATAAAAAGTGAAAAGCTCATCTATAGACAAAATTGAGCATTCCCAAAGCATCAAAGTGGACCGTTGTACTCTATTTAGTGTTCTTAGAAATAAAACTTTCTAGTTTAACTTTTGTACGATGTTTCGTTTGGTAAAGATGCCAATAGACCAAGTTATGTTTGAAATTGCATAAAAACTTGAGAAGCTCGTCTACGGAGAGAGTTGAGCAATTCCAAAGCATAAAAGTTAATCGTTGAACTCCATTTAGTGTTCTTACAAGACTATGTTACTAGTTTAGCTTCCGTACAATGTTTCGTTAGGTAAAGATGCCAATTGACCCAAGTTATGTATGAAATTGCACAAAAACATCAGAAGCTCATCTATGGAGAGATTTGAGAAACTCCAAAGCATCAAAGTGGATCATTAAACTCTCTTTACTATTCTTAGAAGTCTATGTTGGTAGTTTCGCTTTCGTACAACGTTTTGTTAGGTAAAGATTCCGATAGACCAAGTTATGTTCGAACTTGCACAAAACGTGAAAAACTTTTCTATGGACAGAATTGAGCATTCCTAAAGCGTCATAGTGGACCGTTGTACTCTATTTAGTCCTCTTAGACGTCTAATTTTCTAGTTTATATTTCATACACGGTTTCATTTGGTAAAGATGCCAATAGACCTAGTTATGTTTGAAATTGCACAAAAAGGGAAAAACTCATCTGTGGATAGAATTAAGCATTCCCAAAGCATCAAAGATGACCGTTGTACTTTATTTAGTGTTCTTAGAAGCCTAGCTTGCTAGTTTATCTTTCGGACTACGTTTCGTTAGGTAAAGATGCCAATAGACCAAGTTATGTTTGAAATTGCACAAAAACTTGAAAAGCTCGTCTATGGAGAGAGTTGAGCATTTCCAAAGCGTCGAAGTGGGTCGTTAAAATCTATTGAGTGTTCTTAGAAGCCTAGGTTGCTAGTTTAAATTTCGTACAACGTTTCGTTTGGTAAAGATATTAATAGACCAAGTTATGTTTGAAATTGCACAACATGTGAAAAGCTCGTGTATCGACAGAATTGAGCATTGCCAAAGCATCAAATTGGGCCGTTGTACTCTATTTAGTGTTCTTGGAAGTCTTTGTTGCTAGTGTAGCTTTTTTACAATGTTTCGTTAGGTAAAGATTCCAATAGACCAAGTTATGTTTGAAATTGCACAGAACGTGGAAAGCTTGTCTATATGGACAGAATTGAGCATTCACAAAGCATCAAAGTGGACCGTTGTACTCTATTTAGTGTTCTTCGAAGTCTAACTCGCTAGTTTAGCTTTCGTACACCGTTTCGTTATGTGAAGATGCCAATAGACCAAGTTATGTTTGAAATTGCACAAAACGTGAAAAACTTGTCTATGGACAAAACTAAGCATTCCCAAAGAATCAAAGTGGACCATTATACTCTATTTAGTGTTCTTAGAGGTCTAACTTGCTAGTTTAGCTTCCATACAACGTTTCGTTCCATAAAGATGCCAGTAGACGAAGTTATGTTTGAAATTGCATAAAAAGTGAAAAGCTCATCCATGGATAGAATTAAGCATTCCTCAAGCATCAAAGTGGACCGTTGTACTCTATTTAGTGTTCTTGGAAGTCTCACTTGCTAGTTTAGCTTTCGTACAACGTTTCATTTGGTATTAATGCCAATAGGCCAAGTTATGTTTGAAATTATGGAAAAACTTGAAAAGCTTATCTATGGAGAGAGTTGAGCAATTCCAAAGCATAAAAGTTAACCGTTAAACTCTATTTAGTGTACTTAGAAATCTAAGTTGCTAGTTTAGCTTTTGTACAATGTTTCAATAGGTAAAGATGCCAATGGACCCAAGTTATGTTTGAAATTGCACAAAAACTTGAAAAGCTCATCTATAGAGAGAGTTGAGCAACTCCAAAGCATCAAAGTGGACCGTTAAACTCTATTTACTGTTCTTAGAAGTCTATGTTGCGTGTTTAGCTTTCGTACAACATTTTGTTAGGTGAAGATTCCAATAGACCAAGTTTTGTTCGAAATTACAGAAAACGTCAAAAACTTCTCTCTGGACATTCCCAAAGGATCAAAGTGGACCGTTGTACTCTATTTAGTGCTCCTAGAAGTCTAATTTTCTAGTTTGTCTTTCGTACAAGGTTTCATTTGGTAAAGATGCCAATAGACCAAGTTATGTTCGAAATTGCACAAAACGTGCAAAACTTGTCTATGGACAGAACTGAGCATTCCCAAAGCTTCAAAGTGGACCATGGTACTCTATTTAGTGTTCTTAGAAGTGTAATTTTCTAATTTATTTTTCGTACTACGTTTCATTAGGTAAAGATGCCAATAGACAAAGTTATGTTTGAAATTTCACAAAAACTTGAAAAGCTCATCTATTGAGAGAGTTGGGCAATTCCAAAGCATCAAAGTGGATCATTAAACTCTATTGAGTGTTCTTAGAAGCCTAGGTTTCTAGTTTAACTTTCGTACAACGTGTCGTTTGGTAAAGATATTAATAGACCAAGTTATGTTTGAAATTCCACAAAATGTGAAAAGCTCGTCTATCGACAGAATTGAGCGTTGCCAAAACATAAAACTGGACCGTTGTACTCTATTTAGTGTTCTTGGAACTCTTTGTTTCTAGTGTAGCTTTCGTACAACATTTCATTAGGTAAAGATTCCAATAGACCAAGTTATGTTTGAAATTGCACAGAACGTGAAAAGTGAGTCTATATGGACAAAATTGAGCATTCCTAAAGCATCAAAGTGGACAGTTCTACTCTATTCAGTGTTCTTAGAAGTCTAACTTGCAAGTTTAGTTTTCGTACAACGTTTCGTTCCGTAAAGATGCCAATAGACCATGTTATGTTTGAAATTGCATAAAAAGTGAAAAGCTCATCTATAGACAAAATTGAGCATTCCCAAAGCATCAAAGTGGACCGTTGTACTCTATTTAGTGTTCTTAGAAATATAACTTTCTAGTTTATCTTTCGGACTACGTTTCGTTAGGTAAAGATGCCAATAGACCAAGTTATGTTTGAAATTGCACAAAAACTTGAAAAGCTCGTCTATGGAGAGAGTTGAGCATTTCCAAAGCGTCGAAGTGGGTCGTTAAAATCTATTGAGTGTTCTTAGAAGCCTAGGTTGCTAGTTTAAATTTCGTACAACGTTTCGTTTGGTAAAGATATTAATAGACCAAGTTATGTTTGAAATTGCACAACATGTGAAAAGCTCGTGTATCGACAGAATTGAGCATTGCCAAAGCATCAAACTGGACCGTTGTACTCTATTTAGTGTTCTTGGAAGTCTTTGTTGCTAGTGTAGCTTTTGTACGATGTTTCGTTAGGTAAAGATTCCAATAGACCAAGTTATGTTTGAAATTGCACAGAACGTGGAAAGCTTGTCTATATGGACAGAATTGAGCATTCACAAAGCATCAAAGTGGACCGTTGTACTCTATTTAGTGTTCTTCGAAGTCTAACTTGCTAGTTTAGCTTTCGTACACCGTTTCGTTATGTGAAGATGCCAATAGACCAAGTTATGTTTGAAATTGCACAAAACGTGAAAAACTTGTCTATGGACAAAACTAAGCATTCCCTAAGAATCAAAGTGGACCATTATACTCTATTTAGTGCTCCTAGAGGTCTAACTTGCTAGTTTAGCTTCCGTACAACGTTTCGTTCCATAAAGATGCCAATAGACGAAGTTATGTTTGAAATTGCACAAAAAGTGAAAAGCTCATCTATGGACAGAATTGAGGATTCCCCAAGCATCAAAGTGGACCGTTGTACTCTATTTAGTGTTCTTGGAAGTCTCACTTGCTTGTTTAGCTTTCGTACAATGTTTCATTTGGTACTGATGCCAATAGACCAAGTTATGTTTGAAATTACGGAAAAACTTGAAAAGCTTATCTATGGAGAGAGTTGAGCAATTCCAAAGCATAAAAGTTAACCGTTAAACTCTATTTAGTGTTCTTAGAAATCTAAGTTGCTAGTTTAGCTTTTGTACAATGTTTCATTAGGTAAAGATGCCAATGGACCCAAGTTATGTTTGAAATTGCACAAAAACTTGAAAAGCTCATCTATAGAGAGAGTTGAGCAACTCCAAAGCATCAAAGTGGACCGTTAAACTCTATTTACTGTTCTTCGAAGTCTATGTTGCAAGTTTAGCTTTCGTACAACATTTTGTTAGGTAAAGATTCCAATAGACCAAGTTTTGTTCGAAATTGCAGAAAACGTGAAAAACTTCTCTCTGTACAGAACTGTGCATTCCCAAAGGATCAAAGTGGGCCGTTGTACTCTATTTAGTGCTCCTAGAAGTCTAATTTTCTAGTTTGTCTTTCGTACAAGGTTCATTTGGTAAAGATGCCAATAGACCAAGTTATGTTCGAAATTGCACAAAACGTTAAAAACTTGTCTATGGACAGAACTGAGCATTCCCAAAGCTTCAAAGCGGACCATTGTACTCTATTTAGTGTTCTTAGAAGTGTAATTTGCTAATTTATCTTTCGTACTACGTTTCATTAAGTAAAGATGCCAATAGACAAAGTTATGTTTGAAATTGCACAAAAACTTGAAAAGCTCATCTATTGAGAGAGTTGGGTAATTCCAAAGCATCAAAGTGGATCATGAAACTCTAGTGAGTGTTCTTGGAAGCCTAGGTTTCTAGTTTAACTTTCGTACAACATGTCGTTTGGTAAAGATATTAATAGACCAAGTTATGTTTGAAATTCCACAAAATGTGAAAAGCTCGTGTATCGACAGAATTGAGCACTGCCAAAACATAAAAGTGGACCGTTGTACTCTATTTAGTGTTCTTGGAACTCTTTGTTTCTAGTGTAGCTTTCGTACAACATTTCATTAGGTAAAGATTCCAATAGACCAAGTTATGTTTGAAATTGCACAGAACGTGAAAAGTGAGTCTATATGGACAGAATTGAGCATTCCTAAAGCATCAAAGTGGACAGTTCTACTCCATTCAGTGTTCTTAGAAGTCTAACTTGCAAGTTTAGTTTTCGTACAACGTTTCGTTCCGTAAAGATGTCAATAGACCATGTTATGTTTGAAATTGCATAAAAGGTGAAAAGCTCATCTATAGACAAAATTGAGCATTCCCAAAGCATCAAAGTGGACCGTTGTACTCTATTTAGTGTTCTTAGAAATATAACTTTCTAGTTTAACTTTCGTACAATGTTTCGTTTGGTAAAGATGCCAATAGACCAAGTTATGTTTGAAATTGCATAAAAACTTGAGAAGCTCGTCTAAGGAGAGAGTTGAGCAATTCCAAAGCATAAAAGTTAATCATTAAACTCCATTTAGTGTTCTTACAAGACTATGTTACTAGTTTAGCTTTCGTACAATGTTTCGTTAGGTAAAGATGCCAATTGACCCAAGTTATGTATGAAATTGCACAAAAACATCAGAAGCTCATCTATGGAGAGATTTGAGAAACTCCAAAGCATCAAAGTGGATCGTTAAACTCTCTTTACTATTCTTAGAAGTCTATGTTGATAGTTTAGCTTTCGTACAACGTTTTGTTAGGTAAAGATTCTAATAGACCAAGTTATGTTCGAACTTGCACAAAACGTGAAAAACTTTTCTATGGATAGAATTGAGCATTCCTAAAGTATCATAGTGGACCGTTGTACTCTATTTAGTCCTCTTAGACGTTTAATTTTCTAGTTTATATTTCATACACGGTTTCATTTGGTAAAGATGCCAATAGACCTAGTTATGTTCGAAATTGCACAAAAAGGGAAAAACTCATCTGTGGATAGAATTAAGCATTCCCAAAGCATCAAAGATGACCGTTGTACTTTATTTAGTGTTCTTAGAAGTCTAGCTTGCTAGTTTATCTTTCGGACTACGTTTCGTTAGGTAAAGATGCCAATAGACCAAGTTATGTTTGAAATTGCACAAAAACTTGAAAAGCTCCTCTATGGAGAGAGTTGAGCATTTCCAAAGCGTCGAAGTGGGTCGTTAAAATCTATTGAGTGTTCTTAGAAGCCTAGGTTGCTAGTTTAAATTTCGTACAACGTTTCGTTTGGTAAAGATATTAATAGACCAAGTTATGTTTGAAATTGCACAACATGTAAAAAGCTCGTGTATCGATAGAATTGAGCATTGCCAAAGCATCAAACTGGACCGTTGTACTCTATTTAGTGTTCTTGGAAGTCTTTGTTGCTAGTGTAGCTTTTGTACGATGTTTCGTTAGGTAAAGATTCCAATAGACCAAGTTATGTTTGAAATTGCACAGAACGTGGAAAGCTTGTCTATATGGACAGAATTGAGCATTCACAAAGCATCAAAGTGGACCGTTGTACTCTATTCAGTGTTCTTCGAAGTCTAACTTGCTAGTTTAGCTTTCGTACACCGTTTTGTTATGTGAAGATGCCAATAGACCAAGTTATGTTTGAAATTGCACAAAACGTGAAAAACTTGTCTATGGACAAAACTAAGCATTCCCTAAGAATCAAAGTGGACCATTATACTCTATTTAGTGCTCCTAGAGGTCTAACTTGCTAGTTTAGCTTCCGTACAACGTTTCGTTCCATAAAGATGCCAATAGACGAAGTTATGTTTGAAATTGCACAAAAAGTGAAAAGCTCATCTATGGACAGAATTGAGGATTCCTCAAGCATCAAAGTGGACCGTTGTACTCTATTTAGTGTTCTTGGAAGTCTCACTTGCTTGTTTAGCTTTCGTACAATGTTTCATTTGGTACTGATGCCAATAGACCAAGTTATGTTTGAAATTACGGAAAAACTTGAAAAGCTTATCTATGGAGAGAGTTGAGCAATTCCAAAGCATAAAAGTTAACCGTTAAACTCTATTTAGTGTTCTTTGAAATCTAAGTTGCTAGTTTAGCTTTTGTACAATGTTTCATTAGGTAAAGATGCCAATGGACCCAAGTTATGTTTGAAATTGCACAAAAACTTGAAAAGCTCATCTATAGAGAGAGTTGAGCAACTCCAAAGCATCAAAGTGGACCGTTAAACTCTATTTACTGTTCTTCGAAGTCTATGTTGCAAGTTTAGCTTTCGTACAACATTTTGTTAGGTAAAGATTCCAATAGACCAAGTTTTGTTCGAAATTGCAGAAAACGTGAAAAACTTCTCTCTGTACAGAACTGTGCATTCCCAAAGGATCAAAGTGGGCCGTTGTACTCTATTTAGTGCTCCTAGAAGTCTAATTTTCTAGTTTGTCTTTCGTACAAGGTTCATTTGGTAAAGATGCCAATAGACCAAGTTATGTTCGAAATTGCACAAAACGTGAAAAACTTGTCTATGGACAGAACTGAGCATTCCCAAAGCTTCAAAGCGGACCATTGTACTCTATTTAGTGTTCTTAGAAGTGTAATTTGCTAATTTATCTTTCGTACTACGTTTCATTAAGTAAAGATGCCAATAGACAAAGTTATGTTTGAAATTGCACAAAAACTTGAAAAGCTCATCTATTGAGAGAGTTGGGTAATTCCAAAGCATCAAAGTGGATCATGAAACTCTAGTGAGTGTTCTTGGAAGCCTAGGTTTCTAGTTTAACTTTCGTACAACATGTCGTTTGGTAAAGATATTAATAGACCAAGTTATGTTTGAAATTGCACAAAATGTGAAAAGCTCGTGTATCGACAGAATTGAGCACTGCCAAAACATAAAAGTGGACCGTTGTACTCTATTTAGTGTTCTTGGAACTCTTTGTTTCTAGTGTAGCTTTCGTACAACATTTCATTAGGTAAAGATTCCAATAGACCAAGTTATGTTTGAAATTGCACAGAACGTGAAAAGTGAGTCTATATGGACAGAATTGAGCATTCCTAAAGCATCAAAGTGGACAGTTCTACTCCATTCAGTGTTCTTAGAAGTCTAACTTGCAAGTTTAGTTTTCGTACAACGTTTCGTTTCGTAAAGATGCCAATAGACCATGTTATGTTTGAAATTGCATAAAAGGTGAAAAGCTCATCTATGGACAAAATTGAGCATTCCCAAAGCATCAAAGTGGACCGTTGTACTCTATTTAGTGTTCTTAGAAATATAACTTTCTAGTTTAACTTTCGTACAATGTTTCGTTTGGTAAAGATGCCAATACACCAAGTTATGTTTGAAATTGCATAAAAACTTGAGAAGCTCGTCTACGGAGAGAGTTGAGCAATTCCAAAGCATAAAAGTTAATCCTTAAACTCCATTTAGTGTTCTTACAAGACTATGTTACTAGTTTAGCTTTCGTACAATGTTTCGTTAGGCAAAGATGCCAATTGACCCAAGTTATGTATGAAATTGCACAAAAACATCAGAAGCTTATCTATGGAGAGATTTGAGAAACTCTAAAGCATCAAAGTGGATCGTAAAACTCTCTTTACTATTCTTAGAAGTCTATGTTGATAGTTTAGCTTTCGTACAACGTTTTGTTAGGTAAAGATTCCAATGGACCAAGTTATGTTCGAACTTGCAAAAAACGTGAAAAACTTGTCTATGGACAAAACTAAGCATTCCCAAAGAATCAAAGTGGACCATTATACTCTATTTAGTGTTCTTAGAGGTCTAACTTGCTAGTTTAGCTTTCGTACACCGTTTCGTTATGTGAAGATGCCAATAGACCAAGTTATGTTTGAAATTGCAGAAAACGTGAAAAACTTGTCTATGGACAAAACTAAGCATTCCCAAAGAATCAAAGTGGACCATTATACTCTATTTAGTGTTCTTAGAGGTCTAACTTGCTAGTTTAGCTTTCGTTCAACGTTTCGTTCCATAAAGATGCCAATAGACGAAGTTATGTTTGAAATTGTACAAAAAGTGAAAAGCTCATCTATGGACAGAACTGAGCATTCCCCAAGCATCAAAGTGGACCGTTGTACTCTATTTAGTGTTCATGGAAGTCTCACTTGCTAGTTTATCTTTCGTACAACGTTTCATTTGGTACTGATGCCAATAGACCAAGTTATGTTTGAAATTACGGAAAAACTTGAAAAGCTTATCTATGGAGAGAGTTGAGCAATTCCAAAGCATAAAAGTTAACCGTTAAACTCTATTTAGTGTTCTTAGAAATCTAAGTTGCTAGTTTAGCTTTTGTACAATGTTTCATTAGGTAAAGATGCCGATGGACCCAAGTTATGTTTGAAATTGCACAAAAACTTGAAAAGCTCATCTATAGAGAGAGTTGAGCAACTCTAAAGCATCAAAGTGGACCGTTAAACTCTATTTACTGTTCTTAGAAGTCTATGTTGCGAGTTTAGCTTTCGTACAACATTTTGTTAGGTAAAGATTCCAATAGACCAAGTTCTGTTCGAAATTGCAGAAAACGTCAAAAACTTCTCTCTGGACAGAACTGTGCATTCCCAAAGGATCAAAGTGGACCGTTGTACTCTATTTAGTGCTCCTAGAAGTCTAATTTTCTAGTTTGTCTTTCGTACAAGGTTTCATTTGGTAAAGATGCCAATAGACCAAGTTATGTTCGAAAATGCACAAAACGTGAAAAATTTGTCTATGGACAGAACTGAGCATTCCCAAAGCTTCAAAGCAGACCATTGTACTCTATTTAGTGTTCATAGAAGTGTAATTTGCTAATTTATCTTTCGTACTACGTTTCATTAGGTAAAGATGCCAATAGACAAAGTTATATTTAAAATTGCACAAAAAATTGAAAAGCTCATCTATTGAGAGAGTTGGGCAATTCCAAAGCATCAAAGTGGATCATTAAACTCTATTGAGTGTTCTTAGAAGCCTAGGTTTCTAGTTTAACTTTCGTACAACGTGTCGTTTCGTAAAGATATTAATAGACCAAGTTATGTTTGAAATTGCACAAAATGTGAAAAGCTCGTGTATCGACAGAATTGAGCATTGCCAAAACATAAAACTGGACCGTGGTACTCTATTTAGTGTTGTTGGAACTCTTTGTTTCTAGTGTAGCTTTCGTACAACATTTCATTAGGTAAAGATGCCAATAGACCAAGTTATGTTTGAAATTGCACAGAACGTGAAAAGTGAGTCTATATGGACAGAATTGAGCATTCCTAAAGCATCAAAGTGGACAGTTCTTCTCTATTCAGTGTTCTTAGAAGTCTAACTTGCAAGTTTAGTTTTCGTACAACGTTTCATTCCGTAAAGATGCCAATAGACCATGTTATGTTTGAAATTGCATAAAAAGTGAAAAGCTCATCCATAGACAAAATTGAGCATTCCCAAAGCATCAAAGTGGACTGTTGTACTCTATTTAGTGTTCTTAGAAATATAAATTTCTAGTTTAACTTTCGTACAATGTTTCGTTTGGTAAAGATGCCAATAGAGCAACTTATGTTTGAAATTGCATAAAAACTTGAGAAGCTCGTCTATGGAGAGAGTTGAGCAATTCCAAAGCGTAAAAGTTAATCGTTAAACCCCATTTAGTGTTCTTACAAGACTATGTTACTAGTTTAGCTTTCGTACAATGTTTCGTTAGGTAAAGATGTCAATTGACCCAAGTTATGTATGAAATTGCAGAAAAACATCAGATGCTCATCTATGGAGAGATTTGAGAAACTCCAAAGCATCAAAGTGGATCGTTAAACTCTCTTTACTATTCTTAGAAGTCTATGTTGCTAGATTAGCTTTCGTACAACATTTTGTTAGGTAAAGATTCCAATAGACCAAGTTATGTGCGAACTTGCACAAAACGTGAAAAAACTTTTCTATGGACAGAATTGAGCATTCCTAAAGCATCATAGTGGACCGTTGTACTCTATTTAGTCCTCTTAGAAGTCTAATTTTCTAGTTTATATTTCATACACGGTTTCATTTGGTAAAGATGCCAATAGACCAAGTTATGTTTGAAATTGCACAAAAACTTGGAAAGCTCATCTATGGAGAGAGTTGAGCATTTCCAAAACATCAAACTGGACCGTTGTACTCTATTTAGTGTTCTTGGAAGTCTTTGTTGCTAGTGTAGCTTTTGTACAACGTTTCGTTAGGTAAAGATTCCAATAGACCAAGTTATGTTTGAAATTGCACAGAACGTGGAAAGCTTGTCTATATGGACAGAATTGAGCATTCGCAAAGCATCAAAGTGGACCGTTGTACTCTATTTAGTTTTCTTCGAAGTCTAACTTGCTAGTTTAGCATTCGTACACCGTTTCGTTCTGTGAAGATGCCAATAGACCAAGTTATGTTTGAAATTGCACAAAACGTGAAAAACTTGTCTATGGACAAAACTAAGCATTCCCAAAGAATCAAAGTGGACCATTATACTCTATTTAGTGTTCTTAGAGATCTAGCTTGCTAGTTTAGCTTCCGTACAACATTTCGTTCCATAAAGATGCCAATAGACGAAATTATGTTTGAAATTGCACAAAAAGTGAAAAGCTCATCTGTGGACAGAATTGAGCATTCCCAAAGCATCAAAGTGGACCGTTGTACTCTATTTAGTGTTCTTGGAAGTCTCACTTGCTAGTTTGGCTTTCGTACAACGTTTAATTTGGTACTGATGCCAATAGACCAAGTTATGTTTGAAATTACGGAAAAACTTGAAAAGTTTATCGATGGAGAGAGTTGAGCAATTCCAAAGCATAAAAGTTAACTGTTAAACTCTATTTAGTGTTCTTTGAAATCTAAGTTGCTAGTTCAGCTTTTGTACAATGTTTCATTAGGTAAAGATGCCAATGGACCCAAGTTATGTTTGAAATTGCACAAAAACTTGAAAAAGCTCATCTATAGAGAGAGTTGAGCAACTCCAAAGCATCAAAGTGGACCGTTAAACTCAATTTACTATTCTTAGAAGTCTGTGTTGCGAGTTTAGCTTTCGTACAACATTTTGTTTGGTCAAGATTCCAATAGACCAAGTTTTGTTCGAAATTGCAGAAAACGTGAAAAACTTCTCTCTGGACAGATCTGAGCATTCCTAAAGGATCAAAGTGGACCGTTGTACTCTATTTAGTGCTCCTAGAAGTCTAATTTTCTAGTTTGTCTTTCGTACAAGGTTTCATTTGGTAAAGATGCCAATAGACCAAGTTATGTTCGAAATTACACAAAACGTGAAAAACTTGTCTATGGACAGAACTGAGGATTCCCAATGCTTCAAAGCGGACCATTGTACTCTATTTAGTGTTCTTAGAAGTGTAATTTGCTAATTTATCTTTCGTACTACGTTTCGTTAGGTAAAGATGCCAATAGACAAAGTTATGTTTGAAATTGCACAAAAACTTGAAAAGCTCATCTATTGAGAGAGTTGGGCAATTTCAAAGCGTCAAAGTGTATCATTAAACTCTATTGAGTGTTCTTAGAAGCCTAGGTTTCTAGTTTAACTTTCGTACAACGTGTCGTTTGGTAAAGATATTAATAGACCAAGTTATGTTTGAAATTGCACAAAATGTGAAAAGCTCGTGTATCGACAAAATTGAGTATTGCCAAAGCATAAAAGTGGACCGTTGTACTCTATTTAGTGTTCTTGGAACTCTTTGTTGCTAGTGTAGCTTTCGTACAATGTTAGTTAGGTAAAGAGTCCAATAGACCAAGTTATGTTTGAAATTGCACAGAACGTGAAAAGCGAGACTATATGGACAGAATTGACAATTCCCGAAGCATCAAAGTGGACGGCTGTACTCTATTCAGTGTTCTTCGAAGTGTAACTTGCAAGTTTAGCTTTCGGACAATGTTTCATTAGGTAAAGAGGCCAATAGACCCAGTCATGTTCGACAATGCACAAAACGTGAAAAACTTGTCTATGGACAAAATTAAGCATTCCCAAAGGATCAAAGTGGACCATTCTACTCTATTTGGTGTTCTTAGAAGTTTCACTTGCTAGTTTAGCTTTCGTACAACGTTTCGTTCCATAAAGATGCCAATAGACCAAGTTATGCTTGAAATTGCATCAAAACTGAAAAGCTCATCTATGAACAGAATTGAGCATTCCCAAAGCATCAAAGTGGACCGTTGTACTCTATTTAGTGTTCTTAGAAGTCTAACTTGCTAGTTTAGCTTTCGTACAATGTTTCGTTTGGTAAAGATGCCAATAGACCAAGTTATGTTTGAAATTGCATAAAAACTTGAGAAGCTCGTCTATGGAGGGAGTTGAGCAATTCCAAAGCATAAAAGTTAATCGTTAAACTCCATTTAGTGTTCTTACAAGACTATGTTACTAGTTTAGCTTTCGTACAATGTTTCATTAGGTGAAGATGCTAATGGACCCAAGTTATATATGAAATTGCACAAAAACTTCAGAAGCACATCTATGGAGACATTTGAGAAAGTCCAAAGCATCAAAGTGGACCGTTAAAACTCTATTTACTATTCTTACAAATCTATGCTGCTAGTTTAGCTTTCGTACAACGTTTTGTTAGGTAAAGATTCCAATAGACCAAGTTATGTTCGAACTTGCACAAAACGTGAAAAAATTTGCTATGGACAGAATTGAGCATTCCCAAAGCATCATAGTGAACCGTTGTACTCTATTTAGTCCTCTTAGAAGTCTAATTTTCTAGTTTATCTTTTGTACACGGTTTTATTCGGTAAAGATGCCAATAGACCAAGTCATGCTCGAAATTGCAGTAAAAGGGAAAAACTCATATGTGGATAGAATTGAGCATTCCCTAAGCACCAAAGGGGAGCGTTGTACTCTATTTAGTGTTCTTGGAAGTCTAACTTGCTAGTTTAGCTTTCATACAACGTTTCATTTGGTACAGATGCCAATAGACCAAGTTATGTTTGAAATTACGGAAAAACTTGAAAAGCTCATCTATGGAGGGAGTTGAAAAATTCCAAAGCATAAAAGTTAACCGTTAAACTCTATTTAGTGTTCTTAGAAATCTATGTTGCTAGTTTAACTTTTGAGCAATGTTTCATTAGGTAAAGATGCCAATGGAGAGAGTTTAGCTTTTGCACAAAAACTTGAAAAACTCATCTATCGAGAGAGTTGAGCAACTCCAAAGCATCAAAGTGGACGTTAAACTTTATTGACTGTTCTTAGAAGTCTATGTTGCTAGTTTAGCTTTCATACAACATTTTTGTTAGGTAAAGATTCCGATAGACCAAGTTTTTTTCGAAATTACACACAACGTGAAAAACTTGTCTATAGACAGAATTGAGTATTCCCAAAGCATCAAAGTGGACCGTTGTACTCTATTTAGTGCTCTTAGAAGTCTAATTTTCTAGTTTATCTTTCGTAGAAGGTTTCATTCGGTAAAGATGGCAATAGACCAAGTTATGTTCTAAATTACGCAAAAAGTGAAAAACTCGTTTGTGGACAGAATTGAGCATTCCCAAAGCTTCAAAGCGGACCGCTGTACTCTATTTAGTGTTCTTAGAAGTCTAACTTGCTAGTTTATCTTCTGTACAACTTTTCGTTAGGTAAAGAAGCCAATAGACGAAGTTATGTTTGAAATTGCACAAAAACTTGAAAAGCTCGTCCATGGAGAGAGTTGAGCAATTCAAAAGCATCAAAGTGGATGATTAAACTCCATTGAGTGTTCTTAGAAGCCTTGGTTGCTAGTTTAACTTTCGTACAACGTGTCGTTTGGTAAAGATATTAATAGACCAAGTTATGTTTGAAATTGCACAAAATGTGAAAAGCTCGTGTATCGACAGAATTGAGCATTGCCAAAACATAAAACTGGACCGTTGTACTCTATATAATGTTCTTGGAAGTCTTTTTTGCTAGTGTAGCTTTCGTATAACGTTTCGTTAGGTAAGGTTTCCAATAGACCAAGTTATGTTTGAAATTGCAAAGAACGTGAAAAGCGAGTCTAGATGGACAGAATTGAGCATTCCCAAAGCATCAAAGTGGACGTTTTTACTCTATTCGGTGTTCTTCGAAGTCTAACTTGCAAGTTTAGCTTTCGTACAACGTTTCGTTAGGTAAGGATGCCGATAGACCAAGTTATGTTCGACATTGCACAAAACATGAAAAACTTGTCTATGGACAAAATTGAGCATTCCCAAAGAATCAAAGTGGACCATTCTACTCTATTTAGTGTTCTTAGAAGTCTAACTTGCTAGTTTAGCTTTCGTACAAAGTTTCGTTCCGTAAAGATGCCAATGGACCAAGTTATGTTTGAAATTGCATAAAAAGTGAAAAGCTCATCTATGGATAGAATTGAGCATTTCCAAAGCATCAAAGTGAACCGTTGTACTCTATTTAGTGTTCTTAGAAGTCTAACTTGCTAGTTTAGCTTTCGTACAATGTTTCGTTTGGTAAAGATGCCAATAGACCAAGTAATGCTTGAAATTGCATAAAAACTTCAGAAGCTCGTCTATGGAGAGAGTTGAGCAATTCCAAAGCATAAAAGTTAATCGTTAAACTCCATTTAGTGTTCTTACAAGACTATGTTGCTAGTTTAGCTTTCGTACAATGTTTCGTTAGGTAAAGATGCCAATGGACCCAAGTTATGTATGAAATTGCACAAAAACTTCAGAAGCTCATCTATGGAGAGATTTAAGAAACTCCAAAGCATCAAAGTGGACCGTTAAACTTTATTTACTATTCTTAGAAATCTATGTTGCTAGTTTAGCTTTCGTACAACGTTTTGTTAGGTAAAGATTCCAATAGACCAAGTTATGTTCGAACTTGCACAAAACGTGAAAAACTTTTCTATCGACAGAATTGGGGACTCCCAAAGCATCATAGTGGACCGTTGTACTCTATTTAGTGCTCTTAGAAGTCTAATTTTCTAGTTTATCTTTCGTACATGGTTTCATTCGGTAAAGATGCCAATAGACCAAGTTATGTTCGAAATTGGACAAAAAGTGAAAAACTCATCTGTGGATAGAATTGAGCATTCCCAAAGCATCAAAGGGGACCGTTGTACTTTATTTAGTGTTCTTAGAAGTCTATGTTGCTAGTTTAGCTTTCGTACAACATTTTGTTAGGTAAAGATTCCAATAGACCAAATTTGTTCAAAATTGCACAAAAACTTGAAAAGCTCGTCTATGGAAAGAGTTTAGCATTTCCAAAGCATCAAAGTGGATCGTTAAACTCTATTGAGTGTTCTTAGAAGCCTAGGTTGCTAGTCTAAATTTCCTAGAACGTTTCGTTTGGTAAAGATATTAATAGACCAAGTTATGTTTGAAATTATACAGAACATGAAAAGCTCGTCGATATGGACAGAATTGAGCATTCCCAAAGCATCAAAGTCGACCGTTGTACTCTATTTAGTGTTCTTCGAAGTCTAACTCGCTAGCTAAGCTTTCGTAGAACGTTTCGTCAGGTAAAGATGCAAATAGGCAAAGTTATGCTCGAAATTGCACAAAACGTGAAAAGCTCATCTATGGACCGTTGTACTCTATTTAGTGTTCTTGGAAATCTAACTTGCTAGTTTAGCTTTCGTACAACGATTCGTTTGGTACAGATGCCAATAGACCAAGTTATGTTTGAAATTACGTAAAAACTTGAAAAGCTCATCTATGGAGAGAGTTGAGCAATTCCAATGCATAAAAGTTAACCGTTAAACTCTATTTAGTGTTCTTAGAAATCTATGTTGCTAGTTTAGCTTTTGTACAATGTTTCATTAGGTAAAGATGCCAATGGACCCAAGTTATGTTTGAAATTGCACAAAAACTTGAAAAGCTCATCTATGGAGAGAGTTGAGCAACTCCAAAGCATCAAAGTGGATTGTTAAACACTACTTACTGTTCTTAGAAGTCTATATTGCTAGTTTTGCTTTCGTACAACATTTTGTTTTGTAAAGATTCCAGTAGACCAAGTTTTGTTCGAAATTGCACAAAACGTGAAAAACTTGTCTATGTATACAATTGAGCATTCCCAAAGCATCAAAGTGGACCGTTGTACTCTATTTAGTGCTCTTAAAAGTCTAATTTTCTATTATCTTTCGTACAAGCTTTCAATCGGTAAAGATGCCAAAAGACCAAATTATGTTCGAAATTGCACAAAAAGTGAAAAAGTCGTCTATGGACAGAATTGAGCATTCCCAAAGTATCGAAGCGGACCGTTGTACTCTATTGAGTGTTCTTAGAAGCCTAGGTTGCCAGTTTACTTTCATACAACGTTTCTTTTGGTAAAGATATTACTAGACCAAGTTATGTTTGAAATTGCACAAATTGTAAAAAGCTCGTGTATCGACAGAATTGAGCATTGCCAAAACATCAAACTGAACCATTGTACTCTATTTAGTGTTCTTGGAAGTCTTTGTTGCTAGTGTATCTTTCGTACAATGTTTCGTTAGGTAAAGTTGCCAATAGACCAAGTTATGTTTGAAATTGCACAACACGTGGAAGGCTCGTCTATATGGACAGAATTGAGCATTCCCAAAGCATCAAAGTGGACCGTTGTACTCTATTTAGTGTTCTTCAAAGTCTAACTAGCTAGTTTAGCTTTCGTACAACGTTTCATTAGGTAAAGATGCCAATAGACCAAGTTATGTTCAAAATTGCACGAAACGGGAAAAAGTTGTCTATGGACAAAAGTAAGCATTCCCAAAGAATCAAAGTGAACCATTCTACTGTATTTAGTGTTCTTAGAAGTCTGACTTGCTATTTTAGCTTCCGTACAACGTTTCGTTCCGTAAAGATGCCAATAGACCAAGTTATGTTTGAAATTGCACAAAAAGTGAAAAGCTCATCTATCGACAGAATTGAGCATTCCCAAAGCATCAAAGTGGACCGTTGTACTCTATTTAGCGTTCTTGGAAGTCTAACTTGCTAGTTTAGCTTTCGTACAACGTTTCATTTGGTACAGATGCCAATAGACCAAGTTATGTTAGAAATTACGCAAAAACTTGAAAAGCTCATCTATGGAGAGAGTTTAGCAATTCCAAAGCACAAAAGCTAACTGTTAAACTCTATTTAGTGTTCTTCGAAATATATGTTGCTAGTATAGCTTTTGTACAATGTTTCATTAGGTAAAGATGCCAATGGACCCAAGTTATGTTTGAAATAGCACAAAAACTTGAAAAGCTCATCTATGGAGAGAGTTGAGCAACTCCAAAGCATCAAAGTGGACCGTTAAACTCTATTTACTGTTCTTAGAAGTCTATGTTGCTTGTTTATCTTTCGTACAGCATTTTGTTAGGTAAAGATTCCAATAGACCAAGTTTGTTCGAAATTGCACAAAACGCGAAAAACTTGTCTATGGACAGAATTGAGCATTCCCAAAAAATCAAAGTGGACCGTCGTACTTTATTTAGTACTCAGAGAAGTCTAATTTTCTAGTTTATCTTTCGTAGAAGGTTTCATTCGATAAAGATGCCAATAGACCAAATTATGTTCGAAATTGCACCAAAGTTAAAAACTCGTCTGTGGACAGAATTGAGCATTCGTAAAGCATCGAAGAGGACCGTTGTACTCGATTTAGTGTTCTTATAAGTCTAACATGCTAGTTTATCTTTCGTACAACGTTTCGTTAGGTAAAGATGTCAATAGACCAAGTTATGTTTGAAATTGCACAAAAACTTGAAAAGCTCGCCTATGGAGAGAGTTGTGCATTTCCAAAGCGTCAAAGTGGATCGTTAAACTCTATTGAGTGCTTTTAGAAGCCTAGGTTGCCAGTTTAACTTTCGTACAGCGTTTCGTTTGGCAAAGATATTACTAGACCAAGTTATGTTTGAAATTGCACAAATTGTGAAAAGCTTGTGTATCGACATAATTGAGCATTGCCAAAACATCAAACTGGACCGCTGTACTCCATTTAGTGTTCTTGGAAGTCTTTGTTGCTAGTGTAGCTTTCGTACAATGTTTCGTTTGGTAAACATGCCAATAGACCAAGTTATGTTTGAATTTGCACAAAACATGGAAAGCTCGTCTATATGGATAGAATTGAGCATTCCCCAAGCGTCAAAGTGGACCGTTGTACACTATTTAGTGTGCTTCGAAGTATAACTAGCTAGTTTAGCTTTCGTACAACGTTTAATTAGGTAAAGATGCCAATAGACCAAGTTATGTTCGAAATTGCACAAAACGGGAAACAGTTGTCAATGGACAAAATTAAGCATTCCCAAAGAATCAAAGTGGACCATTCTACTCTATTTAGTGTTCTTAGAAGTCCAACTTGCTAGTTTAGCTTCCATACAACGTTTCATTCCATAAAGATGCCAGTAGACCAATTTATGTTTGAAATTGCACAAAAAGTGAAAAGCTCATCAATGGACAGAATTAGGCATTCTCAAAGCATCAAAGTGGACCGTTGTACTCTATTTAGTGTTCTTGGAAGTCTAACTTGCTAGTTTAGCTTTCGTACAACGTTTCATTTGGTACAGATGCCAATAGACCAAGTTATGTTTGAAATTATGCAAAAACTTGAAAAGCTCGTCTATGGGGAGAGTTGAGCAATTCCAAAGCATAAAAGTTAACCGTTAAACTCTATTTAGTGCTCTTAGAAATCTATGTTGCTAGTATAGCTTTTGTACAACGTTTCATTAGGTAAAGATGCCAATGGACCCAAGTTAAGTTTGAAATTGCACCAAAACATGAAAAGCTCATCTATGGAGAGAGTTGAGCAACTCCAAAGCATCAAAGTGGACCGTTAAAACTCTATTTACTGTTCTTAGAAGTCTATGTTGCTAGTTTAGCTTTCGTACAACATTTTGTTAGGTAAAGATTCCAATAGACCAAGTTTGTTCGAAATTACACAAAACGTGAAAAACTTGTCTATGGACAGAGTTGAGCATTCCCAAAGCATCAAAGTGGACCGTTGTACTTTATTGAGTGTTCTTAGAAGCCTAATTTTCTAGTTCTTCTTTCATAGAAGGTTTCATTCGATAAAGATGCCAATAGACCAAGTTATGTTCAAAATTGCACCAAAGTGAAAAACTCGTCTGTGGATAGAATTGAGCATTCCCAATGCATCAAAGCGACCGTTGTACTCTATTTAGTGTTCTTAGAAGTCTAACTTGCTAGTTTATCTTTTGTAGAACGTTTCGTTGGGTAAAGATGCCAATAGAACAAGGTATGTTTGAAATAGCACAAAAACTTAAAAAGCTCGTCCATGGAGAGAGTTGAGCAATTCCAAAGCATCAAAGTTGATCGTTAAACTCTATTGAGTGTTCTTAGAAGCCTATGTTGCTAGTTTAACTGTCGTACATCGTTTCGTTTGGTAAAGAAATTAATAGACCAAGTTATGTTTGAAATTGCACAAAATGTGAAAGGCTCATGTATCGGCAGAATTGAGCATTGCCAAAACATTAAACTGGACCGTTGTACTCTATTTAGTGTTCTTGGAAGTCTTTGTTGCTATTTTGCTTTCGTACAACGTTTCATTTGGCTAAGATGCCAATAGATCAAGCTATGTTTGAAATTGTACAGAACGTGAAAAACTCGTCTATATGGACAAAATTGAGCATTCCCAAAGCATCAAAGTGGAACGTTGTACTCTATTTAGTGTTCTTCGAAGTGTAAGTTGCTAGTTTAGCTTTCATGCAATGTTTCACTGGGTAAAGATGCCAATAGACCAAGTTATGTTCGAAATTGCACAAAACATGAAAAAGTTGTCTATGGACAAAATTAAGCATTCCCAAAGAGTCAAAGTGGACAATTCTACTCTATTAAGTGTTCTTAGAAGTCTAACTTGCTAGTTTAGCTTTCGTACAACATTTCGTTCTGTAAAGATGCCAATAGACCAAGTTAGGTTTGAAATTGCACAAAAAGTAAAAAAGTTCATCTATGGACAGAGTTGAGCATTCCCAAAGCATCAAAGTGGACCGTTGTACTTTATTGAGTGTTCTTAGAAGCCTAATTTTCTAGTTCTTCTTTCATAGAAGGTTTCATTCGATAAAGATGCCAATAGACCAAGTTATGTTCAAAATTGCACCAAAGTGAAAAACTCGTCTGTGGATAGAATTGAGCATTCCCAATGCATCAAAGCGACCGTTGTACTCTATTTAGTGTTCTTAGAAGTCTAACTTGCTAGTTTATCTTTTGTAGAACGTTTCATTGGGTAAAGATGCCAATAGAACAAGGTATGTTTGAAATAGCACAAAAACTTAAAAAGCTCGTCCATGGAGAGAGTTGAGCAATTCCAAAGCATCAAAGTTGATCGTTAAACTCTATTGAGTGTTCTTAGAAGCCTACGTTGCTAGTTTAACTGTCGTACATCGTTTCGTTTGGTAGAGAAATTAATAGACCAAGTTATGTTTGAAATTGCACAAAATGTGAAAGGCTCATGTATCGGCAGAATTGAGCATTGCCAAAACATTAAACTGGACCGTTGTACTCTATTTAGTGTTCTTGGAAGTCTTTGTTGCTAGTGTTGCTTTCGTACAACGTTTCATTTGGCTAAGATGCCAATAGATCAAGCTATGTTTGAAATTGTACAGAACGTGAAAAACTCGTCTATATGGACAGAATTGAGCATTCCCAAAGCATCAAAGTGGAACGTTGTACTCTATTTAGTGTTCTTCGAAGTGTAAGTTGCTAGTTTAGCTTTCATGCAATGTTTCACTGGGTAAAGATGCCAATAGACCAAGTTATGTTCGAAATTGCACAAAACATGAAAAAGATGTCTATGGACAAAATTAAGCATTCCCAAAGAGTCAAAGTGGACCATTCTACTCTATTTAGTGTTCTTAGAAGTCTAACTTGCTAGTTTAGCTTTCGTACAACATTTCGTTATGTAAAGATGCCAATAGACCAAGTTAGGTTTAAAATTGCACAAAAAGTAAAAAAGTTCATCTATGGACAGAATTGAGCATTCCCAAAGCATCAATGTGGACCATTGTACTCTATTTAGTGTTCCTGGAAGTCTAACTTGCAAGTTTAGCTTTCGTACAATGTTTCGTTTGCCAATAGACCAAGTTATGTTTGAACTTACGCAAAAACTTTAAAAGCTCGTCTATGGAGAGAGTTGAGCAATTCCAAAGCATAAAAGTTAACCGTTAAACTCTATTTGGTGTTCTTAGAAATCTATGTTGTTAGATTAGCTTTTGTACAACGTTTCATTAGGTAAAGATGCCAATGGACCCAACTTATGTTTGAAATTGCAGAAAAACTTGAAAAGCGCACTATGGAGAGAGTTGAGCAACTCCAAAGCATCAAAGTGGACCATTAAACTCTATTTACTGTTCTTGGAAGTCTATACTGCTAGTTTAGCTTTCGTACAACATTTTGTTAGGTAAAGATTCCAATAGACCAAGTTTTGATCGAACTTGCACAAAACGTGAAATACTTGTCTATGGACAGAATTGAGCATTCCCAAAGCATCAAAGTGGACCGTTGTACTCTATTTAGTGCTCTTAGAAGTCTAATTTTCTAGTTTATCTTTTATACAAGGTTTCATTCGATAAAGATGCCAATAGACCAAGTTATGTTCAAAATTGCACAAAAAGTGAAAAACTCGTTTGTGGAAAGAATTGAGCATTTCCAAAGCATCGAAGCGGACCGTTGTACTCTATTTGGTGTGCTTAGAAGTCTAACTTGTTATTTTATCTTTCGTACAACGTTTTGTTCGGTAAAGATGCCGATAGACCAAGTTATGTTTGAAATTGCACAAAAACTTGAAAAGCTCATCTATGGAGAGAGTTGTGCAATTCCAAAGCATCAAAGTGGATCGTTAAACTCTATTGAGTGTTCCTAGAAGCCTAGGTTGCTAGTTTAACTTTCGTACAACGTTTCGTTTGGTAAAGAATTTAATAGACCAAGTTACGTTTGAAATTGCCCAAAATGTGAAAAGTTCGTGGATCGACAGAATTGAGCATTGCGAAAACATCAAACAGGACCGTTGTACTCTATTTAGTGTTCTGGAAGTCTTGTTGCTAGTGTAGCTTTCGTACAACGTTTCGTTAGGTTAAGATGCCAATAGACCAAGTTATGTTTAAAATTGCGTAGAACGTGAAAAGCTCGTCTATATGGACAGAATTGAGCATTATCAAAGCATCAAAATGGACCGTTGTACTCTATTTAGTGTTCTTCGAAGTCTAACTTGCTAGTTTAGCTTTCGTACAACGTTTCATTAGGTAAAGATGCCAATAGACCAAGTTATGTTCGAAATTGCACAAAACGTGAAAAAATTGTCTATGGACAAAATTAGGCATTCCCAAAGAATCAAAGTCGACCATTCTACTTTATTTAGTGTTCGTAGAAGTCTAACTTGCCATTTTAGCTTTCGTACAACGTTTCGTTCTGTAAATATGCCAATAGACCAAGTTAAGTTTGATATTGCATAAAAAGTAAAAAGTTCATCTATGGATAGAATTGAGCATTCCCAAAGAATCAAAGTGGACCATTGTACTGTACTTAGTGTTCTTGGAAGTCTAACTTGCAAGTTTAGCTTTCGTACAATGTTTCGTTTGGTACAGATGCCAATAGACCAAGTTATATTTGAAATTACGCAAAAACTTTAAAAGCTCATCTATGGAGAGAGTTGAGCAATTCCAAAGCATAAAAGTTAACTGTTAAACTCTATTTGGTGTTCTTAGAAATCTATGTTGCTAGATTAGCTTTTGTACAATGTTTCATTAGGCAAAAAAGCCAATGGACCCAAGTAATGTTTGAAATTGCACAAAAACTTGAAAAGCTCATCTATGAAGAGAGTTGAGCAACTCCAAAGCATCAAAGTGGACCGTTGAACTCTATTTACTATTGTTGGAAGTCTATGCTGCTAGTTTAGCTTTCGTATAACATTTTGTTAGGTAAAGATTCCAATAGACCAAGTTTTGTTCGAAATTGCACAAAAGGTGAAATACTTGTCCATGGACAGAGTTGAGCATTCCCAAAGCATCAAGTGGACCGTTGTAATCTATTTAGTGCTCTTAAAAGTCTAATTTTCTAGTTTATCTTTCATACAAGGTTTCATTCGGTAAAGATGCCAATAGACCAAGTTATCTTCAAAATTGCACAAAAAGTGAAAAACTCATCTGGGGACAGAATTGAGCATTCCCAAAGCATCGAAGCGGACCGTTGTACTCTATTTAGTGTTCTTCGAAGTCTAACTTGCTAGTTTATCTTTCGTACAACATTTTGTTAGGTAAAGATGTCAATAGACCAAGTTATGTTTGAAATTGCACAGAAACTTGAAAAGCTCGTCTATGGAGAGAGTTGAGCAATTCCAAAGCATCAAAGTGGATCGTTAAACTCTATTGATTGCTCTTAGAACCTTAGGTTGCTAGTTTAAATTTCGTACAACGTTTCGTTTTGTAAAGAAATTAATAGACCAAGTTATGTTTGAAATTGCACAAAATGTGAAAAGCTCGTGTATCAGCAGAATTGAGCATTGCCAAAACATCAAACTGGACCGTTGTACTCTATTTAGTGTTCTTGGAAGTCTTTGTTGCTAGTGTATCTTTCGTACAATGTTTCGTTAGGTAAAGATGCCAATAGATCAAGTTATGTTTGAAATTCCACAGAACGTCAAAAGCGAGTCTATATGG
Organism: Tripterygium wilfordii; assembly: GCF_013401445.1. Lineage (NCBI taxonomy): Eukaryota > Viridiplantae > Streptophyta > Magnoliopsida > Celastrales > Celastraceae > Tripterygium > Tripterygium wilfordii. The sequence goes on from NC_052241.1 coordinate 5,503,415, forward strand.
ACAGAATTGAGCATTCCCAAAGCATCAAAGTGGACGGTTGTATTCTATTCGGTGTTCTTCGCAATCTAACTTGCATGTTTAGCTTTCGTACAGCGTTTTGTTAGGTAAAGATGCCAATTGACCAAGTTATGTTCGACATTGCACAAAACGTGAAAAACTTGTCTATGGACAAAATTGAGCATTCCCAAAGAATCAAAGAGGACCATTCTACTCTATTTAGTGTTCTTAGAAGTCTAACTTTCTAGTTTAGCTTTCGTACAACGTTTCGTTCCATGAAGATGCCAATAGACCAAGTTATCTTTGAAATTGCACAAAAAGTGAAAAGCTCATCTATGGACAGAATTGAGCATTCCCAAAGCATCAAAGTGGACCGTTGTACTCTATTTAGTATTCTTTGAAGTCTAACTTGATAGTTTAGCTTTCCTACAACGTTTCATTTGGTAGAGATGCCAATAGACCAAGTTATGTTTGAAATTGCATAAAAACTTGAGAAGCTCGTCTATGGAGAGAGTTGAGCAATTCCAAATAATAAAAGTTGACCGTTAAACTCTATTGAGTGTTCTTAGAAATCTATGTTGCTAGTTTAGCTTTTGTACAATGTGTCATTAGGTAAAGATGCCAATGGACCCATGTTATGTTTGAAATTGCACAAAAACTTGAAAAGCTCATCTATGGAGAGAGTTGAGCAACTCCAAAGCATCAAAGTGGACCATTAAACTCTATTTACTAGTCTTAGAAGTCTATATTGCAAGTTTAGCTTTCGTACAACGTTTTGTTAGGTAAAGATTCCACTAGACCAAGTTATGTTCGAAATTGCACAAAACGTGAAAAACTTTTCTATGGACGGAATTGAGAATTCCCAAAGCATCATAGTGGACCGTTGTACTCTATTTAGTGCTCTCAGAAGTCTATTTTGCTAGTTTATCTTTCGTAGAAGTTTTCATTCGGTAAAGATGCCAATAGACCAAGTTATGTTGAAAATTGCGTAAAACGTGAAAAACTCGTCTGTGGACAGAATTGAGCATTCCCAAAGAATCAAAATGGACCGTTGTACTCTATTTAGTGCTCTTAGAAGTATAATTTGCTAGTTTAACTTTCCTACAACGTTTTGTTTGGTAAATATGCTAATAGACCAAGTTATATTTGAAATTGCACAAAAATTTGAAAAGCTCATCTATGGAGAGAGTTGAGCAATTCGAAAGTATAAAAGTTAATTGTTAAACTCTATTTAGTGTTCTTACAAGTCTATGTTGCTATTTTAGCTTTCGCACAATGTTCATTAGGTATAGAACCAAATGGACCTAAGTTATGTATGAAATTGCACAAAAACTTGAAAAGCTCATCTATGGAGAGAGTTGAGCAACTCCAAAGCATCAAAGTGGACCGTTAAACTCTATTCACTGTTCTTAGAAGTCTATACTGCGAGTTTAGCTTTCGTACAACATTTTGTTTGGTAAAGATTCCAATAGACCAAGTTTTGTTCGAAATTACACAAAACGTGAAAAACTTGTCTATGGACAGAATTGAGCATTCCCAAAGCATCAAAGTGGACCGTTGTACTCTATTTAGTGCTCTTAGAAGTCTAATTTTCCAGTTTATCTTTCGTACAAGGTTTCATTCGGTAAAGATGCCAATAGACCAAGTTATATTCGAAATTGCACAAAAAGTGGAAAACTCGTCTGTGGACAGAATTGTGCATTCCTAAAGCATCAAAGCAGATCGTTGTACTCTATTTAGTGTTCTTAGAAGCCTAACTTGCTAGTTTATCTTTCGTACAACGTTTCGTTAGGTAAAGATGCCAATAGACCAAGTTATGTTTGAAATTGCACAAAAACTTGAAAAGCTCGTCTATGGAAAGAGTTGAGCAATTCCAAAGCATCAAAGTGGATCGTTAAACTCTATTGAGTGTTCTTAGAAGCCTAGGTTGCCAGTTTAACTTTCGTACAACGTTTCGTTTGGTAAAGATATTAATAGACCAAGTTATGTTTAAAATTAGACAAAAAGTGAAAAGCTCATTTATGGACAGAATTGAGCATTCCCAAAGCATCAAAGTGGACCGTTGTACTCTATTTAGTATTCTGAGAAGTCTAACTTGATAGTTTAGCTTTCGTACAACGTTTCGCTATGTAAAAATGCCAATAGACCAAGTTATGTTTGAAATTGCATAAAAACTTGGGAAGCTCGTCTATGGAGAGAGTTGAGCAATTCCAAAGTATAAAAGTTAACCGTTAAACTCTATTTAGTGTTCTTTGAAATCTATGTTGCTAGTTTAGCATTTGTACAATGTGTCATTCGGTAAAGATGCCAATGGACCCAAGTTATGTTTGAAATAGCACAAAAACTTGAAAAACTCATCTATGGAGAGAGTTGAGCAACTCCAAAGCATCAAAGTACACCATTAAACTCTATTTACTATTCTTAGAAGTTTATGTTGCTAGTTTAGCTTTCGTACTGTTGGAATTATGAGAGAATATTACGTTTCTTGTAATTATGGGTTGTAAATATTCCCTTTAATTACTTTGATTTAGTTTCCTAGAATTAGGTTGATTTGATTGATTTAGTTTCCCTAATTTAGGGCTTTCAATGTAACTATATAATGTACAACCTCACAACATGAATATACAACACAAATTATTCAATTCTTCTTGGTATCGGAGCCTTAGGGTTTTCTTTATCATCACAGTTCACTGGCACTGTTCATCGGTGCTATTCAGATTGTTCACGGTACTGTTCACGAGTACTGTTCACGGGCAGTTTTCTCGGCTTTTTCTGGCAGCACGTATCTCTTTTGTTTTTCATTGGCTTCGGCAGCTCTTTATCTCAAGCGTGACTCTGTTCGCACCTGTCTCTTTTCGCACACATCTATCTCAAACATATTTGTGTGTATCTGTCTCTGCGCGCACCTGTCTCTCGTCGCGCGTGTCTATCAGCTTCTCTTAGTGAGTGTTGCAAGTATCTTTGTTGGGTTATCCTTGGTAAATCTCTGTATTGGCGTATCTCTGCCAGTCGTGATTATTTCACGAATTGATTCGACTACTGCCTAACTTTGGATAAAATTTTGCGATTTCTTGGCTTGTACTGCGGCAATTTATTTTTGCCGAGATGGATTATAGTCATCTTTCACCAGATTTGAGCCAGCTGCAGTCCCAGATTGCTCAACTCCAGTCCCAGATTGCTCAGCTACAGTCATTAGCTGTTATCGCTACAGGTACTCCTACTGCTTTCCATGGTAAGTCAGGAAATCCCACTTGGATTTTGGATTCTGGGGCTAACAACCACATGACTGGTGAGCTTTCCACCTTCACCTCTTCTGTTACTCCTATCAACCAATCTGTCTGTATTGCTGATGGTACTTCTCTCCCAATTCGTAGTCAGGGCAGTGCCCGTTTGTCTCCGGATATTACTCTTCTTTCTGTTTATTATGTTCCTAAATTTACATGTAATCTTCTCTCTGTCAGTCGCCTTGCCAAGCACCTGAATTGTGCTGTTGTCTTCTTATCTGACCGTTGTTTTTTACAGGACCTGACTTCGAAGAAGATTTTTGGCAGGGGGTTTGAGCATGACGGCCTCTACTACTTTGGTGACCCACCTTCATCTGATGTCTCATCGTCTAGTCTTCAAGCTTCCACACTATCGGTTCTAGATCCTTCTACTTTATCTTCCTCTATTTTTTCCCTTGCTACTGTAGATTTGTGGCATGCTCGTCTAGGCCATGCGAACTTTCAATATCTATGTTCGCTTTTTCCGCCTTTGAATAAAGCGTGCAAAAATTTTAAATTTCATTGTGAGGTTTGTGAATTGTCCAAACATACACGCACTTCTTATATTCCTCGCATGCGTTGTTCTCCCGCTGCATTTGACCTTGTTCACTCTGATGTCTGGGGACCATCTCCCACTACTGCTTTTTCTCAACATCGTTATTATGTTACCTTTATTGATGACTACACTCGATGTACTTGGGTTTATCTTATGAAAAACAAATCTGAAGTCTTTGATCATTTCACTAATTTTCTTCACATGGTTAAAACTCAATACAATACTGTTGTTCGTGCCATTCGGTCTGACAATGGCGGTGAATATCTCACCAATGAGTTTCGCACTCAACTTGCTCAAAATGGGATCCTTCAACAGCTCACGTGCCCCTACACACCTGAACAAAATGGTGTCGCGGAACGCAAGAACCGTCACATCATGTCTGTCGTTCGATGTCTTCTTCGAGGTATGAATGTCCCCAAAACTTTCTGGCACTTAGCTGTTCTTACTGCCACGTACCTTATCAATCGTACTCCGAGTCGGGCACTTCAGGGTGCAACACCCCTTCATGTCCTTCGACCAGGTACTACTCTGTTTTCTCTTCTTCCTCGTGTGTTTGGTTGTACCTGTTATGTTCAAAATCATAGTCCCTCCCGTACCAAACTTGATGATAAAGCCATTCGCTGTGTTTTTACCGGGTATTCTTCCATGTCTAAAGGTTATCGATGTTATGATCCCGTTTCTCGTCGCTTTTATCACTCTTTGGATGTTACTTTTTTGGAGGCTATTCCTTTTTTCTCAGGTAGCCCTCTTATATCAGAACCGGCCGTGGAGCCTTCTCTCACCATCCCAGATCAATCATCACCTCCACGGCCGATTTTGTTACCCGAGTCTTCCTCTCCTTCACCTTCTCCTAACTCATCATCTACTCTTAGTGCACCATCTCTCGTTCCCTTTGATCAGGTCTATACTCGGCGCCCGTCTGCTCCTGCCCCTCCGCCAACGTCTTCTCCGGAATCAGGTACTTCCCTTTCTCCTGTTTCTGTTCCTCGTTACCCCACTCGTGATCGTCATCCCCCTTCCCGTTTTGGATTTACGAGTAGTACTGACCATCCCATTGCCAAGTATTTGTCTTATCATTGTTTTTCAGATTCCTATAAGACCTTTCTTGGCAAGATTGACTCCGATTTGATCCCTCGCTCTGTCCACTCCGCTCTCCAAAATCCTAAGTGGGTCTCTGCCATGGAAGCAGAGATGGATGCCCTACAACGTAATCATACTTGGGACCTTGTTGATCTTCCTTCTGGTGAGAGCACTGTTGGTTGTAAGTGGGTGTTCACTATCAAGTATAAGGCTGATGGTTCGGTTGATCGCTATAAGGCTCGTCTTGTGGCCAAAGGATTCACTCAGATTCCCGGTAAAGACTTTGGAGCCACGTTTGCTCCAGTTGTGAAACTTACTACAGTTCGTCTCCTTGTTTCTCTTGCTGCTACATACTCTTGGCCTCTCCATCAGATGGATGTTAAAAATGCGTTCCTCAATGGGGACCTTTCCGAAACTATCTACATGGATCCTCCACCAGGTTTTCACGGCCAGGGGGAGTATTCGGGGAAAGTATGTCGTCTCCGGAAATCTCTTTATGGCCTTAAGCAGTCTCCTCGGGCATGGTTCGGCCGCTTCAGTGAAGTTGTGCTTGCTATGGGGTTTGTTCAGTGTCACTCGGATCACACATGTTTCATTCGTCGCCAGTCTCAGGGCAAGTGCATTATTATCTCAGTCTATGTTGATGATATCCTTATTACTGGAGATGACTCCCCAGGTATTGTTCAGGTAAAGGATGATCTGCGAAAATCCTTTGATACTAAGGATTTAGGTCCCCTCCGATATTTTCTTGGCATTGAGGTTGCTCGTTCTCGCTGTGGCATATTTTTATCCCAGCGGAAATATGTTCTTGATCTTCTGCAGGATACGGGTATGCTTGGTTGTAAACCTGCCTCTACTCCTATGATTCCTAACCTCAAGCTATCACCAGACTCAGGAGATTGTTTATCAGATCCATCAATGTATCAACGTCTTGTGGTTCGTCTTATTTATTTGACAAACACAAGACCAGATATCACGTTTGCTGTTAGTGTTGTTAGTCAGTACATGCATTCTCCACGTACTTCCCATTTGGATGTTGTTTATCATATTCTCAGTTATCTCAAATCTTACCCTGGTCTCGGATTATTCTATGCTTCTGGAGAGATGTCAGGTCCACCATCTAGTCTCTCATGCTACATACCATCTGATCTCTCGGGCTACACTGATGCTGATTATGCGGGTTCCATAAGTGATAGGCGTTCTACCTCTGGCTTCTGTACTTTCCGGGGTAATCATCTTATCTCATGGAAAAGTAAGAAGCAAGCAGTTGTTTCTCGATCATCAGCTGAATCTGAATATCGTGCTATGGCTCAAGGTACATGCGAAATCATGTGGCTTCGTTCTCTCCTCACTGAATTGGGTATTTCTGTAACAGACTCGTCCTCTTTATTCTGTGATAACAAGTCTGCCATCATGCTATCATCCGACTCAGTTCTTCACGAAAGAACTAAGCATATAGAAGTTGACATCCATTTCATTCGGGAAAAAGTTCGGTCTGGCATTATCACTCCTAGGTTTGTTCCTTCATCGGCTCAGACTGCGGACATGTTTACTAAACCAATAGGTCCTTCTTTACTTAAGTCATCTCTTGTCAAGCTGGGTCTCGTCAATCTCTTCGCACCAGCTTGAGGGGGAGTGTTGGAATTATGAGAGAATATTACGTTTCTTGTAATTATGGGTTGTAAATATTCCCTTTAATTACTTTGATTTAGTTTCCTAGAATTAGGTTGATTTGATTGATTTAGTTTCCCTAATTTAGGGCTTTCAATGTAACTATATAATGTACAACCTCACAACATGAATATACAACACAAATTATTCAATTCTTCTCGTACAATGTTTTGTTAGGTAAAGATTCCACTAGACCAAGTTATGTTCATAATTGCACAAAACGTGAAAAACTTTTCTATGGACGGAATTGAGCATTCCCAAAGCATCATAGTGGGCCGTTGTACACTATTTAGTGCTCTTAGAAGTCTAATTTTCTAGTTTATCTATCGTAGAAGTATTCATTCGGTAAAGATGGCAATAGACCAAGTTATGTTGGAAATTGCACAAAACGTGAAAAACTCGTCTGTGGACAGAATTGAGCATTCGCAAAGCATCAAAGTGGCCCGTTGTACTCTATTTAGTGCTCTTAGAAGTCTAATTTGCTAGTTTAGCTTTCGTACAGTGTTTTGTTTGCTAAAGATGCCAATAGACCAAGTGATATTTGAAATTGCACAAAAAACTTGAAAAGCTCGTCTATGGAGAGAGTTGAGCAATTCCAAAGCATAAAAGTTAATTGTTAAACTCTATTTAGTGTTCTTACAAGTCTATGTTGCTAGTTTAGCTTTTGCACAATGTTTCATTAGGTAAAGAAGCCAATGGACCCAAGTTATGTATGAAATTGCTCAAAAACTTGAAAAGCTCATACAACATTTAGTTTGGTAAAGATTCCAATAGACCAGGTTTTGTTCGAAATTGTACAAAATGTGAAAAACTTGTCTATGGACAGAATTGAGCATTCCTAAAGCATCAAAGTGGACCGTTGTACTCTATTTAGTGCTCTTAGAAGTCTAATTTTCTAGTTTATCTTTCGTACAAGGTTTCATTCGGTAATGATGTCAATAGACCAAGTTCTATTCGAAATTGTACAAAATGTGAAAAACTCGTATGTGGGCAGAATTGTGCATTCCCAAAGCATCAAAGCAGACCGTTGTACTCTATTTAGTGTTCTTAGAAGTCTAACTTGCTAGTTTATCTTTCGTACAACGTTTCGTTAGGTAAAGATGCCAATAGACCAAGTTATGTTTGAAATTGCACAGAAACTTGAAAAGCTCGTTTATGGAGAGAGTTGAGCAATTCCAAAGCATCAAAGTGGATCGTTAAACTCTATTGAGTGTTCTTAGAAGCGTAGGTTGCTAGTTTAACTTTCGTACGACGTTTCGTTTGGTAAAGATATTAATAGACTAAGTTATGTTTGAAATTGCACAAAATGTGAAAAGCTCGTGTATCGACAGAATTGAGCATTACCAAAACATCAAACTGGACCGTTGTACTCCATTTAATATTCTTTGAAGTCTTTGTTGCTAGTGTAGCTTTCGTACAGTGTTACGTTAGGTAAAGATGCCAATAGATCAAGTTATGTTTGAAATTGCACAGATCGTGGAAAGCTCGTCTATATGGACAGAATTGAGCATTCCCAAAGCATCAAAGTGGACCGTTGTACTCTATTTAGTGTTCTTCGAAGTCTAACTTGCTAGTTTAGCTTTCGCACAGCGTTTCGTTAGGTAAAGATGCCAATAGACCAAGTTATGTTTGAAATTGCACAAAACGTGAAAAAGTTGTCTATGGACAAAATTTAGAATTCCCAAAGAATCAAAGTGAACCATTCTACTCTATTTAGTGTTCTTAGAAGTCTAACTTGCTAGTTTATCTTTCGTACAACGTTTCAATCCGTAAAGATGCCAATAGACCAAGTTATGTTTGAAATTGAACAAAAAGTGAAAAGCTCATCTATGGATAAAATTGAGCATTCCCAAAGCATCAAAGTGGACCGTTGTACTCTATTTTATGTGCTTGGATGTGTAACATGATAGTTTAGCTTTCGTACAACGTTTCGTTTGGTACAGATGGCAATAGACCAAGTTATGTTTGAAATTACGCAAAAACATGAAAAGCTCATCTATGGTTAGTGTTGTGCAATTCCAAAGCCTAAAAGTTAACTGTTAGACTCTATTTAGTGTTCTTAGAAATCTATGTTGCCAGTTTAGTTTTTGTACAATGTTTCATTAGGTAAAGATGCCAATGGACCCAACTATATTTGAAATTGCACAAAAACTTGAAAAGCTCATCTATGGAGAGAGTTCAGCAACTCCAAAGCATCAAAGGGGGCCGTTAAACTCTATTTACTATTCTTAGAAGTCTATGTTGGTAGTTTAGCTTTCGTAGAACGTTTTGATAGGTTAAGATTCCAATAGTCCAAGTTATGTTCGAAATTGCACAAAACGGGAAAATTTTTTCTTTGGACAGAATTAAGCTTTCCCAACGTATCATAGTGGACCGTTGTACTTTATTTAGTGCTCTTAGAAGTCTAATTTGCTAGTTTATCCTTCGTAGAAGGTTTCATTCGGTAAAGATGCCAATAGACCAAGTTATGTTGGAAATTGCATAAAACGTTAAAAACTTTTCTATGGACAGAATTGAGCATTCCCAAAGCATCAAAGTGGACCGTTGTACTCTATTTAGTGTTCTTAGAAGTCTAGTTTGCTAATTTAGTTTTCGTACAACGTTTTGTTTGGTAAAGATGCCAATAGACCATGTTATGTTTGAAATTGCCCAAAAACATAAGAAGCTCGTCTATGGAGAGAGTTGAGCAATTCCAAAGCATAAAAGTTAATTGTTAAACTCTATTTAGTGTTCTTAAAAGTCTTTGTTGCTAGTTTAGCTTTTGCACATTGTTTCATTAGGTAAAGATGCCAATGGACCCAAGTTATGTATGAAATTGCACAAAAACTTGAAAAGCTCATCTACGGAGAGAGTTGAGCAACTCCAAACCATCAAAGTGGACGGTTAAACTCTATTTACTATTCTTAGAAGTCTATATTGCTAGTTTGGCTTTCATACAACATTTTGTTAGGTAAAGATTCCAATAGACCAAGTTTTGTTCGAAATTGCGCAAAGAGTGAAAAACTTCTTTATGGATAGAATTGAGCATTCCCAAAGTATCAAAGTGGACCGTTGTACTCTATTTAGTGCTATTAGAAGTCTAATTTTCTAGTTTCTCTTTCGTACAAGGTTTCTTTTGGTAAAGATGCCAATAGATCAAGTTATGTTCGAAATTGCACAAAAAGTGAAAAACTCGTATGTGGACAGAATTGAGCATTCCCAAAGCATCAAAGCAGACCTTTATGCTCTATTTAGTGTTCTTTGAAATCTAACTTGCTAGTTTATCTTTCGTACAATGTTTCGTTAGGTAAAGATGCCAATAGACCAAGTTATGTTTGAAATTGCACAAAAGCTTGAAAAGCTCGTCTATAGAGAGAGTTAAGTATTTCCAAAGCATCAAAGTGGATCGTTAAACTCTAACGAGTGTTCTAAGAAGCCTAGGTTGCTAGTTTAACCTTCGTACAACGTTTCGTTTGGTAAAGATATTAATAGAACAAGTTATGTTGAAATTGCTCAAAATGTGAAAAGCTCGTGTATCGAAAGAATTGAGCATTGCCAAAACATCAAACTTGTCCGTTGTACTCTATTTAGTGCTCTTAGAAGTCTAGTTTGCCAGTTTAGTTTTCGTACAACGTTTTGTTTCGTAAAGCTGCCAATAGACCATGTTATGTTTGAAATTGCACAAAAACTTGAGAAGCTCGTCTATGTAGAGAGTTGAGCAATTCCAAAGCATAAAAGTTAATTGTTAAAGTCTATTTAGTGTTCTTGCAAGCCCATGTTGCTAGTTTAGCTAGTTTAGTTTCCAAACAACGTTTTGTTTGGTAAAGATGCTAATAGACCATGTTATGTTTGAAATTGCACAAAAACTTGAGAAGCTCGTCTATGGAGAGAGTTGAGCAATTCCAAAGCATAAAAGTTAATTGTTAAACTCTATTTAGTGTTCTTACAAGTCTTTGTTGCTAGTTTAGCTTTTGCACATTGTTTCATTAGGTAAAGATGCCAATGGACCCAAGTTCTGTATGAAATTGCACAAAAACTTGAAAAGCTCATCTACGGAGAGAGTTGAGCAACTCCAAAGCATCAAAGTGGACCGTTAAACTCTATTTACTATTCTTAGAAGTCTATATTGCTAGTTTGGCTTTCATACAACATTTTGTTAGGTAAAGATTCCAATAGACCAAGTTTTGTTCGAAATTGCGCAAAACGTGAAAAACTTGTCTATGGATAAAATTGAGCATTCCCAAAGTATCAAAGTGGACCGTTGTACTCTATTTAGTTCTATTAGAAGTCTAATTTTCTAGTTTATCTTTAGTACAAGGTTTCTTTTGGTAAAGATGCCAATAGATCAAGTTATGTTAGAAATTGCACAAAAAGTGAAAAACTCGTATGTGGACAGAATTGAGCATTCCCAAAGCATCAAAGCAGACCTTTATGCTCTATTTAGTGTTCTTTGAAGTCTAACTTGCTATTTTATCTTTCGTGCAATGTTTCGTTAGGTAAAGATGCCAATAGACCAAGTTATGTTTGAAATTGCACAAAAACTTGAAAAGCTCGTCTATAGAGAGAGTTAAGTATTTCCAAAGCATCAAAGTGGAAAGTTAAACTCTAACGAGTGTTCTAAGAAGCCTAGGTTGCTAGTTTAACCTTCGTACAACGTTTCGTTTGGTAAAGATATTAATAGAACAAGTTATGTTGAGATTGCTCAAAATGTGAAAAGCTCGTGTATCGACAGAATTTAGCATTGCCAAAACATCAAACTTGTCCGTTGTACTCTATTTAGTGTTCTAGAAGTCTAGTTTGCTAGTTTAGTTTTCGTAGAACGTTTTGTTTCGTAAAGATGCCAATAGACCATGTTATGTTTGAAATTGCACAAAAACTTGAGAAGCTCGTCTATGGAGAGAGTTGAGCAATTCCAAAGCATAAAAGTTAATTGTTAAACTCTATTTAGTGTTCTTACAAGTCTTTGTTGCTAGTTTAGCTTATGCACATTGTTCCAGAAGGTAAAGATGCCAATGGACCCAAGTTATGTATGAAATTGCACAAAAACTTGAAAAGCTCATCTACGGAGAGAGTTGAGCAACTCCAAAGCATCAAAGTGGACCGTTAAACTCTATTTACTATTCTTAGAAGTCTATATTGCTAGTTTGGCTTTCATACAACATTTTGTTAGGTAAAGATTCCAATAGACCAAGTTTTGTTCGAAATTACGTAAAACGTGAAAAACTTGTCTATGGATAGAATTGAGCATTCCCAAAGTATCAAAGTGGACCGTTGTACTCTATTTAGTGCTATTAGAAGTCTAATTTTCTAGTTTATCTTTCATACAAGGTTTCTTTTGGAAAAGATGCCAATAGATCAAGTTATGTTCGAAATTGCACAAAAAGTGAAAAACTCGTATGTTGACAGAATTGAGCATTCCCAAGGCATCAAAGCAGACCTTTATGCTCTATTTAGTGTACTTTGAAGTCTAACTTGCTAGTTTATCTTTCGTACAATGTTTCATTAGGTAAAGATGCCAATAGACCAAGTTATGTTTGAAATTGCTCAAAAACTTGAAAAGCTCGTCTCTAGAGAGAGTTAAGTATTTCCAAAGCATCAAAGTGGATCGTTAAACTCTAACGAGTGTTCTAAGAAGCCTAGGTTGCTAGTTTAAACTTCGTCCAACATTTCGTTTGGTAAAGATATTAATAGAACAAGTTATGTTGAAATTGCTCAAAATGTGAAAAGCCCGTGTATCGACAGAATTGAGCATTGCCAAAAATACAAACTTGTCCGTTGTACTCTATTTAGTGCTCTTGGAAGTCTAGTTTGCTAGTTTAGTTTTCGTACAACGTTTTGTTTGGTAAAGATGCCAATAGACCATGTTATGTTTGAAATTGCACAAAAACTTGAGAAGCACGCCTATGCAGAGAGTTGAGCATTTCCAAAGCATAAAAGTTGCTTGTTAAACTCTATTTAGTGTTCTTGCAAGTCTATGTTGCTAGTTTAGCTAGTTTAGTTTCCATACAACGTTTTGTTTGGTAAAGATGCCAATAGACCATGTTATGTTTGAAATTGCACAAAAACTTGAGAAGCTCGTCTATGGAGAGAGTTGAGCAATTCCAAAGCACAAAAGTTAATTGTTAAACTCTATTTAGTGTTCTTACAAGTCCTTGTTGCTAGTTTAGCTTTTACACAATGTTTCATTAGGTAAAGATGCCAATGGACCCAAGTTATGTATGAAATTGCACAAAAACTTGAAAAGCTCATCCACGGAGAGAGTTGAGCAACTCCAAAGCATCAAAGTGGACCGTTAAACTCTATTTAATGTTCTTAGAAGTCTATATTGCTAGTTTGGCTTTCATACAACATTTTGTAAGGTAAATATTCCAATAGACCACGTTTTGTTCGAAATTGCGCAAAACGTGAAAAACTTGTCTATGGACAGAATTGAGCATTCTCAAAGTATCAAAGTGGACCGTTGTACTCTATTTAGTGCTATTGGAAGTCTAATCTTCTAGTTTATCTTTCGTACAAGGTTTCTTTTGGTAAAGATGCCAATAGATCAAGTTATGTTCGAAATTGCACAAAAAGTGAAAAACTCGTATGTGGACAGAATTGAGCATTCCCAAAGCATCAAAGCAGACTTTTATGCTCTATTTAGTGTTCTTCGAAGTCTAACTTGCTAGTTTATCTTTCGTACAATGTTTCGTTAGGTAAAGATGCCAATAGACCAAGTTATGTTTGAAATTGCACAAAAACTTGAAAGGGTCGTCTATAGAGAGAGTTAAGTATTTCCAAAGCATCAAAGTGGATCGTTAAACTCTAACGAGTGTTCTAAGAAGCCTAGGTTGCTAGTTAACCTTCGTACAACGTTTCGTTTGGTAAAGATATTAATAGAACAAGTTATGTTGAAATTGCTCAAAATGTGAAAAGCTCGTGTATCGACAGAATTGAGCATTGCCAAAACATCAAACTTGTCCGTTGTACTCTATTTTGTGTTTTTAGAAGTCTTTGTTGCTAGTGTAGCTTTCATACAATGTTTCGTTAGGAAAGGATGCCAATAGACCAACCTATGTTTGAAATTACACGAAACGTGAAAAGCTCGTCTATATGGACAGAATTGAGCATTCCCAAAGCATCAAAGTGGACCGTTGTACTCTATTTAATGTTCTTAGAAGTCTAACTTGCTACTTTAGCTTTCGTACAACGTTTTATTTCGTAAAGATGTCAATTGACCAAGTTATGTTTGAAATTGCACAAAAAGTGAAAAGCTCATCTATGGACAGAATTGAGCATTCCCAAAGCACCAAAATGGACCGTTGTACTCTATTTAGTTTTCTTGGATGTCCAACTTGCTAGTTTTGCTTTTGTACAACGTTTCGTTTGGTACAGATGCCAATAGACCAAGTTATGTTTGAAATTACGTAAAAACTTGAAAAGCTCATCTGTGGAGAGAGTTGAGCAATTCCAAAGCATAAAAGTTAACCGTTAAACTCCGTTTAGTGTTGCTAGAAATCTATGTTGCTAGTTTATCTTTCGTACAACGTTTCGTTAGGTAAAGATGCCAATAGACCAAGTTATGTTTGAAATTGCACAAAAACTTGAAAAGCTCGTCTATGGAGAGAGTTGAGCAATTCCAAAGCATCAAAGTGGATCGTTAAACTCTATTGAGTGTTCTTAGAAGCCTAGGTTGCTAGTTTAACTTTCGTACAACGATTCGTTTGGTAAAGATATTAATAGACAAAGTTATGTTTGAAATTGCGCAAAACGTGAAAAGCTTGTGTATCGACAGAATTTAGCATTGCCAAAACATCAAACTGGACCGTTGTACTCTATTTAGTATTCTTGGAAGTCATTGTTGCTAGTGTAGCTTTCGTACAACATTACGTTAGGTAAAGATGCCAATAGACCAAGTTATGTTTGAAATTGCACAGATCATGGAAAGCTCGTCTATATGGACAGAATTGAGCATTCCCAAAGCATCAAAGTGGACCGTTGTACTCTATTTAGTGTTCTTCGAAGTCTAACTTGCTAGTTTAGCTTTCGCAGAGCGTTTCGTTAGGTAAAGATGCCAATAGACCAAGTTATGTTCGAAATTGCACAAAACGTGAAAAAGTTGTCTATGGACAAAATTTAGCATTCCCAAAGAATCAAAGTGAACCATTCTACTCTATTTAGTGTTCTTAGAAGTCTAACTTGCTAGTTTATCTTTCGTACAATGTTTCAATCCGTAAAGATGCCAATAGACCAAGTTACGTTTGAAATTGGACAAAAAGTGAAAAGCTCATCTATGGATAAAACTGAGCATTCCCAAAGCATCAAAGTGGACCGTTGTACTCTATTTTATGTGCTTGGATGTGTAACTTGATAGTTTAGCTTTCGTACAACGTTTCGTTTGGTACAGATGGCAAGAGACCACGTTATGTTTGAAATTACGCAAAAACTTGAAAAGCTCGTCTATGGTTAGTGTTGTGCAATTCCAAAGCCTAAAAGTTAACCGTTAGACTCTATTTAGTGTTCTTAGAAATCTACGTTGCCAGTTTAGTTTTTGTACAATGTTTCATTAGGTAAAGATGCCAATGGACCCAATTATATTTGAAATTGCATAAAAACTTGAAAAGCTCATCCATGGAGAGAGTTCAGCAACTCCAAAGCATCAAAGTAGGCCGTTAAACTCTATTTACTATTCTTAGAAGTCTATGTTGGTAGTTTAGCTTTCGTACAACATTTTGTTAGGTTAAGATTCCAATAGTCCAAGTTATGTTCGAAATTGCACAAAACGGGAAAAAATTTTCTATGGACAGAATTAAGCTTTCCCAACATATCATAGTGGACCGTTGTACTTTATTTAGTGCTCTTACAAGTCTAATTTGTTAGTTTATCCTTCGTAGAAGGTTTCATTCGGTAAAGATGCCAATAGACTAAGTTATGTTGGAAATTACATAAAACGTTAAAAACTTTTCTATGGACAGAATTGAGCATTCCCAAAGCATCAAAATGGACCGTTGTACTCTATTTAGTGCTCTTAGAAGTCTAGTTTGCTAGTTTAGTTTTCGTACAACGTTCTGTTTGGTAAAGATGCCAATAGACCATGTTATGTTTGAAATTGCACAAAAACATGAGAAGCTCGTCTATGGAGAGAGTTGAGCAATTCCAAAGCGTAAAAGTTAATTGTTAAACTCTATTTAGTGTTCTTACAAGTCTTTGTTGCTAGTTTAGCTTTTGCACATTGTTTCATTAGGTAAAGATGCCAATGGACCCAAGTTATGTATGAAATTGCACAAAAACTTGAAAAGCTCATCTACGGAGAGAGTTGAGCAACTCCAAACCATCAAAGTGGACCGTTAAACTCTATTTACTATTCTTAGAAGTCTATATTGCTAGTTTGGCTTTCATACAACATTTTGTTAGGTATAGATTCCAATAGACCAAGTTTTGTTCGAAATTGCGCAAAACGTGAAAAACATGTCTATGGACAGAATTGAGCATTCCCAAAGTATCAAAGTGGACCATTGTACTCTATTTAGTGCTATTAGAAGTCTAATTTTCTAGTTTATCTTTCGTACAAGGTTTCTTTTGGTAAAGATGCCAATAGATCAAGTTATGTTTGAAATTGCACAAAAAGTGAAAAACTCGTATGTGGATAGAATTTAGCATTCCCAAAGCATCAGAGCAGACCTTTATGCTCTATTTAGTGTTCTTCGAAGTCTAACTTGCTAGTTTATCTTTCGTACAATGTTTCGTTAGGTAAAGATGCCAATAGACCAAGTTATGTTTGAAATTGCACAAAAACTTGAAAGGGTCGTCTATAGAGAGAGTTAAGTATTTCCAAAGCATCAAAGTGGATCGTTAAACTCTAACGAGTGTTCTAAGAAGCCTAGGTTGCTAGTTAACCTTCGTACAACGTTTCGTTTGGCAAAGATATTAATAGAACAAGTTATGTTGAAATTGCTCAAAATGTGAAAAGCTCGTGTATCGACAGAATTGAGCATTGCCAAAACATCAAACTTGTCCGTTGTACTCTATTTAGTGCTCTTAGAAGTCTAGTTTGCTAGTTTAGTTTTCGTACAACGTTTTGTTTCGTAAAGCTGCCAATAGACCATGTTATGTTTGAAATTGCACAAAAACTTGAGAAGCTCGTCTATGTAGAGAGTTGAGCAATTCCAAAGCATAAAAGTTAATTGTTAAAGTCTATTTAGTGTTCTTGCAAGTCCATGTTGCTAGTTTAGCTAGTTTAGTTTCCATACAACGTTTTGTTTGGTAAAGATGCTAATAGACCATGTTATGTTTGAAATTGCACAAAAACTTGAGAAGCTCGTCTATGGAGAGAGTTGAGCAATTCGAAAGCATAAAAGTTAATTGTTAAACTCTATTTAGTGTTCTTACAAGTCTTTGTTGCTAGTTTAGCTTTTGCACATTGTTTCATTAGGTAAAGATGCCAATGGACCCAAGTTCTGTATGAAATTGCACAAAAACTTGAAAAGCTCATCTACGGAGAGAGTTGAGCAACTCCAAAGCATCAAAGTGGACTGTTAAACTCTATTTACTATTCTTAGAAGTCTATATTGCTAGTTTGGCTTTCATACAACATTTTGTTAGGTAAAGATTCCAATAGACCAAGTTTTGTTCGAAATTGTGCAAAACGTGAAAAACTTGTCTATAGACAGAATTGAGCATTCCCAAAGTATCAAAGTGGACCGTTGTACTCTATTTAGTGCTATTAGAAGTCTAATCTTCTAGTTTATCTTTCGTACAAGGTTTCTTTTGGTAAAGATGCCAATAGATCAAGTTACGTTCGAAATTGCACAAAAAGTGAAAAACTCGTATGTGGACAGAATTGAGCATTTCCAAAGCATCAAAGCAGACCTTTATGCTCTATTTAGTGTTCTTCGAAGTCTAACTTGCTAGTTTATCTTTCGTACAATGTTTCGTTAGGTAAAGATGCCAATAGACCAAGTTATGTTTGAAATTGCACAAAAACTTGAAAAGCTCATCTATAGAGAGAGTTAAGTATTTCCAAAGCATCAAAGTGGATCGTTAAACTCTAACGAGTGTTCTAAGAAGCCTAGGTTGCTAATTTAACCTTCGTACAACGTTTCGTTTGGTAAAGATATTAATAGAACAAGTTATGTTGAAATTGCTCAAAATGTGAAAAGCTCGTGTATCGACAGAATTGAACTTTGCCAAAACATCAAACTTGTCCGTTGTACTCTATTTTGTGTTTTTAGAAGTCTTTGTTGCTAGTGTAGCTTTCATACAATGTTTCGTTAGGTAAGGATGCATATAGACCACCCTATGTTTGAAATTACACGGAACGTGAAAAGCTCGTCTATATTGACAGAATTGAGCATTCCCAAAGCATCAAAGTGGACTGTTGTACTCTATTTAATGTTCTTAGAATTCTAACTTGCTAGTTTAGCTTTCGTACAACGTTTCATTCCGTAAAGATGTCAATTGACCAAGTTATGTTTGAAATTGCACAAAAAGTGAAAAGCTCATCTATGGACAGAATTGAGCGTTCCCAAAGCATCAAAATGGACCGTTGTACTCTATTTAGATTTTTTGGAAGTCGAACTTGCTATTTTTGCTTTTGTACAACGTTTCGTTTGGTACAGATGCCAATAGACCAAGTTATGTTTGAAATTACACAAAAACTTAAAAAGCTCATCTGTGGAGAGAGTTGAGCAATTCCAAAGCATAAAAGTTAACCGTTAAACTCCGTTTAGTGTTGTTAGAAATCTATGTTGCTAGTTTAGCTTTTGTTCAATGTTTCAATGGACCCAAGTTATGTTTGAAATTGCACAAAAACTTGAAAATCTCATCTATGGAGAGAGTTGAGCAACTCCAAAGCATCAAAGTGGACCGTTAAACTCTATTTACCGTTCTTAGAAGTCTATGTTACGAGTTTCACTTTCGTACAACGTTTTGTTAGGTAAAGATTCCAATAGACCAAGTTACGTTCGAAATTGCACAAAACGTGAACATTTTTTCTATGGACAGAATTGAGCATTCTGAAAGCATCATAGTGGACCGTTGTACTCTATTTAGTGCTCTTAGAAGTCTAATTTTCTAGTTTATCTTTCGTACAAGGTTTGATTTGGTAAAGATGCCAATAGCCCAAGTTATGTTCGAAATTACAGAAAAAGTGAAAAACACGTCTGCAGACAGAATTGACCATTCCCAAAGCATCAAGGGGGACCGTTGTACTCTATTTAGTGTTCTTAGAAGTCTAACTTGCTAGTTTATCTTTCGTACAACGTTTCGTTAGGTAAAGACGCCAATAGAACAAGTTATGTTTGAAATTGCACAAAAACTTGAAAAGCTCGTCTATGGAGAGTTGAGCAATTCCAAAGCATCAAAGTGGATCGTTAAACTCTATTAAGTGTTCTTAGAAGCTTAGGTTGCTAGTTTAACTTTCGTGCAACGTTTCGTTTGGTAAAGATATCAATAGACCAAGTTATGTTTGAAATTGCACAAAACGTGAAAAACTTGTCTATGGACAAAATTAAGCATTCCCAAAGAATCAAAGTGGACCATTCCACTCTATCTAGTGTTCTTAGAAGTCTAACTTGCTTGTTTAGCTTTCGTACAACGTTTCGTTTGGTAAGGATGCCAATAGACCAAGTTATGTTTGAAATTGCACAAAAACTTGAAAAGCTCGTCTATGGAGGTAGCTCAGCAATTCCAAAGCATAAAATTTAACCGTTAAACTCTATTTTGTGTTCTTATAAGTCTATGTTTCTAATTTATTTTTCGTACAAGGCTTCATTCGGTAAAGTTGCCAATAGACCAAGTTATGTTCGAAATTGCACAAAAAGTGAAAAACTCGTCTGTGGAGGGAATTGAGCATTCTCAAAGCATTAAAGGGGACCGTTGTACTCTATTTAGTGTTCTTAGAAGTCTAACTTGCTAGTTTATCTTTCGCACAACGTTTCGTTAGGTAAAGATGCCAATAGACCAAGTTATGTTTGAAATTGCACAAAAACCTGAAAAGCTCGTCTATGGAGAGAGTTAAGCAATTCCAAAGCATCAAAGTGGATCGTTGAACTCTAATGAGTGTTCTGAGAAGCCTAGCTTGCTAGTTTAACTTTCGTACAACGTTTCGTTTGGTAAGGATATTAATAGAACAAGTTATGGTTAAAATTGTTCAAAATGTGAAAGGTTCGTGTATCGACAGAATTGAGCATTGCCAAAACATCAAACTTGTCCGTTGTAGTCTATTTTGTGGTCTTAGAAGTCTTTGCTGCTAGTGTGGCTTTCGTACAATATTTCGTTAGGTAAAGATGCCAATAGACCAACCTATGTTTGAAATTACACAGAACGTGCAAAGCAAGTCTATATGGACAGAATTGAGCAATCCCAAAGCATCAAAGTGGACCGTTGTACTCTATTTAGTGTTCTTAGAAGTCTAACTTGCTATTTTAGCTTTCGTACAACGTTTCGATCCGTAAAGATGTCTTAAGACCAAGTAATGTTTGAAATTGCACAAAAAGTAAAAAGCTCATCTATGGACAGAATTGAGCATTCCCAAAGCATCAAAGTGGACCATTGTACTCTATTTAGTGTTCTTGGAAGTCTAACTTGCTAGTTTAGCTTTCGTACAATGTTTCATTTGGTACAGATGCCAATATACCAAGTTCTGTTTGAAATTACACAAAAACTTTAAAAGCTCGTCTATGGAGAGAGTTAAACTCTATTTAGTGTTCTTAGAAATCTATGTTGCTAGTTTAGCTTTTGTTCAATGTTTCGTTAGGTAAAGATGTCAATGGACCCAAGTTATGTTTGAAATTGCACAACAACTTGCAAAGCTCATCGATGGTGAAAGTTGAGCATCAAAGCATCAAAGGGGACCGTTAAACTCTATTTACTATTCTTAGAAGTCTATGTTGCTAGTTTAGCTTTCGTACAACGTTTTGTTAGGTAAAGATTCCAATAGACCAAGTTACGTTCGAAATTGCAGAAAACGTGAAAAAATTTTCTATGGGCAGAATTGAGCATTCCCAAAGCATGATAGTGGACCGTTGTACTCTATTTAGTGCTCTTAGAAGTCTAATTTGCTAGTATATCTTTCATACAAGGTTTCATTCGGTAAAGATGCCAATTGACCAAGTTATGTTCGAAATTCCACAAAACATGAAAAACTTTTCTATGGATAAATTTGAGCATTCCCAAAGCATCAAAGTGGACCGTTGTACTCTATTTAGTGCTGTTAGAAATCTAATTTGCTAGTTTAGCTTTCGTACAACGTTTTGTTTGGTAAAGATGCTAATAGGCCAAGTTATGTTTGAAATTGCACAAAAACTTGAAAAGCTCGTCTATGGAGATAGTTGAGCAATTCCAAAACATAAAAGTTAATTGTTACACTCTATTTAGTGTTCTCACAAGTCCATGTTGCTATATTAGCTTTCGCACAATGTTTCATTAGGTAAAGATGCCAATGGACCCAAGTTATGTATGAAATTGAACAAAAACTTGAAAAGCTCATCTATGGAGAGAGTTGAGCAACTCCAAAGCATCAAAGTGGACCGTTAAACTCTATTTACTGTTCTTAGAAGTCTATATTGCTAGTTTAGCTTTGGCACAACATTTTGTTAGGTAAAGATTCCAATAGACCAAGTTTTGTTCGAAATTGCACAAAACGTGAAAAACTTTTCTATGTACAGAATTGAGAATTCGCAAAGCATCGAAGTGGACCGTTGTACTCTATTTAGTTCTCTTAGAAGTATAATTTTCTAGTTTATCTTTCGTACAAGGTTTCATTTGGTAAAGATGCCAAATCACCAAGTCATGTTCGAAATTGCACGAAAAGTGAAAAACTCGTCTGTGGACAGAATTGAGCATTCCCAAAACATCAAAGTGGACTGTTGTACTCTATTTACTGTTCTTAGAAGTCTAACTTGCTAGTTTATCTTTCGTATGACGTTTCGTTAGGTAAAGATGCCAATAGACCAAGTTATGATTGAAACTGCATAAAACTTGAAAAGCTCGTCTATGGAGAGAGTTGAGCAATTCCAAAGCATCAAAGGGGATCGTTAAACTCTATTGCGTGTTCTTAAAATCCTAGGGTGCTAGTTTAACTTTCGTACAACGTTTTGTTTGGTAAAGATATGAATAGACCAAGTTATGTTTCAAATTGTACAAAACGTGAAAAGCTCATGTATCGACAAAATTGACCATTGCCAAAACATCAAACTGGACTGTTATACTCTATTTAGTGTTCTTAGAAGTCTTTGTTGCCAGTGTAGCTTTAGTACAACGTTTCGTTAGGTAAAGATGCCAATAGACCAAGTTATTCTTGAAACTGCACAGAATTGAGCATTCCCAAAGCATCAAAGGGGACCGTTGTACTCTATTTAGTGTTCTTTCAAGTCTAACTTGCTAGTTTAGCTTTCGTACAACGTTTCGATAGGTAAAGATGCCAATAGACCAAGTTATGTTCGAAAGTGCACAAAACATGAAAAAGTTGTCTATGGACAAAATTAAGCATTCCCAAAGAATCAAAGTGGACCATTCCACTCTATTTAGTGTTCTTTGAAGTCTAACTTGCTAGTTTAGCTTTCGTAAAACATTTCGTTCCGTAAAGATGCCAATAGACCAAGTTATGTTTAAAATTACACAAAAAGTGAAAAACTCATCTATGGAAAGAATTGAGCATTCCCAAAGCATCAAAGTGGACCGTTGTACAATATTTAGTGTTCTTAGGAGTCTAACTTGCTTGTTTAGCTTTCGTACAAAGTTTCATTTGGTAAAGATGCCAATAAACCAAGTTCTGTTTGAAATTGCACAAAAAATTGAAAAGCTCATCTATGGAGGAAGCTCAACAATTCCAAAGCCTAAAAGTTAACCGTTAAGCTCTATTAGGTGTTCTTAGAAGTCAATGTTGCTAGTTTATATTTCGTACAAGGCTTCATTGGGTAAAGTTGCCAATAGACCAAGTTATGTTCAAAATTGAACAAAAAGTCAAAAACTCATATGTGGACAAAATTGAGCATTCTCATAGCATCAAAGGGGACCGTTGTACTCTATTGAGTGTTCTTAGAAGTCTAACTTGCTAGTTTATCTTTCGTACAACATTTCGTTATGTAAAGATGCCAACAGACCAAGTTATGTTTGAAATTGCACAAAAACCTGAAAAACTCGTCTATGGAAAGAGTTAAGCAATTCCAAAGCATCAAAGTGGATCGTTAAACTCTAATGAGTGTTCTTAGAAGCCTAGGTTGCTAGTTTAACTTTCGTACAACGTTTCATTTGGTAAAGGTATTAATAGACAAAGTTATGTTTGAAATTGCTCAAAATGTGAAAAGCTTGTGTATCAACAGAACTGAGCATTGCCAAAGCATCAAACTTGTTCGTTGTACTCTATTTAGTGTTCTTACAAGTCTTTGTTGCTAGTGTAGCTTTCGTACAATGTTTCGTTAGGTAAAGATGCCAATAGACCAACCTATGTTTGAAAATGCACAGAACGTGGAAAACTCGTCTATATGGACAGAATTCAGCATTCCCAAAGCATCAAAGTGGACCGTTGTACTCTATTTAGTGTTCTTCGAATTCTAACTTGCAAGTTTAGCTTTCGTACTACGTTTCATTAAGTAAAGATGCCAATAGACCGAGCTATGTTCGAAATTGCACAAAATGTGAAAAACTTGTCTATGGACAAAACTAAGCATTCCCAAAGAATCGAAGCGGACCATTCTACTCTATTTAGTGTTCGTTGAAGTCTAACTTGCTATTCGTACAACGTTTCGTTCCGTAAAGATGCCAATAGACCAAGTTATGTTTGAAATTGCACAAAAAGGGAAAAGCTCATCTATGGACAGAATTGAGCATTCCCAAAGCATCAAAGTGGACCGTTGTACTCTATTTAGTGTTCTTAGAAGTCTAACTTGCTAGTTTAGCCTTCGTACAATGTTTCGTTTGGTAAAGATGTCAATAGACCAAGTTATGTTTGAAATTGCACAAAAACTTGAACAGCTCGTCTATGGAGAGAGCTGAGCAATTTCAAAGCGTAAAAGTTAACCGTTAAACTCTATTTAGTGTTCTTAGAAGTCTAAATTGCTAGTTTATCTTTCGTACAAGGTTTCATTCGGTAATGTTGCCAAGAGACTAAGTTGTGTTCAAAATTGCACAAAAAGTGAAAAACTCGTCTGTGGACGGAATTGCGCATTCCCAAAGCATCAAAGGGGACCGTTGCACTCTATTTAGTGTTCTTAGAAGTCTAACTTGCTAGTTTATCTTTCGTACAACGTTTCGTTAGGTAAAGATGCCAATAGACCAAGTTATGTTTGAAATTGCACAAAAACTTGAAAAGCTCGTTGAAGCAACCAGCATGAAAAACAATGAAGTCGCCACCAATTGATTTTTAGGATGCAATTGGACATCCGTTCTGGTCGACGAAAAAAATGGGCAAGGGGGTCTATTGAGCATGGAGAAGGTAGTAGGCACCCCACAACTCCCGAAATCAGTTACCTTTGATGTTTTCCTATTTGGCTCTAATTTGTTTTTGAAAATCTCATTGTGAATGTGATGAAAAATCCACTTGGAGTGATTTAAAGAAAAAGGTGCACGGGATCACTGCGGCCATTCCCGGCTTGGCCAAAGATTAACAAAAATTCCACTTGGAGTGGGTTTTGATGATTTGAAAAGAGGGTGCACGGGATCATTGGGCCATTCCCGGCTTGGCCAAAGATGATTTGTTTTGCTTAGTTTGGATGAAAAATTACACTTTGAGTGGGTTTCGATATTTTTGGAAAAGAGACTTTTTGGGGACTTGGTTGATGTACCAAAAGGACCCACAATCAAGGAAAAATGTTCAATTTAAGCCTTACTCACAACTATGCTCTTCATGAGAAAAGAAAGAATCCATTTAAGGCCCATCGGACGGGCCAAATATCTTTAAACCCCCCTTTGGGTCCTTAAATAAATTCTCCTAATCCCTAAAATCATATTTGCTTTCCGGGTCCACGAAATCCAAATGTTTTGGATGAATGCCAATGGAACCCCAATATATTGACTGCTCCTTGGTATTTAAACAAAACATAAAGGTTCTATAAACTAATCTTGGTGTGTTTATTAAGGTGAGACGGTTTGGATTAATTCTAATGACTAACGCGTTGCATTCATTCTCATTGCATTCAACCAATCCTAGCATACATCTAAGCATCATGGCATAATGTGAAAAATCAAAGTCCTAAGCATGCATTCTAATGCAATCATCATTCACAAAATCAATTCCTAATTTTTATATGCTTCTAGCATCCTAGAATATCATGTATGCATTTTCTATTTTATATCCACTATTTTTGCTACACTATTACAAGACTTACATTTTACAAGAATACATGACAAATAATAAAATTAAAAAATGAAATTTACACAAATGTACAAAAACCCAATATTGCCCTTGGGACCCACTGCTCAAATCCGGCCCAAATCTTCTAAGTATCTCTTTCGGCCCAAGTCCTCTAAGTTGCCCCTCGGCCCAAGTAGGGTCAAACCCGATCCGAACCCAACATCAAACACAAAAATGGGTCAAAATGGATACTCAAATATAATCCAAATTCAAATTAAAATCAAATTCACATTAGGAGATTTACACATGTAAGTCAATGATTCACATTATGTAACAAATCTAACACATCGATTTTCCACATTATGTAACAAATCTGACTCATCAATTTCTCATATTATGTAACAAATCGGACTCGCCAATTTTCCACATTATCTTTCAAATAGAAGCTTAGCCGATTGAAATAATGTTCCTCCACTTTCTTGCTCCAATCAAAACCGGATTATTTGTTACTTGAAAACCGATTGTAAGGTAAACTCAAACAGATAACAAACTCAATGTATGAAAGCTCAGCAAACCCATATATTAGTTCTTTGTTTTGTTTATGCAAAAATCAGCTAGTTTCATCAACAACACAGGCTAGTAACCAGCTTCATTAACAACAACAACTAACAGAGGAACTCAAATGGCAATATCAAGATATACTTTGAACCCAAACACAAACTAGTTTTGATGACTTGAATGCTATTTTTCACAAAGAAAATTCATCAATCAGAGTTACCTTGTTAAGGAAATAAGATTTTGAAGACCTTGCTTGTGAATGGACGAACTTGAAAATCAACCCCAAAATCGAACGTAAATCCAACGTCCTCCCTTCTCTTCGGCTACTCTCCTTCTTCTTCTATGTTGTGTGGCTCCCCCTTTCTCTCTTTTTGTTCTTTTCTTCCTTTCCTTGTGCGGCTTTGCTCTCTCTTCTTTCTTCTTTTTTCTCCTCTCCCGGTTTCCTCCTCTCTTTTTTTTTTGTTGTGCGGCTGCACTCTTTTTTCAATCTCAAAGAATGTTGTCTTTCTTTTATATTAAGAGAGAGTGAGACCCCTTCTCTCCTAAAACCCAGGTTCTTTCCATTTGTCCCTTTTGCCATTACTTTTTCTTTCCTTTTAACCAATGTGGCTATTCTTTTTGGTCTTTTCCACTTTTAATTTTCCATTTAATTTATTTATTTTTATTCTCTAGATATTTTCTAGGCTTTTGTTGTATTGGGCTTGAGTTTGAATTTTATGGGCTTATGGTCCAACAAATGAGTCTTAGGATTTTTGTATGTTTGTGGGTCCATGAAATAGGCTTTGAATTTTTGTGTAACCATGTGGGCCTCTGACACGGGGTCTTGAATTTTGAATTTTTGCTTTTATTAATCATTCTTCGACTGGATAAAAATCGGTTACTACACTCGTCTATGGAGAGAGTTAAGCAATTCCAAAGCATCAAAGTGGATTGTTAAACTCTATTGAGTGTTCTTAGAAGCCTAGGTTGCTAGTTTAACTTTCGTACAACGTTTCGTTTGGTAAAGGTATTAATAGACAAAGTTATGTTTGAAATTGCTCAAAATGTGAAAAGCTCGTGTATCAACAGAACTGAGCATTGCCAAAGCATCAAACTTGTTCGTTGTACTCTATTTAGTGTTCTTACAAGTCTTTGTTGCTAGTGTAGCTTTCGTACAATGTTTCGTTAGGTAAAGATGCCAATAGACCAACCTATGTTTGAAAATGCACAGAACGTGGAAAACTCGTCTATATGGACAGAATTCAGCATTCCCAAAGCATCAAAGTGGACCGTTGTACTCTATTTAGTGTTCTTCGAATTCTAACTTGCAAGTTTAGCTTTCGTACTACGTTTCATTAAGTAAAGATGCCAATAGACCGAGCTATGTTCGAAATTGCACAAAATGTGAAACACTTGTCTATGGACAAAACTAAGCATTCCCAAAGAATCGAAGTGGACCATTCTACTCTATTTAGTGTTCCTAGAAGTCTAACTTGCTAGTTTAGCTTTCATACAATGTTTCATTCCGTAAAGATGCCAATAGACCAAGTTATGTTTGAAATTGCACAAAAAGTGAAAAGCTCATCTATGGACAGAATTGAGGATTCCCAAAGAATCAAAGTGGACTGTTGTACTCTATTTAGTGTTCTTAGAATTTTAACTTGCTAGTTTAGCTTTTGTACAACGTTTCATTTGGTAAAGATGCCAATAGACCAAGTTATGTTTGAAATTGCACAAAAAGTGAAAAGCTCATCTATGGACAGAATTGAGCATTCCCAAAGAATCAAAGTGGACTGTTGTACTCTATTTAGTGTTCTTAGAATTTTAACTTGCTAGTTCAGCTTTTGTACAACGTTTCATTTGGTAAAGATGCCAATAGACCAAGTTATGTTTGAAATTGCACAAAAACTTGAAAAGCTTGTCTATGGAGAGAGTTAAGCAATTCCAAAGCATCAAAGTGGATCGTTAAACTCTAATGAGTGTTCTTAGAAGCCTAGGTTGCTAGTTTAACTTTCGTACAATGTTTCGTTTGCTAAAGATATTAATAGACCAAGTTATGTTTGAAATTGCACAAAACATGAAAAGCTCATGTATCGACAGAATTGAGCATTGCCAAAACATCAAACTTTTCCGTTGTACTCTATATAGTGTTCTTAGAAGTCTTTGTTACTAGTGTAGCTTTCGTACAATGTTTCATTAGGTAAAGATGCCAATAGACCAACCTATGTTTGAAATTGCACAGAACGTGAAAAGCTCGTCTATATGGACAGAATTGAGCATTCCCAAAGCATCAAAGTGGACTGTTGTACTCTATTTAATGTTCTTCGAAATCTAACGTGCTAGTTTTGCTTTTGTACAACGTTTCATTAGGTAAAGATGCCAATAGACCGATTTATGTTTGAAATTGCACAAAACGTGAAAAACTTGTCTATGGACAAAACTAAGCATACCCAAAGAATCGAAGTGGACCGTTCTACTCTATCTAGTGTTCCTAGAAGTCTAACTTGCTAGTTTAGCTTTCATACAATGTTTCATTCCGTAAAGATGCCAATAGACCAAGTTATGTTCGAAATTGCACAAAAAGTGAAAAGCTCATCAATGGACAGAATTGAGCATTCCCAACGCATCAAAGTGGACTGTTGTACTCTATTTAGTGTTCTTAGAATTTTAACTTGTTAGTTTAACTTTTGTACAACGTTTCGTTTGGTAAAGATGCCAATAGACCAAGTTATGTTTGAAATTGCACAAAAACTTGAAAAGCTCATCTATGGAGAGAGTTAAGCAATTCCAAAGCATCAAAGTGGATCGTTAAACTCTAATGAGTGTTCTTAGAAGCCTAGGTTGCTAGTTTAACTTTCGTACAACATTTCATTTGGTAAAGATATTAATAGACCAAGTTATGTTTGAAATTGCACAAAACATGAAAAGCTCATGTATCGACAGAATTGAGCATTGCCAAAACATCAAACTTGTCCGTTGTACTCTATATAGTGCTGTTAGAAGTCTTTGTTGCTAGTGTACCTTTCGTACAATGTTTCATTAGGTAAAGATGCCAATAGACCAACCTATGTTTGAAATTGCACAGAACGTGAAAAGCTCGTCTATATGGACAGAATTGAGCATTCCCAAAGCATCAAAGTGGACCGTTGTACTCTATTTAATGTTCTTCGAAATCTAACTTGCTAGTTTAGCTTTTGTACAATGTTTCATTAGGTAAAGATGCCAATAGACCGAGTTATGTTCGAAATTGCACAAAACGTGAAAAACTTGTCTATGGACAAAACTAAGCATTCCCAAAGAATCGAAGTGGACCATTCTACTCTATTTAGTTTTCCTAGAAGTCTAACTTGCTAGTTTAGCTTTCGTACAACGTTTCATTCCGTTAAGATGCCAATAGACCAAGTTATGTTTGAAATTGCACAAAAACTTGAAAAGCTCGTCTCTGGAGAGAGTTAAGCAATTCCAAAGCATCAAAGTGGATCGTTAAACTCTAATGAGTGTTCTTAGAAGCCTAGGTTGCTACTTCAACTTTCGTACAACGTTTAATTTGCTAAAGATATTAATAGACCAAGTTATGTTTGAAATTGCACAAAACATGAAAAGCTCATGTATCGACAGAATTGAGCATTGCCAAAACATCAAACTTTTCCGTTGTACTCTATATAGTGTTCTTAGAAGTCTTTGTTGCTAGTGTGGCTTTCGTAAAATGTTTCATTAGTTAAAGATGCCAATAGACCAACCTATGTTTGAAATTGCATAGAACGTGAAAGGCTCGTCTATATGGACAGAATTGAGCATTCCCAAAGCATCAAAGTGGACCGTTGTACTCTATTTAATGTTCTTCAAAATCTAACTTGCTAGTTTAGCTTTTGTACAACGTTTCATTAGGTAAAGATGCCAATAGACCGAGTTATGTTCGAAATTGCACAAAACGTGAAAAACTTGTCTATGGACAAAACTAAGCATACCCAAAGAATCGAAGTGGACCATTCTACTCTATCTAGTGTTCCTAGAAGTCTAACTTGCTAGTTTAGCTTTCATACAATGTTTCATTCCGTAAAGATGCCAATAGACCAAGTTATGTTCGAAATTGCATAAAATGTGAAAAGCTCATCTATGGATAGAATTGAGCATTCCCAAAGCATCAAAGTGGATTGTTGTACTCTATTTAGTGTTCTTAGAATTTTAACTTGTTAGTTTAGCTTTTGTACAACGTTTCGTTTTGTAAAGATGCCAATAGACAAACTTATGTTTGAAATTGCACGAAAACTTGAAAAGCTCGTCTATGGAGAGAGTTAAGCAATTCCAAAGCATCAAAGTGGATCGTTAATCTCTAATGAGTGTTCTTAGAAGCCTAGGTTGCTAGTTTAACTTTCGTACAACGTTTCGTTTGGTAAAGATATTAATAGACCAAGTTATGTTTGAAATTGTGCAAAACATGAAAAGCTCATGTATCGCAAGAATTGAGCATTGCCAAAACATCAAACTTGTCCGTTGTACTCTATATGGTGCTCTTAGAAGTCTTTGTTGCTAGTGTACCTTTCGTACAATGTTTCATTAGGTAAAGATGCCAATAGACCAACCTATGTTTGAAATTGCACAGAACGTGAAAAGCTCGTCTATATGGACAAAATTGAGCATTCCCAAAGCATCAAAGTGGACCGTTGTACTCTATTTAATGTTCTTCGAAATCTAACTTGCTAGTTTAGCTTTTGTACAATGTTTCATTAGGTAAAGATGCCAATAGACCGAGTTATGTTCGAAATTGCACAAAACGTGAAAAACTTGTCTATGGACAAAACTAAGCATTCCCAAAGAATCGAAGTGGGCCATTCTACTCTATTTAGTTTTCCTAGAAGTCTAACTTGCTAGTTTAGCTTTCGTACAACGTTTCATTCCGTTGGGATGCCAATAGACCAAGTTATGTTTGAAATTGCACAAAAACTTGAAAAGCTCGTCTATGGAGAGAGTTAAGCAATTCCAAAGCATCAAAGTGGATCGTTAAACTCTAATGAGTGTTCTTAGAAGCCTAGGTTGCTAGTTCAACTTTCGTACAACGTTTAATTTGCTAAAGATATTAATAGACCAAGTTATGTTTGAAATTGCACAAAACATGAAAAGCTCATGTATCGACAGAATTGAGCATTGCCAAAACATCAAACTTTTCCGTTGTACTCTATATAGTGTTCTTAGAAGTCTTTGTTGCTAGTGTAGCTTTCGTAAAATGTTTTATTAGTTAAAGATGCCAATAGACCAACCTATGTTTGAAATTGCATAGAACGTGAAAGGCTCGTCTATATGGACAGAATTGAGCATTCCCAAAGCATCAAAGTGGACCGTTGTACTCTATTTAATGTTCTTCAAAATCTAACTTGCTAGTTTAGCTTTTGTACAACGTTTCATTAGGTAAAGATGCCAATAGACCGAGTTATGTTCGAAATTGCACAAAACGTGAAAAACTTGTCTATGGACAAAACTAAGCATACCCAAAAAATCGAAGTGGACCATTCTACTCTATCTAGTGTTCCTAGAAGTCTAACTTGCTAGTTTAGCTTTCATACAATGTTTCATTCCGTAAAGATGCCAATAGACCAAGTTATGTTCGAAATTGCACAAAATGTGAAAAGCTCATCTATGGACAGAATTGAGCATTCCCAAAGCATCAAAGTGGATTGTTGTACTCTATTTAGTGTTCTTAGAATTTTAACTTGTTAGTTTAGCTTTTGTACAACGTTTCGTTTTGTAAAGATGCCAATAGACAAAGTTATGTTTGAAATTGCACAAAAACTTGAAAAGCTCGTCTATGGGGAGAGTTAAGCAATTCCAAAGCATCAAAGTGGATCGTTAAACTCTAATGAGTGTTCTTAGAAGCCTAGGTTGCTAGTTTAACTTTCGTACAACGTTTCGTTTGGCAAAGATATTAATAGACCAAGTTATGTTTGAAATTACACAAAACATGAAAAGCTCATGTATCTACAGAATTGAGCATTGCCAAAACATCAAACTTGTCCGTTGTACTCTATATGGTGCTCTTAGAAGTCTTTGTTGCTAGTGTACCTTTCGTACAATGTTTCTTTAGGTAAAGATGCCAATAGACCAACCTATGTTTGAAATTGCACAGAACGTGAAAAGCTCGTCTATATGGACAGAATTGAGCATTCCCAAAGCATCAAAGTGGACCGTTGTACTCTATTTAATGTTCTTCGAAATCTAACTTGCTAGTTTAGCTTTTGTACAACGTTTCGTTAGGTAAAGATGCCAATAGACCGAGTTATGTTCGAAATTGCACAAAAGGTGAAAAACTTGTCTATGGACAAAACTAAGCATTCCCAAAGAATCGAAGTGGACCATTCTACTCTATTTAGTTTTCCTAGAAGTCTAACTTGCTAGTTTAGCTTCCATACAACGTTTCGTTCCGTTAAGATGCCAATAGACCAAGTTATGTTTGAAATTGCATAAAAACTTGAAAAGATCGTCTATGGAGAGAGTTAAGCAATTCCGAAGCATCAAAGTGGATCGTTAAACTCTAAAGAGTGTTCTTAGAAGCCTAGGTTGCTAGTTCAACTTTCGTACAACGTTTCGTTTGCTAAAGATATTAATAGACCAAGTTATGTTTGAAATTGCACAAAACATGAAAAGCTCATGTATCGACAGAATTGAGCATTGCCAAAACATCAAACTTTTCCGTTGTACTCTATATAGTGTTCTTAGAAGTCTTTGTTGCTAGTGTAGCTTTCGTACAATGTTTCATTAGGTAAAGACGCCAATAGACCAACCTATGTTTGAAATTGCATAGAACGTGAAAAGCTCGTCTATATGGACAGAATTGAGCATGCCCAAAGCATCAAAGTGGACCGTTGTACTCTATTTAATGTTCTTCAAAATCTAACTTGCTAGTTTAGCTTTTGTACAACGTTTCATTAGGTAAAGATGCCAATAGACCGAGTTATGTTCGAAATTGCACAAAACGTGAAAAACTTGTCTATGGACAAAACTAAGCATACCCAAAGAATCGAAGTGGACCATTCTACTCTATCTAGTGTTCCTAGAAGTCTAACTTGCTAGTTTAGCTTTCATACAATGTTTCATTCCGTAAAGATGCCAATAGGCCAAGTTATGTTCGAAATTGCACAAAAAGTGTAAAGCTCATCTATGGACAGAATTGAGCATTCCCAAAGCATCAAAGTGGACTTTTGTACTCTATTTAGTGTTCTTAAAATTTTAACTTGTTAGTTTAGCTTTTGTACAACGTTTCGTTTGGTAAAGATGCCAATAGACCAAGTTATGTTTGAAATTGCACAAAAACTTGAAAAACTCGTCTATGGAGAGAGTTAAGCAATTCCAAAGCATCAAAGCGGATCGTTAAACTCTAATGAGTGTTCTTAGAAGCCTAGGTTGCTAGTTTAACTTTCGTACAACGTTTCGTTTGGTAAAGATATTAATAGACCAAGTTATGTTTGAAATTGCACAAAACATGAAAAGCTCATGTATCGACAGAATTGAGCATTGCCAAAAACATCAAACTTGTCCGTTGTACTCTATATGGTGCTCTTAGAAGTCTTGGTTGCTAGTGTACCTTTCGTACATTGTTTCATTAGGTAAAGATGCCAATAGACCAACCTATGTTTGAAATTGCACAGAACGTGAAAAGCTCGTCTATATGTACAGAATTGAGCATTCCCAAAGCATCAAAGTGGACCGTTGTACTCTATTTAATGTTCTTCGAAATCTAACTTGCTAGTTTAGCTTTTGTACAACGTTTCGTTAGGTAAAGATGTCAATAGACCGAGTTATGTTCAAAATTGCACAATACGTGAAAAACTTATCTATGGACAAAACTAAGCATTCCCAAAGAATCGAAGTGGACCATTCTACTCTATTTAGTTTTCCTAGAAGTCTAACTTGCTAGTTTAGCTTTCATACAACGTTTCGTTCCGTTAAGATGCCATTAGACCAAGTTATGTTTGAAATGGCACAAAAACATGAAAAGCTCATCTGTGGAGAGAGTTAAGCAATTCCAAAGCGTCAAAGTGGATCGTTAAACTCTAATGAGTGTTCTTAGAAGCGTAGGTTGCTAGTTCAACTTTCATACAACGTTTCGTTTGCTAAAGATATTAATAGATCAAGTTATGTTTGAAATTGCACACAACATGAAAAGCTCATGTATCGACAGAATTAAGCATTGCCAAAACATCAAACTTTTTCGTTGTCCTCTATATAGTGTTCTTAGAAGTCTTTGTTGCTAGTGTAGCTTTCGTACAATGTTTCATTAGGTAAAGATGCCAATAGACCAACCTATGTTTGAAATTGCACAGAACGTGAAAAGCTCGTCTATATGGACAGAATTGAGCATTCCCAAAGCATCAAAGTGGACCGTTGTACTCTATTTAATGTTCTTCAAAATCTAACTTGCTAGTTTAGCTTTTGTACAACGTTTCATTAGGTAAGGATGCCAATAGACCGAGTTATGTTCGAAATTGCACAAAACATGAAAAACTTGTCTATGGACAAAACAAAGCATACCCAAAGAATCGAAGTGGACCATTCTACTCTATCTAGTGTTCTTAGAAGTCTAACTTGCTAGTTTAGCTTTCATACAATGTTTCATTCCGTAAAGATGCCAATAGACTAAGTTATGTTCGAAATTGCACAAAAAGTGAAAAGCTCATCTATGGACAGAATTGAGCATTCCCAAAGCAGCAAAGTGGATTGTTGTACTCTATTTAGTGTTCTTAGAATTTTAACTTGTTAGTTTAGCTTTTGTACAACGTTTCGTTTGGTAAAGATGCCAATAGACCAAGTTATGTTTGAAATTGTACAAAAACTTGAAAAGCTCGTCTATGGAGAGAGTTAAGCAATTCCAAAGCATCAAAGTGGATCGTTAAACTCTAATGAGTGTTCTTAGAAGCCTAGGTTGCTAGTTTAACTTTCGTACAACGTTTCGTTTGGTAAAGATATTAATAGACCAAGTTATGTTTGAAATTGCACAAAACATGAAAAGCTCATGTATCGACAGAATTGAGCATTGCCAAAACATCAAACTTGTCCGTCGTACTCTATATGGTACTCTTAGAAGTCTTTGTTGCTAGTGTACCTTTCGTACAATGTTTCATTAGGTAAAGATGCCAATAGTTTCATTAGGTAAAGGTGCCAATAGACCAACCTATGTTTGAAATTACACAGAACGTGAAAAGCTCGTCTATATGGACAGAATTGAGCATTCCCAAAGCATCATTGTGGACCATTGTACTCTATTTAATGTTCTTCGAAATCTAACTTGCTAGTTTAGCTTTTGTACAACGTTTCGTTAGGTAAAGATGGCAATAGACCGAGTTATCTTTGAAATTGCACAAAACGTGAAAAACTTGTGTATGGACAAAACTAAGCATTCCCAAAGAATCGAAGAGGACCATTCTACTCTATTTAGTTTTCCTAGAAGTCTAACTTGCTACTTTTGCTTTCGTACAACGTTTCGTTCCGTTAAGATGCCAATAGACCAAGTTATGTTTGAAATTGCACAAAAAGGGAAAAGCTAATCTATGGACAGAATTGAGCATTCCCAAAGCATCAAATTTGGACCATTGTACTCTATTTAGTGTTCTTAGAATCCTAACTTGCTAGTTTAGCTTTCGTACAACATTTTGTGTGGTAAAGATTCTAGTAGACCAAGTTATGATTGAAATTGCAAAAAAACTTGAAAAGCTCGTCTATGGAGAGAGCTCAGCAATTCCAAGGCATAAAAGTTAACCGTTAAACTCTATTTGGTGTTCTTAGAAGTCTATGTTGCTAGTTTATCTTTCGTACAAGGTTTCATTCGGTAAAGTTGCCAATAGACCAAGTTATGTTCGAAATTGCACAAAAAGTGAAAAACTCGTCTGTGGATAGAATTGAGCATTCCCAAAGTATCAAAGGGTACCATTGTACTCTATTTGGTGTTCTTAGAAGTCTAACTTGCTAGTTTATCTTTCGCACAACGTTTCTTTTGGTAAAGATATTAAGAGACCAAGTTATGTTTGAAATTGCACAAAATGTGAAAAGCTCACGTATCGATAGAATTGAGCATTGCCAAAACATCAAACTGTACCGTTGTACTCTATTTAGTGTTCTTAGAAGTCTTTGTTGCAAGTGTAGCTTTCGTACAGCGTTTCGTTAGGTAAAGATGCCAATAGATCGAGATCATTGGACCCATTTTCGGCTTGGTTGAAAATGATTTTTTGTTTTGCAGATGATATTCAAGAGTTTTTGTAATCTCGTCTTAACTGAATGATGTTTCGATCAAGTGATATGCTTTGATTTGAGGAAAATGACTATGTCCAAGATATACATTCTGCATAAACCTGCCGTAATACAAAAAAGATAAACCATATGCAACAATGATGCATGTAATGACCTATTTTTTTCAAAGATGAATGTCTCATTAATGAGTGAATGCATGTTTTCTCAAGGTTTTGCCATCCTCAGTCACGCGTACAGTTGTGAATTGCTAGAACAAATCTGCTTCTTTGTAGGGTTTGACTTTCTGACTGTGGATTTTCAATTCATCTTCTCTATACTGATTAGTAAAGGCTGTCACTCATTCCAGAACCCAACACTTGTGCTGTCTCTCTTCCTTTTCTTTGCTTATTTGCATGTGTGCCCACTTTTCAGTTCAAGGCTGCTAGTTCATTTGGATTTATTCTTTCATTTCATTGTGTGCGTCATATGAATATGATCTTCTCTTTCCTGCTAATGCTTACCTCGCCTACAAGTTTTTCATTCAAATCCCTTCCAGCTTAGGATGCCAAAATCCAATCAAATTCCTGTCAAAAGTAATGTCCTAATGCACTCCTCATATTTTCCGTCAAAACTTTGTCAGTGATAAATTCAATAGTATAGCCATGCATGTCAATTACTGAATGCAAATGATAATCATTTTGGAATATGGAATGAGAATTGAATTGGAATATGGAAAAAAGATGCCACAAGTGACAAAACTGTAGAAATGAATTTCTTCACCATTTTTATTGAAAAGGATGGGTGACAATCGAAAAACCCTTAGACGAAGATATGTGCAAGAATGTAGAGAAGTCAAAGGAAGAAAGGACAAACCAAGCTTCTCCAAGATGAAATATGTGATAATTCAAAGATTCCACTAAAACTGCCCCAGTTTTGGTGTGCTCCCAATTAACAATGATCAAATCTGACTCGTATGAGGCTATCTCTGAGTCCTCCACTTTTGCCAACAAACTTCTCATTCTGTTTAACGGACTAACACCTTCGCATGGTGAAATATATGATAGCATAAGGAGCGCACCAAAAACTGCCCCAGTTTTGGGTGCATGTCCAATTGACTGTTCTCCAACCCAACAATTAGGAGGTCGATTTTGTACTCCGCACCAAGGTCAATGCAAGACAAGTTAACAACCAACAGACTCATGTCTCAACCTCCTTTCTTCAAACAATCTGTAACTGGAACTTGCAGCCATAACTAAAGTACCCGTGAGGGTTTTCACTCCAATAAAATTTCTTTTCGTCCCTAATTTTTGCCTAGAGCGCCCTTTCGAGTTTTCACTCTAGCTCGATTTTTTTTTCCTAGAGCGCCCTTTCGGGTTTTCACTCTAACGGGATTTTTCTTATCCCTAATTTTTGCCTAGAGCGCCTTTTCAGGTTTTCACTCTAGCGGGATTTTTTTGTCCCTAATTTTTGCCTAGAGCGCCCTTTCGAGTTTTCACTCTAGCGGGATTTCTTTTTTCCTCTTTTTTTTTTTAAGCATAATACCGCCTGAGAACATCGGCATTTACTAGGTGAGGCAAATCATCTCCATCCATCTTTGTCAAAATTACTGTTGCACCAGAGAATGCTTTCTTCACAACATATGGTCCCTCATAGGTAGGAGTCCATTTTCCACGGTGATCTTTTTGAGGTGGATAAATCATCTTTAACACTAAATCCCCCACTCTGAAACAACGAGGACGCACTTTCTTGTGATGTGCTCTTATCATTCGTCTTTGATAGAGTTGCCCTCTACAAAGTGCTCCCAATCTTCTCTCTTCAATAAAATTTAGATGTTCATAACGAGTTCGGACCCACTCACTCTCCTCGAAGTTGGCCTCCACCACCACTCTTAGCGAGGGAATTTATACTTCAATGGGAAGAACCGCCTCTGTCCCGTATACTAAAAGCAAAAGGACTTTCACCCGTGGATGTACGCACAGAAGTTCGATACCCATATAAAGCAAAAGGAAGCTTTTCATGCCAATCTTTGTAATTCTTCGTCATCTTCTGAATAATCTTCTTGATATTTTTGTTAGCCGCCTCAACAGCCCCGTTCATCTTGGGACGATAAGGAGATAAATTATGATGCTTGATCTTGAACTGCTCACATAAATCATTCACTATCTTGCTATTGAAATTCGTGTCATTGTCTGTAATGATCCTTTCAGGAACCCCATAACGACATACAATATCTTTTCTCAAAAATCAGGCGATAAACCATTGAGTTGCACTCCCTGTCAAACTTTCTTAGAAAAAGTGAATCAATATCTTCTTATCGTGAACATATGGCAGCATCCTCTGACAATACATGGTCAGATGATCTAGAGGAATTCCAGTACCATCGAAGAGAGTAAACGCAGGAAGCTTGAAATCAGGAGGAATAATCAAATCTTTCACCGAACATAGCTTATGTGGGCTTAAAGCACCAACAGGCTAAATCCTTCAATTGAACTCATCCATTTTTCCATCTTTTTGTACTGCTCTACAGTAAGACCTCTTCCTTTTTCCTCTTTAACCTCTACGGGCATGACATATGTTTTCTGTTGGGAATCCAATGATGGAAATCCACCATCTCGAGCTGGCCCGACTATCGGCGCACATCCTGAGAAATTCATTGCCGTGTTATCATAAGGCTGAAGCATGGGATCTTCCTTCTGTGCTGAGCTTTCAGCAACTGCTTTTCCTTTCATAAATTGTGTCATCTGAGTAATCAGCATAGCCATTTGTTCTTTCAGATCAGCAATTTTCTGGCTTTGCTTTTGGATCAGTTCCTTTTGCTGTTATTGTAATCTGGTGCGATAAGGATGACAGTGATATGAATTAACTAGTGCTTTTCCCTTTTTACGTGCCACCTTCATGATGAAAGAAATTTTATTAATTAATCAGTTTCATTATTTATGCATGATGGTGGATTTATGTGTTCACTAATGCATATGAAAAGTATATATGGACATGTATAGGTGAGTAACGAGTGTGCAAGTATATGTGGTTGAGTATGGATAATTAACAAGTGTACAAGTATATATGAACATGTATGGATGATTAGCAGATGTACAAGTATATATGGACATGTATGGATGATTAACAGATGTACAAGTATATATGAACATGCATGGATGATTAACAAGTGTACAAGTATATATGAACGATTAATAAGTGTACAAGCATATATGGACATGTGTGAGTGTATATTTATGTACATGTATGAGTATACAAGTATATATGGACATGTATGGATAATTATCAAGCGTATATGATCATAACCTAGGCTAACATAGATATGACAAGTGTATAAAAGATGTACATGTGTGGTTCAATGAATGTATATATACAGGTATGCATCAAGTACATATAAACATGTAAATGAGGAATAAAGGTACAGGGTATTTAAATGTACAGGAAATAAATAGAGTTAAGGATATGAGAATCTCCCATTGTTCCTAAACAAAATTAGGTTCCTACAAACTTCTGAAGGTCTTGAACCAGATCTAAGGGTTATCTAATGTGCATATGGGTGGCTTATCTAACTATAACGCGGCTAAGCGAGAGGCCACTGGATCAGGTTAGCTCACACCCCATATCTGGAAGTGGAGCCCATCCCCCAATATCTTGAAGGGACGTCAATCCAGGAGGATGTCTTTCCTTGCTTACGTGAGGACAAAATCCATCAAAAGCAAATATCAACCCTCACTAATCACTAGTAGGACCCGGTTTTTATGGGCCATTTGTGTGCATGTGAATGGTGATGTGTGTGCGGGGGATCATACCGTATCCTTAACAAACACTCAAATTTTATGAAACCAAAAACCTGTTATTTTATCTACAATCATTAACAAACACATTAGATTCCTCAAAATGTTGAAAGAAAAATGTACAACAAAATAAACAAATCAACCGAATAGGAAAACACTAACACAAAAAGGCCCGACCCCTTTGGTACAACAACCATGATCCCCAGTGAAGTCGCCAGCTGAAGCAACTGGCATGAAAAACAATGAAGTCGCCACCAATTGATTTTTAGGATTCAATTGGACATCGTTCTAGTCTACGAAAAAAATGGGCAAGGGAGTCTATTGAGCATGGGGAAGGTATTAGGAACCCCACAACTCCCGAAATCGGTTACCTTTGATGTTTTCCTATTTGACTCTAATTTGTTTTTGAAAATCTCATTGTGAATGTGATGAAAAATCCACTTGGAGTGGTTTAAAGAAAAAGGTGCATGGGATCACTGCGGCCATTCCCGGCTTGGCCAAGATTAACAAAAATTCCACTTGGAGTGAGTTTGGATGATTTGAAAAGAGGGTGCACGGGATCATTGGGCCCATTCCCGGCTTGGCCAAAGATGATTTGTTTTGCTTAGTCTGGATGAAAAATTCCACTTTGAGTGGGTTTCGATATTTTTGGAAAAGGGACTTTTTGGGGACTTGGTTGATGTACCAAAAGGACCCACAATCAAGGAAAAATGTTCAATTTAAGCCTTACTCACAACTATTCTCTAATGACTAACGCGTTGCATTCATTTTCATTGCATTCAACCAATCCTAGCATACATCTAAGCATCATGGCATAATGTGAAAAATCAAAGTCCTAAGCATGCATTCTAATGCAATCATCATTCACAAAATCAATTCCTAATTTCTGTATGCTTCTAGCATCCTAGAATATCATGTATGCATTTTCTATTTTACATCCACTATTTTTGCTACACTATTACAAGACTTACATTTTACAAGAATACATGACAAATAATAAAATTAAAAAATGAAATTTATACAAATGTACAAAAACCCAATATTGCCCTTGGGACCCATTGCTGAAATCCGGCCCAAATCTTCTAAGTATGTCTTTCAGCCCAAGTCCTCTAAGTTGCCCCTTAGCCCAAGTAGGATCAAACCCGATCCGAACCCAACATCAAACACAAAAATGGGTCAAAATGGATACTCAAATGTAATCCAAATTCAAATTAAAATCAAATTCACATTAGGAGATTTACACATGTAAGTCAATGTTTCACATTATGTAACAAATCTAACACATCGATTTTCCACATTATGTAACAAATCTGACTCATCAATTTCTCATATTATGTAACAAATCGGACTCGCCAATTTTCCACATTATCTTTCAAATAGAAGCTTAGCCGATTGAAATAATGTTCCTACACTTTCTTGCTCCAATCAGAACCGGATTATTTGTTACTTGAAAACCGATTATAAGTAAACTCAAACAGATTAACAAACTCAATGTATAAAGGCTCAGCAAACCCATATATTAGTTATTTGTTTTGTTTTTGCAAAAATCAGCTAGTTTCATCAACACCACAGGCTAGCAACCAACTTCATTAACAACAACAACTGACAGAGGAACTCAAATGGCAATGTCAAGATATACTTTGAACCCGAACACAAGCTAGTTTTGATGACTTGAATGCTATTTTTCACAAAGAAAATTCATCAATCAGAGTTACCTTGTTAAGGAAATAAGATTTTGAAGACCTTGCTTGTGAATGGACGAACTTGAAAATCAACCCCAAAATCGAACGTGAATCCAACGTCCTCCCTTCTCTTCGGCTACTCTCCTTCTTCTATGTTGTGTGGCTCCCCCTTTCTCTCTTTTTGTTTTTTTCTTCCTTCCCTTGTACGGCTTTGCTCTCTCTTCTTTCTTCTTTTTTCTCCTCTCCCGGTTTCGTCCTCTCCTTTTTTGTTGTTGTGCGGCTGCTCTCTTTTTTCAATCTCAAAGAATGCTGTCTTTCTTTTATATTAAGAGAAAGAAAGACCCCCTCTCTCCTAAAACCCTAGTTCTTTCCATTTGTCCCTTTTGCCCTTACTTTTTCTTTCCTTTTAACCAATGTGGCTATTCTTTTTGGTCTTTTCCACTTTTAATTTTCCATTTAATTTATTTATTTTTATTCTCTAGATATTTTCTAGGCTTTTGTTGTATTGGGCTTGAGTTTGAATTTTATGGGCTTATGGTCCAAGAAATGGGTCTTAGGATTTTTGTATGTTTGTGCGTCCATGTGTAAGCATGTGAGCCTCTGACACGGGCTCTTGAATTTTGAA
The DNA here is from genome assembly GCF_013401445.1 of Tripterygium wilfordii. Taxonomy (NCBI): domain Eukaryota; kingdom Viridiplantae; phylum Streptophyta; class Magnoliopsida; order Celastrales; family Celastraceae; genus Tripterygium; species Tripterygium wilfordii. Next base: position 5,545,082 of record NC_052241.1, read on the forward strand.
TTTTCGCTTTTATTAATTATTCTTTGACCGGACAAAAATCGGTTACTACACTCGTCTATTGAGAAAGTTGAGCAATTCCAAAGCATCAAAGTGGATCGTTATACTCTATTGAGTGTTCTTAGAAGCCTAGGTTGCTAGTTTAACTTTCGTACAACGTTTCGTTTGGTAAAGATGTTAATAGACCAAATTATGTTTGAAATTGCACAAATTGTGAAAAGCTCGTGTATCGATAGAATTGAGCATTGCCAAAACATCAAACTGGACCGTTGTACTCTATTTAGTGTTCTTAGAAGTCTTTGTTGCTGGTGTAGCTTTCATACAATGTTTCGTTAGGTAAAGATATCAATAGACGTTATGTTTGAAATTGCACAGAACGTGAAAAACTTGTCTATATGGACAAAACTGAGCATTCCCAAAGCATTAAAGTGGACCGTTGTACTCTATTTAGTTTTCTCCAAAGTCTAACTTGCTAGTCTAGCTTTCATGCAACGTTTCGTTAGGCAAAGATGCCAATAGACCAAGTTATGTTCGAAATTGCACAAAACGTGAAAAACTTGTTTGTGGACAAAATTAAGCATTCCCAAAGAATCAAAGTGGACCGTTGTACTCTATTTAGTGTTCTTAGAATTCTAACTAGCTACTTTAGCTTTCGTACAACGTTTCGTTTGGTAAATATGCCAATAGACCAAGTTATGTTTGAAATTGCACAAAAACTTGAAAAGCTCGTCTATGGAGAGAGCTCAGCAATTCCAAAGCACAAAAGTTAACCGTTAAACTCTATTTAGTGTTCTTAGAGGTATATGTTGCTAGTTTATCTTTCGTGCAAGGTTTCATTCGGTAATGCTGCCAATAGACCAAGTTATGTTCGAAATTACACATAAAGTGAAAAACTCGTTTGTGGACAGAATTGAGCATTCCCAAAGCATCAAAGTGGATCGTTAAACTCTAATGAGTGTTCTTAGAAGCCTAGGTTGCTAGTTTAACTTTCGTACAACGTTTCATTTGGTAAAGATATTAATAGACCAAGTTATGTTTGAAATTGCACAAAACATGAAAAGCTCATATATTGACAGCATTGAGCATTGCCAAAACATCAAACTTGTCCGTTGTACTCTATTTAGTGTTCTTAGAAGTCTTGGTTTCTAGTGTAGCTTTCGTACAATGTTTCGTTAGGTAAAGATGCCAATAGACCAACCTATGTTTGAAATTGCACAGAACGTGAAAATCTCGTCTATATGGACAGAATTGAGCATTCCCAACGCATCAAAGTGAACCGTTGTACTCTATTTAGTGTTCTTTGAAATCTAACTTGCTAGTTTAGCTTTCGTACAACGCTTCGATAGGTAAAGATGCCAATAGACTGAGTTATGTTCGGAAGTGCACAAAACGTGAAAAACTTGTCTATGGACAAAACTAAGCATTCCCAAAGAATCGAAGTGGACCATTCTACTCTATTTAGTGTTCCTAGAAGTCTAACTTGCTAGTTTAGCTTTCGTACAACGTTTCATTCCGTAAAGGATGCCAATAGACCAAGTTATGTTCAAAATTGCACAAAAAGTGAAAAGCTCATCTATGGATAGAATTGAGCATTCCCAAAGCATCAAAGTGGACCGTTGTACTCTATTTAGTGTTCTTAGAATTCTAACTTGCTATTTTAGCCTTTGTACAACGTTTCATTTGGTAAAGATGCCAATAGACGAAGTTATGTTTGAAATTGCACAAAAACTTGAAAAGCTCGTCTATGGAGAGAGTTAAGCAATTCCAAAGCATCAAAGTGGATCGTTAAAATCTAATGAGTGTTCTTAGAAGCCGATGTTGCTAGTCTAACTTTCGTACAACGTTTCGTTTGGTAAAGATATTAATAGACCAAGTTACATTTGAAATTGCACAAAACATGAAACGCTCATGTATCGACAGAATTGAGCATTGCCAAAACATCAAACTTGTCCGTTGTAGTCTATTTAGTGTTCTTAGAAGTCTTTGTTGCTAGTGTAGCTTTCGTACAATGTTTCGTTAGGTAAAGATGCCAATAGACGAACCTATGTTTGAAATTGCACAGAACGTGAAAAGCTCATATTTATGGACAGAATTGAGCATTCCCAAAGCATCAAAGGGGACCGTTGTACTCTATTTAATGTTCTTTGAAATCTAACTTGCTAGTTTAGCTTTCGTACAACGTTTCGTTAGGTAAAGATGCCAATAGACCGAGTTATGTTCGAAATTGCACAAAACGTGAAAAACTTGTCTATGGACAAAACTAAGCATTCCCAAAGAATTGAAGTGGACCATTCTACTCTATTTAATTTTCCTAGAATTCTAACTTGCTAGTTTAGGTTTCGTACAACGTTTCGTTCCATAAAGATGCCAATACACCAAGCTATGTTTGAAATTGCACAAAAACTTGAAAAACTCGTCTATAGAGAGAGCTCAGCAATTCCAAAGCATAAAAGTTAACCGTTAAACTCTATTTAGTGTTCTTAAAAGTCCATGTTGCTAGTTTGTCTTTCGTACAAGGTTTCATTCAGTAAAGTTGCCAATAGACCAAGTTATATTTGAAATTGCACAAAAAGTGAAAAGCTCATCTATGGACAGAATTGAGCATTCGCAAAGCATCTAAGTGGACCGTTGTACTCTATTTAGTGTTCTTAGAAGTCTACCTTGCTAGTTTAGCTTTCGTACAACGTTTCGTTCCGTAAAGATGCCAATAGACCAAGTTCTGTTTGAAATTGCACAAAAACTTGAAAAGCTCGTCTATGGAGAGTGTTGAGCAATTCCAAAGCATCAAAGTGGATCGTTAAACTCTTTTGTGTGTTCTTACAAGCCTAGGTTGGTAGTTTAACTTTCGCACAACGTTTCGTTTGGTATAGATATTAATAGACCAAGTTATGTTTGAAATTGCACAAAATGTGAAAAGCTCATGTATCGATAGAATTGAGTATTGCCAAAATATCAAACTGGGCCGTTGTACTCTATTTAGTGTTCTTAGAAGTATTTGTTGCAAGTGTAACTTTCGTACAACGTTTCGTTAGGTAAAGATACCAATAGACCGAGTTTTGTTTGAAATTACAGAGAATGTAAAAAGCTCGTCTATATGGAAAGAATTGAACATTCCCAAAGCATCAAAGTGGACCGTTGTACTCTATTTAGTGTTCTTCGAAGTCTAACTTGCTATTTTAGATTTCGTGCAACGTTTCGTTAGGTAAAGATGCCAATAGACCAAGTTATGTTCGAAATAGCACAAAATGTGAGAAACTTGTCAATGGACAAAATTAAGCATTCCCAAAGAATCAAAGTGGACCATTCTACTATATTTAGTGTTCTTAGAAGTCTAACTAGCTAGTTTGGCTTTCGAACAACGTTTCGTTCCGTAAAGATCCCAATAGACCAAGTTATGTACGAAATTGCACAAAAAGTGAAAAGCTCATCTATGGACAGAATTGAGCGTTCCCAAAACATTGAAGTGGACCGTTGTGCTCTATTTAGTGTTCTTAGAATTCTAACTTGCTAGTTTAGCTTTTGTACAACGTTTCGTTTGGTAAAGATGCCAATAGACCAAGTTATGTTCGAAATTACACAAAAACTTGAAAAGCTCGTCTAGGGAGAGAGCTGAGCAATTCCAAAGCATCAAAGTGGACCGTTGTACTCTATTTAGTGTTCTTAGAAATATAACTTGCTAGTTTAGCTTTCGTACAATGTTTCGTTTGGTAAAGATGCCAATAGACCAAGTTATGTTTGACATTGCACAAAAACTTGAAAAGCTCATCTATGAAGAGAGTTGAGCAATTCCAAAGCATAAAAGTTAACCGTTAAACTCTATTTAGTGTTCTTAGAAGTCTATGTTACTAGTTTAGCTTTCGTAAAATGTTTCATTAGGTAAAGATGCCAATGGACCCAAGTTATGTTTGAAATTGCACAAAAACTTGAACTGCTCATCTATGGAGAGAGTTGAGCAACTCTAAAGCATCAAAGTGGACCGTCAAACTCTATTTGCTGTTCTTAGAAGTCTATGTTGCTAGCTTAGCTTCGTATAACATTTTGTTAGGTAAAGATTCCAATAGACCAAGTTTTGTTTGAAATTTCACAAAACGTGAAAAACTTGTCTATGGACAAAATTAAGCATTCCCAAAGAATCAAAGTGGACCATTCTACTCTATTTAGTGTTCTTAGAAGTCTAACTTGCTAGTTTAGCTTTCGTACAACGTTTCGTTTGGGAAAGATGCCAATAGACCAAGTTATGTTTGAAATTGCATAAAAACCTGAACAGCTCGTCTATGGAGAGAGCTCAGGAATTCCAAAGCATAAAAGTTAACCATTAAACTCCATTTAGTGTTCTTAGAGGTCTATGTTGTTAGTTTATCTTTCGTACAAGGTTTCAGTCGGTAATGTTGCCAATAGACCAAATTAAGTTTGAAATTGCACAATAAGTGAAAAACTCATCTCTGGACAGAATTGAACATTCCCAAAGCATCAAAGGGGACCGTTGTACTCTATTTAGTGTTCTTAGAAGTCTAACTTGCTTGTTTATCGTTCGAACAACGTTTCGTTAGGTAAAGATGCCAATAGACCAGGTTATGTTCGAAATTGCACAAAAACTTGAAAAGCTCGTCTGTGGAGAGAGTTGAGAAATTGCAAAGCATCAAAGTGGATCGTTAAACTCTATTGAGTGTTCTTAGAAGCCTAGGTTGCTACTTTAACTTTCGTACAACGTTTCATTTGGCAAAGATATTAATAGACCAAGTTTTGTTTGAAATTGCATAAAATGTGAAAAGCTCGTGTATCGATAGAATTGAGCATTGCCAAAACATCAAACTGGACCGTTGTACTCTATTTAGTGTTCTCAGAAGTCTTCACTGCGAGTGTAGCTTTCGTACAACGTTTCATTTGGTAAAGATGCCAATAAACCATGTTACGTTTGAAATTGCACAGAACGTGAAAAGCTAGTCTATATCGACAGAATTGAGCATTCCCAAAGCATCAAAGTGGACCGTTGTACTCTATTTAGTGTTTTTCAAAGTCTAACTTGCTAGTTTAGCTTTTGTGCAATGTTTCGTTAGGTAAAGATGCCAATATACCAAGTTATGTTCGAAATTACACAAAACGTGAAAAACTTGTCTATGGACAAAATTAAGCATTCCCAAAGAATCAAAGTGGACCATTCTACTCTATTTAGTGTTCTTAGAAGTCTAACTCGCTAGTTTAGCTTTCTTACAACGTTTCGTTCCGTAAAGTTGCCAATAGACCAAGTAACGTTTGAAATTGGACAAAAAGTGAAAAGCTCATCTATGGATGGAATTGAGCATTCCCAAAGCATCAAAGTGGACCGTGGAACTCTATTTAGTGTTCTTAGAATTCTAACTTGCTAGTTTAGCTTTCGTACAATGTTTCGATTGGTGAAGATGCCAATAGACCAAGTTATGTTTGAAATTGCACAAAAACTTGAAAAGCTCATTTGTGGAGAGAGCTGAGCAATTCCAAAGCATAAAAGTTAACCGTTAAACTTTATTTAGTGTTGTTAGAATTCTATGTTGCTAGTTTAACTTCGTATAACATTTTGTTAGGTAAAGATTCCAATAGACCAAGTTTTGTTCGAAATTACACAAAATGTGAAAAACTTATCTATGGACAGAATTGAGCATTCCGAATGTATCAAAGTGGACCATTGTACTCTATTTAGTGCTCTTAGAAGTCTAGCTTGCTAGTTTATCTTTCGTACAACATTTCGTTAGGTAAAGATGCCAATAGGCCAAGTTATGTTTGAAATTGCACAAAAACTTGAAAAGCTCATCTATGGAGAGAGTTGAGCAATTTCAAAGCATCAAAGTGGATCGTTAAACTCTATTGAGTGTTCTTAGAAGCCTATGTTTCTAGTTTAACTTTTGTACACTGTTTCGTTTGGTAAAGATATTAATAGACCAAGTTATGTTGGAAATTGCACAAAATGTGAAAAGCTCGTCTATCGACAGAATTGAGCATTGCCAAAACATCAAACTGGATCGTTCTACTTTATTTAGTGTTCTTAGAAGTCTTTGTTGCTAGTGTAGCTTTCGTACAATGTTTCATTGGGTAAAGATGCCAATAGACCAAGTTATGTTTGAAATTGCACAGAACGTGAATAGCTCATCTATATGGGCAGAATTGAGCAGTCCTAAAGCATCACAGTGGACCATTGGACTCTATCTAGTGTTCTTCGAGGTCTAACTTGCTAGTTTAGCTTTCGTACAACGTTTCGTTCCGTAAAGATGCCAATAGACCAAGTTATGTTTGAAATTACGCAAAAAGTGAAAAGCTCATCTATGGACAGAATTGAGCATTCCCAAAGCATCAAAGTGGACCGTTGTATTCTATTTAGTGTTCTTGGAAGTCTAAATTTCTAGTTTAGCTTTCGTACAACGTTTTGTTTGGTAAAGATGCCAATAGACCAAGCTATGTTTGAAATTGCATAAAAACTTGAAAAGCTCATCTATGGAGAGAGCTGAGCAATTCCAAATCATAAAATTTAACCGTTAAACTCTACGTAGTGTTCTTAGAAGTCTATGTTGCTAGTTTAGCTTTCGTACAATGTTTCATTAGGTAAAGATGCCAATGGACCCAAGTTATGTTTGAAATTACACAAAAACTTGAAAAGCTCCTCTATGGAGAGAGCTAAGCAATTCCAAAGCATAAAACTTAACCGTTAAACTCTATTTAGTGTTCTTAGAAGTCTATGTTGCTACTTTATCTTTCGTACAAGATTTCATTCGGTAAAGTTGCCAATAGACCAAGTTATGTTCGAAATTGCACAAAAAATGAAAAACTCATCTGTGGACAGAATTGAGCATTCCCAAAGCTTCGAAGGGGACCGTTGTACTTTATTTAGTGTTCTTCGAAGTCTACCTTGCGAGTTTAGCTTTCTTACAACATTTTGTTAGGTAAAGAGGCCAATAGACCGAGTTTTGTTCGACATTGCACAAAACGTGAACAACTTGTCTATGGACAAAATTGAGCATTCCCAAAGAATCAAAGTGGACCATTCTACTCTATTTAGTGTTCTTAGAAGTCTAACTTGCTAGTTTAGCTTTCGTACAATGTTTCTCTCTGTAAAGATTCCAATAGACCAAGTTATATTTGAAATTGCACAAAAAGTGAAAAGCTCATCTATGGATAGAATTGAGCATTCCCAAAGCATCAAATTGGACCGTTATACTCTATTTAGTGTTCTTATAAGTCTAACTTGTTAGTTTAGCTTCGATACAATGTTTCGTTCGGTAAAGATGCCAATAGACCAAGTTATGTTTGAAATTGGACAAAAACTTGAAAAGCTCCTCTATGGAGAGAGCTGAGCAATTCCAAAGCATAAAAGTTAACCGTTAAACTCTATTTAGTGTTCTTAGAAGTCTATGTGGCTAGTTTAGCTTTCGTACAATGTTTGATTAGGCAAAAATGCCAATGGACCCAAGTTATGTTTGGAATTACAGAAAAACTTGAAAAGCTCATCTATGGAGAGAGTTGAGCAACTCCAGAGCATCAAAGTGGACCGTTAAACTCTATTTACTGTTCTTAGAAGTCTATGTTGCTAGTTTAGCTTCGTATAACGTTTTGTTAGGTAAAGATTCCAATAGACCAAATTTTGTTCGAAGTTGCACAAAACGTGAAAAACTTGTCTATGGACAGAATTGAGAATTCCCAAAGTATCAAAGTGGACCGTTGTACTCTATTTAGTGCTCTTAGAAGTCTAATTTGCTAGTTTATCTTTTTTACAAGGTTTCATTCAGTAACGACGCCAATAGACCAAGTTATGTTTGAAATAGCACAAAACGTGAAAAACTCGTCTGTGGCCAGAATTGAGCTTTCCCAAAGCATCAAAGGTGACCATTGTACTCTATTTAGTGTTCTTAGAAGTCTAGCTTGCTAGTTTATCTTTCGTACAACATTTTGTTAGGTAAAGTTGCCAATAGACAAAGTTATGTTTGAAATTGCACAAAAACTTGAAAAGCTCGTCTATGGAGACAGTTGAGTAATTCCAAAGCATCAAAGTGGATCGTTAAACTCTATTGAGTGTTCTTAGAAGCCTATTTGCTAGTTTAACTTTCGTACAACGTTTCGTTTGGTAAAGATATTAATAGACCAAGTTATGTCTGAAATTGCACTGAATGTGAAAAGCTCATCGATCGACAGAATTAAGCATTACCAAAACATCAAACTAGACCGTTGTACTCTATTTAGTGTTCTTTGAAGTCTTTGTTGCTAGTGTTGCTTTCGTACAACGTTTCGTTAGGTAAAGATGCCAATAGACCAAGTTATGTTTCAAATTGCACAGAACGTGAAAGCTCGTCTATTTGGGCAGAATTGAGCAAAAAGTGAAAAACTTGTCTATGGACAAAATTAAACATTCCCAAAGAATCGAAGTGGAAAATTCTACTCTATTTAGTGTTCTTAGAAGTCTAACTTGCTAGTTTAGCTTTCGTACAATGTTTCGTTTCATAAAGATGCCAATAGACCAAGTTATGTTTGAAATTACAAAAAAAGTGAAAAGCTCATCTATGGATAGAATTGAGCATTCCCAAAGCATCAAAGTGTACCATTGTACTCTATTTAGTGTTCTTAAAAGTGCAACTTTCTAGTTAAGCTTTCGTACAACGTTTCATTTGGTAAAGATGCCAATAGACCAAGTTATGTTTAAAATTGCACAAACACTTGAGAAGCTCGTCTATGGAGAGAGCTAAGCAATTCCAAATCATAAAAGTTAACCATGAAACTCTATTTAATGTTCTTAGAAGTCTATGTTGATAGTTTAGATTTCATACAATGTTTCATTAGGTAAAGATGCGAATGGACCCAAGTTATGTTTGAAATTACACAAAGACTTGAAAAGCTCATCTATGGAGAGAGTTGAGCAACTCCAAAACATCAAAGTGGTCCGTTAAACTCTATTTACTATTCTTAGAAGTCTATGTTGCTAGTTTTGCTTTCGTACAATGTTTTGTTAGCTAAAGATTCCGATGGACCAAGTTTTGTTCGAAATTGCACAAAACGTGAAAAACTTGTCTATGGACAGAATTGAGCATTCCCAAAGCATCAAAGTAGACCGTTGTACTCTATTTAGTGCTCTTAGAAGTCTAATTTGCTAGTTTATCTTTCGTACAAGGTTTCATTTGGTAAAGATACCAATAGACCAAGTTATGTTCGAAATTGCACAAAAAGTGAAAAACTCATCTGTGGACAGAATTGGGCATTCCCAAAGCATCAAAGGGGACCGTTGTACTCTATTTAATGTTCTTAGAATTCTAATTTGCTAGTTTATCTTTCGTACAACGTTTCGTTAGGTTAAGATTCGAATAGACCAAGTTATGTTTGACTTTGCTCAAAAACTTGAAAAGCTCGTCTGTGGAGAGAGTTGAGTAATTCCAAAGCATCAAAGTAGACCGTTGTACTCTATTTAGTGCTCTTAGAAGTCTAATTTGCTAGTTTATCTTTCGTACAAGGTTTCATTTGCTAAAGATACCAATAGACCAAGTTATGTTCGAAATTGCACAAAAAGTGAAAAACTCATCTGTGGACAGAATTGAGCATTCCCAAAGCATCAAAGTAGACCGTTGTACTCTATTTAGTGCTCTTAGAAGTCTAATTTGCTAGTTTATCTTTCGTACAACGTTTCGTTAGGTTAAGATTCGAATAGACCAAGTTATGTTTGACTTTGCTCAAAAACTTGAAAAGCTCGTCTGTGGAGAGAGTTGAGTAATTCCAAAGCTTCAAAGTGGATCGTTAAACTCTATTGAGTGTTTTTAGAAGCTTATGTTGCTAGTTTAACTTTCATACAATGTTTCGTTTGGCAAAGATATTAATAGACGAAGTTCTGTTTGAAATGGTACAGAACGTGAAAAGCTCTTCTATATGGATAGAATTGAGCATTCCCAAAACATCAAAATGGACCGTTGTACTCTATTTTGTGTTCTTCGAAGTCTAACTTGCTAGTTTAGTTTTCGTACAACGTTTCGTTAGGTAAAGATGCCAATAGACCGAGTTATGTTCGACATTGCACTAAAAGTGAAAAACTTGTCCATGGACAAAATTGAGCATTCCCAAAGAATTAAAGTAGACCATTCTACTCTATTTAGTGTTCCTAGAAGTCTAACTTGCTAGTTTAGCTTTCGTACAACGTTTCGTTCCGTAAGGACGACAATAGACCAAGTTATGTTTGAAATTGCACAAAAAGTGAAAAGCTCAACTACGGACAGAATTGAGCATTCCCAAAGCAACAAAGTGGACCGTTGTACTCTATTTAGTGTTCTTGGAGGTCTAACTTGCTAGTTTAGCTTTCGTAAAATGTTTCGTTTGGTACCTACGCCAATAAACCAAGTTATGTTTGAAATTACACAAAAACTTGGAAAGCTCGTCTATGGAGAGAGCTGAGCAATTCCAAAGCATAAAAGTTATCCGTTAAACTCTATTTAGTGTTCTTAGACATCTATGTTTGAAATTGCACAAAAACTTGAAAAGCTCATCTATGGAGAGAGTTGAGCAACTCCAAAGCATCAAAGTGGACTGTTAAACTTTATTTACTATTCTTACAAGTCTATGTTGCTTGTTTAGCTTTCGTACAACATTTTTTAGGTAAAGATTCCAATAGACAAAGTTTTGTTCGAAATTGCACAAAACGTGAAAACCTTGTCTATGGACAGAATTGAGCATTCCCAAAGCATCAAAGTGGACCATTGTACACTATTTAGTGCTCTTAGAATTCTAACTTGTTTGTTTAGCTTTCGTACAACGTTTTGTTAGGTAAAGATGCCAATAGACCGAGTTATGTTCGACATTGCAAAAAACGTGAAAAACTTGTCCATGGACAAAATTGAACATTCCCAAAGAATCAAAGTGGACCATTCTACTCTATTTAGTGTTCTTAGAAGTCTAACTTGCTAGTTTAGCTTTCGTACAACGTTTCGTCCCGTGAGGATGACAATAGACGAAGTTATGTTTGAAATTGCACAAAAAGTGAAAAGCTCATCTATGGACAGAATTGAGCATTCCCAAAGCATCAAGGTGGACCATTGTACTCTATTTAGTGTTCTTGGAAGTCTAACTTGCTAGTTTAGCTTTCGTACAATGTTTCGTTTGGTACTGATGCCAATAGACCAAGTTATGTTTGAAATTACACAAAAACTTGAAAAGCTCGTCTATGTAGAGAGCTGAGCAATTCCAAAGCATAAAAGTTAACCGGTAAATTCTATTTAGTGTTCTTAGACATCTATGTTGCTAGTTTAGATTTTGTACAATGTTTCATTAGGTAAAGATGCCAATGGACCCAAGTTATGTTTGAAATTGCACAAAAACTTGAAAAGCTCATCTATGGAGAGAGTTGAGCAACTCCAAAGTATCAAAGTGGACCGTTAAACTCTATTTACTATTCTTAGAAGTCTATGTTGCTACTTTAGCTTTCGTACAACATTTTGTTAGCTAAAGATTCCAATAGACCAAGTTTTGTTTGAAATGGCACAAAACGTGAAAAACTTGTCGATGGACAGAATTGAGCATTCCCAAAGCATCAAAGTGGGCCGTTGTACTCTATTTAGTGCTCTTAGAAGTCTAATTTGCTAGTTTATCTTTCGTGCAAGGTTTCATTCGGTAAAGATGCCAATAGACCAAATTTTGTTGAAATTGCTCTAAAAGTGAAAAACTCATCTTTGGACATAATTTAGTGTAGTACCCGGTTTTCGTCCGGCCAAACAAAAAAAAGAAGAAGAAGAAGAATAATAATGCGAAAATTGAAAATTCAAGAGCCCGTTCGATAGGCCCACATGCTTACAAAAAATTAAAAACTTGTTTCTTGGACCCATAGGCATACAAAAATCCTAAGGCCCACCTCTTGGACCGTAAGCCCATAAAAATTCAAACCTAAACCCAAAAGATCTAAACCCTATAAAATATCTAAAAATTGGATAATTAAATAAATAATAAACAAAAGAAAATCCTTAAGAGGGAAAGGTGGTTCCTTTATTAGGGTTTCATAAAAATAAGGGAAAGACAAAAATTTAAGTCTTGAGGGTTTTAGAGAAGGAGAGAAAAATAGGGTTTTTGGGGGCATTTTCGGATTTTTTGAAATAAAAGATAAGTTAAAGAGAGAGCGGAGGAGCTGCACAAGGGGGAAAAAATCGTGAAGGATTATTTTTTAGAGAAAAAAGGAGAGCCGCCGGTGAGAGAGAACATGGGAGAAGAAAAGAAGAAAAAGAAGAAAAAAACAATAGAGAGAAAGGAGGGTTTGGTGTGAAAAAGAGAAGAAGGCAGCCGACATGTAGGGAAAGATCTTGGAGAAAAGGGAAAGCAACCTGTGAGAGAATAGAGAGGAGCCAAACGGGAAGAGAGGTGAAACCGAGAAGGTAATTTCTCATTACTCTATGGGGTTCTTGCTTTAACTTCTTTTTCAATTTGGTTTACGGACGTGTAGATTATTCAACTTAGAAACATGGATTTGTGTTTGGATTTGGATTGATAGGTTTATTCTTGGTTTCATTTATCTGGGCATGTTTTTGATTCATGAAAAAATGTTTGTATTGAGCTGATTCTGTTTTGTGTTTGATTCATGAATATCTGGGTTGAGCAGATACATTCTGTGTTGATTCAATATCTGGGTTGGTATTTGGATCTGGTTTTTAATATTTGGTATGTGTTGTTAGGTCCTAAAATCTGACTAGTGTTAAAATCTGTTTATTGATACCCGGTCATTGTTAAAATCTGGTAGGTGGTTTTAGGCCTTGGTATGTGGTATGTGGTATGTGGTTATTTGTTACATGTGATATGAAGTTTCGGTGTTATCGTTGATGGTTTAAGAATGGTTATTATTGAAATCTGGTTTAGTCCATAGGCGTTTTGTATAAATTTGAGAGATGATGTTTATATTATATATTCAACAATGGCTTATATATTCAAGAGATAGGTGCTTATGGTGCTTAGATTCAAGAATGGTTGAGGTGAATGTTTGGTATTCTATTATGTATGATAGTCCTTTGACCCTTTCTCTTGTTGATTTTTGAATGTGGACCGCGCTTCATTAAACTTGGGCCGGGCTTGATCTCATTTGGGGCCGGAGAGTTCATTTGGAGATTGGACCGGGTTTGAGCAATTAATGGGCTCCATGGGCCATATTTAAATTTGTTTTTTTATCTTTATATTTCATTATTTGTATATATTGTTATCTTATTTTTATTTGGCATGTATATTCTTGTAAATATAAGCTATGTAATAAGGTAGTGGAAATAATAAAAAGTAGTGTAGAGTAGTGTAGTTTAGTTTTATGCATATGTAAATTGATTAGTATGCATGTTAGGGGTTGTTAGTTTAGAATGTATATTAGAATTGTATGCATAGGTCATTTTTTGCAAATTCGTCAATTCAACAACCGCGTCTTTGCCAAATTTTCATATAAACAAAATAAAAGGAGGACTTGATAAAATTCAGCTCTTGCCTAGACTTTAATTATGATATCTTCATCTAAACGAAAAACACAATGATAAATTAATTTACTAGATACCTAAATTAAAGTTCTTTAGGAGGAGGACTTGATAAAATTCAGCTATTGCCTAGGCTTTAATTATGTTATCTCTTTAAATTAAAATATCACTTGTATTCATAAAAAGCATGATAATTTAATTTATTAGATACCTAAATTAAAGTTGTTTAGGAGGAGGACTTGATAACATTCAGCTCCTTCCTAAACTTTAATTATTTTATCTTTTCAAATTAAAGTATCATTTATATTTGTCAAACAAATTTAGATTGTTCTTTCCGTTTTATTCATTGTTCTTTGATTATGTGATCGAGACCTTCCCTTGGTATAAAACCCAATGTCCTTTTTGCAAATTCCATCCAATATCTTTCCAAGTCGATTTTCAATAAAACCCATCAAAAATGAGATTTTCAAAAAACAAAGCCTTGGTCTAACATTAATGGAAAGATTCCACCCCATTTGATAATATATGATTTTTTCAGGCATATGAAAAATTCATTAAAAGAAATTGGGACATACAACAAATTTTCAGGAAAACGCACGTAGATTAATCTAGGTAACCTTTTAGGGAGTTGTGGGGTGCTTAACACCTTCCCCACACTCAATAGACCCCCTTACCCATTTTCTGGTTTGCAGACCATTTTTAGTGTCCAATTGCACTTAAATCAATTGGTGGCGACTCTAAATCATTTTTTTTCCTTTCATCGCCGGTCCGCGTCGTGACCCCGGTTGAGACAACTGGCGACTCTGCTGGGGACATTGGTTTCTATACCAAAGGGGTTGAGCCTATATGATTGATTTTTGTGCTTTCCTTGTATAGTTTTTATGTTAGTTCCCATTTGTATTTGTATATTAAATTTGAAGAATTTGATGGATTTGTTCAATGTTGTAGATTTCTTCCTCAGATATGGGCCTTGTGAGATTTAAATGTTAGGGATATTGGTTTGTATGCCCCCGCACACACATTCACTTATCACTGCACACACATAACCCTATACCAGGGTTAGTGATTAGTGAAGGTTGACCTACCACTTTCATAGGATTCACTTCCCTGTATGGGTGGAGGAAGACACCTTCCTGGATTGACGTCCTCTTATAACATTAAGGGATGGACTTTTGTGATCCAATGGAGCAAAAGCCACCTGATCCAGAGACCTCGTGATTAGTTAGTTAAACCGCCCATATACACCATAGATAAACCGTAGCCATGGTTCTAAACGTTCAGAAATTTTTAGGTGGTATTACCCAATTTAGGAACCAAGGGGGCATCCCTATCCCTAAACTATTTATTTCGCAAGTCCATATTATGTTAGATTTCTTGTTACATGCCTTAACCATACTCATTTTCTTTTATAACTTATTCCCTCTTGTATATATTGTTTTGCTTTTGTATTTCTTGTATCCTGACCTAACCTGTGCAGTTACTATCCATAATTGTTTTCTTTTTTTTTTGATCATGCATGCACGTTAGAGCACATCTTTGCAATCTAACCAGATAATATTGGCAGAATGATCAGGCCCATAGGAACAAGTGTGGTGGAGTTGGGTGATCCAGTAGAAATTAGAGATAGGTTAGAGAAGCTACAAGGAGAGTTGGGAGACAGTTTGAAAGAAGATCAGCCGTTGAGACCAGTGAAGAAAGTTTCATTCCAGACTCGAGCACCGGAAGCTTTAGCTGAGTTTTGGCAGAAGCAGGATGTGAACACAAAGAAAGCTTTTAGGAGCGTCTTTGGGCGGGTTGATCATCTGTTGACAGTCCAGACGCCAGTAACTCTCCTAAAAGCGGCTATACATCATTGGGATCCAGTATATCGTTGCTTCACTTTTGAGTCAGTAGATTTATCACCATTGATGGAAGAGTATGCCGAGTTGCTGGGATACACCTTGCACGCTAGTAAAATATATAACCCTGGAACGAGGACTTTTGCAGAAGTAGTTATCTCTAAGCTTTTGGGTTTACCAATAAAGAAGATTAAAGAAATGGGGAGTACAAAGGGGGCAAGGTGGACTTTCCCAGAAGAAATACTGATGAACTTTGCTAAAGAAAATTTTCACAATGAAGAAGGGCGATTTGCTTTTGCAATTTTCATATATGGTACTGTGATTTTTCACAATCAAGATGGTTAATCATGTTAAACATCAAGCAACTCCGGTGCCTGCCATATTATGCAAGACTTTTCGATCCCTTAATCACTGTCGTGTTTCTACGGAAGGGAGGTTCATTGGGTGCGCTCAGTTGCTTGGGATCTGGCTTATTAGTCACCTAAGGTATGACAAGACGGTTGGGGCTCCTTTTGTGCAGTTCCAAAAGGATGATTGTCAGTTGAGGGATCCTATTGGTGATTTTGAAAAGGCAAGACTGCAACCATTTAAGCCTTCAGTGGAGAGATGGAGTTGTTTTCTATCTAGTTTGGATGAAAATAAGATATACATGAGAGCTCTGTGGCATAAAACAGACGGATAGATTTACGGGTGCGGTGATTTCAATTGGGTTCCACTTATAGGCCCTTGGGGAATTACTAGTCAAGCACCGGCCATGTTTCTCCAACAAATAGGTGGGAATCCGTGTAGACCAGTCACTTGTCATTTGAAGGAGTTTGAATTCTCCCTTGAAGATGAAAAAGCAAAGGCGTTAGTATGGAAGATAGTGGACGCATGGAGTATCCCTCAAGGAGTAAGAAAAGGTCCGCGAAATATTTATGGGACTGCTCAGTACAAGGCATGGCATGCAAAAAGAGGAAAATCTTACACAGATTATGGTATGTCCGATGAAGGGAGAAGGAAAGGAAAAGGACAGTGCTCCTAAGAAAATGAAGTTGTGTTGCAAGAGATCATTGAGGTAGAAAGTGAAGAGGAAGATGGAAGGGTTTCGTATCCAGATTTTGTCCCAAATA
Organism: Tripterygium wilfordii; assembly: GCF_013401445.1. Classification (NCBI taxonomy): domain Eukaryota; kingdom Viridiplantae; phylum Streptophyta; class Magnoliopsida; order Celastrales; family Celastraceae; genus Tripterygium; species Tripterygium wilfordii. Next base: position 5,561,456 of record NC_052241.1, read on the forward strand.
GAAGTGTAGAGGTAACAGTGGAAGAAGAAATTCAAGAAATGGAAGGAGATTTACAGATGGAAGATACATCAAGTGATGATGAAATGGTTAGAGGACCACCTGGATTTCCTAACAAAAAAGCGAAGATAATGTGGAAAATGTTACAAACTATGACTGAGAAATATAAAAAGTACAAAGGAAAATTTAGAAGGATGAAAGCTGAGTTTGTCAAGAGCAAGAAAGTAAAGTTGCAAGAAGATTTACAGATGGAAAAAGAAAGGGGTAATCTTCAGGAGGAGCACACCAAGATGAAGGAGCAAGTGAAAAGTATGAAAGGAGAACTTCAAGAGGCACAAAGGGAAATTACTCAAATGAAGGGAACAATTGTGACATTGGAAGAATCAAGCTACAATGCTAAGAAGAAAATGTTTGACAAGGTTGCTCAACTAAAAAAGAATATGGTAGAGATAAGCTCCCTGAAACAACAGATGGAGTATGCCTTTTCAGAAAGTCAAAAATTCCAGAAGCTATATGAGGAAGACAAAAATTTCATTCAGCAAAAAGAGGCAGAGGTAGAAGAATTGAATCAACAGAATGATTTCTTACATGATGAATTGAATGAATTTCAACAGAGACAACAAAGCACATAAGACAAGATCAAGTTAATTATGAGTCGAGCATTACATTTATCGGAATGGGCTCACAACTATGAGAAACGGGTACAAGATCTAAAAATAAATCTAGCATTTAAGGCGCCATAATTGGTTGGAGTTTCCTCATTTTTGATAGATTTACACAAAGACTTGTATGTACTTAGGGAAAAGATATTTCAAACGCAGTCAGCTAATTCTGATGTTATTGAGATTGATGATGAGTAAAGATGTAAACAATTTGAGCTACAATATTTTGAATGGAATGATATTTTGCCATTATTATCTTTTTTGGATTGCAAAGATTTCTTAGGATTTGCACAAATAATAATCACATGCATGCACATCTTTAAATTAAAATAAATGAGAACTAATGTTGTTGTTTTCATAATGCATAGAAAATCATAAATAATCATAGCGCCCAAGAAGCAACACCATCACCCCTATCAGACTTACCTACAATCAAGAATTATTCAGAATATGGAGCAGGAAATGGGTGAGCATAGTCAGAATCAGGACATAGCAGAAATAAAAGAACAGATGGCATTATTGATGAAGAATATGGCGTTGCTAATGAAGGGAAAAGGAGTAGTTGGAAATTCTGAAACACCAGAGGTTCCTGAGAATCATTTGCACCAAGAAGTACCAGTTTACCCACCCGGGTTCATTCCTACGCGTAACCAATCTTTGCCTGGTTTGCACCAGCATCAATATGTTTCTCAACAGGCAACGACTCAGAACCCAACTTACATTCATCAAGTTGATCCTCATATGCAGAATAATCCCTTCCCAATCGGTGCTGATACTGCAGGAACTTTTATTGGTGGAGTAGTGACTGAGGGAGTTCAGTATGAAGAAAGTAGCTCAATAGATGCCATCAAGAAGTTGGAAAAGAGATTAAGAGCCATGGAGGGTTTCAATGCTTCAGTGATGTTGAACCCAGCCAACTTGTGCTTGGTGAAGAATTTGAATGTTCCATATGACTTTGTACTACCAAAATTCAGTTTGTTTGATGGCACTGGAGTCCCTTTGGATCATTTAACGATGTATTGTCGGCGCATGTAGCCATATGCAAGTGATGAGAAAGTGTTGAAGCATTATTTCCAAGATAGTCTGACTGGGGCAGCTCAAAGGTGGTTCAATACCCTTAATCCTTCGTTAGTAGCTTCGTGGGAGGATTTGGCTGAAATGTTTATGAAGCAGTAGAAGCATAATGAAGAAGATCCCTACCATTTACTATCTGCAGAACACAGCAATGAAGAGTGGGGAAAGCTTTAGGGAATTTGCCCATCGATGAAGGATTTGGCAGCCCAGATAATTCCACCTTTTTCAGAAAAGGATTTGTTGAACGCTTTCATTGATGCTCTCCAGGAGCCTTATACTTCCAATTTGGCGGGAGGTGGACATAATAACTTAGCTGATATGATACAGGCAGGAGAACGAGTTGAACGATGTATGAAGAGAGGAAACCTGCACTATCCCATCCTTGACAAACCAGATCCAATTAAAGGAAGTAAAGGTAAGAAGGCTAAAGTGCATTCTATGAACTTTGATTCAAATCCCGTTGTTTATGGTGCGCCTACTTCAAACTATCGCCCTAGAAGCAATGCCCCAAGGATGTCAAGCCCAGGAGCCTACTATAACCATAACCATACCCAAAATCCTTCTCCACCCCAATTCAATGCACCATCACCCAATCAATACCCGCAAAACCCAAACACTTACCAAAATCTTCAAAACCCAAACACTTACCAAAACTTTTAGAACCCAAATACCTACCAAAACCCTCGTCCAAATTTCCAAAATCCAAGACCCAAAAGGCCAGTGGAACGTTTTGACCCTATACCTATGACATATGCTGAGTGTTTCACTAAGCTGCAAGTCCAAGGGGTAGTAGTACCAATACCAGGAAGAGTTCACCAACCTTCATATCCTCCCTGGTACGATCCAAATTCTACATGTCTTTACCATGGGGGCACAACCGGACATTCAACATAAGCATGTTTGCCTTTCAAGAGGTTAATTCAGGGGATGATTGAAGCAAAATGGCTCAACTTGGATGTTGTGGACAAGCCAAATGTTAACAACAATCCGCTGCCAAACCATGGAAATGAAGGTGTGAATTGTGTTGGTGAGTCTCATGTTATCAAGAGATGGGTGTCAGAGATTACGATGCCATTAAGCAAGTTATTTGACATCTTAAAGAAGCAGGGGATGATTGAAATGATGAATTCGTTTCGCCAAAGTAATCAACTCGATACAACTAAGATTTGCAAATTTCACAGTGGAATGGAAGGTCATACTATTGAAGAATGCAATGATTTTTGAGAGAAAGTACAAGAGTTGATGGATTTGAGGAGAATTATTGTTGAAGAAGGAGAAAGTCGAGAGGGCCATGTCAATGTCCTAGGAGGTTACTACCAAGGACCAAGGCCGAATTGTGTGAAACCTTTTGTTCTACAATACTCTACAGAGAACAAGCGAGTAACTGTGACTCCAAGGATAGATCCTTTGTATAAGAATGACAAGGCTATGCCATGGAATTATGAGGTTGAAGTTAGAGGAAAGTAAGGAGAAATGGTAGATAATATTTCTGGTGTCAGTGGAGTTACCCAAAGTGGGAGATGTTACACGAGAAATGAGCCAGAAGAGAATCCAGTAGTGGATCTTGAAGCTGAACGCAAAAGAAAAGGGAAAGCAATACCTAAAGTTGAAGGATCAGGTTCTATTCCAGAAGAAGGTTGTTTTGTACGCCCAGAAGAGAAAAAGAAAGTTGTAACTGATGTGGAAGTCCAGGAGTTCCTGAAAATTATACGGCAGAGTGAGTACCTGATAGTGGATCAATTGAAGAAAACCCCTGCAAAGATTTCGATCTTGGAGTTGATAATGAGTTCTGAACCGCATCAATAAGTCTTGATGAGAATGTTAAATCAGGCGTATGTATCAGACAAGATTCCTACAGACTCTTTTAATGGCATTGTGGGAAATGTGTTGGCATCCCATTTGTTGTCCTTTACTAAAGATGATATTCTGCATGAAGGGATAGGGCACAACAAAGCTTTGCATACTTTCAGCCATGTGTCGTGGAAAGGAATTAGCAAGTATCTTGGTGGATAATGGGTCATCCCTCAATATTTTACCAAAGGAGACTTTTGAAAAGCTGCCGATTGACATATCTTATTTAAAGCAAGTGCCGATGGTGGTGAGGGCATTCCACGGAACACGTAGAGAGATTATGGGAGAAATTGAAATACCTTTACAGGTTGCAAGCGTATTTTCAATGTGCCGTTCGTGGTAATGGATATCTCACCAACCTATAGTTGCCTGTTGGGACGACCTTGGATTCACACTATAGGAGCCGTTCCCTCATCGTTGCATCAGATGCTCAAGTTTGTTCATGATGGAAAGGTTTATATAGTAAAGGGCCAGTCAGAATGGATGGTTGCTAGTTTGTCTAATAGTTCTCCTATTGATGCTCCGACGGAGGGGATTGAGAGTTCATTCCAATCTTTTGAAATTGCTAGTGCTAGCTATATGAAGGAAAGACTTTCTCCCTTAAAACCACAAGTATCCAAGGTTACGAAAAATGCAGCAAAATTTATGTTGAAAAAGGGGTTTCGCCTGGGAGAAGGACTTGGTAAGAATCGACAGGGAATTAAGAAGCCACTAGAAATGGTGAAACATCCAGAACGTTGGGCTTGGGTTATAAGCCAACCAGGATTGACAGGAACCGTGTGCAAGCAGAAAAACAGGCGAAGAGGTTTGCTCGTTTGGGAGGAAAGGAATTGGAAGTTGATAGTTTTGTGTATGGAGGGATGCAGAACAAGATAAATTTGGCTGATACTGGGGCAGTTTTTGGAAAACTGCCATTTGGAAACTCGACAGATGAAACTGGGGCAATTTTGGCAAATATATGCGTTCAGTTTGAAGAGTTCCAAGTTGTTGTGGTGGAAGAGGAAGAGAGTTCGACTGCTAGACCCTACTTTGTCATCTCACGTCCTTCAAATTTCAAACTTGGCAACTGGGCCAGTTTGGAGCTCCCAGTATCTCTCAAGAACCTGCAAGAGTAATCCCGAGTGCACTACCATTGTGGGCCCAGCTCACGGCCTTCGTTTGGGTCTTCTGTAATGAGCATGTTTTACTTTGCTTTCAATAAATCTTATAGTTTGGCGATTGCATGTTCAATCTTTGTACATATTCCCTTTTCCATGAAATGAAAGTCTTTTGACAATCATCCATATTCATGTTTCTCCATTTCCATTTAAGTTTTGTTCTCCATTCTCAAAACCATTTTTATTCATTTCTTTCACAGGATTGAAAATGATGATAACGAAGATGACGAACTTAATGAACCAGATTTTGATGCACCCATTAGCAATGTTGAATCTAACTATGAAATAGAGGAAGAAAGTGAGATTTTACCAGAAATGTTAAGACAAGTCAATCAGGAAGAGAATAAGAAGAAATTGATACAAGTATTGTTGTTCACAAGTTGCCATTGATTCCAGAATGTACCCCAGTGAAACAAAAGCTAAGGAGATTGAAAGTAGATATGCTTTTGAAAATAAGAGATGAAGTGAAGAAACAGTTTGATGCTGGTTTTTTAGCGGTGGCTAGATACCCTGAATGGGTGGCAAATATTGTACCTGTTCCCAAGAAGGATAGAAAAGTACGGATGTGTGTCGATTATAGAGATCTCAATCATGCAAGCCCGAAGGGTAATTTTCCACTTCCCCATATTGATGTTTTAGTGGATAATACAGCTAGACATTCAACTTTCTCTTTCATGGATGGATTTTTGGGTTACAACCAAATCAAGATGGCACCAGAGGATCGTGAGAAAATGACTTTTATTACCCTTTGGGGAACTTTTTGTTATAAAGTCATGCCGTTTGGTCTGAAGAACGCCGGTGCTACTTATCAACTGGCCATGGTCACTTTGTTTCATGACATGATGCATAGAGAAGTTGAAGTATATGTCGATGATATGATAGCAAAATCCAAAGAAGGTGAAGATCATATTGTGAATCTCCAGAAGTTGTTTGATCGATTAAGGAGGCATCAATTGAAGTTGAATCCAGCTAAGTGCACATTTGGGGCAACCTCGGGGAAGTTGTTAGGTTTCATTGTAAGTAGGAAAGGAATTGAGGTAGATCCTGATAAAAGTGAAGGCGATCTTAGAGATGCCACCCCCTCGGACAGAAAAGGAAGTTAGGGGTTTCTTGGGAAGGTTGAATTACATTGCCAGATTCATTTCACAGTTGACGGCTACTTGTGAACCTATCTTTAAATTGTTGCGTAAGAGTAACTCTACTGAGTGGAACGAAGATTGTCAGATAGCATTCGAAAAGATCAAGCAATATTTGAAAAGTCCTCCAGTGTTGATGCCTCTTGTGGCTGGCTGGCCGCTTATTCTTTATTTGACTATCTCAGATAGTTCGATGGGATGTGTGCTCGGGCAGCATGATTCATCGGGAAGGATAGAGCATGCCATTTATTACTTAAGCAAAAAGTTTACTAGTAGTGAAGCAAATTATTCGATGTTGGAGAAAACGTGTTGCTCTTTGGTTTGGGCTGCACATCGACTTAGACAATATATGCTTTATCATACAACGTGGTTGATTTCCAGGATGGATCCTATCAAATACAATTTTGAGAAACCTTCTCTTTTAGGGAGGATAGCTAAATGGCAGATGTTACTATCAGAATATGATATTTTGTATGTCACACAAAAGACAATCAAAGGGAGTGCAATAGCAGATTATTTGGCAGATGGAGCAATTCATGATACTCAGTATACGGATTTGAAGTTTCCAGATATTGATGTCATGATTGTGGTGATAGAAGAGGAGAATCAAAAGGATTTGGCAAAGTGGACCATGTTGTTCGATGGTGCTTCTAATATCATGGGATGTGGAATTGGTGCAATGTTAATATCACCTGATGAGAATATTATCCCGTTTACAGCTAAGTTGTATTTCGAATGTACTAACAATGTGGCTGAGTATGAAGCATGTACGATGGGAATTCAAGCTGCTATCGATATGGGGATTAAGAGGCTGCAGGTTTATGGTGATTCACAATTGGTGATTAGGCAATTGAATAATGAGTCGGAAACCAAAGATGACAAGCTCATTCCATATTATCAGCATATCAAAAAATTAGTCAAGTTTTTTGATTGGGTTGAGTTTGATCATATCTCAAGAGAGGAGAATCAAATAGCGGATGCTCTGGCAACGTTGGCGGCAATGTTTGATGTAGACCCAAAAGGGGAAGTGCAACTAATTAAAATTGAGAAACGAGAAGTTCGAGGTTATTATTCAAATTTGGAGGGAGAGCCTGATGGTAAACCGTGGTATCATGATATTCAACAGTACATTGAAAAGAAATAATATCCATCAGGGGCATCAGAGAATGATAAGCGCACCATCAGGAGATTGGCGAGATCTTTCTTCTTGAGTGGAAATGTTCTTTATAAAAGGAATGATGGGATAGTTTTCTTGCGCTGTGTTGATATGGCGGAGGCTAAACAAATTACGGAGGAAATTCATGAAGGAATATGTGGGACTCACTCCAGTGGATATGCAATGGCAAGGAAGATTATACGTCCAGGGTATTATTGGTTAACCATGGAGAGGGATTGTATAAGTTACGCAAACAGATGCCACAAATGCCAGATTTATGCAGACAGGACATATGTTCCCGTTAATCCATTGCATGTGTTGACATCACCATGGCCTTTTTCGATGTGGGGATTAGATATCATCGGTCCAATTGAGCCGAAGGCTTCGGTTCATTCTGGTTGCTATCGATTATTTTACTAAATGGGTGGAGGCTGCTTCATATTCTAATGTGACAAGTAGCGTGGTTGTTCGGTTTTTGAGGATAGAGATTGTTTGTCGATATGGAGTCCCATAAAGAATTATCACTGATAATGGCACCAATTTCAATAGCAAAATGGTGAAGGATTTTTATGACCAGTTCAAAATTTGTCACCACAATTCGACTCCATACCGTCTGAAGATGAATGGGGCTGTCGAAGCGGCGAATAAGAATATCAAGAAGATCATCGGGAAGATGACAGAGAATTACAAAGATTGGCATGAGAAGATCCCTTTTGCTTTATATGGCTATCGGACATCAATAAGCACATCTACCGGGGAAACTCCTTTCTCTTTGGTGTATGGTATGGAAGCGGTTTTGCCTATAGAAGTGGAGATTCCATCCCTTCGAATAGTTATGGAGGTGGGTTTGGAAGAATCAGAATGGACTCGAATGTGATATGAACAGTTGAATTTGATTGAAGAATGAAGGTTACGAACAATTTGTAAAGGGCAATTGTATCAAAGAAGATTAATGAAAGCACATAATAAAAAAGTTCGACCTCGCCGTTTCAGGAAGGGCGATTTAGTGTTGAAGATGATCTTGCCACCTCAAAAGGATCACCGAGGGAAGTGGACACCTAATTATGAGGGACCATATGTGGTGAAGAAAGCCTTTGAAGGAGGGGCATTAATTTTGACAAGAATGGATGGAGAAGAATTACCTAATCCGGTGAATGCAGACGCCATCAAAAAGTATTACCCATGGCAAAAAATAAATAAATAAATAATAAATAAAAAACTCGCTAGATTGAAAACCCGAAAGGGCAGTCTAGGCAAAAATCAGAGTTAAAAGCTCGCTAGATTGAAAACCCAAAAGGGCGATCTAGGCAAAAATTAGAGTTAAAAGCTGCTAGATTGAAAACCCCTCGTGGGCGCTTCAGGCAAAAATTAGGGAAAAAAGAAAAGTCTCTACTATAGTGCAAACCCTTCATGGGAGCTTAAAATAATATTGAGATCAGAAAGGTTTGGAGAAAGCAACTAAGGGGAATGAGGCAGAGGCCATTTTGAGGATTTGAGATGAATATAATAAGGAAATACAATGAATGACAGATAGCGAGGCTGTACACAGGTGAATTGGTTATGTTCAGGGGTATGCATGATGAGTCTGCGAAGGAGAAGATTGATATGGAAGTAGTCAGATTCAATAATTGCAATGTGGGGGCACACAAAACTGGGGCAGTTTTGTGTGGAATCAAAGTTATCTCATTTTATATCCTGTGAAGATTTCTGCTATTTCCTTTCTAACCCTCTTGAATCATATATATACTTGATCAGTCTCTCCTGTTATCTATCTATTCTAAATAAAACTCTCTGAGGTCATTCAATTCATTTCTGAATTCCTTATTCATTGCTTGTGTTCTTCACGATTTTTATTGCTTTTATATCCTGCCTTCAGAAATCTCATGTATTACAAGCATTGCCATACTATTGAATTTATTTGGAAGTTAAGTAAAGTAATAAAAGAATCATGACTAGTGTATTAGGACATTGTTCTTAGCAGGAACTTGAGAGATTTTGTTGTTTTTGACTGTAAAGGAGCTAAAAGAAATTAAATGGCGTTAAAAGGCATGGTGGAGCCGAAGAGATTGTGGTGTTCTTAACTCTAAAAGAGCTAAAAGAAATTAAATGGCGCTAAAAGGCACGGTGGTGCCGAAGAGATTGTGGTGTTCTTAACTCTAAGAGAGCTAAAAGAAATTAAATGACGTTAAAAGACATAGTGGGGCCCATGAGATTTTGGAGCCGAAAAGCTTTTGTTTGGCGTTAAAGGTATGTCGGATTTGATGGAAGCAGTAAATCGATGGAAAGACCAGACAAAAAGAGAATGAAAGATAGAAGAATAAGCATAACATGGCAGATTGAAGATAGGATGGAATCAAAAGATGTATTCTTCTCATGATGGATGACTGTAGGATGATAGGGGTGATGGTGCTTACGACAATTAACCAAAATCAAATTTTCAAAATGAGAAAAATAAAAGACAATACAATTTTCTTCATGCATTCATACACTCATGGATATTTTCTTGCATAAATTCAAACAAACATTTCTGGCCAAGCTGGGAATGACCATAGTGATCCCATGCACTTTCTTTTCTTGCTGGCCAAGCTGGGAATGGCCGTAGTGATCCCATGCACTTTCTTTTCATCAGCCAAGCTGGGAATGACTGTAGTGATCCCATGCACTTTCTATTCTTGTTGGCCAAGCAGGGAATGGCCGTAGTGATCCCATGCACTTTCTTTTCATCAGCCAAGCTGGGAATGGCTGTAGTGATCCCATGCAATTTCTTTTCTTGCTGGCCAAGCTGGGAATGGCCATAATGATCCCACGCATTACCTTTTTCAGTTCTTATACGAAACTCGGTTGACTACACCTTTGTTTGCCTTTTATTTCATAGAAGACATACAAAGGGGGGCAGCTGTAGTACCCGGTTTTCGTCCGGCCAAACAAAAAAAAAAGAAGAAGAATAATAATAATGCAAAAATTCAAAATTCAAGAGCCCGTTTCATAGGCCCACGTGCTTACAAAAAATTCAAAACTTGTTTCTTGGATCCATAGGCATACAAAAATCCTAAGGCCCACCTCTTGGACCGTAAGCCCATAAAAATTCAAACCTAAACCCAAAAGATCTAAACCCTATAAAATATCTAAAAATAGGACAATTAAATAAATAATAAACAAAAGAAAATACTTAAGAGGGAAAGGTGGTTCCTTTATTAGGGTTTCATAAAAATAAGGAAAAGACAAAAATGTAAGTCTTGAGGGTTTTAAAGAAGGAGAGAAAAATAGGGTTTTTGGGGGCATTTTGGGATTTTTTGAAATAAAAGATAAGTTAAAGAGAGAGGGGAGGATCCGCACAAGGGAGAAAAAAATCGTGAAGGATTATTTTTTAGAGAAAAAAGGAGAGCCGCCGGTGAGAGAGAACAGGGGAGAAGAAAAGAAGAAAAAGAAGAAAAAAAACAAAAGAGAGAAAGGAGGGTTTGGTGTGAAAAAGAGAAGAAGGCAGCCGACATATAGGGAAAGATCTTGGAGAAAAGGGAAAGCAACCCGTGAGAGAATAGAGAGGAGCCAAACGGGAAAAGAGGTGAAACCGAGAAGGTAATTTCTCATTACTCTATGGGGTTCTTGCTTTAACTTCGTTTTCAATTTGGTTTACGGACGTGTAGATTATTCAACTTAGAAACATGGATTTGTGTTTGGATTTGGATTGATAGGTTTATTCTTGGTTTCATTTATCTGGGCTTGTTTTTGATTCATGAAAAAATGTTTGTATTGAGCTGATTATGTTTTGTGTTTGATTCATGAATATCTGGGTTGAGCTGATACAGTCTGTGTTGATTCAATATCTGGGTTGGTATTTGGATCTGGTTTTTAATATTTGGTATGTGTTGTTAGGTTCTAAAATCCGACTAGTGTTAAAATCTGTTTATTGATACCCGGTCATTGTTAAAATCTGGTAGGTGGTTTTAGGCCTTGGTATGTGGTATGTGGTGTGTGGTTATTTGTTATATGTGATATGAAGTTCCAGTGTTATCGCTGATGGTCTAAGAATGGTTATTATTGAAATCTGGTTTAGTCCATAGGCGTTTTGTATAAATTTGAGAAATGATGTTTATATTATATATTCAACAATGGCTTGTATATTCAAAAGATATGTGCTTATGGTGCTTAGATTCAAGAATGGTTGACGTGAATGTTTGGTATACTATTATGTATGGATAGTCCTTTGACCCTTTCTCTTGTTGATTTTTGAATGTGGACCGGGCTTCATTCAACTTGGGCCGGGCTTGATCTCATTTGGGGCTGGAGAGTTCATTTGGAGATCGGACCGGGTTTGAGCAATTAATGGGCTCCATGGTTCATATTTAAATTTGTATTTTTATCTTTATATTTCATTATTTGTTTATATTTTTATCTTATTTTTATTTGGCATGTATATTCTTGTAAATATAAGCCATGTAATAAGGTAGTGGAAATAATAAAAAGTAGTGTAGAGTAGTGTAGTTTAGTTTTATGCATATTTAAATTGATTAGTATGCATGTTAGGGGTTTAGAATGTCTATTAGAATTGTATGCATAGGTCATTTTTCGCAAATCCGTCAATTCAACAACCGCGTCTTTGCCAAATTTTCATATAACAAAATAAGAAGATACCTAAATTAAAGTCAAATAGGAGGAGGACTTGAAAAAATTCAGCTCTTGCCTAGACTTTAATTATGATATATTCATCTAAACAAAAAGCACAATGATAAATTAATTTACCTAATGAAATATTGTATGATAAATTATAGTTCTTTAGGAGGAGGACTTGATAAAATTCAGCTCTTGCCTATGTTATCTCTTTAAATTAAAATATCACTTGTATTCATAAAAAGCATGATAATTTAATTTATTAGATACCTAAATTAAAGTTCTTTTGGAGGAGGACTTGATAACATTCAGCTCCTGCTTAAACTTTAATTATGTTATCTTTTCAAATCAAAGTATCATTTATATTCGTCAAACAAATTTAGATTGTTCTTTCCGTTTTATTCATTGTTCTTTGATTATGTGATCGAGACCTCCCCTTGGTATAAAACCCAATGTCCTTTTTGCGAATTCCATCCAATATCTTTCCAAGTCGATTTTCAATAAAACCCATCAAAAATGAGATTTTCAAAAAACAAAGCCTTGGTCTAACATTAATGGAAAGATTCCACCCCATTTGATAATATATGATTTTTTCGGGCATATGAAAAATTCATTAAAACAAATTGGGACATACAACAAATTTTCAGGAAAAAGCACGTAGATTAATCTAGGTAACCTTTTAGGGAGTTGTGGGTGCTTAACACCTTCCCCACACTCAATAGACCCCCTTACCCATTTTCTGGTTTGCAGACCATTTTTAGTGTCCAATTGCACTTAAATCAATTGGTGGCGACTCTAAATCATTTTTCATCCTTTCATCGCCGGTCCGCGTCGTTACCCCGGTTGCGACATTGAGCATTCCCAAAGCATCGAAGTGGACCGTTGTACTCTATTTAGTGTTCTTGGAAGTCTAACTTGATAGTTTAGCTTTCGTACAATGTTTCGTTTGGTACAGATGCCAATAGACCAAGTTATGTTTGAAATTACACAAACACTTGAAAAGCTCGTCTATGGAGAGAGCTGAGCAATTCCAAAGCATAAAAGTTAACCGTTAAATTCTATTTAGTGTTCTTAGACATCTATGTTTCTAGTTTAGATTTTGTACAATATTTCATTAGGTAAAGATGCCAATGGACCCAAGTTATGTTTGAAATTGCACAAAAACTTGGAAAGCTCATCTATAGAGAGAGTTGAGCAACTCCAAAGCATCAAAGTGGACCGTTAAACTCTATTTACTGTTCTTAGAAGTGTACGTTGCTACTTTAGCTTTCGTACAATATTTTGTTAGGTAAAGATTCCAATAGACCAACTTTTGTTTGAAATTGCACAAAACGTGAAAAACTTGTCTATGGACAGAATTGAGCATTCCCAAAACATCAAAGTGGACCGTTGTCCTCTATTTAGTGCTCTTAGAAGTCTAATTTGCTAGTTTATCTTTCGTACAAGGTTTCATTTGGTAAAGATGCCAATAGACCAAGTTATGTTTGAAATTGCACAAAAAGTGAAAAACTCGTCTGTGGATCGAATTGAGTATTCCCAAAGCATCAAAGGGAACCGTTGTACTCTATGTAGTGTTTTTAGAAGTCTAACATGGTAGTTTATCTTTCGTACAACGTTTCCTTAGGTAAAGATGCAAATAGACCAAGTTATGTTTGAAATTGTAGAAAAACTTGAAAAGCTCGTCTATGGAGAGAGTAGAGCAATTCCAATGCATCAAAGTTGATCGTTAAACTCTATTGAGTGTTCTTAGAGGCCTATGTTGCTAGTTCAACTTTCGTACAACATTTCGTTTGCTAAAGATATTAATAGATCAAGTTTTGTTTGAAATTGCACAAAATGTGAAAAGCTCGTCTATCGACAGAATTGAGCATTGCCAAAACATCAAACTGGACCGTTGTACTCTATTTAGTGTTCTTATAAGTCTTTGTCGCTAGCGTAGCTTTCGTATAACGTTTCGTCAGGTAAAGATGCCAATAGACCAAGTTATGTTTGAAACTGCACAGAACGTGAAAAGCTCATCTATATGGACAGAATTGAGCATTCCCAGAGCATCAAAGCGGACCGTTGTACTCTATTTAGTGTTCTTAAAAATCTAACTTGCTAGTTTTGCTTTCGTACAACGTTTCGTTAGGTAAAGATGCCAATAGACCAAGTTATGTTCGAAATTGCACAAAACGTGAAGAACTTGTCTATGGACAAAATTAAGCATTCCCAAAGAATCAAAGTGGACCATTCTACTCTATTTAGTGTTCTTAGAAGTCCAACTTGCTAGTTTAGCTTTCGTACAACGTTTCGTTCCGTAAACATGCCAATATACCAAGTTATGTTTGAAATTGCACAAAAACTTGAAAAGCTCGTCTATGGAGGGAGTTGAGCAATTCCAAAGCATCAAAGTGGATCGTTAAACTCTATTGAGTGTTCTTAGAGGCCTATGTTGCTAGTTTAACTTTCGTACAACGTTTCGTTTGGTAAAGATATTAATAGATTAAGTTATGTTTGAAATTACACAAAATGTGAAAAGCTCGTCTATCGACAGAATTGAGCATTGCCAAAACATCAAACTGGACCATTGTACTCTATTTAGTGTTCTTAGAAGTCTTTGTCGCTAGTGTAGCTTTCGTACAACGTTTCGTTAGGTAAAGATGCCAATAGACCAACTTATGTTTGAAATTGCACAGAACGTGAAAAGCTCATCTATATGGGCAGAATTGAGCATTTCTAAAGCATCGAAGTGGACCGTTGGACTCTATTTAGTGTTCTTCGAAGTATAACTTGCTAGTTTAGCTTTCGCACAATGTATCGTTTGGTAAAGATGCCAATAGACCTAGTTATGTTTGAAATTACACAAAAAGTGAAAAGCTTGTTAATGGAAAAAATTAAGCATTCCCAAAGAATCAAAGTGGACCATTCTGCTCTATTTAGTGTTCTTAGTAGTCTAACTTGCTAGTTTAGCATTGGTACGACGTTTCATTCCGTAAAGATGCCAATAGACCAAGTTATGTTTGAAATTACACAAAAAGTGAAAAGCTCATCTATGGACAGAATTGAGCATTCCCAAAGCAACAAAGTGGACCGTTGTACTCTATTTAGTGTTCTTAGAAGTCTAACTTGCTAGTTTAGCTTTCGTACAACGTTTCGTTTGGTAAAGATGGCAATAGACCAAGTTATGTTTGAAATTGCACAAAAACTTGAAAAGCTCACCTATGGAGAGAGCTGAGCAATTCCAAATCATAAAAGTTAAATGTTAAACTCTATTTAGTGTTCTTAAAAGTCTATGTTGCTACTTTAGATTTCGTACAATATTTCATTAGGTAAAGATGCCAATGGACCCAAGTTATGTTTGAAATTCCACAAAAACTTGAAAAGCTCATCTATGGAGAGAGTTGAGCATTGCCAAAACATCATGCTGGACCGTTGTACTCTATTTAGTGTTCTTAGAAGTTTTTGTTGCTAGTGTAGCTTTCGTACAACGTTTCGTTAGGTAAAGATGCCAATAGACAGAATTGAGCATTCCCAAAGCATCAAAGTGGACCGTTGTACTCTATTTAGTGTTCTTAGAAGTCTAGCTTGCTAGTTTATCTTTCGTACAATGTTTCGTTAGGAAAAGATGCCAATAGACCATGTTATGTTTGAAATTGCACAAAATCTTGAAAAGCTCATCTATGAAGAGAGTTGAGCAATTCTGAAGAATCAAAGTGGATCGTCAAACTCTATTGAGTGTTTTTAGAGGCCTATGTTGCTAGTTTAACTTTCGTACATCATTTCGTTTGGCAAAGATATTAATAGACCAAGTTATGTTTGAAATTGCACAAAATGTGAAAAGCTCATCTATCGACAGAATTGGGCAATGTCAAAACATCAAACTAGACCGTTGTACTCTATTTAGTGTTCTTAGAAGTCTCTGGTGCTAGTGTAGCTTCGTACAGCATTTTGTTAGGTAGAGATGCCAATAGACCAAGATATGTTTGAAATTGCACAGAACGTGAAAAGCTCGTCTATATGGGCAGAATTGAGCATTCCCAAAGCATCAAAGTGGACCGTTGTACTCTATTTAGTATTCTTCGTAGTTTAACTTGCTAGTTTAGCTTTCGTACAACGTTTCATTCGGTAAAGATGCCAATAGACCATGTTATGTTTGAAATTGCACAAAAAGTGAAAAGCTCGTGTATCGACAGAATTGAACATTGCCAAAACATCAAGCTGGACCGTTGTACTCTATTTAGTGTTCTTAGAAGTCTTTGTTGCTAGTGTAACTTTCGTACAACGTTTCATTAGGTAAAGATATCAATAGACCAAGTTATGTTTGAAATTACACAGAACGTGAAAAGCTCGTCTATATGGACAGAATTGAGCATTCCCGAAGCATCAAAGGGGACCGTTGTACTCTATTTAGTGTTCTTCAAAGTCTAACTTGCTAGTTTAGCTTTCGTGCAACGTTTCGTTAGGTAAAGATGCCAATAGACCAAGTTATGTTCAAAATTGCACAAAACGTGAAAAACTTGACTATGGACAAAATTGAGCATTCCCAAAGAATCAAAGTGGACCATTCTACTCTATTTAGTGTTCTTAGAAGTATAACTTACTATTTTAGCTTTCGTACAACGTTTCATTCCGCAACGATGCCAATAGACCAAGTTATGTTTGAAATTGCACAAAATATGAAAAACTCGTCTATCGATAGAATTGAGGATTGCAAAAACATCAAACTGGACTGATGTACTCTATTTAGTTTTCTTAGAAGTCTCTGTTGCTAGTGTAGCTTTCGTTCAATGTTTCGTTAGGCAAAGATGCCAATAGACCAAGTTATGTTTGAAATTGCACAGATTGTGAAAAGCTCGTCTATATGGCCAGAATTGAGCATTCCTAAAGCATCAAAGTGGACTGTTGTACTCTATTTAGTGTTCTTCGAAGTCTAACTTGCTAGTTTAGCATTCATACAATGTTTCATTAGGTAATGATGCCAATAGACCAAGTTATGTTTGAAATTGCACAGAAAGTGAAAAGCTCATCTATCGACAGAATTGAGCATTACCAAAACATCAAACTGGACCGTTGTACTCTATTTAGTGTTCTTAGAAGACTTTGTTGCTATTTTAGCTTTCGTACAATGTTTCGTTCAGTAAAGATGCCAGTAGACCAAGTTATGTTTGAAAAGCCCATCTATGGACAGAATTGAGCATTTCCAAAGCATCACAGTGGACCATTGTCCTCTATTTAGTATTATTGGAAGTCTAGCTAGCTAGTTTAGCTTTCGTACAACGTTTTGTTTGGTAAAGACGCCAATAGACCAAGTTATGTTTGAAATTGCACAAAAACTTGAAAAGCTCATCTATGGAGAGAGTTGAGCAACTCCATAGCATCAAATTGGACCATTAAACTCTATTTAGTGTTCTTAGAAGTCTATGTTGCTAGTTTAGCTTTCGTACAATATTTTGTTAGGTAAAGATTCCAATAGACCAAGTTTTGTTCGAAATTGCACAAAACGTGAAAAACTTGTCTCTGGACAGAATTGAGCATTCCCAAAGCATCAAAGGTTTCATTTGGTAAAGATGCCAATAGACCAAGCTATGTTCGAAATTGCACAAAAATTGAAAAACTCATCGGTGGACAGAATTGAGCATTCCCAAAGTATCAAAGGGGACTGTTGTACTCTATTTAGTGCTCTTAGAAGTCTAACTTGCTAGTTTATCTTTCGTACAACGTTTCGTTAGGTAAAGATGCCAATAGACCAAGTTATGTTTGAAATTGCACAAAAACTTGAAAAGCTAGTCTATGGAGAGAGTTGAGCAATTCCAAAGCATCAAAGTGGATCGTTAAACTCTATTGAGTGATTTTAGAAGCCTATGTCGCTAGTTTAGCTTTCGTAGAACATTTCGTTTCGTAAAGATATTAATGCACCAAGTTATGTTTGAAATTGCTTAAAAATGTGAAAAGCTCATCTATCGACATAATTGAGCATTGCCAGAACATCAAACTGGACCATTGTACTCTATTTAGTGTTCTTAAAAGTCTATGTTGCTAGTTTATCTTTCGTACAACGTTTCGTTAGGTAAAGATGCCAATAGACCATGTTATGTTTGAAATGGCACAGAACATGAAAAGCTCTTCTATATGGACAGAATTGAGCATTCCCAAAGCATCAAAGTGGACCGTTGTACTCTATTTAGTGTTCTTAGAAGTATATGTTGCTAGTTTATCTTTCGTGCAATGTTTCATTAGGTAAAGATGCCATTGGCCCCAAGTTATGTTTGAAATTGCGCAAAAACTTGAAAAGCTCTTCTATGGAGAGAATTGAGCAACTTTAAAGCATCAAAGTGGACGGTTAAACTCTATTTACTGTTCTGAGAAGTCCATTTTGCTAGTTTAGCTTTCGTACAGCATTTTGTTAGGTAAAGATTCCAATAGACCAAGTTTTATTCGAAATTGCTCAAAATGTGAAAAACTTGTCTATGGGCAGAATTGAGCATTTCCAAAGCATCAAAGTGGACCGTTGTACTCTATTTAGTGCTCTCAGAAGTCTAATTTTCTAGTTTATCTTTCGTACAAGGTTTCATTCGGTAAAGATGCCAATAGACCAAGTTATGTTCAAAATTGCACAAAAAGTGAAAAACTCATCTGTGGACAGAATTGAGCATTCCCAAAGTATCAAAGGAGACCGTTGTACTCTATTTAGTGCTCTTAGAAGTCTAACTTGGTAATCTTTCGTACAATGTTTCGTTAGGTAAAGATGCCAATAGACCAAGTTATGTTTGAAATTAAACAAAAACTTGAAAAGGTCGTCAATGGAGAGAGTTGAGCAATTCCAAAGCGGCAAAGTGGTTCGTTAAACTCTATTGAGTGTTCGTAGAAGCCTATGGTGCTAGTTTAACTTTCGTACAATGTTTCATTTGGTAAAGAAATTAATAGACCAAGTTTTGTTTGAAATTGCACAAAATGTGAAAAGCTCGTCTATCGACAGAATTGAGCATTGCCAAAACAACAAACTGGACCGTTGAACTCTATTTAGTTTTCTTAGAAGTCTTTGTTGCTAGTGCATCTTTCGTACAATGTTTCGTTAGGTAAAGATGCTAACGAACCAAGTTATGTTTGAAATTGCACACAATGTGAAAAACTCGTCTATATGGACAGAATTGAGCATTCCCAAAGCATCAAAGTGGACCGTTGTACTCCATTTAGTGTTCTTCGAAGTCTAACTTGCTAGTTTAGCTTTCGTAAGACGTTTCATTAGGTAAATATGCCAATAGAGCGACTTATGTTCGACATTGCACAAAACGTGAAAAACTTGTCTATGGACAAAATTGAGCATTCCCAAAGAATCGAAGTGGACCATTATACTCAATTTAGTGTTCTTTTAAGTCTAACTTTCTAGTTTAGCTTTCGTACAATGTTTCATTCCGTAAATATGCAATAGACCAAGTTATATTTGAAATTGCACAAATAGTGAAAAGCTCATCTATGGATAGAATTGAGCATTCCCAAAGCATCAAAGTGGACGTTGTACTCTATATAGTGTTCTTAGAAGTGGAACTTGCTAACTTAGCTTTCGTACAACGTTTTGCTCCGTAAAGATGCCAATAGACAAAGTTATATTTGAAATTGCACAAAAAGTGAAAAGCCCTTCTATCGATAGAATTAAGCATTGCCAAAACATCAAACTGGACAGTTGTACTCTATTTAGTGTTCTTAGAAGTCTTTGTTGCTAGTTTAGCTTTCGTACAACGTTTCGTTTCATAAAGATGCCAATAGATCAAGTTATGTTCGACATTGCATAAAAACTTAAACCTCTCGTCTATGGAGAGAGCTGAGCAATTCCGGAGCATCAAAGTTAACCAGTAAACTCTATTTTGTGTTCTTAGAAGTCTATGTTGCTAGTTTAGCTTTCGTACAATGTTTCATTAGGTAAAGATGCCATTGGCCCCAAGTTATGTTTGAAATTACGCAAAAACTTGAAAAGCTCATCTATGGAGAGAATTGTGCAACTTTAAAGCATCAAAGTGGACCGTCAAAATTTATTTACTGTTCTGAGAAGTCCATTTTGCTAGTTTAGCTTTCGTACAACATTTTGTTAGGTAAGGATTCCAATAGACCAAGTTTTATTCGAAATTGCTCAAAACGTGAAAAATTTATCTATGGACAGAATTGAGCATTTCCAAAGCATCAAAGTAGACCGTTGTACTCTATTTAGTGCTCTTAGAAGTCTAATTTTCTAGTTTATCTTTCGTACAAGGTTTCATTCGGTAAAGATGCCAATAGACCAAGTTATGTTCGAAATTGCACAAAAAGTGAAAAACTCATATGTGGACAGAATTGAACATTCCCAAAGTATCAAAGGGGACCGTTGTACTCTATTTAGTGCTCTTAGAAGTCTAACTTGCTAGTTTATCTTTCGTACAACGTTTCGTTAGGTAAATATGCCAATAGCCCAAGTTATGTTTGAAATTGCACAAAAACTTGAAAAGCTAGTCTATGGAGAGAGTTGAGCAATTACAAAGCATCAAAGTGGATCGTTAAACTCTATTGAGTGATTTTAGAAGCCTATGTCGCTAGTTTAGCTTTCGTAGAACATTTCGTTTGGTAAAGATATTAATGGACGAAGTTATGTTTGAAATTGCTTAAAAATGTGAAAAGCTCGTCTATCGACAGAATTGAGCATTGCCAGAACATCAAACTGGACCGTTGTACTCTATTTAGTGTTCTTAAAAGTCTATGTTGCTAGTTTATCTTTCGTACAACGTTTCGTTAGG
Source organism: Tripterygium wilfordii (assembly GCF_013401445.1). Taxonomy (NCBI): domain Eukaryota; kingdom Viridiplantae; phylum Streptophyta; class Magnoliopsida; order Celastrales; family Celastraceae; genus Tripterygium; species Tripterygium wilfordii. The sequence continues at coordinate 5,581,841 of NC_052241.1, forward strand.
TAAAGATGCCAATAGACCATGTTATGTTTGAAATGGCACATAACGTGAAAAGCTCTTCTATATGGACAGAATTGAGCATTCCCAAAGCATCAAAGTGGACCGATGTACACTTTTTAGTGTTCTTAGAAGTCTATGTTGCTAGTGTAGCTTTCGTACAATGTTTCATTAGGTAAAGATGCCATTGGCCCCAAGTTATGTTTGAAATTGCGCAAAAACTTGAAAAGCTCATCTATGGAGAGAATTGAGCAACTTTAAAGCATCAAAGTGGACCGTTAAACTCTATTTACAGTTTTGAGAAGTCCATTTTGCTAGTTTCGCTTTCGTACAACATTTTGTTAGGTAAGGATTCCAATAGACCAAGTTTTATTCGAAATTGCTCAAAACGTGAAAAACTTGTCTATGGATAGAATTGAGCATTTCCAAAGCATCAAAGTGGACCGTTGTACTCTATTTAGTACTCTTAGAAGTGTAATTTTCTAGTTTATCTTTCGTACAAGGTTTCATTCGGTAAAGATGCCAATAGACCAAGTTATGTTCAAAATTGCACAAAAAGTGAAAAACTCATCTGTGGACAGAATTGAGCATTCCCAAAGTATCAAAGGAGACCGTTGTACTCTATTTAGTGCTCTTAGAAGTCTAACTTGGTAGTTTATCTTTCGTACAATGTTTCGTTAGGTAAAGATGCCAATAGACCAAGTTATGTTTGAAATTGCACAAAAACTTGAAAACCTCGTCAATGGAGAGAGTTGAGCAATTCCAAAGCGGCAAAGTGGTTCGTTAAACTCTATTGAGTGTTCGTAGAAGCCTATGGTGCTAGTTTAACTTTCGTACAATGTTTCATTTGGTAAAGACATTAATAGACCAAGTTATGTTTGAAATATCACAAAATGTGAAAAGCTCGTCTATCGACAGAATTCAGCATTGCCAAAACATCAAACTGGACCGTTGAACTCTATTTAGTGTTCTTAGAAGTCTTTGTTGCTAGTGTAGCTTTCGTACAATGTTTCCTTAGGTAAAGATGCCAACGAACCAAGTTATGTTTGAAATTGCACACAATGTGAAAAACTCGTCTATATGGACAGAATTGAGCATTCCCAAAGCATCAAAGTGGACCGTTGTACTCTATTTAGTGTTCTTCAAAGTCTAACGTGCTAGTTTAGCTTTTGTAAGACGTTTCATTAGGTAAAGATGCCAATAGACCGAGTTATGTTCGATATTGTACAAAACGTGAAAAACTTGTCTATGGACAAAATTGAGCATTCCCAAAGAATCAAAGTGGACCATTATACTCAATTTAGTGTTATTGGAAGTCTAACTTTCTAGTTTAGCTTTCGTACAATGTTTCATTCCGTAAATATGCCAATAGACCAAGTTATATTTAAAATTGCACAAAAAGTGAAAAGCTCATCAATGGATAGAATTGAGCATTCCCAAAGCATCAAAGTGGACCGTTGTACTCTATTTAGTGTTCTTAGAATTCGAACATGCTAATTTAGCTTTCGTACAACGTTTCGCTCCGTAAAGATGCCAATAGACAAAGTTATGTTTGAAATTGCACAAAAAGTGAAAAACCGTTCTATCGATAGAATTGAGCAATGCCAAAACATCAAATTGGACCGTTGTACTCTATTTAGTGTTCTTAGAAGTCTTTGTTGCTAGTTTAGCTTTCGTACAACGTTTCGTTCCGTAAAGATGCCAATAGACCAAGTTATGTTCGACATTGCATAGAAATTTAAAACGCTCGTCTATGGAGAGAGCTGAGCAATTCCGGAGCATAAAAGTTAACCATTAAACTCTATTTTGTGTTCTTAGAAGTCTATGTTGCTAGTTTAGCTTTCGTACAATGTTTGATTAGGTAAAGATGCCATTGGCCCCAAGTTATGTTTGAAATTGCGCAAAAACTTGAAATTGAGCAATGCCAAAAAGTGGACCGTTAAACTCTATTTATTGTTCTGAGAAATCTATGTTGCTAGTTTAGCTTTCGTACAACATTTTGTTAGGTAAAGATTCCAATAGACCAAGTTTTATTCGAAATTGCTCAAAACGTGAAAAACTTGTCTATGGACAGAATTGAGCATTTCCAAAGCATCAAATTGGACCGCTGTACTCTATTTAGTGCTCTTGGAAGTCTAATTTTATAGTTTATCCTTCGTACAAGGTTTCATTCGGTAAAGATGCCAGTAGACCAAGTATGATCGAAATTGCACAAAAAGTGAAAAACTCATCTGTGGATAGAATTGAGCATTCCCAAAGTATCAAAGGGGACCGTTGTACTCTATTTAGTGCTCCTAGAAGTCTAACTTTCTAGTTTATCTTTCTTACAACGTTTCGCTAGGTAAAGATGCCAATAGAACAAGTTATGTTTGAAATTGCACAAAAACTTGAAAAGCTCATCAATGGAAAGAGTTGAGCAATTCCAAAGCGTCAAAGTGGTTCGTTAAACTCTTTTGAGTGTTCGTAGAAGCCTATGTTGCTAGTTTAACTTTCGTACAATGTTTCATTTGGTAAAGACATTAATAGACCAAGTTATGTTTGAAATTGCACAAAATGTGAAAAGCTCGTCTATCGACAGAATTGAGCATTGCCAAAACATCAAAATGGACCGTTGAACTCTATTTAGTGTTCTTAGAAGTCTTTGTTGCTAGTGTATCTTTCGTACAATGTTTCGTTAGGTAAAGATGCCAACAAACCAAGTTATGTTTGAAATTACACACAACGTAAAAAACTCTTCTATATGGACAGAATTGAGCATTCCCAAAGCATCAAAGTGGACCGTTGTACTCTATTTAGTGTTCTTCGAAGTTTAACTTGCTACTTTAGCTTTCGTACAACGTTTGATTAGGTAAAGATGCCAAATAGACCAACTTATGTTCGACATTGCACAAAACGTGAAAAACTTGTCTATGGACAAAATTGAGCATTCCCAAAGAATCAAAATGGACGATTCTACTCTATTTAGTGTTCTTAGAAGTCTAACTTGCTAGTTTAGCTTTTGTACAACATTTCGTTCCGTAAAGATGCCAATAGACCAAGTTATGTTTGAAATTGCACATAAAGTGAAAGGCTTATGTATGAACAGAATTGAGCATTCCCAAAGCATCGAAGTGGACCGTTGTACTCTATTTAGTGTTCTTGGAAGTCTGACTTGCTAGTTTAGCTTTCTTACAATGTTTCACTTGGTAAAGATGCCAATAGACCAAGTTACACTTGAAATTGCACAAAAACTTAAAATGCTCGTCTATGGAGAGAGCTGAGCAATTCCAAAGCGTAAAAGTTAATCATTAAACTCTATTTAGTGTTCTTAGAAGTCTATCTTGCTAGTTTAGCATTCGTACAATGTTTCATTAGGAAAAGATGCCATTGGACCCAAGTTATGTTTGAAATTGCGTAAAAACTTGAAAAGCTCATCTATGGAGAGAATTGAGCAACTCCAAAGCATCAAAGTAGACCATTAAACTCTATTTACCATTCTTAGAAGTCTATGTGGCTAGTTTAGCTTTCGTACAATGTTTCATTAGGTAAAGATGCCATTGGAACGAAGTTCTGTATGAAATTGCGCAAAAACTTGAAAAGGTCATCTATGGAGAGAGTTGAGCAATTCTAAAGCATCAAAGTGGACCGTTAAACTCTATTTACTGTTCTTAGAAATCTATGTTGCTAGTTTAGCTTTCGTACAATATTTTGTTAGGTAAAGATTCCAATAGACAAAGTTTTGTTTGAAATTGCTCAAAACGTGAAAAGCTTGTCTATGGACAGATTTGAGCATTCCCAAAGCATCAAAGGGGACCGTTGTACTCTATTTAGTGTTCTTAGAAGTCTAACTTGCTACTTTTTTGTTTGTACAACGTTTCATTCCGTAAAGATGCCAATAGACCAAGTTATGTTTGAAAATGCACAAAAAGTGAAAACTCATCTATGGACAGAATTAAGTACTCCCAAAGCATCAAACTGGACTGTTGTGCTCTATTTAGTGTTCTTAGAAGTCTAACTTGCTAGTTTAGCTTTCGTACAACGTTTCATTTGGTAAAGATGCCAATAGACCAAGTTATGTTTGAAATTGCACAAAACCTTGAAAAGCTCGTCTATGGAGAGAGCTGAGCAATTCCAAAGCACAAAAGTTAACCGTTAAACTCTATTTAGTGTTCTTGGAAGTCTACGTTGCTATTTTAGCTTTCGTACAATGTTTCATTAGGTAAAGATGCCATTGGACCCAAGTTATGTTTGAAATTGCACAAAAAGTGAAAAGCTCATCCATGGATAGAATTGAGCATTCCCAACGCATCGAAGTGGACCGTTGTACTCTATTTAGTGTTCCTAGAAGTATAACTTGCTAGTTTAACTTTCGTACAACGTTTCGTCAAGTTATGTTTGAAATTGCACAAAAACTTAAAAAGCTCGTCTATGGAGAGAGTTGAGCAATTCCAATGCATAAAGGTTAACCATTAAACTCTATTTAGTGTTCTTAGAATTCTATGTTGCTAGTTTAGCTTTCGTACAATGTTTCGCTAGGTAAAGATGCGATTGGACCCAAGTTATGTTTGAAATTACGTAAAAACTTGGAAAGCTCATCTATGGGGAGAGTTGTGCAACTCGAAAGCATCAAAGTGGACCGTTAAACTCTATTTACCGTTCTTGGAAGTCTATGTTGCTAGTTTAGCTTTCGTACAATGTTTCACTAGGTAAAAATGCCATTGGAACCAAGTTATGTTTGAAATTGCGCAAAAACTTTAAAAGGTCATCTATGGAGAGAGTTGAGCAACTCTAAAGCATCAAAGTGGACCGTTAAACTCCATTTACTGTTCTTAGAAGTCTATGTTGCTAGTTTGGCTTTCGTAGAAGATTTTGTTAGGTAAAGATTCCAATAGACCAAGTTTCGTTTGAAATTGCTCAAAACGTTAAAAGCTTGTCTATGGACAGAATTGAGCATTCCTAAAGCATCAAAGGGGACCGTTGTACTCTATTTAGTGTTCTTACAAGTCTAACTTGCTACTTTTTTGTTTGTACAACGTTTCGTTCCGTGAACATGCCAATAGACCAAGTTATGTTTGAAAATGCACAAAAAGTGAAAAACTCATCTATAGACAGAATTGAGCATTCCCAAAGCATCAAAGTGGACCGTTGTACTCTATTTAGTGTTCTTAGAAGTCTAACTTGCTAGTTTAGCTTTCGTACAACGTTTCGTTTGGTAAAGATGCCAATAGACCAAGTTATGTTTCAAATTGCACAAAAACTTGAAAAGCTCGCCTATGGAGAGAGCTGAGCAATTCCAAATCATAAAAGTTAACCGTTAAACTCCATTTAGTGTTCTTAGAAGTCTATGTTGCTACTTTAGATTTCGTACAATGTTTCGTTCCGTAAAGATGCCAATAGACAAAGTTATCTTTGAAATTGCACGAAAGTGAAAAGCTCATCTATGGATAGAATTGAGCATTCCCAAAGCATCAAATTGGACCGTTGTACTCTATTTAGTGTTGTTAGAAGTCTAACTTGCTAGTTTAGCTTTCGTACAACGTTTCATTTGGTAAAGGTGTCAATAGACCAAGTTATGTTTGAAATTGCACAAAAACTTGAAAAGCTCGCCTATGGAGAGAGCTGAGCAATTCCAAATCATAAAAGTTAACCGTTAAACTCTATTTGGTGTTCTTAGAAGTCTATGTTGCTACTTTAGATTTCGTACAATGTTTCATTAGGTAAAGATGCCTATGGACCCAAGTTATGTTTGCAATTACACAAAAACTTGAAAAGCTCATCTATGGAGAGAGTTGAGCAACTCCAAAGCATCAAATTAGACCGTTAAACTCTATTTACTGTTCTTAGAAGTCTATGTTGGTAGTTTAGCTCTCGTACAGTGTTTTGTTAGGTAAATATTCCGATGGACCAAGTTTTGTTTGAAATTGTACAAAACCTGAAAAACTTGTCTATAGACAGAATTGAGCATTCCCAAAACATCAAAGTGGACCGTTGTGCTCTATTTAGTGCTCTTAGATGTCTAATTTGCTAGTTTATCTTTCGTACAAGGTTTCATTTGGTAAAGATGCCAATAGATCAAGTTATGTTTTAAATGGCACAAAACGTGAAAAGCTCTTCTATATGGATAGAATTGAGCATTCCCAAAGCATCAAAGTGTACCGTTGTACTCTATTTAGTGTTCTTCGAAATCTAACTTGCTAGTTTAGGTTTCGTACAACGTTTCGTTAGGTAAAGATGCCAATAGACCGAGTTATGTTCGACGTTGCACAAAACGTGAAAAACTTGTCTATGCACATAATTGAGCATTCCCAAACAATCAAAGTGGACCATTCTACTCTATTTAGTGTTCTTAGAAGTCTAACTTGCTAGTTTAGCTTTCGTACGACGTTCCGTTCAGTAAAGATTGCAGTAGACCAAGTTATGTTTGAAATTGCACAAAAAGTGAAAAGCTCATCTATGGACAGAATTGAGCATTTCCAAAGCGTAAAAGTTAACTGTTAAACGCTATTTAGTGTTCTTAGAAAACTACGTTGCAAGTTTAGCTTTTGTAAAATGTTTCATTAGGTAAAGATGCCAATGGACCCAAGTTATGCTTGCAATTGTACAAAAACTTGAAAAGCTCATCGATGGAGAGAGTTGAGCAACTCCAAAGCATCAAAGTGGGCCATTAAACTCTATTTACTGTTCTTAGAAGTCTATGTTACTAGTTTAGCTTTCGTATAACATTTTGTTAGGTAAAGATTCCAATAGACCAAGTTTTGTTCGAAATGGCACAAAACGCGAAATTTTGAATATTCCCAATAGACAAAATTGAGCATTCCCAAAGAATCAAAGTGGACCATTCTACTCTATTTAGTGTTCTTAGAAGTCTAACTTGCTAGTTTTGCTTTCGTACAATGTTTCGTTCCGTAAAGATGCCAATAGACCAAGTTATATTTGAAATTGCACAAAAAGTAAAAAGCTCATCTATGGATAGAATTGAACATTCCCAAAGCATCAAAGTGGACCGTTGTGCTCTATTTAGTGATCTTAGAAGTCTAATTTGTTAGTTTGTCTTTCATACGAGGTTTCATTCGGTAAAGATGCCAATAGATCTAGCTATGTTCGAAATTGCACAAAAAGTGAAAAACTCATGTGTGCACAAAATTGAGCATTCCCAAAGCATCAAAGGGGACCGTTGTACTCTATTTAGTGTTCTTAGAAGTATATCTAGCTAGTTAATCTTTTGTACAACATTTCGTTCGGTAAAGATGTCAATAGACCAAGTTATGTTAGAAATTACACAAAAACTTAGGAAGCTCGTTTGTGGAAAGAGTTGAGCAATTCCAAAGCCTCAAAGTGGATCGTTAAACTCTATTGAGTGTTCCTAGAAGCCTAGGTTGCTAGTTTAACTTTCGTTGAACGTCTCAATTGGTAAAGATATTAATAGACCAAGTTATGTTTGAAATCGCACAAAATGTGAAAAGCTCGTGTATCGACAAAATTGAGCATTGCCAAAACATCAAACTGGACCGTTGTACTCTATTTAGTGTACTTAGAAGTCTTTGTTGCTAGTGTAGCTTTCACACAATGTTTCGTTAGGTAAAGATGCCAATAGACCATGTTATGTTTGAAATTGCACAGAACGTGAAAAGCTCGTCTATATGGACAGAATTGAGCATTCACAAAGCATCAAAGTGGACCATTGTACTCTATTTAGTGTTCTTCGAAGTCTAACTTGCTAGTTTAGCTTTCGTGTAACGTTTCGTTAGGTAAAGATGCCAATAGACCAAGTTATGTTCAAAATTGCACAAAACGTGAAAAACTTGTCTATGGACAAAATTAAGCTTTCCCAAAGAATCAAAGTGTACCATTCTACTCTATTTAGTGTTCTTAGAAGTCTAACATGCTAGTTTAGCTTTCGTACAACGTTTCGTTCCGTAAAGATGCCAATAGACCAAGTTATGTTTGAAATTGCACAAAAAGTGAAAAGCTCATCCATGGACAGAATTGAGCAGTTCCACAGCATCAAAGTGGACCATTGTACTCTATTTAGTGTTCTTAGAAGTCTAACTTGTTAGTTTAGCTTTCGTACAACGTTTCATTTGGTAAAGATGCCAATAGACCAAGTTATGTTTGAAATTGCACAAAAACATGAAAAGCTCGTCTACGGAGAGAGCTGAGCTATTCCAGAGCATAAAAGTTAACCGTTAAACTCTATTTAGTGTTCTTAGAAATCTATGTTGCTAGTTTAGCTTTCGTACAATGTTTCAGTAGGTAAAGATGCGAATGGACCCAAGTTTTGTTTGAAATTGCACAAAAACTTGTAAAGCTCATCTACAGACAGAGTTAAGCAACTCCAAAGCATCAAAGTGGGCCGTTAAACTCTATTTACTGTTCTTAGAAGTCTATGTTGCTAGTTTAGCTTTGTATAACGTTTTGTTAGGCACAGATTCCAATAAACCAAGTTTTGTTCGAAATTACACAAAACGTGAAAAACTTGTCTTTGGACAGAAATGAGCATTCCCAAAGCATGAAAGTGGACCGTTGCACTCTATTTACTGCTCTTAGAAGTCTAATTTGCTAGTTTATCTGTTTTACATGGTTTCATTTGGTAAAGAAGCCTATAGACCAAGTTATGTTCGAAATTGCACGAAAAGTGAAAAACTTGTCTGTGGACAGAATTGAGCATTCCCAAAGCATCAATGGGGACCGTTGTACTCTATTTAGTGTTCTTAGAAGTCTAGCCTGCTAGGTTATCTTTCGTACAACGTTTTGTAGGCAAAAGATGTCAATAGACCAAGTTATGTTTGAAATTGCACAAAAACTTGAAAAGCTCGCGAATGGAGAGAGTTGAGCAATTCCAAAGCATCAAAGTGGATCATTAAACTCTATTGAGTGTTTTTAGAAGCCTATGTTGCTAGTTTAACTTTTGTACAACGTTTCGTTTGGTAAAGATATTAATAGACCAAGTTATGTCTGAAATTGCACAAAAATGTGAAAAGCTCATCTATCGAAGGAATTGTGCATTGCCAAAACATCAAACTAGACCGTTGTACTCTATTTAGTGTTCTTAGAAGTCTAGCTTGCTAGTTTATTTTTCGTACAACGTTTCGTTAGGCAAAGATGCCTATAGACCAAGTTATATTTGAAATGGCACAGAACGTGAAAAGCTCTTCTATATGGACAAAATTGAGCATTCCCAAAACATCAAAGTGGACCGTTGTACTCTATTTAGTGTTCTTCAAAGTCTAACTTGCTAGTGTAGCTTTCGTACAACGTTTCGATAGGTAATGATGCCAATAGAACGAGTTATGTTCGACATTGCACAAAACGTGAAGAACTTGTCAATGGATAAAATTGAGCATTCCCAAACAATCAAAGTGGACCATTCTACTCTATTTAGTGTTCTTAGAAGTCTAACTTTCTAGTTTAGCTTTCGTACAATGTTTCGTTCCGTAAAGATGCCAATAGACCAAGTTATCTTTGAAATTGCACAAAAGTGAAAAGCTCATCTATGGATAGAATTGAGCTTTTCCAAATCATCAAAGTGGACCGTTGTACTCTATTTAGTGTTCTTAGAAGTCTAACTTGCCAGTTTAGCTTTCATAGAATGTTTCGTTTGGTAAAGATGCCAATAAACCAAGTTATGTTTGAAATTGGGCAAAAACTTGAAAGGCTCGTCTATGGAGAGAGCTGGGCAATTTCAAAGCATAAAAGTTAATCGTTAAACTCTATTTAGTGTTCTTAGAAATCTATGTTGCTAGTTTAGCTTTGTACAATGTTTCATTAGGTAAAGAAGCCAATGGACCCAAGTTATGTTTGAAATTTCTCAAAAACTTCAAAAGCTCATCTATGGAAAGAGTTGAGCAACTCCAAAGCATCAAAGTGGACCGTTACACTTTATTTACAGTTCTTAGAAGTCTATGCTGCTAGTTTCGCTCTCGTTCAACGTTTTGTTAGGTAAAGATGGCAATAGACCAAGTTATGTTTGAAATTGCATAGAACATGAAAAGCTCATTTATATTGACAGAATTGAGCATTCCCAAAGCATCAAAGTGGACCGTTGTGCTCTATTTTGTGTTCTTAGAAGTCTCACTTGCTAGTTTAGCTTTCGTACAACGTTTCGTTAGGTAAAGATTCCAATAGACCAAATTGCGTTCGACATTGCACAAAACGTGAAAAAAATTTCTATGGACAAAATTGAGCATTCCCAAAGAATCAAAGTGGACCATTGTACTCTATTTAGTGTTCTTAGAAGTCTAATTTTCTAGTTTAGCTTTCGTACAATGTTTTGCTCCGTAAAGATTCCAATTGACCAAGTTACATTTGAAATTGCACAAAAAGTGAAAAGCTCATCTATGGATAAAATTGAGCATTCCCAAAGCATCAAAATGGATCGTTGTCCTCTATTTAGTGTTCTTGGAAGTCTTTGTTGCTAGTTTAGCTTTCGTACAACGTTTCATTCCGTAAAGATGCCCATAGACCAAGTTATGTTTGAAATTACACAAAAAGTGAAAAGCTCATCTATGGACAGAATTGAGCATTCCCAAAGCATCAAAGTGGATCGTTGTACTCTCTTTAGTGTTCTTAAAAGTCTAACTTGCTAGTTTAGCTTTCGTACAACGTTTCGTTCGGTAAAGATGCCAATAGACCAAGTTATGTTTGAAATTGCACAAAAACTTGAAAAGCTCATCTAGGGAGAGAGCTGAGCAATTCTAAAGCATAAAAGTTAACCGTTAAACTCTATTTAGTGTTCTTAGAAGTCTATGTTGCTAGCTTGGCTTTCGTACAATGTTTCATTAGGTAAAGATGCCATTGGACAGAATTGAGCATTCCCAAAACATCAAAGTCGACCGTTGTACTCTATTTAGTGCTCTTAGAAATCTAATTTGCCAGTTTATCTTTCGTACAAGGTTTGATTTGGTAAAGATGTCAATAGACCAAGTTATGTTCGAAATTGCACAATAAGTGAAAAACTCATCTGTGGACAGAATTGAGCATTCCCAAAGCATCAAAGGGGACCGTTGTCTTCTATTTAGTGTTCTTAGAAGTCTAGCTTGCTAGTTTGTCTTTCGTACAATGTTTCGTTAGGTAACGATGCCAATAGACCAAGTTATGTTTCAAATGGAACAGAACGTGAAAAGCTCTTCTTTATGGACAGAATTGAGGATTCCCAAAGCATCAAAGTGGACCGTTGGACTCTATTTAGTGTTCTTCGAAGTCTAACTTGCTAGTTTAGCTTTCGTACAATGTTTCGTTAGGTAAAGATGCCAATAAACCGAGTTATGTTTGACATTACACAAAACGTGAAAAACTTGTGTATGGACAAAATTGAGCATTCCCAAACAATCAACGTGGACCATTCTACTCTATTTAGTGTTCTTAGAAGTCTAACTTGCTAGTTTAGCTTTCGTACAACGTTTCGTTTGGTACATATACCAATAGACCAAGTTATGTTTGAAATTACACAAAAACTTGAAAAGCTCGTCCATCGAGAGAGTTGAGCAATTCCAAAGCATAAAAGTTAACCGTTAAACTCTATTCAGTATTCTTCGAAATCTACGTTGCAAGTTTAGCATTTGTACAATGTTTCATTAGGTAAAGATGCCGATGGACCAAGTTATGCTTGAAATTGCACAAAAACTTGAAAAGCTCATCGATGGAAAGAGTTGAGCAACTCCAAAGCATCAAAGTTGGCCATTCAACTCTATTTACTGTTCTTAGAAGTCTATGTTGCTAGTTTAGCTTTCGTACAACATTTTGTTAGGTAAAGATTCCAATAGACCAAGTTTTGTTCGAAATTACACAAAATGTGAAAAACTTGTCTATGGATAGAATTGAGCATTCCAAAACGATTAAAGTGGACCGTTGTACTCTATTTAGTGCTCTTAGAAGCCTACTTTGCTAGTTTATCTTTCGTACAAGGTTTCATTCGGTAAAGATGCCAATAGACCAAGTTATGTTCAAAATTGCACAAAGAGTGAAAAACTCATCTGTGGACAAAATTGAGCATTCCCGAAGCATCAAAGGGGACCGTTTTACTCTATTTAGTGTTCTTAGAAGTCTAACTTGCTAGTTTATCTTTCGTACAACGTTTCGTTAGGTAAATATGCCAATAGACCAGGTAATGTATGGAGAGAGTAGAGCAATTCCAAAGAATGAAAGTGGACCGTTAAACTCTATTTAGTGTTCTTAGAAGTCTATGTTGCTAGTTTAGATTTCGTACAATGTTTCATTAGGTAAAGATGCCAATAGACCCAAGTTATGTTTGAAATTACACAAAAACTTGAAAAGCTCATTTATGGAGAGAGTTGATCAACTCCAAAGAATCAAAGTGGACCGTTAAACTCTATTTACTATTCTTGGAAGTCTATGTTGCTAGTTTAGCTTTCGTGCAACGTTTTGTTAGGTAAAGATTCCAATGGGCCAAGTTTTGTTCGAAATTGCACAAAACGTGAAAAACTTGTCTACCGATAGAATTGAGCATTCCCAAAGCATCAAAGTGGACCGTTGTACTCTATTTAGTGCTCTTAGAAGTCTAATTTTCTAGTTTATCTTTCGTACAAGGTTTCATTTGGTAGAGATGCCAATAGACCAAGTTATGTTCGAAATTGTGCAAAAAGGGAAAAACTCATCTGTGGACAGAATTGAGCATTCCCAAAGCATCAAAGGGGACCGTTGTACTCTATTTAGTGTTCTTAGAAGTGTAGCTTCCTAGTTTATCTTTCGAACAACGTTTCGTTAGGTAAAGATGCCAATATACCATGTTATGTTTGGAATTGTACAAAAACTTGAAATGCTCGTCTATGGAGAGAGTTGAGCAATTCTAAAGCATCAAAGTGGATCGTTAAACTCTATTGAGTGTTTTTAGAAGCCTATGTTGCTAGTTTAACTTTCGTACAACGTTTCGTTTGGTAAAGATATTAATAGACCAAGTTATGTTCGAAATTGTACAAAATGTGGAAAGCTCATCTATCGACAGAGTTGAGCATTGCATAAACATCAAACTAGACCATTGTACTTTATTTAGTGTTCTTAGAAGTATATGTTGCTAGTTTATCTTTCATACAACGTTTCGTTAGGTAAAGATGCCAATAGGACAAGTTACGTTTGAAATGACACAGAACATGAAAAGCTCTTCTATATGGACAGAATTGAGAATTCTCAAAGCATCAAAGTGGACCGTTGTACTCTATTTAGTGTTCTTCAAAGTCTAACGTGCTAGTTTAGCTTTCCTACAACGTTACATTAGGTAAAGATGCCAAAAGACCGAGTTAAGTTCGACATTGCACGAAACGGGAAAAACTTGTCTATGGACAAAATTTAGCACTCCCAAAGAATCAAAGTGGACCATTCTACTCTATTTAGTGTTCTTAGAAGCCTAACTTTCTAGTTTAGCTTTCGTACAATGTTCCGTTCCATAAAGATGCCAATGGACCAAGTTATATTTGAAATTGCACAAAAAGTAAAAAGCTCATCTATGCATAGAATTGAACATTCCCAAAGCATCAAAGTGGACCGTTGCGCTCTATTTAGTGATCCTAGAAGTCTAATTTGTTACTTTGTCTTTCGTACAAGCATTCATTCGGTAATGATGCGAATAGATCTAGTTATGTTTGAAATTGTACAAAAAGTGAAAAACTCATCTGTGGACAAAATTGAGCATTCCCAAAGCATCAAAGTGGACCGTTGTACTCTATTTAGCGTTCGTAGAAGTCTAGCTTGCTCGTTAATCATTTGTACAACGTTTCGTTCGGAAAAGATGCCAATAGACCAAGTTATGTTTGGAATTGCACAAAGACTTGGAATGCTCGTCTATGGAAAGAGTTGAGCAATGCCGAAGCATCAAAGTGGATCGTTAAACTCTATTGAGTGTTCTTAGAAGCCTAGGTTGCTAGTTTAACTTTCGTACAATGTTTCGTTTGGTAAAGATATTAATAGACCAAGTTATGTTTGAAATTGCACAAAATGTGAAAAGCTCGTGTATCGACAGAATTGAGCATTGCCAAAACATCAAGCTGGACCATTGTACTCTATTTAGTGTTCTTAGAAGTCTTTCTTGCTAGTGTAGCTTTCGTACAACGTTTCATTAGGTAAAGATGTCAATAGACCAAGTTATGTTTGAAATTGCACAGAACGTGAAAAGCTCATCTATATGGACAGAATTGAGCATTCCCGAAGCATCAAAGGGGACCGTTGTACTCTATTTAGTGTTCTTCGAAGTCTAACTTGCTAATTTAGCTTTCGTGCAACGTTTCGTTCGGTAAAGATGCCAATAGACCAAGTTATGTTCAAAATTGCACAAAACGTGAAAAACTTGTCTACGGACAAAATTGAGCATTCCCAAAGAATCAAAGTGGACAATTCTACTATATTTAGTGTTCTTAGAAGTATAACTTACTATTTTAGCTTTCGTACAACGTTTCGTTCCATAACGATGCCAATAGACCAAGTTATGTTTGAAATTGCACAAAAAGTGAAAAGCTCGTGTATCGACGGAATTGAGCATTTCCAAAACATCAAACTGGACCGTTGTACTTTATTTAGTGTTCTTAGAAGTCTTTGTTGCTAGTGTAGCTTTCGTACAACGTTTCGTTAGGTAAAGATGCCAATAGACCAAGTTATGTTTGAAATTGCACAGAACGTGAAAAGCTCGTCTATATGGGCAGAATTGAGCATTCCTAAACCATCAAAGTGGACTATTGTACTCTATTTAATGTTCTTCGAAGTCTAACTTGCTAGTTTAGCTTTCATACAATGTTTCGTTAGGTAAAGATACCAATTGACCAAGTTATGTTCGAAATTGCACAAAAAGTGAAATGGTCGTCTATCGACTTAATTGAGCATTTCCAAAACATTAAACTGGATTAGTGTTCTTAGAAGTCTTCGTTGCTAGTTTAGCTTTCGTACATCGTTTCGTTCCGTAAAGATGCCAATAGAGCAAGTTATGTTTGAAATTACACAGAAAGTGAAAAGCTAATCTATGGATAGAATTGAGCATTCCCAAAGCATGAAGGTGGACCGTTGTACTCTATTTAGTGTTCTTGGAAGTCTAACTTGCTAGTTTAGCTTTCTTACAATGTTTCGTTTGGTAAAGATGCCAATAGACCAACTTATCTTTGAAATTGCACAAAAACTTGAAAAGCTCGTCTATGTATAGAGCTAAGCAATTTCAAAGCATAAAAGTTAACCGTCAAACTCTATTTAGTGTTCTTAGAAGTCTATGTTGCTAGTTTAGCTTTCGTACAATGTTTCATTAGGTAGAGATGCCAATGGACCCAAGTTATGTTTGAAATTACACAAAAACTTGAAAAGCTCATCTATGGAGAGGATTGAGCAACTCCAAAGCATCAAAGTGGACCGTTAAACTCTATTTACTGTTCTTGGAAGTCTATGTTGCTAGTTTAGCTTTCGTACAACGTTTTGTTAGGTAAAGATTCCAATAGATCAAGTTTTGTTCGAAATTGCACAAAACGTGAAAAACTTGTCTATAGACAGAATTGAGCATTCCCAAAGCATCAAAGTGGACCGTTGTATTATATTTAGTGTTCTTAGAAGTCTAGCTTATTAGTTTATCTTTCGTACAACCTTTCGTTAGGTAAAGATGCCAATAGACCATGTTATGTTTGAAATTGCACAAAATCTTGAAAAGCTCATCTATGAAGAGAGTTGAGCAATTCCGAAGCATCAAAGTGGATCGTCAAACTCTATTGAGTGTTTTTAGAAGCCTATGTTGCTATTTCAACTTTCGTACATCGTTTCGTTTGGTAACGATATTAATAGGCAAAGTTATGTTTGAAATTGCACAAAATGTGAAAAGCTCGTCTATCGACAGAATTGGGCAATGTCAAAACATCAAACTAGACCGTTGTACTCTATTTAGTGTTCTTAGAAGTCTCTGGTGCTAGTCTAGCTTTCGTACAACATTTTGTTAGGTAAAGATGCCAATAGACCAAGTTATGTTTGAAATTGCACAGAACGTGAAAAGCTCGTCTATATGGGCATAATTGAGCATTCCCAAAGCATCAAAGTGGACCGTTGTACTCTATTTAGTATTCTTCGTAGTCTAACTTGCTAGTTTAGCTTTTGTACAATGTTTCATTAGGTAAAGATGCCAATAGACCATGTTATGTTTGAAATTGCACAAAATGTCAAAAGCTCGTGTATCGACAGAATTGAGCCATTGCCAAAACATCAAGCTGGACCGTTGTACTCTATTTAGCGTTCTTAAAAGTATTTGTTGCTAGTGCAGCTTTCGTACAACGTTTCGTTAGGTAACGATGCCAATAGACCAAGTTATGTTTGACATTGCACAGAACGTGAAAATCTCGTCTATATGGACAGAATTGAGCATTCCCGAAGCATCAAAGGGGACCGTTGTACTCTATTTAGTGTTCTTCGAAGTCTAACTTGCAAGTTTAGCTTTCGTGCAACGTTTCGTTAGGTAAAGATGCCAATAGACCAAGTTATGTTCAAAATTGCACAAAACGTGAAAAACTTATCTATGGACAAAATTGAGCATTCCCAAAGAATCAAAGTGGACCATTCTACTCTATTTAGTGTTCCTAGAAGTATAACTTACTATTTTAGCTTTCGTACAACGTTTCGTTCCGTAACGATGCCAATAGACCAAGTTATGTTTGAAATTGCACAAAAAGTGAAAAGCTCGTGTATCGACAGAATTGAGCATTGCCAAAACATCAAACTGGACCGTTGTACTCTATTTAGTGTTCTTAGAAGTCTTTGTTGCTAGTGTATCTTTCGTACAACGTTTCGTTAGGTAAAGATGCCAATAGACCAAGTTATGTTTGAAATTGCATAGAACGTGAAAAGCTCGTCTATATGGGCGAAATTGAGCATTCCTAATGCGTCAAAGTGGACTATTATGCTCTATTTAATGTTCTTCGAAGTCTAACTTGCTAGTTTAGCTTTCGTACAATGTTTCGTTAGGCAAAGATGCCAATAGACCAAGGTATGTTCAAAATTGCACAAAAAGTGAAAAGGTCGTCTATCGACATAATTGAGCATTTCCAAAACATCAAACTGGACCGTTTTACTCTATTTAGTGTTCTTAGAAGTCTTCGTTGCTAGTTTAGCTTTCGTACATCATTTCGTTCCGTAAAGATGCCAATAGAGCAAGTTATGTCTGAAATTACACAGAAAGTGAAAAGCTCATCTATGGACAGAATTGAGCATTCCCAAAGCATCAAAGTGGACTGTTGTACTCTATTTAGTGTTCTTGGAAGTCTAACTTGCTAGTTTATCTTTCGTACATTGTTTCGTTTGGTAAAGATGCCAATAGACCAACTTATCTTTGAAATTGCACAAAAACTTGAAAAGCTCGTCTATGTATAGAGCTAAGCAATTTCAAAGCATAAAAGTTAACCGTCAAACTCTATTTAGTGTTCTTAGAAGTCTATGTTGCTAGTTTAGCTTTCGTGCAATGTTTCATTAGGTAGAGATGCCAATGGACCCAAGTTATGTTTGAAATTACACAAAAACTTGAAAAGCTCATCTATGGAGAGGATTGAGCAACTCAAAAGCATCAAAGTGTACCGTTAAACTCTATTTACTGTTCTTGGAAGTCTATGTTGCTAGCTTAGCTTTCGTACAACGTTTTGTTAGGTAAAGATTCCAATAGATCAAGTTTTGTTCGAAATTGCACAAAACGTGAAAAACTTGTCTATAGACAGAATTGAGCATTCCCAAAGCATCAAAGTGGACCGTTGTATTATATTTAGTGTTCTTAGAAGTCTAGCTTATTAGTTTATCTTTCGTGCAATGTTTCGTTAGGTAAAGATGCCAATAGACCATGTTATGTTTGAAATTGCACAAAATCTTTAAAAGCTCATCTATGAAGAGAGTTGAGCAATTCCGAAGCGTCAAAGTGGATCGTCAAACTCTATTGAGTGTTTTTAGAAGCCTATGTTGCTAGTTTAACTTTCGTACATCATTTCGTTTGGTAAAGATATTAATAGACCAAGTCATGTTTGAAATTGCAGAAAATGTGAAAAGTTCGTCTATCGACAAAATTGGGCAATGTCGAAACATCAAACTGGACCGTTGTACTCTATTTAGTGTTCTTAGAAGTCTCTGGAGCTAGTGTAGCTTTCGTACAACATTTTGTTAGGTAAAGATGCCAATAGACCAAGTTATGTTTGAAATTGCACAGAACGTGAAAAGCTCATCTATAGGGGCAGAATTGAGCATTCCCAAAGCATCAAAGTGGACCGTTGTACTCTATTTAGTATTCTTCGTAGTCTAACTTGCTAGTTTAGCTTTCGTACAATGTTTCGTTCCATAAAGATGGCAATAAACCAAGTTATGTTTGAAATTACACAAAAAGTGCAGAGCTCATCTATAGACAGGATTGAGCATTCCCACAGCATCAAAGTAGACCATTGTACTCTATTTAGTGTTCTTGGAAGTCTAACTTCCTAGTTTAGCTTCCGTACAATGTTTCGTTTGGTAAAGATGCCAATGGACCAAGTTATGTTTGAAATTGCACAAAAACTTGAAAAGCCCGTCTATGGAGAGAGCTGAGCAATTCCAAAGCGTAAAAGTTAACCGTTAAACTGTATTTAATGTTCTTGGAAGTCTATGTTGCTATTTTAGCTTTCGTATATTGTTTCATAAGGTAAAGATGCCAATGGACCCAAGTTATGTTTGAAATTACACAAAAACTTGAAAAGCTCATCTATGAAGAGAGTTGGGCAATTTCGAAGCATCAAAGTGGATCGTTAAACTCTATTGAGTGTTTTTAGAAGCCTATGTTGCTAGTTTAACTTTCGTGCAACGTTTTGTTATGTAAAGATAGCAATAGACTGAGTTACGCTCTCAAATGCACAAAACACATGAAAACCTTGTCTGTGGAGAGATTTGATCCATTGCACAAAACGGGAAAAACTTATTTAGTGCTCTTAGAAGTCTAATTTTCCAGTTTATCTTTCATACAAGGTTTCATTTGGTAAAGATGCCAATAGACCAAGTTATGTTCGAAATTGCACAAAAAGTGAAAAACATATTTGTGGACAGAATTGAGCATTCCCAAAGCATCAAAGGGGACCGTTGTACTCTATTTAGTGTTCTTAAAAGTCTAGCCTACTAGTGTATCTTTCGTACAATGTTTCGTTAGGTAAAGATGCCAATGGACCAAGTTATGTTTGAAATTGTACAAAAACTTGAAAAGCTCATCTATGGAAATAGTCGAGCAATTCCAAAGGATCAAAGTGGATCGTTAAACTCTATTGAGTGTTCTTAGAACCCTATATTGCTAGTTTAACTTTCATACAATGTTTCTTTTGGTAAAGGTATTAATAGACCAAGTTATGTTTAAAATTGCACAAAATGTGAAAAGCTCTTCTATCGACGGAATTGAGCATTGCCAAAACGTGAAACTGGATCGTTGTACTCTATTTAGTGTTCTTAGAAGTCTTTGTTGCTAGTGTAGCTTTCGTACAATGTTTCATTAGGTAAAGATGCCAATAGACCAATTTATGTTTAAAATTGCACAGAAGGTGAAAAACTGGTCTATATAGACAGAATTGAGCATTCTCAAAGCATCGAAGTGGACCATTGTACTCTATTTAGTGTTCTTAGAAGTCTAACTTTCTAGTTTAGCTTTCGTACAATGTTTTGTTTGGTAAAGATGCCAATAGACCAAGTTATGTTTGAAATTGCACAAAAACATCAAAATCTCATCTATGGAGAGAGCTGAGCAATTCCAAAGCATAAAAGTTAACCGTTAAAACTCTATTTTGTGTTCTTAGAAGTCTATGTTGCTAGCTTAGCTTTCGTACAATGTTTCATTAGGCAAAGATGCCATTGGACCCAAGTTATGTCTGAAATTACGCAAAAACTTAAAAAGCGCATCTATGGAGAGGGTTGAGCAACTCCAAAGCATCAAAGTGGACCGTTAAACTCTATTTATTGTTCTTAGAAGTCTATGTTGCTAGTTTAGCTTTCGTACAACATTTTGTTAGGTAAAGATTCCAATAGACCAAGTTTTGTTCGAAATTGCTCAAAACGTGAAAAACTTGTCTATGGACTGAATTAAGCATTCCCAAAGCATCAAAGTGGATCGTTAAACTCTATTGAGTGTTTTTAGAAGCCTATGTTGCTAGTTTCACTTTCGTACAACGTTTCGTTTGGTAAAGATATTAATAGACCAAGTTATGTTTGAAATTGCATAAAATGTGAAAAGCTCGTCTATCGGTAGAATTGAGCATTGCCAAAATATCATACTAGGACGTTGTACTCTATTTAGTGTTCTTAGAAGTCTCTGTTGCTAGTGTAGCTTTCGTACAACATTTCGTTAGGCAAAGATGCCAATAGACCAAGTTATGTTTGAAATTGCACAGAGTGAAAAGCTCATCTATATGGGCAGAATTGAGCATTCCTAAAGCATCAAAGTGGAATGTTGTACTCTATTTAGTGTTCTTTGAAGTCTAACTTGCTAGTTTAGTTTTGGTACAATGTTTCGTTAGATAAAGATGTCAATAGACCAAGTTATGTTCGAAATTGCACAAAAAGTGAAGCTCGTCTATCGACAAATTTGAGCATTGCCAAAACGTCAAAGTGCACCGTTGTACTCTATTTAGTGTTCTTAGAAGTCTTTGTTGCTTGTTTAGCTTTCGTACAACGTTTCGTTCCATAAAGATGCCACTAGACCAAGTTATGTTTGAAATTACACAAAAAGTGAAAAGCTCATCTATGGACAGAACTGAGCATTCCCAAAGCATCAAAGTAGATCGTTTTACTCTATTCAGTGTTCCTGGAAGTCTAACGTGCTAGTTTAGCTTCCGTACAATATTTCGTTTTGTATAGATGCCAATGGACCAAGTTATGTTTGAAATTGCACAAAAATTTGAAAATCTCGTCTATGGAGAGAGCTGAGCAATTCCAAAGCATAAAAGTTAACTGTTAAACTCTATTTAGCGTTCTTAGAAGCCTATGTTTCTAGTTTAGCTTTCGTATAATGTTTCCTTAGGTGAAGATGCCAATGGACCCAAGTTAAGTTTGAAATTGTACAAAAACTTGAAAAGCTCATCTATGGAGAGAGTTGAGCAACTCCAAAGCATCAAAGTGGACCGTTAAACTCTATTTACTATTCTTAGAAGATTATGTTGCAAGTTTAGCTTTCGTACAACGTTTTGTTAGGTAAAGATTGCAATAGACCAAGTTTTGTTCGAAATTGCACAAAACGTGAAAAACTTGTCTATGGACAGAATTGAGTATTCCCAAAGCATCAAAGTGGACCGTTGTACTCTATTTGGTACTCTTAGAAGTCTAATTTGCTAGTTCATCTTTCGTACAAGGTTTCATTCGGTAAAGATGCCAATAGACCAAGTTATGTTCGAAATTGCATAAAAAGTGAAAAACTCATCTGTGGACAGAAGTGAGCATTTCTAAAGCATCAAAGGAGGCCGTTGTACTCTATTTAGTGTTCTTGGAAGTCTAGCCTGCTAGTTTATCTTTCGTACAACGTTTCGTTAGATAAAGATGCCAATAGACAAAGTTATGTTTGAAATTGCACAAAAACTTGAAAAACTCGTCTATGGAGAGAGTTGAGCAATTCCAAAGCATCACAGTGCATCGTTAAACTCTATTGAGTGTTTTTAGAAGCGTATGTTGCTAGTTTAACTTTCGTACAACGTTTCGTTTTGGTCAGGATATTAGTAGACCAAGCTATGTTTGAAATTTCACAAAAATGTGAAAAGCTCGTCTATCGACAGAATTGAGCATTGACAAAACATCAAACTGGACCGTTGTACTCTATTTGGTGTTCTTAGAAATCTATGTTGCTAGTTTATATTTCGTAGAACATTTCGTTAGGTAAAGATGCCAATCGACCAAGTTATGCTTGAAATGGCACAGAACGTGAAAAGCTCTTCTATATGGACAGAATTGAGCATTCCTAAAGTATCAAAGTGGACCGTTGTACTCTATTTAGTGTTCTTCGAAGCCTAAATTGCTAGTTTTGCTTTCGTACAACGTTTTGTTAGGTAAAGATGTGAATAGACCGAGTTATGTTCGACATTGCTTAAAACGTGAAAAACTTGTCTATGGATAGAGCTGAGCAATTCCAAAGCCTAAAAGTTCACCGTTAAACTCTATTTAGTGTTCTTAGAAGTCTATGTTACTAGTTTAGCTTTCGTACATTGTTTCATTAGGTAAAGATGCCAATCGACCCAAGTTATGTTTCAAATTACACAAAAACTTGAAAAGCTCATCTATAGAGATAGTTGAGCAACTCCAAAGTATCAAAGTGAACCGTTAAACTCTATTTACGGTTCTTAGTAGTCTATGTTGCTAGTTTAGCTTTCGTACAACGTTTTGTTAGGTAAAGATTCCAATAGACCAAGTTTTGTTCGAAATTGCACAAAACGTGAAAAACTTGTCTATGGACAGAATTGAGCATTCCCAAAGCATCAAAGTGGACCATTGTACTCTATTTAGTGCTCTTAGAAGTCTAATTTTCTAGTTTATCTTTCGTACAAGGTTTCATTTGCTAACGATGCCAATAGACCAAGTTATGTTCGAAATTACACAAAAAGTGAAAAACTCATCTCTGGACATAATTGAGCATTCCCAAAGCATCAAAGGGGGCCGTTGTACTCTATTTAGTTTCCTAGAAGTCTAGCTTGCTAGATTATCTTTCGTATAACGTTTCGTTAGGTAAAGATGCCAATAGACCAAGTTATGTTTGAAATTGTACAAAAACTTGAAAAGCTCGTCTATGGAGAGAGTTGAGCAATTCTGAAGCATCAAAGTGGATTGTTAAACTCTATTAAGTGTTTTTAGAAGCCTATGTTGCTAGTTTAACTTTCGTACAACGTTTCGTTTGGTAAAGATATTAATAGACCAATTTATGTTTGAAATTGCACAAAATATGAAAAGCTCGTCTATCGATAGAATTGAGGATTGCCAAAACATCAAACTGGACTGTTGTACTCTATTTAGTTTTCTTGGAAGACTTTGCTGCTATTTTAGCTTTCGTACAACGTTTCGTTCCATAAAGATGCCAGTAGACCAAGTTATGCTTGAAAAGCTCATCTATGGACAGAATTGAGCATTTCCAAAGCATCACAGTGGACCGTTGTAGTCTATTTAGTGTTCTTGAAAGTCTAACTTGCTAGTTTAGCTTTCGTGCAACGTTTCATTTGGTAAGATGCCAATAGACCAAGTTACGTTTGAAATTGCACAAAAACTTGAAAACCTCATCTATGGAGAGAGCTGAGCAAATTCCAAAGCATAAAAGTTAACCGTTAAACTCTATTTAGTGTTCTTAGAAGTCTATGTTGCTAGTTTAGATTTCGTACATTGTTTCAGTAGGTAAAGATGTCAATGGACCCAAGTTATGTTTAAAATTACACAAAAACTTGAAAAACTCATCCATGGAGAGAGTTGAGCAACTCCAAAGCATCAAAGTGGACCATTAAACTCTATTCACTATTCTTAGAAGTCTATGTTGCAAGTTTAGCTTTGGTACAATGTTTTGTTAGGTAAAGATTACAATAGACCAAGTTTTGTTCGAAATTGCACAAAACGTGAAAAACTTGTCTATGGACAGAATTGAGCATTCCCAATTCATCAAAGGTTTCATTTGGTAAAGATGCCAATAGACCAAGCTATGTTCGTAATTGCACAAAAAGTGAAAAACTCATCTGTGGGCAGAATTGAGCATTCCCAAAGCATCAAAATTGACCGTTGTACTCCATTTAGTGTTCTTAGATGTCTAGCTTGCTAGTTTATCTTTCGTACATCGTTTCGTTAGGTAAAGATGCCAATGGACCAAGTTATGTTTGAAATTGCACTAAAACTTGGAAAGCTCATCTATGGAGAGAGTTGAGCAATTCCAAAGCATCAAAGTGGATCGTTAAACTCTATTGAGTGTTTTTAGAAGCCAATGTCGCTAGTTTCACTTTCGTAGAACGTTTCGTTTGGTAAAGATATTCATAGACCAAGTAATGTTTGAAAGTGCATAAAAATGTGAAAAGCTCGTCTATCGACAGAATTGAGCATTGCCAGAACATCAAACTGGACTGTTATACTCTATTTAATGTTCTTAAAAGTCTATGTTGCTAGTTTATCTTTCGTACAACGTTTCGTTAGGTAAAGATGGCAATAGACCATGTTATGTTTGAAATGGCACAGAACGTGAAAAGCTATTCTATATGGATAGAATTGAGCATTCCCAAAGCATCAAAGTAGACCGTTGTACTCTATTTAGTGTTCTTCAATGTTTGAATTGCTAGTTTAGCTTTCGTAAGACGTTTCATTAGGTAAAGATGCCAATAGACCGAGTTATGTTCGACATTGCACAAAACGTGAAAAACTTGTCTATAGACAAAATTGAGCATTCCCAAAGAATCAAAGTGGACCATTCTACTCTACTTAGTGTTCTTAGAAGTCTAACTTACTAGTTTAGCTTTTGTACAATGTTTCATTCCGTAAAGATGCCAATAGACCAAGTTATATTTGAAATTGCACAAAAAGTGAAAAGCTCTTCTATGGATAAAATTGAGCATTCCCAAAGCATCAAAGTGGACCGTTGTACTCTATTTAGTGTTCTTAGAAGTCGAACTTGCTAATTTAGCTTTCGTACAACGTTTTGCTCCGTAAAGATGCCAATAGACAAAGTTATATTTGAAATTGCACAAAAAGTGAAAAGCGCTTCTATCGATAGAATTGAGTATTGCCAAAACATCAAACTGGACCGTTGTACTTTATTTAGTGTTCTTAGAAGTCTTTGTTGCTAGTTTAGCTCTCGTACAACGTTTCGTTCCGTAAAGATGCCAATAGACCAAGTTATATCTGAAATTACGCAAAAAGTGAAAAGCTCATCTATGGATAGAATTGAGCATTCCCAAAGCATCAAAGTGGACCGTTGCACTCTATTTAGTGTTCTTAGAAGTCTAACTTGCTAGTTTAGCTTTCGTACAATGTTTCGTTTGGTAAAGATGCGAAAAGACCAAGTCATGTTTGAAATTGCACAAATACTTGAAAAGCTCGTCTATGGAGAGAGCTGAGCAATTCCAAAGCTCAAAAGTTAACCGTTAAACTCTATTTAGTGTTCTTAGAAGTATATGTTGCTAGTTTTGCTTTCGTACAATGTTTCATTAGGTAAAGATGCCAATGGACCAAAGTTATGTTTGAAATTACACAAAAACTTGAGAAGCTCATCTTTGTATAGAGTTGAGCAACTTCAAAGCATCAAAGTGGACCGTTAAACTCTAGTTACTGTTCTTAGAAGTCTATGTTGCTAGTTTAGCTTTCGTACAAAGTTTTGTTAGTTAAGGATTCCAATAGACCAAGTTTTGTTCGAAATTGCACAAAATGTGAAAAACTTGTCTATGGATAGAATTGAGCATTCCCAAAGCATCAAAGTGGACCGTTGTACTATATTTGGTGCTCTTAGAAGTTTAATTTGCTAGTTCAACTTTCGTACAAGGTTTCATTCGGTAAAGATGCCAATAGACCAAGTTATGTTCGAAATTGCACAAAAAGTGAAAAACTCATCTGTGGACAGAATTGAGCATTTTCAAAGCATCAAAGGGGGCCGTTGTACTCTATTTAGTGTTCTTGGAAGTCTCGCCTGCTAGTTTATCTTTCGTACAACGTTTCGTTAGGTAAAGATGACAATAGACAAAGTTATGTTTGAAATTGCACAAAAACTTGAAAAGCTCATCTATGGAGAGAGTTGAGCAATTCCAAACCATCAAAGTGCATCGTTAAACTCTATTGAGTGTTCTTAGAAGCCTATGTTGCTAGTTTAACTTTCGTACAACGTTTCATTTTGGTCATGATATTAATAGACCAAGTTATGTTTGAAATTGCACAAAAATGTGAAAAGCTCGTCTATCGATAGAATTGAGCATTGCCAAAACATCAAACTGGATCGTTGTACCCTATTTAGTGTTCTTAGAAATCTATGTTCCTTGTTTATCTTTCGTACAACATTTCGTTAGGTAAAGATGTCAATAGACCAAGTTATGTTTGAAATGGCACAGAATGTGAAAAGCTCTTCTATATGGGCAGAATTGAGCATTCTCAAAGCATCAAAGTGGACCGTTGTACTCTATTTAGTCTTCTTCGAAGTCTAAATTGCTAGTTTAGCTTTCGTACAACGTTTCGTTAGGTAAAGATGCCAACAGACCGAGTTATGTTTGACATTGCTTAAAACGTGAAGAAGTTGTCTATGGACAAAATTGAGCCATCCCAAAGAATCAAAGTGGACCATTCTACTCTATTTAGTGTTCTTTGAAGTCTAACTTGCTTGTTTAGCTTTCGTACAATGTTTCATTCCATAAAGATGCCAGTAGAGCAAGTTATGTTTGAAATTACACAACAAGTGAAAAGCTCATCTATGGATGGAATTGAGCATTCCCAAAGCATCAAAGTGGACCGTTGTACTCTATTTAGTGTTCTTAGAAGTCTAACTTGCTAGTTTTGTCATGCCCCTCTCTCCTAAGGTATACCGAAGTGTACCTACATCCATAAGAACGTGACCGACAGGGGACCCCATCCCCCGAACCAACCCTTAATCCAATATGTAAATTATATATAATGGTAACAACTCCTGAAACATAATGTGCGAACAGTCTCTCCAAAATACCACCTGTATACACCCACCCAAAACAGTCGGAGTATCTACACAACAGCAGAAATACGAAACCATATCTACCCGATATTAGACTGAGTAAATAAGTAACATATATACAAATACAATACCCAAAATCCTCAAAACTCGCTAAAGAAACAACTCGAGGCTACACACCAGCTCATGCGTTCCGCCGCTGACCAACATCACCTAAATCCAACTCACCTGAAAGGGAAACAAGAAGAGGGGTGAGCCAAGAAGCTCAGTAGGGCATAGAAAGGGAACACCGATATCCAAAAATAAGAAATCCAGGAATATGACGCATAATATGTAGCACAATAAATATACAATCATTGGCAATTCAACCAAGTAACATGGTATCCGATAAGGCTATACAGCACCGTAACCATAAACACCAGTCTCCGGTAATCCATAATCCATAATCCATAATCCACCCCTGGACCCACCCTAATCCCCGTAAGGTGTCTCCCAGTCTAGGTCCACACCAAAACTGGATGAGGATCGGATATCCCGATAGCATAGCCTACACCAGAGAGCGTCCCCTATGATGTACCTCACCTCAGACGGTCTACAGGTACATACCCAGTTTATTGTATAATCCATCATAAATCCATATCCAGTAGATTGGCTCCTATATGGGCCCCACAATGTACATCAACCACCTCCAAGCACCCCACTCCCAAAAACATATCAACAATGATAATCAACAGAGAATACGTATCAATCATACAAACAGGTCGTATTTCCACCCCCGAAAACCGACAGAACCATAATATAATAAGAGTCCGTGAAATCGGAATTCTAGAATCACACGCGAGAGACAAAGAAACCCCAACCTGGAAATCAGGATGCAAATATGAAGCATGAGTCCCTGATTAACCCATGACTCTGAAAAGTCAACCCGCTCCGAATCTCAATTTAGATCACCGTCTACATCGAAAAACACGATATACGAAAATATAGTTAAAACCCAGTCAACTTCACCGCTGGCGATCCGGCCACCCAAACCTGCCAAATCTTATATCAAATTGATGAGCTCGATCAAATGAACTCATAGGTATCTGAATCAAGCCAAACCGTCGCCGGAATAGGCCGAATCGACCAAAGAAAGTTCACGGTGGCCGGAACTTCAATCTCAGATTTCTCCCAAACCGGAGCTCCATTCGACGTGATTCAAGTTGGGTTAGACTCGTCTCGTCAATACGCTTCTTTTGGTACCAACCACAACCGTCATCGTCGTCGGAATCATGAAATAGCCTTTGAACCAGTTTAAGAGAGAGAAAGAGGAGAGAGAGAGGAAATCGTGAGAGAAGAGGGTATTTTTGAAATAATTTTTTCATTTTTTTAATTATTTTAATTTTTCTTTAATACAATATTTTACTTATAAAAACACTCATCTTTCAAAAACACCCCTAACTAAATTGTTCCAATTAACTTCAAAAATTCATAACAAATCCAATTTAAATTGTTACAAGTTTAGCATTCGTACAACGTTTTGCTCCGTAAAGATGCCAATAGACCAAGTTTTGTTAGAAATTGCACAAAAACTTGAAAAGCCCGTCTATGGAGAGAGCTGAGCAATTCCAAAGCCTAAAAGTTAACCATTAAACTCTATTTAGTGTTCTTAGAAGTCTATATTGCTAGTTTAGCTTTCGTACATTGTTTCATTAGGTAAAGATGCCAATCGACCCAAGTTATGTTTGAAATTGCACAAAAACTTGAAAAGCTCATCGATGGAGAGAGTTGAGCAATTCCAAACCATCAAAGTGGACCGGTAAACTCTATTTACTGTTCTTAGTAGTCTATGTTGCTAGTTTAGCTTTCGTACAACGTTTTGTTAGGTAAAGATTCCAATAGACCAAGTTTTGTTCGAAATTGCACAAAACGTGAAAAACTTGTCTATGGACAGAATTGAGCATTCCCAAAGCATCAAAGGTTTCATTTGGTAAAGATGCCAATAGACCAAGCTATGTTCGAAATTGCACAAAAATTGAAAAACTCATCGATGGATAGAATTGAGCATTCCCAAAGCATCAAAGGGGACCGTTGTACTCTATTTAGTGTTCTTAGAAGTCTAGCTTGCTAGTTTATCTTTCGTACGACGTTTCGTTAGGTAAAAATGCCAATAGACCAAGTTATGTTTGAAATTGCACAAAAACTTGAAAAGCTCGTCTATGGAGAGAGTTGAGCAATTCCAAAGCATCAAAGTGGATCGTTAAACTCTATTGAGTGATTTTAGAAGCCTATGTCGCTAGTTTAGCTTTCGTAGAACATTTCGTTTGGTAAAGATATTAATCGACCAAGTTATGTTTGAAATTGCTTAAAAATGTGAAAAGCTCGTCTATCGACAGAATTGAGCATTGCCAGAACATCAAACTGGACCGTTGTACTCTATTTAGTGTTCTTAGAATTCTATGTTGCTAGTTTATCTTTCGTACAACGTTTCGTTAGGTAAAGATGCCAATAGACCATGTTATGTTTGAAATGGCACAGAACATGAAAAGCTCTTCTATATGGACAAAATTGAGCATTCCCAAAGCATCAAAGTGGACCGTTGTACTCTATTTAGTGTTCTTAGAAGTCTATGTTGCTAGTTTAGCTTTCGTACAATGTTTCATTAGGTAAAGATGCCATTGGCCCCAAGTTATGTTTGAAATTGCGCAAAAACTTGAAAAGCTCATCTATGGAGATAATTGACCAACTTTAAAACATAAAAGTGGACCGTTAACTCTATTTACTGTTCTGAGAAGTCCATTTTGCTAGTTTAGCTTTCGTACAACATTTTGTTAGGTAAAGATTCCAATAGACCAAGTTTTATTCGAAATTGCTCAAAACGTGAAAAACTAGTCTATGGACAGAATTGAGCATTTCCAAAGCATCAAAGTGGACCGTTGTACTCTATTTAGTGCTCTTAGAAGTCTAATTTTCTAGTTTATCTTTCGTACAAGGTTTCATTCGGTAAAGATGCCAATAGACCAAGTTATGTTCAAAATTGCACAAAAAGTGAAAAACTCATCTATGGACAGAATTGAGCATTCTGAAAGTATCAAAGGAGACCGTTGTACTCTATTTAGTGCTCTTAGAAGTCTAACTTGCTAGTTTATCTTTCGTACAATGTTTTGTTAGGTAAGGATGCCAATAGACCAAGTTATGTTTAAAATTGCACAAAAACTTGAAAAGCTCATCAATGGAGAAAGTTGAGCAATTCCAAAGCGTCAAAGTGGTTCGTTAAACTCTATTGAGTGTTCGTAGAAGCCTATGTTGCTAGTTTAACTTTCGTACAATGTTTCATTTGGTAAAGACATTAATAGACCAAGTTATGTTTGAAATTGCACAAAATGTGAAAAGCTCGTCTATCGACAGAATTGAGCATTGCCAAAACATCGAACTGGACCGTTGAACTCTATTTAGTGTTCTTAGAAGTCTTTGTTTCTAGTGTAGCTTTCGTACAATGTTTCGTTAGGTAAAGATGCCAACAAACCAAGTTATGTTTGAAATTGCACACAACGTGAAAAACTCGTGTATATGGACAGAATTGAGCATTCCCAAAGCATCAAAGTGGACCGTTGTACTCTATTTAGTGTTCTTCGAAGTCTAACTTGCTAGTTTAGCTTTCGTAAGACGTTTCATTAGGTAAAGACGCTAATAGACCGAGTTATGTTCGACATTGCACAGAACGTGAAAAACTTGTCTATGGACAAAATTGAGCATTCCCAAAGAATCAAAGTGGACCATTATACTCAATTTAGTGTTCTTGGAAGTCTAACTTTCTAGTTTAGCTTTCGTACAATGTTTCATTCCGTAAATATGCCAATAGACCAAGTTATATTTGAAATTGCACAAAAAGTGAAAAGCTCATCTATGGATAGAATTGAGCATTCCCAGAGCATCAAAGTGGACCGTTGTACTCTATTTAGTGTTCTTAGAAGTTGAACTTGCTAATTTAGCTTTCGTACAACGTTTCGCTCCGTAAAGATGCCAATAGACAAAGTTATGTTTGAAATTGCACAAAAAGTGAAAAGACCTTCTATTGATAGAATTGAACGTTTCCAAAACATCAAACCGGACCGTTGTACTCTATTTAGTGTTCTTAGAAGTCTTTGTTGCTAGTTTAGCTTTCGTACAACGTTTTGTTTCGTAAAGATGCCAATAGACCAAGTTATGTTCGACATTGCATAAAAAGTGAAAAACTCTATTTTGTGTTCTTAGAAGTCTATGTTGCTAGTTTAGCTTTCGTACAATGTTTCATTAGGTAAAGATGCCATTGGCCCCAAGTTTATGAGCAATTCGGGAGCGTAAAAGTTAACCATTAAACTCTATTTTGTGTTCTTAGAAGTCTATGTTGCTAGTTTAGCTTTCGTACAATGTTTCATTAGGTAAAGATGCCATTGGCCCCAAGTTAAGTTTGAAATTGCGCAAAAACTTGAAAAGCTCATCTATGGAGAGAATTGAGCAACTTTAAAGCATCAAAGTGTACCGTGAAACTCTATTTACTGTTCTGAGAAGTCCATTTTTCTAGTTGAGCTTTCGTACAACATTTTGTTAGGCAAAGATTCCAATAGACCAAGTTTTATTCGAAATTGCTCAAAACGTGAAAAACTTATCTATGGACAGAATTGAGCATTTCCAAAGCATCAAAGTGGACCGTTGTACTCTATTTTGGTGCTCTTAGAAGTCTAATTTTCTAATTTATCTTTCGTACAAGGTTTCATTCGGTAAAGATGCCAATATACCAAGTTATGTTCCAAATTGCAGAAAAAGTGAAAAACTCATCTGTGGACAGAATTGAGCATTCCCAAAGTATCAAAGGGGACCGTTGTACTCTATTTAGTGCTCTTAGAAGTCTAACTTGCTAGTTTATCTTTCGTACAACGTTTCGTTAGGTAAAGATGCCAATAGACCAAGTTATGTTTGAAATTCAACAAAAACTTGAAAAGCTCATCAATGGAGAAACTTGAGCAATTCCAAAGCGTCAAAGTGGTTCGTTAAACTCTATTGAGTGTTAGTAGAAGCCTATGTTGCTAGTTTAACTTTTGTACAATGTTTCATTTGGTAAAGACATTAATAGACCAAGTTATGTTTGAAATTGCACAAAATGTGCAAAGCTCGTCTATCGATAGAATTGAGCATTGCCAAAACATCAAACTGGACTGTTGAACTCTATTTAGTGTTCTTAGAAGTCTTTGTTGCTAGTGTAGCTTTCGTACAATGTTTCGTTAGGTAAAGATGCCAACAAACGAAGTTATGTTTGAAATTGCACAAAAACTTAACAAGCTCGCATGTGGAGAGAGCTGAGCAATTCCAAAGCATAAAAGTTAACCATTAAACCCTATTGATTGTTCTTAGAAGTCTATGTTGCTAGTTTAGCTTTCGTACAATGTTTCATTAGGTAAAGAAGCCATTGGAACCAAGTTATGTTTGAAATTGTGCAAAAACATTAAAAGGTCATCTATCGAGAGAGTTGAGGAACTCCAAAGCATCAAAGTGGACCGTTAAACTCTATTTACTGTTCTTAGAAGTCTATTTTGCTAGTTTATCTTTCGTACAACATGTTGTTAGGTAAAGATTCCAATAGACGAAGTTTTGTTCGAAATTGCTCAAAACGTGAAAAACTTGTTTATGGACAGAATTGAGCATTCCCAAAGCATCAAAGTGGACCGTTGTATTCTATTTAGTGCTCTTAGAAGTCTAATTTGCTACTTCATCTTTTGTACAAGGTTTCATTCGTGAAAGATGCCAATAAACGAAGTTATGTTTGAAATTGCACAGAACATGAAAAACTCGTCTGTGGATAGGATTGAGCATTCCCAAAGCATCAAAGGGGACCGTTGCACTCTATTTAGTGTTCTTCGAAGTTTAACTTACTAGTTTAGCTTTCGTACAATGTTTCGTTAGGTAAAGATGCCAATAGACCAACTAATGTTCGACATTGCACAAAACGTGAAAAACTTGTCTATGGACAAAATTGAGCATTGCCAAAGAATCAAAGTGGACCATTCTACTCTATTTAGTGTTCTTGGAAGTCTAACTTGCTAGTTTAGCTTTCGTACAACGTTTCGTTCCGTAAAGATGCCAATAGACCTAGTTATGTTTGAAATTGCACAAAAAGTGAAAAGCTCATCTATGAACAGAATTGAGCATTCCCAAAGCAACGAAGCGGACCGTTGTACTCTATTTGGTGTTCTTAGAAGTCTAACTTGCTAGTTTAGCTTTCGTACAACGTTTCATTTGGTAAAGATGCAAATGGACCAAGTTTTGTTTGAAATTGCACAAAAACTTAAAAAGCTCATCTAAGGATAGAGCTGAGCAATTCCAAAGCATAAAAGTTGACCATTAAACTCTATTTAGTGTTCTTAGAAGTGTATGTTTCTAGTTTTGCTTTCGTACAATGTTTCGTTAGGTAAAGATGCCATTGGACCCAAGTTATGTTTGAAATTGCGTAAAAACATGAAAAGCTCATCTATGGAGAGAGTTGAGCAACTCCAAAGCATGAAAGTGGACCGTTAAACTCTATTTACCGTTCTTAGAAGTCTTTGTGGCTAGTTTAGCTTTCGTACAATGTTTCATTAGGTAAAGAAGCCATTGGAACCAAGTAATATTTGAAATTGTGCAAAAACTTTAAAAGGTCATCTATCGAGAGAGTTGACCAACTCCAAAGCATCAAAATGGACCGTTAAACTCTATTTACTGTTCTTAGAAGTCTATGTTGCTAGTTTATCTTTCGTACAACATTTTGTTAGGTAAATATTCCAATAGACCAAGTTTTGCTCAAAATTGTCCAAAACGTGAAAACTTGTCTATGGACAGAATTGAACATTCCCAAAGCATCAAAGTGGACCGTTGTACTCTATTTAGTGCTCTTAGAAGTCTAATTTTCTAGTTTATCTTTCGTACAAGGTTTCATTCGGTACATATGCCAATAAACCAAGTTATATTTGAAATTGCACAGAACGTGAAAAACTCGTCTATGGACAAAATTTAGCATTCCCAAAGCATCAAGGGGGACCGTTGTACTCTATTTAGTGTTCTTCAAAGTTTAACATACTAGTGTAGCTTTCGTACAACGTTTTGTTAGGTAAAGATGCCAATAGACCAACTAATGTTCGACATTGCACAAAACGTGAAAAATTTGTCTATGGACAAAATTGAGCATTCCCAAAGAATCAAAGTGGACCAGTCTACTCTATTTAGTGATCTGGGAAGTGTACCTTGCTAGTTTAGCTTTTGTACAACGTTTTGTTCCGTAAAGATGCCAATAGACCAAGTTATGTTTGAAATTGGACAAAAAGTGAAAAGCTCATCTATGGATAGAATTGAGCATTCCCAAAGCATCGAAGTGGGCCGTTGCACTCTATTTAGTGTTCTCAGAAGTCTAACTTGCTAGTTTAGCTTTCGTACAACGTTTTGTTTGGTAAAGATGCCAATAGACCAAGTTGTGTTTGAAATTGCTCAAAAACTTAAAAAGCTCGTCTATGGAGAGAGCTGAGCAATTCCAAAGCATAAAAGTTAACCATTAAACTCTATTTAGTGTTCTTAGAAGTCTATGTTGCTAGTTTAGCTTTCGTACAATGTTTCGTTAGGTAAAGATGCCATTGGACCCAAGTTATGTTTGAAATTGCGCAAAAACTTTAAAAGCTCGTCTATGGAGAGAGTTGATCAACTCCATAGCATCAAAGTGGACCGTTAAACTCTATTTACCGTTCTTAGAAGTCTATCTGGCTAGTTTAGCCTTCGTACAATGTTTCATTAGGTAAAGATGCCATTGGAACCAAGTTATGTTTGAAATTGAGCAAAAACTTTAAAAGGTCATCTATGGAGAGAGTTGATCAACTCTAAAGCATCAAAGTGGGCCGTTAAACTCCAATTACTGTTCTTAGAAGTCTATGTTGCTAGTTTAGCTTTCGTACATGATTTTGTTAGGTAAAGATTCAAATAGACCAAGTTTTGTTTGAAATTGCTCAAAACGTGAAAAACTTGTCTATGGACAGAATTGAGCATTCCCAAAGCATCAAAGTGGACCGTTGTACTCTATTTAGTGCTCTGAGAAGTCTAATTTGCTAATTTATCTTTTGTACAAGGTTTCATTCGGTAAAGATGCCACTAAACCAAGTTATTTTTGAAATTGCACAAAAAGTGAAAAACTCGTCTGTGGACAGAATTGAGCATTCCCAAAGCATCAAAGGGGACCGTTGCACTCTATTTAGTGTTCTTAGAAGTCCAACTTGCTGCTTTTTTATTTGTACAACGTTTCGTTTCTGAAAGATGCCAATAGACCAAGTTATGTTTGAAATGCACAAAAAGTGATAACTCCTCTATGGACAGAATTGAACATTCCCAAAGAATCAAAGTGGACCGTTGTACTCTATTTAGTGTTCTTAGAAGTCTAACTTGCAAGTTTAGCTTTCGTACAATGCTTCATTTGGTAAAGATGCCAATAGACCAAGTTATGTTTGAAATTGCACAAAACCTTGAAAAGCTCGTCGAAGGACAGAGCTGAGTGATTCCAAAGCACAAAAGTTAACCGTTAAACTCTATTTAGTGTTCTTGGAAGTCTACGTTGCTACTTTAGCTTTCGTACAATGTTTTGTTAGGTAAAGATGCCATTGGACCCAATTTATGTTTGAAATTGCGCAAAAAGTGAAAACTCATCTATGGAGAGAGTTGAGCAACCCCAAAGCATGAAACTGGACCTTTAAACTCTATTTACCATTCTTCGTAGTCTATGTTGCTACTTTAGCTTTCGTACAATGTTTCATTAGGCAAAGAAGCCATTGGAACCAAGTTATGTTTGAAATTGTGCAAAAACATTCAAAGGTCATCTATCGAGAGAGTTGAGCAACTCCAAAACATCAAAGTCCGTTAAACTCTATTTGCTGTTCTTAAAAGTATATGTTGCTAGTTTATGTTTCGTACAACATTTTGTTAGGCAAAGATTCCATTAGACCAAGTTTTGTTCGAGATTGTTCAAAACGTGAAAAACTTGTCTATGGAGAGAATTGAGCATTCCGAAAGCATCAAAGTGGACCGTGGTACTCTATTTAGTGCTCTTAGAAGTCTAATTTGCTAGTTTATCTTTTGTAGAAGGTTTCATTCGGTAAAGATGCCAATAAACCAAGTTATGTTTGAAATTGCACAGAACGTGAAAAGCATCGAAGTGGACCGTTGTACTCTATTTAGTGTTCTTGGAAGTCTATCTTGCTAGTTTAGCTTTCGTACAACGTTTCCTTTGGTAAAGATGCCAATAGACCAAGTTATGTTTGAAATTGCACAAAAACTTAAAAAGCTCGTTTATGGAGAGAGCTGAGCAATTCCAATGCATAAAAGTTAACCATCAAACTCTATTTTGTGTTCTTAGAAGTCTATGTTGCTAGTTTAGCTTTTGTACAATGTTTCGTTAGGTAATGATGCCATTAGACCCAAGTTATGTTTGAAATTGCGTAAAAACTTGAAAAGCTCATCTATGGAGAGAGTTGTGTAACTCCAAAGCATAAAAGTGGACCGTTAAACTCTATTTACCGTTCTTAGAAGTCTATGTTGCTACTTTAGCTTTCATACAATGTTTCACAAGGTAAAGATGCCATTGGAACCACGTTATGTTTGAAATTGCGCAAAAACTTTAAAAGGTCATCTATGGAGAGAGTTAAGCAACTCTAAAGCATCAAAGTGGACCTTTAAACTCTATTTACTGTTCTTAGAAGTCTATGTTGCTAGTTTAGCATTCGTACAAGATTTTGTTAGGTAAAGATTCCAATAGACCAAGTTTTGTTTGAAATTGCTCAAAACGTGAAAAACTTGTCTATGGATAGAATTGAGCATTACCAAAGCATCAAAGTGGACCGTTGTACTCTATTTAGTGCTCTTAGAAGTCTAATTTGCTAGTTTAACTTTTGTACAATGTTTCATTTGGTAAAGATAATAATAGACCAAGTTATGTTTGAAGTTGCACAAAATGTGAAAAGCTCGTCAATCGACAGAGTTGAGCATTGCCAAAACATAAAACTGGACCATTGTACACAATTTAGTGTTCTTAGAAGTCTTTGTTGCTAGTGTAGCTTTCGTAAAATGTTTCATTAGGTAAAGATGCCAATAGACCTAGTTATGTTTGAAATTGCACAGAACGTGAAAAAGTCATTTATATGGATAGAATTGAGCACTCCCAACGCATCAAAGTGGACCGTTGTACTCTATTTAGTGTTCTTCAAAGTTTAACTTACTAGTTTAGCTTTCGTACAACGTTTCGTGAGGTAAAGATACCAATAGACCGACTTATGTTAGACATTGCACAAAACGTGAAAAAGTTATCTATGGACAAAATTGAGCATTCCCAGAGAGTCAAAGTGGACCATTCTACTCTATTTAGTGTTCTTAGAAGTCTACCTTGCTAGTTTAGCTTTCCTACAATGTTTCATTCCGTCAAGATGCCAATAGACCAAGTTATGTTTGAAATTGCTCAAAAAGTGAAAAGCTCATCTATGGGCAAAATTGAGCATTCCCAAAGCATCGAAGCGGACCATTGTACTCCATTTAGTGTTCTTAGAAGTCTAACTTGCTAGTTTAGCTTTCGTACAACGTTTCGTTTGGTAAAGATTCCAATAGACAAAGTTATGTTTGAAATTGCACAAAAACTTAAAAAGCTAGTCTATGGAGAGAGCTGAGCAATTCCAAAGCGTAAAAGTTAACCATTAAACTCTATTTAGTGTTCTTAGAAGTCTATGTTGCTTGTTTAGCTTTTGTACTATGTTTCGTTAGGTAAAGATGCCATTGGACCCAAGTTATGTTTGAAATTGAGCAAAAACTTGAAAAGCTCATCTATAAAGAGAGTTGAGCAACTCCAAAGCATGAAAGTGGACCGTTAAACTCTATGTACCGTTGTTAGTAGTCTATGTGGCTAGTTTAGCTTTCGTACAATGTTTCATTAGGTAAAGAAGCCATTGGAACCAAGTTATGTTTGAAATTTTTCAAAAACATTAAAAGGTCATCTATCGAGATAGTTGAGGAACTCCAAAGCATCAAAGTGGACTGTTAAACTCTATTTACTGTTCTTAGAAGTCTATATTGCTAGTTTATCTTTCGTAGAACATTTTGTAAGGTAAAGATTCTAATAGACCAAGTTTTGCTCGAAATTGTCCAAAACTTGAAAAACTTGTCTATGGACAGAATTGAGCATTCCCAAAGCATCAAAGTGGACCGTTGCACTCTATTTAGTGCTCTTAGAAGTCTAATTTGCTAGTTTGTCTTTTGTACAAGGTTTCATTCGTTAAAGATGCCAATATACCAAGTTATGTTTAAAATTGCACAGAACGTGAAAAACTCGTCTGTGGATAGGATTGAGCATTCCCAAAGCATCAAAGGGGACCGTTGTACTCTATTTAGTGTTCTTCGAAGTTTAACTTACTAGTTTAGCTTTTGTGCAACGTTTCGTTCGGTAAAGATGCCAGTAGACCAACTAATGTTCGACATTGCACAAAACGTGAAAAACTTTTCTATGGACAAAATTGAGCATTCCCAAAGAATCAAAGTGGACCGTTCTACTCTATTTAGTGTTCTTGGAAGTCTAGCTTGCTAGTTTAACTTTCATACAATGTTTCGTTCCGCAAGGATGCCAATAGACCAAGTTATATTTGAAATTGCACAAAAAGTGAAAAGCTCATCTATGGACAAAATTGAGCATTCCCAAAGCATCGAAGCGGACCGTTGTACTCTATTTAGTTTTTTTAGAAGTCTAACTTGCTAGTTTAGCTTTCCTACAACGTTTCATTTAGTAAAGATGCCAATAGACCAAGTTCTGTTTGAAATTGGACAAAAACTTAAAAAGCTCTTCTAAGGATCGAGCTGAGCTATTCCAAAGCATAAAAGTTAACCATTAAACTCTATTTAGTGTTCTTAGAAGTCTATGTTGCTAGTTTAGCTTTCGTACAATGTTTCGCTAGGTAAAGATGCCATTGGACCCAAGTTATGTTTGAAATTAAGCAAAAACATGAAAAGCTCAACTATGGAGAGAGATGAGCAACTCCAAAGTATGAAAGTAGACCGTTAAACTCTATTTACCGTTCTTAGTAGTCTATGTGGCTAGTTTCGCTTTCATACAATGTTTCATTAGGTAAAGAAGCCATTGGAACCAAGTTATGCTTGAAATTGTGAAAAAACTTTGAAAGGTCATCTATCGAGAGAGTTGAGCAACTCCAACGCATCAAAGTGGACCGTTAAACTCTATTTACTGTTCTTAGAAGTCTATGTTGGTAGTTTATCTTTCGTACAACATTTTGTTAGGTAAAGATTCCAATAGACCAAGTTTTGTTCGAAATTGTTCGAAACATGAAAAACTTGTCTATGGACAGAATTGAGCATTCCCAAAGCATCAAAGTGGACCGTTGTACTCTATTTAGTGCTCTTAGAAGTCTAATTTGCTAGTTTATCTTTTGTACAAGGTTTCATTCGTTAAAGATGCCAATAAACCAAGTTATGTTTGAAATTGCACAGAACGTGAAAAACTCGTCTGTGGATAGGATTGAGCATTCCCAAAGCATCAAAGGGGACCCTTGTACTCTATTTAGTGTTCTTAGAAGTTTAACTTACTAGTTTAGCTTTCGTGCAACGTTTCGTTAGGTAAAGATGCCAATAGACCAACTAATGTTCGACATTGCACAAAACGTGAAAAACTTTTCTATGGACAAAATTGAGCATTCCCAAAGAATCAAGGTGGACCATTCTACTCTATTTAGTGTTCTTAGAAGTCTATGTTGCTAGTTTAGCTTTCGTACAATGTTTCGTTAGCTAAAGATGCCGTTGGACCCAAGTTATGTTTGAAATTGCGCAAAAACATGAAAAGCTCATCTATGGAGAGAGTTGAGCAACTCCAAAGCATGAAAGTGAACCGTTAAACTCTATTTACCGTTCTTAGTAGTCTGTGTGGCTACTTTAGCTTTTGTACAATGTTTCATTAGGTAAAGAAGCCATTGGAACCAAGTTATGTTTGAAATTGTGCAAAAACTTTAAAAAGGTCATCTATCGAGAGAGTTGAGCAACACCAAAGCATCAAAGTGGACCGTTAAACTCTATTTACTATTCTTAGAAGTCTATGTTGCTAGTTTATATTTCGTACAACATTTTGTTAGGTAAAGATTCCAATAGACCAAGTTTTGCTCGAAATTGTTCAAAACGTGAAAAACTTGTCTGTGGACAGAATTGAGCATTCCCAAAGCATCAAAGTGGACCGCTGTACTCTATTTAGTGCTCTTAGAAGTCTAATTTGCTAGTTTATCTTTTGTACAAGGTTTCATTCGGTAAAGATGCCAACAAACCAAGTTATGCTTGAAATTGCACAGAATGTGAAAAACTCGTCTGTGGACAGGATTGAGCATTCCCAAAGCATCAAAGGGGACCGTTGTACTCTATTTAGTGTTTTTCAAAGTTTAACTTACTAGTTTAGATTTCGTACAACGTTTCATTAGGTAAAGATACCAATAGACCAACTAATGTTCGACATTGCACAAAACGTGAAAAACTTTTCTATGGACAAAATTGAGCATTCCCAAAGAATCAAAGTGGACCATTCTACCCTATTTAGTGTTCTTGGAAGTCTAACTTGCTAGTTTAGCTTTGGTACAACGTTTCATTCCGTAAATATGCCAATAGACCAAGTTATGTTTGAAATTGCACAAAAAGTGAAAAGCTCATCCATGGGCAGAATTGAGCATTCCCAAAGCATCGAAGTGGACCGTTGTACTCTATTTAGTGTTCTCAGAAGTCTAACTTGCTAGTTTAGCTTTCGTACAACGTTTCGGTTGGTAAAGATGCCACTAGACCAAGTAATATTTGAAATTGCACAAAAACTTAAAAAGCTCGCCTATGGAGAGAGCTGAGCAATTCCAAAGCATAAAAGTTAACCATTAAACTCTATTTAGTGTTCTTAGAAGTCTATGTTGCTAGTTTAGCTTTCGTACAATGTTTCGTTAGGTAAAGATGCCATTGGACCCAAGTTATGTTTGAAATTGCGTAAAAACTTGAAAAGCTCGTCTATGGAGAGAGTTGAGCGACTCCATAGCATCAAAGTGGACCGTTAAACTCTATTTACCGCTGTTAGAAGTCTATGTGGCTAGTTTGGCTTTCATACAATGTTTCATTAGGTAAAGATGCCATTTGAACCAAGTTATGTTTGAAATTGAGCAAAAACTTTAAAAGGTCATCCATGGAGAGAGTTGATCAAATCTAAAGCATCAAAGTGGACCGTTAAACTCTATTTACTGTTCTTAGAAGTCTATGTTGCTAGTTTAGCTTTCGTACACGATTTTGTTAGGTAAAGATTCCAATAGACCAAGTTTTGTTCGAAATTGCTCAAAACTTGAAAAACTTGTCTATGGACAGAATTGAGCATTCCCAAAGCATCAAAGTGGACTGTTGTACTCTATTTAGTGCTCTAAGAAGTCTAATTTGCTAGTTTATCTTTCGTACAAGGTTTCATTCGGTAAAGATGCCACTAGACCAAGTTATTTTCAAAATTACACAAAAAGCGAAAAACTCGTCTGTGCACAGAATTGACCATTTCCAAAGCATCAAAGGGGATCATTGTACTCCATTTAGTGTTCTTAGAAGTCCAACTTGCTGCTTTTTTATTTGTGCAACGTTTCGTTTCTTAAAGATGCCAATAGACCAAGTTATGTTTGAAATGCACAAAAAGTGAAAACTCATCTATGGACAGAATTGAGCATTCCTAAAGAATCAAAGTGGACCGTTGTACTCTATTTAGTGTTCCTAGAAGTCTAACTTGCTAGTTTAGCTTTCGTACAACGTTTCATTTGGTAAAGATGCCAATAGACCAAGTTATGTTTGAAATTACGCAAAAACTTGAAAAGGTCGTCTTTGGAGAGAGCTGTGCAATTTCAAAGCACAAAAGTTAACCATTAAACTCTATTTAGTGTTCTTAGAAGTCTATGTTGCTAGTTTAGCTTTTGTTTAATGTTTCATTATGTAAAGATGCCATTGGACCCAAGTTATGTTTGAAATTGCACAAAAACTTGAAAAGCTCATCCATGGAGAGAGTTGAG
Organism: Tripterygium wilfordii; assembly: GCF_013401445.1. Taxonomy (NCBI): domain Eukaryota; kingdom Viridiplantae; phylum Streptophyta; class Magnoliopsida; order Celastrales; family Celastraceae; genus Tripterygium; species Tripterygium wilfordii. The sequence continues at coordinate 5,623,460 of NC_052241.1, forward strand.
CAACTCCAAAGCATCAAAGTAGACTGTTAAACTCTATTTACTGTTCTTAGAAATCTATTTTGCTAGTTTATCTTTCGTACAACATTTTGTTAGGTAAAGATTCCAATAGACCATGTTTTGTTCGAAATTGCACAAAAAGTGAAAAACTTGTCCATGGACAGATATGAGCATTCCCAAAGCATCAAAGTGGACCGTTGTACTCTATTTAGTGTTCTTAGAAGTCTAATTTGCTAGTTTATGTTTCGTACAATGTTTCACTCGGTAAAAATGCCACTAGACCAAGTTATTTTCAAAATTGCACAAAAAGCGAAAAACTCGTCTGTGGACAGAATTGAGCATTTCCAAAGCATCAAAGGGAATCGTTGTACTCCATTTAGTGTTCTTAGAAGTCCAACTTGCTGCTTTTTTATTTGTGCAACGTTTCGTTTCTTAAAGATGCCAATAGACCAAGTTATGTTTGAAATGCACAAAAAGTGAAAACTCATCTATGGACAGAATTGAGCATTCCTAAAGAATCAAAGTGGACCGTTGTACTCTATTTAGTGTTCTTAGAAGTCTAACTTGCTAGTTTAGCTTTCGTACAACGTTTCATTTGGTAAAGATGCCAATAGACCAAGTTATTTTTGAAATTACGCAAAAACTTGAAAAGCTCGTCTATGGAGAGAGCTGTGCAATTTCAAAGCACAAAAGTTAACCATTAAACTCTATTTAGTGTTCTTAGAAGTCTATGTTGCTAGTTTAGCTTTTGTTTAATGTTTCATTATGTAAAGATGCCATTGGACCCAAGTTATGTTTGAAATTGCACAAAAACTTGAAAAGCTCATCCATGGAGAGAGTTGAGCAACTCCAAAGCATCAAAGTAGACTGTTAAACTCTATTTACTGTTCTTAGAAATCTATCTGGCTAGTTTAGCCTTCGTACAATGTTTCATTAGGTAAAGATGCCATTGGAACCAAGTTATGTTTGAAATTGAGCAAAAACTTTAAAAGGTCATCTATGGAGAGAGTTGATCAACTCTAAAGCATCAAAGTGGGCCGTTAAACTCCAATTACTGTTCTTAGAAGTCTATGTTGCTAGTTTAGCTTTCGTACATGATTTTGTTAGGTAAAGATTCCAATAGACCATGTTTTGTTCGAAATTGCACAAAAAGTGAAAAACTTGTCTATGGACAGATATGAGCATTCCCAAAGCATCAAAGTGGACCGTTGTACTCTATTTAGTGTTCTTAGAAGTCTAATTTGCTAGTTTATGTTTCGTACAATGTTTCACTCGGTAAAGATACCAATAGACCAAGTTATGTTCAAAATTGCACTAAAAGTGAAAAACTCGTCTGTGGACAGAATTGAGCATTCCCAAAGCATCAAAGGGGACCGTTGTAGTCTATTCAGTGTTCTAAGAAGTCTAACTTGCTAGTTTATCTTCCGTACAACGATTCGTTAGGTAAAGATGCCAATAGACCAAGCTATGTTTGAAATTGCACAAAAACTTGAAAAGCTTGTCTATGGAGAGAGTTAAGCAATTCCAAAGCATCAAAGTGGATCGTTAAACTCTATTGAGTGTTCGTAGAAGCCTATGTTGCTAGTTTAACTTTTGTACAATGTTTCATTTGGTAAAGATATTAATAGACCAAGTTATGTTTGAAATTGCACAAAATGTGAAAAGCTCGTCTATCGACAGAATTGAGCATTGCCAAAACATCAAACTGGACCATTGTACTCTTTTTAGTGTTCTTAGAAGTCTTTGTTGCTAGTGTATCTTTCGTACAATGTTTCGTTAGGTAAAGATGCCAATAGACCAAGTAATGTTTGAAATTGCACAGAACGTGAAAAACTCGTTTATATGGACAGAATTGAGCATTCCTAAAGCATCAAAGTGGACCGTTGTGCTCTATTTAGTGTTCTTCGAAGTTTGACTTACTAGTTTAGCTTTCGTACAACGTTTCTTTAGGTAAAGATGCCAATAGACCAACTTATGTTCGACATTGCACCAAACGTGAAAAACTTGTCTGTGGACAGATATGAGCATTCCCAAAGCATCATAGTAGATCGTTGTACTCTATTTTGTGCTCTTAGAAGTCTAATTTGCTAGTTTATCTTTCATACAAGGTTTCATTCGATAAAGATGCCAATAGACCAATTTATGTTCAAAATTGCACTAAAAGTGAAATACACGTCTGTGGATAGAATTGAGCATTCCCAAAGCATTAAAGGGGACCGTTGTACTCTATGTAGTGTTCTAAGAAGTCTAACTTGCTAGTTTATCTTTCGTGCAACGTTTCGTTAGGTAAAGATGCCAATAGACCAAGTTATGTTTGAAATTGCACAAAAACTTGAAAAGCTCGTCTATGGAGAGACTTAAGCAATTCCAAAGCATCAAAGTGGATCGTTAAATTCTATTGAGTGTTCGTAGAAGCCTATGTTGCTAGTTTAACTTTTGTACAATGTTTCTTTTGATAAATATATTAATACACCAAGATATGTTTGAAATTGCATAAAATGTGAAAAGCTCGTCTATCGACAGACCTGTGCATTGCCAAAACATCAAACTGGACCGTTGTACTCTATTTAGTCTTCTTAGAAGTCTATGTTGCTAGTTTAGCTTTCGTACAACGTTTCGTTAGGTAAAGATGCCAATAGACCAAGTTATGTTTGAAATTGCACGGAAACTTGAAAAGCTCGTCTATGGAGAGAGTTGAGCAATTCCAAAGCATCAAAGTGGAACGTTAAACTCTATTGAGTGTTCTTAGAAGCCTATATTTCTAGTTTAACTTTCATACAACATTTCGTTTGCTAAAGATATTAATAGACCAACTTATGTTTGAAATTGCACAAAACATGAAAAGCTCGTCTATATGGATAGAATTGAGCATTCCGAAAGCATCAAAGTGGACCGTTGTATTATATTTAGTGTTCTTCAAAGTCTAACTTGCTAGTTTAGCTTTCGTACAACGTTTCGTTAGGTAAGATGCCAATAGACCGAGTTATGTTCGACATTGCACAAAACGTGAAAAACTTGTCTATGGGCAAAATTGAGCATTCTCAAAGAATCAAAGGGGACCATTATACTCTATTTAGTGTTCTTTGAACTCCAACTTGCTAGTTTAGACTTCGTACAACGTTTCGTTTGGTAAAGATGCCAATAGACCAAGTTATGTTTGAAATTCGACAAAAACTTGAAAAACTCGTCTATGGAGAGAGCTGAGCAACTCCAAAGCATCAAAGTGGACCGTTACACTCTATTTTCTGTTCTTAGAAGTCTACGTTGCTAGTTTAGCTTTCGTACAAGGTTTTGTCAGGTAAAGATTCCAATAGACCAAATTTTGTTCAAGATTGCACAAAACGTGAAAAGCTTGTCTATGGACAGAATTGAGCATTACCAAAGCATCAAAGTGGAACGTTAAACTCTATTGAGTGTTCTTAGAAGCCTATATTTCTAGTTTAACTTTCATACAACATTTCGTTTGCTAAAGATATTAATAGACCAACTTATGTTTGAAATTGCACAAAACATGAAAAGCTCGTCTATATGGATAGAATTGAGCATTCCGAAAGCATCAAAGTGGACCGTTGTATTATATTTAGTGTTCTTCAAAGTCTAACTTGCTAGTTTAGCTTTCGTACAACGTTTCGTTAGGTAAGATGCCAATAGACCGAGTTATGTTCGACATTGCACAAAACGTGAAAAACTTGTCTATGGGCAAAATTGAGCATTCTCAAAGAATCAAAGGGGACCATTATACTCTATTTAGTGTTCTTTGAACTCCAACTTGCTAGTTTAGACTTCGTACAACGTTTCGTTTGGTAAAGATGCCAATAGACCAAGTTATGTTTGAAATTCGACAAAAACTTGAAAAACTCGTCTATGGAGAGAGCTGAGCAACTCCAAAGCATCAAAGTGGACCGTTACACTCTATTTTCTGTTCTTAGAAGTCTACGTTGCTAGTTTAGCTTTCGTACAAGGTTTTGTCAGGTAAAGATTCCAATAGACCAAATTTTGTTCAAGATTGCACAAAACGTGAAAAACTTGTCTATGGACAGAATTGAGCATTACCAAAGCATCAAAGTGGACCGTTGTACTCTATTTAGTGCTCTTAGAAGTTTAATTTGCTGGTTTTTCTTTCGTACAAGGTTTCATTCGGTAAAGATGCCAATAGACCAAGTTATGTTCGAAGTTGCACAAAAAGTGAAAAACTCGTCTGTGGATAGAATTGAGGATTCCCAAAGCATCAAAGGGGACCGTTGTACTTTATTTAGTGTTCTTAGAAGTCTAACTTGCTAGTTTATCTTTCGTACAACATTTCGTTTGGTAAAGATGCCAATAGACCAAGTTATGTTTGAAATTGCATAGAAACTTGAAAAGCTCATATATGGAGAGAGTTGAGCAATTGCAAAGCGTCAAAGGGGATTGTTAAACTCGATTGAGTGTTCTTAGAAGCCTATGTTGCTAGTTTAGCTTTCGTACAACGTTTCGTTTGGTAAAGATATTAATAGGCCAAGTTATGTTTGAAATTGTACAAAATGTGAAAAGCTCGTCTATCGACAGAATTGAGTATGCCAAAACATCAAACTGGACCGTTGTACTCTATTTAGTGTTTTTAGAAGTCTTTGTTGCTAGTTTAGCTTTCGTACAATGTTTCATTAGGTAAAGATACCAATAGACTGTTGGGATTATGTCCTAAAAACATACCATGTATGACAGTTCTGAGGTTTATTGATGAATATTTAATATTGCATTATGTGTATTAGATGTCTTTTCATTTATGTATGAATGTTCCATCAATGTCTAGAGATGTTATTTATAGTAATCTTGGATACTCAGATACACTTTATGTGTGAGTATAGACAGACACAAGATTCACTATTACATCCGAAATAAATTAGTCACAACCAGATTAACAAAGTTAGGCACTTTGTTGATATAGGTTGTAGTGCACGGACATCTCCAAATAGGGGAGTGGTTTGTTTTGATCACTCGAGAGGAGTCTCGGATTGGTGCACTGGTGTATGTAAGGAAACATACATTGACGGACTTACATAGGAAAGAACAACCAGAAAAGTACTATCAATGAGTTGTTCATCCTATAGCTGTGAGAGTACGATATCTCTTAAGCTTGAGTAAGTCAATACTTTCATACTTATAGCGTGTGCGTTTTGATTCATCAATGAGTGAGACACACATTATTGTCAATATACTCGATGGATTGGATGTATGCCACTAGGGTGTGGGAGCATACCTACAAAATAGTCATTTATGTACTTTCGGGATACGGAAGTGTAAGCACCCACCAGAGAGGTTCAAATTAATCTACCCAGAAACTCTGCAGAGTGATCCTTATGGATCAAGCGTTAGCATTTAGATTGATCGACGGGTCAATCTAATACACTTAGTGGATAGATATAAGGGAACTGAGAACTCAGGGGAAATATGGACTTTGGAGTGTTTGATAGTACACAAACTCTCACTTCAACTTACCAGGTGTTGCATGGAGGATATATTCGTACACATTTCACAGGTCAGGGACAGGTTTCTAATAAGGAAAAGCCTCGATGTAAGTATCGTACATCTTTGGGAGTTCATCCATAGTTCAGGTAGTGTCAGATGAACATTGGATTGAAATATTATTCCTAGTCATAGGGCTTGGCGGTAAAGAATAATATTTTGGGAGCCTAGATTTGTATGTCCTGCGGAGTCCCCTTGGTAGCCTCATTTTAGTCTCTCGTCCTATTAAAGGAAGATCGGCAAATTTCACCATATCACAACGGTCATTGGGATATTTACAAGAATAGAATTTGTATGACAAATAGATATAATTTTATTGGGTTTTGGATTTCCAAAGATAACCCTAAGATGAAATTATTTTTGTTAAGATATACAAAATTCTTGTAAGTGTATTTATGATAAAATAATAAGTCTCGAAATTTTGATTTGGATTGTAAAATAAATATTTTACATAATCAAAATTAAAGTCAAGAATGGACTAAGGATCAAAATAATATTTGAGCCTTGAATTCTTGAAGTATTGGGCCAAGCATGCTTTGCATTGCAAAAACATGGACAGCCCAATGAGAAATAAAAGAGGCGTCAATTATAAGTAGTTGACAAGGTCTCCTTTATTGGTTTTCCTAATTCCCATTGGATTAGTAAAACTAAACCTAATAGGGACTCTATTATTTTTATATAAATACAACATGTGCTCTATGATTTACTCAATTCTTAGGCAGCACAATTGCGGCACAACCGTGTCCTATTAAATACAAAGAAAAACAAAGTATTGAGTTTAAAAAAAGTGATGGCCGTATAGTTGATTTTTGGTTCACCACCAATCGGTGATTCTTTGCTTTGCACGTTCGCAAGGAGATTAAGGGGAATACCAAGGAAACGACGTAGGCATTCCAAGTTGGTAGAGATCAAGCCGGTGGTTCATGCGTTCAAGAAAAGAAGAAAGCTTAGGACCTCGATTTTGAAGAGGTTGGTTAATCCCTAACTTTCTTGATGCCATGTTGTGTGTGCTTGATCTTGTTTTAATAATTGTTAGGATATAAAACTAGAAGTATGCTAGGATTATTTACAAATATTAAAACTTGATCTTACGTGTTCGATTAACATGTTAAAATAATATTTGAGATCAAATAAATTTTTAGAAGCATGTTAGGCAAAATTAGTTAAATTTTGATTTATACCTATGCTAAGACGATCCTAGTTAGCTTCCGCTGTGTGTCTAAGATTAGTTTTAGCAACCAACATAGACCAAGTTATGTTCGAAATTGCACAAAACGTGAAAACCTTGTCTATGGACAAAATTGAGCATTCCTAAAGAATCAAAGTGGATCATTCTACTCTATTTAGTGTTCTTAGAAGTCTAACTTACTAGTTTAGCTTTCGTACAACGTTTCGTTCCGTAAAGATGCTAATAGACCAAGTTATGTTTGAAATTGTACAAAAAGTGAAAAGCTCATCTATGGACAGAATTGAGCATTCCCAAAGCATCAAAGTGGACCGTTGTACTCTATTTAGTGTTCTTGGAAGTCTAACTTGCTAGTCTAGCTTTCGTGCAACGTTTCGTTTGGTAAAGATGCCAATAGACCAAGCTATGTTTGAAATTGCACACAAACTTGTAAAGCTCATATATGGAGAGAGTTGAGCAATTCGAAAGCATAAAAGTTAACCGTTAAACTCTATTTAGTGTTCTTAAGAGTCTATGTTGCTAGTTTAGCTTTCGTATAACGTTTCGTTAGGTAAAGATGCCAACAGACCAAGTTATGTTCGAAATTGCACAAAACGTGAAAAACTTGTCTATGGACAAAATTGAGCATTCCTAAAGAATCAAAGTGGACCATTCTACTCTATTTAGTGTTCTTAGAAGTCTAACTTTCTAGTTTAGCTTTTGTGCAACATTTCGTTCCGTAAAGATGCCAATTGACCAAGTTATGTTTGAAATTGCACAAAAACTTGAAAACGCTCATGTATGGAGAGAGTTGAGCAACTCCAAAGCATCAAAATAGACCGTTAAACTCTATTTACCGTTCTTAGAAGTCTATGTTGCTAGTTTAGTCTTCGTACAATGTTTCATTAGGTAAATATGCCAATGGACCCAAGTTATGTATGTAATTGCACAAAAACTTGAAAAGCTCATCTATGGGGAGAGTTGAGCAACTCCAAAGCATTAAAGTAGACCGTTAAACTCTATTTTCTGTTCTTAGAAGTCTATGTTTCTAGTTTAGCCTTCGTACAACATGTCATTAGGTAAAGATTCTAATAGACCAAGTTATGTTCTAAATTGCACAAAACGTGAAAGACTTGTCTATGGACAGAATTGAACATTCCCGAAGCATCAAAGTGGACCATTGCACTCTATTTAGTGGTCTTAGAAGTCTCATTTGCTAGTTTATCTTACGTACAAGGTTTCATTTGGTAAAGACGCCATAGACCAAATTATGTTTGAAATTGCACAAAAAGTGAAAAACTCATCCGTGGACAGAATTGACCATTCCCAAAGCATCAAAGGCGACCGTTGTACTCTATTTAATATTCTTTCAAGTCTAACTTGCTACTTTATCTTTCGTACAACGTTTCATTAGGCAAACACGCCAATAGACCATGTTATGTTTGAAACTGCACAGAAACTTGAAAAGCTCGTCTACGGAGAGAGTTGAGCAATTCCAAAGTATCAAAGTGGATCGTTAAACTCTATTGAGTGTTCATAGAAGCCTATATAGCTAGTTTAACTTTGATACAACGTTTCGTTTGGTAAAGATATTAATAAACCAACTTATGTTTGAAATTGTACAAACCGTGAAAAGGGCGTTTATCGACAGAATTGAGCATGGCCAAAACATCAAACTTGACGACTGTACTCCATTTAGTGTTTTGAGACGTCTATGTTGCTAGTTTAGCTTTCGTACAACGTTTCATTAGGTAAAGATGCCAATAGACCAAGTTATTTTTAAAATTGCACAGAACATGGAAAGCTCGTCTATATGGATAGAATTGAGCATTCCCAAAGCTTCAAAGTAGACCGTTGTACTCTATCTAGTATTCTTCGAAGTCTAACTTGCTAGTTTAGCTTTCGTACAATGTTTCGTTAGGTAAGGATGCCAATAGACCGAGTTACGTTCGACTTTGCAAAACACGTGAAAAACTTGTCCATGGACAAAATCGAGCATTCCCAAAGAATCAAAGTGGACCATTCTACTCTATTTGGTGTTCTTAGAAGTCTAACTTGCTAGTTTGGCTTTCGTACAACGTTTTGTTTGGTAAAGATGCCAATTGACCAAGTTATGTTTGAAATTGCACAAAAACTTGAAAAACTCATCTATGGAGAGAGCTGAGCAATTCCAAAGCATAAAAGTTAACCGTTACATTCTATTTAGTGTTCTTAGAAGTATATTTAGCTAGTTTAGCTTTCGTACAATGTTTCATTAGGTAAAGATGCCAATGGACCCAAGTTATGTTTGAAATTGCACAAAAACTTGAAAAGCTCATCTATGGAGAGAGTTGACCAACTCCAAAGCATCAAAGTGGACCGTCACACTCTATTTACTGTTCTTAGGAGTCTATGTTGCTAGTTTAGCTTTCGTACAACGTTTTGATAGGTAAAGATTCCAATAGACCAAGTTTTGTTTGAAATTACACAAAACGTGAAAAATATGTCTATGGACAGAATTGAGCATTACCAAAGCATCAAAGTGGACCGTTGTACTCTATTTAGTGCTCTTAGAAGTCTAATTTTCTAGTTTATCTTTCGTACAAGGTTTCATTCGGTAAAGATGCAAATAGACCAAGTTATGTTCAAAATTGCGCAAAAAGTGAAAAACTCGTCTGTGGACAGAATTGAGCATTCCCAAAGCATCAAAGGGGACCGTTGTAATCTATTTAGTGTTTTTGGAAGTCTAATTTACTAGTTTATCTTTCGTACAACGTTTCGCTAGGTAAAGATGCCAATAGACCAAGTTATGTTTGAAATTGCACAAAAACTTGAAAAGCTCGTCTGTAGAGAGAGTTGAGCAATTGAAAAGCATCGAAGGGGATTGTTAAACTCGATTGAGTGTTCTTAGAAGCCTATGTTTCCAGTTTAACTTTCGTACAACGTTTCATTTGGAAAAGATATTAATAGGCCAAGTTTTGTTTGAAATTGCACAAAACGTGAAAAGCTCGTCTATTGATAGAATTGAGCATTGCCAAAACATCAAACTAGACCGTTGTAATCTATTTAGTGTTCGTAGAAGTCTTTGTTCCTAGTTTAGCTTTCATACAATGTTTCGTTTGGTAAAGATGCCAATAGACCAAGTTATGTTCAAAATAACACAAAACGTGAAAACCTTGTCTATGGACAAAATTGAGCATTCCTAAACAGTCAAAGTGGATGATTCTACATTATTTAGTGTTCTTAGAAGTCTAACTTTCTAGTTTAGCTTTCGTACAACGTTTCATTCCGTAAAGATGCTAATAGACCAAGTCATATTTGAAATTGCACAAAAAGTGAAAAGCTCATCTATGGACAGAATTGAACATTCCCAAAGCATCAAAGTGGACCGTTTACTCTATTTAGTGTTCTCAGAAGTCTAACTTGCTAGTTTAGCTTTCGTGCAACGTTTCGTTTGGTAAAGATGCCAACAGACCGAGCTATGTTTGAAATTGCTCAAAAACTTTTAAAGCTCGTCTATGGAGAGAGTTGAGCAATTCGAAAGCATAAAAGTTAACCGTTAAACTCTATCTAGTGTTCTTAGAAGTCTATGTTGCTAGTTTAGCTTTCGTACAACGTTTTGTTTGGTAAAGATACCAATAGAGCAAGTTATGTTCGAAATTGCACAAAACGTGAAAAACTTGTCTGTGGACAAAATTGAGCATTCCTAAAGAATCAAAGTGGACCATTCTACTCTATTTAGTGTTCTTAGAAGTCTAACTTGCAAGTTTAGCTTTCGTAAAACATTTCATTCCGTAAAGATGCCAATAGACCAAGTTACGTTTGAAATTGCACAAAAACTTGAAAAGCTCATGTATGGAGAGAGTTGGAGCAACTCCAAAGCATCAAAGTGGACCGTTAAACTCTATTTACCGTTCTTAGAAGTCTACGTTGCTAGTTTAGTCTTCGTACAATGTTTCATTAGGTAAATATGCCAATGGACCCAAGTTATGTATGTAATTGCATAAAAACTTGAAAAGCTCCTCTATGGAGAGAGTTGAGCAACTTCAAAGCATCAAAGTAGACCGTTAAACTCTATTTACTGTTCTTAGAAGTCTACGTTGCTAGTTTAGCTTTCGTACAACGTTTTGTTAGGTAAGGATTCCAATAGGCCAAATTTTGTTCAAAACTGCACAAAACGTGAAAAACTTGTCTATGGACAGAATTGAGCATTACCAAAGCATCAAAGTGGACCGTTGTACTCTATTTAGTGCTCATAAGAGTTTAATTTGCTAGTTTATCTTTCGTACAAGGTTTCATTCGGTAAAGATGCCAATAGACCAAGTTATGTTCGAAGTTGCCCAAAAAGTGAAAATGTCGTCTGTGGATATAATTGAGGATTCCCAAAGCATCAAAGGGGACCGTTGTACTCTATTTAGTGTTCTTATAAGTCTAACTTGCTAGTTTATCTTTCGTACAACATTTCGTTTGGTAAAGATGCCAATAGACCAAGTTATGTTTGAAATTGCACAGAAACTTGAAAAGCTCGTTTATGGAGAGAGTTGAGCAATTGCAAAGCGTAAAAGGGGATTGTTAAACTCGATTGAGTGTTCTTGGAAGCCTATGTTGCTAGTTCAGCTTTCGTACAACGTTTCGTTTGGTAAAGATATTAATAGGCCAAGTTATGTTTGAAATTGTACAAAATGTGAAAAGCTCGTCTATCGACAGAATTGAGTATGCCAAAACATCAAACTGGACCGTTGTACTCTATTTAGTGTTTTTAGAAGTCTTTGTTGCTAGTTCAGCTTTCGTACAATGTTTCATTAGGTAAAGATACCAATAGACCAAGTTATGTTCGAAATTGCACAAAACGTGAAAACCTTGTCTATAGACAAAATGGAGCATTCCTAAAGAATCAAAGTGGATCATTCAACTCTATTTAGTGTTCTTAGAAGTCTAACTTGCTAGTTCAGCTTTCGTACAACGTTTCGTTTGGTAAAGATATTAATAGGCCAAGTTATGTTTGAAATTGTACAAAATGTGAAAAGCTCGTCTATCGACAGAATTGAGTATGCCAAAACATCAAACTGGACCGTTGTACTCTATTTAGTGTTTTTAGAAGTCTTTGTTGCTAGTTTAGCTTTCGTACAATGTTTCATTAGGTAAAGATACCAATAGACCAAGTTATGTTCGAAATTGCACAAAACGTGAAAACCTTGTCTATAGACAAAATGGAGCATTCCTAAAGAATCAAAGTGGATCATTCAACTCTATTTAGTGTTCTTGGAAGTCTAACTTGCTAGTCTAGCTTTCGTGCAACGTTTCGTTTGGTAAAGATGCCAATAGACCAAGCTATGTTTGAAATTGCACAAAAACTTGTAAAGCTCATATATGGAGAGAGTTGAGCAATTCGAAAGCATAAAAGTTAACCCTTAAACTCTATTTAGTGTTCTTAAGAGTCTATGTTGCTAGTTTAGCTTTCGTATAACGTTTCGTTAGGTAAAGATGCCAATAGACCAAGTTATGTTCGAAATTGCACAAAACGTGAAAAACTTGTCCATGGACAAAATTTAGCATTCCTAAAGAATCAAAGTGGACCATTCTACTCTATTTAGTGGTATTAGAAGTCTAACTTTCTAGTTTAGCTTTCGTGCAACGTTTCAGTCCGTAAAGATGCCAATTGACCAAGTTATGTTTGAAATTGCACAAAAACTTGAAAATGCTCATGTATGGAGAGAGTTGAGCAACTCCAAAGCATCAAAATAGACCGTTAAACTCTATTTACCGTTCTTAGAAGTCTATGTTGCTAGTTTAGTCTTCGTACAATGTTTCATTAGGTAAATATGCCAATGGACCCAAGTTATGTATGTAATTGCACAAAAACTTGAAAAGCTCATGTATGGGGAGAGTTGAGCAACTCGAAAGCATCAAAGTAGACAGTTAAACTCTATTTGCTGTTCTTAGAAGTCTATGTTTCTAGTTTAGCTTTCGTACAACATTTCATTAGGTAAAGATTCTAATAGGCCAAGTTATGTTCTAAATTGCACAAAACGTGAAAGACTTGTCTATGGACAGAATTGAACATTCTCGAAGCATCAAAGTGGACCGTTGCACTCTATTTAGTGGTCTTAGAAGTCTCATTTGCTAGTTTATCTTTCGTACAAGGTTTTATTTGGTAAAGACGCCACAGACCAAATTATGTTTGAAATTGCACAAAAAGTGAAAAACCAATCCGTGGACAGAATTGACCATTCCCAAAGCATCAAAGGCGATCGTTGTACTCTATTTAATATTCCTTCAAGTCTAACTTGCTAGTATATCTTTCGTACAACGTTTCATTAGGCAAACACGCCGATAGAACATGTTATGTTTGAAATTGCACATAAACTTGAAAAGCTCGTCTATGGAGAGAGCTAAGCAATTCTAAAGTATCAAAGTGGATCGTTAAACTCTATTGAGTGTTCTTAGAAGCCTATATAGCTAGTTTAACTTTCGTACAATGTTTCGTTTGATAAAGATATTAATAGACCAACTTATGTTTGAAATTGCACAAACCGTGAAAAGGTTGTCTGTCGACAGAATTGAGCATTGCCAAAACATCAAACTTGATGACTGTACTCCATTTAGTGTTTTGAGACGTCTATGTTGCTAGTTTAGCTTTCGTACAACGTTTCGTTAGGTAAAGATGCCAATAGACCAAGTTATTTTTAAAATTGCACAGAACATGAAAAGCTCGTCTATATGGATAGAATTGAGCATTCCCAAAGCTTCAAAGTAGACCGTTGTACTCTATCTAGTATTCTTCGAAGTCTAACTTGCTAGTTTGGCTTTCGTACAACGTTTCGTTAGGTAAGGATGCCAATAGACCGAGATACGTTCGACTTTGCAAAACACGTGAAAAACTTGTCCATGGACAAAATCGAGCATTCCCAAAGAATCAAAGTGGACCATTCTACTCTATTTAGTGTTCTTAGAAGTCTAACTTGCTAGTTTAGCTTTCGTACAACGTTTTGTTTGGTAAAGATGCCACTAGACCAAGTTATGTTTGAAATTGCACAAAAACTTGAAAAACTCGTCTATGGAGAGAGCTGAGCAATTCCAAAGCATAAAAGTTAACCGTTACATTCTATTTAGTGTTCTTAGAAGTCTATTTACCTAGTTTAGCTTTCGTACAATGTTTCATTAGGTAAAGATGCCAGTGGACCCAAGTTATGTTTGAAATTGTACAAAAACTTGAAAAGCTCATCTATGGAGAGAGTTGAGCAACTCCAAAGCATCAAAGTGGACCGTTACACTCTATTTATTGTTCTTAGAAGTCTATGTTGCTAGTTTAGCTTTCGTACAACGTTTTGTTAGGTAAAGATTCCAATAGACCAAGTTTTGTTCGAAATTGCAAAAAACGTGAAAAATATGTCTATGGACAATTGAGCATTACCAAAGCACCAAAGTGGACCGTTGTACTCTATTTAGTGCTCTTAGAAGTCTAATTTGCTAGTTTATCTTTCGTACAAGGTTTCATTCGGTAAAGATGCAAATAGACCAAGTTATGTTCAAAATTGCGCAAAAAGTGAAAAACTCGTCTGTGGACTGAATTGAGCATTCCCAAAGCATCAAAGGGGACCGTTGTAATCTATTTAGTGTTCTTAGAAAGCTAATTTGCTAGTTTATCTTTCGTACAACGTTTCGCTAGGTAAAGATGCCAATAGACCAAGTTATGTTTGAAATTGCACAAAAACTTGAAAAGCTCGTCTGTCGAGAGAGTTGAGCAATTGCAAAGCATCGAAGGGGATTGTTAAACTCGATTGAGTGTTCTTAGAAGCCTATGTTTCCAATTTAACTTTTGTAAAACGTTTCGTTTGGTAAAGATATTAATAGACCAAGTTTTGTTTGATATTGCACAAAACGTGAAAAGCTCGTCTATTGACAGAATTGAGCATTGCCAAAACATTAAACTGGACCGTTGTACTCTATTTAGTGTTCGTAGAAGTCTTTGTTCCTAGTTTAGCTTTCGTACAATGTTTCTTTTGGTAAAGATACCAATAGACCAAGTTATGTTCAAAATTACACAAAACGTGAAAACCTTGTCTATGGACAAAATTGAGCATTCCTAAAGAGTCAAAGTGGATGATTCTACATTATTTAGTGTTCTTAGAAGTCTAACTTGCTAGTTTAGCTTTCTTACAACGTTTCATTCCGTAAAGATGCTAATAGACCAAGTTATGTTTGAAATTGCACAAAAAGTGAAAAGCTCATCTATGGACAGAATTGAGCATTCCCAAAGCATCAAAGTGGACCGTTGTACTCTATTTACTGTTCTCAAATGTCTAACTTGCTGGTTTAGCTTTCGTGCAACGTTTCGTTTGGTAAAGATGCCAACAGACCAAGCTATGTTTGAAATTGCACAAAAACTTGTAAAGCTCGTCTATGGAGAGAGTTGAGCAATTCGAAAGCATAAAAGTTAACCGTTAAACTCTATCTAGTGTTCTTAGAAGTCTATGTTGCTAGTTTAGCTTTCGTACAACGTTTCGTTACGTAAAGATACCACTAGACCAAGTTATGTTCGGAATTGCACAAAACGTGAAAAACTTGTCTGTGGACAAAATTGAGCATTCCTAAAGAATCAAAGTGGACCATTCTACTCTATTTAGTGTTCTTAGAAGTCGAACTTTCAAGTTTAGCTTTCGTAAAACATTTCCTTCCATAAAGATGCCAATAGACCAAGTTATGTTTGAAATTGCAGAAAAACTTGAAAAGCTCATGTATGGAGAGAGTTGAGCAACTCCAAAGCATCAAAGTGGACCGTTAAACTCTATTTACCGTTCTTAGAAGTCTATGTTTCTAGTTTAGTCTTCGTACAATGTTTCATTAGGTAAATATGCCAATGGACCCAAGTTATGTATGTAATTGCACAAAAACTTGAAAAGCTCCTGTATGGAGAGAGTTGAGCAACTCCAAAGCATCAAAGTATACCGTTAAACTCTATTTACTATTCTTGGAAGTCTATGTTTCTAGTTTAGCTTTCGTACAACGTTTCGTTAGGTAAAGATTCTAATAGTCCAAGTTATGTTCTAAAATGCACAAAACGTGAAAACTTGTCTATGGACAGAATTGAACATTCCCGAAGCATCAAAGTGGACCATTGCGCTCTATTTAGTGCTCTTAGAAGTCCCATTTTCTAGTTTATCTTTCGTACAAGGTTTCATTTGGTAAAGACTCGATAGACCAAATTATGTTTAAAATTGAACAAAAAGTGAACAACTCGTCCGTGGACAGAATTGACCATTCCCAAAGCAGCAAAGGCGACCGTTGTACTCTATTTAGTGTTCTTAGAAGTCTAACTTGCTAGTTTATCTTTCGTACAACATTTCGTTTGGTAAAGATGCCAATAGACCAAGTTATGCTTGAAATTTCACAGAAACTTGAACAGCTCGTATATGGAGAGAGTTAAGCAATTGCAAAGCATCAAAGGGGATTGTTAAACTCGATTAAGTGTTCTTAGAAGCTTATGTTGCTAGTTTAGCTTTCGTACAACGTTTCGTTTGGTAAAGATATTAACTGGCCAAGTTATGTTTGAAATTGTACAAAATGTGAAAAGCTCGTCTATCGATAGAATTGAGTATGCCAAAACATCAAACTGGACCGTTGTACTCTATTTAGTGTTTTTAGAAGTCTTTGTTGCTAGTTTAGCTTTCGTACAATGTTTCATTAGGTAAAGATACCAATAGACCAAGTTATGTTCGAAATTGCACAAAATGTGAAAACCTTGTCTATGGACAAAATTGAGCATTCCTAAAGAATCAAATTGGATCATTCTACTCTATTTAGTGTTCTTAGAAGTCTAACTTGCTAGTTTAGCTTTCGTACAACGTTTCGTTCCGTAAAGATGCTAATACACCAAGTTATGTTTGAAATTGCACAAAAAGTGAAAAGCTCATCTATGGACAGAATTGAGCATTCCCAAAGACCAAGCTCATCTATGGACAGATGCTATTTAGTGTTCTTGGAAGTCTAACTTGCTAGTCTAGCTTTCGTGCAACGTTTCGTTTGGGAAAGATGCCAATAGACCAAGCTATGTTTGAAATTGCACGAAAACTTGTAAAGCTCATATATGGAGAGAGTTGAGCAATTCGAAAGCATAAAAGTTAACCGTTAAACTCTATTTAGTGTTCTTAAGAGTGTATGTTTCTAGTTTACCTTTCGTATAACGTTTCGTTAGGTAAAGATGCCAATAGACCAAGTTATGTTCGAAATTGCACAAAACGTGAAAAACTTGTCTATGGACAAAATTGAGCATTCCTAAAGAATCAAAGTGGACCATTCTACTCTATTTAGTGTTCTTAGAAGTCGAACGTGCAAGTTTAGCTTTCGTAAAACATTTCATTCCGTAAAGATGCCAATAGACCAAGTTATGTTTGAAATTGCACAAAAACTTGAAAAGGTCATGTATAGAGAGAGTTGAGCAACGCCAAAGCATCAAAGTGGACCGTTAAACTCTATTTACCGTTCTTAGAAGTCTATGTTGCTAGTTTAGTCTTCGTACAATGTTTCATTAGGTAAATATGCCAATGGACCCAAGTTATGTATGTAATTGCATAAAAACTTGAAAAGCTCCTCTATGGAGAGAGTTGAGCAAATCCAAAGCATCAAAGTAGACCGTTAAACTCTATTTACTGTTCTTAGAAGTCTATGTTTCTAGTTTAGCTTTCGTACAATGTTTCGTTAGGTAAAGATTCTAATAGACCAAGTTATGTTCTAAATTGCACAAAACGTGAAAAACTTGTCTATGGACAGAATTGAACATTCCCGAAGCATCAAAGTGGACCGTTGCGCTCTATTTAGTGCTCCTAGAAGTCCTATTTGCTAGTTTATCTTTCGTACAAGGTTTCATTTGGTAAAGACGCCATAGACCACATTATGTTTAAAATTGCACAATAAGTGCAAAACTCGTCCGTGGACAGAATTGACCATTCCGAAAGCATCAAAGGCGACCGTTGTACTCGATTTCATATTCTTTCAAGTCTAACTTGCTAGTTATCTTTCGTACAACGTTTCATTAGGTAAACACGCCAATAGACCAAGTTATGTTTGAAATTGCACAGAAACTTGAAAAGCTCGTCTATGGAGAGAGTTGAGCAATTCCAAAGCATCAAAGTGGATCGTCAAACTCTATTAAGTGTTCTCAGAAGCCTATATGACCAGGTTAACTTTCGTACAACGTTTCGTTTGGTAATGATATTAATAGACCAACTTATGTTTGAAATTGCACAAAACGTGAAAAGCTCGTTTATCGACAGACTTAAGCATTGCCAAAACATCAAACTAGACGATTGTACTCCATTTAGTGTTTTGAGACGTCTATGTTGCTAGTTTAGCTTTCGTACAACGTTTCGTTAGGTAAAGATGCCAATAGACCAAGTTATTTTTAAAATTGCACAGAACATGAAAAGCTCGTCTATATGGATAGAATTGAGCATTCCCAAAGCATCAAAGTGGACCGTTGTATTCTATTTAGTATTCTTTGAAGTCTAACTTGCTAGTTTGGCTTTCGTACAACGTTTCGTTAGGTAAGGATGCCAATAGACCGAGTTACGTTCGACATTGCAAAAAACATGAAAAACTTGTCCATGGACAAAATTGAGCATTCCCAAATAATCAAAGTGGACCATTCTACTCTATTTAGTGTTCTTAGAAGTCTAACTTGCTAGTTTAGCTTTCATACAACGTTTTGTTTGGTAAATATGCCAATAGAACAAGTTATTTTTGAAATTGGACAAAAACTTGAAAAACTCTTCTATGGAGAGAGCTGAGCAATTCCAAAGCATAAAAGTTAACCCTTACATTCTATTTAGTGTTCTTAGAAGTCTATTTTGCTAGTTTAGCTTTCCTACAATGTTTCATCAGGTAAAGATGCCAATGGACCCAAGTTATGTTTGAAATTGCACAAAAACTTGAAAAGCTCATCTATGGAGAGAGTTACGCAACTCCAAAGCATCAAAATGGACCGTTACAATCTATTTACTGTGCTTAGAAGTCTTTGTTCCTAGTTTAGCTTTCTTACAATGTTTAATTAGGTAAAGATGCCAATACACCAAGTTATGTTCGAAATTACACAAAACGTGAAAACCTTGTCTATGGACAAAATTGAGCATTCCTAAAGAATCAAAGTGGATCATTCTACATTATTTAGTGTTGTTAGAAGTCTAACTTGCTAGTTTAGCTTTCGTACAACGTTTCATTCCGTAAAGATGCTAATAGACCAAGTTATGTTTGAAATTGCACAAAAAGTGAAAAGCTCATCTATGGACTGAATTGAGCATTCCCAAAGCATCAAAGTGGACCGTTGTACTCTATTTAGTGTTCTTAGAAGTATAACTTGCTAGTTTAGCTTTCGTGCAAAGTTTCGTTTGGTAAAGATGCCAACAGATCGAGCTATGTTTGAAATTGCACAAAAACTTGTAAAGCTTTCGAAAGCATAAAAGTTAACCGTTAAACTCTATTTAGTGTTCTTAGAAGTCTGTGTTGCTCGTTTAGCTTTCATACAACGTGTCGTTAGGTAAAGATACCAATAGACCAAGTTATGTTCGAAATTGCACAAAATGTGAAAAACTTGTCTGTGGACAAAATTGAGCATTCCTAAACAATCAAAGTGGGCCATTCTACTCTATTTAGTATTCTTAGATGTCTAACTTGCTAGTTTAGCTTTTGTACAATGTTTTGTTTCGTAAAGATGCCAATAGACCAAGTTATGTTTGGAATTGCACAAAAACCTGAAAAGCTCATGTATGGAGAGAGTTGAGCAACTCTGAAGCATCAAAGTGGACCGTTCAACTCTTTTTACTGTTCTCAGAAGTCTTTGTTGCTAGTTTAGCTTTCGTACAACGTTTTGTTAGGCAAAGATTCCAATAGACCAAGTTATGTTCGACATTGCACAAAACATGAAAACCTTGTCCATGGACAAAATTGAGCATTCCTAAAGAATCAAAGTGGATCATTCTACATTATTTTGTGTTCTTAGAAGTCTAACTTGCTAGTTTAGCGTTCGTACAACGTTTCATTCTGTAAAGATGCTAATAGACCAAGTTACGTTTGAAAATGCACAAAAAGTGAAAAGCTCATCTATGGACAGAATTGAGCATTCCCAAAGCATCAAAGTGAACCATTGTACTCTATTTAGTGTTCTTAGAAGTATAAATTGCTAGTTTAGCTTTCGTGCAAAGTTTCGTTTGGTAAAGATGCCAACAGACCGAGCTATGTTTGAAATTGCACAAAAACTTGAAAAGCTCATGTACGGAGAGAGTTGAGCAACTCTGAAGCATCAAAGTGGACCGTTCAACTCTATTTACTGTTCTCAGAAGTCTTAGTTGCTAGTTTAGCTTTCGTACAACATTTTGTTAGGCAAAGATTCCAATAGACCAAGTAATGTTCGAAATTGCACAAAACGTGAAAAACTTGTCTATGGACAGAATTGAGCATTCCCAAAGCATCAAAGTGGACCGTTGTACGCTATTTAGTGCTCTTAGAAGTCTAATTTGCTAGTTTATCTTTCGTACAAGGTTTCATTCGATAAAGATGCCAATAGACCAAGTTATGTTAGAAATTGCACAAAAAGTGAAAAACTCGTCCGTGGTCAAAATTCAGCATTCCTAAAGCATCAAAGGGGACCGTTGTACTCTATTTAGTGTTCTTAGAAGTTTAACTTGCTAGTTCATCTTTCGTACAACGTTTCGTTAGGTAAAGATGCCAATAGACCAAGTTATGTTTGAAATTGCACAAAAACTTGAAAAGCTCGTCTATGAAGATAGTTGAGAAATTCCAAAGCATCAAAGTGGATCGTTAAACTCTATTGAGTGTTCTTAGAAGCCTATGTTGCTAGTTTAAATTTCGTACAACTTTTTGTTTGGTAAATATATTAATAGACCAAGTTATGTTTGAAATTGCACAAAACGTGAAAGGCTCGTCTATCGACAGAATTGAGCATTGCCAAAACATCAAACTGGATCGTTGTACTCTATTTAGTGTTCTTAGAAGTCTATGTTGCTAGTTTAGCTTTCATACAATGTTTCGTTAGGTAAAGATGCCAATACACCAAGTTATGTTTGAAATTGCACAGAACGTGAAAAGCTCGCCTATATGGACAGAATTGAGCATTCCCGAAGCATCAAAGTGGACCGTTGTACTCCATTTAGTGTTCTTCGAAGTCCAACTTGCTAGTTTAGCTTTCGTACAACGTTTCGTTAGGTAAACATGCCAATAGACCAAGTTATGTTCGACATTGCACAAAACGTGAAAAACTTGTCTATGGACAAAATTGAGCATTCCCAAAGAACCAAAGTGGACTATTCTTCTCTATTCAGTGTTCTTAGAAGTCTAACTTTCTAGTTTAGCTTTCGTACAACGTTTTGTTCCGTAAAGATGCCAATAGACCAAGTGATATTTGAAATTGCACAAAAAGTGAAAAGCTCATCTATGGACAAAATTAAGCATTCCCAAAGCATCTAAGTAGACTGTTGTACTCTATTTAGTGTTCTTAGAAGTCTAACTTGCTAGTTTAGCTTTCGTACAACGTTTCGTTCCGTAAAGATGCCAATAGACCAAATTATGTTTGGAATTGCACAAAAACTTGAAAAGCTCATGTATGGAGAGAGTTGAGCAACTCTGAAGCATCAAAGTGGACCGTTCAACTCTATTTACTGTTCTCAGAAGTCTTAGTTGCTATTTTAGCTTTCGTACAACATTTTGTTAGGCAAAGATTCCAATAGACCAAGTAATGTTCGAAATTGCACAAAACGTGAAAAACTTGTCTATGGACAGAATTGAGCATTCCCAAAGCATCAAAGTGGACCGTTGTACGCTATTTAGTGCTCTTAGAAGTCTAATTTGCTAGTTTATCTTACGTACAATGTTTCATTCGATAAAGATGCCAATAGACCAAGTTATGTTAGAAATTGCACAAAAAGTGAAAAACTCGTCCGTGGTTAAAATTCAGCATTCCTAAAGCATCAAAGGGGACCGTTGTACTCTATTTAGAGTTCTTAGAAGTTTAACTTGCTAGTTCATCTTTCGTACAACGTTTCGTTAGGTAAAGATGCCAATAGACCAAGTTATGTTTGAAATTGCACAAAAACTTGAAAAGCTCGTCTATGAAGATAGTTGAGAAATTCCAAAGCATCAAAGTGGATCGTTAAACTCTATTGAGTGTTCTTAGAAGCCTATGTTGCTAGTTTAACTTTCGTACAACTTTTTGTTTGGTAAATATATTAATAGACCAAGTTATGTTTGAAATTGCACAAAACGTGAAAGGCTCGTCTATCGACAGAATTGAGCATTGCCAAAACATCAAACTGGATCGTTGTACTCTATTTAGTGTTCTTAGAAGTCTATGTTGCTAGTTTAGCTTTCATACAATGTTTCGTTAGGTAAAGATGCCAATACACCAAGTTATGTTTGAAATTGCACAGAACGTGAAAAGCTCGCCTATATGGACAGAATTGAGCATTCCCGAAGCATCAAAGTGGACCGTTGTACTCCATTTAGTGTTCTTCGAAGTCCAACTTGCTAGTTTAGCTTTCGTACAACGTTTCGTTAGGTAAACATGCCAATAGACCAAGTTATGTTCGACATTGCACAAAACGTGAAAAACTTGTCTATGGACAAAATTGAGCATTCCCAAAGAACCAAAGTGGACTATTCTTCTCTATTCAGTGTTCTTAGAAGCCTAACTTTCTAGTTTAGCTTTCGTACAACGTTTTGTTCCGTAAAGATGCCAATAGACCAAGTGATATTTGAAATTGCACAAAAAGTGAAAAGCTCATCTATGGACAAAATTAAGCATTCCCAAAGCATCTAAGTAGACCGTTGTACTCTATTTAGTGTTCTTAGAAGTCTAACTTGCTAGTTTAGCTTTCGTACAACGTTTCGTTCCGTAAAGATGCCAATAGACCAAATTATGTTTGGAATTGCACAAAAACTTGAAAAGCTCATGTATGGAGAGAGTTGAGCAACTCTGAAGCATCAAAGTGGACCGTTCAACTCTATTTACTGTTCTCAGAAGTCTTAGTTGCTAGTTTAGCTTTCGTACAACATTTTGTTAGGCAAAGATTCCAATAGACCAAGTAATGTTCGAAATTGCACAAAACGTGAAAAACTTGTCTATGGACAGAATTGAGCATTCCCAAAGCATCAAAGTGGACCGTTGTACGCTATTTAGTGCTCTTAGAAGTCTAATTTGCTAGTTTATATTTCGTACAATGTTTCATTCGATAAAGATGCCAATAGACCAAGTTATGTTAGAAATTGCACAAAAAGTGAAAAACTCGTCCGTGGTCAAAATTCAGCATTCCTAAAGCATCAAAGGGGACCGTTGTACTCTATTTAGAGTTCTTAGAAGTTTAACTTGCTAGTTCATCTTTCGTACAACGTTTCGTTAGGTAAAGATGCCAATAGACCAAGTTATGTTTGAAATTGCACAAAAACTTGAAAAGCTCGTCTATGAAGATAGTTGAGAAATTCCAAAGCATCAAAGTGGATCGTTAAACTCTATTGAGTGTTCTTAGAAGCCTATGTTGCTAGTTTAACTTTCGTACAACTTTTTGTTTGGTAAATATATTAATAGACCAAGTTATGTTTGAAATTGCACAAAACGTGAAAGGCTCGTCTATCGACAAAATTGAGCATTGCCAAAACATCAAACTGGATCGTTGTACTCTATTTAGTGTTCTTAGAAGTCTATGTTGCTAGTTTAGCTTTCATACAATGTTTCGTTAGGTAAAGATGCCAATACACCAAGTTATGTTTGAAATTGCACAGAACGTGAAAAGCTCGCCTATATGGACAGAATTGAGCATTCCCGAAGCATCAAAGTGGACCGTTGTACTCCATTTAGTGTTCTTCGAAGTCCAACTTGCTAGTTTAGCTTTCGTACAACGTTTCGTTAGGTAAACATGCCAATAGACCAAGTTATGTTCGACATTGCACAAAACGTGAAAAACTTGTCTATGGACAAAATTGAGCATTCCCAAAGAACCAAAGTGGACTATTCTTCTCTATTCAGTGTTCTTAGAAGCCTAACTTTCTAGTTTAGCTTTCGTACAACGTTTTGTTCCGTAAAGATGCCAATAGACCAAGTGATATTTGAAATTGCACAAAAAGTGAAAAGCTCATCTATGGACAAAATTAAGCATTCCCAAAGCATCTAAGTAGACCGTTGTACTCTATTTAGTGTTCTTAGAAGTCTAACTTGCTAGTTTAGCTTTCGTACAACGTTTCGTTCCGTAAAGATGCCAATAGACCAAATTATGTTTGGAATTGCACAAAAACTTGAAAAGCTCATGTATGGAGAGAGTTGAGCAACTCTGAAGCATCAAAGTGGACCGTTCAACTCTATTTACTGTTCTCAGAAGTCTTAGTTGCTAGTTTAGCTTTCGTACAACATTTTGTTAGGCAAAGATTCCAATAGACCAAGTAATGTTCGAAATTGCACAAAACGTGAAAAACTTGTCTATGGACAGAATTGAGCATTCCCAAAGCATCAAAGTGGACCGTTGTACGCTATTTAGTGCTCTTAGAAGTCTAATTTGCTAGTTTATATTTCGTACAATGTTTCATTCGATAAAGATGCCAATAGACCAAGTTATGTTAGAAATTGCACAAAAAGTGAAAAACTCGTCCGTGGTCAAAATTCAGCATTCCTAAAGCATCAAAAGGGGACCGTTGTACTCTATTTAGAGTTCTTAGAAGTTTAACTTGCTAGTTCATCTTTCGTACAACGTTTCGTTAGGTAAAGATGCCAATAGACCAAGTTATGTTTGAAATTGCACAAAAACTTGAAAAGCTCGTCTATGAAGATAGTTGAGAAATTCCAAAGCATCAAAGTGGATCGTTAAACTCTATTGAGTGTTCTTAGAAGCCTATGTTGCTAGTTTAACTTTCGTACAACTTTTTGTTTGGTAAATATATTAATAGACCAAGTTATGTTTGAAATTGCACAAAACGTGAAAGGCTCGTCTATCGACAGAATTGAGCATTGCCAAAACATCAAACTGGATCGTTGTACTCTATTTAGTGTTCTTAGAAGTCTATGTTGCTAGTTTAGCTTTCATACAATGTTTCGTTAGGTAAAGATGCCAATACACCAAGTTATGTTTGAAATTGCACAGAACGTGAAAAGCTCGCCTATATGGACAGAATTGAGCATTCCCGAAGCATCAAAGTGGACCGTTGTACTCCATTTAGTGTTCTTCGAAGTCCAACTTGCTAGTTTAGCTTTCGTACAACGTTTCGTTAGGTAAACATGCCAATAGACCAAGTTATGTTCGACATTGCACAAAACGTGAAAAACTTGTCTATGGACAAAATTGAGCATTCCCAAAGAACCAAAGTGGACTATTCTTCTCTATTCAGTGTTCTTAGAAGCCTAACTTTCTAGTTTAGCTTTCGTACAACGTTTTGTTCCGTAAAGATGCCAATAGACCAAGTGATATTTGAAATTGCACAAAAAGTGAAAAGCTCATCTATGGACAAAATTAAGCATTCCCAAAGCATCTAAGTAGACCGTTGTACTCTATTTAGTGTTCTTAGAAGTCTAACTTGCTAGTTTAGCTTTCGTACAACGTTTCGTTCCGTAAAGATGCCAATAGACCAAATTATGTTTGGAATTGCACAAAAACTTGAAAAGCTCATGTATGGAGAGAGTTGAGCAACTCTGAAGCATCAAAGTGGACCGTTCAACTCTATTTACTGTTCTCAGAAGTCTTAGTTGCTAGTTTAGCTTTCGTACAACATTTTGTTAGGCAAAGATTCCAATAGACCAAGTAATGTTCGAAATTGCACAAAACGTGAAAAACTTGTCTATGGACAGAATTGAGCATTCCCAAAGCATCAAAGTGGACCGTTGTACGCTATTTAGTGCTCTTAGAAGTCTAATTTGCTAGTTTATATTTCGTACAATGTTTCATTCGATAAAGATGCCAATAGACCAAGTTATGTTAGAAATTGCACAAAAAGTGAAAAACTCGTCCGTGGTCAAAATTCAGCATTCCTAAAGCATCAAAAGGGGACCGTTGTACTCTATTTAGAGTTCTTAGAAGTTTAACTTGCTAGTTCATCTTTCGTACAACGTTTCGTTAGGTAAAGATGCCAATAGACCAAGTTATGTTTGAAATTGCACAAAAACTTGAAAAGCTCGTCTATGAAGATAGTTGAGAAATTCCAAAGCATCAAAGTGGATCGTTAAACTCTATTGAGTGTTCTTAGAAGCCTATGTTGCTAGTTTAACTTTCGTACAACTTTTTGTTTGGTAAATATATTAATAGACCAAGTTATGTTTGAAATTGCACAAAACGTGAAAGGCTCGTCTATCGACAGAATTGAGCATTGCCAAAACATCAAACTGGATCGTTGTACTCTATTTAGTGTTCTTAGAAGTCTATGTTGCTAGTTTAGCTTTCATACAATGTTTCGTTAGGTAAAGATGCCAATACACCAAGTTATGTTTGAAATTGCACAGAACGTGAAAAGCTCGCCTATATGGACAGAATTGAGCATTCCCGAAGCATCAAAGTGGACCGTTGTACTCCATTTAGTGTTCTTCGAAGTCCAACTTGCTAGTTTAGCTTTCGTACAACGTTTCGTTAGGTAAACATGCCAATAGACCAAGTTATGTTCGACATTGCACAAAACGTGAAAAACTTGTCTATGGACAAAATTGAGCATTCCCAAAGAACCAAAGTGGACTATTCTTCTCTATTCAGTGTTCTTAGAAGCCTAACTTTCTAGTTTAGCTTTCGTACAACGTTTTGTTCCGTAAAGATGCCAATAGACCAAGTGATATTTGAAATTGCACAAAAAGTGAAAAGCTCATCTATGGACAAAATTAAGCATTCCCAAAGCATCTAAGTAGACCGTTGTACTCTATTTAGTGTTCTTAGAAGTCTAACTTGCTAGTTTAGCTTTCGTACAACGTTTCGTTCCGTAAAGATGCCAATAGACCAAATTATGTTTGGAATTGCACAAAAACTTGAAAAGCTCATGTATGGAGAGAGTTGAGCAACTCTGAAGCATCAAAGTGGACCGTTCAACTCTATTTACTGTTCTCAGAAGTCTTAGTTGCTAGTTTAGCTTTCGTACAACATTTTGTTAGGCAAAGATTCCAATAGACCAAGTAATGTTCGAAATTGCACAAAACGTGAAAAACTTGTCTATGGACAGAATTGAGCATTCCCAAAGCATCAAAGTGGACCGTTGTACGCTATTTAGTGCTCTTAGAAGTCTAATTTGCTAGTTTATATTTCGTACAATGTTTCATTCGATAAAGATGCCAATAGACCAAGTTATGTTAGAAATTGCACAAAAAGTGAAAAACTCGTCCGTGGTCAAAATTCAGCATTCCTAAAGCATCAAAAGGGGACCGTTGTACTCTATTTAGAGTTCTTAGAAGTTTAACTTGCTAGTTCATCTTTCGTACAACGTTTCGTTAGGTAAAGATGCCAATAGACCAAGTTATGTTTGAAATTGCACAAAAACTTGAAAAGCTCGTCTATGAAGATAGTTGAGAAATTCCAAAGCATCAAAGTGGATCGTTAAACTCTATTGAGTGTTCTTAGAAGCCTATGTTGCTAGTTTAACTTTCGTACAACTTTTTGTTTGGTAAATATATTAATAGACCAAGTTATGTTTGAAATTGCACAAAACGTGAAAGGCTCGTCTATCGACAGAATTGAGCATTGCCAAAACATCAAACTGGATCGTTGTACTCTATTTAGTGTTCTTAGAAGTCTATGTTGCTAGTTTAGCTTTCATACAATGTTTCGTTAGGTAAAGATGCCAATACACCAAGTTATGTTTGAAATTGCACAGAACGTGAAAAGCTCGCCTATATGGACAGAATTGAGCATTCCCGAAGCATCAAAGTGGACCGTTGTACTCCATTTAGTGTTCTTCGAAGTCCAACTTGCTAGTTTAGCTTTCGTACAACGTTTCGTTAGGTAAACATGCCAATAGACCAAGTTATGTTCGACATTGCACAAAACGTGAAAAACTTGTCTATGGACTAAATTGAGCATTCCCAAAGAACCAAAGTGGACTATTCTTCTCTATTCAGTGTTCTTAGAAGCCTAACTTTCTAGTTTAGCTTTCGTACAACGTTTTGTTCCGTAAAGATGCCAATAGACCAAGTGATATTTGAAATTGCACAAAAAGTGAAAAGCTCATCTATGGACAAAATTAAGCATTCCCAAAGCATCTAAGTAGACCGTTGTACTCTATTTAGTGTTCTTAGAAGTCTAACTTGCTAGTTTAGCTTTCGTACAACGTTTCGTTCCGTAAAGATGCCAATAGACCAAATTATGTTTGGAATTGCACAAAAACTTGAAAAGCTCATGTATGGAGAGAGTTGAGCAACTCTGAAGCATCAAAGTGGACCGTTCAACTCTATTTACTGTTCTCAGAAGTCTTAGTTGCTAGTTTAGCTTTCGTACAACATTTTGTTAGGCAAAGATTCCAATAGACCAAGTAATGTTCGAAATTGCACAAAACGTGAAAAACTTGTCTATGGACAGAATTGAGCATTCCCAAAGCATCAAAGTGGACCGTTGTACGCTATTTAGTGCTCTTAGAAGTCTAATTTGCTAGTTTATATTTCGTACAATGTTTCATTCGATAAAGATGCCAATAGACCAAGTTATGTTAGAAATTGCACAAAAAGTGAAAAACTCGTCCGTGGTCAAAATTCAGCATTCCTAAAGCATCAAAAGGGGACCGTTGTACTCTATTTAGAGTTCTTAGAAGTTTAACTTGCTAGTTCATCTTTCGTACAACGTTTCGTTAGGTAAAGATGCCAATAGACCAAGTTATGTTTGAAATTGCACAAAAACTTGAAAAGCTCGTCTATGAAGATAGTTGAGAAATTCCAAAGCATCAAAGTGGATCGTTAAACTCTATTGAGTGTTCTTAGAAGCCTATGTTGCTAGTTTAACTTTCGTACAACTTTTTGTTTGGTAAATATATTAATAGACCAAGTTATGTTTGAAATTGCACAAAACGTGAAAGGCTCGTCTATCGACAGAATTGAGCATTGCCAAAACATCAAACTGGATCGTTGTACTCTATTTAGTGTTCTTAGAAGTCTATGTTGCTAGTTTAGCTTTCATACAATGTTTCGTTAGGTAAAGATGCCAATACACCAAGTTATGTTTGAAATTGCACAGAACGTGAAAAGCTCGCCTATATGGACAGAATTGAGCATTCCCGAAGCATCAAAGTGGACCGTTGTACTCCATTTAGTGTTCTTCGAAGTCCAACTTGCTAGTTTAGCTTTCGTACAACGTTTCGTTAGGTAAACATGCCAATAGACCAAGTTATGTTCGACATTGCACAAAACGTGAAAAACTTGTCTATGGACAAAATTGAGCATTCCCAAAGAACCAAAGTGGACTATTCTTCTCTATTCAGTGTTCTTAGAAGCCTAACTTTCTAGTTTAGCTTTCGTACAACGTTTTGTTCCGTAAAGATGCCAATAGACCAAGTGATATTTGAAATTGCACAAAAAGTGAAAAGCTCATCTATGGACAAAATTAAGCATTCCCAAAGCATCTAAGTAGACCGTTGTACTCTATTTAGTGTTCTTAGAAGTCTAACTTGCTAGTTTAGCTTTCGTACAACGTTTCGTTCCGTAAAGATGCCAATAGACCAAATTATGTTTGGAATTGCACAAAAACTTGAAAAGCTCATGTATGGAGAGAGTTGAGCAACTCTGAAGCATCAAAGTGGACCGTTCAACTCTATTTACTGTTCTCAGAAGTCTTAGTTGCTAGTTTAGCTTTCGTACAACATTTTGTTAGGCAAAGATTCCAATAGACCAAGTAATGTTCGAAATTGCACAAAACGTGAAAAACTTGTCTATGGACAGAATTGAGCATTCCCAAAGCATCAAAGTGGACCGTTGTACGCTATTTAGTGCTCTTAGAAGTCTAATTTGCTAGTTTATATTTCGTACAATGTTTCATTCGATAAAGATGCCAATAGACCAAGTTATGTTAGAAATTGCACAAAAAGTGAAAAACTCGTCCGTGGTCAAAATTCAGCATTCCTAAAGCATCAAAAGGGGACCGTTGTACTCTATTTAGAGTTCTTAGAAGTTTAACTTGCTAGTTCATCTTTCGTACAACGTTTCGTTAGGTAAAGATGCCAATAGACCAAGTTATGTTTGAAATTGCACAAAAACTTGAAAAGCTCGTCTATGAAGATAGTTGAGAAATTCCAAAGCATCAAAGTGGATCGTTAAACTCTATTGAGTGTTCTTAGAAGCCTATGTTGCTAGTTTAACTTTCGTACAACTTTTTGTTTGGTAAATATATTAATAGACC
This sequence comes from Tripterygium wilfordii, assembly GCF_013401445.1. Taxonomy (NCBI): domain Eukaryota; kingdom Viridiplantae; phylum Streptophyta; class Magnoliopsida; order Celastrales; family Celastraceae; genus Tripterygium; species Tripterygium wilfordii. The sequence continues at coordinate 5,653,442 of NC_052241.1, forward strand.
AAGTTATGTTTGAAATTGCACAAAACGTGAAAGGCTCGTCTATCGACAGAATTGAGCATTGCCAAAACATCAAACTGGATCGTTGTACTCTATTTAGTGTTCTTAGAAGTCTATGTTGCTAGTTTAGCTTTCATACAATGTTTCGTTAGGTAAAGATGCCAATACACCAAGTTATGTTTGAAATTGCACAGAACGTGAAAAGCTCGCCTATATGGACAGAATTGAGCATTCCCGAAGCATCAAAGTGGACCGTTGTACTCCATTTAGTGTTCTTCGAAGTCCAACTTGCTAGTTTAGCTTTCGTACAACGTTTCGTTAGGTAAACATGCCAATAGACCAAGTTATGTTCGACATTGCACAAAACGTGAAAAACTTGTCTATGGACAAAATTGAGCATTCCCAAAGAACCAAAGTGGACTATTCTTCTCTATTCAGTGTTCTTAGAAGCCTAACTTTCTAGTTTAGCTTTCGTACAACGTTTTGTTCCGTAAAGATGCCAATAGACCAAGTGATATTTGAAATTGCACAAAAAGTGAAAAGCTCATCTATGGACAAAATTAAGCATTCCCAAAGCATCTAAGTAGACCGTTGTACTCTATTTAGTGTTCTTAGAAGTCTAACTTGCTAGTTTAGCTTTCGTACAACGTTTCGTTCCGTAAAGATGCCAATAGACCAAATTATGTTTGGAATTGCACAAAAACTTGAAAAGCTCATGTATGGAGAGAGTTGAGCAACTCTGAAGCATCAAAGTGGACCGTTCAACTCTATTTACTGTTCTCAGAAGTCTTAGTTGCTAGTTTAGCTTTCGTACAACATTTTGTTAGGCAAAGATTCCAATAGACCAAGTAATGTTCGAAATTGCACAAAACGTGAAAAACTTGTCTATGGACAGAATTGAGCATTCCCAAAGCATCAAAGTGGACCGTTGTACGCTATTTAGTGCTCTTAGAAGTCTAATTTGCTAGTTTATATTTCGTACAATGTTTCATTCGATAAAGATGCCAATAGACCAAGTTATGTTAGAAATTGCACAAAAAGTGAAAAACTCGTCCGTGGTCAAAATTCAGCATTCCTAAAGCATCAAAAGGGGACCGTTGTACTCTATTTAGAGTTCTTAGAAGTTTAACTTGCTAGTTCATCTTTCGTACAACGTTTCGTTAGGTAAAGATGCCAATAGACCAAGTTATGTTTGAAATTGCACAAAAACTTGAAAAGCTCGTCTATGAAGATAGTTGAGAAATTCCAAAGCATCAAAGTGGATCGTTAAACTCTATTGAGTGTTCTTAGAAGCCTATGTTGCTAGTTTAACTTTCGTACAACTTTTTGTTTGGTAAATATATTAATAGACCAAGTTATGTTTGAAATTGCACAAAACGTGAAAGGCTCGTCTATCGACAGAATTGAGCATTGCCAAAACATCAAACTGGATCGTTGTACTCTATTTAGTGTTCTTAGAAGTCTATGTTGCTAGTTTAGCTTTCATACAATGTTTCGTTAGGTAAAGATGCCAATACACCAAGTTATGTTTGAAATTGCACAGAACGTGAAAAGCTCGCCTATATGGACAGAATTGAGCATTCCCGAAGCATCAAAGTGGACCGTTGTACTCCATTTAGTGTTCTTCGAAGTCCAACTTGCTAGTTTAGCTTTCGTACAACGTTTCGTTAGGTAAACATGCCAATAGACCAAGTTATGTTCGACATTGCACAAAACGTGAAAAACTTGTCTATGGACAAAATTGAGCATTCCCAAAGAACCAAAGTGGACTATTCTTCTCTATTCAGTGTTCTTAGAAGCCTAACTTTCTAGTTTAGCTTTCGTACAACGTTTTGTTCCGTAAAGATGCCAATAGACCAAGTGATATTTGAAATTGCACAAAAAGTGAAAAGCTCATCTATGGACAAAATTAAGCATTCCCAAAGCATCTAAGTAGACCGTTGTACTCTATTTAGTGTTCTTAGAAGTCTAACTTGCTAGTTTAGCTTTCGTACAACGTTTCGTTCCGTAAAGATGCCAATAGACCAAATTATGTTTGGAATTGCACAAAAACTTGAAAAGCTCATGTATGGAGAGAGTTGAGCAACTCTGAAGCATCAAAGTGGACCGTTCAACTCTATTTACTGTTCTCAGAAGTCTTAGTTGCTAGTTTAGCTTTCGTACAACATTTTGTTAGGCAAAGATTCCAATAGACCAAGTAATGTTCGAAATTGCACAAAACGTGAAAAACTTGTCTATGGACAGAATTGAGCATTCCCAAAGCATCAAAGTGGACCGTTGTACGCTATTTAGTGCTCTTAGAAGTCTAATTTGCTAGTTTATATTTCGTACAATGTTTCATTCGATAAAGATGCCAATAGACCAAGTTATGTTAGAAATTGCACAAAAAGTGAAAAACTCGTCCGTGGTCAAAATTCAGCATTCCTAAAGCATCAAAGGGGACCGTTGTACTCTATTTAGAGTTCTTAGAAGTTTAACTTGCTAGTTCATCTTTCGTACAACGTTTCGTTAGGTAAAGATGCCAATAGACCAAGTTATGTTTGAAATTGCACAAAAACTTGAAAAGCTCGTCTATGAAGATAGTTGAGAAATTCCAAAGCATCAAAGTGGATCGTTAAACTCTATTGAGTGTTCTTAGAAGCCTATGTTGCTAGTTTAACTTTCGTACAACTTTTTGTTTGGTAAATATATTAATAGACCAAGTTATGTTTGAAATTGCACAAAACGTGAAAGGCTCGTCTATCGACAGAATTGAGCATTGCCAAAACATCAAACTGGATCGTTGTACTCTATTTAGTGTTCTTAGAAGTCTATGTTGCTAGTTTAGCTTTCATACAATGTTTCGTTAGGTAAAGATGCCAATACACCAAGTTATGTTTGAAATTGCACAGAACGTGAAAAGCTCGCCTATATGGACAGAATTGAGCATTCCCGAAGCATCAAAGTGGACCGTTGTACTCCATTTAGTGTTCTTCGAAGTCCAACTTGCTAGTTTAGCTTTCGTACAACGTTTCGTTAGGTAAACATGCCAATAGACCAAGTTATGTTCGACATTGCACAAAACGTGAAAAACTTGTCTATGGACAAAATTGAGCATTCCCAAAGAACCAAAGTGGACTATTCTTCTCTATTCAGTGTTCTTAGAAGCCTAACTTTCTAGTTTAGCTTTCGTACAACGTTTTGTTCCGTAAAGATGCCAATAGACCAAGTGATATTTGAAATTGCACAAAAAGTGAAAAGCTCATCTATGGACAAAATTAAGCATTCCCAAAGCATCTAAGTAGACCGTTGTACTCTATTTAGTGTTCTTAGAAGTCTAACTTGCTAGTTTAGCTTTCGTACAACGTTTCGTTCCGTAAAGATGCCAATAGACCATATTATGTTTGGAATTGCACAAAAACTTGAAAAGCTCATGTATGGAGAGAGTTGAGCAACTCTGAAGCATCAAAGTGGACCGTTCAACTCTATTTACTGTTCTCAGAAGTCTTAGTTGCTAGTTTAGCTTTCGTACAACATTTTGTTAGGCAAAGATTCCAATAGACCAAGTAATGTTCGAAATTGCACAAAACGTGAAAAACTTGTCTATGGACAGAATTGAGCATTCCCAAAGCATCAAAGTGGACCGTTGTACGCTATTTAGTGCTCTTAGAAGTCTAATTTGCTAGTTTATATTTCGTACAATGTTTCATTCGATAAAGATGCCAATAGACCAAGTTATGTTAGAAATTGCACAAAAAGTGAAAAACTCGTCCGTGGTCAAAATTCAGCATTCCTAAAGCATCAAAGGGGACCGTTGTACTCTATTTAGAGTTCTTAGAAGTTTAACTTGCTAGTTCATCTTTCGTACAACGTTTCGTTAGGTAAAGATGCCAATAGACCAAGTTATGTTTGAAATTGCACAAAAACTTGAAAAGCTCGTCTATGAAGATAGTTGAGAAATTCCAAAGCATCAAAGTGGATCGTTAAACTCTATTGAGTGTTCTTAGAAGCCTATGTTGCTAGTTTAACTTTCGTACAACTTTTTGTTTGGTAAATATATTAATAGACCAAGTTATGTTTGAAATTGCACAAAACGTGAAAGGCTCGTCTATCGACAGAATTGAGCATTGCCAAAACATCAAACTGGATCGTTGTACTCTATTTAGTGTTCTTAGAAGTCTATGTTGCTAGTTTAGCTTTCATACAATGTTTCGTTAGGTAAAGATGCCAATACACCAAGTTATGTTTGAAATTGCACAGAACGTGAAAAGCTCGCCTATATGGACAGAATTGAGCATTCCCGAAGCATCAAAGTGGACCGTTGTACTCCATTTAGTGTTCTTCGAAGTCCAACTTGCTAGTTTAGCTTTCGTACAACGTTTCGTTAGGTAAACATGCCAATAGACCAAGTTATGTTCGACATTGCACAAAACGTGAAAAACTTGTCTATGGACAAAATTGAGCATTCCCAAAGAACCAAAGTGGACTATTCTTCTCTATTCAGTGTTCTTAGAAGCCTAACTTTCTAGTTTAGCTTTCGTACAACGTTTTGTTCCGTAAAGATGCCAATAGACCAAGTGATATTTGAAATTGCACAAAAAGTGAAAAGCTCATCTATGGACAAAATTAAGCATTCCCAAAGCATCTAAGTAGACCGTTGTACTCTATTTAGTGTTCTTAGAAGTCTAACTTGCTAGTTTAGCTTTCGTACAACGTTTCGTTCCGTAAAGATGCCAATAGACCATATTATGTTTGGAATTGCACAAAAACTTGAAAAGCTCATGTATGGAGAGAGTTGAGCAACTCTGAAGCATCAAAGTGGACCGTTCAACTCTATTTACTGTTCTCAGAAGTCTTAGTTGCTAGTTTAGCTTTCGTACAACATTTTGTTAGGCAAAGATTCCAATAGACCAAGTAATGTTCGAAATTGCACAAAACGTGAAAAACTTGTCTATGGACAGAATTGAGCATTCCCAAAGCATCAAAGTGGACCGTTGTACGCTATTTAGTGCTCTTAGAAGTCTAATTTGCTAGTTTATATTTCGTACAATGTTTCATTCGATAAAGATGCCAATAGACCAAGTTATGTTAGAAATTGCACAAAAAGTGAAAAACTCGTCCGTGGTCAAAATTCAGCATTCCTAAAGCATCAAAGGGGACCGTTGTACTCTATTTAGAGTTCTTAGAAGTTTAACTTGCTAGTTCATCTTTCGTACAACGTTTCGTTAGGTAAAGATGCCAATAGACCAAGTTATGTTTGAAATTGCACAAAAACTTGAAAAGCTCGTCTATGAAGATAGTTGAGAAATTCCAAAGCATCAAAGTGGATCGTTAAACTCTATTGAGTGTTCTTAGAAGCCTATGTTGCTAGTTTAACTTTCGTACAACTTTTTGTTTGGTAAATATATTAATAGACCAAGTTATGTTTGAAATTGCACAAAACGTGAAAGGCTCGTCTATCGACAGAATTGAGCATTGCCAAAACATCAAACTGGATCGTTGTACTCTATTTAGTGTTCTTAGAAGTCTATGTTGCTAGTTTAGCTTTCATACAATGTTTCGTTAGGTAAAGATGCCAATACACCAAGTTATGTTTGAAATTGCACAGAACGTGAAAAGCTCGCCTATATGGACAGAATTGAGCATTCCCGAAGCATCAAAGTGGACCGTTGTACTCCATTTAGTGTTCTTCGAAGTCCAACTTGCTAGTTTAGCTTTCGTACAACGTTTCGTTAGGTAAACATGCCAATAGACCAAGTTATGTTCGACATTGCACAAAACGTGAAAAACTTGTCTATGGACAAAATTGAGCATTCCCAAAGAACCAAAGTGGACTATTCTTCTCTATTCAGTGTTCTTAGAAGCCTAACTTTCTAGTTTAGCTTTCGTACAACGTTTTGTTCCGTAAAGATGCCAATAGACCAAGTGATATTTGAAATTGCACAAAAAGTGAAAAGCTCATCTATGGACAAAATTAAGCATTCCCAAAGCATCTAAGTAGACCGTTGTACTCTATTTAGTGTTCTTAGAAGTCTAACTTGCTAGTTTAGCTTTCGTACAACGTTTCGTTCCGTAAAGATGCCAATAGACCAAATTATGTTTGGAATTGCACAAAAACTTGAAAAGCTCATGTATGGAGAGAGTTGAGCAACTCTGAAGCATCAAAGTGGACCGTTCAACTCTATTTACTGTTCTCAGAAGTCTTAGTTGCTAGTTTAGCTTTCGTACAACATTTTGTTAGGCAAAGATTCCAATAGACCAAGTAATGTTCGAAATTGCACAAAACGTGAAAAACTTGTCTATGGACAGAATTGAGCATTCCCAAAGCATCAAAGTGGACCGTTGTACGCTATTTAGTGCTCTTAGAAGTCTAATTTGCTAGTTTATCTTTCGTACAATGTTTCATTCGATAAAGATGCCAATAGACCAAGTTATGTTAGAAATTGCACAAAAAGTGAAAAACTCGTCCGTGGTCAAAATTCAGCATTCCTAAAGCATCAAAGGGGACCGTTGTACTCTATTTAGAGTTCTTAGAAGTTTAACTTGCTTGTTCATCTTTCGTACAACGTTTCGTTAGGTAAAGATGCCAATAGACCAAGTTATGTTTGAAATTGCACAAAAACTTGAAAAGCTCGTCTATGAAGATAGTTGAGAAATTCCAAAGCATCAAAGTGGATCGTTAAACTCTATTGAGTGTTCTTAGAAGCCTATGTTGCTAGTTTAACTTTCGTACAACTTTTTGTTTGGTAAATATATTAATAGACCAAGTTATGTTTGAAATTGCACAAAACGTGAAAAGCTCGTCTATCGACAGAATTGAGCATTGCCAAAACATCAAACTGGATCGTTGTACTCTATTTAGTGTTCTTAGAAGTCTATGTTGCTAGTTTAGCTTTCATACAATGTTTCGTTAGGTAGAGATGCCAATACACCAAGTTATGTTTGAAATTGCACAGAACGTGAAAAGCTCGCCTATGACGGATCGAGTTTAACACAAGAGGGGGGGTGAATTGTGTCCCCAAATTCCAATTGGAATCCCTTTTTCAATTTAAACAAATTAATGGCAATTAACAAGTAGCACACAAATTTGGACTCTAATGATTTTCCTAATCAATATTCAATCCAATGCAAGATGTGATACAATATAGTGAATGACCAAATATCAAATAATCAAGAATTGCACAAAACAGATTTTCAAGCAACACACTGCACACAGATTTTTCAACTCAGATTTTACCTATCAAATGATGTCAAAATGCAACGAAATTTTATATGCAATGTCACAACACCTTAATAAACACTATATCAAAATTTCAGATCAAAATTCAAAGTTTAAGGCAGTCTGCTAATCTCGGACAGATTAGGGTTTTGAAAATCCTGCAGTTTGAAACAAGTAGTAAATATAAACAAGTAAACAAAGAAATCAACACAGCGATTTATAGTAGTTCGGAGACCCTTCTCCTACGTCTACTACCTAGATTCACCAACCTAGGATTTTCCCAACTCCACTAAGGTGTGGTTTTAAGAGACCCACAAAACTCCTTACACCAAGGGTTTCTAAGAACTCCCTCAAACTTCAATGTTTACAATTTCCCCTAACAAAGGGAATTTCTCAATGGGATTTTCAGCCAAGGTTCTCACAGGTTACCTCAAAGGTATTTGGTATGGAACTCTCAAGATTACAGCAACACTCTCAAAGATAGGATTTTAAGAACAAGAGAGGTTTAGATTGTAAGTAAACAAAGCCTAAAGGATATAGGAACTTCCCTTTTGCAAAAGCAAGAGTAGTGAGAAGTCCTTGATTGTAGAGGCTTGTATTGGAGAAGATTGTTGTAGCAAATAGCAAGAAGGCTTGATGATTGATGAACTTGATAGCAAGAGGTTTCTCTCAAGGATAATTTTTCAATTTGCTTCTCCAAGTTGTATGAAAGGGAAGATCCTCTTTTAAAGGCAATTCTCTCCTATGCTTGTAGCCATTGGATCAAACTTCAAGAGTTGATCTCTACCATCCATTGCAGCTCCTAATCTTGGTCATTGATGATTTGAGCAAACAAATCTCCACCATAGAGCATATAGACGTTGCACATGCTCCTTTTTTTAAGTCAAAAATTGCAAGCAAGAAAGTTGTCTTATGCACAACCATTTGATCAATGTATGTCTTCAAATCTTGACCATTCAAACTCTCTTTAATTCTCAGCCATGGATGTAGATTGTACTATGCCATCTTGTCCCTTCATTTTGAATCAAAGACTTCAAAAGTGATCCCTTAGTCAAGGATCTTGTTTGATTGCACCAACATAACTTTCTTGGTAGCACATGTCTTGAGTGAAAATGTCAAGGATCTTGTTTGATTGCACCAACCTAACTTTCTTGGTAGCACATGTCTTGAGTGAAAATGTCAAACAATAATATATCACTAATGATAGAGAGGACAAGGTTTGTCCCACATGTTTGAAAAGAGTTGTATCTCCATGAAGACCACAACCAATAGCCTCAATGTTTGATTCATTCAACTTGATTAAGTGCCTTAGTGGAAAGTTGGCAAATATAGGATTTTTCATAGTTTCCTAGAGCTCCAAGCTCATTCTTAGAAACTGGACTTCGACCACTCTTGAACATACTGAATTCTGAGCCATATGAGACCACAATGATGATTAACCTACAAGGAAATAGGAGGTAGAACTCCCCAATTGCATGTAAGCTCAAAGAGCTTCATATAGAGCGCATAGGTTAATTATATTAGAAAAACAACCCAGAAAATTCATATTACTGCATGATAAATCATTTTATATGTATTAGAATGTCCATGTAAAATTTCATAACAATCGGAAATCGTTTGGTCACTCAACCAAGCAATTTGATCACTAATAGTGAAACCGATAAATTCTAAGTGTAAATTCGAAGTCATTTTGCTAACTCAGTGTAAATGACCTTTTCTCTTGAACTTTACTAAATCAAATATGTTCATAGTGATGAAACTAAGATGCACACGAAATTTCATTTAAATCGGAGTTCATTTGGTTCACCACGTTCACAAAGAACACATATGCACAAAATTAGGTAAAACCTAGTTTTGGCGGAATTTAAGCATATGACCAAATATATATGTGATGCACTTAATTTCTCATGATTATAGTCCTAGAACATATATTAAACCTTCATGTATATGTGATTCAAGTTTCAAGTCATTTGGACCTAAGTTGGTTAAGATATGATAATTGGAAAATTGATGCTCTAACTTAGTCCATGTATGTTTGTTTTCAAAACTTAATTTCCAGCACTATCTAAAAAATATATAGTCATTTAAATTCAATTCATATAAATCAAATATTGCTTTAATGTTTCATTATGATTTATAAATGATTTAATATCATCAAAATTAGACATATAGGACCATAGGTCCAACAGCCTATATGGACAAAATTGAGCATTCCCGAAGCATCAAAGTGGACCGTTGTACTCCATTTAGTGTTCTTCGAAGTCCAACTTGCTAGTTTAGCTTTCGTACAACGTTTCGTTAGGTAAACATGCCAATAGACCAAGTTATGTTCGACATTGCACAAAACGTGAAAAACTTGTCTATGGACAAAATTGAGCATTCCCAAAGAACCAAAGTGGACTATTCTTCTCTATTCAGTGTTCTTAGAAGTCTAACTTTCTAGTTTAGCTTTCGTACAACGTTTTGTTCCGTAAAGATGCCAATAGACCAAGTGATATTTGAAATTGCACAAAAAGTGAAAAGCTCATCTATGGACAAAATTGAGCATTCCCAAAGCATCTAAGTGGACCGCTGTACTATATTTAGTGTTCTTAGAAGTCTAACTTGCTAGTTTAGCTTTCGTACAACCTTTCGTTCCGTAAAGATGCCAATAGACCAAGTTATGTTTGAAATTGCACAAAAACTTGAAAAGCTTGTCTATGGAGAGAGTTGAGCAATTCCAAAGCATAAAAGTTAACCGTTAGACTCTATTTTGTGTTCTTGGAAGTCTATGTTGCTAGTTTAGTCTTCGTACAACGTTTCATTAGGTAAAGATGCCAATGGGCCCAAGTTATGTATGAAATTGCACAAAAACTGGAATAGCTCATCTATGGAGAGAGTTGAGCAACTCCGAAGCATCAAAGTGGACCGTTAAACTCTATTTACTGTTCGTAGAAGTGTATGTTGCTAGTTTAGCTTTCGTACAACGGTTCGTTAGGCAAAGATTCCAATAGACCAAGTTATGTTCGAAATTGCACAAAACGTGAAAAACTTGTCTATGGACAAAAATGAATATTCCCAAAGAATCAAAGTGGTCCGTTGCACTCTATTTAGTGCTCTTGGAAGTCTAATTTGCTAGTTTATCTTTCGTACAAGGTTTCATTAGGTAAAGATGCCAATAGACCAAATTGTGTTTGAAATTGCACTAAAACTGAAAAACTCGACTGTGGATAGAATTGACCATTCCCAAAGCATCAAAGGCGACCGTTGTACTCTATTTAGTATTCTTCGATGTCTGACTTGCTAGTTTATCTTTCGTACAACGTTTCGTTAGTTAAAGACGCCAATAGACCAAGTTATGTTTGAAATTGTACAGAAACTTGAAAATCTCGTCTATGGAGAGAGTTGTGCAATTCCAAAACATCAAAGTGGATCGTTGAACTCTATTGAGTATTTGATATAGATTAAGTTGCAAGCGCACAAATCACACAAGTAATAAAGAGATAAGTAAATTATCGTTTCCACTAGGGATGTGTTGGCAATCAAGATCAATGTCAAACTAGTAACAACTATGCAAATTGGGGAAATGGATTCGAGATTGATTTTGTTTTTAGACTAAACTAAAGCGAAAGAACAAAGACAAATCAAACACAAGTATGAAATCAAGGATGGAAAGCACTAGGGTACTTAACGCCACCTCACCTATCCAATTCAATTCCCTTGGTCCCTTAATCCCTAATTCCTCTCTCTATAATGACAATCGATTTCTCGACCTATTCAATGTTCTATTCCTAGATACATCAAACGTATTTTCAACATAAATCCCTGTTATTCCTAACAATCGGATTAATATATCGAAAACCCATTAAGAACTATGAAAATCATTTATCGATTGTGTAAGTCACAAACCTATATTCCTATGGTTCATGCACCCTATGTCATCTATGGCTTGAGGCAAACCCTAGATATCTCCTTCCGGTCTCAATCTAGGCAACAAATCAATTGAATGATGGCCAAACATTCAAAAGCATTAATCACACCCATAGGCAATCAAGAGAGAGAGAGAAACCAAGTTTATTGAATCTTCAAGATTTGGTTATATTAAGTCCCTAGTAAGAAGTCCCTAGTAAGAAATATAGCCACTCATGGAAGCAAAATAAATCATTAAACAAAGGAAATCAACCATAGAAACTATGATAGAAAAGGAGAGAGAAAACCCCCTTGTAGACCCTCTTCTTCTCCAAACTCCAATGGTGGCTCCAAGCTCTCCAATGGTGGTAGAATGAAACCCCCTCCAAGAACTCCTCCAAAACCCTATTTTATCCCCTTTTATACTTTCTCAAACTCTTATGTCGTTTCCAAAACAAGTTGGGGTCGTTTTGGCTTAAAAACACGTGAATTCGGAAATTTTTCACGAAATTGCACGTGCTGTGAATAGTACCTCCGATCGATCGGAAATGCAATCTGCCTCCATGATTTTTTGGGTATTTTGGCAGGTCCGATCGATCGGGAATGGCTCCGATCGATCGAAAATCAGCTCTGGACTCCAAATCTTCATTTTGCACTCTTTTCCTCCATTTCTTGCCTTGGCACCAACAATATGCACATATACTTTTCTTAGGCCATATCAACTCTTAATCAACTCAAAATGCGATGAACTCATGTGTAAAGGATGTGCAAATGTATGTATATTTGGCACATCAGTGTTCTTAGAAGCCTATATTGCTAGTTTAACATTCGTACAATGTTTCGTTTGCTAAAGATATTAATAGACTAACTTATGTTTGAAATTGCACAAAACGTGAAAAGCTCGTCTATCGACAGAATTGAGCATTGCCAGAACATCAAAATAGACGATTGTACTCCATTTAGTGTTTTGAGAAGTCTATGTTGCTAGTTTAGCTTTCTTATAACGTTTCGTTAGGTAAATATGCCAATAGACCTAGTTATTTTTAAAATTACACAGAATGTGAAAAGCTCATCTATATGGATAGAATTGAGCATTCCCAAAGCATCAAAGTGGACCGTTGTATTCTATTTAGTGTTCTTCGAAGTCTAACTTGCTAGTTTAGCTTTCATACAACTTTTCCTTAGGTAAAGATGCCAATAGACCGAGTTATGTTTGAAATTGCACAAAAACATGAAAAACTTGTCTATGGACAAAATTGAGCTTTCCCAAAGAATCAAAGTGGACCATTCTACTCTATTTAGTGTTCTTAGAAGTCTAACACGCTAGTTTAGCTTTTGTACAATGTTTCGTTTGGTAAAGATGCCAATAGACCAAGTTATGTTTGAAATTGGACAAACACTTGAAAAACTCATCTATGGAGAGAGCTGAGCAATTCCAAAGCATAAAAGTTAACCGTTAAATTCTATTTAGTGTTCTTAGAAGTGTATGTTGCTAGTTTAGCTTCCGTACAATGTTTCATTAGGTAAAGATGCCAATGGACCCAAGTTATGTTTGAAATTACACAAAAACTTGAAAAGCTCAACTATGGAGAGAGTTGAGCAACTCCAAAGCATCAAAGTGGACCGTTACACTCTATTTACTGTTCTTAGAAGTCTATGTTGTTAGTTTAGCTTTCGTACAACGTTTTGTAAGGTAAAGATTCCAATAGACCAAGTTTTGTTCAAAATTGCACAAAACGTGAAAAACTTGTCTATGGACATAATTGAGCATTACCAAAGCACCAAAGTAGACCGTTGTACTCTATTTAGTGCTCTTAGAAGTCTAATTTGCTAGTGTATCTTTCGTACAAGGTTTCATTCGGTAAAGATGCCAATAGACCAAGTTATGTTCGAAATTGCACAAAAAGTTAAAAACTCGTTTGTGGACAGAATTGAGTATTCCCAAAGCATCAAAAGGGACCGTTGCAATCTATTTAGTGTTCTTAGAAGTCTAACTTGCTAGTTTATTTTTCGTACAACGTTTCGTTAGGTAAAGATGCCAATAGACCAAGTTACGTTCGAAATTGCACAAAAACTTGAAAAGCTCATCTATAGAGAGAGTTGAGCAATTGCAAAGCATCAAAAAGGATTGTTAGACTCGATTGAGTGTTCTTAGAAGCCTATGCTGCTAGTTTAACTTTCGTACAATGTTTCGTTTTGTAAAGATATTAATAGGCCAAGTTATGTTTGAAATTGCACAAAACGTGAAAAGCTCGTCTATCGACAGAATTGAGCATTGCCAAAACATCAAACTGGACAGTTGTACTCTATTTAGTGTTCTTAGAAGTCTTTGTTGCTAGTTTAGCTTTCGTACAACGTTTCGTTAGGTAAAGATGCCAATAGACCAAGTTATGTTCGAAATTGCACAAAACGTGAAAACCTTGTCTATGGATAAAATTGAGCATTCCGAAAGAATCAAAGTGGATCATTCTACTCTATTTAGTGTTCTTAGAAGTCTAACTTGCTAGTTTAGCTTTCGTACAACGTTTCATTCCGTAGAGATGCTAATACACCAAGTTATGTTTGAAATTGTACAAAATGTGAAAAGCTCGTTTATCGACAGAATTGGGCATTGCCAAAACATCAAACTGGACGATTATACTCCATTTAGCGTTTTGAGAAGTCTATGTTGCTAGTTTAGCTTTCGTACAACATTTCGTTTGGTAAAGATTCCTATAGACCAAGTTATTTTTAAAATTGCACAGAACATGAAAAGCTCGTCTATATGGTTAGAATTGAGCATTCCCAAAGCATCAAAGTGGACCGTTGTATTCTATTTAGTGTTCTTCGAAGTCTAACTTGCTAGTTTTTCTTTCGTACAACGTTTCGTCAGGTGAAGATGCCAATAGACCGAGTTATGTTCGACTTTGCACAAAACATGAAAAACTTGTCTATGGATAAAATAGAGCATTCCCAAAGAATCAAAGTGGACCATTCTACTCTATTTAGTGTTCTTAGAAGTCTAACTTGCTAGTTTAGCTTTTGTACAGCGTTTCGTTTGGTAAAGATGCCAATAGACCATGTTATGTTTTGAAATTGGACAAAAACTTGAACAACTCGTCTATCGAAAGAGCTGAGCAATTCCAAAGCATAAAAGTTAACCGTTAAATTCTATTTAGTTTTCTTAGAAGTCTATGTTGCTAGTTTAGCTTTTGTACAATGTTTCATTAGGTAAAAATGCCAATGGACCCAAGTTATGTTTGAAATTGCGCAAAAACTTGAAAAGCTCATCTATGGAGAGAGTTGAGCAACTTCAAAGCATCAAAGTAGACCGTTACACTCTATTTACTGTTCTTAGAAGCCTATGTTGCTAGTTTAGCTTTCGTACAATGTTTTGTTAGGTAAAGATTCCAATAGACCAAGTTTTGTTCGAAATTGCGTAAAACGTGAAAAACTTGTCTATGGACAGAATTGCGCATTACCAAAGCATCAAAGTGGACCGTTGTACTCTATTTAGTGCTGTTATAAGTCTAATTCGCTAGTTTATCTTTCGTACAAGGTTTCATTCGGTAAAGATGCCAATAGACCAAGTTACTTCGAAATTGCTCAAAAAGTTAAAAACTCGTTTGTGGACAGAATTGAGTATTCCCAAAGCATCAAAAGGGACCGTTGCAATCTATTTAGTGTTCTTAGAAGTCTAACTTGCTAGTTTATTTTTCGTACAACGTTTCGTTAGGTAAAGATGCCAATAGACCAAGTTACGTTCGAAATTGCACAAAAACTTGAAAAGCTCATCTATAGAGAGAGTTGAGCAATTGCAAAGCATCAAAAAGGATTGTTAGACTCGATTGAGTGTTCTTAGAAGCCTATGCTGCTAGTTTAACTTTCGTACAATGTTTCGTTTTGTAAAGATATTAATAGGCCAAGTTATGTTTGAAATTGCACAAAACGTGAAAAGCTCGTCTATCGACAGAATTGAGCATTGCCAAAACATCAAACTGGACAGTTGTACTCTATTTAGTGTTCTTAGAAGTCTTTGTTGCTAGTTTAGCTTTCGTACAACGTTTCGTTAGGTAAAGATGCCAATAGACCAAGTTATGTTCGAAATTGCACAAAACGTGAAAACCTTGTCTATGGATAAAATTGAGCATTCCGAAAGAATCAAAGTGGATCATTCTACTCTATTTAGTGTTCTTAGAAGTCTAACTTGCTAGTTTAGCTTTCGTACAACGTTTCATTCCGTAGAGATGCTAATACACCAAGTTATGTTTGAAATTGTACAAAATGTGAAAAGCTCGTTTATCGACAGAATTGGGCATTGCCAAAACATCAAACTGGACGATTATACTCCATTTAGCGTTTTGAGAAGTCTATGTTGCTAGTTTAGCTTTCGTACAACATTTCGTTTGGTAAAGATTCCTATAGACCAAGTTATTTTTAAAATTGCACAGAACATGAAAAGCTCGTCTATATGGTTAGAATTGAGCATTCCCAAAGCATCAAAGTGGACCGTTGTATTCTATTTAGTGTTCTTCGAAGTCTAACTTGCTAGTTTTTCTTTCGTACAACGTTTCGTCAGGTGAAGATGCCAATAGACCGAGTTATGTTCGACTTTGCACAAAACATGAAAAACTTGTCTATGGATAAAATAGAGCATTCCCAAAGAATCAAAGTGGACCATTCTACTCTATTTAGTGTTCTTAGAAGTCTAACTTGCTAGTTTAGCTTTTGTACAGCGTTTCGTTTGGTAAAGATGCCAATAGACCATGTTATGTTTTGAAATTGGACAAAAACTTGAACAACTCGTCTATCGAAAGAGCTGAGCAATTCCAAAGCATAAAAGTTAACCGTTAAATTCTATTTAGTTTTCTTAGAAGTCTATGTTGCTAGTTTAGCTTTTGTACAATGTTTCATTAGGTAAAAATGCCAATGGACCCAAGTTATGTTTGAAATTGCGCAAAAACTTGAAAAGCTCATCTATGGAGAGAGTTGAGCAACTTCAAAGCATCAAAGTAGACCGTTACACTCTATTTACTGTTCTTAGAAGCCTATGTTGCTAGTTTAGCTTTCGTACAATGTTTTGTTAGGTAAAGATTCCAATAGACCAAGTTTTGTTCGAAATTGCGTAAAACGTGAAAAACTTGTCTATGGACAGAATTGCGCATTACCAAAGCATCAAAGTGGACCGTTGTACTCTATTTAGTGCTATTATAAGTCTAATTCGCTAGTTTATCTTTCGTACAAGGTTTCATTCGGTAAAGATGCCAATAGACCAAGTTACTTCGAAATTGCTCAAAAAGTGAAAAACTCGTCTGTGTAAAGAATTGAGCGTTCCCAAAGCATCAAAGGGGACCGTTGTAATCTATTTAGTTTTCTTAGAAGTCTAACTTGCTAGTTTATCTTTTGTACAACATTTCACTAGGTAAAGATGCCAATAGACCAAGTTATGTTTGAAATTGCACAAAAACTTGAACAGCTCGTCTATGGAGAGAGCTGAGCAATTGCAAAGCATCAAAGGGGATTGTTAGACTCGATTGAGTGTTCTTAGAAGCCTATGCTGCTAGTTTAACTTTCGTACAACGTTTCGGTTGGTAAAGATATTAATAGGCCAAGTTATGTTTGAAATTGCACAAAACGTGAAAAGCTCATCTATCGACAGAATTGAGCATTGCCAAAACATCAAACTGGACAGTTCTACTCTATTTAGTGTTCTTAGAAGTCTTTGTTGCTAGTTTAGCTTTCGTACAACGTTTCGTTAGGTAAAGATGCCAATAGACCAAGTTATGTTCGAAATTGCACAAAACGTGAAAACCTTGTCTATGGACAAAATTGAGCATTCCGAAAGAATCAAAGTGGATCACTCTACTCCATTTAGTGTTCTTAGAAGTCTAACTTGCTAGTTTAGCTTTCGTACCATGTTTCGTTCCGTAAAGATGTTAATAGACCAAGTTATGTTTGAAATTGCACAAAAAGTGAAAAGCTCGTCTATGGACAGAATTGAGAATTCCCAAAGCATCAAAGTGGACCGTTGTACTCTATCTAGTGCTATTAGAAGTCTAATTTGCTAGTGTATCTTTTGTACAAGGTTTCATTCGGTAAAGATGCCAATAAACCAAGTTATGTTCGAAATTGCACAAAAAGCGAAAAAGTCGTCTGTGGACAGAATTGAGTATTCTCAAAGAATCAAAAGGGACCGTTGTAATCTATTTAGTGTTCTTAGAAGTCTAACTTGCTTGTTTATTTTTCGTACAACGTTTCGTTAGGTAAAGATGCCAATAGACCAAGTTATGTTCGAAATTGCACAAAAACTTGAAAAGCTCATCTATGGAGAGAGTTGAGCAATTGCAAAGCATCAAAAAGGACTGTTAGACTCGATTGAGTGTTCTTAGAAGCCTATGCTGCTAGTTTAACTTTCGTACAATGTTTCGTTTTGTAAAGATATTAATAGGCCAAGTTATGTTTGAAATTGCACAAAACGTGAAAAGCTCGTCTATCGACAGAATTGAGCATTGCCAAAACATCAAACTGGACAGTTGTACTCTATTTAGTGTTCTTAGAAGTCTTTGTTGCTAGTTTAGCTTTCGTACAACGTTTTGTTAGGTAAAGATGCCAATAGACCAAGTTATGTTCGAAATTGCACAAAACGTGAAAACCTTGTCTATGGACAAAATTGATCATTCTGAAAGAATCAAAGTGGATCAGTCTACTCTATTTAGTGTTCTTAGAAGTCTAACTTGCAAGTTTAGCTTTCGTACAACGTTTCATTCCGTAGAGGTGCTAATACACCAAGTTATGTTTGAAATTGTACAAAATGTAAAAAGCTCGTTTATCGACAGAATTGGGCATTGCCAAAACATCAAACTGGACGATTGTACTCCATTTAGCGTTTTGAGAAGTCTATGTTGCTAGTTTAGCTTTCGTACAACATTTCGTTTGGTAAAGATTCCTATAGACCAAGTTATTTTTAAAATTGCACAGAACGTGAAAAGCTCATCTATATGGCTAGAATTGAGCATTCCCAAAGCATCAAAGTGGACCGTTGTATTCTATTTAGTGTTCTTCGAAGTCTAACTTTCTAGTTTTGCTTTCGTACAACGTTTCGTCAGGTGAAGATGCCAATAGACCGAGTTATGTTGGACTTTGCACAAAACATGAAAAACTTGTCTATGGATAAAATTGAGCATTCCCAAAGAATCAAAGTGGACCATTCTACACTATTTAGTGTTCTTAGAAGTCTAACTTGCTAGTTTAGCTTTTGTACAGCGTTTCGTTTGGTAAAGATGCCAATAGACCAAGTTATGTTTGAAATTGCACAAAAACTTGAAAAGCTCGCCTATGGAGATAGTTGAGCAATTCCAAAGCATCAAAGTCGATCGTCAAACTCTATTGAGTGTTCTAAAAAGCCTATGTTGCTAGTTTAACTTTCGTACAACATTTCGTTTGCTAAATATATTAATGGACCAAGTTATGTTTGAAATTGGGCAAAACCTGAGAAGCTCGTCCGTCGACAAAATTGAGCATTGCCAAAACATCAAACTGAACCGTTGTACTCTATTTAGTGTCCTTAGAAGTCTATGTTGCTAGTTTAGCTTTCGCACAACGTTTCGTTAGGTAAAGATGCCAATACACCAAGTTATGTTTGAAATTGCACAGAATGTGAAAAGCTCGTCTATATGGGCAGAATTGAGCATTCCCAAAGAATCAAAGTGGACCGTTGTACTCTACTTCGTGTTCTTCGAAGTCTAACTTTCTAGTTTAGCTTTCGTACAACGTTTCGTTAGGTAAAGAAGCCAATAGACCAAATTATGTTCGACATTGCACAAAACGTGAAAAACTTGTCTACGAACAAAATTGAGCATTCCCAAATAATCAAAGTGGACCATTCTACTCTATTTAGTGTTCTTAGGAGTCTAACTTGCTAGTTTAGCTTTTGTACAATGTTTCGTTTGGTAAAGATGCCAATAGACCAAGTTATGTTTGAAATTGGACAAAAACTCGAAAAACTCGTCTGTGGAGAGAGCTGAGCAATTCCAAAGCATAAAAGTAAACCGTTAAATTCTATTTAGTGTTCTTAGAAGTCCATGTTGCTAGTTTAGCTTTCGTACAATGTTTCATTAGGTAAAGATGCCAATGGACCCAAGTTATGTTTGAAATTGCACAAAAACTTGAAAAGCTCATCTATGGAGAGAGTTGAGCAACTCCAAAGCATCATAGTGGACCGTTACACTCTATTTACTGGTCTTAGAAGTCTATGTTGCTATTTTAGCTTTCGTACAATGTTTTGTTAGGTAAAGATTCCAATAGACCAAGTTTTGTTCGAAATTGCACAAAACGTGAAAAACTTGTCCAGGGACAGAATTGAGCATTACCAAAGCATCAAATGAACCGTTGTACTCTATTTAGTGCTCTTAGAAGTCTAATTTGCTAGTTTATCTTTCGTACAAGGTTTCATTCGGTAAAGATGCCAATAGACCAAGTTATGTTCGAAATTGCACAAAAACTTGAAAAGATCGTCTAAGGAGAGACTTGAGCAATTGCAAAGCATCAAAGGGGATTGTTAGACTCGATTGAGTGTTCTTAGAATCCTCTGCTGCTAGTTTAACTTTCGTACAACGTTTCGTTTGGTAAAGATATTAATAGGCCAAGTTATGTTTCAAATTGCACAAAACGTGAAAAGCTCATCTATCGACAGAATTGAGCATTGCCAAAACATGAAACTGGACAGTTGTATTCTATTTAGTGTTCTTAGAAGTCTTTGCTGCTAGTTTAACTTTCGTACAACGTTTCATTACGTAAAGATGCCAATAGACCAAGTTATGTTCAAAATTGCACAAAACATGAAAAACTTGTCTAGGGACAGAATTGAGCATTACCATAGCATCAAATGGACCATTGTACTCTATTTAGTGCTCTTAGAAGTCTAATTTGCTAGTTTATCTTTCGTACAAGGTTTCATTCAGTAAAGATGCCAATAGACCAAGTTATGTTCGAAATTGCACAAAAAGTGAACAACTCGTCTGTGGACAGAATTGAGCATTCCCAAAGCATCAAAGGGGACCGTTGTAATATATTTAGTGTTCTTAGAAGTCTAACTTGGTAGTATATCTTTCGTAGAACGTTTCGTTAGGTAAAGATGCCAATAGACCAAGTTATGTTTGAAATTGCACAAAAACTTGAAAAGCTCGTCTATGGAGAGAGTTGAGCAATTGCAAAGCATCAAAGGGGATTGTTAGACTCGTTTGAGTGTTCTTAGAATCCTATGCTGCTAGTTTAACTTTCGTACAACGTTTCATTTGGTAAAGATATTAATAGGCCAAGTTATGTTTGAAATTGCACAAAACGTGAAAAGCTCGTCTATCGACAGAATTGAGCATTGCCAAAACATCAAACTGGACAGTTGTACTCTATTTAGTGTTCTTAGAAGTCTTTGTTGCTAGTTTAGCTTTCGTACAACGTTTCGTTAGGTAAAGATGCCAATAGACCAAGTTATGTTCGAAATTGCACAAAACATGAAAACCTTGTCTATGGACAAAATTGAGCATTCCTAAAGAATAAAAGTGGATCATCTACTCTATTTAGTGTTCTTAGAAGTCTAACTTGCTAGTTTGGCTTTCGTACAACGTTTCATTCCGTAAAGATGCTAATAGACCAAGTTATGTTTGAAATTGCACAAAAAGTGAAAAGCTCATCTATGGACAAAATTGAGCATTCCCAAAGCATCAAAGTGGACCGTTGTACTCTATTTAGTGTTCTTGGAAGTCTAACTTGCTAGTGTAGCTTTCGTGCAACGTTCATTTGGTAAAGATGCCAATAGACCAAGCTATGTTTGAAATTGGACAAAAACTTGTAAAGCTCGTCTATGGAGAGAGTTGAGCAATTCGAAAACATAAAAGTTAACCGTTAAACTCTATTTAGTGTTCTTAGAAGTCTATGTTGCTAGTTTAGCTTTCGTACAACGTTTTGTTAGGTAAAGATTCCAATAGACCAAGTTATGTTCGAAATTGCACAAAACGTGAAAACCTTGTCTATGGACAGAATTGAGCGTTCCCAAAGCATCAAAGTGGACGTTGTATTCTATTTAGTGCTCTTAGGAGTCTAATTTTCTAGTTTATCTTTCGTACAAGGTTTCATTCGATAAAGATGCCAATAGACCAAGTTATGTTCGAAATTGCACAAAAGGTGAAAAACTCGTCCGTGGACAAAAGTGATCATTCCCAAAGCATCAAAGGGGACCATTGTACTCTATTTAATGTTTTTAGAAGTCTAACTTGCTAGTTCATCTTTCGTACAATGTTTCGTTAGGTAAAGATACAAATAGACCAAGTTATGTTTGAAATTACACAAAAACTTGAAAAGCTCGCCTATGGAGATAGTTGAGCAATTCCAAAGCATCAAAGTGGATCGTTAAACTCTATTGAGTGTTCTTAAAAGCCTATGTTGCTAGTTTAACTTTCGTACAACGTTTCGTTTGGCAAATATATTAATGGACCAAGTTATGTTTGAAATTGCACAAAACGTGAAAAGCTCGTCCGTCGACAGAATTGAGCATTGCCAAAACATCAAACTGGACCGTTGTACTCTATTTAGTGTCCTTAGAAGTCTATGTTGCTAGTTTAGCTTTCGTACAACGTTTCGTTAGGTAAAGATGCCAATACACCAAGTTATGTTTGAAATTGCACAGAATGTGAAAAGCTCGTCTATATGGGCAGAATTGAGCATTCCCAAAGAATCAAAGTGGACAGTTGTACTCTATTTAGTGTTCTTCGAAGTCTAACTTTCTAGTTTAGCTTTCGTACAACGTTTCGTTAGGTAAAAATGCCAATAGACCAAGTTATGTTCGAGATTGCACAAAACGTGAAAAACTTGTCTACGAACAAAATTGAGCATTCCCAAATAATCAAAGTGGACCATTCTATTCTATTTAGTGTTCTTAGAAATCTAACTTGCTAGTTTTGCTTTCGTACAACGTTTCGTTTGGTAAAGATGTCAATAGACCAAGTTATGTTTGAAATTTCACAAAAAGTGAAAAGCTCATCTATGGATAGAATTGAGCATTCCCAAAGCATCAAAGTGGACTGTTGTACTCTATTTAGTGTTCTTAGAAGTCTAACCTGCCAGTTTAGCCTTCGTACAGCGTTTCGTTTGGTACAGAGTCCAATAGACCAAGTTATGTTTGAAATTGCACAAAAACTTGAGAAGCTCGTATATGGAGAGAGTTGAGCACTTCCAAAGCATAAAAGTTAACCGCTAAACTCTATTTAGTGTTCTTAGAAGTCTATGTTTCTAGTTTTGTTTTCATACAATGTTTCATTAGGTAAAGATGCCAATGGAACCAAGTTATGTATGAAATTGCACAAAAACTTGAAAAGCTCATCTATGGAGAGAGTTGAGCAACTCCAAAGCATCAAAGTGGACCGTTAAACTCTATTTATTGTTCTTTGAAGTCTATGTTGCTAGTTTAGCTTTCGTACAACGTTTCGTTAGGTAAAGATTTCAATTGACCAAGTTATGTTCAAAATTGTACAAAACGTGAAAAACTTGTCTATGGACAGAATTGAACATTCCCGAAGCATCAAAGTGGACTGTTGTACTCTATTTAGTGCACTGAGAAGTCTAGTTTGCTAGTTTATCTTTCGTACAAGGTTCATTCGGTAAAGATGCCAGTAGACCAAATTATGTTTGAAATTGCACAAAAAGTGAAAAACTCGTCTATGGATAGAATTAAGCATTCCCAAAGCATCAAAGGCGACCGTTGTACTCTATTTAGTATTCTTAGAAGTCTAACTTGCTAGTTTATCTTTCGTACAACGTTTCGTTAGGTAAAGACGCCAATAGACCAAGTTATGTTTGAAATTGCACAAAAACTTGAAAAGCTCATCTATGGAGAGATTTGAGCAACTCCAAAGCATCAAAGTGGATCGTTAAACTCTATTAAGTGTTCTTAGGAGCCTATATTGCCAGTTTAACTTTCGTACAACGTTTCGTTAGGTAAAGATGCCAATAGACCAAGTTATGTATGAAATTTCACAAAAACTTGAAAAGCTCACCTATGAGAGACTTGAGCAACTCCAAAGCATCAAAGTGGACCGTTAAACTCTATTTACTGTTCTTAGAAGTCTATGTTGCTATTTTAGCTTTCGTGCAACGTTTCGTTAGGTAAAAATGCCAATAGGCCAAGTTATGTTCGAAATTGCACAAAACGTGAAAAAACTGTCTATGGACAAAATTGAGCATCCCTAATCAAAGTGGACCATTCTACTCTATTTAGTGATCTTAGAAGTCCAACTTGCTAGTTTAGCTTTCGTACAATGTTTTGTTCCGTAAAGATGCTAATAGGCCAAGTTATGTTTGAAATTGCACAAAAAGTGAAAAACTCATTTATGGACCGAATTGAGCATTCCTAAAGCATCAAAGTGGACCGTTGTACTCTATTTAGTGTTCTTAGAAGTCTAACTTGCTTGTTTAGCTTTCGTGCAACGTTTCGTTTGGTAAAGATGCCAATAGACCAAGCTATGTTTGAAAATACACAAAAACTTGAAAAGCTCGTCTATTGAGAGAGTTGAGCAATTCTAGATTATAAAAGTTAACCATTAAACTCTATTTAGTGTTCTTAGAAGTCTATGTTGCTAGTTTAGCTAGGTAAAGATGCCAATAGACCTAGTTACGTTTCAAATTACACAAAACGTGAAAAACTTGTCTATGTACAAAATTGAGCATTCCTAAAGAATCAAAGTGGACCATTCTACTCTATTTAATGTTCTTAGAAGTCTATGTTGTTACTTAAACTTTCGTACAACGTTTCATTTTGTGAAGATATTAAGAGACCAGGTTATGTTTAAAATTACACAAAATGTAAAAAGCTCGTCTATCGACAGAATTGAGCATTGCCAAAACATCAAACTGTTCTTAGAAGTCTATGTATGGACAGAAGTGAGCATTGCCAAAACTTGGTCTACTGGAATCTTTACCCAACAAAATGTTGTACGAAATTTTTTACAACGTTTTTACAGAATTGAGCATTGCCAAAGCATCAAACTGGACCGTTGTACTCTATTTAGTGTTCTTAGAGTCTAACTTGCTAGTTTATGTTTCGTACAAGGCTTCGTTCGGCAAAGATGTCAATAGACCAAGTTATGTTTGAAATTGCACAAAAACTTGGAAAGCTCGTCTATGGAGAGAGTTGAGCAATTCCAAAGCATCCAAGTGGACCATTAAACTCTATTTAGTTTTCTTAGATGTCTAAGTTGCTAGTTTAGATTTTGAACAACGTTTCGCTCGGTAAAGATACCAATAGACCAGGATATGTTCAAAATTGAACAAAACGTGAAAAACTTGTCTATAGACAGAATTGAGCATTCCCAGAGCATCAAAGTGGACCATTGTACTCTAGTTAGTGTTCTTAGAACGCTAACTTGCTAGTTTTTCTTTCATAGAAGGTTTTGCTCAATAAAGATGCCAATATACCAAGTTATGTTTTAAATTGCACAAAATCTTGAAAAGCTCGTTTATGGAGGGAGTTGAGCAATTCCAAAGCGCCGACGTGGACCGTCAAACTCTATTTAGTGTTCTTAAAAGTCTATGTTGCTAGTTAGCTTTCTAAAATGGGATTACGATGTTGCTAGTTTATCAGGAGTAGCAACATAGTCTTCGATACCAAAACTAACCAGGATACAGAAATAAGTAAAGAAATTAAAGAAATTAAATAAGCAAAGGATTTAATTAACTGCACGATAATACTTCAAGCCGATTTGCTAGATCTTGCCATTCAGACCAAAGCGCATCTATTCTATCATCTACTACGTCTAGTCTTGCTCTTAAACTCGGATAAGTCACCGGTGTACTAAGACCAATTAAATCTTCTAATCTTTCAAAAACCTTTTTCATATCTTCTAATTTGTCTTTCTAATATATTTTGACGACGCCTTAATTCTCTAGCTCATGGTATAGACATGCACACAATAATTTATAAAGGAAGAAAAGCATAAACGAATATGATTTATTGATAAGAAAGTATCTTACATGAGTGAGTGTTACAGTTGCAATTGGAGAACCAGTTCCAAGTGAGGACTGTATACCAGAAACAGAGATACACACCTAGTAATTTTCTTACAAATTTTTTACAATGTCGCATTCATCCTAAGAGAGGTGTCGTTGGGATTATGTCCTAAAAACATACCATGTATGACAGTTCCGAGATTTATTGATAAATATTTAATA
Source organism: Tripterygium wilfordii (assembly GCF_013401445.1). NCBI lineage: Eukaryota > Viridiplantae > Streptophyta > Magnoliopsida > Celastrales > Celastraceae > Tripterygium > Tripterygium wilfordii. The sequence goes on from NC_052241.1 coordinate 5,678,721, forward strand.
TTACATTATGTGTATTAGATGTCTTTTTATTTATATATGAATGTTTCATCAACGTCTAGGGATGTTATTTATAGTAATCTTGGATACTCAGATACACTTTATGTGTGAGTATAGATAGACACAAGATTCACTATTACATCTGAAACAAATTAGTCACAACCAGATTAACAAAGCTAGGCACTTTGTTGATATAGGTTGTAGTGCATGGACATCTCCAAATAGGGGAGTGGTTTGTCTTGATCACTCGAGAGGAGTCTCGGATTGGTGCACCAGTGTATGTAAGGAAACATACATTGACGGACTTACATAGGAAAGAACAACCGAAAAGTACTATCAATGAGTTGTTCATCCTATAGCTGTGAGAGTACGATATCTCTTAAGCTTGGATGTATGCCACTAGGGTGTGGAAGCATACCTACAAAATAGTCATTCATGTACTTTCCGGATACGGAAGTGTAAGCACCCACCTGAGAGGTTCAAATTAATCTACCCAGAAACTCTGCAGAGTGATCGTTATGGATCAAGCGTTAGCATTTAGATTGATCGATGGGTCAATCTAATATGCTTAGTGGATAGATATAAGGGAACTGAGAGCTCATGGGAAATATGGACTTTGGAGTGTTTGATAGTACATAAACTCTCACTCCAACTTATCGGGTGTTGCATGGAGGATATATTCGCACACATCTCACAGGTAAGGGACAGGTTTCTAATAGGAAAATCCTCGATGTAAGAATCGTACATCTCTGGGAGTTCATCCATAGTTCAGGTAGTGTCAGACGAACATTGGATTGAAATATTATTCCTAGTCATAGGGCTTGGCGGTAAAGAATAATATTTTGGGAGTCTCGATTTGTATGTCTTGCAGAGTCCCCTTGGTAACCTCATTTTAGTCTCTCGTCCTACTAAAGGAAGATCAGCAAATTTCACCATATCACAACGGTCATTGGGATATTTCAAGAATAGAGTTTGTATAACAAAAAGGATATAATTTTATTGGGTTTTGGTTTTCCAAAGATAACCTAAAGATAAAATTATTTTTGTTAAGATATACAAAATTCTTGTAAGTGTATTTATATTAAATAATAAGTCTCAGAATTTCGGTTTAGATTGTAAAATAAATATTTTACATAATCGAAATTAAAGTCAAGAATGGACCAAGGACCAATATAATATTTGAGCCTTGAATTCTTGAAAGATTGGGCCTAAAGGAAAACGTAGAGGTCCAATAAAGTTGGAAAGATTCTATTGTGGACCAAGATAGGCCCAACCCATGCCTTGCAATGTAAGACACGGTCGGCCATACTAGGTTTTTTAAAAGTTGGCCGATCACTACTTGAATTGGTGGTCAAGTTTGTTAGTTTCCTAATTTCAATGGAATTGGAATTTCAAAGACCTAGTGAGACTTATTTAATTCTATATAAATACAACACCTTCTATATTTTTTGTTTAAGCATCAAGGCTGTAGTTTTTTCTTTCTCAGCCGCTTAGGACAAAACAAAAAAAAAAGGAAGAGTGAAATTTTATAGTGGCCGAGTGTTACATTCACACAAAAAGGAAGCAACCGTGTGTGTGATTTTGGTTCACCGCCAATTCGTGATTTTTGTTTTGCTTGTTGGCAAGGAGATTAAAGGGAATACCAAGGAAACGACGTAGGCATTCCAAGTTCATAGAGATCAAGACGGTGGTTCGTGCGTTCAAGAAAAGAAGAAAGCTTAGGACCTCGATTTTGAAGAGGTTGGTTAATCTCTAACTTTCTTGATGCCATGTTGTGTGTGCTTGATCTTATTTTAATAATTGTTAGGATATAAACCTAGAAGCATGCTAGGATTATTTACAAAGATTAAAACTTGATCTTGTGTGTTCGATTAAAATGTTAAAAAAATATTTGAGATCAAACAAATTTTTAGAAGCATGTTAGGCAAAAACACACTTATGGTCGTAGGGCATCGTTTGTTAAATTTTGATTTATACCTATGCTAAGACGATCCTAGTTAGCTTCCGCTGTATGTCTAAAATTGATTTTAGCAACCAACAAATGGTATCAGAGCAAACTTAGTATGTATTAAGTCAAGATTAACACAAAGATTCATTAGAAAAATAATTGCGCGCTAGATTGGTGCCTAGGGTGTGCGATTGATTTTGTGAATTTTTGGATGCAACTAACACTTGTTTTGCAGCCTTGAGATACTGTACTAAGCTGGTATTAATTTATTTAAATTTATTGTTTTGTACTAGTACTTAGTGATGTTATGAATGGAAAAGCATGAAGAAATCACGAAGAAACACAGCTAAAAAATTCCAACAGCCAAGACAAGCTGCCTGCGCGACAGATTTTTCAGATTTATGCTTGGAGTGTTCCTAAGAGGTATTTCGGTGTGTAACTCAATTTTTTGGGTAACCAAAATATTTTCTGGACTAGGGAAATCCTTGGACAGCCTCTGGAAGTCGCGAACGCAGGTTCTTGAAGGATTTTGACACAAAGAAAAATCCCCGAAATTGAAGCAGACTCACGACCCACGGCTAGGGTTTCTCCCTAGTCTTCGAGTCACGATTGGAGATGGATATCTGCATGTTGGACATCATGAGATATAGTATCATATGTGTTTATTATGTTTGTTTCTTTTGCTTTATTTAATTATGCTTTTACTTATGTGAATGGATGTATGATTAAATTGGCATATAGACAAGCCTTGGCACCGGGCTTATTAGGAATCACCTTTTGACATCTAATAAGCTACACGTAATTACGTGATTAGATGAACTTTCGTGGTATAATTTAATAGATTAAAGATTTAGGTTAATCACCTAATTAACTATCGGGAATAATTATGAGTTTAATCACGTCGAATTACATAATTGGTTAACGATTAAAGGTTGATTCGAGCCACTAGGATCTAAGGTAATCTTCAACCAGAAAAACCCTAATAATAAATTATTGAGTGGGAGAGCGTTATATCTAATGATATGACCCACTGCTTCCCAAAGGTTAATCCTCACTAGGGTATATAAACTTACTCGTGTTGCATGCGCAACCCCCCTTTAGGATGGAGTTTATATGCCAGGTCTAGTGGGAGGATTTCAAGTGGAAATTTCAATTCTTATTTGTAGATGGGTACTTACTCGTGTTGCATGCGCAACCCCCCTCTGGGATGGAGTGTCCATTAGTTGCGATAGTAGAATTGAAAGCTGATAACTTAGGACACGCTTGTATGAAAGCTTACTCGTGTTGCACGCGCAACCCCCCTCTGGGATGGACTTTTCACATGAGCAAGTTCCGGTAGGTTAAACCTTTGTTTACACTCAACCTACAAAGGAGCCAAATAAATAGCGATCAAGAAATTCCAGAGGCCCAAAATGCTAGACGCTTGAATTTATTTGACTGAGTTAGACTTGGGTCAACTAGGCAAGCAATTGTTGTTGGTTGATACGCTATTACATTTAATTTACTTAGTAAATGTTTGGGTTTTTATTACTTAGTAGATATGTAAAAAGATTAAATAATTGGAGCATTCATCTGATGCATTTTAAATGTTTTAAATTTCAGATGTCGTTTTCTCCACTTATTTCCATATTGAATGAAAACAAACTATATGAACCGAACTATGTTGACTGGAAATGAAACTTGGACATAGTGCTCACCTCAGGTGGGTACAAGTATGTTCTGATCGAGGATTGTCCTGAGTTGGGCCCTGACCCAACAGATGAGGACAGATTGGCGTGGCAAAAATGGATCAATGCCAATGACATGGCTAAGTGCTATATCTTAGCGTCTTTATCGCCAGTCTTGCAGAAACAACATGAGAGCATGCAGACAGCAGGAGACATGATCTTCAGTCTGCAAGAAATGTTCCAACAAGCCACTCGCCCTGCAAGGCAACAAGCGATAAAGAAGTTGATGAACGCCAAGCAGGCCGAGGGTATTCCCGTGAGAGAGCATATGCTCAAGGTCATGGAGTACCTCTATGAAGCCTTGAATCTTGGTGTTGAAATCGATGGACAGACCCAAGTGGATATGGTCTTGGAGACCCTGTCGAGCTCATTCTCCCAGTTCAAGTTGAACTTCAATATGAACAAGATGGAGATGTCTCTTTTAATGCTTATGAAGCAACTTCAATCCGCTGAGCAGATAATGGGAAAGGAGAAGCAAGTCCATTTTGTTAAGGTTTCTAATTCTGGGCCCAAAAAGCTTAAGAATACGAAGAATCAAGCCACTACTGCCAAAGGCCCAAAGATAAAGAAAAAGGGCAAGGTTGTGAAGGGGAAAGGCAAATGCTTTCATTGCAACCAGAAAGGGCACTAGAAAAGTGATTGCCCAAAGCTTCTAGCAAAGAAGCAGATTGAGGGTAATATTCTATTTATTGAGACTTGTTTAGTGGTTGATTCTACTGTATCCTGGATTGTAGACTCTAGAGCCACTAATCATGTTTGCAATTCGTTGCAGGGGTTTCAGGAAACAAGGAAACTTAATAAAGGAGAAATCACTTTGAGGACTGCTTCAGGAGTCATAGTAGAAGCTACTAAAGTAGGAATAGTTAATTTATATTTTGGATGTAATAAGATTTTACCATTGAACGATTGCCTTTATGTTCCAGATATTAGACGAAATTTAATTTTAGTTTCAAGTTTAATGTCAGAAGGGTATCATTTATCTTTCATTTCTAATGTTACAATTAGTATATTTGGAAAGGAAATATGCTATGGAACTATGAATGGAAATCTGTTTTATTTACATCCAAATTCCTACTCTGGTAATAATTGTGATATTATTCATGATGAATCTAGAAAGAGAAAGTCCACATCCAATGAGGAAACCCTTTGGCACTTACGACTTGGCCATATTAGCCAAACAAGAATCAACAGGTTAGTTCATGATGGGTGGTCACTCGGCCCATTAGATATGAACAGTATGCCACAATGTAGATCTTGTTTAGAAGGTAAAATGACTAAGAGGTCGTTCAAGTCCAAAGGCCTTAGGGCTAATGATTTACTTGAGTTGGTGCATACAGATGTATGTGAACCAATGACAGTACAAGCCCGAGGAGGTTTTGAATACTTCATTACTTTTACTGATGATTACTCTAGGTATGGATGCATTTATCTAATGCGCCACAAGTTTGAGGCTTTTGACAAGTTCAAAGAGTTTAAGGCTTTTGCAGGGAACCAAATGGATAAACGCATCAAAGCTATACAATCTTACCGTGGTGGCGAATACATGCTAGATGAGTATAAACAGTATCTCACGGATAATGGCAGTGTTACTCAGTTTTCTATACCTAGAACTCCTCAACAAAATGGGGTAGCAGAAAGGAGAAACAAGACTCTACTGGATATGGTAAGATGCATGATATGTCATGCTACTCTTCCTGAATCTTTTTGGGGATATGCCCTAGAAACTGCCATGCACATCTTGAATTTAGTACCGTCTAAGTCAGTATCAAAGACACCTTATGAGATGTGAACTAGATGCAAGTTTGATCCTAGAAATCTAAAAGTTTGGGGATGTCCTGCTTTTGTACTGGCAGATAAGACAACTAAATTTGGACCAAGATCTGTGCTGTGCTATTGGGTTGGATTTCATAAAGGGACTCGTGGTGGCTATTTCTACAATCCTGAGAGTTAAAAAGTATTCGTTAGCATGAATGCTAGATTCTTAGAAGAAGATTGTATAAATAGCAATGAACCAAGGAAGATAATCCTTGAAGAACAAAATCTTGATGGTTCAACTTCCGGTCCAACAGAAAATGTTGAGAATGAACAAATAGTCGAAACAAATTCAGATGCAATACCAGAGCTTCGTCGTAGTGGGAGGGTCTCACGACCTCCTGAAAGGTTCATGTACTTTGGAGAGTCAGTTTTGGCAGTGTCTGATGAACTTGAACCAAATCCCACTAGTTACGAAGAAGCAGTTTCTGATGTTGATGCGGATCATTGGCTCAAAGCGATGGAATCTGAATTAGAGTTTATGTATTCTAATGAAGTGTGGGATCTTGTAGACAAACCTGATGGAATAAAACCCATAGGGAGCAAATGGGTCTACAAAAGGAAAAGATGAGTAGATGGAAAGGTTGAAACCTTTAAAGCAAGGTTGGTGGTGAAGGGCTATACTCAGAAAGAGGGTATAGACTATGAGGAGACTTTCTCACCTGTAGCCATGCTTAAGTCCATCAGAATACTTCTCGCCATTGCAGCTCATTTTGATTATGAGATATGGCATATGGATGTCAAGATGGCTTTCCTCAATGGCCATCTAGATGAAAGCATCTATATGATGCAACCCACCGGATTCATTGCTAAAAGTCAGCAAAATATGGTTTGCAAGCTTAAGAAGTGCATTTATGGACTCAAGAAAGCATCTAGATCTTGGAACATTCGATTCGATCAGACGATTAAATCCTACGGATTTGATCAAAACCCTGATGAACCTTGTGTATACAAGAGATTAGACGGCGGGAAAATTATGTTCTTAATTCTCTACGTTGATGACATATTGCTCATCAAAAATGATACTGCAACTTTATCAGCGGTCAAGATATGGTTATCCAATCAGTTTAACATAAAAGACCTAGGAGAAGTAAGCCATGTTCTAGGCATCAAGCTTATGCGAGATCACGGAACTAGAACATTAGCTCTCTCCCAAGCCACATATATAGAGAAGATTCTAGTTAAGTATGCATTGCATGACTTGAAGAAAGGTCTTTTACCTTTTAGACATGGAGTACCTCTTTCGAAGGACAACTGTCCTAAGACGGAAGAAGAGAAGCGTGAAATGAGTAAGGTGCCATATGCTTCCGCAGTTGGCAGTCTCATGTACGCTATGCTTTGTACTAGGCCAGATATCTGCTATGCAGTGGGATTGGTTAGTAGATATCAATCTAACCCTGTCTTGCATCACTGGACGGCGGTCAAACATATATTCAAGTATCTTCGGAGAACGAAAGATTATATGCTTGTTTACCGTAGTGATGAGATCATTCCAGTGGGTTATATTGATTCGAATTTCCAAGCAGACAAGGACTCTAGAAGGTCCACGTCCGGTTACATGTTTACACTTGGTGGTGCAGCCATAAATTGGAGGAGCGTGAAGCAAACTTGCATCGCAGACTCCACCAAGGAAGTCGAATATGTGGCAGCTTCAGAAGCCGCTAAGGAGGCAGTTTGGTTGAGAAAGTTCCTTATGGAATTAGAGGTAGTCCCTGGTGTTGAGAGACCTATCACCTTATATTGTGACAATATCGGTGCAATAGCTCAAAGCAAGGAACCTCATTACCACAGTAAAGGAAAACACATAGAACTTAAGTTCCATTTGATAAGGGAGTTCGTGCAGTGAAAGGAAGTGGAGATACTAAAGATTTAGTCATTACACAACTTGGCGGATCCATTCACCAAGGCCCTTACTGGAAAGAGTTTCACGACTCATGTAGAGGGAATGGGCGTTAGGATGCTTTAGGGAGTATGTTCTTTAGTCCAAGTGAGAGTTTGTTGGGATTCTATCCTAAAAACATACCATGTATGACAAAGTATCAAAGTTGACCGTTGTACTCAATTTAGTGTTCTTAGAAGTCTAACATGCTTGTTTATCTTTCGTACAACGTTTCGTTAGGTAAAGATGCCAATAGACCAAGTTATGTTTGAAATTGCACAAAAACTTAAAAAGCTTGTCTATGGAGAGAGTTGAGCATTCCAAATATTAAAGTGCATCGTTAAACTCTATTTAGTGTTCTTAGAAGCCTATGTTTCCAGTTTAAATTTCATACAACGTTTCATTTGGTAAAGATATTAATAGACCAGGTTAAGTTTGAAATTGCACAAAACGTGAAAAACTCGTCTATCGACAGAATTGAGCATTGCCAAAACATCAAACTGGACAGTTGAACTCTATTTAGTGTTCTTAGAAGTCTATGCTGCTAGCTTAGCTTTCATACAATGTTTCGTTAGGTAAAGATGCCAAAAGCCAAGTTATGTTCGAAATTACACAGAACGTGAAAGTGGACCGTTGTACAGAATTGAGTATTCCCAAATCATCAAAGTGGACCGTTGTACTCTATTTAGTAATCTTAGAAGTCTAACTTGCTAGTTTATCTTTCGTATAAGGTTTCGTTTGGTAAAGATGCCAATAGGCCAGGTTACGTTTGAAATTGCACAAAAACTTGAAAAGCTCATCTATGGAGAGACTTGATCAATTCCCAAGCATCAAAGTGGACCATTAAACTCTGTTTAGTGTTCTTAGAAGTCTAAGTTTCTAGTTTAGATTTTGAACAACCTTTCGTTCGGTAAAGATGCCAATAGACAAGGTTATGTTTAAAATTGCACAAACCGTGAAAAACTTGTCTATGGACAGAATTGAGCATTCTCAGAGCATCAAAGTGGACCGTTGTACTCTATTTAGTGTTCTTAGAAGTCTAACTTGCTAGTTTATCTTTCCTACAAAGTTCGTTCAGTAAAGATGCAAAAAGACCAAGTTATGTTTTAAATTGCACAAAAACTTGAAAACCTCGTTTATGGAGGGAGTTGAGCAATTCCAAAGCATCAAAGTGGGCCGTTAAACTCTATTTAGTGTTCTTAGAAGTCTATGTTGTTAGTTTAGCCTTCGTACAACGTTTCGTTAGGTAAAATTGCCAATAGACCAAGTTATGCTCGAAATTGCACAAAACGTGAAAAGCTCGTCTTTGTGGACAGAATTCAGCATTCACAAAGCATGAAAGTGGACTGTTGTGCTCTATTTAGTGTTCTTCGAAGTCTAACATGCTAGTTTATCTTTCGTACAACGTTTCATTAGGTAAAGAAGCCGATGGATCAATTTATGTTTGAAATTGCATAAAAACTTAAAAAGCTCGTTTATGGGGAGAGTTGAGCATTCGAAAGCATTAAAGTGGATCGTTAAACTCTATTTAGTTTTCTTAGAAGCCTATGTTTCTATTTTAACTTTCGTACAACGTTTCGTTTGGTAAAGATAATAATAGACCAGGTTATGTTTGAAATTGCACAAAACATGAAAAGCTCGTCTATCGACAGAATTGAGCATTGTCAAAACATCAAACTGGACTGTTGTACTCTATGTAGTGTTCTTAGAAGTCTATGTTGCTATTTTAGCTTTCGTACAATATTTCGTTCGGTAAGATGCCAAAAGCCAAGTTATGTTCGAAATTACACAGAACATGAAAAGCTCGTCAATATGGACAGAATTGAGCATTCCCAAATCATCAAAGTGGACCTTTGTACTCTATTTACTGTTCTTAGAAGTCTAACTTACTAGTTTATCTTTTGTACAACGTTTCCTTAGGTAAAGATGCCAATAGGCCAAGTACTATTTCAAATTGCACAAAAACTTGAAAAGCTCTTCTATGGAGAGAGTTGAGCAATTCCAAAGTATCAAAGTGGATCGTTAAACTCTATTTAGTGTTCTTAGAAGCCTATGTTGCTAGTTTAGCTTTCGTACAACGTTTGGTTTGGTAAAGATATTAATAGACCAAGTTATGTTTGAGATCACAAACCATGAAAAACTCATCTATCGAAATATTTGGGCATTGCCAAAGCGTCAAACTGGACCGTTGTACTCTAATTAGTGTTCTTAGAAGTCTTACTTGCTAGTTTAGCTTTCGTACAGCGTTTGGTTATGAAAAGTTGCCAATAGACCTTGTTATGTTTGACATTGTACAAAAACTTTAAAACCTCATATATGGAGAGAGTTGAGCAATTCCAAAGCATCAAAGTAGACCACTAAACTCTATTTAGTGTTCGTAGAAGTCTAAGTTGCTAGTTTAGATTTTGAACAACCTTTCATTTGGCAAAGATGCCAATAGACCAGGTTATGTTCAAAATTGCACAAAATGTGAAAAACTTGTCTATGGATAGAATTGAGCATTCCCAAAGCATCAAAGTAGACCGTTGTGCTCTATTTAGTGGTCTTAGAAGTCTAACTTATTACGTAAAGTTGCCAATAGACCATGTTATGTTTGACATTGTACAAAAACTTTAAAAGCTCATCTATGGAGAGAGTTGAGCAATTCCAATGCATCAAAGTAGACCACTAAACTCTATTTAGTGTTCTTAGAAGTCTAAGTTGCTAGTTTACCTTTTGTACAACGTTTCATTTGGTAAAGTTGCCAATAGACCAAGTTATGTTTGAAATTGCACAAAACGTGAAAAACTTGTCTATGGATAGAATTGACCATTCCCAAAACATCAAAGTGGACCGTTCTACTCTATTTAGTGTTCTTAGAAGTCTAACTTGCTACTCTATCTTTCGTACAAGGTTTCGTTAGTTAAAAATGCCAATAGACCAAGTTATGTTTGAAATTGCATAAAAACATAAAAAGCTCGTCTATGGGGAGAGTTGAGCATTCCAAAGCATTAAAGTGGATCGTTAAACTCTATTTAGTGTTCTTAGAAGCCTCTGTTTCTAGTTTAAATTTCGTACAAGGTTTCATTTGGTAAAGATATTAATAGACCAGGTTATGTTTGAAATTGCACAAAACGTGAAAAGCTCGTCTATCGACAGAATTGAGCATTGCCAAAACATCAAACTGGACTATCGTACTCTATTTACTGTTCTTAGAAGTCTATGTTGCTAGTTTAGCTTTCGTACAATGTTTCGTTAGGTAAAGATACCAAAAGCCAAGTTATGTTCGAAATTACACAGAACGTGAAAAGCTTGTCTATATGGATAGAATTGAGCATTCCCAAAGCATCAAAGTGGGCTGTTGTACTCTATTTACTGTTTTTAGAAGTCTAACTTGCTAGTCTATCTTTCATACAACGTTTCCTTAGGTGAAGACGCCAATAGACTAGGTAAAGTTTGAAATTGCACAAAAACTTCAAAAGCTCACCTATGGAGATAGTTAAGCAATTCCAAAGCATCAAAGTGGATTATTAAACTCTAGTTAGTGTTCTTAGAAGCCTATGTTGCTAGTTTAGCTTTCGTACAACGTTTGGTTTGGTGAAGATATTAATAGACCAAGTTATGTTTAAGATTACACAAAACGTGAAAAGCTCATCTATCGAAATATTTGGGCATTGCCAGAGCATCAAACTAGACCGTTGTACTCTAATTAGTGTTCTTAGAAGTCTAACTTGCTAGTTTAGCTTTCGTACAGCGTTTTGTTACGAAAAGTTGCCAATAGACCTTGTTACGTTTGACATTGTACAAAAACTTGAAGAGCTCATCTATGGAGAGAGTTGCGATATTCCAAAGCTTCAAAGTGGACCATTAAACTCTGTTTAGTGTTCTTAAAAATCTAAGTTCCTAGTTTAGCTTTTGTATAAGATTTCATTGGGTAAAGATGCCAATAGACCAAGTTATGTTCGAAATTACACAAAACGTGAAAAGCTCGTTTATATGGTCAGAATTGAGCATTCACAAAGCATCAAAGTAGACCGTTGTACTCTATTTAGTGTTCATAGAAGTCTAACATGCTAGTTTATCTTTCGTACAATGTTTCGTTAGGTAAAGATGCCAATAGACCAAGTTTTGGCAATGCTCAATTCCAAAGCATTAAAGTGGATCGTTAAACTCTATTTACTATTCTTGGAAGCCTATGTTGCTATTTTAGCTTTCGCACAGCGTTTCGTTTGGTAAAGATATTAACAGACCAAGTTATGTTTGAAATTGTGCAAAAGTGAAAAGCTCGTCTATCGGCATAATTGAGCATTGCCAAAACATCAAACTAGACCGTTGTATTCTATTTAGTGTTCTTAGAAGTCTATGTTGCTAGTTTTGCTTACGTACATCATTTCGTTAGGTAAAGATTCCAATAAGTTGCTAGTTTAGCTTTTGTACAATGTTTCATTTGGTAAAGATGGCAATAGACCAAGTTATGCTTGAAATCGCATAAAAAATTGAAAAGCTCATCCATGGGGAGAGTTGAGCAATTCCAAAGCATCAAAGTGGATCGTTAAACTCTATTTTGTGTTCTTAGAAGACGATGTCGTTAGTTTAGTTTTCGTACAACGTTTCGTTTGGTAAAGATATTAACAGACCAAGTTATGTTTGAAATTGGACAAAACGTGAAAAGCTCGTCTATCGACAGAATTGAGCATTGCCAAAACATCAAACTTGACCGTTGTACTCTATTTAGTGTTCTAAGAAGTCCATGTTGCTAGTTTTACTTTCGTACCTCGTTTCATTAGGTAAAGATGCCAATAGACTAAGTTATGTTCGAAATTACACAGAACGTGAAAAGCTCATCTATGTGGACAAAATTGAGCATTCCCAAAGCATCAAAGTGGGCCATTGTACTCTATTTAGTGTTATTAGAAGTCTAAGTTGCTATTTTAGCTTTCGTACAATGTTTCCTTCGACAAATATGCCAATAGACCAAGTAATGTTCAAAATTGCACAAAACGTGAAAAACTTGTTATGGACAGAATTGACCATTCCCAAAGCACCAAAGAGGACCATCGTAGTCCATTTAGTGTTCTTAGAAGTCTGACTTGCTAGTTTATCTTTCGTACAAGGTTTCGTTCAGTAAAGATGCCAATAGACCAAGTTATGTTTTAAATTGCGCAAAAACTTGAAAAGGTCATCTATGGAGAGAGTTGAGCAATCCAAAGCTTCAAAGTGGACCATTAAACTCTATTTAGTGTTCTTAGAAGTCTGAGTTGCTAGTTTAGCTTTTGAGCAACGTTTCATTCGGTAAAGATCCCAATAGACCAGGTTATGTTCGGAATTGCACAAAACATGAAAAACTTGTCTATGGATAGAATTGAGCATTCTCAAAGCATCAAAGTGGACCGTTGTACTCCATTAAGTGTTCTTAGAAGTCTAACTTGCTAGTTTATCTTTCGTAGAAGGTTTCTTTCAGTAAAGATGCCAATAGACCAAGTTATGTTTTAAATTGCACAAAAACTTGAAAAGCTCGTTTATGGAGGGAGTCAAGCAATTCCAAAGCATCAAAGTGGAACGTTAAACTATGTTTAGTGTTCTTATAAGTTTATGTTGCTATTTTAACTTTCATACAATGTCTCGAAGATAAAGATGCCAATAGACCAAGTTATGTTTGAAATTGCACAAAACGTGAAAAGCTCATCTATCAACCGAATTAAGCATTGCCAAAACATGAAACTGGACCGTTGTACTCTATTTAGTTTTCTTACAAGTCTATATTGCTAGTTTTGCTTTTGAACATGCTTTTGTTGGGTAAAGATGCCAATACACCAAGTTCTGCTCGAAATTACACAGAACGTGAAAAGCTTGTCTATATGGATAGAATTGAGCATTCACAAAGCATCAAAGTGGACCGTTGTACTCTATTTAGTGTTCTTAGAAGTCTAACATTCTAGTTTATCTTTCGTACAAAGTTTCGTTAGGTAAAGATGCCACTAGACCAAGTTATGTTTGAAATTGCACAAAAACTTGAAAAGCTCGTCTATGGAGAGAGTTGAGCATTCCAAAGCAATAAAGTGGATCGTTAAACTCTATTTAGTGTTCTTAGAAGCCTATGTTGATAGTTTAACTTTCGTACAATGTTTCGTTCGGTAAAGATATTAGGAGACCAGGTTATGTTTGAAATTGCACAAAACGTGAAAAGCGTGTCTATCGATAGAATTGAGCCTTGTCAAAACATCAAACTGGACCATTGTACTCTATGTAGTGTTCTAGAAGTCTATGTTTCTAGTTTAGCTTTGGTACAATGTTTCGTTAGGTAAAGATGCCAATAGCCAAGTTATGTTCAAATTACACAGAACGTGAAAAGCGCGTCTATATGGACAGAATTGAGCATTCCCAAAGCATCAAATAGGACCGTTGTACTCTATTTATTGTTCTTGGAAGTCTAACTTGCTAGTTTCTCTTTTGTACAACGTTTCCCTAGGTAAAGATGCTATTACACCAAGTAATGTTTGAAATTGCACAAAAAGTTGAAAAGCTCGTCTATGGAGAGAGTTGAGCAATTCTAAAGCATCAAAGTGGATCGTTAAACTCTATTTAGTGTTCCTAGAAGCCTATGTTGCTAGTACAGCGTTTCGTTTGTTAAAGATATTAATAGACCAAGTTATGTTTGAGATTACACAAAAGGTGAAAGGCTTGTCTATCAACAGAGTTGAACATTGTCGGAGCATCAAACTGAACTGTTGTACTCTATTTAGTGTTCTTAGAAGTCTAACTTTCTTGTTTAGCTTTCTTACAAGTTTTTGTTACGTAAAGTTGGCAATAGAGCATGTTATGTTTGACATTGCACAAAAACTTGAAAAGCTCATCTATAGAGAGAGTCAAGCAATTCCTAAGCAGCAAAGTGGACCATCAAACTCTATTTAGTGTTCTTAGAAGTCTAAGTTGCTAGTTTAGCTTTCGTACAACGTTTCGTTTGGTAAAGATGCCAATAGACCAAGTTATGTTCAAAATTGTACAAAACGTGAAAAACTTGTTTATGGACAGAATTGACCATTCCCAAAGCATCAAAGAGGACCATCATAGTCCATTTAGTGTTCTTAGAAGTCTGACTTGCTAGTTTATCTTTCGTACAAGGTTTCGTTCAGTAAAGATGCCAATAGACCAAGTTATGTTTTAAATTGCACAAAAACTTGAAAAGCTCGTCTATGGAGAGAGTTGAGCAATCCAAAGCTTTAAAGTGGACCATTAAACTTTATTTAGTGTTCTTAGAAGTTTGAGTTGCTAGTTTAACTTTTGAACAACGTTTCGTTCGGTAAAAATCCCAATAGACCAGGTTATGTTCGGAATTGCATAAAACGTGAAAAACTTGTCTATAGACAGAATTGACCATTCTCAAAGCATCAAAGTGGACCGTTGTACTCCATTTAGTGTTCTTAGAAGTCTGACTTGCTAGTTTATCTTTCGTACAAGGTTTCGTTCAGTAAAGATGCCAATAGACCAAGTTATGTTTTAAATTGCACAAAAACTTGAAAAGCTCGTTTATGGAGGGAGTTGAGCAATCCAAAGCTTTAAAGTGGACCATTAAACTTTATTTAGTGTTCTTAGAAGTTTGAGTTGCTAGTTTAACTTTTGAACAACGTTTCGTTCGGTAAAAATCCCAATAGACCAGGTTATGTTCGGAATTGCATAAAACGTGAAAAACTTGTCTATAGACAGAATTGACCATTCTCAAAGCATCAAAGTGGACCGTTGTACTCCATTTAGTGTTCTTAGAAGTCTAACTTGCTAGTTTATCTTTCGTACAAGGTTTCGTTCAGTAAAGATGCCAATAGACCAAGTTATGTTTTAAATTGCACAAAAACTTGAAAAGCTCGTTTATGGAGGGAGTTGAGCAATTCCAAAGCATCAAAGTGGACCGTTAAACTATATTTAGTGTTCTTATAAGTTTATGTTGCTAGTTTAGCTTTCGTACAATGTCTCGAAGGTAAAGATGCCAATAGACCAAGTTATGTTTGAAATTACACAAAACGTGAAAAGCTCATCTATCGACCGAATTGAGCATTGCCAAAACATCAAACTGGATCGTTGTACTCTTTTTAGTGTTCTTAGTAGTCTATGTTGCTAGTTTTACTTTTAAACATCGTTTTGTTGGGTAAAGATGCCAATAGACCAAGTTCTGTTCGAAATTGCACAGAACGTGAAAAGCTCATCTATATGGATCGAATTGAGCATTCACAAAGCATCAAAGTGGACCGTTGTACTCTATTTAGTGTTCTTAGAAGTCTAACATGCTCTTTTATCTTTCATTCAACGTTTCGTTAGGTACAGATGCCAATAGACCAAGTTATGTTTGAAATTGCATAAAAACTTGAAAAGCTCGTCTATGGAGAGAGTTGAGCATTCCAAAGCTATAAAGTGGATCGTTAAACTCTATTTAGTGTTCTTAGAAGCCTATGTTGCTAGTTTAACTTTCGTACAACGTTTCGTTTGGTAAAGATAGTAAGAGACCAGGTTATGTTTGAAATTACACAAATCGTGAAAGCGTGTCTATCGATAGAATTGAGTATTGTCAAAACATCAAACTAGACCGTTGTACTCTATTTAGTGTTCTAGAAGTACATGTTGCGAGTTTAGCTTTCGTAGAATGTTTCGTTAGGTAAAGATGCCAATAGCCAAGTTTTGTTCAAAATTACACAGAACGTGAAAGGCGCGTCAATATGGAAAGAATTGAGCATTCCCTAAGCATCAAGGTGGACCGTTGTACTCTATTTATTGTTCTTGGAAGTCTAACTTGCTAGCTTCTCTTTCGTACAATGTTTCCCTAGGTAAAGATGCCAATACACCAAGTAATGTTTGAAATTGCACAAAAAGTTGAAAAGCTCGTCTACGGAGAGAGTTGAGCAATTCCAAAGCATCAAAATGGATCGTCAAACTGGACCGTTGTACTCTATTTAGTGTTCCTAGTAGTCTATGTTTCTAGTTTTGCTTTTGAACATCGTCTTGTTGGGTAAAGATGCCAATAGACCAAGTTATGTTTGAAATTGCACGAAACGTGAAAAGCTCATCTATCGATAGAAGTGAGCATTGCCAAAACATCAAACGGGACCGTTGTACTCTATTTAGTGTTCTTAGAAGTCTATGTTGCTAGTTTTGCTTTCGAACATCGTTTTGTTGGGTAAAGATACCAATAGACCAAGTTATGTTCGAAATGGCACAGAACGTGAAAAGCTCATCTATATGGACAGAATTGAGCATTCACAAAGCATCAAAGTGGACCGTTGTACTATATTTAGTGTTCTTAGAAGTCTAACATGCTAGTTTATCTTTTGTACAATGTTTCGTTCAGTAAAGATGCCAATACACCAAGTTTTGTTCGAAATTACACAAAAGGTGAAAAACTTGTCTATGGACAGAATTGACCATTCTCAAAGCATCAAAGTGGACCGTTGTACTCTATTTAGTGTTCTTAGAAGTGTAACTTGCTAGTTTATCTTTCGTACAAGGTTTCGTTCGGTAAAGATGTCAATAGACCAAGTTATGTTTGAAATTGCACAAAAGCTGGAAAAGCTTGTCTATGGAGAGAGTTAAGCAATTCAAAAGCATCGAGGTGGACCATTAAACTCTATTTACTGTTCTTAAAAGCCAAAGTTGCAACTTTAGGTTTTGAACAATGTTTCATTTGGTAAAGTTGCCAATAGACCAGGTTATGTTTGAAATTGCACAAAATATGAAAAACTCGTCTATGGACAAATTGCGCACTCCCAAAGCATTAAAGTGGACCATTGTACTCCAATTAGTGTTCTTAGAAGTCTAAATTGCTAGTTTATCTTTCGTATAAGGTTTCATTCAGTAAAGATGCCAATAGACCAGGTTATGTTTTTAATTGCACAAAAACTTGAAAAGCTCATCTATTGAGATAGTGGAGCAATTCCAAAGCTTCAAAGTGGACCATTAAACTCTATTTAGTTTTCTTAGAAGTCTAAGTTGCTAGTTTAGCTTTTGAACAATGTTTCATTCAATAAAGATGCCACTAGACCAAGTTATGTTTGAAATTGTAGAAAAAGTGAAAAACTCGTCTGTGAACAGAATTGGGCATTCCCAAAGCATCAAAGTTAACCGTTGTACTCTATTTAGTGTTCTTAGAAGTCTAACATGCTAGTTTATCTTTGGTACAACGTTTCATTCGGTAAATATGCCAATACACCAGGTTTTGTTCGACATTGCACAAAACGTGAACAACTTATCTATGGACAGAATTGACCATTCTCAAAGCATCAAAGTGGACCGTTGTACTCTATTTGGTGTTCTTAGAAGTCTAACTTGCTGGTTCATCTTTCATACAACATTTCCTTAGGTAAAGATGCTAATAGACCAAGTTATGTTTGAAATCGCACAAAAACTTGAAAAGCTCATCTATGGAGGGAGTTGAGCAATTCCAAAGCATCAAAGTGGATCATGAAACTCTATTTGGTGTTCTTAAAAGCCTATGTTGCTAGTTTAACTTTCGTACAACTTTTCGTTTGCTAAAGATATTAACAGACCAAGTTATGTTTGAAATTGCACAAAAGTGAAAAGCTCGTCTATCGACAGAATTGAGCATTGCCAAAACATCAAACAGGACCGTTGTACCATATTTAGTGTTCTTAGAACTCTATGTTGCTAGTTTTGCTTTCGTACATTGTTTCGTTTGGTAAAGATGCCAGTAAGTTGCTACTTTAGCTTTTGTACAATGTTTTGTTTGGTAAAGATGCCAATAGACCAAGTTATCTTTTTAATTGCACAACAAATTGATAACCTCGTCTATGGAGAGAGTTGAGTAATTCCAAAGCATCAAAGTGGATCGTTAAACTCAATTTAGTGTTCTTAGAAGACTATGTCTCTAGTTTAGTTTTCGTACAACATTTCTTTTGGTAAAGATATTAACAAACCAAGTTATGTTTAAAATTGAATAAAACGTGAAAAGCTCATCAATCGACAGAATTGAGTATTGCGAAAACATGAAACTAGGTCGTTGTACTCTATTTAGTGTTTTTAGAAGTCTAAGTTGCTAGTTTAACTTTCGCACAACGTTTCGTTCGATAAAGATATCAATAGACCAAGTTATGTTCAAAATTACACAAAACGTGTAAACGCGAAAAACTTGGCTATGGACAGAATTGACCATTCCCAAAGCATCAAAGAGGACCATTGTAGTCCATTTAGTGTTCTTGGAAGTCTGACTTGCTAGTTTATCTTTCGTACAAGGTTTCGTGCAGTAAAGATGCTAATAGACCAAGTTATGTTTTAAATTGCACAAAAACTTGAAAAGGTCGTCTATGGAGAGACTTGAGCAATCCAAAGCTTCAAAGTGCACCATTAAACTCTATTTAGTGTTCTTAGAAGTCTGAGTTGCTAGTTTAGCTTTTGAACAACGTTTCGTTCGGTAAAGATCCCAATAGACCAGGTTATGTTTGGAATTGCACAAAACGTGAAAAACTTGTCCATAGACAAAATTGAGCATTCTCAAAGCATCACAGTGGACCGTTGTACTCTATTTAGTGTTCTTAGAAGTTTAGCCTGCCAGTTTATCTTTCGTACAAGGTTTTGTTCTGTAAAGATGCCAATAGACCAAGTTATGTTTTAAATTGCACAAAAACTTGAAAAGCTCGTTTATGGAGGGAGTTGGGCAATTCCAAACCATCAAAGTGGACCGTTAAACTTTAGTGTTCTTATAAGTCTATGTTGCTAGTTTAGCTTTCGTACAATGTCTCGAAGGTAAAGATGCCAATAGACCAAGTTATGTTTGAAATTGCACGAAACGTGAAAAGCTCATCTATCGATAGAATTGAGCATTGCCAAAACATCAAACTGGACCGTTGTACTCTATTTAGTGTTCTTAGAAGTCTATGTTGCTAGTTTTGCTTTCGAACATCGTTTTGTTGGGTAAAGATGCCAATAGACCAAATTATGTTCGAAATTGCACAGAACGTGAAAAACTCGTCTATATGGACAGATTGAGCATTCACAAAGCATCAAAGTGGACCGTTGTACTCTATTTAGTGTTCTTAGAAGTCTAATTTGCTAGTTTATCTTTCGTACAACATTTCGCCAGGTAAAGATGCCAAAATAGACCAAGTTATGTTTGAAATCACACAAAAACTTGAAAAGCTCGTCTATTGAGAGAGTTGAGCAATTCCAAAGCATCAAGGTGGATCGTTAAACTCTATTTAGTATTCTTAGAAGCTTATGTTTCTAGTTTAAATTTCGTATAACTTTTCGTTTGGTAAAGATATTAACAGACCAAGTTATGTTTGAAATTGCACAAAAGTGAAAAGTTCATCTATCGACAGAATTGAGCATTGCCAAAACATCAAATTGGATCATTGTACTCTATTTAGTGTTCTTAGAACTCTATGTTGCTAGTTTTGCTTTCGTACATCATTTCGTTTGGTAAAGTTGGCAATAAGTTTCTAGTTTAGCTTTTGTACAATGTTTCCTTTGGTAAAGATGCCAATAGACCAGTTATCTTTGAGATCCCACAAAAAAATTGAAAAGCTCGTCTATGGAGAGAGTTGAGCAATTCCAAAGCATCAAAGTGGATTGTTAAACTCCATTTAGTGTTTTTAGAAGACTATGTCTCTAGTTTGGTTTACGTACAACGTTTCGTTTGGTAAAGACATTAACAGACCAAGTTATGTTTGAAATTGAACAAAACGTGAAACGCTCATCTATCGACAGAGTTGAGCATTGCCAAAACATCAAACTAGGCCGTTGTACTCTATTTAGTGTTCTTAGAAGTCTATGTTTCTAGTTTTGCTTACGTACATCGTTTCGTTAGGTAAAGATGTCAATGGACCAAGTTATGTTCGAAATTGCATAGAACGTGAAAAGCTCATCTATGTGGACAGAATTGAGCATTCCCAAAGTATCAAAGTGGGCCGTTGTACTCTATTTAATATTCTTAGAGGTTTAAGTTGCTAGTTTAGCTTTCGGACAATGTTTCATTCAGTAAAGATGACGATAGACGAAGTATGTTCGAAATTGTACAAAACGTGAAAAACTTGTCTATGGACAGAATTTACCATTCCCAAAGCATCAAAGAGGACAATTGTAGTCCATTCATTGTTCTTAGAAGCCTGACTTGCTAGTTTATCTTTCGTACAAGGTTTCGTTCAGTAAAGATGCCAATAGACCAAGTTATGTTTTAAATTGCACAAAAACTTGAAAAGCTCGTCTACGGAGAGAGTTGAGCAATTCCAAAGCTTCAAAGTAGACCATTAAACTCTATTTAGTGTTCTTAGAAGTCGCAGTTGCTAGTTTAGCTTTTGAACAATATTTCATTCGATAAAGATCCCAATAGACCAGGTTATGTTCGAAATTGCACAAAACCTGAAAAACTTGTCGATGGACAGAATTGAGCATTCCCAAAACATCAACGTGGACCGTTGTACTCTCTTTAGTGTTCTTAGAAGTTTAACTTGATATTTTATTTTTCGTACAGGGTTTCGTTCAGTAAAGATGCCAATAGACCAAGTTATGTTTTAAATTGTACAAAAACTTGAAAAGCTCGTTTATAGAGGGAGTTGAGCAATTCCAAAGTATCAAAGTGGACCGTTAAACTCTATTTAGTGTTCGTATAAGTCTATGTTTCTTGTTTAGGTTTTGTACAATGTTTCGAAGGTAAAGATGCCAATAGACCAAGTTATGTTTGAAATTACACAAAAAGTGAAAAGCTCATCCATCGACAGAATTGAGCCTTGCCAAAACATCAAAGTGGACCGTTGTACTCTATTTAGTGTTCTTAGAAGTCTATGATGCTAGTTTTTCTTTCGTACATCGTTTTGTTAGGTAAAGATGCCAATAGACCAAGTTATGTTTGAAATTGCACAAATACTTGAAAAGCTCATCCATGGAGAGAGTTGAACATTCCAAAGCATTAAAGTGGATCGTTAAACTCTGTTTAGTGTTCTTAGAAGTCTAACATGCTAGTTTATTATTCGTACAATGTTTCGTTAGGTAAAGATGCCAAGAGACCAGGTTATTATTGAAATTGCACAAAATGTGAAAAGCTCGTCTATCGACAAAATTGAGCTTTGCCAAAACATCAGATTGGACCGCTGTACTCTATTTAGTGTTCTTAGAAGTCTATGTTCCTAGTTTAGCTTTCGTACAATGTTTCGTTAGGTAGAGATGCCAATAGCCAAGTTATGTTCGAAATTAACAGAACGTGAAAAGCTCGTCTATATGGATAGAATAAAGCATTCCGAAGGCATCAAAGTGAACCGTTGTACTCTATTTACTGTTCTTAGAAGTCTAAGTTCCTAGTTTCTCTTTTGTACAATGTTTCCCAAGGTAAAGATGCCAATACACCAAGTAATGTTTGAAATTGCACAAAAACTTGAAAAGCTCGTCTATGGAGAGTGTTGAGCAATTGCAAAGCATCAAAGTGGATCGTTAAACTCTACTTAGTGTTCCTAGAAGTCTATATTGATAGTTTAGCTTTCGTACAGCGTTTTGTTTGGTAAAGATACTAATAGACCAAGTTATGTTTGAGATTACATAAAACATGGAAAGCTCGTCTATCAATAGAGTTGAGCATTGGCAGAGCATCAAACTGGACCCTTGTACTCTATTTAGTGTTCTTAGAAGTCTAACTTGATAGTTTAGCTTTCGTACAACGTTTTGTTACGTAAAGTTGCCAATAGACCTTGTTATGTTTGACGTTGCACAAAAACTTGAAAAGCTCATCTATGGAAAGAGTTGAGCAATCCCAAAGATCAAAGTGGACCATTAAACTCTATTTAGTATTCTTAGAAGTCTAGGTTGCTAGTTTAGCTTTTGTACAGTGTTTCATTCGGTAAAGATGTCAATAGACCAAGTTATATTCGAAATTGTACAAAACACGAAAAACTTGTCTATGGACAGAATTGACCATTCCCAACGCATCAAAGTGGACCATTGTACTCTATTTAGTGTTCTTAGAAGTCTAACTTGCTAGTTTATCTTTCGTATAAGGTTTCGTTCAGTAAAGATGCCAATAAACCAAGTTACGTTTAAAATTGCACAAAAACTTGAAAAGCTCGTCTATGGAGAGAGTTGGGCAATTCGAAAGCTTCAAAGTGGACCATTGAACTCTATTTAGTGCTCTTAGAAGTCTATGTTGCTTGTTTAGCTTTTGAACAACGTTTCATTCGGTAAAGATCCCAATAGACCAGGTTATGCTCGAAATTGCAGAAAACCTAAAAAACTTGTCCATGGATAGAATTGAGCATTCCCAAAGCATCAAAGTGGACCATTGTAATCTATTTAGTGTTCTTAGAAATCTAACTTGTTACTTTATCTTTCGCACAAGGGTTCATTCAGTAAAGATGCCAATAGACCAAGTTAAGTTTTAAATTGCACAAAAACTTGAAAAGCTCAATTATAGAGGGAGTAGAGCAATTCCAAAGCATCAAAGTGGACCGTTAAACTATATTTAGTGTTCTTATAAGTCTATGTAGCTAGTTTAGCTTTCGTACAATGTTTCGAAGGTAAAAATGCTAATAGACCAAGTTATGTTTGAAATTACACAAAACGTGAAAAGCTCATCTATCGACAGAATTGAGCTTTGCAAAAACATCAAACTGGACGTTGTACTCTATTTAGTGTTCTTAGAAATCTATGATGCTAGTTTTGCTTTTGTACATCGTTTTGTTAGGTAAAGATGCCAATAGACCAAGTTATGTTTAAAATTGCACGGAACGTGAAAAGCTCATCTATATGGACAGAATTAAGCATTCACGAAGCATCAAAGTGGACCGTTGTACTCTATTTAGTGTTCTTAGAAGTCTAACATGCTAGTTTATCTTTCGTACAAGGTTTCATTCGGGAAAGATGCCAATGGACCAAGTTATGTTTGAAATTGCACAAAAGCTTGAAAAGCTCGTCTATAGAGAGAGTTAAGCAATTCCAAAGCATCAAAGTGGACCATTAAACCATATTTAGTGTTCTTAAAAGCCTAAGTTGCAAGTTTAAATTTTGAACAATGTTTCGATTGGTAAAGTTGCCAATAGACCAGGTTATGTTTGAAATTGCACAAAACATGAAAAACTTATCTATAGACAGAATTGGCCATTCCCAAAATCATCAAAGTTAACAGTTGTACTCTGTTTTGTGTTCTTAGTAGTCTAATTTGCTAGTTTATCTTTCGTATAACATTTCGTTAGGTAAAGATGCCAAAATAGACCAAGTTATGTTTGAAATCACACAAAAACTTGAAAAGCTCGTCTATTGAGAGAGTTGAGCAATTCCAAAGCATCAAAGTGGATCGTTAAACTCTATTTAGTATTCTTAGAAGCTTATGTTTCTAGTTTAACTTTCGTACAACTTTTCGTTTGGTAAAAATATTAACAGACCAAGTTATGTTTGAAATTGCACAAAAGTGAAAAGTTCATCTATCGACAGAATTGAGCATTGCCAAAACATCAAACTGGATCATTGTACTCTATTTAGTGTTCTTAGAACTCTATGTTGCTAGTTTTGCTTTCGTACATCGTTTCGTTTGGTAAAGTTGGCAATAAGTTTCTAGTTTAGCTTTTGTACAATGTTTCGTTTGGTAAAGATGCCAATAGACCAAGTTATCTTTGAAATCGCACAAAAAATTGAAAAGCTCGTCTATGGAGAGAGTTGAGCAATTCCAAAGCATCAAAGTCGATTGTTAAACTCTATTTAGTGTTTTTAGAAGACTATGTCTCTAGCTTGGTTTACGTACAACGTTTCTTTTGGTAAAGACATTAACAGACCAAGTTATGTTTGAAATTGAACAAAACGTGAAAAGCTCGTCTATCGACAGAATTGAGCATTGCCAAAACATCAAACTGGGCCGTTGTACTCTATTTAGTGTTCTTAGAAGTCTATGTTGCTAGTTTTTCTTTCGTACATCGTTTCGTTAGGTAAAGATGTCAATAGACCAAGTTATGTTCGAAATTGCATAGAACGTGAAAAGCTCATCTATGTGGACAGAATTGAGCATTCCCAAAGTATCAAAGTGGGTCTTTGTACTCTATTTAGTGTTCTTAGAAGTCTAAGTTGCTAGTTTAGCTTTCGGACAATGTTTCATTCGGTAAAGATGACGATAGACGAAGTTATGTTCGAAATTGTACAAAACGTGAAAAACTTGTCTATGGACAGAATTGACCATTCCCAAAGCATCAAAGAGGACCATTGTAGTCCATTCATTGTTCTTAGAAGCCTGACTTGCTAGTTTATCTTTCGTACAAGGTTTCGTTCAGTAAAGATGCCAATAGACCAAGTTACGTTTAAAATTGCACAAAAACTTGAAAAGCTCGTTTATGGAGAGAGTTGAGCAATTCGAAAGCTTCAAAGTGGACCATTAAACTCTATTTAGTGCTCTTAGAAGTCTATGTTGCTTGTTTAGCTTTTGAACAACGTTTCATTCGGTAAAGATCCCAATAGACCAGGTTATGCTCGAAATTGCACAAAACCTAAAAAACTTGTCCATGGATAGAATTGAGCATTCCCAAAGCATCAAAGTGGACCATTGTACTCGATTTAGTGTTTGTTACGTGTAAAATACACTTTGTTTTATGGGCTTAAAGTTATTATTTTTCTATGATGTTTAGTGGAAAAATACTACCCATATTGGTATTTTTATGAACAGGTATTACTGGAGAATAAAGGTGGCATTGGACGGAATTTGTAACCTGTTTGGCAACCTGTTGCGGCCGCAGATCGATGGAATTAGACTTGTGTGATTAAGTTGCTGACGTGGCAAGGATTATTGGGCCTGTTTGGGGCTTGCTAAGGACTATATAAGCATGTTTTGCTGAGACAAATACAACTTTTTTGCTGCATAATTAAAGACCTAATATTGGAGAGAGTTTGACGGCAAGAAGGAGAAGAGAAAAGACATCAGGCTCGACAGTTCAATTCCTTCGGCAGATTTCAATTCTTTTATTAATTTGAACATTGTTGATGAGTAGTTATATGATTTTAATTATGAGCATGCGTAGCTAACCTCTTTTCTAGCTAGGGTTTGGTAATTCTTCTACCATAGACCTTGTGCACAGATTTAATTGACAATTAGACTAAGTTTAATTCTTTGTTCTCTGGATTGATTGCTTATTTCCTATTGTTATGCATGCCTGATCAACATTATAATTTTAGGAATTGCTAGTTAAACATATTCGGCTGACCATGACCCCGTGTTTGACGAAGTAACAAGAACTTGCGTAAGATCCAAGTTTTGGGAACATAGGACATAATTGATTGGGTAATAGACCATTATCCTAGATTGTGCAACTGTCGATTTCCTAGTGCTTATGCTTGTCTTAGAAATTCTTAGGATAGACCAACCAAGACTCCTTCGATAAGAAAAGATCTTGCAACTGGACCAAAGTCAGGATCGTTGTTTAGGGAAATCTAATTGACTACAGCTAGACCAAGGCCTTTCAATTGACATTGTTAAACTTTTAAATTGTGTGATAGCATATTAAGTTGTGTGCATAGGTGGAGGTAGTTGGCAAGCCAAACCCAAGCTAGTTTTCATCTATTGATATTTAGTTCAATTTTATTGTGTTGGTTAATATTCGAAGCATCTTAGATTTAATTTACACTATTGTTAGTAGTCAGTTGGTAATTAATACACTATCGATAGAGTTGAGCATTGCCAGAGCATCAAACCGGACCGTTGTACTCTATTTAGTGTTCTTAGAAGTCTAACTTGCTAGTTTATCTTTCGTACAACGTTTTGTTACGTAAAGTTGCCAAAAGACCTTATTATGTTTGACATTGCACAAAAACTTGAAAAGCTCGTCTATGGAGAGAGTTGAACAATTCCAAAGATCAAAGTGGACCATTAAACTCCATTTAGTGTTCTTAGAAGTCTAAGTTGCTAGTTTAACTTTTGTACAACGTTTTGTTCGGTAAAGATGCCAATAGACCAAGTTATATTCGAAATTACACAAAACGTGAAAAACTTGTCTATGGACAGAATTGACCATTCCCAAAGCATCAAAGTGGACCGTTGTACTCTATTTAGTGTTCTTGGAAGTCTAACTTGCCAGTTTATCTTTCGTAGAAGGTTTTGTTTGGTAAAGATGCCAATACACCAAGTTATGTTTGAAATTGCACAAAAGCTTGAAAAGCTCATCTATGGAGAGAGTATGAAAGCGGACCATTGAACTCTATTTAGTGTTCTTAAAAGTCTAAGTTGCTAGTTTAGATTTTGAACAACGTTTCGTTTGGTAAAGATGCGAATAGACCAGGTCATGTTCGAAATTGTACAAAACGTAAAAAACTTGTCTATGGATAGAATTGAGCATTCCCAAAGCATCAAAGTGGACAATTGTACTCCATTTAGTGTTCTTAGAAGTCTAACTTGCTAGTTTATGTTTCATTCAAGGTTTCGTTCAGTAAAGATGTCAATAGACCAAGTTATGTTCCAAATTGCACAAAAACTTGAAAATCTCTTCTATGGAGAGAGTTGAGCAATTCCAAAGCTTCAAAGTGGACCATTAAACTCTATTTAATTTTCTTAGAAGTCTAAGTTGCAAGTTTAGCTTTGGAACAACGTTTCGTTCTGTAAAGATGCCAATAGACCAAGTTATGTTTGAAATTGCACAAAAATGAAAAACTCGTATGTGGACAGAATTGAGCATTCGCAAAGCATCAAAGTGGATCGTTCTACTCTGTTTTGTGTTCTTAGATGTCTAACTTGCTAGTTTATCTTTCATACAACATTTCGTCAGGTAAAGATGCCAATAGACCAAGTAATGTTTGAAATTGCACAAAACATACACAATGAATTGTGTGATACTATCAATCATGCATATGCAAAGAGAATTAGGATATAAGACTTCAATTCATACATATAGGCCATCGGGTCTCTTAATCTACGATGAACACAAAGGGATAAGCACCAAATATTGTGGATTAATGTTCCCCCCTAGGGCTCGGCTTGGCTAACACCCTAGTTTCACACTCAAAGATCAATTAACCATAACTCTCCCATGCACATTCCGAAATTAACCCAAAACCCCATCATCAATACACATAATTAATAGCTATGCAATGGAAAACTCAATTAATTAAGGAAATCATGCAATGGATTTAACAATTCTCAATCAAACACATTAGAGGCAATCCCTAGACTAGACAATCCAAGAATACAATCAAATATGTCATTCTCATATATCCTATCACACAACTATCACGAAATTAAAAGAGAAAAATCGAAGCTACGATTCTTTGAGCATACCTTGAGTAATCGAAACCTTGCACCCACCGTTCGGGACTAGAAACTAGAAAGGGAACTTAGCCACTCATTATAATGAGAATAAACATCAATTTTATAGATAAAAACCAATGTTTACAATCAAGATCACAAGAACTAAGTAAAACCCTAGAGAGAGAAAAAGAGAAAAACTATGGAGGCTAGATGT
This sequence comes from Tripterygium wilfordii, assembly GCF_013401445.1. Classification (NCBI taxonomy): domain Eukaryota; kingdom Viridiplantae; phylum Streptophyta; class Magnoliopsida; order Celastrales; family Celastraceae; genus Tripterygium; species Tripterygium wilfordii. The sequence continues at coordinate 5,706,471 of NC_052241.1, forward strand.
TGTGTAATGAATGAATGAGGAAGAAGACCCAATCTTAGGGTTTTCCTCTTTTTTTACAATGAAAAATACCTAATTACCCTTACAATAACGTCCCCCATTGGTTACATAAATGATTTTCCCCAAATGCCCCTGAAATTTCAGTGCAGAAACTTGCAGATTCGCGATAGGTGTCTGGACAGGTGTCCGGACACTTCATGCATCCTTCAACTTTGTGAGCCTCTGTCTCGATTTGTGAAGAAAGTGTCCGGACGCCTACTGTGGGTGTCCGGACAGTAAGTTTCCGGACACCTTGGGAGGTGTCCTGACACCTCACAGCAAAAAGTGCCCAAAAAGTGCTCCAACTTTCCCGAACAAGTTCCGATTCCTACAAAACCAAGGAGAAACATTTGTAAGTGTAAAACTAAGCTAAAATGCAATCAAATACATTAGCTAAGTGCTAGAACATCCAATTAAAAGACATTGGAACCTCAAAATAGAGGTCCAATCAACCATTAAATTCTATTTAGTGTTCTTAAAAGTCTAAGTTGCAAGTATAGATTTTCAACAATGTTACGTTTGGTAAAGATGCCAATAGACCAGGTTATGTTCGAAATTGCACAATACATGAAAAACTCATCTATGGACAGAATTGAGCATTCCCAAAGCATCAAAGTGTACCATTGTACTCCATTTAGTGTTCTTAGAAGTCTAACTTTGCTAGTTTATCTTTCGTACAAGGTTTCGTTCAGTAAAGATGGCAATAGACCAAGTTATGTTTTAAATTGGACAAAAACTTGAAAAGGTCATCTATGGAGAGAGTTGAGCAATTCCAAAGCTTCAAAGTGGACCATTAAACTCTATTAAGTTTTCTTCTAAGTTGCTAGTTTAGATTTTGAACAACGTTTCGTTCCATAAACATGCCAGTAGACCAAGTTATGTTTGAAATTACACAAAAAGATAAAAACTCGTCTGTGGACAAAATTGAGCATTCTCAAAGCATCAAAGTTGATCGTTGTACTCTGTTTTGTGTTCTTAGAAATCTAACTTGCTAGTTTATCTTTCGTACGACATTTCGTTAGGTAAAGATGCCAACAGATCAAGTTATGTTTGAAATCGTACAAAAACTTGAAAAGCTTTTCTATGGAGAGAGTTGAGCAATTCCAAAGCATCAAAGTGGATCGTTAAACTCTATTTAGTGTTCTCAGAAGCCTATGTTGCTAGTTTATCTTTCGTACAACGTTTCGTTTGGTTAAGATATTAACAGACCAAGTTATGTTTGAAATTGCACATAAGTAAAAAGCTCATCTATCGACAGAATTGTGCATTGCCAAAACATCAAACTGGACCGTTGTACTCTATTTAGTGTTCTTTGAAATCTATGTTGCTAGTTTTTCTTTCGTACATCGTTTCGTTAGGTAAGGATTCCAATAAGTTGCTAGTTTAGCTTTTGTATAATGTTTCATTTGGTAAATATGCCAATTGACCAAGTTATGTATGAAATCGCACAAAAAATTAAAAGGCTCGTCTATGGAGAGAGTTGAGCAATTCCAAAGCATCAAAGTGGATCGTTAAACTCCATTTTGTGTTCTTAGAAGACTATGTCTCTAGTTTAGTTTTCGTACAACATTTTGTTTGGTAAAGAAATTAACAGACCAAGTTATGTTTGAAATTACGCAAAACGTGAACAGCTCGTCTATGAACAGAATTGAGCATTGCCAAAACATCAAACTGGACCGTTGTACTCTATTTATTGTTATTATAAGTCTATGATGCTTGTTTTGCTTTCGTACATCGTTTTGTTAGGTAAAGATACCAATAGACCAAGTTATATTCGAAATTGCACGGAACGTGAAAAACTCGTCTATATGGACAGAATTGAGCATTCACAAAGCATCAAGGTGGATCGTTGTACTCTATTTAGTGCTCTTAGAAGCCGAACATGCTAGTTTATCTTTCGTACAATGTTTCGTTTGGTAAAGATGCCAATAGACCAAGTTATGTTTGAAATTGCACAAAAACTTGAAATGCTCGTCTATGGAGAGAGTTGAGCATTCCAAAGCATTAAAGTGGATCGTTATACTCTATTTAGTGTTCTTAGAAGCCTATGTTGCTAGTTTAACTTTCGTACAACGTTTCGTTTGGTAAAGATATTAATAGACCAAGTTATGTTTGAGATTACACAAAACGCGAAAAGCTCGTCCATCGACAGAGTTGAGCATTGCCAGAGCATCAAACTGGACCGCCGTACTCTATGTAGTGTTCTTAGAAGTCTAACTTGCTGTTTGGCTTTCATACAACTTTTTGTTACGTAAAGTTGCCAATAGACCATGTTATGTTTGACATTGCACAAAAACTTGAAAAGCTCGTCTATGGGGAGAGTTAAGCAATTCTAAAGCATCAAAGTGGACCATTAAACTCTATTTAGTGTTCTTAGAAGTCTAAGTTTCTAGTTTAGCTTGTGTACAATGTTTCGTTCGGTAAAGATGCCAATAGACCAAGTTATGTTCGAAATTACACAAAACGTGAAAAACTTGTCTACGGACAGAATGGACCATTCTCAAAGCATCAAACTGGACCGTTGTACTCTTTTTATTGTTCTTAGAAGCCTAACTTGCTAGTTTATCTTTTGTACAAGGTTTCGTTCGGTAAATATGCCAATAGACCAAGTTATGTTTGAAATTGCACAAAAGCAATAAAATCTCGTCTATGGAGAGAGTTAAGTAATTCCAAAGCATCAAAGTGGACCATTAAACTCTAGTTAGTATTCTTAAAAGTCTTAAGTTGCAAGTTTAGATTTTGAACAATGTTTCGTTTGGTAAAGATTCAAATAGACCAGGTTATGTTCGAAATTGCACAAAACATGAAAAACTCATCTATGGACAGAATTGAACATTCTCAAAGCATCAAAGTGGACCATTGTACTCCATTTGGTGTTCTTAGAAGTCTAACTTGCTAGTTTATCTTTCGTACAAGGTTTCGTTCAGTAAAGATGCCAATAACCCAAGTTATGTTTTAAATTGCACAAAAACTTAAAAAGCTCGTCTATGGAGAGAGTTGAGCAATTCCAAAGCTTCAAAGTGGACCATTAAACTCTATATAGTTTTCTTAGAAGTCTTTGTTGCTAGTTTAGCTTTTGAACAACGTTTCGTTCGGTAAACATGCCAATAGACCAAGTTATGTTTGAAATTGCACAAAAAGTGAAAACTCATCTGTGGACAGAATTGAGCATTCCCAATGCATCAAAGTTGATCGTTGTACTCTGTTTTGTGTTCTTAGAAGTCTAACTTGCTAGTTTATCTTTCGTACAACATTTCGTTAGGTAAAGATGCCAATAGACCAAGTTATGTTTGAAATCGTACAAAAACTTGAAAAGCTCGTCTATGGAGAGAGTTGAGCAATTCCAAAGCATGTGGATCGGTAAGCTCTATTTAGTGTTCTTAGAAGCCTATGTTGCTAGTTTAACTTTCATACAATGTTTCATTTGGTAAAGATATTAACAGACCAAGTTATGTTTGAAATTTCACAAAAGTGAAAAGCTCGTCCATCTACAGAATTGAGCATTGTCAAAACATCAAACTGGACCGTTGTACTCTATTTAGTGTTCTTAGAAGTCTATGTTGCTAGTTTTACTTTCGTACATCGTTTCGTCAGGTAAAGATGCCAATAAGTATCTAGTTTAGCTTTTGTACAATGTTTTGTTTGGTAAAGATGCCAATAGACCAAGTTATGTTTGTTATCGCACAACAAACTGAAAAGCTCATCTATGGAGAGAGTTGAGCAATTCCAAAGCATCAAAGTGGATCATTAGACTCTATTTAGTGTTCTTAGAAGTATATGTCTCTAGTTTAGTTTTCGTACAACATTTCGTTTGGTAAAGATATTAACAAACCAAGTTATGTTTGAAATTGCACAAAATGTGAAGGGCTCGTCTATCGACAGAATTGAGCATTGTAAAAACATCAACCTGGATCGCTATACTCTATTTAGTGTTCTTAGAAGTCTATGTTGCTAGTTTTGCTTTCGTACATCATTTCGTCAGGTAAAGATGCCAATAGACCAAGTTATGTTCAAAATTGCACAGAACGTGAAAAGCTCATCGATGTGGACAGAATTGAGCATTCTCAAAGCATCAAAGTGGGCCGTTGTACTCTATTTAGTGTTCTTAGAAGTCTAAGTTGTTATTTTAGCTTTCGTACAACGTTTCGGTCGATAAAGATGCCAATAGACCAAGTTATGTTCGAAATTGCACAAAACGTGAAAAACTTGTCTATGGACAGAATTGACCATTCCTAAAGCATCAAAGAGGACCATTGTAGTCAATTTAGTGTTCTTAGAAGTCTGACTTGCTAGTTTATCTTTTGTACAAGGTTTCGTTCAGTAAAGATGCCAATAGACCAAGTTATGTTTTAAATTGCACAAAAACTTGAAAAGCTCATCTATGGAAAAAGTTGAGCAATTCCAAAGCTTCAAAGTGGACCATTAAACTCTATTTATTGTTCTTAGAAGTCTAAGTTGCTAGTTTAGCTTTTGAACAACGTTTCGTTCGGTAAAGATCGCAATAGACTAGGTTATGTTCGAAATTACACAAAACGTGAAAAACTTATTTATGGACAGAACTGAGCTTTCTTAAAGCATCAAAGTGGACAGTTGTACTCTATGTAGTGTTCTTAGAAGTCTAACTTGCTAGTTTATCTTTCGTACAAGGTTTCGTTTAGTAAAGATGCCAATAGACCAAGTAATGTTTTAAATTGCACAAAAACTTGAAAAGCTCGTTTATGGAGGGAGTTGAGCAATTCCAAAGCATCAAAGTGGACTGTTAAACATTATTTAGTGTTCTTCTAAGTCTATGTTGCTAGTTTAGCTTTAGTACAATGTTTCAAAGGTAAAGATTCCAATAGACCAAGTTATGTTTGAAATTGCACAAAACATGAAAAACTCATCTATCGATAGAATTGAGCATTGCCAAAACATCAAACTGGACCGTCGTACTCTATTTAGTGTTCTTAGAAATCTAGGATGCTAGTTTTGCTATCGTACATCGTTTTGTTAGGTAAAGATGCCAATAGATCGAGTTATGTTCGAAATTACACGGAACGTGAAAAGCTCGTCTAAATGGACAGAATTGAGCCTTCAGAAAGCATCAAAGTGGACCATTGTACTCTATTTAGTGTTCATAGAAATCTAACATGCTAGTTTATCTTTCGTACAACGCTTCGTTAGGTAAAGATGCCAATACACCAAGTTATGTTTGAAATTGCACAAAAACTTGAAAAGCTCGTCTATGGAGAGAGTTGAGCATTCCAAAGCATTAAAGTGGATCGTTAAACTCTATTAAGTGTTCTTAGAAGCCTATGTTTCTATTTTAACTTTTGTACAACGTTTCATTTGGTAAAGATATTAAGAGACCAGGTTATGTTTGAAATTGCACAAAATGTGAGAAGCTCGTCTATCGACAGAATTGAGCATTGCCAAAACATCAAATCGGACAGTTGTACTCTATTTAGTGTTCCTAGAAGTCTATGTTGCTATTTTCGCTTTCGTACAATGTTTCGTTAGGTAAAGATGCCAATAGCTAAGTTATGTTTGAAAAGCTCTTCTATATGGACAGAATTGAGCATTCCTAAAGCATCAAAGTGGACCGTTGTACTCTATTTTCTGTTCTTAGAAGTCTAACTTGCTAGTTTCTCTTTCGCACAACGTTTTCTTAGGTAAAGATGCCAATACACCAAGTAATTTTTGAAATTACACAAAAACTTGAAAAGCTCGTCTATGGAGAGAGTTGAGCAATTCCGTGGCATCAAAGTGGATCGTTAAACTCTATTTAGTGTTCCTAGAAGCCTATGTTGCTAGTTTAGCTTTCGTATTGCGTTTCGTTTGGTAAAGATATTAATAGACCAAGTTATGTTTGAGATTGCATAAAATGTGAAAAGCTCGTCTATCGATAGAGTTGAGCTTTGCCAGCGCATCAAACTGGACCGTTGTACTCTATTTAGTTTTCTTAGAAGTCTAACTTGCTAGTTTAGCTTTCGTACAACGTTTTGTTACGTGAAGTTGCCAATAGACCTTGTTATGTTTGACACTGTACAAAAACTTGAGTTGCTCGTCTCTAGAGAGAGTTGAGCAATTCCAAAGATCAAAGTGGACCATTCAACTCTATTTAGTGTTCTTAGAAGTGTAAGTTGCTAGTTTAGCTTTTGTACAACGTTTCATTTGGTAAAGATGCCAATAGACCAGGTTATGTTCAAAATTGCACAAAACGTGAAAAACTTGTCTATGGACAGAATTGAGCTTTCCCAAAGCATCAAAGTGGACCGTTGTACTCTATTTGGTGTTCTTAGAAGTCTAACTTGCTAGTTTATCTTTCGTACAGGTTTCGTTCAGTAAAGATGCCAATAGACCAAGTTATGTTTTAAATTGCACGAAAACTTGAAAAGCTCGTTTATGGAGGGAGTTGAGCAATTCCAAAGCATCAAAGTGGACCGTTAAACTCTATTTAGTGTTCTTATAAGTCTATGTTGCAAGTTGAGCTTTCGTACAATGTTTCAAATGTTGGGATTATGTCCTAATAACATACCGTGTATGACAGTTCTGATGTTTATTGATGAATATTTAATATTGCATTATGTGTATTAGATGTCTTTTCATTTATGTATGAATGTTCCATCAACGTCTAGGGATGTTATTTATAGCAATCTTGGATACTCAGATACATTTTTTGTGTGAGTATAGATAGACACAAGATTCACTATTACATCCAAAATAAATTAGTCACAACCAGATTAACAAAGCTAGACACTTTGTTGATATAGGTTGTAGTGCATGGACATCTCCAAATAGGGGAGTGGTTTGTCTTGATCACTCGAGAGGAGTCTCGGATTGGTGCGCTAGTGTATGTAAGGAAACATACATTGACGGATTTACATAGGAAAGAACAACCAGAAAAGTATTATCAATGAGTTGTTCATCCTATAGCTGTGAGAGTAGCATATCTCTTAAGCTTAAGTGGGTCAATACTTTCATACTTATAGCATGTGCGTTTTGATTCATCAATGAGTGAGACACACACTATTGTCAATATACTCGATGAATTGGATGTATGCCACTAGGGTGTGGGAGCATACCTACAACATAGTCATTCATGTACTTTCGGGATACGGAAGTGTAAGCACCCACCTGAGAGGTTCAAATTAATCTACCCAGAAACTCTACAGAGTGATTCTTATGGATCAAGCGTTAGCATTTAGATTGATCGACGTGTCAATCTAATACGCTTAGTGGATAGATATAAGGGAACCGAGAGCTTGGGGGCAATATGGACTTTGGAGTGTTTGATAGTACATAAACTCTCACTCCAACTTACCGGGTGTTGCATGGAGGATATATTCGTACACATCTCACAGGGGTCAGGGACAGGTTTCTAATAAGAAAAGCATCGATGTAAGAATCGTACATCTCTAGGAGTTCATCCATAGTTCAGGTGGTGTCAGACGAACATTGGATTGAAATATTATTCCTAGTCATAGGGCTTGGCGGTAAAGAATAATATTTCAGGAGCCTAGATCTGTATGTCCTACGGAGTCCCCTTGGTAGCCCCATTTTAGTCTCTCGTCCTATTAAAGGAAGAATGGCAGATTTCACCATATCACAGTGGTCATTGGGATGTTTACAAGAATATAATTTGCATAGCAAATAGATATAATTTTATTGGTTTTGGATTTCCAAAGATAACCCTAAGATGAAATTATTTTTGTTAAGATATACAAAATTCTTGTAAGTGTATTTATGATAAAATAATAAGTCTCGGAATTTTGATTTGGACAGTAAAATAAATATTTTACATAACAGAAATTAAAGTCAAGAATGCACTTAGGATCAAAATAATATTTGAGCCTTGAATTCTTGCAGGGCTAGGCCCATACCATGCCTTGCAATGCAAGTCATGGTTGCCTAATAAGGAAACATAAAAAGGAGGCGCCATTCATTAATAGGCAGGCCTCCTTTTTTTTGTCTTCTAATTCCAATAGGTTTGGAACGTACAAACCTAATGAGAGACTTGTTAATTTTTGGTATATATACATACTCTCTCATATATATATATATAGGGACATATATGCTCAAATTGAGCTGCCGCTTTTATATATAACCAAGAGAGAGACAATCGCTCGGCTGTGAGAAACAAAGAAAAAAATTCTAGTAGTGCCCGAGAGACAATCCCAAGTCATAACCGTGTGTTTGTTTTTTTTGGATCACCACCAATCGATGATTTTTTGCTTTGCACATTCGCAAGGGGATTAAGGAAAATACCAAGGAAACAACGTAGGCATTCCAAGTTGGTAGAGACCAAGGCTGTGGTTCGTGCGTTCAGGAAAATAAGAAAGCTTAGGACCTTGATTTTGAAGAGGTTGGTTAATCTCTAACCTTCTTGATGCCATGTTGTGTATGCTTGATCTTGTTTTAATAATTGTTAGGATATAAACCTAGAAGAATGCTAGGATTATTTACAAAGATTAAAACTTGATATTGTGTGTTCGATTAACATGTTAAAATAAGATTTGAGAACGAATAAATTTTTAGAAGCATGTTAGGCAAAAACATGTTATGCTAAGACAATCCTAGTTAGCTTCCGCTGCATAACTAAAATTAGTTTTAGTAACCAACATCGAAGGTAAAGATTCTAATAGACCAAGTTATGTTTGAAATAGCACAAAACGTGAAAACCTCATCTATCCACAGAATTGAGCATTGTCAAAACATCAAACTGGACGGTTGTACTCTATTTAGTGTTCTTAGAAGTCTATGATGCTAATTTTGCTTTCATACATCGTTTTGTTAGGCAAAGATGCCAATAGACCAAGTTATGTTGACATTGCACAAAAGCTTGAAAAACTCATTTATGGAGAGAGTTAAGCAATTCCGAAGCGTCAAAGTGGACCATTAAACTCTATTTAGTGTTCGTAAAAGTCTAAGTTGCTAGTTTAGATTTTGAACAACGTTTCGTTTGGTAAAGATGCCAATAGACTAGGTTATGTTCGAAATTGCACAAAACTTGAAAAACTTGTCTATGGACAGAATTGAGCATTCCCAAAGCATCGAAGTGGACCATTGTACTCCATTTAGTTTTCTTAGAAGTCCAGCTTGCTAGTTTATCTTTCGTACAAGGTTTCGTTCAATAAAGATGCGAATAGACCAAATTATGTTTTAAACTGCACAAAAACTTGAAAATCTCGTTGATGGAGAGAGTTGAGCAATTCCAAAGCTACAAAGTGGACCATTAAAATCTATTTAGTTTTCTTAGAAGTCTAAGTTGCAAGTTTAGCTTTTGAACTTTTCAACAACATTTCGTTCTGTAAAGATGCCAATAGACAAAGTTATGTTTGAAATTGCACAAAAAGTGAAAAACTCGTATGTGGATAGAATTGAGCATTCCCAAAGCATCAAAGTCGACCGTTGTACTCTGTTTTGTGTTCTTAGGAGTCTAACTTGCTAGTTTATCTTTCGTGCAACATTTCGTTAGGTAAAGATGCCAATAGACCAAGTAATGTTTGAGATTGCACAAAAACTTGAAAAGCTCCTCTATGGAGAGAGTTGAGCAATTCCAAAGCATCAAAGTAGATCGTTAAACTCTATTTAGTGTTCCTAGAACCCTATGTTGCTAGTTTAGCTTTCGTACAATGTTTTGTTACGTAAAGTTGCCAATAGACCTTGTCATGTTTGACATTGCACAAAAACTGGAAAAGCTCATCTATGGAGAGAGTTGAGCAATTCCAAAGCATCAAAGTGGACCATTAAAATCTATTTAGTGTTCTTAGAAGTCTAAGTTGCTAGTTTAGCTTTTGTACAACGTTTCGTTCGATAAAAATGCCAATAGACTAAGTTATGATCGAAATTGCACAAAACGTGAAAAACTTGTCTATGGACAGAATTGACCATTCCCAAAGCATCAAAGTGGACTGTTGTACTCTATTTAGTGTCCTTAGAAGTCTAGCTTGCTAGTTTATCTTTCATACAAGGTTTCGTTCGGTAAAGATGCCAATAGACCAAGTTATGTTTGAAATTGCACAAATGCTTGAAAAGCTCGTTCATGGAGAGAGTTAAGCAATTCCAAAGCATCAAAGTGGACCATTAAACTCTATTTAGTGGTCCTAAAAGTCTAAGTTGCTAGTTTAGATTTTGAACAATGTTTCGTTTGGTAAAGATGCCAATAGACCAAGTTATGTTCGAAATTGCACAAAACGTGAAAAACTCGTTTATGGACAGAATTGAGCATTCCTAAAGCATCAAAGTGGATCATTATACTCCATTTAGTGTTTTTAGAAGTCTAACTTACTAGTTTATCTTTCGTAAAAGGTTTCGTTCAGTAAAGATGCTAATAGACCAAGTTATGTTTTAAATTGCACAAAAACTTGAAAATCTCGTCTATGGAGAGAGTTGAGCAATTCCAAAGATTCAAAGTGGACCATTAAACTCTATTTAGTTTTCTTAAAAGTCTAAGTTGCATGTTTAGCTTTTGAACAACATTTTGTTCGGTAAAGATGCCAATAGACCAAGTTATGTTTGAAATTGCACAAAAAGTGAAAAAGTCGTCTGTGGACAGAATTGATCATTCCCAAAGCATCAAAGTAGACCATTGTACTCTGTTTTGAGTTGTTCATCCTATAGCTGTGAGAGTACGATATCTCTTAAGCTTGAGTAGGTCAATACTTTCATACTTATAGCGTGTGCATTTTGATTCATCAATGAGTGAGACATACACTATTGTCAATATACTCGATGAATTGGATGTATGCCACTAGGGTGTGGAAGTGGAAGCATACCTACAAAATATTCATTCATGTACTTTTGGGATACGGAAGTGTAAGCACCCACCTGAGAGGTTCAAATTAATGTACCGAGAAACTCTGCAGAGTGATCTTTATGGATCAAGCGTTAGCATTTAGATTGATCGACGGGTCAATCTAATACGCTTAGTGGATAGATATTAGGGAACTAAGAGCTCAGGGGAAATATGGACTTTGGAATGTTTGATAGTACATAAACTCTCACTCCAACTTACCGGGTGTTGCATGGAGGATATATTTGTACACATCTCACAGGTCAGGGACAGGTTTCTAATAGGAAAATCCTCGATATAAGAATCGTACATCTCTGGGAGTTCATCCATAGTTTAGGTAGTGTCAGACGAACATTGGATTGAAATATTATTCCTAGTCATAGGGCATGGCGGTAAAGAATAATATTTCGGGAGCCTAGATTTGTATGTCCTGCGGAGTCCCCTTGGTGGCCTCATTTTAGTCTCTCGTCCTACTAAAGGAAGATCGACAAATTTCACCATGTCACAATGGTCATTGGGATATTTCAAGAATAGAGTTTGTATAACAAAAAGGATATAATTTTATTGGGTTTTGGTTTTCCAAAGATAATCTCAAGATAAAATTATTTTTGTTAAGACATACAAAATTCTTGTAAGTGTATTTATATTAAATAATAAGTCTCAGAATTTCGGTTTAGATTGTAAAACAAATATTTTACATAATCGAAATTAGAGTCAAGAATGGACCAAAGACCAATATAATATTTGAGCCTTGAATTCTTGAAAGATTGCGCCCAATGGAAAACGTAGAGGTCCAATAAAGTTGGAAAGATTCTATTGTGGACCAAGATAGGCCCAACCCATGCCTTGCAATGCAAGACACGGTCGGCCATACTAGGTTTTCGAAAAGCTGGCCGATCACTACTTGAATTGGTGGTCAAGTTTGTTAGTTTCCTAATTCCAATGGAATAGGAATTTCAAAGACCTAGTGAGACTTATTTAATTCTATATAAATACAACACCTTCTATATTTTTTTGTTTAGGCATCAAGGTTGTAGTTTTTTTTTTCCTCAGCCGCTTAAGACAAAACAAAAAAAAAAGGGAAGAGTGAAATCTTATAGTGGCCGAGTGTTACATTCACACAAAAAGGAAGCAACCGTGTGTGTGATTTTGGTTCACCGCCAATCGGTGATTTTTGCTTTGCACGTTCACAAGGAGATTAAGGGGAATACCAAGGAAACGACGTAGGCATTCCAAGTTGGTAGAGATCAAGACGGCGGTTCGTGCGTTTAAGAAAAGAAGAAAGCTTAGGACCTCCATTTTGAAGAGGTTGGTTAATCTCTAACTTTCTTGATGCCATGTTGTGTGTACTTGATCTTGTTTTAATAATTGTTAGGATATAAACCTAGAACCATACTAGGATTATTTACAAAGATTAAAACTTGATCTTGTGTGTTTGATTAACATGTTAAAATAAGATTTGAGATCAAATAAATTTTTAGAAGCATGTTAGGTGAAAACACGCTATGGCCGTAGGACATCGTTTGTTAAATTTTGATTAATACCTATGCTAAGACGATCCTAGTTAGCTTCCGCTGCATGACTAAAATTAGTTTTAGTAACCAACAAGTTTATCTTTCGTACAAGGTTTCATCTAGTAAAGATGCTAATAGACCAAGTTATATTTTAAATTGCACAAAAACTTGAAAATCTCGTCTATGGAGAGAGTTGAGCAATTCCAAAGATTCAAAGTGGACCATTAAACTCAATTTAGTTTTCTTAGAAGTCTAAGTTGCAAGTTTAGCTTTTCAACAACGTTTCGTTCGGTAAAGATGCCAATAGACCAAGTTATGTTTGAAATTGCACAAAAAGTGAAAAACTTGTCTGTGGACAGAACTGATCATTCCCAAAGCATCAAAGTAGACCGTTGTACTCTGTTTTGTGTTCTTAGAAGTATAACTTGCTAGTTTATCTTTCGTACAACATTTCATTAGGTAAAGATGCCAATAGACCAAGTAATGTTTGAAATTGCACAAAAACTTGAAAAGCTCCTCTATGGAGAGAGTTGAGCAATTCCAATGCATCAAAGTGGATCATTAAACTCTATTTAGTGTTCCTAGAAGCCTATGTTGCTAGTTTAACTTTCGTATAACGTTTCGTTTGGTAAAGATATTAATAGACCACGTTATGTTTGAAATTGCACAAAAGTGAAAAGCTCGTCTATCGACAGAATTGAGCATTGCCAAAACATCAAACTGGACCATTGTACTCTATTTAGTGTTCTTAGAAATCCATGTTGCTAATAAGTTGCTAATTTAGCTTTTGCACAATATTTCGTTTGGTAAAGATGCCAATAGACCAAGTTATGTTTGACATCGCACAAAAAATGGAAAAGCTCGTAAATGGAGAGAGTTGAGCAATTCAAAAGCATCAACGTACATCGTTAAACTCTATTTAGTGTTCTTAGAATACTATGTCGCTAGTTTAGTTTTTCTACAACATTTCGTATGGTAAAGATATTAACAGACCAAGTTATGTTTGAAATTGTGCAAAACGTGAAAAGCTCGTCCATCGACAGAATTGAGCATTGCCAAAACATTAAACTGGACCGTTGTACTCTATTTAGTGTTCTTAGAAGGCTATGTTGGCAGTTTTCCTTTAGTACATCATTTCAATAGGTAAAGATGCCAATAGACCAAGTTATGTTCAAAATTGCACAGAATATGAAAAGCTCATCTATATGGATAGAATTGAGCATTCCCAAAGCATGAAAGTGGACCATTGTACTCCATTTAGTGTTCCTAGAAGTCTAGCTTGCTAGTTTATCTTTCATACAAGGTTTCGTTCAGTAAAGATGCCAATAGACCAAGTTATCTTTTAAATTGCACAAACACTCAAAAATCTTGTTTATGGAGAGAGTTGAGCAATTCCAAAGCTTCAAAGTGGACCATTAAACTCTATTTAGTTTTCTTAGAAGTCTAAGTTGCAAGTTTATCTTTTCAACAACGTTTTGTTCGGTAAAGATGCCAATAGACCAAGTTAAGTTTAAAATTACACAAAAAGTAAAAAACTCGTCTGTGGATAGAATTGACCATTCCCAAAGCATCAAAGTGGACCGTTGTACATTGTTTTGTGTTCTTAGAAGTATAACTTGCTAGTTTATCTTTCGTACAACATTTCGTTAGGTAAAGAAGAAAATAGACCAAGTAATGTTTGAAATTGCATAAAAACTTGAAAAGCTCCTCTATGGAGAGAGTTGAGCAATTCCAAAGCATCGAAGTGGATCGTTAAACTCTATTTAGTGTTCCTAGAAGCCTATGTTGCTAGTTTAGCTTTCGTACAGCATTTAGTTTGGTAAAGATATTAATAGACCAAGTTATGTTTGAGATTACACAAAATGTGAAAAGCTCGTCTATCGAAAGGGTTGAGCAGTGCCAGAGCATCAAACAGGACCGTTGTACTCTATTTAGTGTTCTTAGAAGTTTAACTTGCTAGTTTAGCTTTCGTACATCGTTTTGCTACGTAAAGTTGCCAATAGACCTTGTTATGTTTGACATTGCACAAAAACTTGAAAAGCTCATCCATGGAGAGAGTTGAGCAATTCCAAAGCATCAAAGTGGACCATTAAACTCTATTTAGTTTTCTTAGAAGTCTAAGTTGCTGGTTTAGCTTTTGTACAACATTTCGTTTGGTAAAGATGCCAATAGACTAAGTTATGTTCGAAATTGCACAAAACGTGAAAAACTTATCTATGGACAGAATTGACCATTCCCAAAGCATCAAAGTGGACCGTTGTACTGTATTTAGTGTTCTTAGAAGTCTAACTTGCTAGTTTATCTTTCGTACAAGGTTTCGTTCGGTAAAGATGCCAATAGACCATGTTATGTTTGAAATTGCACAAAAGCTTGGAAAGCTCGTCTATGGAGAGAGTTAAGCAATTCCAAAGCATCAAAGTGGACCATTAAACTCTATTTAGTGGTCTTAAACGTCTAAGTTGCTAGTTTAGATTTTGAACAATGTTTCGTTTGGTAAAGATGCCAATAGACCAGGTTATGTTCGAAATTGCACAAAACGTGAAAAACTCGTCTATGGACAGAATTGAGCATTCCCAAAGCATGAAACTGGACCATTGTGCTCCATTCAGTGTTCTTAGAAGTCTAACTTTCTAGTTTATCTTTCGTACAAGGTTTCGTTCAGTAAAGATGCCAATAGACCAAGTTATGTTTTAAATTGCACAAAAACTTGACAATCTCATCAATGGAGATAGTTGAGCAATTCCAAAGCTTCAAAGTGATCCATTAAACTCTATTTAGTTTTCTTAGAAGTCTAGCTTGCTAGTTTCTCTTTCGTACAAGGTTTCGTTCTGTAAAGATGCCAATAGACCAAGTTATGCTTTAAATTGCACAAAAACTTGAAAATCTCGTTTAGGGAGAGAGTTGCGCAATTTCAAAGCGTCAAAGTGGACCGTTAAACTCTATTTAGTGTGCCTAGAAGCCTATGTTGCTAGTTTAGCTTTCGTATAGCGTTTCGTTTGGTAAAGATATTAATAGACCAAGTTATGTTTGAGAATACACAAAACGTGAAAAGCTCGTCTATCGACAGAGTTGAGCATTGCCAGAGCATCAAACAGGACCGCTGTACTCTATTTAGTGTTCTTAGATGTCTAACTTGCTAGTTTAGCTTTCGTACAGTGTTTTGCTCCGTAAAGTTACCAATAGACCTTGTTATGTTTGACATTGGACAAAAACTTGAAAAGCACATCTATGGAGAGAGTTGAGCAATTCCAAAGCATCAAAGTGGACCATTGAACTCTATTTAGTGTTCTTAGAATACTAAGTTGCTAGTTTAGCTTTTGTACAACGTGTCGTTCGGCAAAGATGCCAATAGACTAAGTTATGTTCGAAATTGCACAAAACGTGAAAAACTTGTCTATGAACAGAATTGACCATTCCCAAAGCTTCAAAGTAGACCGTTGTACTCTATTTAGTGTTGTTAGAAGTCTACCTTGCTAGTTTATCTTTCGTACAAGGTTTCGTTTGGTAAGGATGCCAAGAGACCAAGTTATGTTTGAAATTGCACAAAAGCTTGGAAAGCTCGTCTATGGAGAGAGTTAAGCAATTCCAAAGCATCAAAGTGGACCATTAAACTCTATTTAGTGGTCTTAAAAGTCTAAGTTGCTAGTTTAGATTTTGAACAATGTTTCATTTGGTAAAGATACCAATAGACCAGGTTATGTTCGAAATTACACAAAATGTGAAAAACTCTTCTATGGACATAATAGAGCATTCCCAAAGCATCAAAATGGACCATTGTACTCCATTCAGTGTTCTTAGAAGTCTAACTTGCTAGTTTATCTTTCGTACAAGGTTTCCTTCAGTAAAGATGCCAATAGACCAAGTTATGTTTTAAATTGCACAAAAACTTGAAAATCTTATCTATGGAGAGAGTTGAGCAATTCCAAAGCTTCAAAGTGGACCATTAAAATCTATTTAGTTTTCTTCAAAGTCTAAGTTGCAAGTTTAGCTTTTGAACAATGTTTCGATCGGTAAAAAAGCCAATAGACCAAGTTATGTTTGAAATTGCACAAAAAGCGAAAAACTCATCTGTGGACAGAATTGAGCATTCCCAAAGCATCAAAGTAGACCGTTGTACTATGTTTTGTGTTCTTAGAAGTCTAACTTGCTAGTTTATCTTTCGTACAACATTTCGTTAGGTAAAGATGCCAATAGACCAAGTAATGTTTGAAATTGCATAAAAACTTGAAAAGCTCCTCCCTAGAGAGAGTTGAGCAATTCCAAAGCATCAAAGTAGATCGTTAAACTCTATTTAGTGTTCCTAGAAGCCTATGTTGCTAGTTTAGCTTTCATACAGTGTTTCATTTGGAAAAGATATTAATAGACCAAGTTATGTTTAAGATTACACAAAACGTGAAAAGCTCGTCTATCGACAGAGTTGAGCATTGCCAGAGCATCTAACTGGACCGTTGTACTCTAGTTAGTGTTCTTAGAAGTCTAACTTGCTAGCTTAGCTTTCGTACAATGTTTTGTTACGTAAAGTTGCCAATAGACCTTGTTATGTTTGAAATTGCACAAAAACTTGAAAGGCTCATCTATGGAGAGTGTTTAGCAATTCCAAGGCATCAAAGTGGACCGTGAAACTTTATTTCGTGTTCTTAGACGTCTAAGTTGCTAGTGTAGCTTTTGAACAGCGTTTCATTCGGTAAAGATGGCAACAGACCAAGTTATGTTTGAAATTGCACAAAAAGTGAAAAACTCGTCTGGTGACAGAATTGAGCATTCCCAAAGCATCAAAGTCGACCGTTGTACTCTGTTTTGTGTTCTTAGAAGTCTAATTTGCTAGTTTATCTTTCGTACAACATTTCGTTTGGTAAAGATGTCAATAGACCAAGTTATGTTTGAATTCACACAAAAACTTGAAAAGCTCGTCTATGGAGAGAGTTGAGCAATCTCAAAGCATCAAAAAGGATTGTTAAACTCTATTTAGTGTTCTTAGAAGCCTGTGTTGCTAGTTTAACTTTTGTATAACGTTTCGTTTGGTAAAGATATTAACAGACCAAGTTATGTTTGCAATTGCACAAAAGTGAAATGCTCATCTATCGACAGAATTGAGCATTGCCAAAACATCAAACTGGACCATTGTACTCTATTTAGTGTTCTTAGAAGTCCATGTTGCTAGTTTTGCTTTCGTACAACATTTCGTTAGGTAAAGATGCCAATAAGTTGCCAATTTAGCTTTTGCACAATGTTTCGTTTGGTAAAGATGCCAATAGACCATGTTATGTTTGACATCGCACAAAAAATGGAAAAGCTCGTAAATGGAGAGAGTTTAGCAATTCCAAAGCATCAAAGTATATCATTAAACTCTATTTAGTGCTCTTAGAAGACTATTTCGCTAGTTTAGTTTTTGTACAACACTTCATTTGGTAAAGATATTAACAGACCAAGTTATGTTTGAAATTGCGTAAAAAGTGAAAAGCTCGTCCATCGATAGAATTGAGCATTTCCAAAACATCAAACTGGATTGTTGTACTCTATTTAGTGTTCTTAGAAGTCTATGTTGGTAGTTTTGCTTTAGTACATCGTTTCATTAGGTAAAGATGCCAATAGAACAAGTTATGTTCAAAATTGCACAGAACATGAAAAGCTCATCTACGTGGACAGAATTGAGCATTCCCAAAGCATCAAAGTGGACCATTGTACTCCATTTAGTGTTCTTAGAAGTCTAGCTTGCTAGTTTATCTTTCGTACAAGGTTTCGTTCAGTAAAGATTCCGATAGACCAAGTTATGTTTTAAATTGCACAAACACTTGAAAATCTTGTTTATGGGGAGAGTTTAGCAATTCCAAAGCTTCAAAGTGGACCATTAAACTCTATTTAGTTTTCTAAGAAGTCTAAGTTGCAAGTTTAGCTTTTCAACAACGTTTTGTTCGGTAAAGATGCCAATAGACCAAGTTATGTTTAAAATTACACAAAAAGTGAAAAACTCATTTGTGGACAGAATTGACCATTCCCAAAGCATCGAAGTGGACCGTTGTACATTATTTTGTGTTCTTAGAAGTCTAACTTGCTAGTTTATCTTTCGTACAATATTTCGTTAGGTAAAGATGCCAATAGACCAAGTAATGTTTGAAATTCACAAAAACTTGAAAAGCTCCCCTATGGAGAGAGTTGAGCAATTCCAAAGCATCGAAGTGGATCATTAAACTCTATTTAGTGTTCCTAGAAGCCTATGTTGATAGTTTAGCTTTCGTACAACGTTTCGTTTGGTAAAGATATTAATAGACCAAGTTATGTTTGAGATTACCCAAAACGTGAAAAGCTCGTCGATCGAAAGAGTTGAGCAGTGCCAGAGCATCAAACTGGACTGTTGTACTCTATTTAGTGTTCTTAGAAGTCTAACTTGCTAGTTTAGCTTTCGTACATCGTTTTGCTACGTAAAGTTGCCAATAGACCTTGTTATGTTTGACATTGCACAAAAACTTGAAAAGCTCGTCTATGGAGAGAGTTGAGCAATTCCAAAGCGTCAAAGTGGACCATTAAACTCTATTTTGTTTTCTTGGAAGTCTAAGTTGCTAGTTTAGCTTTTGTACAACATTTCGTTTGGTAAAGATGCCAATAGACTAAGTTATGTTCGAAATTGCACAAAACGTGAAAAACTTGTCAATGGACAGAATTGACCATTCCCAAAGCATCAAAGTGGACCGTTGTACTCTATTTTTAGTGTTCTTAGAAGTCTAACTTGCTAGTTTATCTTTCGTACAAGGTTTCGTTCCGTACAGATGTGAATAGACCATGTTATGCTTGAAATTGCACAAAAGCTTGGAAAGCTCATCTACGAAGAGAGTTAAGCAATTCCCAAGCATAAAAGTTGACCATTAAACTCCATTTAGTGGTCTTAAAATTCTAAGTTGCTCGTTTAGATTTTGAACAATGTTTCGTTTGGTAAAGATGCTAATAGACCAGGTTATGTTCGAAATTACACAAAATGTGAAAAACTCGTCTATGGACAAAATTGAGCATTCCCAAAGTATCAAAGTGGACCACTGTACTCCATTCAGTGTTATTAGAAGTCTAACTTGCTACTTTATCTTTCATACAAGGTTTCGTTCAGTAAAGATGCCAATAGACGAAGTTATGTTTTAAATTGCACAAAAACTTGACAATCTCATCTATGGAGAGAGTTGAGCAATTCCAAAGCTTCAAAGTGAACCATTAAACTCTATTTAGTTTTCTTAGAAGTCTGAGTTGCAAGTTTAGCTTTTCAACAACGTTTCGTTTGGTAAAGATGTCAATAGACCAAGTTATCTTTAAAATTGCACAAAAAGTGAAAAACTCGTCTGTGGACAGAATTGACCATTCCCAAAGCATCAAAGTGGACCGTTGCACATTGTTTTGTGTTCTTAGAATTCTAACTTGCTAGTTTATCTTTCGTACAACATTTCGTTAGGTAAAGATGCCAATAGACCAAGTAATGTTTGAAATTGCACAAAAACTTGAAAAGTTCCTCTATGGAGAGAGTTGAGCAATTGCAAAGCAACGAAGTGGATCGTTAAACTCTATTTAGTGTTCCTAGAAGCCTATGTTGCTAGTTTAGCATTCGTACAGCGTTTCGTTTTGTAAAGATATTAATAGACCAAGTTATGTTTGAGATTACACAAAACGTGAAAAGCTCGTCTATCGACAGAGTTGAGCAGTGTCAGAGCATCAAACTAGACCGTTGTACTCTATTTAGTGTTCTTAGAAGTCCAACTTGCTAGTTTAGCTTTCGTACATCGTTTTGCTACGTAAAGTTGCCAATAGACCTTATTATGATTGACATTGCACAAAAACTTGAAAAGCTCGCCTATGGAGAGAGTTGAGCAACTCCAAAGCATCAAAGTGGACCATTAAACTCTATTTAGTTTTCTTAGAAGTCTAAATTGCTAGTTTAGCTTTTGTACAACATTTCGTTCGGTAAAGATGCCAATACACTAAGTTATGTTCGAAATTGCACAAAACGTGAAAAACTTGTCTATGGACAGAATTGACATTCCCAAAGCATCAAAGTGGACCGTTGTACTCTATTTAGTTTTCTTAGAAGTCTAACTTGCTAGTTTATCTTTCGTACAAGGTTTCGTTCGGTAAAGATGCCAATAGACCATGTTTTGTTTGAAATTGCCCAAAATGTGAAAAACTCGTCTGTGGACAAAATTGAGCATTCCTAAAGCATCAAAGT
Organism: Tripterygium wilfordii; assembly: GCF_013401445.1. Taxonomy (NCBI): domain Eukaryota; kingdom Viridiplantae; phylum Streptophyta; class Magnoliopsida; order Celastrales; family Celastraceae; genus Tripterygium; species Tripterygium wilfordii. The sequence continues at coordinate 5,726,995 of NC_052241.1, forward strand.
GGACCGTTGTACTCTGTTTTGTGTTCTTAGAAGTCTAACTTGCTAGTTTATCTTTCGGACAACATTTTGTCAGGTAAAGATGCCAATAGACCAAGTTATGTTTAAGATCGCACAAAAACTTGAAAAGCTCGTCTATGGAGAGAGTTGAGCAATTCCAAAACATTGGTGGATCGTTAAACCCTATTTAGTGTTCTTAGAAGCCTATGTTGCTAGTTTAACTTTCGTAGAACGTTTCTTTTGGTAAAGATAATAACAGACCAAGTTATGTTTGAAATTGCACAAAATGTGAAAAGCTCATCTATCGACAGAATTGAGCATTGCCAAAACATCAAACTGGACCATTGTACTCTATTTAGTGTTCTGAGAAGTCTATGTTGCTAGTTTTGCTATAGTACATCGTTTCATTGGGAAAAGATGTCAATAGACCGAGGTATGTTCGACATTGCATAGAACTTGAAAAGCTCGTCTACGTGGACAGAATTGGGCATTCCCAAAGCATGAAAGTGGACCATTGTACTCTATTTAGTGTTCTTACAAGTCTAGCTTGCTAGTTTCTCTTTTGTACAAGGTTTCATTCAGTAAAGATGCCAATAGACCAAGTTATGCTTTAAATTGCACAAAAACTTGAAAATCTCGTTTAGGGAGAGAGTCGAGCAATTCCAAAACATCAAAGTGGATCGTTAAACCCTATTTAGTGTTCTTAGAAGCCTATGTTGCTATTTTAACTTTCGTAGAATGTTTCTTTTGGTAAAGATAATAACAGACCAAGTTAATGTTGAAATTGCACAAAATGTGAAAAGCTCATCTGTCGACAGAATTGAGCATTGCCAAAACATCAAACTGGACCGTTGTACTCTATTTAGTGTTCTTAGAAGTCTATGTTGCTAGTTTTTCTATAGTACATCGTTTCATTGGGAAAAGATGTCAATCAACCGAGTTATGTTCGAAATTGCATAGAACTTGAAAAGCTCGTCTACGTGGACAGAATTGAGCATTCCCAAAGCATGAAAGTGGACCATTGTACTCTATTTAGTTTTTTTATAAGTCTAGCTTGCTAGTTTCTCTTTCGTACAAGGTTTCGTTCAGTAAAGATGCCAATAGACCAAGTTATGCTTTAAATTGCACAAAAACTTGAAAATCTCGTTTAGGGAGAGAGTCGAGCAATTCCAAAGCTTCAAAGTGGACCATTAAACTCTATTTAATTTTCTTAGAAGTCTAAGTTGCAAGTTTAGCTTTTGAACAACGTTTCATTCGGTAAAGATGCCAATAGACCAAGTTATGTTTAAAATTGCACAAAAGGTAAAAAATTCATCTGTGGACAGAATTGACCATTCCCAAAGCATCAAAGTGGACCGTTGTACTTTTTTTTCGTGTTCTTAGAAGTCTAACTTGCTAGTTTATCTTTCGTACAACATTTCGTTAGGTAAAGATGCCAATAGACCAAGTAATGTTTGAAATTACACAAAAACTTGAAAAGCTCCTCTATGGAGAGTGTTGAGCAATCCAAAGCATCGAAGTGGATCGTTAAACTCTATTTAGTGTTCCCAGAAGCCTATGTTGCTTGTTTAGCTTTCGCATAGCGTTTCGTTTGGTAAAGATATTAATAGACCAAGTTATGTTTGAGATTACACAAAACGTGAAAAGCTCGTCTATCGACAGAGTTGAGCATTGCTAGAGCATCAAACAAGACTGTTGTACTCTATTTAGTGTTCTTAGATGTCTAACTTGCTAGTTTAGCTTTCGTACAGTGTTTTGCTGCATAAAGTTAGCAATAGACCTTGTTATGTTTGACATTGGACAAAAACTTGAAAAGCTCGTCTATGGAGAGAGTTGAGCAATTCCAAAGCATCAAAGTGGTCCATTGAACTCTATTTAGTGTTCCTAGAGGACTAAGTTGCCAGTTTAGCTTTTGTACAACGTGTCGTTCGGCAAAGATGCCAATAGACTAAATTATGTTCGAAATTGCACAAAACGTGAAAAAGTTGTCTATGGACAGAATTGACCATTCCCAAAGCATCAAAGTAGACCGTTGTACTCTGTTTTGTGTTCTTAGAAGTCTAACTTGCTAGTTTATCTTTTGTACAATGTTTCGTTAGGTAAAGATGCCAATAGACTAAGTTATGTTTCAAATTGCACAAAACGTGAAAAGGTCATCTATCGACAGAGTTGAGCATTACCAGAGCATCAAACTGGACCGTTGTACTCTATTTAGTGTTCTTAGAAGTCTAACTAGCTAGTTTAGCTTTCGTACAACGTTTTGTTACGTAAAGTTGCCAATAGACCTTGTTGTGTTTGAAATTGCACAAAAACTTGAAAGGTTCGTCTATGGAGGGTGTTGAGCAATTCCAAGGCATCGAAGTGGACCATTAAACTCTATTTAGTGTTCTTAGACGTCTAACTTGCTAGTTTAGCTTTTAAACAACATTTCATTTGGTAAAGATGCCAACAGACCAAGTTATGTCTTAAATTGCACAAAAAGTGAAAAACTCGTCTGGTCATAGAATTGAGCATTCCCAAAGCATCAAAGTCGACCGTTGTACTCTTTTTTGTGTTCTTAGAAGTCTAACTTCTAGTTTATCTTTCATACAACATTTCGTTTGGTAAAGATGCTAATAGACGAAGTTATGTTTGAAATCACACAAAAACTTGAAAAGCTCATCTATGGAGAGAGTTGAGCAATTTCAAAGCATCAAAGTGGATCGTTAAACTCTATTTAGTGTTCTTACAAGCCTATGTTGTTAGTTTAAATTTCGTATAACGTTTCGTTTGGTAAAGATATTAAAAGACCAAGTTATGTTTGCAATTGCACAAAAGTGAAAAGCTCATCTTTCGACAGAATTGAGCATTGCCAAAACATCAAACTGGACCATTGTACTCTATTTAGTGTTCTTAGAAGCCCATGTTGCTAGTTTTGTTTTCGTACAACTTTTCGTTAGGTAAAGATGCCAATAAGTTGCTAGTTTAGCTTTTGTACAATGTTTCGTTTGGTAAAGATGCCAATAGACCATGTTATGTTTGAAATCGCACAAAAAATTGAACAGCTCGTATATGGAGAGAGTTGAGCAATTCCAAACCATCAAAGTGGATCGTTAAACTCTATTTAGTGCTCTTAGAAGACCATGCCGCTAGTTTAGTTTTCGTACAACGTTTCGTCTGGTAAAGATATTAACAGACCAAGTTATGTTTGAAATTGCATAACATGTGAAAACCTCGTCCATCTACAGAATTGAGCATTGCCAAAACATCAAACTGGACAGTTGTACTCTATTTAGTGTTCTTAGAAGTCTATGTTGCTAGTTTTGCTTTATTACATCGTTTCATTAGGTAAAAATGCCAATAGACCAAGTTAGGTTCGAAATTGCACAGAAGTTGAAAAGCTCGTCTATGTGGATAGAATTGAGCATTCCCAAAGCATCAAAGTGGACCATTGTACTCCATTTAGTGTTCTTAGAAGTCTAGCTTGCAAGTTTATCTTTCGTATAAGGTTTCGTTCATTAAAGTTGCGAAGAGACCAAGTTATGTTTTAAATTGCACAAAAACTTGAAAATCTCGTTTATGGAGAGAGTTGAGCAATTCCAAAGCTTCAAAATGGACCATTAAGCTCTATTTAGTTTCCTTAGAAGTCTAAGTTGCTGGTTTAGCTTTTGAACAATGTTTCGTTCGGTAAAGATGCCAATAGACCAAGTTATGTTTGAAATTGCACAAAAAGTGAAAAACTCATCTGTGGACAGAATTGAGCATTCCCAAAGCATCAAAGTGGACAGTTGTACTCTGTTTTGTGTTCTTAGAAGTCTAACTTGCTACTTTATCTTTCGTACAACATTTCATTAGGTAAAGATGCCAATAGACCAAGTAATGTTTGAAATTGCACAAAAACTTGAAAAGCTCCTCTATGGAGAGAGTTGAGCAATTCCAAAGCATCAAAGTGGATCATTAAACTCTATTTAGGCTTCCTAGAATTCTATGATGCTAGTTTAGATTTCGTACATCGTTTCGTTTGGTAAAGATATTAATAGACCAAGATATGTTTGAGATTACACAAAACGTGAAAGGCTCAACTATCGATAGAGTTGAGCATTGCCAAAGAATCAAACTGGACCGTTGTACTCTATTTAGTGTTCTTAGAAGTCTAACTTGCTAGTTTCGGTTTCGTACAACGTTTTGCCACGTAAAGTTGCCAATAGACCTTGTTATGTTTGACATTGCACAAAAACTTGAAAAGCTCGTCTATTGGGAGAGTTGAGCAATTCCAAAGCATCAAAGTGGACCATTAAACTCTATTTAGTGTTCTTAGAAGTCTAAATTGCTAGTTTAGCCTTTGTACAACGTTTCGTTTGGAAAAGATTCCAATAGACCAAGTTATGTTTGAAATTGCACAAAAACTTGGAAAGCTCGTCTATGGAGAGAGGTAAGCAATTCCAAAGCATCAAAGTAGACCATTAAACTCTATTCAGTGGTCTTAAAAGTCTAAGTTTCTAGTTTAGATTTTTAACAGTGTTTCGTTTGGTAAAGATGTCAATAGACCAGGTTATGTTCGAAATTGCACAAAACGTGAAAAACTCGTCTATAGACAGAATTGAGCATTCCCAAAGCATGAAAGTGGATCAATGTACTCCATTTAGTGTTCTTAGAAGTCTCACTTGCTAGTTTATCTATGGAGAGGGTTGAGCAATTCCAAAGGATCAAAGTGGACCATTAAACTCTATTTAGTGTTCTTAGAAGTCTAAGTTGCTAGTTTATCTTTTGTACAATGTTTCGTTAGGTAAAGATGCCAATAGACTAAGTTATGTTTCAAATTGCACAAAACGTGAAAAACTTATCCATGGACAGAATTGCCCATTCCCAAAGCATCAAAGTGGACCGTTGTACTCTATTTAGTGTTCTTAGAAGTCTAACTTGATAGTTTATCTTCCATACAAGGTTTCATTCGGTAAAGATGCCAATAGACCAAGTTATGTTTGAAATTGCACAAAAGCTTGGAAAGCTCGTCTATGGAGAGAGTTAAGCAATTCCAAAGTATGAAAGTGGACCATTAAACTCTATTTATTGGTCTTAAAAGTCCAAGTTGCTAGTTTAGATTTTGAACAATGTTTCGTTCGGTAAAGATGCCAATAGACCAGGTTATGTTTGAAATTGCACAAAACGTGAAAAACTCATCTATGGACAGAATTCAGCATTCCCAAAGCATCAAAGTGGATCATTGTACTCCATCTAGTGTTCTTAGAAGTCTAACTTGCTAGTTTATCTTTCGTGCAAGGTTTCATTCAGTAAAGATGCCAATGGACTAAGTTATGTTTTAAATTGCACAAAATCTTGAAAATCTCATCTATGGAGAGAGTTGAGAAATTCCAAAGCTTCAAAGTGGACCATTAAACTCTATTTAGTTTTCTTAGAAGTCTAAGTTGCAAGTTTAGCTTATGAACAAAGTTTCATTCGGCAAAGATGCCAATAGACCAAGTTATGTTTGAAATTGCACAAAAAGTGAAAAACTCATATGTGGATAGAATTGAGCATTCCCAAAGCATCATAGTGGACAAATGTACTCTGTTTTATGTTCTTAGAAGTCTAATTTGCTAGTTTATCTTTCATACAACATTTCGTTAGGTAAGGATGCCAATAGACCAAATTATGTTTGAAATCGCACAAAAATTTGAAAAGCTCTTCTAAGAAGAGGGTGAGCAATTCCAAAGCATCAAAGTGGATCGCTAAACTCTATTCAGTGTTCTTAGAAGCCTATGTTGCTAGTTTAACTTTTGTATAACGTTTCATTTTGTTAAGATATTAACAGACCAAGTTATGTTTGAAATTGCACAAAAATGAAAAGCTCGTCTATCGACAGAATTGAGCATCGCCAAAACATCAAACTGGACCATGTGTTCTTAGAAGTCCATGTTGCTAGTTTTGCTTTCGTACATTGTTTCATTAGATAAAGATGCCAATAAGTTGCTAGTTTAGCTTTTGTACAATGTTTCATTTGGTAAAGAAACCAATAGACCAAGTTATTTTTGAAATCGCACAAAAAATTGAAAAGCTCGTATATGGAGAGAGTTGAGCAATTCCAAAGCCTCAAATAGGATCGTTAAACTCTATTTAGTGTTCTTAGAAGACTATGTCGCTAGTTGAGTTTTCGTACAATGTTTCGTTTTGTAAAGATATTAACAGACCAAGTTATGTTTGAAATTACACAAAACGTGAAAAGCTCGTCTATCGACAGAATTGAGCATTGCGAAAACATTAAACTTGATCGTTGTACTCTAATTATTGTTCTTAGAAGTCTAACTTGCTAATTTATCTTTCGTACAAGGTTTCATTCGGTAAAGATGTCAATAGACCAAGTTATGTTTGAAATTACACAAAAGCTTGAAAAGCTCATCTACAGAGAGAGTTTAGCAATTCCAAAGCATCAAAGTGGACCATTAAACTCAATTTAGTTTTCTTTGAAGTCTAAGTTGCAAGTTTAGCTTATGAACAACGTTTCATTCGGTAAAGATGCCAATAGACCAAGTTATGTTTGAATTTGCACAAAAAGTGAAAAACTCATCTGTAGAAAGAATTGAGCATTCCGAAAGCATCATAGTGGACAGTTGTACTCTGTTTTGTGTTCTTAGAAGTCTAACTTACTAGTTTATCTTTTGTAGAACATTTCGTTAGGTTAAGATGCCAATAGACCAAGTAATATTTGAAATTGCATAAAAACTTGAAAAGCTCCTCTAGGGAGAGAGTTGAGCAATTTCAAAGCATCAAAGTGGATCGTTAAACTCTATTTAGTGTTCCTAGAAACTTATGTTGCGAGATTAGCTTTCGTACAGCGTTTCATTTGGTAAAGATATTAATAGACCAAGTTATGTTTGAGATTACACAAAACGTGAAAAGCTCGTCTATCGGCAGAGTTGAGCATTGCCAGAGCACCGAATTGGACCGTTGTACTCTATTTAGTGTTCTTAGAAGTCTAACTTGCTAGTTTATCTTTTGTTCAACGTTTTGTTACGTAAAGTTGCCAATAGACCTTATTATGTTTGACATTGCACAAAAACCTGAAAAGCTCGTCTGTGGAGAGAGTTGAGTAATTCCAAAGCATCAAAGTGGACCGTTAAACTCTATTTAGTGTTCTTAGAAGTCTAAGTTGCTAGTTTAGGTTTTGTACAACGTTTCGTTCGGTAAAGATGCCCATAGACTAAGTTATGTTCAAAATTGAACAAAACGTGAAAAAACTTGTCTATGGACAGAATTGACCATTCCCAAAGCATCAAAGTGGACCTTTGTACTCTATTTAGTGTTCTTAGAAGTCTAGCTTGCTAGTTTACCTTTCGTACAAGGTCTCGTTCGGTAAAGATGCCAATAGACCGAGTTATGTTGGAAATTGCACAAAAGCTTGAAAAACTCGTCTATTGAGAGAGTTAAGCAATTCCAAAGCATCAAAGTGGACCATTAAACTCTATTTAGTGGTCTTAAAATTCTAAGTGGCTAGTAGATTTTCAACAATGTTTCATTTGGTGAAGACGACAATCGACCAGGATATGTTTGAAATTGCACAAAAACGTGAAAAACTCGTCTGTGGACAGAATTGAGCATTCCCAATGCATCAAAGTGGATCATTGTACTCCATTTAATGTTCTTAGAAGTCTAACTTGCTAGTTTATCTTTCGTACAAGGTTTCGTTCAGTAAAGATGCCAATAGACTAAGTTATGTTTTAAATTGCACAAAAACTTGAAAATCTCGTCTATGGAGAGAGTTGAGCAATTCCAAAGCTTCAAAGTGGACCATTAAACTCTATTGAGTTTTCTTAGAAGTCTAAGTTGCAAGTTTAGCTTATGAACAACGTTTCGTTCGGTAAAGATGCCAATAGACCAAGTTGTGTTTGAAATTGCACAAAAAGTGAAAAACTCATCTGTGGACAGAATTAAGCATTCCCAAAGCATCATAGTGGAGAGTTGTACTCTGTTTTGTGTTCTTAGAAGTCTAACTTGCTAGTTTATCTTTCGTACAACATTTCAAAACATCAAACTTGACCGTTGTACTCTAGTTATTGTTCTTAGAAGTCTAACTTGCTAGTTTATCTTTCGTACAAGGTTTCATTCGGTAAAGATGCCAATAGACCAAGTTATGTTTGAAATTGTACAAAAGCTTGAAAAGCTCATCTATGGAGAGAGTTAAGCAATTCCAAAGCATCAAAGTGGACCATTGAACGAAGTTTCATTTGGTAAAGATGCTAATAGACCAGGTTATGTTCGAAATTGCACAAAAAGTGAAAAACTCATCTTTGGACAGAATTGGGCATTCCCAAAGCATCAAAGTCGACCGTTGTACTCTATTTATTGTTCTTAGAAGTCTAACTTGCTAGTTTCTCTTTCGTACAACGTTTCCTTAGGTAAAGATGTCAATACACCAAGTAATGTTTGAAATTGCACAAAATCTTGAAAAGCTCGTCAACGGAGAGAGTTGACCAATTCCAAGGCATCAAAGTGGATCGTTAAACTCTATTTAGTGTTCTTAGAAGCCTATGTTGCTAGTTTAGCTTTCGTACAGCGTTTCGCTTTCTAAAGATATTGATAGACCAAGTTATGTTTGAGATTACATAAAACGTGAAAAGCTCGTATATCGATAGAGTGGAGCATTGCTGGAGCATCAAACTGGACCGTTGTACTCTATTTAGTGTTCCTAGAAGTCTAACTTTCTAGTATAGCTTTCGTACAACGTTTTGTTACGTAAAGTTGCCAATAGACCTTGTTATGTTTTACATTGCACAAAAACTTGAAAAGCTCGTCTATGGAGAGAGTTAAGCAATTGCAAAGATCAAAGTGGACCATTAAACTCTATTTAGTGTTCTTAGAAGTCTAAGTTGCTGGTTTAGCTTTTGTATAACATTTCGTTAGGTAAAAATGCCAATAGACCAAGCTATGTTTGAAATTGCACAAAACATGAAAAACTTGTCTATGGACAGAATTGACCATTCACAAAGCATCAAAGTGGATCATTGTACTCTATAGAGTGTTCTTAGAAGTCTAGCTTGGTAGTTCATCTTTCATACAAGGTTTTGTTCGCTAAAGATGTCAATAGGCCAAGATATGTTTGAAATTGTACAAAAGCTTGAAAAGGTCATCTATGGAGAGAGTTAAGCAATTCCAAAGCATCAAAGTGGACCATTAAACTCTATTCAGGGTTCTTAAAAGTCTAAGTTCCTACTTTAGAATTTGAACAACGTTTCGTTTGGTAAAGATGTCAATGGACCAGGTTTTGTTCGAAATTCCACAAAACGTGAAACGCTTCTATATGTACAGAATTGAGCATTCCCAAAGTATCAAAGTGGACCATTGTACTCCATTTAGTGTTCTTAGAAGTCTAGGTTGCTAGTTTATCTTTCGTAAAAGGTTTCGTTCGAAAAAGATGCCAATAGACCAAGTTACGTTTTAAATTGCACAAAAACTTGAAAATCTCGTCTATAGAGAGAGTTGAGCAATTCCAAAGCTTCAAAGTGGACCATTAAACTCGATTTAGTGTTCTTAGAAGTATAAATTGCTAGTTTATCTTTCGTACAACATTTCGTTAGGTAAAGATGTGAATAGACTAAGTTATGTTGGAAATCACACAAAAACTTGAAAAGCTCGTCTATGGAGAGAGTTGAGCAATTCCAAAGCATGAAAGTGGATCGTTAAACTCTATTTAGAGTTCCTAGAAGCCTATGTTCCTAGTTTAACATTCGTACAACGTTTCATTTGGTAAAGATATTAACAAACCAAGTTATGTTTGATATAGCACAAAACGAGAAAAGCTCATCTATCGACATAATTGAGCATTGCCAAAACATCAAACTGGACCGTTGTACTCTATTTAGTGTTCTTAGAAGTCTATGTTGCTAGTTTTGCTTTCGTACATCATTAGATTAAGTAAAGATGCCAATAAGTTGCTAGTTTAGTTTTTGTACAATGTTTCGTTTGGTAAAGGTGCCAATAGACCAAGTTTTGTTTGAAATCGCACAAAAAATTGAAAAGCTCATCTATGGAGAGAGTTGAGCAATTCCAATGCATCAAAGTGGATCGTTAAACTTTATTTGGTGTTCTTAGAAGCCTATGTTGCTAGTTTAGTTTTCGTACAACGTTTCGTTTGGTTAAGATATTAACAGACCAAGTTATGTTTGAAATTGCACAAAACGTGAAAAGCTCGTCTATCGACAGAATTGAGTATTGCCAAAACATCATACTGGACCGTTGTACTCTATTTAGTGTTCTTAGAAGTCTATGTTGAGAGGTTTGCTTTCGTACATCGTTTCGTTACGTAAAGACGTCAATAGACCAAGTTATGTTCAAAATTGCATAGAACATGAAAAGCTCATCTATGTGGAGAGAATTGAGCATTCCCAAAGCATGAAAGTGGGCCGTTGTACTCTATTTAGTGTTCTTAGAAGTCAAAGTTGCTAGTTTACCTTTCGTACAAGGTTTCGTTCAGTAAAGATGCCAATAGACCAAGTTATGTATTAAATTGCACAAAAACTTGAAAATCTCGTCTATGGAAAGAGTTGAGCAATTCCAAAGCTTCAAAGTGAACCATTAAACTCTATTTAGTTTTCTTAGAAGTCTAAGTTGCTAGTTTAGCGTTTGAACAACGTTTCGATTGGTAAAGATGCCAATAGACCAAGTTATGTTTGATATTGCACAAAAAGCGAGAAACTCATCTGTGGAGAGAATTGAGCATTCACAAAGCATCAAAGTGGACCGTTGTACTCTTTTTTGTGTTTGTAGAAGTCTAACTTGCTAGTTTATCTTTCGTAAAACATTTCGTTAGGTAAAGATGCCAATAAGTTGCTAGTTTAGTTTTTGTACAATGTTTCGTTTGGTAAAGGTGCCAATAGACCAAGTTTTGTTTGAAATCGCACAAAAAATTGAAAAGCTCATCTATGGAGAGAGTTGAACAATTCCAATGCATCAAAGTGGATCGTTAAACTTTATTTAGTGTTCTTAGAAGCCTATGTTGCTAGTTTAGTTTTCGTACAACGTTTCGTTTGGTTAAGATATTAACAGACCAAGTTATGTTTGAAATTGCACAAAACGTGAAAAGCTCGTCTATCGACAGAATTGAGCATTGCCAAAACATCAATCTGAACTGTTGTACTCTATTTAGTGTTCTTAGAAGTCTATGTTGATAGGTTTGCTTTCGTACATCGTTTCGTTACGTAAAGACGTCAATAGACCAAGTTATGTTCAAAATTGCACAGAACATGAAAAGCTCATCTATGTGGAGAGAATTGAGCATTCCCAAAGCATGAAAGTGGGCCGTTGTACTCTATTTAGTGTTCTTAGAAGTCAAAGTTGCTAGTTTACCTTTCGTACAAGGTTTCGTTCAGTAAAGATGCCAATAGACCAAGTTACGTATTAAATTACACAAAAACTTGAAAATCTCGTCTATGGAAAGAGTTGAGTAATTCCAAAGCTTCAAAGTGCACCATTAAACTCTATTTAGTTTTCTTAGAAGTCTAGGTTGCTAGTTTAGCCTTTGAACAACGTTTCGATTGGTAAAGATGCCAATAGACCAAGTTACGTTTGAAATTGCACAAAAAGCGAGAAAGTCATCTGTGGAGAGAATTGAGCATTCACAAAGCATCAAAGTGGACCGTTGTACTCTTTTTTGTGTTTGTAGAAGTCTAACTTGCTAGTTTATCTTTCGTAAAACATTTCGTTAGGTAAAGATGCCATTAAGTTGCTAGTTTAGTTTTTGTACAATGTTTCGTTTGGTAAAGGTGCCAATAGACCAAGTTTTGTTTGAAATCGCACAAAAAATTGAAAAGCTCATCTATGGAGAGAGTTGAGCAATTCCAATGCATCAAAGTGGATCGTTAAACTTTATTTGGTGTTCTTAGAAGCCTATGTTGCTAGTTTAGTTTTCGTACAACGTTTCGTTTGGTTAAGATATTAACAGACCAAGTTATGTTTGAAATTGCACAAAACGTGAAAAGCTCGTCTATCGACAGAATTGAGCATTGCCAAAACATCAAACTGGACCGTTGTACTCTATTTAGTGTTCTTAGAAGTCTATGTTGATAGGTTTGCTTTCGTACTTCGTTTCGTTATGTAAAGACGTCAATAGACCAAGTTATGTTCAAAATTGCACAGAACATGAAAAGCTCCTCTATGTGGAGAGAATTGAGAATTCCCAAAGCATGAAAGTGGGCCGTTGTACTCTATTTAGTGTTCTTAGAAATCAAAGTTGCTAGTTTACCTTTCGTACAAGGTTTCGTTCAGTAAAGATGCCAATAGACCAAGTTATGTATTAAATTGCACAAAAACTTGAAACTCTCGTCTATGGAAAGAGTTGAGCAATTCCAAAGCTTCAAAGTGCACCATTAAACTCTATTTAGTTTTCTTAGAAGTCTAAGTTGCTAGTTTAGCTTTTGAACAACGTTTCGATTGGTAAAGATGCCAATAGACCAAGTTATGTTTGAAATTGCACAAAAAGCGAGACACTCATCTATGGAGAGAATTGAGCATTCACAAAGCATCAAAGTGGACCGTTGTACTCTTTTTTGTGTTTGTAGAAGTCTAACTTGCTAGTTTATCTTTCGTAAAACATTTTGTTAGGTAAAGATGCCAATAAGTTGCTAGTTTAGTTTTTGTACAATGTTTCGTTTGGTAAAGGTGCCAATAGACCAAGTTTTGTTTGAAATCGCACAAAAAATTGAAAAGCTCATCTATGGAGAGAGTTGAGCAATTCCAATGCATCAAAGTGGATCGTTAAACTTTATTTGGTGTTCTTAGAAGCCTATGTTGCTAGTTTAGTTTTCGTACAACGTTTCGTTTGGTTAAGATATTAACAGACCAAGTTATGTTTGAAATTGCACAAAACGTGAAAAGCTCGTCTATCGACAGAATTGAGCATTTCCAAAACATCAAACTGGACCGTTGTACTCTATTTAGTGTTCTTAGAAGTCTATGTTGATAGGTTTGCTTTCGTACTTCGTTTCGTTATGTAAAGACGTCAATAGACCAAGTTATGTTCAAAATTGCACAGAACATGAAAAGCTCCTCTATGTGGAGAGAATTGAGAATTCCCAAAGCATGAAAGTGGGCCGTTGTACTCTATTTAGTGTTCTTAGAAATCAAAGTTGCTAGTTTACCTTTCGTACAAGGTTTCGTTCAGTAAAGATGCCAATAGACCAAGTTATGTATTAAATTGCACAAAAACTTGAAACTCTCGTCTATGGAAAGAGTTGAGCAATTCCAAAGCTTCAAAGTGCACCATTAAACTCTATTTAGTTTTCTTAGAAGTCTAAGTTGCTAGTTTAGCTTTTGAACAACGTTTCGATTGGTAAAGATGCCAATAGACCAAGTTATGTTTGAAATTGCACAAAAAGCGAGACACTCATCTATGGAGAGAATTGAGCATTCACAAAGCATCAAAGTGGACCGTTGTACTCTTTTTTGTGTTTGTAGAAGTCTAACTTGCTAGTTTATCTTTCGTAAAACATTTTGTTAGGTAAAGATGCCAATAAGTTGCTAGTTTAGTTTTTGTACAATGTTTCGTTTGGTAAAGGTGCCAATAGACCAAGTTTTGTTTGAAATCGCACAAAAAATTGAAAAGCTCATCTATGGAGAGAGTTGAGCAATTCCAATGCATCAAAGTGGATCGTTAAACTTTATTTGGTGTTCTTAGAAGCCTATGTTGCTAGTTTAGTTTTCGTACAACGTTTCGTTTGGTTAAGATATTAACAGACCAAGTTATGTTTGAAATTGCACAAAACGTGAAAAGCTCGTCTATCGACAGAATTGAGCATTTCCAAAACATCAAACTGGACCGTTGTACTCTATTTAGTGTTCTTAGAAGTCTATGTTGATAGGTTTGCTTTTGTACATCGTTTCGTTACCTAAAGACGTCAATAGACCAAGTTATGTTCAACATTGCACAGAACATGAAAAGCTCATCTATGTGGAGGGAATTGAGCATTCCCAAAGCATGAAAGTGGGCCGTTGTACTCTATTTAGTGTTCTTAGAAGTCAAAGTTGCTAGTTTGCCTTTCGTACAAGGTTTCGTTCAGTAAAGATGCCAATAGACCAAGTTATGTATTAAATTGCACAAAAACTTGAAAATCTCGTCTATGGAAAGAGTTGAGCAATTCCAAAGCTTCAAAGTGCACCATTAAACTCTATTTAGTTTTCTTATAAGTCTAAGTTGCTAGTTTAGCTTTTGAACAACGTTTCGATTGGTAAAGATGCCAATAGACCAAGTTATGTTTGAAATTGCACAAAAAGTGAGAAACTCATATGTGGAGAGAATTGAGCATTCACAAAGCATCAAAGTGGACCGTTGTACTCTTTTTTGTGTTTGTAGAAGTCTAACTTGCTAGTTTATCTTTCGTAAAACATTTCGTTAGGTAAAGATGCCAATAGACCAAGTTATGTTTGAAATCGCACGAAAAATTGAAAAGCTCCTCTATGGAGAGAGTTGAGCAATTCCAAAGCATGAAAGTGGATCGTTAGACTCTATTTAGTGTTCTTAATTTAGCTTTCGTACAGCGTTTCATTTGGTAAAGATTTTAATAGACCAAGTTATGTTTGAAATTACACAAAACATGAAAAGCTCATCTATCGATAGAATTGAGCATTGTCAAAGCATCAAACTGGACCGTTGTACTCTACTTAGTGTTCTTAGAAGTCTAACTTGCAAGTTTCGCTTTCGTGCAATGTTTTGTTAGGAAAAGATGCCAATAGACCAAGTTATGTTTGAAATTGCTCAAAAACTTGAAAAGCTCGTCTATGGAAAGAGTTGAGCTATTCCAAGCATCAAAGTGGACCATTAAACTCTATTTAATGTTCTTAGAAATCTAAGTTGTTATTTTAGCTTTTGTACAACGTTTCATTCGGTAAAGATGCCGATGGACCAAGTTATGTTCGAAATTGCACAAAACATGAAAAGCGCGTCTATCGGCAGAACTGACCATTGTCAAAACATGAAACAGGACCGTTGTACTTTACTTACTGTTCTCGGAAGTCAAACTTGCTAGTTTAGCTTTCGTACAAAGTTTCGTTAGGTAAATATGCCAATAGGCCAAGTTATGTTTGAAATTGCTCAAAAACTTGAAAAGCTCGTCTATGGAGAGAGTTAAGCAATTCCAAAGTATCAAAGTGGATCATTAAACTCTATTTAGTGTTCTTTGAAGTCTAAGTTGCTAGTTTAGCTTTTGTACAATGTTTCGTTTGATAAAGATGCCAGTAGATCATGTTATGTTTGAAATGGCACAAAAACTTGAAAAGCTTTTCTATGGAGAGAGTTGAGCAATTCCAAAGCATGAAAGTGGATCTTTAAACTCTATTTAGTGTTCTTAGAAGCCTATGTTGTAGTTTAGCTTTTGTACAGCGTTTCGTTTGGTAAAGATTTTAATAGACCAAGTTATGTTTGAAATTGCACAAAACGTGAAAAGCTCGTCTATCGGCAGAATTGAGCATTGCCAAAACATCAAACTAAACTGTTGTACTCTATTTACTATTCCTAGAAGTCTAACTTGCTTGTTTTGCTTTCGTACAACGTTTCGCTAGGTAAAGATGCCAATAGACCAAGTTATGTTTGTAATTGTACAAAAACATGAAAAGCTCATCCATGGAGAGAGTTGAGAATATCCAAAGCATCAAAGTGGACCATTAAACTCTATTTAGTGTTCTTAGAAGTCTAAGTTTCTAGTTTAGCTGTTGTACAATGTTTCGTTTGGCAAAGATGCCAATGGACCAGGTTATACTTGAAATCGTACAAAAAATTGAAAAGCTCATCCATGGAGAGAGTTGAGCAATTCCAAAGCGTCAAAGTGGATCGTTAAACTCCATTTAGTGTTTTTAGAAGCCTATGTTGCTAGATTAACTTTCGTACAACGTTTCGTTCGGTAAAGATTTTAATAGACCAAGTTATGTTTGAAATTACACAAAACATATAAAGCTCATCTATCGACGGAATTGAGCATTGCCAAAGCATCAAACTGGATCGTTGTACTCTATTTAGGGTTCTTAGAAGTCTAACTTGCAAGTGTAGCTTTCGCACATTGTTCTGTTAGGAAAAGATTCCAATAGACCAAGTTATATTTGAAATTGCTCAAAAACTTGAAAAGCTCGTCTATGGAGAGAGTTGAGCAATTGCAAAGCATCAAAGTGGACTTTTAAATCTATTTAGCGTTCTTAGAAGTCTAAGTTGCTAGTTTAGCTTTTGTCCAACGTTTCATTTGGTAAAGATGCTGATAAACCAAGTTATGTTCGAAATTGCACAAAACGTGAAAAGCTCATCTATCGGTAGAATTGAGCATTGCCAAAACATCATACTGAACCGTTATAATCTATTTACTGTTATTAGAAGTCTAACTTGTTTGTTTAGCTTTCGTACAACGTTTCGTTAGATAAAGATGCCAATATACCAAGTTACGTTTGAAATTGTACAAAAACTTGAAAAGCTCATCTATGGAGAGAGTTGAGCAATTCCAAAGCATCAAAGTGGATCGTTAAACTCTATTTAGTGTTGTTAGAAGCTTATGTTGCTAGTTTAACTTTCGTACAACGTTTGGTTTGGTAAAAATATCAGCAGACCAAGTTATGTTTGAAATTGCACAAAACGTGAAAAGCTCGTCTATCGACAGAATTGAGTATTGCCAAAACATCAAACTGGACCGTTGTACTCTATTTAGTGTTCTTAGAAGTCTATGTTGCTAGTTTCGCTCTCGTACATCGTTTCGTTTGGTAAAGATGCCAATAGACCAAGTTATGTTCGAAATTGCACGAAATGTGAAAAGCTCGTCTATCGACAGAATTGAGTATTGCCAAAACATCAAAGTGGACCGTTGTACTCCATTTAGTGTTCTTAGAAGTCTAACTTGCTAGTTTGGCTCTCGTACAACATTTTGTTAGGTAAAGATGCCAATAGACCAAGTTATGTTTGAAATTGCACAAAAACTTGAAAAGCCCTTCTATGGAGAGAGTTTAGCGATTCCAAAGTATCAAAATGGATCGTTAAACTCTATTTAGTGTTCCTAGAAGCCCATGTTGCAAGTTTAGCTTTCATACAGCGTTTCGTTCGGTAAAGATTTTAATAGATCAAGTTATGTTTGAAATTACACAAAACATGAAAAGCTCGTCTATCGACGGAATTGTGAATTGCCAAAGCATCAAACTGGATCGTTGTACTCTATTTAGGGTTCCTAGAAGTCTAAATTGCAAGTGTAGCTTTCGTATAATGTTTTGTTAGGAAAAGATGCCAATAGACCAAGTTATGTTTGAAATTGCTCAAAAGCTTGAAAAGCTCGTCTATAGAGAGAGTTGAGCAATTGCAAAGCATCAAAGTGGACCATTAAATCTATTTAGTGTTCTTAGAAGTCTAACTGGCTAGTTTAGCTTTTGTACAACGTTTCATTCGGTAAAGATGCGGAGGACCAAGTTATGTTCGAAATTGTACAAAACGTGAGAAGCTCGTCTATCGGCCGAATTGAGCATTGCCGGAACATCAAACTAGACCGTTGTACACTATTTACTGTTCTTAGAAGTCTAACTTGCTAGTTTAGCTTTCGTTCAACATTTCATTAGGTAAAGATGCCAATAGACCAAGTTATGTTTGAAATTGTACAAAAACATGAGAAGCTCATCTATGGAGAGATTTGAGCAATTCCAAAGCATCAAAGTCCACAATTAAACTCTATTTAGTGTTCTTATAACTCTAAGTTGCTAGTTTAGCTTTTGTACAACGTTTCGTTCGGTAAAGATGCCGATAGACCAAGTTATGTTGCACAAAACGTGAAAAGCTTGTCTATGGACAGAATTGACCATTCCCAAAGCATCAAAGTGGACCGTTGTACTCTATTTAGTGTGCTTAGAAGTCTAACTTGCTAGTTTATCTTTTGTACAAGGTTTCGTTCGGTAAGGATGCCAATAGACCAAGTTATGTTTGAGGTTGCACAAAAACTTGAAAAGATCATCTATGGTGAGAGTTGAGCAAGTCGAATGCATCAAAGTGGACCATTAAACTCTATTTAGTGTTCTTTGAAGTCTAAGTTGCTAGTTTAGGATTTGAACAACGTTTGGTTTGGTAAAGATGCCAATGGACCAGGTTATGTTCAAAATTGTACAAAACGTGAAAAACTTGTCTATGGACGGAATTGAGCATTCTCAAAGAATCAAAGTGGACCGTTATACTTTGTTTAGCATTCTTAGAAGTCTAACTTGCTAGTTTATCTTTCGTACAATGTTTCGTTAGGTAAAGATGCCAAGAGACCAAGTTATGTTTGAAATTACACAAAAGATTGACAAGCTCGTCTATGGAGATACTTGAGCAATTCCAAAGCATCAAACTGGGTTGTTAAACTCTATTTATTGTTTTAAGAAGGCTATGTTGCTAGTTTAGTTTTCGTATAAGATATTAAAAGAACCAGTTATGTTTGAAATTGCACAAAACGTGAAAAGCTCATCAATCGGTAGAATTGAGCATTGCCAAAACATCAAACTAGGCCGTTGTACTCTATTTACTGTTCTTAGAAGTCTAACTTGCTAGTTTAGCTTTTACACAATGTTTCGTTAGGTAAAGATGCCAATAGACCAAGTCATGTTTGAAATTGTACAAAAACTTGAAAAGCTCATCTATCGAGAAAGTTGAGCAATTCCAAAGCATCAAAGTGGACCATTAAACTCTAGTTAGTGTTCTTAGAAGTCTAAGTTGCTAGTTTAGCTTTTGTACAATGTTTCGCTTGGTAAAGATGCCAATTGACCAAGTTATGTTTTAAATCGCACAAAAAATTAAAAATCTCATCTATGGAGAGAGTTGAGCAATTTCAAAGCCTCAAAGTGGATCGTTAAATTCTATTTAGTGTTGTTAGAAGCCTATGTTGCTAGTTTAACTTTCGTACAACGTTTGGTTTGGTAAAGATGTTAACAGACCAAGTTATGTTTGAAATTGCACAAAACGTGAAAAGCTCATCTATCGACAGAATTGAGCATTGCCAAAACATCAAACTAGACCGTTGTACTCTATTTAGTGTTCTTAGAAGTCTATGTTGCTAGGTTTGCTCTCGCACATCGTTTCGTTAGGTAAAGATGCCAATAGACCAAGTTATGTTCGAAATTGCACAGAACGTGAAATGCTCGTCTATATGGATAGAATTGAGCATTCAGAAAGCATCAAAGTGGACCGTTGTACTCTATTTAGTGCTCTTAGAAGTCTATGTTGATAGTTTTGCTCTCATACATCGTTTCGTTAGGCAAAGATACCAATAGACCAAGTTATGTTCGAAATTGCACATAACATGAAAAGCTCGTCTATATGGATAGAATTGAGCATTCCCAAAGCATTAAAGTGGACCACTATACTCTATTTAGTGTTCTTAGAAGTATAACTTGCTAGTTTAACTTTCGTACAACGTTTTGCTAGGCAAAGATGCCAATAGACCAAGTTATGTTTGAAATTGCACAAAAACTTGAAAAGCTCTTCTATGGAGAGAGTTGAGCAATTCCACAGCATCAAAGTGGATCGTTAAACTCTATTTAATGTTCTTAGAAGCCTATGTTGCTAGTTTAGCTTTCGTACAGCATTTCGTTTGGTAAAGATTTTAATAGACCAAGTTATGTTTGAAATTACACAAAACAAGAAAAGCTCGCCTATCGACGGAATTGAGCATTGCCAAAGCATCAAATTGGACCGTTGTACTTTATTTAGGGTTCTTAGAAGTCTAACTTGCAAGTGTAGCTTTCTTACAATGTTTTATTAGGAAAAGATGCCAATAGACCAAGTTATGTTTGAAAT